>NC_041395.2:300891868-303291868 GCF_900747795.2 Erpetoichthys calabaricus | reverse complement strand
ACCCCTGGTGGACACCACTCTTAACATCGGCCAGTTCTGATGAGGTTCCTCACACCATCACCCTCTCCTTCCTGTGTCTGAGCCAATTCTGAGCCCATCTACAAACATCACCCTGAACTCCCACTTCTTTTAGTTTGTTGCCCAACTGCTCATGTGGCACCTTACCAAATACTTTCTAAAAGTCCAGATAAGTATATCATGTACTCCACTTTGATCATATCCTTCTGTTGCTTCCTCATAGATTTCCAGAATGTTAGTAAAACATGACCTCCTACTTCTGAAACCATGCTGACAGTTCAGTTAAACTCGAGTGATTGTCATGTGTCCCTCAATCTCCCCCTTAATAATTCTGTCCATTCATTTTCCTGTGATGTACGTTAGGTTTACTGGTCTATGGTTGCTTGGATCTGTCTGCTCACCTTTTTTATATAACAGAATAATATTTGCCATTTTCCAGTCCTGCGGAAATTCCCCAGTATACAGTGACTTCATAAAAAACACGCGTCAAGGGTTTATATTTGTACTCGCTAACCTCCTTAAGAACTCAAGGATAAATGTTATCTGGCCCTGGTGATTTTTTTGATTGCTGCATAACTGCCACATAACTTTGTGTGTCTGGCAACTGTGAACATACTAATTGTGTGGCGTATTAATCTACCTATCTGATATGTTCACTTCCTATATTTATTAAAATTCAGCTTTCATCTGCCACAGATCTGCCCAGGTCTATGAATAGCAGTTTGCAGATTCTAATGTATCCTTTAATGTCAACTGTAAACTTAAAACAGTTTTTGAGTTACATTTTTATCTACTGTACATCTTTTCTTTATAAACATCAGTCCTTCATATGATGGCATTGTTTTATTTACCCAACTTTTCTTTATTGAAAGCAAGTTTTAAGAAAGGAAATTAGCCATTAAACAATATATGTAACTATAGCAGCAGAACTGTGTCCTGTAGTGGTAAGATAACAACTTTAATGTTGGTGAAAATTATTTCAGTTTGACATTACCAAGTCGCTAACAGCCATATCCACTAAATATTGGAACTCATCATTAATTTTGGATACCTTATTTATATTCACTCAAAACTATATTTTCAGTGTGTAAAATTAAAATTTTAAATTCTACAAACACATAACCTCTAGAACTTTACCATCACTTTAGGGTTTCTATCCATAAAAAGCCTATCAGTCTACAAAAACTGCCAAAAAGGGCCTGGATCCCTTTGAACACAGGTCGATGTGACTCTGTTCTTGTGGTTTCTCTTCCATAATGGCATGTTAGTCACGTGCTTTAACATTGACAACAATTGTGTAGAAGGAGAAACACACAGTTTGATGAACATTACCTGTGAAACTCAATCGATAAAACTTCTTGTGCATTTGGGCAAAATAATCAGTTTAATTTGCTAAACCCATTTTACACTCTGCTGAGCAAAAGTGAATCTGTTTTGTGCAGTTTAAAAAATGTTTGAGTTTATCAGCAATTAACTACTGGCTTTCTGGCTGTATAAGGGGTTGACTTTTTTACTGAATATTTTAAAGGATTATTAAAGTCCAGTTGTATGTCAAAAAAGGGATGTGCATACTGCATGAAATGCTAAAATGGCGAGGATTGCTAACATGATCGTGCAAAGACACTGTAGCAAACATACTGCATTGCATGAACATTTGGGAGCCACTATTGCACTTACTTAATACATTTTTGCTTTATGACTTGTAGTCCATCTTTTCATAAAACTGGTGGCTCTAAGGTTAGGAATCTGTACTGGCAATCGGAAGGTTGCCGGTTCGATTCCCGTAAATGTCAATAGGGACTCTGCTCTGTTGGGATCTTGAGCAAGACCCTTAACCTGCAGTTGCTGAGCGCTTTGAGTAAGCGCTATATAAATGCAAAGAATTATTATTATAATGATTATTATTATCAGGCAGGCCCACAACATTCAGCCTATGCAGTGACTAATGATTACTCAACAATTCAACTCAACAAGAACCACAGGTTAAGATCAAAAGATAAGCAACTGTCTCTGGATTCAGTCATTGTCAATATGCATGCATCAGAGATTACATATGCATGTGAAGTTATCATAGTCATGTTTGAATCAGCCATCAACAAGGACAAGAACAGACTACAGAGAATAATCAGGACTACAGGAAGAATCACTGGAACTAAATTACCTACTCTTCAGGATCTCTGCTCCCCTTGGGAGAGGAAATGGGCATGGAAAAACATGGTCAAACCCACCCACCCTGGACATTTTTCTTTAAAAGTACTCTTCTCTGGTAGGCATCTCAGAGCATTAGATTGACAAGATAAACAGATACAAGGACATATAAGTTTTCTTCCCATCTGTCATAAAGCTCATTAACAGTAAGTAGACAATGCGTACCACTCTGTCTCTCTGTTGGTGCAATAGGCATACTTTAAATGTGTGCAGTATGTGTAAGGTAGAACATTCAGGGTCACATATGTTGCAATATATGAATAATATATATTGTAAATGCCATATGGAATTGTCTGGCATCCCATCTAGGAGAAAAGGTGGCCCCTTCCAGAGTCGACTGACAGCAATGGACTGGTGTCCCAACGTGGAAGAAAGGTGGCCCCTTGACAAGAAGGGAGGCCAGAATAATGGAAGGACCGGGGGAGTTAGTCTACTCAGAATAGATATTCCACCAACACACTAGAGGTCAGCATCCATGTGTTGCTGCTCCTATTTTCCAGACCATGAGACAAGCTGGTAGTTGTAGTCCCATGGGTGTTCTGTATGCCACCAGGTGGAGCTGAAAGGGTGAACCATTCCTATTTTAAGACATTTCCATCCAGCCCAGAAGAGGACTTTGCCCAAAAACGGGAAGTACTTCCAGGATCTGGCTTAAAAGAAGCCCTCTGCCTCACCTCAGAGTGTCAGAGTCAGGAGGTAGAGGACAACACTTGTGTGAAGAAAGAGGAGTCAGGAAGAAGGAAAGAAAGAGGAAAGATTAACTGTCCCTGTCTATACAGAGCTGTAATGTAATGAATTATTATTATTATTATTATAAAGGTACTTGAATGAAATAAAATCTTTATATTTGAACCCATGACTGTGTTCGTGTCAGTTGTGTCCAGTCTTTGGGGCTCATTGACTCCCTTAATTTTACACAATATATATATAATTTGTATAACCAGTGCCTAACTCATATATGTATGTTTTGCATAATATATTTATACAGTATGGTTGGGAGAGCTCAATAGAACCAACATAATTCCTGCATATGGAAACATACCTGTATTGGGAATTAAAGGGCAACTATAATAGGGAACTGGAAGGTTGATAAACTACCAGTGAGGATGGGAATAATGGTATTTTTTGGAACCACTGGTTTCATCTTCGATTAAAGAATGAAGAAATGTTTGTGCGCTTTGACCAACGAGCCTCTGTCTCTACCGTTCGTGTTTTTCTGACTCTTTATTGCCACTGGTAGGAGAAAATGACATGTCATATGGGGGTACACGCACTGAGTGCTAGTCATGTTTGAGTCTTAAAATGTTGTTTTCTTGTTTGTTGGCCTAAGAATTAAACCAAATGTTGGCTTACTATTATAATAATGAGATATGGAAAAATCCTTAAAGAAGGAAAGAAACCAAAGTAGCTTGAGAAAACTAACCACTGAAGCTTAACACAGACAGCCACCGAACCAAGATATGGACCCCAAACTCTGCAGCTGAAAGACAGCATTTCTAGAAATTATGCCATGCATAAGTATCTATATATATAATTCACTAAGCCAGAAGACAAGTAGCCAACCATGGAAAGCACACCGTAAGGGGCGTGGATTCACTAAACCGCCGACAAGTAAGACGCCAATGGCGCACGCAGGAAGGAGCCACGCCCACCAACTCTTAGACCATTGGATACGACGAAAAAAATCACAGCCACGCCCACCAACTCGGACGCGACGCCTCGAAAAGCATGCCGTCATTTCTGTTTGTCTGTGCCACAGTCCACTTGCAGCTCTGAGCCACGTTGACTTTTCATTAGTCAACCTCAGTGGAATCTTGGTTCACACAGAGGCAGCGCCAGAGAGAGAGCCGCACGCACACACAGGCAGCGACAGAGAGACAGAGGTGCACACACACACACACACACACACACACACACACAGAGAGGCAATGCCAGAGAGAGACAGAGGCATACACAGGCAGCGCAAGAGAGACAGCCGCGCACACACACAGAGGCAACGCCAGAGAGAGACAAGCGCACACACAGGCAGCGCGCGAGAGAGAGCCACGAACACACACAGAGGCAGCGCCACAGAGAGACAGAGGCACACACAGGCAGCGCAAGAGAGAGCCGCACAATCCTTTAAAACTGAAGTTAAAACACAATGAAGGAAGCAGTCTTTAAAAACCAATAAGCCCTGTGCCTCTTTTTCATTAGCGTCTCACCTGCTTCAGGCCCTGCAACAGTCGAGACGCTCTCTCTGCAGCTGACCTTCTCTGTGCCTGACTCCACTACTGTCAGTCGCCTGATTAAAAATAGCGCGACAGAGAGAGCCGCGCAATCCTTTAAAACTGAGGTTAAAACACAATGAAGGAAGCAGTCTTTAAAAACCAATAAGCCCTGTGCCTCTTTTTCATTAGCGTCTCACCTGCTTCACCGCCCTGCAACAGTCGAGACGCTTTCTCAGCAGCTGACCTTCTCTGTGCCTGACTCCACTACTGTCAGTCGCCTGATTAAAAATGGTGAACTCCTGTAATGTTACTATCTTGGTTGGCTTTTACATAAAGTTCGGATTTGTTCAAATGTTACTTTTTTTCCCCCTGTGCTTAAAACTCATTTAAAAAAAAAAGCATTTATACAACTGCTGCAATGTTACAGAGAGAGAGGGCTCGGGTGCTTCTGAGAGACAGAGGGGGAGGGGGCTCCCGTGCTGCTGAGAGAGAGAGAGGGGGGGGCTGGGGAGGCTCGAGTGCTGCTGACAGAGAGAGGGGAAGGGGGCTTGCGTGCGGGCTCGCGTGCTGCTGAGAGAGAGAGGGGGAGGGAGCTCGCGTGCTGCTCAGAGAGAGAGAGAGAGAGAAAGGGGGGGCTGGGGAGGCTCGCGTGCTGCTGAGAGAGAGAGAGGGCCTGCGCATGCATCTGTGCAATGACAATTTCCTGTTAGATTTACTTTTGCAATGACAATTAATAAGGCATAGGGCCAAACTTTCAAAAAGATGTGAATGTATCTGCCAAAACCAGTTTTCAGTCACGGACAGTTGTATGTTGCTCTCTCCAGAGTTCCATCTTTTCATTCACTTACTGGTATGCCTGCAGGAACATGTGCAGCGAGAGAGAGCGAGCGACACACACACGCATACAGGTGCGCGAGAGAGAGAGCACTGGACGCATAAGAATAATAATACTTCATTACATTGATATACCGGTGTTTTCAGTATTCAAAGCGCTATCCACAGTGAGAAACCGGGAAGCGAACCCAAAATCTTCCACAGTCTCCTTACTGCAAAACAGCAGCACTACCACTGCGCTACAAGGCAGTTAAAGAATGCACCGGCCTCGATTTTGTTTTCACTTCTGTTTACAGCGATCAGATCGTAGCGTACATTGTTGCAATGTTACTTTTCTTGGTGGCTTATTACATTACGGATGTTTCACATGTTAATTTTTTTCCCTGTGCTTAAAAGACATTAAAAAAGTGTTTCTCAACTGTGACTCCGGAACAACTCAGTACGCAAGCTATATTAAGTGTCAACAACGAAGACTCGCTACACCTTAATGAACAAATGCTGAAACTTATCCCTACCAACGAAGAAACTTTCACCAGCGTGGCCTCCATCGTCACAGACGATCCCGCTTTCAGTCACGGACAATTATATGTTGCTCTCTCCAGAGGTCCATCTTTTCATTCACTCACAGTTGTATCCACAAACCCACCCCATTTGGACAACTGTGTCATTCAGCAAGTGTTCACCCATCAATACATAATTATGCGGCGTATGTTACGCCGCGGGTTGGCTAGTAATAGATATTTACAAAAAGCTTCATAAACAGTTAAGTAATTATAAAAGAACCAAATTTAATTTCATTACCACTTTATTTTATGTGGACAATTCAAAACAAGATTAAATGAAGTGGCACTTCGTCATGTCTGTCCGCTAATACACACTTGTTATAATAGTGGTCATACTACAGCGCAATGCAACTTGCATATGAGGGTATGTCCTTCTGAGTTAGAGAGAGAGAGAGAGAGAGAGAGAGAGATAGATAGATAGATAGATAGATAGATAGATAGATAGATAGATAGATAGATAGATAGATAGATAGATAGATAGATAGATAGATAGATACTTTATTAATCCCCAAGGGGAAATTCACATACTCCAGCAGCAGCATATTGATAAGACAATATTAATTAAATGGTGATAAAAATGCAGTGCAAGTTAAAAAAATGCAAGGTGAAGAGTGCGAGACAGGTATAACATTCAATAATCTTGCGTAGTGTTAATGTTTACCCCCCTGGGTGGAACTGAAGAGTCACATAGTGTGGGGGAGGAACAATCTCCTCAGTCTGTCAGTGGAGCAGGACAGTGACAGCAGTCTGTCGCTGAAGCTGCTCCTCTGTCTGGAGATGATACTGTTCAGTGGATGCAGTGGATTCTCCATGATTGTCAGGAGCCTGCTAAGCGCCCATCGCTCCACCACAGATGTCAAACTGTCCAGCTCCGTGCCTACAATAGAGCCTGCCTTCCTCACCAGTTTGTCCAGGTGTGAGGTGTCCCTCTTCTTTATGCTGCCTCCCCAGCACACCACTGCGTAGAAGAGGGCGCTCGCCACAACCGTCTGATAGAACATCTGCAGCATCTTATTGCAGATGTTGAAGGCTGCCAGCCTTCTAAGGAAGTATAGTCAGCTCTGTCCTCTCTTGCACAGAACATAAGTATTGGCAGTCCAGTCCAGTTTATCATCGAGCTGCACTCCCAGGTATTTATAGGTCTGCACTCTCTGCACACAGACACCTCTGATAATCACAGGTGTCCGTGAGGGGCCTGGGCCTCCTAAAATCCACCACCAGCTCTTTAGTTTTGCTGGTGTTCAGTTGTAGGTGGTTTGAGTCGCACCATTTAACAAAGTCTTTGATTAGGTTTCTATACTCCTCCTCCTGTCCACTACTGATGCAGCCCACGATAGCAGAGTCATCAGCGAACTTTTGCACGTGGCAGGACTCTGAGTTGTATTGGAAGTCCGATGTATGTAGGCTGAACAGGACCGGAAACAGCACAGTCTCCTGTGGCGCTCCTGTGCTGCTGACCACAATATCAGACCTGCAGTTCCCAAGACGCACGTACTGAGGTCTGTCTGTAAGATAGTTCACGATCCATGCCACCAGGTATGAATCTACTCCCATCCGTCCCTAAGGAGCAGTGTTGAAGGCGCTAGAGAAGTCCAGAAATATAATTCTTACAGCACCACTGCCTTTGTCCAAGTGGGAGAGGGATCAGTGTAGCATGTAGATGATGGCATCCTTCACTCCCACCTTCTCGTGGTATACGAACTGCAGAGGGTCGAGGGCTTGGCGGACCTGTGGCCTCAGGTGGTAAAGCAGCAGTCGCTCCATGGTCTTCATCACATGTGACGTCAGGGCGACAGGCCTGAAGTCATTCAGCTCACTAGGATGTGATACCTTTGGGACTGGTGTGATGCAAGATGTTTTCCAAAGCCTCAGGACTCTCCCCTGTTCCAGGCTCAGGTTGAAGATGTGCTGTAGAGGACTCCCCAGCTCCAACACACAGGCCTTCAACAGTCGTGGCGATACTCGATCTGGACCCTCTGCTTTGCTGGCATGAAGTCTCCTCAGCTCTCTGCTTACCTGGGCTGCTGTAATTGTGGGTGGGGGGAAACTCTCTCCTATGCTGGTATCAGCAGAAGGATGGGTGGAGGATGCAGTACTCTGGTGAGAGTGAGAGTGGGTTAAGGTGGTCAAACCTGCTAAAGAAGTTGTTCATCAGGTTTGCTTTCTCCCTGTCTCTCTCGATGGAGGCACCCCGCTTCGAGCTGCAGCCAGTGATGATCTTCATCCCATCCCACACTTCCTTCATACTGTTATTCTGCAACTTCTGCTCCAGCTTTCTCCTGTACTGCTACTTCACTGCCCTGAGCTGGACTCGGAGTTCCTTCTGCATGCGCTTGAGCTCATGATCACCGCCTTTAAAAGCCCTTTTCTTCTGGTTCAAAAGGCCCTTGATGTCAGTTGTAATCCTTGGCTTGTTGTTAGCTTAGCAGCGTACTGTTCTTACTGGAACTGCAATGTCCATACAGAAGCTGATGTAGTCAGTATTGCAGTCAACAACCTCCTCAATGTTCTCACTATGTGACCCCTCAGGATATCCCAGTCCATAGTTCCAAAGCAGTCTCTCAGAGCCTGCTCTGCCTCAGGGGACCACTTCCTGAATGAGCGTGTGGTTGTAGGTAGTCCCTCACTCTTGGTTTGTAGAGAGGCTGAAGCAGAACAAGGTTATGATCTGCTTTCCCAAGCACAGGCAGTAGGGTGGCGCAGTATGCGTCCTTAACGTTTGCATAAAGTAGGTCAATAATCCTCTTTCCCCGGGTGTTACAATCCACATACTGGGAGAAGGCAGGTAATGTTTTGTCCAGCGTCACATGGTTAAAGTCTCCAGCAATTAGCACAAGTGCCTCGGGGTGCTGTGTTTGTAGTTTAGCAACAGTGGAGTGGATGATGTCACCTGCTATCTCCACGTCTGCGCGATGAGGGATGTAAACAATAAAAACAATGATGTGTCCAAACTCTCTGGGCAAGTAATAGGGACACAGACTTACGGCCAACAGTTCGATGTTCCTGCAGCAAGTAGAGATTTTGACGTTTACATGTCCAGGGTTGCCCCACCTTGTGTTCACATAGACAGCATGTCCTCCTCCTTTCCACTTCCCACAGGTATTTGCGTCTCTGTCCGTGCTAAACCCGGGTAGCTCCACGTTAGCATGTGGAATGCTAGTTGTTAGCCAAACTGCATTCTCTGTAGGTCCTGATATTTTTCACCAGCGCAGCCAGTTCATCGATCTTATTTGGTAGTGAGTTCACATTTCCCAGGATCACAGAAGGCACCGAAGGCTTGTATCGCCACTTCCTCACTAGCCGCTTAGCCTTTAGCTTAGCACCGGCTCTGTTGCCACGATACGGCCTTCTTACCTCGTCAGGTAAAAAGGGAACCACACCGGCACGGGCCTTT
Organism: Erpetoichthys calabaricus; assembly: GCF_900747795.2. Taxonomy (NCBI): domain Eukaryota; kingdom Metazoa; phylum Chordata; class Cladistia; order Polypteriformes; family Polypteridae; genus Erpetoichthys; species Erpetoichthys calabaricus. The sequence goes on along the minus strand of NC_041395.2, from coordinate 303,282,641 downwards.
GTTCTCAGTGCTAGAAGTTGACTACCTGAATAGACGAGTCTCGGCATGTAAAAATCCATGTCCAAGTAGTAAAAAGTGTCCAGGAAACGAGTCCACATAAAAGAAAGTGGTAGGAGTGATCAGAGAGATAGAGAAAAAGGTAGAAAGATAAAGAAGATAAAGTCCTACACGGAGCTGCTGGAAAGGCTGCCTCTCACGGCGGCGCCTAACTGCTACTAATAGTAGTAGTTCAGCACCTTCTTCCGATACGAGTCTAATTTGTGAAAGGACTAAGCCACAAGAAAACAAAATAGCAGGTATTTGCGTCTCTGTCCGTGCTAAACCCGTGTAGCTCCATGTTAGCATGTGAGATGCTAGTTGTTAGCCAAACTGCATTCTCTGTAGGTCCTGACATTTGTCACCAGCGCAGCCAGTTCATCGATCTTATTTGGTAGTGAGTTCACATTTCCCAGGATCACAGAAAGCACTGAAGGCTTGTATCGTCACTTCCTTGCTAGCCGCTTAGCCTTTAGCTTAGCACCGGCTCTGCTGCTACGATACGGCCTTTTTACCTCGTCAGGTAAAAAAGGGAACCACACCGGCATGGGCCTTTGTTCTCAGTGCTAGAAGTTGACTACCTGAATAGACGAGTCTCAGCGTGTAAAAATCCATGTCCAAGTAGTAAAAAGTGTCCAGGAAACGAGTCCACATAAAAGAAAGTGGTAGGAGTGATCAGAGAGATAGAGAAAAAGGTAGAAAGATAAAGAAGATAAAGTCCTACACGGAGCTGCTGGAAAGGCTGCCTCTCACGGCGGCGCCTAACTGCTACTAATAGTAGTAGTTCAGCACCTTCTTCCGATACGAGTCTAATTTGTGAAAGGACTAAGCCACAAGAAAACAAAACAGGATTGGGAATAACCAGCAGAATCTAACAGGGGGGCGGCACGGTGGCGCAGTGGGTAGCGCTGCTGCCTCGCAGTTGGGAGATCTGGGGAACTGGGTTCGATTCCCGGGTCCTCCCTGCGTGGAGTTTGCATGTTCTCCCCGTGTCTGCGTGGGTTTCCTCCGGGCGCTCCGGTTTCCTCCCACAGTCCAAAGACATGCAGGTTAGGTGGATTGGCGATTCTAAATTGGCCCTAGTGTGTGCTTGGTGTGTGGGTGTGTTTGTGTGTGTCCTGCGGTGGGTTGGCACCCTGCCCGGGATTGGTTCCTGCCTTGTGCTCTGTGTTGGCTGGGATTGGCTCCAGCAGACCCCCGTGACCCTGTGTTCGGATTCAGCGGGTTGGAAAATGGATGGATGGATGGATCTAAAAGGGATTTATGAGGAATTAGCACCTGTGGTTCATGGTGCGTAATAATTTTAGATTAACAATAATGAACAATTAAAGCTGATCAATTAATTAACTTCCTAACCTGAATAATTCAGAGTATGTGGATTGGCAGGATCCAATCCTCACCAGTGACCTTCAAAACAGTCAGACCACAGGATAGGATGCTGTTCCCCATCTGTTCTCCTTGTTCACCTATGACTGTAGGGGTCAGACACAACTCCAGTTCTATCATTTAACTCGTTGATAACACCACCATTATAGGCCTAATCACCAACAATGATGAGATGGCTTAAACAGAATTAAACAACAATCCCTCCATTAATGTCAGGAAAATGAAAGAACGGGGTCATAGACTTTGTGAAGCAGAAGGCACTGCTACTTTCAGTTTCTCAGAGACAACACCACTGACAACCTGAAGTGAGCACGATATACCTCAGCTATTATCAAGAAGGCTCACCAGTCAATATCTTTACTTCCTCAGATGTTTGAGAAATGTCTGGATGACTCCATCTGTGCTTCTACAGGTGCAAAGTGGAGCCTGATATGTCATACATCCTGGTATGGCACCAGCTTAACACAGGACCCCAACATAACAGATAAGAAGGAGAAGCTTTCCTGGTCAGTTACTTTTCTCTCTCTGCTCTGTTCTGGAAAATATTTCAGAACCATTGGCACTCAGAGCATGAGATTTATGTACAGTTTTTATCCTCATGAGGCTTCTGAGCAGTCACTCCTATGGATAACTATGTACCTAGCCTGTGCTTTTTTTTTTTAAGAATAATGATTTTATTTATAGTGAATTCATTGTCGATTGTTTGTATTATATAACTGTCACTAGTCTGTGAGACACATGAAAGTAAAAATTGTACTCTTCTGTGAACACATGACAGTATATACTGTATGAACATGAAGTGAAATTTGAAATGCAGTACATTTGGAGCTTTCTACTTTTCGAATTTCATGACTTTTTTGATATTTTTACTCCAAAAGTGATGCTGAGTATATTGGGAGAAGGATGCTAAGAATAGAGCTGCCAGGGAAGAGGAAAAGAGGAAGGCCCAAGAGAAGGTTTATGGATGTGGTGAGAGAGGACATGCAGGTGATGGGTGTAACAAAACAAGATGCAGAGGACAGAAAGATATGGAAGAAGATGATCTGCTGTGGCAACCCCTAACGGAAGTAGCCCAAAAAAGTAGAAGAAAAGTATGAGGTTAATCGAGAACAAAAGAATTAGAGAAAAACCACTAAAAGTGTAAAGCGGAGTCAACTGGTGATGTGTGAGGTGCTCTGTGATCCAATAATGCACCTTTAGATACCGGTGTGCTGTGCTGTTCTGCAGTTTGACATTTTGGCCGTGGTATGGACTTTTAACTTTAAATTTGGCAGAATCTTTGTGGTGTGACATCACAGAGAAAGGACCTTAAAACAATGTCAATAAACGGGGACTACAGTAATGAACAATTCGTAGGCATCTATTAACCAATGTGTTAGTCAGTGAGAGTATTAAATGTTATGTGAGGCAGATTGATGGATCCATGTGAAGGAGATGCTCACCAACAAGATGACTTAGAAGCCTGAATGTACCAGGGATAAGACCTCTTCCCTAAGCAAGCATGTGTGACAACATCAAAAGCCAATAGAGCCAGGACTCTTTATTCACATACCATGAGCTTTCCTCTTGTGCTGATAATTGTGAGTGGTTTATTTGTCTCAGTTAAGATAAACCAGACTACTCAGACTACTCAGTTTCCTCTGGTGTCATACCCATCCTTTGTGGGGGAGCTGGTGAAAGGCAACAGCAACGGAATGTCTAATAAGGAACTCCTCTCTCTGTACACTACAAGTGGCAGAAACATTTAGCAGTCCATGTGTATCTTTAATAGAAGCAGATATTCAGTTCCTGGACATTAGTATAATTTCTTATGGTGAAAGAATCTTATCTTATAATGTTGTAGAAAATATTGCTATATGTCAGTTCTTTATAGACTATTGAGAGAGACAGAGTGTAGTATATGGGCAGGTAGAGAAAGAGCAGAGGCTTGTTAGAGGAATATATGTACAAAAAAGCCTGGAAGTGGTATGGATCAGTAGGTCAGAGTAAGGGGTCTGAAATTGCATTTAGTAGCATTTTCAGCTTAGGCTGGGTACACAACACACTACACAATGTCTATGAAACTTAACAACTACAGTTGCTGGATTTTGCTGCCTTGATGATTACATAACTAGAAATCATGAGGGAAGACTGTCTAAAGCATTTTTTGCACAGTGTCAAAATTTCCAAAGTATCACAGGCTCACTGCATTCTGACAGCTTATTAATGCGGTCCATGACAGAACTGGTGCCTGTATGAATGCATTTCAGGTATGGGAAGTTTAGTCATAATCTCTACCTTTTCATTTTTCCTTTTTCCATTCTACTGTGGTATAACAAACACACAATAATCAAACAGTCAAGCTTCGGTTTGTTTACCCAGTTCAAAACACCAGTTTTTCTTCTTTCATTGAGGCTGCAATGTATGTGTAGCACTTATGGGTAAGTGCTCAGTGGTTTTCAGCTCTCTCATGCTGTATCCAGCATGGGGCACATGATACCAGGAATTATGTTCTATTAGAATTCTGCTCAAACTTGAGACAATATATCCCTCCCAATAACCACTGAGGAGACATCCCTGCTGAATACAATTGGCGTAGTCGGCAGGATTGTAGTCGTATACTGAGCTGCTTGTTTAATGCTATGGACCAGCCAAAAAAGTATGTGGTGGTAGTGCACTAATCCACAAAAATGAATGCAAATGGTAAAGATTGCCTTTATTTGACCTTCTAAAGATAGGAATAGCGAAGGAACAAATATACAGTGGAACCTCGGTTTACGAGCATAATTCATTCCGGAAACATGCTCGTAGTCCAAATCACTCGTATATCAAAGTGAATTTCCCCATAAGAAATAATGGAAACTCAGATGATATGTTCCACAACCCAAAACTATTAATATAAAAATGATTAATACAAAATATAAAGTAAAAATACATTAAACAAATTAACCTGCACTTTACCTTTGAAAAGAATCATGGCTGGTGTGAGTGAGTTTCTAAACTCTTGTGGGATTGCACCCAACGGGATGACACACGGAAGAGTGTCCCAAAGCAATCGCAGTCTCCCAGCACTGTAGCAGTTTGCCGTAAAACCGAATCTGAAAAGATCGCGGACATGCTATAAGCGCCTGCCGTCGATGGGTGATACAAGGAGCAAGGAACATTATAAATGCGCAGGGCCCTGTGTGACTGCTGTGTCTGTGTATAGGAGAGCCGCAGATCCCGCTACAATAAATAACCGCGCTGTTGCTGTTTCAAGCTGAATAAAGCTGGTGTTGCTAAGGTACTGAGACTCAGCTTCGTGTTTTAGGGTGCAAGATGGGGACTCGTACATCACAGCACACATGCGCGCGCAAGCATACACACACACGTGAGCAAGCAAGCACACACACATACACACACAGTCACAATGCTAATGCTGCAGTAAACAGTATATGCCTGTATGGATGTTGACTATATGAGTGAGGCACGCCGACTCAGATGGAGAATAGGAGACGATTGCCCACAATCCCGCAGCGAGACAGAGAGAAAAACCATCAGCTCAGTTGTGATCACATGACGCTCAGCAAACAAAGCATATACATACTACTCGTACTGCAAGACCTCACTAGTTTATCAAGTCAAAATTTATTAAAAATTTTTGCTTGTCTTGCAAAACACTCATAAGCCAAGTTACTCGCAAACCAAGGTTCCACTGTACCACTTATTTAAAATGAAATCAAGAGTATTGATAAATTAAACACAGTAAATATCAAATTAAGAAAGGAATAGAAAGGAACGAAGATGTATTTCCTCATATCACGTAAGTGTTTATTAATCATATTAAGATAATTCCTGAAGGGAATAGAAAAAAAATAAAAAAAATAAGAATTAGCACAAGCTCACGTCTATGACCTCTTTGATTTTGATGGGGCGAGTCACTGATAAATATGTCTGAGTCATGGAGAATATCAAACTACATGACTAGGGATCTAGGAAGGATGCCTCAAGTAACTCTAATTAGTTAAGATTATGTCAATGAAGCCTATGATTGAACATCCATGGAAAATATGTCAGGAACTTTAGTGGAAACAGATAAGCTGAGAAGTACTGTGGGTATGGACAAAGAACAACAAGAACAAGAAAGACAGAGTAGAGAAATGTTTGGGGAGTCCTCCAGCCCAGAAAAAAATAAGAACCAAAACTTAAACTTGAGTGGCATACTTAATTGAGAAGGACAATGAAGAGCCGTGTTGCAGATAAGAGATAAAGTCATCCAGAAGTGTGCTGAGATTCCTGACAGTAAGTGAAGGTGAGAAGGCGATTTAACATTTTTTTTTTCAGTAATTAAAACCTCTTTGGAAATAAAATCTAGCAGATTGATCTGTCATTTCTGATTTTGAGCTTGTTCCAGCTAGAATTAAACAATAGGATTAAGAACAGGGAAAAATAAAGCAGTCAGGTACTACAACCATATATTTTATGTATCTAACTGTTTAATGATTTATGTAAATGAATGGTAAAATGCAATAATTACTTTAAAAAAAACTGAAAAGTCAGCTTCTGAAGTAATGCAAATCTATGGTCGATAATAAGCTGGCACAAAAGCATTTGTACTTGGAGCTCAGGCACGAATTTAGTTAGATCCATTACCATATAATGAATAATGAATTCTATACTTTCTTGAGACGTGGTTAGCTTGTACGTGTATGTGTGTGTCTGTGTGTGTGTGTGTGTGTGTGTGTTTGTCTGTGCCTGAGTGACTTTTTTGAAAAGCCAAGCAATGACTCAGGGTTGAATGTTCTGCAACTAGAGATAAAGATAATTTAAGATCTGATTTTCAAAAGCTGGTAAATCTCTGAGAACACAAAACTGAAAGAACTAGATAGACGAAAGTACCCTTGGTAATCTGGTATGCCATTTTAAAATGTCAGGATTAGTGCTGCATCCTCTTACTTAAAAACACCAATCCTAAACCTATGATGTGTGCAAAGTTTTAGGTCCATATACTTTATTCTGTAGGCAACTTTTGGAGTGACAGTATTTATGAAAAAGTATAGCTTTTAAAAAAATAAAGCTCTAATAAATTAAGACAATAATATATTCATCCACTCATCTTTCAGACACATTTCATTTGTATAATTAGTTAAGGCTACGTTGCCTTATTTGGAGATCTGAAGTATGTGCATTTGTTAATTTGAAAGGCAGTCCTTTTGTCCATGATGTATCATAAATTTAATAAAATCGAATAACAATTTTTGTCAGTAGACGAAGTGCAAGTTAATTGCGGGACTCACTCACACACACACACACACACACACACACACACACACACACACGCACACACATGCACATGCACACACACACGCACACACACACACACACACACACACATACTGGTAGGTCCTATATAAACTTTCAATATTGTGCACATGTGGGATAAAAAAGGAATTGCTTTATCTGTATAGATGGGAAGAAAGTATAAACACGATACAAATAGTAATTAGGGGTTTCAACTTTAGACACTGGACCGTTGAACCAGTAGTGTTTACCAGTGTGTCACACAGGACGCTTTCTAGCCTTCTGAGACCACTAAGCAGTTTCTTTGTTTTGAAGAACCATCTTTTCTGGATAGGTTGAAAGCCCATCAACTAGTCACAGGGCCCCAAGTGATTCCTTAGCCCATTTATGCCAGAAAAAAAAATGGTACTGATGACACCCAAGAGGGAAATAATTTGAGCTGAACCCCTTTTCTAGTTTGACTTAAGTGCAAGGAAAAGTTTTAACACCAAAACTTCAAAACAGTATTTTTTTTTATCAAGAATTTTGTTTTGCTTGTGCACACAAAATTTAACGTCACCTACTTTGCCTAAAAACTGCTCTTCAACTGATTCACAATGTGTTTTTTTTAATTATTGACCATATTTAGCTTTCTTTTGAATTACTGCTGTTTATCACTCAAGGCATAATAGCTATAATTATAGTCTGTGAGTCGTTGCTTTTTTTACATTATTGTAATTAATCTGTCTATCTATATTTCCTATGTACAACACAGTCTAGAATTACAGTACACTCTTTTCAGGCAGCAGAATAATTTAACATATCTGACATGTCTGATTACTTTATATACCGTATCTATACTGGATCACCATTGCAGGGTTTACTGAAAATAAAGTCAGCAGGCAGTAGATCAAATCTTATCTATGCCTTAATGAAAGCTTTTGAAAAGCCAGAAGCCTGCAGCTTGGAAAACACAAAGCTGAGTATATTCTCTTGTATATTCTAAGTGTCTACAATAGTCCCCATTCCCTTTCGTTTGACCTTAAATGTGTTAATGATTTTATCTTCTTTGGAAGTCAGTCAATCAGCCTATAGTTTAAATTATACCCTTCAGAAATCACACCATCACATGGCGCAAAATGTGCATTTCAAAATAACACCATCACACAATGCATGATAAAATATAAAGAAACATGTGCCTCTTCTACACAAATGAACATGAACTGATTGGTCATCGAAGTATATTGACAGTAGCTTCTGGACAAGGACAGAAGATTCCAGAACAGCCAATGAAATAAAAAAACTATAAAGGATAAGCATGTTTTGAATGTGATGACTGAAGGATCTTTACAAACAGACCAATGCAGAGTTCTGCAGGAATTCACAATATAAAGGGGGCCTTCATCCAGCTTTACCTAATGGCTCTTTTGAAGAGTGAGTGGACTGGTACCAGAAGTTCTCAGGTGCCTAGGAGTTCAGTGATCACACGTAATCCAGGGTGTGGAAACAGAAATGAATAGCCCTGTAAATCAGTAGCTAATACGATACCGCACATGAACTCAGTGTAGTCGAGGCAGATGTTATGTTCAAGACACAAAAGTACAGTAAAACCACATTCTGAAATACAGGAGACTGAAGACATCCCAGAGACCTGGATGTTAGGGTTGGCATCTGTGTCCATGAGGCCTGAGGTGCATGGGGCAGTTTATTGGCTACAGCACAATCCACCCAATGTTAAACTGGATTAAGCGAGTTTCAGAATGTTATGTTTAACGTCTCTTTACAAGTGAACTTTGTGAATCTGACATGGGATTCATCTGTAAGTTTATTAGTAGCTTAGAGATTAAGTGAGGAGTTCATTGGGGAGTGTGCCCTGGTTTCATTATCTGTTTATGTTGGAACAGGTCTAGGGTGTATGGGACCCTGTATTAGATACAGGGGGCTCAGAAGGTGGAAGGGTGACTCGATGTTATTTCTATAGTAGGAGTCGCTTCTGTTTAGGATTCTCCTTGTGTGAATGTGGGTTTACATCAAGGGGCTCTGGTTTCCTCCCATAAGTTAAACACTTTTTACCTAAACTAACAACTGAGCACTGGGTGGTGTAGTTTGACAGCGACTTGTGTTTTCACCTGGCAGAGCATGAGCCTCACTAGAGATGATCTCGTTGGATTCTCCTAATATAAGAATATATTTACTCTCAAAGTCCAAAGACATGCTGTTTTATCAGGAATTCTAACTGTCTCAGTCTAAGATATTGTTGGTACAGTATGTATGGGAACATGATCTGTCATTAGCAGGTGTCCCTTTCAGGTTTGGACCTTATGCCCATTTGTGATCCATGGGTTGCCCACAGCTGGTATACTCCTCCTTTGAATATGGGACATTGATATTTATGGACCAAAGATGGACTGGGCAATGAGAACACAAAATGGTAAGGGTTGGTACAAAGTGCACTTTGCATTTTAAATTCTAAACAATAAAGTGTTCTCTCTATTATAAAAAAAAATCTTGTAAGGAGACGACAGCCCCGCTCTTCACAACACAAGCGGCAGAGACTCGAAGTGGGAAGGGAGGAGGGTGGGCGAGCAAAGCGAGCAGGGTGTGAAGCCCCCTAGTCTTCTTAAATATAATTATAAGTATTCCAATAAAGCAACAATGCATGTGAGGACATTAAAAGTCAAATAAATAACAATAAATATTCAATTAAAATCAAGGCTAAAATCAAAAGGCAGGTTGGGGAGCATTCATTGTTGCACCCACCAGATGAGAAACCACTTGGAATGGGACCTGCAAAATGCAGAATCACTGTTAAAATTCTCTCTCTCTCATCTTGCCCTGACATAAAAGGTCTTCTGAATACTGTCCCGGCTACTTTACGGGGATGGGCGAGACTAACTCTGTCTCTTCTACCACCTTGGCATCCACTGGATTCCTAGGAGATTCCTAGCCCATTGTGCCACTCCACCACTGAATTTCCACTGACTGCTTCTCTGCTTTTTCTCCACACTGACCCCAATCAATTCTACTCTCCATTCTTTCTCTACTTCTTACTTCCTCAATTCTTTCTTCTTATTCTCCCAATCTTCTTATCCTGGCTCCCTTTATACTTCTGTGGGTGTGATGTGCTAATTACAATCGATGAAGTGCCAATGTGGAACAGCTGGCCTAGTCAAGCAATTAGCCATACCAAACACCTCACGGTTACCCAGCTCCACAACTGGGCACAACAACCATAGAGACCCAAAACGCACTGCCTTTGTATTCTTCTAAAAACTGCAATGCCACAGACCATCAACATGCTCTACCACGCCATTGTGTCTTCCTATGATCTTACACTGCAAAAGGGAGGTTAGAATCTGAATTAATAGATGCTCCCTTCGTGCATTTCATACATAATAGCTCTCATTCTCCCTCACATAGGAGACCATACACTGACAACTTTTTATAGTCTGTGCTTTCAGATCATATATCATAGTTTGAGAATAGGATTGCACATAAATCTACAGTATCTGTCTTATGGCCATTTTCAATTTCACCAAATGAAACACCTCTCCAAACATTGCTATGTGACTTCTCACCTTTTTTATGGTTCAGTTTTAAGTTTGCCTGTTTTACATGTCGCCATCTCTTTATACCGTTTGCTCATGACACTTTTCCAAGGTAGGTTCTTGATTTGTAATCAGTGCTGTCAAAAGGGGGCTGTGGCTTCCCATGACTCTGGGTTGGAGAATAAAACCTTATATTATGCCTGCCGAGCACTGGTTCTTAATCGTGGCTGGAAGGGCCCTGGCACCCCACAAAAGTGTGTGTTAAAAGGTCAAAGGATGGATGGATGAACAGATAGATGTACACTAAAATGCAGCTTAATAAAATGAGCTCTTTCCCAGTCCATCTTGGCGGTGATCTCATCAGACTTGCCTCTACTGTAAAAAATCTTGGTGTCATTTTTGATTGCTCCCTCTCTTATTCCTCCCACATAAATCACATTAAGAAACTTTCTTACTTTCACCCGTGTTCGCTCTTTCCTCTCCTTCTCTAATGTTGAGAAACTTGTCCATGCTTTTATCACATCCCGCATCGACTATTGTAATTCCCTACTGGCAGGTGCCCCTTCTAATCTTATATCACAGCTCCAGCTTATTCAAAACTCAGCTGCAAGAGTCCTTACTCGAACCAGCAACAGCGAGCACATCACACCCATCCTGCTCCGTCTCCACTGGCTCTCTGTGTCTTACAGAATTGAATAAAAAATCCTACTAATAACCTACAAAGCCTTAAATAACCTCGCGCCAAACTACATCAGTGACCTTCTCCATCACTATGTGCCTGCCCACCCACTAAGGTCCTCTGATTCTGGTAATCTTGTTGTACCCCACACTAATCTACACTCCATGGGTGACAGGGCCTTCAGCTGTATAGCGCCCAGACTCTGGAATGACCTACTGAAATTAATCAGGTCAGCTGACTCCATGAATTCTTTTAAAAAACAACTCAAAACTCATCTGTTCAGGAAGGCTTTTAGCTCTACTTGACTTTATTACCCTTCTCTCGGTTTACTTCTCTGTCAAGATGCTCATGTAACCTGTATGTGTGTGTGCGAGACCATCAATTATGTTGTCTGTTTTTTTTCTCTGAATTCACTGTTGTAATCTTCTTTATTTATTTATCTGGTTTGTACAATGCTATATACTGTATACCCTGCTGTTCTTTCTTATATTCTGTAAGTGCCTTGAGCATGGGAAAGGTGCTATATAAATAAAATGTATTATTATTATTACATGGGCTATGGCATTGTTCATTTATAGGCACAATAATTTACGATATTTCAGAGGTCTGATAATTTCATACCAGTGACTACAAATTGGATAAACTGGTTTGAAAAGGGTTGCAGGACAACGACTCACAATTACATAAATTGCTAAAAAATAAAAAATTGCTGTGCATCCTTAACTGTAGAATGACTTTTACTGACTGGGAAGACTGTGATAAATTATCTCTTTGTAGCTGAGGCACAAAAACACAGTATGAAAAAATGACTAAGAACTTATTAAAATTAAAATTATTAAGAACAAACAACAAAGTTCATGAATTAAATATGGCTTACATTTTCTGTATTATTTTTATAATGCACAAAGGGATGTTGTTAGAAAGTTCTTTGGCTAAATTCTAATGTTATATTACTTAGATTTTTTCCCCACTGTTTATATATTCTTGAATTTAATATCCATATTACAGAGCAGTTTCAGTTTGAAAATTCTGATGGGGCAACACAATTTTCACCTAAAACATTCGATTATGCAATCATATCATGGAACTTTTACACTGACTGAACTGAACCACTCTCATACAAAACTGTAAAGTCTGTGTAAAGTAGAAGGTGCATCTCCAAGCCTCAGTGAAGATAAACTATCGGACTGATTATGCCATCAAAACTCACTCAAACAATGTCGATTTATCAATGTATTTCTTTAAACCAGAGGTACAACCAGCAGAGCAGGGTGTTAGATGTTTTAACATCAAATACTGAAACCAGAAATAGTGAAAGAACATCAGAAATGCATATTAATATCCATTCACTAAACAGCAAACTGCCACATACTAGTCAACTCATCAATTTATTCATGGAGAATATGACAAAAAACTGAGCAAACCATTGAACAAATGCTTGCCTAGACACCTCTTCGTTTTCAGCAATAGGATGCTATGTTTTTTTGACTCAATGGTATCTCAACCAAACCAGTTTTTTTTGGTAAGAATTGGCTTCTGTTGGCTTCATTTCCATGATGTGATGTTAACACAGATATAACTTCTTTTCCAGCTTTTTTCTTTAATGGTGCTGGATGAAGATTAAAGATGCTCCTCAGCCACATTGTGATCAGCATGCTTTGTGTTTGAAACATTCCTGGTACAAGATCTGCTTGATTTTTCCATCAACTTCTTGTAGCAACCTTTAATACAGGAAATGTTATCGGCTTCATCACTGCTTGTCAGCTTGCACTACATTGCTGTGGGTGAGAAAAGCCAAAAACAGATGGCATAAATGAGACGGATATTGGCCCATGCCTCCAGGTCCCACTGCAAAACCTAAACTTCAGGTTTCACATGTCCACACACATTCAAGCGTATTTCTAGAATATCTTAGGACCAATTGGGTCAACCCCAATAACTTCTGATACTTTTGTAGATACGAAATTGCCTTGTATATATGATGGGGAAGTTTGAAAAAAACTGATTAAGATGACAAAGTTGATTATTTAATATGGCAGCTTTATGGCAGTTACAAAAAAGGGAACCAGCCCAGAAAATCTGCACCATGGACACTCATCACCCATCCTTTTTCTAAACCTACAGCTCCAGATTGACTACTGGCACAATATGTTAGGGAGCACTGCTCTGATCTTAAGGGCAGTTTACCAGGAGATGCTTATTTCTTTCAGGAATAACACAAATGATTTGTTTTTTGAAAGCTAGGAAGAATATCAAAAACAAAAGATAGAGTTTTCTGAGCAGTGAAATTTGTAAACCAGAGAGCTCAATCATAATCGTTGTCAGGAAAGAATAACAAGGTGCCGTTCACTAAAATTGCATAACACAACCAGAGCCAACATGCAAAGACGAAGACTGAGTCAAAACAAAAGAGCAAGAGTCAACACCAAACACTCAAAATGAGACTTTACAAGTGCACTTACAGTATTTACTGATTGACTTCACATCTCAAACAAAGGAGCCTGAGTCATCGCATTGTGTTTTATCAGCTTGCATCAAGAAAGGGGATCCTAGCAGCAGGCAGGGCTAAACAGCAATGACTGTCTGCTAACAACAGCTTCCAAAATAGTGAAGTGAGGCAATTAAGATTTAAACAAAAATAAATGTAAAACAAAAATAAATGTAAAAATTAAAAAAAATACAACTCAAACTCCTTTATATAAATGAAATTAAACTTTCAAAATATAAAATTCCCATAAACTAGAAAAACTATTGAAAGGACAAAATACTTTCTAAACAGAACAGGTTTTTGAATTCTCAGCCTGCAGTGTTAATCAATTTGTTCCAATTTTTGGTCCCCAACTCCAGTCCTGGAGGGCCACAGTGGCTGAAGGTTTTCATTCTAATCCTTTTCTTAATTAGTAACCTGTTTTTGCTCCTAATTAACTTCTTTTGAATTCATTTTATTTGATTTTCTCTTGAAGACTCAAACCCCTGAATTGTTTCTTTTTCATTAATTAACTGCCATACAATAATGAGATACAAAATGAGCCAAAATATGACCAGCAAACTGTGTCCATCATACAATATAAAGAAAGGTGAAGGTCTCAGGAATGCTGAACTGCTCAGGTCCCCAAAACATTTTAAAAGCGCTCTTAGAAAAGAGAAAATCCACAATTTCAGAAATGTCTGTTATTGCACAATGAGAGCAGCAACAAGCCATGGAATTAAAGAACGGGTTTAATTAACGACAAGACTCGGTGCCTAATGAAGCAACTGGTTGGAGTGAAATTGGTTGGAGTTTCAGATCCTGACTTAGTTGGTGTTCTGTTGGCTCACTCACTTCACATTTCATTTCTGCTTGGGTGCCATTTAAGGAAAGAAATGAAGCAATTCAGAGGAACAATGAAGAAATTCAGAGGAACAATGAAGAAATTCAGAGGAACAAATCTTAAAAAAAACAAGTCAATTAAAATGAATTCAAAACAAGTTCATTAGCAGCAAAAACAGGTCACTAATTAAGAAAAGGGTTAGAATGAAAACCTGCAGATGCAGGGACCCCTGCTCTACATTTTTCAATTTTTTGTTCATGATTAATTAAAAAGGAAAATTATCATTATAACCTTTACTGTGTTTTTATTTTTTCTTGGTTACACAGAGCAACTATACCTGTATAAGAAAGAGCAGAGCAGGCTCTTTTCTCTTAGGAGATTGCACTGCTTTAATATAGGAAGTGACATCTTTCACATCTTCTATAACTCTCCAATGGCTGGTGTGATTTTCTATGCTGTGGTGTGCTGGGCTGGTAACATTACTTCAAGTAAGGCCCACCAAATCAACAAGCTAATTAAAAGGGTAGGCTTAGTGATAGAACACACCCTGGACCCCATGGAGGTAGTAGTGAAGTAGACAATTAAAACAAAACTGAGTGCCATTATGAACAATGCTGCACATCCTCTCTCTGACACACCAACACTGAGGACTTACAGCCAACAAATCATTCAGCAGAAGTGTGTCAAGAAACACAAAGTGGGATCCTTTATATCAACAGTGATATGCCTGTATAATGCCTCACTGGGACTGTTCCTGTTTGAATAAATACCCTGGCTGTTCCTGTTTTGATTGGAATACAGTTGTTTGTCTTGAAGCCTTTGGAGTCAGCATCTTCTCTCGGGTACAAGACAGTGACTCACATGTCACAATAAGGAAAATAAATATTCACTGACAGGATAAAATGACCTGTCTGTTAGACACAAAATGAAACACAACATACATTGTACAATCAATTAGGCATTTAATCTTGGGTGTGGTTGACAGAAGGCAGCAGTATCAAGTAGCTATTGGTCATTTGGATCATGGCAGACATCATATTACAGTCCATCCCTAAGAGCTTTCAGGACACGTGTTAGCCACACGTTTTGTAAGAATTATAGATACAGTGGGAACAGGTAAGAGTGCTGAGGGAAAGTCAGAGTTTTGGGAGTAAGCATACCAGCTTCTCAAGTTGCAGGACCTTGCACCTGTACATTTCAGATAGGATGCCCAGCATAGTTTTAAGTGCTGTCAACCACACATTCTTAGTGTTCTTCTTACTGGGAGCATTTTAAAAGTGACACCACAAATGCATTTAGATCAGATATCTTCTGCTCACCAGTTTTCCAGTTCTGTCCTCATCCAGAAGGAATAAAACCAATATATACATGCGGGACTTTACCTTGGACTCTGCCTTTTCTGGCCCCAAGGAGATAAAGACATTTTATGAACAGAATGGAGGATGAATCAGTGCACTTGACTCACTTATTTTTCTTCTTTTTTATCATTTTCATCTCATTTTCATCAGGATTACCATAGGCATCCTAACCCTTTAAATTGTGTCTAACCTGCTCTTATTCCAGAGTGTTTACACACTGTATGTGTTTATTGCCTTAAATATGAGTTAATTATCTTGACTAAATATAAATAGCTGTGTCTCTGCATTCATGTCATTGCTGTCATGTCAACAACCCTTGTGGTGGCACAAATTATAAAGCAGTGTACCCTGCCCAGGATAGCGTTAGCGGGACCCACCACTAGAGTCAAGCCTGGCAGTGGTGCTCATCAATGAGCCCTTAGTAGATGGACAACTCACATATCCCCACCATGCTCAGCCAGAAAGCTGTCTTGTGGGCTCACAAGGGTGGGCATTGGGTACAATGCCAGTTTTTTGGCAGGTGGGATTGTCTCAGATGGACTAGACCCTCTGTCTAGTCCTTATTTGAATAAGGGCATCTACATTAGTCATAGCAAAAGATGTAATAACTGGCAAAAACATTTTTTACAAACATAATATAACATTCTCAACTCTCTTTTCAGGAAAGCAGAGGGCCAAATATCTCAAAATACAATGATCAGCTTAGGAGGACTGGTGACACTAAATTGGTTTCTGATGTCTGTGTGTGTGTGTGTTCTCAACTTGTGATGGACTCGTGTTCTGCCCAGGACTTGCTCCTGCCTTGCACCCTCTACTTGCTGGAATTGGCTCCAGATTCCCTTCAGTCCTGCTATAGATATAAGTGGGTTTGGATGAAACTCACAGAGACCTGTTCTTTGCTTCCAAGAAAAATTTTTGGGGACTTTTATGCAGAAGATTGTCTTAGCCAGCTAACATATGGTCAGCTTAGCCTCTTCTATGCAGTCTTTCAGGTCAGAGTTTGGGAGACAAAGTAAGCTATACCCATACAACAGGGTGCTCCAGGAATTACTAGTCTAATGGGGTCCTTCTTGTCAGGTATTCTGCTTCACTCTGCCCCTTACTTTTGCTTTCTCAAGCTGCCCACATGTTATCTCCAAATCTTGTTGTATTTCTGGGTGATGTATCATGATTAAATATAAATGGCTGTGTCTCTGCATTCATGTCATGCTTGAGATGCAGACACAAAGCTCAACAATGAAATATGTATAACCATAATAATGTTAGTGAAACCTGCCGGTCCATTGTAAAGTAAATCTACAGAATGTTATTTGACACCGGGCTCACTTGTATCCTTATGCTCACACAAGCTAATCACCTCTAATCACACGTGAGAATGGATGAGAAGCCCGTCCCTTTGATTGAGAACAGGCAGAACAAAGGCAGATGGAGAGGGAGATAGGGACATTTCAGCATCCAATGAACATAGCTAGAAAATGTGCCTCCAGGTCTGCAAACTTTGTGTCGCTTCAAGCAATATGTCTGCCAACCTCTTTTTAAACATGTAGGAAATTGATGAGGCAAAGTTCTTCTTCTGCATGGATGAATGATTTTTCTCTAGGCTTTACTGTTCAATTACTTTTTCACTTTTCCATTTCTTTTGTCTCCGTCGTTCAGCAAGAAGGTGATTGTCCTCCTGAATATGTAGGGTATAAAGGGTCATGGCCAGAAAATTCTAAAGCAGCCTGTGTTAACCTGCTTGTCTGTGTATATTGTGATATGCAGCCTGTTTTATTATTAATGTGGGTATAACAGAAATGCAATACTGAGTTTTGAATAAGGGCTTCCAGAAAGAAAGAAAGAAAGGCACTATATAATAGATAGATAGATAGATAGATAGATAGATAGATAGATAGATAGATAGATAGATAGATAGATAGATAGATAGATAGATAGATAGATAGATAGATAGATAGATAGATAGATAGATAGATAGATAATAAAAATACATTTTATTTATATAGCACATTTCCCATGCTCAAGGCACTTACAGAATAGAATAAAAAATGGCAGCGTATACAGTATATAGCATTGTACAAACCAGATAAATAAATAAAGAAGATTAAGACTGTGAATTCTGAAAAAAACAGACAACATAATTGATGGTCTAGCACACACACACACACACACACAGGTTACATTAGTATCTTGACAGAGAAGTAAACTGAGAGAAGGGTAATAAAGTCAAGTAGAGCTAAGAGCCTTCCTGAACAGATGAGTTTTGAGTTGTTTT
Organism: Erpetoichthys calabaricus; assembly: GCF_900747795.2. Taxonomy (NCBI): domain Eukaryota; kingdom Metazoa; phylum Chordata; class Cladistia; order Polypteriformes; family Polypteridae; genus Erpetoichthys; species Erpetoichthys calabaricus. Next base: position 303,264,813 of record NC_041395.2, on the reverse strand, counting down.
TTAAAACAATTCATGGAGTCAGCTGACCTGATTAATTTCGGTAGGTCATTCCAGAGTCTGGGCGCTATACAGCTGAAGGCCCTGTCACCCATGGAGTGTAGATTAGTGTGGGGCACAACAAGATTGCCAGAATCAGAGGACCTTAGTGGGCGGGCAGGCACATAGTGATGGAGAAGGTCACTGATGTAGTTTGGCGCGAGGTTATTTAAGGCTTTGTAGGTTATTAGTAGGATTTTATATTCGATTCTGTAAGACACAGGGAGCCAGTGGAGATGGAGCAGGATGGGTGTGATGTGCTCGCCGCTGCTGGTCCAAGTAAGGACTCTTGCAGCTGAGTTTTGACTACATAATAGATAGATAGATAGATAGATAGATAGATAGATAGATAGATAGATAGATAGATAGATAGATAGATAGATAGATAGATAGATAGATAGATAGATAGATAGATAGATAGATAGATAGATAGATAGATAGATAGGAATCAAGTGATGTATGGCATATGGCAGCAGAAGACCCCAAGTGCGGAGCCCTAAGTGGTGTATTCAAGGCTTCTGGGGCAACAGTATTGGGCTATATTGTCACTTTAAAAACATTTCAGCTTATGAACATAAAAGACCAGCATTGCATTAATGTATGTTGGCACATAAAAGAAAACAGTTTGGCAAATGGATGAAATGCAGCCAGAAAGAAAAATACAGGAGAGAATAAACATACTGTTGCCTAGGGTAAGAGATTCAGCATTATAATCAGATGAAACTGAACTACTTTTCTGTTCTCTTTTAAAAAATACAACTTATTGTAGGTGTTGTGCTAGACATTTTCACTACATATTACAGTTTGTTCTGTACTGTATATCTTTCTCTGCTCTCTTCAAACGCACATAAAAAACATTCTTTATTGCCCTGCTATCAGATGCCACAGTGGTTAGAGTTTAAATTCAGTCCCCAGGTGTTGTCTTTATCTTGTTTGCATACTCTCCCTGTGTTTGTGTAGGTTTTACTTCATCGACTCTGGTTTTCCTCTCACATGCCCAAAGACAAGCAGGATTAGGTTAACTGGCTATACTATGAGAGAGTGTGTATCTGTCAGACTCACAATTGGACTGGTGCTCCATCCAGGGTTGTTTCTCAGCTTACACGCATGAATTGGATAAAGTGTGTTTGTGTATGTACTGCATGTATTCAGCTTATCTCATCTCATCCTGTCATACCATTTGGTCTGACGAGAGTCACAGTGGCAGCAGGCCCAGCATGCCAGACCTACCTGCCCATAGCTACAGTTTCCTGCTCTACTTTGGCAATTCCCAGGTGTTTCCCAAGATAGCTAAGAGATATAATCCCATCAGCATGCTCTGATTCTGTTGTGGGGTCTCCGGCCAATTGGCTAAGCCCAGAACAACTCCAGTAAGAGATGACTTGTGGGGACCCTTATGACATGCCTAAACCACCTAAACTGTTTTCGTTCAGTCCAGAGGAGTAGTGACTCTACTGTGAGACTTTCAGAGATTGCTGAGCACTGCACCCCATCATACAGATTCAGCTCAACGGCTCTGCAAAGAAACTGCTGTTTGCAAATGCTGTCTCATTTTTCTATCATTTCCATCAGCTTTTGACCATGGATGAGAAAAGTGATATAGACTGACTATTAAACTGTGCGCTTTGTCTTTAAACTCACCTTCCACTTTGGTATCACGGACCCTCATCCCACCTTGGGTCATAACCACACCTGGACTATCATCTTACAGTGGAGCTTGTGTTCCTTAGGGATTTTAAAAGCTTTGTGCCCCTGGTAGGGTGTTCCTTGGCCAACAGTTTTTTCTGAGGGGGTCAGACAAAGAATGTTTCTCAACAACCCTCGTGACAGCACAAATTGAAAATCAGTGTACCATAAGCTAGGTCTTGGGGTGGCATATACCTGCAAGTATTTGGTGGCTGGACAACCAACATGACCCTGTAAGGTCCATTCTACAACGGAAGTGAGGAGCTGCCTTGTGGGATCACCACCTGGAAAATGAAGGGTGAGTGCCGGGTGTGATGCCAGTCTAGTTGAAGGCCTAGGTGGGAAAGATGTAAACAGACTAGAACCTGAATTCAGTTATCTCTCCTTATTTGAAAAAGAAGCTCTACATTAACCATAGCACAAGATGTGAAAACTGACAAATAAATATTTTACATGCATAGCATAACATTCTGAACTCTGTTTCATCAATATCAGGACTGCAGGGGGCCAAATATCTCAAATTAAAATGATCAAAGACATGCAGGTTAGGCGGACAGGCAATGCTAATTTATCTTCTGATGTCTGTGTGATTTTATTTATTCGATAGGCTGTGGTTCTGTCCTTGCCTTGTTTCAGCCTTGTACCCGAAGTTTGCTGGGATAGACTTCAGCTTCCCCATAACCCAGCTCTGGATAACTATAATCTCAGTATTACCCACAGAAGCTTGTTCTTTGCAGCTGGTTATTAGTATAACTTAGATTGAAATTTTAAAAATTTCTGTATCACCTAATTAATTTATGGTCAGCTTAGCCTATTCAACACAATATTTCAGGACAGGGTTTGGGGGCTACAGTAAGCTGTATCCATACAACAGGATGTGCCAGACTGTCAGGCATTGTTCTACACTCCACCCCGTACCCCTAATTTCACATGGTGCCTAAATGCCATGTTATTTACTAACCCACTTAATCCAGACAAAGGGGTTGCAAAGGGTGCTGCATCCTATCCCAGCTAGTGTAGGGCACAAGGCAGGAACAAACCCTGGGTAAGGCGCCAGTCCATCGCAAGGTAAACAGACACACACACACACACACACCAAAAACGCATACACCAAAACACACACTGGGGCCAATTTAGCATTGCCAATTCACCTAGCATGCATGTCGTTGGACAGTGGGAAGTAACCGGAGCACCTGCAAGATACCCATGCAGACACGGGGAGAACATGCAAGCCCCATGCAAGGAGGCCCCAGGACCTGCCAATAAATAATATCCCAATTTTATTATGTTTCTGGTCAATATTTACGATGTCATGGTCATGTATTAGGTGGGCATAGTTGGGTTTACTTTCCTACCACATGCCAAACACATTTGTCAGGCTAATGGGCACTGTGTGTGTGTGTGTGTGTGTGTGTGTATGCACTGCAATGGACTGGAGTTTCCCGAGTTTTTATTGTCTTGGACCTGATAGTCTAGAGTTAAGCTACTGTGTAAGTAAATTAAGTTGGTTTAAATATGGATAAATATAAATGGATGAAAAATGCTAAAATAAGTCTGAGACTCCAGAAATACTTGTTTACAACTGCAGTAAGTAAATTTCTGTGATCAATAAAGGCTCATGGATGATGTGGAAAATTCATTCGGAAGTCAAATGAAATGTAACTTAAATTTATATTCGGCCTTATCTCACATAATGCCTGCAGGCATTTAACAAATAATATGCAGAATGGGAACTTCAGTTTTGCACAATATTGTTCACTATTCACAATATGGCTTAGTAATATTTAAAAAAAAGCAGCTCTGGCATAATGGGTTCTGATTCTGATAATGTTAAACATTGTGTGACCAACATAAGGCTGGTGCCTGTTTCACAGCTTGTGCCATCATTTTCCTTAAAGTACAGAATTATTTTCTTCTTTTACCTACTTTATTTGTTTAATAAATAGCTCAAGAGAGAAAGCATCACGCACACAAATAAAGTCTGGAGCCAGAAACAGAACCTTCTAACATTTGGGATTTACAGAGTATACTGCGTGTTTCTTAACCACATTAACAAGGACACCTGTCATTGTTTTGCTGGGACTCTGACCCTCTCTTTAGTTTTATTTTACTGTTTTTGTGGGGTTTTTTTTCAGTTTTCAATTGAACTTTGTTAATCAGTAATCAACAAATCTTTTACATTATCGTAAATGTAAAACAAACAAAAACCCAACTCACTCCAAAAAGAAACCAATGTCTAATTAATCAAATAAGAAAAATCACAAATTGCCTCATGAGCACACCATCTTTCCACAAAAGAATTTACATTTGTGGTCATTTTGAGGAATTTATATTCTAAATACACTCTGACTTTCACAAGTCCATGAAATCAGAGCCTAGGGCTGACCAACCCCACACGGGGCTGGTCACATCAAACGCTGTATAAACTTGCATGCAAATCAAATAAAACTAATGTTAACCATACACGGAATTTTCTCATTACAGTATCCACCTAAATTTTTGCAAGATAACACATGGACTTTATCAAAATATAACAATAAAATCTATTTAAAAAGTGGAATTCATAATTCATGACAGTACTATGACAGTGGGAAAAACGATGTGGTGAAATTAGCAGGGCCTCTTCTAGAAAAGTACCCAAATTGCAAGTATACTCTGAGTCTCGATATGTAGGATGTCATAGTCATAACTCATGTTGGTGTCATGTCAGCCAGTTATCATTAGCGATACATGTTTTTGAGCATTTGGACTATGGAATGTTTTCAAAAACGTACATGTATGGAATTTGACCTTGAAAAGGGATTTTAAAAGGGTTCCTCTTAGAAGCATTTCAAATATATATATACTAGAGAATATAACTTGACAAATCCGCTCGAATGGGACACATGGACCTCAAAAGCAGGAAGCCCTTAGGCGCGGGGCATGGGGCAGTCGCCCCACTTGCCACCCCCAAACACCGCTCTTCCATGAAATATCCTAATTATGTCAAATTACCTATTTGATTTGATTTTCTCTTTCTGTTTGTTATTGTTTTGGGTTTTTTTTTTGCAATTTTCTGCTTTTGTTAATATAATTAATATACAGTATAAGCTAATTCAAACTAAAGTAAGTGGGAATTCAGGGTGGAAACAATATTGGCTCAAACACAGGAAATAAATGTAATGGTGAGGGGATGATTTTCAGAATTTGGTGATGCTAAAAGTAGTGCCCCTCTAAATTAAGGGCTGGGGCAACTCTTCAATATACATAAATAATCTAGACATTAAAATCAATGATATAGTTAACTCAGCATTTAGCAGATGATACCAAACTAGGAGGAATAGTGTGGAGTCAGTCAAATCACTGCAGAATACTAACTGAAGGATTTGTGACAGAGGAAATTAAATATAAATAAATGAAAAGTGTTACATATAGGAAGTTAAAATATCAGATTTGAATGGACAATGGGATGTCTGAAACTTGAAAGTGCCTTATGAGAAGGATCTGAAAGTTATAGTGGTCTCAACAGTGTCTACACCCTGGCAATGTATACGAGTGATCAAGAAAGTTAAAAGGATGCCAGATTAGATTTTAAGACAATGTTCGGAGTACAAGTGAAGGGTGGTTGTGCTCATGATATATAAGGCATTAGTGAGGCCTAACATGGTGTGCAGTTTTGGTCTCTGTATTACAGAAAAGACAAAGCAGTACTAGAGAAAGTCCAAAGATGAACCAATTTCAGAACTGAAAGATATAAATAATAATAATATAACAATAATAATAATAATAATAATAATAATAACAAATTACCAGGTAGTTTGGTGGAGAGTAGGACCTTAATATCTCAACTTGATGTTGTTTTGCACAATCTAGGTGAATAGGATGAACAAGTTTGTTGGGCTGAATGCTCATCACAATTCCAAAACAATGTCATTGTTTTCCATTAAATATACTCTTTTTTGGTAATTATTTTTGTTTATGTCTTCAGCTTTATTTTGTTACTTACCCTTTCCTCCTTATGTGGGGAGTGGGTGCTCCTAATGACACAAGTCTTCAGCTAAGGGGCTGCCACTTTTGATGGCCTATTTAAGGGTTTAGCAGGTCGAATGTTAACGTTGGGGCACTGAGGGTAATCTCTTTGACTGTGGCTTGCTTCTTATCTCTTTTTATAATTCCAAAATTTGATGGTTTGTTTGGAGAGAAAAGCCAAGCAAAATGACACCTTTTATTGGCTAACTAAAAAGATTACAATAAGCAAGCCTTCGAGGCAACTCAGGCCCCTTCTTCAGGCAAGATGTAATACAGAAACAGGAGTTCCCTTTGTTTATATACACAATCTAGGACAAGAAACAACATTGGTAAATCTTTAAATGAGAAATTTTAAATGTAAAAAATTAATAGATTCATTCAGGCTATGGTTCATTTAACAAGAGAGAGAAGAACAATGTATTGTCAAGATCTCTGGATAAGATAACTGTCCAACAAAGTCTTTAGAAGTTTGTAATGAGTTTTTCAATACAATGTGGATCTGTAGACAGGTTGTCTGTGTTAGTCTGAGACATGTAAACAATCCTCATATCTGGCCATAAAACTTTTGTCTTTATTCAGGCCATGTTATAATGTGTTAAATTTTAGCATGAGTTTAACTTCCCATTCTTTTCTCTCTTGCTGTGTTTTGAAGTTGCCCATAAGCACTGTGACTTTAAAGTCCCTCTCACAGTGTCCATGGCTGTTGAAGTGGGCCGCTACAGGAACATCTGTGTTGCCATGTTTAATGTGGAACCTGTGTAAATTCATTCTCTGGTGGAGTGTTTGTCCAGTTCCTCCCACATAGAGTGCAGTGACTTCTGTTTTTGAGTAATTCAGCTTCAGCTTTATGTTGGGGTGAAAATGGAGGAGGTTCTTCTCACTGGCAGTCCAGATTATGAAGATGTCATCTATGTAATGGAGATACAACATTGGTTTTACGATGCACATTGACATGAAATCTTCCTCCAATTTTGCCATAAATAGATTTGCATAGTGAGGTGCAAACCGGCAGCCCATTGCAGTCCCCATTTGTTGCAAGTAGCAATCTTGACCAAAAGAGAATAGATTATGTGTCAGAGTGAATTTTATCATTTCTATTACTGACTTTGTGGGTAAATCATGTTGTTTGAGGTACATTTCACATGCCAAAATGCCATCATCAACACCCTAGTACTATGGTTTGTTTGGTTATTTCTTAAATCTTTGACCTTAATATTGCTCAGCCTTTTTGTATTTTGGCCTATATATTGCTTAGCTTAATGTTCATTACTGTTGTTTTGGAATTTGAGATCTTTATACTGAGTAGCCTTATCTTTATTTTTTGCATTTTTGAGATTTTGGATCTTGGTATTGTTTGCCTGCTCTTATTGTGTTGTGTTAGTAACTTGTAAAAAGCTCTTAAAAATAGACCATAGGAAGAGACACAGCAGTTAAAGATCCAACTGGGAAAGACAAAATGCTGTCTGTCACGATTTGACTCATTTCCCATTTTTTAAAATGATTTCCTGGGACTCTAAAATAATGTATGCGTTGTTTTGGAGTATTTTGAGATCCAAGAATTTGATGGTCATATTTATATTTTGTTTTAACGCATATTTAATTATGTTAGTAAGTGTTTTGCTTTTCTATGAGCAACAACATTTTGGGACATTAGTGTTGGCTGATTCTATGGGGTGTGATGGATGGCTGGCTTCATATTCCGGCCCTCACCCCCAGGCCGCCAGGAGGAGCTCTCCCGACAGCATGGACGGGCCGTGAATTCCAGCAGGGCCTCATGGACTATGTAGTTTTTATGCACAGCCCTGCTGGATACCTTGGGGACCACCGGGAGTCGCTGTGGGGAGGCTCATGGAATCGTATGTGCCCTATAACCTGGAAGTACGTCCTGGTCACGTGAACAGGAGAGATGACGTACTTCCAGGTTGAAGAAAAGGACTTCTACCCTGACCCGGAAGTAATAAGGACTTGTGGACTATTGGGCAGGAACACCTCTGGGTCAGGGAGTATAAAAGGACTCTGGGAAAGCCCAGACACTGAGCTGAGCTGGGAGGTAGGGTGGCTAAGTGTCTGGGAGCGGAGGAGAGAGTATTATTTTTGATTGGTTTATTATATGAGTTGTGTGGAGTGGAGGGTGCTTTGTGCACGTAATTATTTCAAAATAAAAGAGTCTTGGACTTTTACCTGGTGTTTGGAGTGGTACCTGAGGGTTCAAGAGGTGGATCAGAACCTCTACTGCTACAAGGGTTATTAGGAATGATATTAGGGTCACAGAAGAAGTGACTTCACAGGTCAAAGAGTAAAAAGTTCAGCTGCTTGGACTTCCTAGGTTGTCCAAGTCTGTGGATATTTCAGACAATTTCAATTTTACTTTTAGTTAACTTCTAATTCAAGTAGGCACTACTGTTTGGTTTCTTTGGTTTTGATCTCAGCTTTGGTTTTATTTTCTTTGCTCTGTTGATGTTCAGACTTTGACCTTTTGTCCATTCTTGACCACATATCTCAATTTTCTTTACATTCCTTAATACTAATTAATAATCAACTACTGCTACTGTGGTATAGCGGGTCTGCGGCTTTAAAAAAAAAAGGCCAGGTTTTAATCCATATAGCTGTGTCGTTCTCCGTGGGCACGATTGCACTACCATGGGGAGTTAATGAGGTAGTTGGAGCGAGTCGCACCTGCACGTGTGGGTGTGATTGTTCTCAATTGCTTCATTGGCTTCCTGTGGCATGTGATTAAGGTGCTGCGCCCACAGAGGCTCGGGTAGATGTGTGTATATATACGGGTCGACACAAGGAAACGCGGGTGGATGTTGAGAAACAGGGATGGATGGATAGATGAAGAAAATGAAAGAGGTTAGAAAACATGAATAGCGGTCTTAGCAGGAGGATCTGGCCACCTAGAAGGAGGAGACAGAACGAGCTGGGGCCCCACGAAGGAGCGTTTGGTTGTGGCGCTCTAAGGGCTAGTTCGCCCCACTGAGTGTTCTATTGGAGTGGGTTGAGCAAGGCAGGTGTCATGGCAGAGGATGGTACAATTGTGCTTCTACCTAATGTCTGTTGGACCCAGTATGATCTAAAGTCAGAGAATCTGCAATGATAATTTCATGCTATTTCATGATTACAAAGTATTGTGCTGGTTCGCTTCTCAAAGTCTAAATAGGACTGTGGGATTACATTGTGAAATAATTCAGATACCTGCAACCCTTTAATGGACATAATTGGCTATGGGTACAGACTACCCAATCACAAGAGCAAGGCAGTTTTACATGATGGACTGAAGAATGTAACAGATAACAGAGTTTAAAAGGCATTAAGTGTAAAGAATAATCCTTCCACCCATGAGCAATGATTATCTGTACATTACTTCTGTTTATGTGAATATGCATGTGTAATTTCACCTAACTGGGTGATAGTTTATTACTCATAGACATTTTAATTATATTTCTTCATATAAATTGTACTGTGTGGTTTCCATGAAGTGCAGCTGTGTATATAGGATAATACAAATGCATGCATTGAAGGCATTACATGCACAGATAAAACAGATCTTTTAGTTCGTTTCAAATAAGGCTAATAGCACATCTGTGTGGCTTTGCTTAGAACCATATTTACAAAACATACTAAAAGTATGCAATTTACACAAGGCAATCAAAGTTACCCAAATGCAGAAAGACATTCAATTCAGTTAATAATCTGAGAGGTCTAAATACTCATTCATTTGCATAATTACAGATCTAGCATCAAAGGTTTGCCTAGCAAGCATTTGTTGACCGTGCATTCACTTGGATCATACATTTCTTTAATAAATTCTCCTTTTCCAAACTTTTGCTTTCACAGTATAAATGATGTTCCCTCTCCAAGAACTATTACGAGATATTTGAACAACCTCAATAGAAAGACCACAACCACTTTTAACTTGAATGAAATATCTGTAATCAAATATTAATTCAACGTTCCATTTCTCCATTTAAATCTTCGTCTAGCGTGCTGCTACTTCTTCAGTGCAGTGTGACTGACATTTCATCAAGATGTAATACAATTTGAACGTAAAGACAAAATTATTCTGTAAAGAAACAAGAAAAAGAGACAGTTTCCACAAAGAAGATGCTGGCACCTCATTTTTAAGGTAAGCTGTAAAAAACAATTTCTTAACTTGTTAAACTCACATAAGGAGAAATAAATAAAAATGAAAGGATATTTGTACTTTAATATGAACACTGAGTTAGCATAAAAGAGGGATCAGCTGCCACTCACCATCCATCCCTCAGCCTAAATATTTATTCAACTATTTGTGCATTCATTTGCTTCATATATTATTTTACAAGTGGGTTTTCAGCATTTCTCTCTCTGTATTTTACTGGGCAGTGATGGCCGCAAGGTTCTCAGCTTACTTAACGTTTAAATGGATATGGCTTTGCTTTTCCAGATGATGATGATGTGAGAGAGCATCACAATGGTATGATGTCAATCAAGCCAGACCAGGCCCCTCCTCCTATTGTCTGAATGACATTTTGTGACAAGAAACATACACAAACCTGCAGCTCTCCCTAGTCATTAGCAGAAAAGAGACAGATATTAATAGTTAGGAAAGTTAATGTTAATGCAAGAGAAGTCTGTACCCCTACCAGAATTTTCAGGCCCAAAACACCACTGGTTACATCCTTACTTCCTACCTTTTGGACGTTGAGTGTTAAAGACGATAACTTTTACATTTTGCCTCAGCTTCTCCCATCAAACCCGTCAAAAGAAACTTCCTTGGTAGTATATAAATGATACACCCGGGCAAAGAGAGCAGGAATTGTGGTGACAGAGTGTGGGCTATAGGCCACACTTTGTGCTTTTTAAATAAAGAGAAAGTGTTAGCATAGTATCTAAGCTATGCTTATTCCACAGAATTCCTTTAAGAGGCTCCTCTACCAAAGGGCATATTATATGTATATACAAAGGGTGGCCAACTCCGATCCTGGAGGGCCGCTGTGACTACAGGTTTTTTTTTTCCAACCCAATTGCTTAATTACAAGCCAATCCTCACCAATAACAGATCTTATTTAATTTCATAGCTAGTTAATGTTTTAACTCTACCATTTCAGTTCATTCTTAAATCATAGATTTGTCTTTCCTTTGCAATAATGCATATATCATCCAAGTGATTTGATGTCTAAAACAGATGAGTAATTTTCAGTTCTTCACTTTCTCTTCAGTTTCCTTCCGAGTTCTTATTTAAACCAAATAGTGAATGATGAATACATATGGGTGGACATGAAGTCAAGTGAGATGTAGAACTGCTGGTTTCTTTGTCATTTGCATCTTATTGCTAATAAGGAGCCAGTTAAAACAATGAATACCGCTGTTTAAGACTAAAATAAGCAATTAAGGGTTCGAAATCTTAACAAGTGAGACAACTAAAATGAACCAGAAAAATGTCACTTGAGCAAAAAGTCTTCAACAGAAATGAACGATTTCTCATGAAGCAATTCCAAGCTACCAAGTAGTGTGGTAGACAGTAAGACGTTAGGGTCTTTCAAAACTCGACTTGATGTTTTCTTGGAAGAAATAAGTGGATAGTACTGGCGAGTTTTGTTGGGCTGAATGGCCTGTTCTCGTCTAGAGTGTTCTAATGTTCTAATTAGGTATGAACAAAAACCTGAAGCCACTGAGGCCCTCCAGGACCGACCTCACTCAGCCCTGCTTTATAGGGTCTGAATCTTAAATAGCAAATCAATTAAATGAAGTTAATTAGGAAAATAGAATGAAAACCTGTAGCCACTGTGGCTCTCCAGGATCGGAGTTGGTGACCCCTGATATATACCATCAGGTTCAGAAAATAAGGCTTAGGAAGAATACAAAGTTTGGAACCTAACAAACTGATATACTCAGCCATTGAGCAATCCAGAATGTGCTGGGTTTCTCTTTGATGAAAATAAAGTTGAGAAAATAACAATTGTATTTCATAACATTGGCTGATGTCAGATGAATATATGTGAGAAACATTTACCTCTTTTATGATTAGTATTGAAAGAAAAAAAGATTCAACAATATTAAGTAAATTAGATTTAAACAGTAGCCTATAATTTAATCCATAAAAAGAAAAAAATGATGAGAAGACAACTTTCAGTATCGTATTAAAATATAATGAAAGCAAACCTGAATGATGTCCTACGGATTAACAAATACATCTGCAGTTTTTCAGTTATTTATGAATCACATTTTTTAGGGATGTATAAAGTATTGATGTACTGGTATATTGATGATATTCTGATCTTGTTTAGACATAAACACATCAAAAATATCAAAGAATTTTTAAAAACACTGCTAATGATGGAAATTAGTCAGATTTATATTGGAAGAGGTTAGCCAGATTATGGCAATAAATTTAACACACTTTAACAAGTATTGGGGTATTATGATACAGCAATAGTTAGTGTTGCAGGATCAAAAATGTAGGGTGCTGGGTTTGAATCCCACACCCAGTTGCTGTCTATATGGGGTGTGTATGTTTTCCCCCATACCCCAAAAAGGGCTGCATTAGTAAAATGAAGATACCAAACTACAAAAGTGAGGGATGTATGAGTGGGTTCTGCGATGAATTAGCACTCTATTGAGGGTTACGTCTTGCATTACTTGTGATGCTAACCCTGAATTGGATTAGAACAATTTTGGCAAAAGCAGGCCATTCATCCCAAAAAAAGTTTGCCAATCCTTGTCTTCCAGCTTCTCCAAAATAACACCAAGTCGAGTTTTGAATCTCCTGAAAGTCCTACTTTCTTAAGTGAGTTTCACACTACATCACAAAGCCACTACTCATTAGGCCTATTGCCAGTGATCACCACAGCCATACAATTGCTATAAATTTGAAATTCCAGTTTGAATGAGTGGTCGGTGCATTGCAGTCTATCTATGGTATAGTTGTAATTGCTTGATCAGGACATAGATGAGATTCTATATAAAATAAATTTGGAGCTGTTCATCTACTTAGCCTTTCACCTTGAAATATGAGGAGAGACACAAAAATAACTGGATTGGTAAAAAAAATATTTATCGATGAATTACAGCATTCTAAACATTGTCACCTTCTATATACTCCCCCTCCTGATCTCTACATTGCTCCATATGTATCTTCCATTGATTGAAACAGTGCTGGAAGTCTTCATGCTTGAGGCTCTTCAACAGGCTTGCTGTTTTTATCTTCACTTTACCAGGAAAGCACCAATCCCTGTCCGGTTATTTTTGTGTCTTACCTCGTAATGGATGGAGGTTCTAATTCAGGAGTGCATTCTGATGACCATAGAGAAGCGAGAAGTGATTTGCTTTTTATGAACTGAAGGTGTACCGGGGCAGAAGTCCTTGTCAGTTCATCAAAATCACAGTACAGACTCAATCATGGCACTCATGGTACAATTCATCATAATCATGGTATAGGCTCAATTTTGTCATCAGCATTGGATGTGGGCAGCCATCACACCCCTTCTTTGTGCTTAAGGCCGGGTTTATACTTCATGCGACACAACGCATGCTGCAGTGGACGCTCCTGCTACGCAAGCGTTTTACTGTTTATACTTGCACGTGTACTTTACATAAATTTGGAAGAATCCACCAGGTGGCAGTGCGAGATATTATCACTGTGAGAACAGGTTTGGCTTCGCTGTGTTGTGAATTGCCTGTAACACCCATTAAATTCCGAGGACACCTTGCCACAATATCTTTCAAAAGGATGTTTAATGATTACATCCATCAATCCAGGGATGTGTCCATTTCAGCAAGCATTGGACATGAGGCAGAAACAATTCCTGGACGGGGCATCAGCTCATCACAAGGTGAATACAAGCACTCACATACACTGGCGTCATTTGAGTGTCACCAAATCTGCATACCTTTTGAAGGAAATCGGAGCACTCTGTAGAAACTCAGCAGGAAAACATGCAAACTCCTGGCAGGGAACACCAGCGACGTGACTCCTTACGAGACAGCAGCACTACCGCGCCGCCCACATATTTGTTATTTAACAGTATTCATTATTTAAACAAAGTTAACGATTTATCTGTAAAATGTAATATACATACTTTAATGCATTTCATCATGAAAGTGATATCAAGTATAAATCTAAGTATTCTAAATGTGCAGAGAGTTGGAAATATCATACATTTAATGTGTTCTGTGTAGTGATCTATTGCTGTTTGTAGCTGCTGTCAGGTCAGGAGAAAGAAGGACGGCACAAAATATGGTTTGTGAGACTTTTAAAATGTATCATGCCATTACGATCGGGAATATGCGACGCTTGAATATAAAAACAATGCATCTGTATGTCAGCATTTTACTTCACCACATCAAACCATTCATCAAACATCGAAGCACACACATGGATCCCGTAGGATCCTCAAAGCAGCTTTCTATCACATGTAGATAGTAAACAGAGACACTGACATCACATTCCAACTTTTATCACATTGTGCCCCCCGACTTTTTGCTGGTATCGCAACTCGGCAACGTGTCGCGTTAATTTCTGAGGGCCTGGTCAGAGGACGCATCAAATGAACGCTGGGAACGTGTGGCAGCCATGATGCGTGCACGTATGCGTACTGAGCGTGAAGTACACACGAGCCCTAACACTTGCATGAACATTTTTGAACTTCTCATTCAATTACTAAACACTCTGCCATGTCTTGATATTGTGCAGAAAGATTTCTTTGGATTTTGGCCCCAGTACACCTTCAGACCATAAAAAGAGAATTATTGCTCGCTGCTCTTCTTTGGTGCCAATTGAGACTGGAGCAGCCATGTTAAATCCTAGAAAACAACAAGAGAAACTGACTGATTAAGGCTGAAACTTTACTGCTGTTACAACAGCCACACCATGTTTCTACATGTGCAGGGGAAAGCTGTACAGTCAACCCACACAAAATGATCATAAAACTGCAGATAATTGTTGATTTTGTAATACAGGTATAATAAACTCGGCAGATGCATTGCAATTCTTTATATACATTTTTTTTTTCTACAATGACTGTCTTGTTTAGGGGCCTTTAGCAAGACAACATTGAGTTCATAAATGCAATGCTTTAACCAGTAAACCATGTTTGTAAGCATAATAACTAAGGGATAAATGAATGAAAGAATTATACACAGTATTCAGAAAACATTTAGATTACAATGATCTTCATGAAATAAATAAGAAAAAATTAATCATGGTAACATAGCCATTTTCCATGCAACAATTTACTGTAAAAGAAAACCAGTTCATTTCTCCTTCCCTATGTGATGGCTTTATATAATGCATCTCTATCTTTATAGACTGTTGTCAGCATCTGCTCCACACAAATAACTGCAACAAAATTAACCTCCCGCAGCCAGCACAACTGCCTGAATACTAAAAGTTACAAAGCGGATTTCCACTAGTCAGCTAAAACATGCCTACAGAATCACCCATCAGGGAAAAGAGGATTATGGTAAAAAGAATTAGCAATTGACAGATGTGTAAGTGGCCTTAAGTTTCTATTTATTGAGTTATCGACGATGCATCACATTACAACTCTAAGATCCATAAAAGTCAAGAAAATATGACCCCTTTATTGCAAATGGTCCCCAGGTCCCAATAAAACGCTGGAAACAGATGCCCAGGAGGTGTTTGCTTACACTTAGACAGCTGACCTTATTTGCAGACTAGCAGATATGTGGCCTTGGTCAGGACTTTGTGTAACTATGAATGTGATCTCTGCATTTTTATGGAGTGCTGCACTTTTTGATCAAAGTACATATTAAAAAAAAAACACTAACAATGAGTTAGTCTAATTTATTTATCTCTCTCAAATATTTTCTAAAAATTACCTACCTATTTTCTTACTTTATGTTACTGATCAGGGCGGCACGGTGGCGCAGTGGGTAGCGCTGCTGCCTCACAGTTGGGAGACCTGGAGACCTGGGTTCGCTTCCCGGGTCCTCCCTGTGTGGAGTTTGCATGTTCTCCCCGTGTCTGCGTGGGTTTCCTCCGGGCGCTCCGGTTTCCTCCCACAGTCCAAAGACATGCAGGTTAGGTGGATTGGCGATTCTAAATTGTCCCTAGTGTGTGCTTGGTGTGTGGGTGTGTTTGTGTGTGTCCTGCGGTGGGTTGGCACCCTGCCCAGGATTGGTTCCTGCCTTGTGCCCTGTGTTGGCTGGGATTGGCTCCAGCATACCCCTGTGTTTGGATTCAGCGGGTTGGACAATGGATGGATGGATGGATGTTACTTATCAATCCATTGCAAAATCCATGCCAAGGTCACAGGGGCTGGCCTGTACACAGGACATGCATTAACTCTGGACAGGGCATACACACACAGTGGTAGTTTAACATAACCAGTTAACCCAAAATTCACAACTTTAGGATGTGGAAGAAAAAGCAAAGTATTCCTAGAAATAGTCATACAAGCACAGGAAGAATGCACAAACTTCACATGGACTGCACCTCATCATGAATGTGAACCCATAATGCAGCAGCACTATGATAGCCTGTCACCTGCCACAGTAGTCGGCAGGATGTCTCAGAAGAACCCAGTAGACCAGGCATACATCACAACAATTATTCAACAACTATGGGAGGCAATCAAGGGGAAGATAGAGGAGCTTGGGGCCCTTACCAGCACCCTTTTTAATTGGCAACTAAATTCGACCTCACACAGGCACTTAACACTAGAATTACCAGAACTATCGTTTTTTCAAATAATATTGCATTAGTGCGACAATGTTTTCTGTTTGGTACTATTGAAGGCATAAAATGATTTCTTCAAAATGTCACATATATTTGTCTGTTTCTTTTTTGCCCGGTGCAGCATTGACATCGTGCACCAGAAGGCGTGAGCTTATTCAGTGTGAGCAGAAGCACACAGGTGGCCAGTTGCTTCTGCTTGACTTGGCGGCCATCAATGCACATGTACTGTGCAAGGCATGCATGGGGGCCACTGAGAAAAGAAGAGTGTTCATGGCTCACCTTGCAGAGGAACTTCGTCATCGATTCTTACAAGAAAAGGCGATGGAAAAAGAAAACGAGGATGCAACATTGACAAGCTTCTGTTCCAAGACCACCGCTTCCCCAGCCCCTTCAGTGTAATAGTAACACAGCATAGAGAGATGTGTGTACATTGCAACAGGTACACATGTCGTAAACGTAGAAAGGACGGCCCTTGGTTGTGTGTGAACTGTTAACATTTGACTCTGATGATTGCCTATAGCGTGGAAATGACCTCTCTGTACTACTCTTTCCTCTGCATGTCCTAGAGTACAAAAGAAACAACCCCATGCGCCCAAAAGTGGACAATGATAAGATCAAAAAAAAAAAAAAATGCGGTCACTCATTACAAGCGCAAGAAGGCGTGCGAATGAATATGAATAATATGAATAATGTAGCATCAGTGCCACGTTTTCCAAAACGTACTATACAGGTCATAAAATGAGTTATTCCAAATATCATATATACCTATGTCTATGGTTTTTTTTGTCAGTGCAGCATACTAATTCAGTGTAAGCAGGAACACTCGATAAAACTGAATAAAAAAAAATTCAAGTGACGGTGAGAGACGAAGAAGGCAGATTCACCAGCGTTTGTGTGTCAGCTTTTATGCCTCCAGATCAGAGGATTTCCAGTTCCATTGTCTCAAAACGCCACTCACATCTACAGTTATTCCCAGTTTCAGATAAAAAGTAACAGCATCAGATCTGGGGCGGGGGGGTTGTATCGTGATTGTGACTGAGAGAATAAAAGTGAAAAAAAATGCTAACTTTTACAAGTTCTATAAATGTACACCGTCTGTTACAGACACAAATCAAATGTATGTTTTTATTGTATAATATTAACAATAAGAGCAGCTCACTACTCTAAATGGTAAACTTGCCAGGGAGCTGGTTTCAAACTCACGACCACCAGATTATTAGTTAGCAGTTCTAACCACAGCACCACAGAAGCTGTTGTATTGTACTTGCACCTTTTGTGAAAGTGTTTATTTGATATTTGGCCATCAGCCGTCACACATTATACAGTTCATGCCTACATTTTGTTATTTATTACTAAAACATGAAAAATGTTTCTGTTTCAACAATGTGTTTACATAGATTGTTGTAGACACAAAACACACATCAAATTATTTCCCCTTACAATTCTGGGTAGCTCACTCCCAGATAATCAATCAAGGCAGGAACTGGGAGAACTTGTTGCCCTATCTGCGGCAGTGAGGGGGTGGTATAGCAGGCTGCTTGCTGCTTATCGACACATTTAGAAGACAAAAGTCGCTGACGGAGAGGTGCGAAGGGATTTAAGGTGGGCCTGATTTACAAGTTTTTTTGTTGGCTCTGGTAATTCTAGTGTTAAATGAACAAAAGATGTGACAAACTTCCCATTGGATCTTCTGGGAATAATCACTTGCTTTGCCAAAACAGTTCCCTTATAGCGATCAGGGTCAGGAATGACGATGGGCTTCTTGTTACTTTGCCTTCTTCAGAGGACCTGCAGTGTAAGGTGCGTGGCCAGTGTTAAGGGACTGGAGGAAGTAGAATCGTTCTTTATCACAAAAGTCTTCCTCTACTCAGAGGAAAACAAAAGGGATTTAGTTAAGGACGGTGTAAAAGTCTTTCCCCATACCTTTCATTTTAGAGCCAGGTAGTCACTCCTGTGCTTGTGTGTGTGAAACAACTCTTCATTAAATTATGCACATCTAATTCATGCGACTGATCTCTTTTATGTAGTTTTCTCGGGAAGGTTGATGGCATTTCAAAAATACAAGATGAGATACAGTGTCAAGACAACTACTTAGCATCCTAGTTCAGCTTGATGGACTAAATTATCTCCTTTCATCTATTCATTTTTTCCTTTTATATATTCCTTCATATAGATCAAAACTCTACTGCTTAACAATCAGGCCTGCTATAGTAAAAGAAATAAATACATACTGCATTATCACACACGCGCATGTGCATGGGAGTCAAAAGGCTTAATTGACTGTACTTCTATGCCAGGCCAGGAGGTGGCAATGTGTACTAACTCTCTCTATCTTCCCTCTGCTCCAGACATTCCAAAGAAGGATCAGCCTGACATCACTTCCGGTTCCGGCTCTACAAGCACACCCTTCCTGTCTGTCCTCTATAAAAGCCTGCTTATTCTCAATGCTTGCTCAGTCCTGATTGGACTCAGTCCATAGAGATTACTCTGTGCTTCAATTACAGCATATTTTATACCAAGTATTGTATGTAGGAAAGCTACCACAAACCCTTTTCTGCTGCTTGTCCCTCTTTTACAACAGATAAAAGAAAGATTGACAAGAGGAACCGAAGATAAATAGAGGACAAACTTCTGAGGGGATGACTTGGAGACCACATCTCCTCTGATTCATTTTTGGTCTGGATGAACTTTACATAAGATCATTTTCTCCACATACGCTGATGATGCTACATTGCATGAAACTGAATCCTGGCATAGGGCCTCAGGGATAGAGAGAGTTACGTGCAATGCTGCATCAGCAGGGGCAGAGACAATATGCCGATATTTAGATGCAATAAATTACTGGTTTTGTCATTTGTTATGTGTTTTTTGGCTTTGCTCAGGAAAATAAGTTGTTTATTAATGTACTTTATAAAATGTGAGGTTCATTACATGAATTAGAGAATATTCTGTTATGTATCTATCCTTCCATTTTTATTGAGTAAAGAGTTGCATGTATCTGTACTCTGGACATGTGAAAATAATCATCCTATAAACATATGCAATGAAAAGTCAAGCAAAATGACACCTTTTATTGGCTAACTGAACTGATTACAATATGCAAGCTTTCAAGGCAACTGAGGCCCCTTCTTCAGGCAGTTGCACTTGAGCCATACCTCCATACAGTTTTACTTTAATGGACAGGTTACCTAGTCACTCATGATCTCCTTTTGCTTTTTCATAGATTAAAAGATTTTTATCAGATTTTTTTTATCAGATATCCTTGAAAGTCTTGATATTTTGAAGGCTAATAAGTTTACCAATTGTGTTGAAAGAAATGAAAGATTGTATCTATAAACCTTCATTAGGCATATTTAGGCATATTTGGGCATTTACTTGAGAAAGGAGAAGTGACAGGAGACTGGAAAGTTACAAATGTGACTCCAATAATCAAGGAGGAAGACAAATGGATCCTGGTAAATAAAGGCCAACTAGTCAAAATAATGGAAACTGTCATAAGAAAAATATCTTCATATGAATAACATTAAATAGTAGCCTAAAATTTGTTTATGATAAGAAGATCCTGCCAAACCAACTTTTGCATTTTTTGAAAAAGCAACCAGGAATACTGTAGGTGACAAATCAGAAGTTATGATATAATTTAGTTAAGCTTTCTAGAAGCCTTTGACTCACAAAGATTAATTCAGAACCTAGAAGCTTTTGACATCAGAGATAACCAATACAACTAGATCTGAAGTCGGGTAATTGTTAGGAGACAAAGAGTAAAGATAAGAGGAGAATCCTTCATGTGGAGTGGGGTCATCAGTTGAGTCCTGCAGGGGTCTGCCCTTGGACTGCTACTTTTTCTGACTTATGTTAATGTCTTCGATTTTGGCAGAGTTAGTAAACTTATGGAATTCACAGATGATACTAAAATTTGAGGAATGTCAACAAAAACAAATCAACAAGAGTTGTACAAGCTTCAGAACTTGGTGAACACTTAGAATATGCAGTTTAATGTAGAAAATTGTAAAGTGCTACACGTGGGAAAAAGGAACATCTCTCTATATATATATAAAATCCAACATCTGTCTGTCTATCTGCTTATATGTCTATCTGCTTTTCACGAGATAACTACTTATTGGATTTAGATAGGGCTTTTTCTATAAATTTCTTGAACATTCGGTTGATTTTGCGACCTCTGTCATTACGCTAAGTATCATAGTTTGCTTGCAGTACTGATTTATTTGTGTGAATCCGAAAGAGACGCAGCAGGCTGAGGGGAGGGGGGCGGGGCCCGTCTCACTCACGCGTCAGCCTCTGGGTGTATCTTACATCCGCTTAACTAGCGAACAAGAGAACTACGTAACAGATTTAGATTGTTTTTTTATAGAATTTGCTTGAACATTCCGGTTGATTTTGTGACTTCTCTCATCGTGCTAAGAATTACGGAGCAATTGCAGGAGACTAAATATTTACGCTAATCTGAGACACAGGCTGTGGGCCGAAGGGAGGGGGAAGTATGACATCAGGAGTGGGGAGTCGGTCTACCTCTGTGCTTTGGAGTGTAACTTGCCTCCGCTTAGCTAGCGATACCTTTTTGTTTATTGATTTTTAAAGTGTGTCCTGTTTCACTAATACGCGGGCGGAGCCGCGAGAAACAGCTAGTCAGTTATAAATACAAGATGGAAGAAACTGTTCTACAGGAAGCAAGCTCTGAAAACAAGTTCGGGGTTTAAACTGACACAACATTTTCATCACCATAAGCAGTGCAAAGAAGCTACTAGGAAGACAAATAAAAAATTACATTCAATTATAAAAACCGTTGAATATAAATCAAAAGACATTAGTCTCAGACTAGATAATGCGCAAGTGCTTGGTTTAAGTTAGGTAAAGTTAGACAGCATCTGGAGTACTGTGTGCAGTTGTGGTTACCACATTGCAATAAAGACATAGCAACACTTGAAGCTGTGCAGATGGGAGCAACCGAGTGCATTCCAGGACTTAAGGACGTGTTGTACTCTGATGGACTCAGGGAATTAAACCTGTTTGAGTATCGTGCAGAGGAACCTGTGTGAAGACATAATTCAGGTCTTCAAAATTCTTAAAGGTACTGATAAAGTAGATCCAGCTGAATTCTTTCAGCCTAACAGTGTGTAATAAAAGTATAAGTTTAATATGTCACTGTGCACTGTGCAAATATTTTAAATCTACTTTACTTTCTACTCACATGTACAGCTAACACAAGGCCAGATTTAGCTCACAGGAGTTCACAATATATGAACTGCTAGGCAAGCATTAGAAGACAAGACAGGGACAACTGTGAAATGGACATTTCTGTGTGTCAAAGTCAGCATGAAACTGTATCCTCTGTGCCTTGTTTGGGAATGGCATGATTCACCGAAGTGGGGGCCTGCATATGAAGGAAGAGTATAAATAAAGCCTTGGAACATTGCCCGGCACACCTTTGAAGCCGAAGGATGGATGGGAGATGACGTCATCCGATCCTGAAAATCCTTCCAATGCAGAGACAAAAATAGCAGACTCTATACATTGGGATCCCACTCCTGAACTGAGTTTTTGTCATGGCTTCCTCATCTGTTATGCAGCGTAACCATCATTAAAGAAAGCTAAGTTATTTCTCCTATGTGATTCCTTACCACCGTATCACTAAGGGAGTTGTATCACTTTTTATTATTATATCTACATAGTTTCGGGTTATGTAACATGCCACAATTACAAAAGAATTTATTCCAACAAGGGAACTAGCACCCCCTACTGGATACACAGTGAATCACATTCTCATGGACAGCAGTAATGCATTTAGGACTGAAGGCAAGAATTACTTCTTTATGCAAAGAAGTTTTGGGAATCTAGAACAACCCACAGAGACATGTAGTTGAAGCAGAAACTCTGAAATCCTTAAGAAGTTTCTGGATGAGATATTGGGACAGCTTACTGTAGCTATTAGCTAAACAAACAAGCTTGATGGACTGAATGACTTCCTTTCATTTGCCAGATCTCTTATGTTCTTATTTTAGCGAGACCACCCAGTTCCTCATAATTGAAATGTGAATGGTTCTGGCAAATTTAAGCAGCTATTTATGCCTCCATTTTTTCTTCCCATGGAGGAACTCTGTCAGCTTGGTAACAATTCTGTGCCCGCCAACTTTAAGTATAGAAAGGCATAGGAAGAAATGGAGACGCCAACTTCAGAACTCATGCTGTGTCACCACAAACAATGCTTTTTACTGGATTAGCTAAAGTATTAGTGAAGCAATTCACTGTTTCAGCAAAATACCTTACAAATTAAGCTAACGTTTAATCCTGCATGGGCAGGTTTTCATTTTCATTACAACAAACAGAAACAAAATTACATTTTTATTTAAGCACAACAGCAAGGTGATTCAAGCTGGCAGTGCTTTCTTTCTAAATGAATATATTGCCTGGCTCTCCTGCATCGATAACGTTAGCCTTTGCTTTAGAAGATAAAATGTTTGCGTTAACCAACTGGCATCAGTACAAGGCTGAGCAGCATTCGGCCATGACAAATAGTTCTTGACCTTGGGGAAAAGCAACTATAAAGATGTAAAGGCTGCTCTCATCAGCAGGTAGCAAAAAATATCAGCCTGTGACTAAAGCATTCATGAACTGACCAGGGGATATGGAAAGTATAGTAGCTAACAAGAAATGTGAACGGGTGTAACAGTGAAAGCAGTTTTATAATGAGCGTTACTGAAAAGAAAACCGCTCACTTTTCATGCTTCACACAATCCGTCAGCCTTTATTTTATATGCTGGGTGCTGAGTGCTGAGCATAGAGGTGGATGTGTGATTTATAAGAAAACAGTGCCAATAAAAAGTATTCACATCCAATTGTTATACAACACTGAATCACAGTGGATTTAATTTGGCTTTTTTGACATTGATCGACAGAAAAAGACAATGGATAAGTATTCACCTAAACCAGCGTTTCTCAACCTTTAAGTATTTGCGACCCGAGTTTTCATAAGAGTTTTAATCACGCCCCCTAACGTTTTTTTGAAACCCTAATAAAATTTATTCCTATATTTTTTGTTACCGATACACGGCTACAAGTTTAAAATTTTCCTACGAATAGCGAAATTTCGCCAAATATGGCAACATTATGTTTTTTTTACTTCTACCCTTCTACTTTTACCCTTTTTTGTTACTTCTAGGGGGCAAGCCCCACAGTTTGTGAACCGCTGACCTAAACTATGACTGGTGCTGCCAATTGGTTTTAGAAGTCACAGCATTGGTTCAATTGCAATCATCTGTCTGGGGTTTCAACTGATCATATAAAGGCACCTCATCTGGAGGGGCCAACTTGTGGTGAGTCACTATGATGGCCTAAGTTACACAATGATGGCAAAAGAACACGCTAAGCAACTCTATGAAAAAGCATTTGAAAAGTACAAGTCAGGGGTTGGAGACAAGGAAATACCCAAGTCACTGAATATCCTTTGGAGTCGAATTAAATCAGCCATTAACAAATGGAAAGAGTACAGCACAACTGTATGTCTGCTAGAGCAAGCCGTCCACAAAAATGTAGCGATCATGCAAGAAGAAGACGAGTGAGGGAGGCCAACGTTTATGAGAACTCAGAAGGAGTTAAAAACTACAGCGCATGAGATTGGAGATACTGTGGATAAACTCACCATGCCGGGTACTTTATGAGTTGTAGTTTTATGAGAGAGGTAAAAAAGAAAGTCACTGTTATTAAAAAAATGACATCTGGCTAGAGTTTTCAAGAAAAAACAAGGCAGACTATGAAATAAACTGAAAGAAAGTTTTATGACTGGGTAAGACCAAAATTGAGTTTATTTGTCTATCAGACCAAGTGCCATGTTTGGTCAAAACAAAAGCTCACAATCCCAAATCTGAAGCAAGGTGGATGGAGCATCATGTGGTGTGGATGTTTCTCTGTAGCAGTTTCTGGAAGGCTTGTAAGCGTAAAATGAATGGAGCAAAATACAGGAAAATTCTGGAAGAAATCCTGATGCAGACTGCAAGAAACACATGCCGTTGGAGAAGCTTTGTTTTCTAGCAAGACAATGACCCCAGGAATGAGGCCAAATGGAAAACAACAATAGCTGCGTTGGTCTCTGATTCACCTGTAATTCAGGCAACACATTTTTGGCTTTGATGGAATTCTGATAGCTGCCTCATGTTAATATGAATTGTTCTTTATAGTGTCCTAATATGACTTATTTACAGTATGCTATTGCATTTATAATAATGATTTAGTAACTTTTCATGTTTGTCTTCCCACTATATGCTATTTGTCTGACAAATCATGTGAAACATCATTCACAGTGATGTACTATTTTTGACAATATTATGATGCACACTACATAATGTTCATGCAGAGCAGCCTGGAGGCACAGTTGCTAACTCACAGGGGTCTTTCTGTGTGGGCTTTGCATATTCCCTGTGTCCTTATGTAGGCTCCCTCAGGTGGCTGCAGTTTCCTTTCCACGATCCAAAAGTCGTGCTGGCAAATTTGATTTAGTGCAGTGAATGAGAGCTTGTGTTCAGTCGATCTTCAACGGACTCACATCCCATTCATACTCATTTGTTTCTTTGAGTCCTTAGCTTCTGCACTAGATGCTCATTTCCCATGAGCTTACATAAAGTGAGTTTTGAAGATATTTATACAAAGCATTTTTTAATATATCCTTAATTTTAAATTCCATCCATCCATCCATTTTCCAACCCGCTGAATCCGAACACAGGGTCACGGGGGTCTGCCGGAGCCAATCCCAGCCAACACAGGGCACAAGGCAGGAACCAATCTTGGGCAGGGTGCCAACCCACCGCAGGGCACACACAAACACACCCACACACCAAGCACACAATAGGGCCAATTTAGAATTGCCAATCCACCTAACCTGCATGTCTTTGGACTGTGGGAGGAAACCGGAGCGCCCGGAGGAAACCCACGCAGACACGGGGAGAACATGCAAACTCCACGCAGGGAGGACCTGGGTATTGAACCCAGGTCCCCAGATCTCCCAACTGCGAGGCAGCAGCTCTACCCACTGCGCCACCGTGCCGCCCTTAATTTTAAATTGCAGCTTAGAAATACTTTATCATTATCTTATTAACAAATTCAAGATAATAATATTTTAGAAATTCAGCTTTCCATTAGCAAAATATTTTCTGAACGTTATCTGGTAAAATATGTCATTCATTCAGTAAAATCTATTGTCTAAATGTGCTACCCTTCAGATGATCTGTGTTTCACTGTGTCAGTGGTGATTTACATTTTATTTGCCCTTTTAGATGTATTTGCTGTACTTTACATTTCATTGTATTCTTCACAAAAACATTTTTTTTTTATACCTAAAAGCTTGACTACAGTTTAAAATCGCTATTTTAGCATACAAATTACGGTTATTCAATCTGAAGGCACTGACATTGAGGCACTCGGCTCATGAATGGTGTTTATTCAGCTTTGCGTCTTTTAAAAAATTATTCTGAAAATTGCATCTCTTAAAGAGTATTGCATTTTCTCCTAAAATTTGGCAAATATAATAGTTTTTTTCCTTGAATGGGTGTCTACTGAGAGAGATGTGTCATTTACTGCATATTTTATTAGTTACAACTCTGAGCAGAGGTCAGCGCTATAGGTAGTGTAAATGTAATAAATACATAAAAATCCATCCATCCCTTCTTTCATTTTACAAATTGACTGTTTACAATATGGAGATGCAAGTTTTAATCATGAGAGTGTTGTCTAGGAGGCTGAGACCAACCTTACGCAGGTGTCAGTCCATAACAAGATACATTTGCATACTCATGATGAACACTGATACTGGGCTGATTTAGGTCATTAATTAACACGCCATGTAGAAGTCCACAAGGAGAAGGTACAACAGAAGTTGTGACCAGTGTCTAGAGTAGGACTTGTATAATACCTGGTTATCTGTCTTTCTATTTCAGGATAAGGGGTGAGATATGAAGGCAATGATGACATTTGGGCCCTGTCCTCACAGGTGGCGCAGTGGTAGTGCTGCTGCTTTGCAGTAAGGAGACTGTGGGAGATTGTGGGTTCACTTCTCAGTTCCTCCCTGTGTGGATAGCGCTTTGAGTACTGAGAAAAGCGCTATATAAATGTAATGAATTATTATTATTATTATAAGGCTCACTATGCAGTAGTATTATATCAGTACTAAAAGTTCGACTTTGGTATCAATACCAGCTTCAAGACCTTAACACCAGCACAAAATTGGTTCAGAAGCATAGATAACTGCAAAACTCCACGTGTTACTCTCCAGCTTGCCTGGTGTGCCACACCATCACACCACAATCCACGTGACTGCTCTTGGAACATCCAGTATGAGTCCAAGTTGGTGAAGTCTGGATCACGTTTGGTGGGCCAGGCCAGTGAAATCTCAGTCATGCTGAGGCAAGGAATGACCCCCTTTGAAGCAAGGCTTCCACCATCAAGTCTTGAGTGTGTCAGTCCAAAACAAGTTACATTCATATACTCATGATGCACACTGACACTGTGGCTTGCCTGGTCTGCCGCGCCATCACACCACAATCCACATGACTTCAGCCCATGGAACATCCAGTATAAGTTCAAGTTGGTGAAGTCTGGATCACGGTGAAGAAAATGGTGGGCCAGGCCAGTGAAATCTCAGTCATGTTGAGGCAAGGAATGACCCCCTTTGAAGTAAGGCTCTCACCATCAAGTCTGGAGTGTGTCAAACATACTAAAGATTCCAAAGATTTAATACTAGATTTAATTTAATACTTTTGCTTGATGCATGCTTTAAATATAAGCTCCTGTAATAAAGTTAAAGTATAAGTAATAAACAAAATAGTATTCTTACAACAATTAGGCAACAATGACATCTTTCTTTCTATCTTCAAAAAGGTCTCTAACTTTTTAAATCTCTTTGGGTTTTTCTTTAGTAATTCTAGAAGGAAGAGCACAGATAATCCTACTTCATAATTAACTTTTTTTCATACCCCTGACTTTCTCTTCTGAGGTGGTATGATACTTCTGGTTTTTTTTTTACCTTGTTATTAAATCTGATAACCCATTATAAATATAATTGTAATGTAATGCTCTGTCCAGCCCCTCGATTGCCTTATTGACATCAGGAGTTGGATGGCATTACATTTTTTAAATTTTAATGAGAACAAGAAAGAAGTCATGCTGTTTAGACCCAATGGCACCAGCGGGACCCCCTGCATCAACCTTTCCACTCTGGTTCAATATGAGAAATCCATGATCACAAATTAAGGTGTGAAAATGGATTCTACTTTAAAACTTAATATCCATGTGAACGCAGTGGAAAAAATCTTGCTTTTTCCGGTTGAGGCGGCTGTCAAAAATCAAGCCTGTTTGGTCTAAACACAACCTTGAAACATTGATGCATGCTTTGATAACCTCTCATCTAGATTACTGCAATGTGCTTCTTTTTGGAATTAGCCAGGCCTCAATTGCTTACCTACAGCTGGTGTAAAATGCCGCTGCTTGATTTTTAACTGGTACAAGCAAGCAAGAACACGTCACCCCAATTTTGGCTTCCCTTCACTGGCTTCCAGTTCATTTTCGAATCCATTTTATGATTCTTGTATTTGTTTTTAAATCCTTTAATGGTTCCTCCCCATTTTATTTGTCGGAATTGCTGCACCCTTATGTACCCTCTTGCCCTCTCAGGTCAGCAGACCGGATGCTTTTACTTGTTCCTAAGACACGATTTATTGGGCTTTTTCAGTTGAAGCTCCAAAACTCTGGAATGATTTGCCATTGCATGTTAGGCAGGCTCCTTCCCTTGCTGTTTTTAAATCTTATTTAAAAACACACTTTTGCTTCCTGGCCTTTGACCCAGTGTGAGATGTTGACTGGGACCTTAGTTGACTATCTGTGTACTTTTTTATCATTAATTTCTTCAGCTCTTATGTGTTTCTGTTTCTTTTATCTTTTTGGTTAATGTGTGTCTTATATGTTGGGTTTCTATTGTACAGCACTTTGGTCAGCCCTGATTTTGTTTTTAAAGTGCTTTATAAATAAATAAATTAATAACATATTGACTTATTAGGTAAATTGTTAGGACCACTACACTAATTCTGGGTAGGTCCTCCTTTTTATCTCAAAGCAGCCTCAGTTCTTCATGGCATGGATTGCACAAGATGTTGGAAACATGCCCTTTGACAATCTGCTCCATGTTGACATGACTGTGTCACACAGTTTCAGATTTGTCAGCTGCACATTCATACTGTATATATTCCATTCCACCACATTCCAAAGGTTTTCTATTGGGCTCAGACCTGGTGACTGGGAAGGCCACTGAAGAACACTGAATGCATTATCATGTTTGAAATATCCATTAAAATTTTGGTAAATTCTTGTCATGAATGGATGCTTTTGGTCAGGAACAATATCCAAATAGGCTGTGGCATTTAAGTGATGATTGATTGGTATTAATGGGCTCAACGTGTACCAAGAAAACACTCATTACACCATTTTACCACCACCACCACTAGTCAGAACTGTTGGCACAAGGCAGGCTTGGATGCATGTTGCATGTTGTTACCACCCAATTCTGACTCAGTAGAAATTGAGATTCACCAGACCAGGCTCCATTTTTCCAGTCTTCAATTGTCCAGTTTTGATGTGGCTGTGCCCACTGCATCCTCATGTTTCAGTTCTTGGCTGACAGAGTGGAACCCAATGTGATCTTCTGCCATTGTAGCCCATCCACCTCGACGTATTGTGCATTCTGAGATCCTTTACTGCTGCACATAGTTGTACAAAGTGCTTATCTGAGTTACCAAAGCCTTTCTATCAGCTCACACCAGTCCAGCCATTCTCTTCTGACCTCTACCATCAACAAAGTGGTCTTACCAGCAAAACTGCTGCCCACTGAATGTTTTTCTCAGAATAAACTCCAGAGATTGTTGTGTGTGAAAATCTCAGGAGATCAGCAGTTACAGAAACAGTAAAAAGAACACAGCCCATTTCGCACAAACATTAATGTCGAAATCACTGAGACCACCTTTATTCCCCCTTCTGGTTGAGACATAAACGTTACCTGAAGCGTCTGACCTGCATCTGCCACATAATTGGCTGATTAGATAATTACAAGGACAAGCAGGTGTACAGGTGTTCCTAATAATTGGTTCAGTGAGTGTAGATTTCTTTACATATTTAATTTTTAACATTTTCACACTGAATATGGGTGGCACGGTGTCACAGTGCTGCCTCGCTGTAAGGAGACCTGGGTTTGCTTCCCGGGTCCTCCCTGTGTGGAGTTTGCATGTTCCCCCCGTGTCTGCGTGGGTTTCCTCTGGGTACTCTGGTTTCCTCCCACAGCCCAAATACATGCAGGTTAGGTGCATTGGCAATCCTAAATTGTCCCTAGTGTGTGCTTGGTGTGTGTGTGTGCCCTGCAGTGGGCTGGTGCCCTGCTCGGGGTTTGTTTCCTGCCTTGCGCCCTGTGCTGGCTGGGATTGGCTCCAGCAGTCCTCCGTGACCCTGTAGTTACGATATAAATTGGATAATGACTGACTGACTGACACTGAATATTATCTAAAAAAAAAGAATTTCTACTTTTAATTAATTAAAAAGGTTTTTGTGGTTTTAACTGATACCCTTATCTTTGTGTTCAGCTTATTGCTTAATGTTTAAACCATCCAGACTAATAGTCACATCTCACATGCCAGTCTTAGTTTCTGGATACCTGAGTACCTCCAGTCCATTTCTTAACCAATTTGGTTCTTAAGCTGAACTTGCTGGTGGGTCATAGTGGTCTGTTTTCTAGATACCAGGCTGGAAGCAGTGGAGTATTACTATTATAAAAAGAAAGAATTTGCACTCAGTTTACTTTCACTTCAATCATATTACATCTAGAGCTCTTTGCAGCTACAAATGCAGAATTAAATCACTAAAGAAACAAATTGATTAGGTGTGAGCCAAAAACAAAGTGATCACACTGACACACTTAAGGGGATTCACGTTTGATCAGGTTATGTGGTGTAAAACAGTTGCTCCTTCCAGCTGGCGTTCAAACTTTGAACGTGCTAAGACGGCAGGATGCTTTACTGGAACTGCCATTAGTGAGAATTTTGTTTTTCTGCAGTAAAATGGCACTCGCATAGGAAAATTTATACACAGTCACACCGACACCTCAACATTTAAAGGGCATTTACATTAAGGAGGATGATATCTATAAAATGAAATAGCAAAACCTGTAGAGATCTCATCTTTCTGCAGTCCCTCCCCCCCCCCACAATATATTTTTAATATGATAAACACCTTTTTCAGTCTTTTACACATTAATTTGGACTGAAAAATTTTTTTTCAGCATTTTTATTTTATTTTCAGTCAACCAGAGACTGATTCAGAGACCTTAGCATTGAGTGCAGGTTCAGACAAAACTTCACAAACAGTGCCAAAAAATCAAATACTAATCAATAACATGAAGTTATCTATACCGAAGCTCCAGAAGATTTATTTACAGTGTATTGGTATAGACCAAAATATGAAAGGCGCTTTATAAAGCTGAACAAAAATGACAGAACAAAATACAGTGATCCCTCCTCCATCGCGGGGGTTGCATTCCAGAACCCCCCGTGAAAGGTGGAAATCCGCGAAGTAAAAACCATATGTTTATATGTTTATTTTTATATTGTCACGCTTCGGTCACAGATTTGCAAAGAAACACAGGAGGTTGTAGAGACAGGAACTTTATTCAAACACTGCAAACACACATTTGTCTCTTTTTCAAAAGTTTAAACTGTGCTCCATGACAAGACAGAGATGACAGTTCCGTCTCAGAATTAAAAGAATGCAAACATATCTTCCTCTTCAAAGGAGTGCGCGTCAGGAGCAGAGAATGTCATAAAGACAGAGGAAAGCAAACAAATCAATAGGGCTGTTTGGCTTTTAAGTATGCGAAGCACCGCGGCACAAAGCTGTTGAAGGCGGCAGCTCACACCCCCTCCGAGAGAGACAGAGAGAGAAAAGCAAACAATCAAAAGTCAATAGGTGCTGTTCGAGCTTTTAAGTATGCGAAGCACCCTGCGGGAAGCATATTGCTTGACAAAGCAGCCGCAAGTAAACCCAGCAATGTGAATGTAGTCTTTCTGCATTTTTCAGATGAGCGTCCGTATCCTCTAGGGGTGCAAACACCCCCCCTGCTCACACCCCCTCCGTCAGGAGCAGAGAATGTCAGAGCAAGAGAGAGAGAGAGAAAAGCAAACAATCAAAAATCAATAGGGGCTGTTTGGGCTTTTCAGTATGCGAAGCACTGTGTGGGAAGCATATCACACAGCAAAGTAACAAGTAAGCCCAGAAAGGAAGGGAGCAATGTGAAGGTAGTCTTTCAGCGTTTTTTGAGGAGCGTCCGTATTCTCTAAGGGTATGAACAGCCCCCCTGCCAACAATATATTTGAGGAGTTTTATTTAATACGTAATAAGTGCTCTGATTAGGTAGCTTCTCAGCCATCTGTCAATAGGTTCCCTTGTATGAAATCAACTGGGCAAACCAACTGAGGAAGCATGTACCAAACATTAAAAGACCCATTGTCCACAGAAACACACGAACCAGCGAAAAATCTGTGATATATATTTAAATATGCTTACATATAAAATCCGCGATAAAGTGAAGCTGCAAAAGTTGAAGCGCGATATAGGGAGGGATTACTGTAGATTTAGATGCTTTCCTTTTTAACATGGAGTTCTTCTAATGTCCCATCACACGCATTTCAACTCATCTAAGTCATGAGTGGCCTACAGTGTCTTAAATGGTCACTGACTGTAGCTGAGCTGCTCCTTGTTTTTTGTTTCCCGTTTCCCAATCTTCTTATATAATACGCTACCGTGGCTGTCTGTTTGTCTGTCCAGGATTATAAATCATTTGTAGCTCGCATACCATTTGACCTATTGACCTGAACTTTGGTACACATATACTACGTGACGTCTACTGTCCACTTTTGGGGTGATAAAATAAAAATAAAAAGAGTAATACAAATTATTTTATTGTAGAATCAACTTTAGGCAGCGGCCAGCAGGGTGGCTGTGTGGTGCATGTGTACAGGCGCCGTTCTCATCCCTACCACCTTCGCCGTCACTTCCTCTACCTCTTCATATCTTAAATCATTCTTGAGGCAGATTGAAGACTTAAGTGCCAACTTAAGTTAAAAATGAAAGAAAAAGTACTAAGTAATTGCAACAGAAACACCGACTTAATCAGTTTCAACATGAAAAGATGCCGACGGAAGAAGAGAAGAAGCAGGCCACAAGGGTGTAGAAAAGAAGAGCTGCTCAGGAAGCAGCAAGCGCATCAACCTCTGAGCAAATGAATGCTAAACGTACAGAGAAAGAGGATGAAAACTATGTTTATTCACTGCACGTTATCGTGCAGTGCACCGTTATTGGTTTACCAATAAAAAAAGAATCAGTGGTGTGAAACTTCCTGAAGGGTTTACTATGGTGCAATACTTTTTACATGTAGTATTGTTATTATTTTTAATATTACTGTTGTATATTTAATTTAACCTAAGTATATACTGAGAGTTTGTGTAGCTTTTCTTTTATGATGATAACATAAGATACTGATTCTTGTACCTTATAAGAAGTGGTTACATGCTTTAACAGCATTTTACTCTTCATATATTTATGTTAATATGCATTCGTTAGACTCCTAGGGGACCAATAGTTTGTTAAAGAAAGTAATAGAGAGACAAGGAAAAATCACTTCACCTTCTGTCTGTTTAAATAGATATTAATAATTCATCCTTTGTTGTCTGCTTAGCTTAAAGAAATCTCACAGTGCTTCAGGCATTTTCTTTGGCCAGTGAAACATGTTTGTTTTTTATTAATTTTTTATTAAAATAATATATGCCAGTGCAGTGTAATGCAAATCAACAATGAACCATTGAAGATATCATAAAGTAAGAAATCCCAGACCGTGGCACTGTCAGGCACATGCACATACGGGAGATCTTAAGGGCTCTGGCGATGGTAACCCCCCTCCAATCCACAGGATGGCACTGTATACTAACACCTTTTCTCTTCCTCCATCTGCAGACCCTAAGACTGACAGCTTTAACACCAATGACATCACTTCCGGGGTCCATCCACTTGCACCCGCCTCTTCCTGTTGGAAGTCGTTTAAGACGAAAGATCCGCCATCTTGAGCAGTCAAGATTTAAACCCGTATCTGAAAAGATGTATTTTCTAACAGCTGTAGCCAGGATTGTAATGAGAGATATGTTCATAATAACTTCAAGAGAAGGCACAACTGCACTTTCAACATATTTAATAACAAAAACAAACAAAAAAAATGTACACAACATATTACGACTCATCCATGCACACAAGTTGCCAGTTTGAAATAATGGAGCCAGTCACAAAGTCAGTCCTTAAATAACAGAAAGTTGAATGGACTGAAGGACAGAGAATAAGGGGATTCCCAACAACAGGCTAAGGCTAACTTTGTGGCAAATGTGTGAAATGGAAAAATGTTCTGTTGGATAAATGAAAGAGACGGACAGCAGAAAGGTCCACGAGAAGGAAGTCTTGAGGAGTAAAAGAGATATCACGAGGGAGAAACATGGAAGAAAACGCAACACAGACTGACAAAAGACTGACCCTGTGAAAGATTCTGAAAACATTTGTAAAATGGTGCCTATGGACTTGGAAAAGCAAATAAAGCAGAGGGGATCATCGAGTGGGCCCATGAAGAAGTAATTAAGGGCATAAGATGCAAACAATGTAGAAATTTAAACAGTGTGTGGTGATGAATTGGAGTTTTAGTTACAGAAGTAATGTTATTGAAAATCAAGTCCAAATCAAACTGTGGAATGTCCCGTTCCTAGACAAACTGAATAGGCGAGGCTTTATAGACAGTTTTGCATAAACTGGTGTGTACTGAAGAAACAGGTTTCATCCTAGAGGATAAAGAGTGAAAAAAAATCAAAAGTTGGTAAAAAGAAAGCAGAGAAAACAACAAGACCTGACATAACATTTTAGTTGTAGGTAGAATTCAAAAGAGAGGTATGGAATATAAAATTAGCAACAGGAACCTTTTGAGTCCAAAGCTGTCAAAAACATCACAAAGAGTAATTATGCCATGCTGTGGCCAGCCCACGAACGTGGTTATGAAAGGTGGGGGACAGTACACCTCGGCTGACCTGATTTTGTGCTTTATTCCTATTTTTTCTATCTCTACTATTAAAAGTTGGTAAAGCTATTAGTAAAACTTTCTTTAGGAGTTTACTATTGGCATGAAGACCCTGCTTTATGTTAAAAAAATCCAACTGAGTTGAGAGATCTACGTTCCAATGTGTCTTAAATGAATATTTTGACACATGGCTCCACAAGACTTCATTAGTATCTTAAGATCATTTTAGAAAATTAGAACAATTGTGGCAAGAGTGGGCCATTCAGCAAGCTTGTCCATCCTATTCACTTCGATTGTCCAAAATAACTTCTTGTCCATATCTAAAGGTCCCCAAAATTCTTATCTCCACCACACTACTTGGGTGCAAATGCTAGTCAATTGCATGTGCGGGTAACAATGAACAGACCTCTTCAGGTGCCATCACTTACAACTTAACTTCTCACAGATGTACATGTGAGGTTATCTGGTGATGGTAAATTAGCTCCATATGAGTGAGTGTTTGTGAGTGGATGACAATGGACTGGAACACCATTAATGGTTAGTTCCTTCCTTGAACCAAGATTTGCTGAGATCCCAGTGACGTGAGTTTGCAAATAAATGGATGTGTTGAGCCTCTCCTGGGAGCTTAGGGTACAAGAAATGAATTATCTCTGGACCAGATACCACAGTCTATCACAGTGCACACTCCCTCACTCACACACTCAATTCACATTTCAAGGAATCAGAGTCCATCCTGGTAAGATTAAGCGGAGGGCAGGACTCAACCCTGGAAGGAGCCCACGTTAATCACAGTCATCCATTCATCCTCCATTTGAGGGTTACAAGGAGTCCTAAACTAATGGCATCAGGTACAAAGCAATAGCCAGTGTTGGATGGGATGCTTGTCCAAGGCTGCCCACACACTCACACTTACTCATCCATCCATTTCAGAACTCTTCTTTTCCAAGACAGCTTTGAAGAGTACCTAAGTCTATTTTTGGGGGGCTGTCAAAAAACAGGGCCTATTAAAGCCCACTGAGGCATTCCTTGTGTGTTTTTGGGCTATTAAATAAATACATTGTTGTTGTTGTTATTCTGGCAGTTTCAGAAATACAGTCAATAGTAGCCTTGGATAAGATGTCAGATATCTGTTGAGCTCACTTTGATGAGTGCTTATTTGTAACAAGCCAATTTAGACCACCAAGCTAACATAATATAAGTGCCTGTGAGAATAATCCATAGTACCTCAACAACAACAACATTTATTTATATAGCACATTTTCATACAAGCAATGTAGCTCAAAGTGCTTTACAAGATGAAATAAAAAGGAAAATAATTAGGCAACAGTATAGAGTTTGTAAAAAAGGGAAAAGGTAAGGACGGATAGCCAGGAGGACAGAAAAAACAAAAGCAAAACAAAAACTCTGCAGGGGTTCTAAGGCCAAAAGACCACCCAGCCCCTACTGGGCAAACTACCTAACATAGATGTCCTAAATCAGTCCTCATGGTTTACAGGCTTCACATGGCAGAAATTGAAGATGATGGTGGAATGTGGACATCTGGGACACCCGCCATTCAATTCATAAATGCAGGAGGTAGTGTGGTGCCTTGATCAAGTGGTGGTGGTGGTGCACCATGGAAGAACCAGAAAAGTCACCAGAGACACGGCACAGATTAGTATGGCATTGAAAAACCCAGAGGAAAATAATAATTCAATGCCCCCGAGTAATAGGGATACAACTTGAAACAGCCATTTTGAAATAATGGGTTTTTAGCAGTTGTTCTAATGTATTAGCCTGGCAAATGTCTATTGGTAAAGTATTCCAAATTTTAGCTGCATAACAGCAGAAGGCCACCTCATCACTTCTTTTCAGGTTGGCACATGGAATTGTAAGCAGACTTTCATTTGAAGAATCTGAGGTTACGACTTGGAGTGCAAGGGGACAGACATTCCAAAATAGAGGACGGGGCGAGATTATTTAAGGCTTTGTAAACCATTAGTAGTATTTTAAAGTTAAAGAAACAGCTGTTGATTTAAGAAGAAAGTGCAAACTCAAGCAGCCAAGAAACAAACTGAGAGGCTTACACTTGGAAGGCAGAACGGTTAACCTCTGTGCCACAATGCCACCCTGCACCCACATTCGTTTAATAGAACTGGCCAGCATGCAGTTGTGAAACGACTGAAAAAAGAACCTGCAACAAGTGACTACAACCCAGAGAAAGGAAAGGTTTAGGCAGAGCATTAGTCTTTTTAGAAAAATGAGAAACACTTGTGAGATTATTCTGTCAGGAACTCTAATTAAACAGTGGCTTTAAACAAGATGCACGTATTAGGAGTCAGCTTTGTATGTGCAGAATGGCCGAAGGCACTGTGGACCTCCAATAATCGAAGGAAGTAACTCTGCTCAGTAGTGCTTGGAGACGGCAAACAGTAATTGCTGGTACCCCTTTGTTGGCATGCATGCCAGCCGGTATCAGCCAATCATATTAAATTTAAAATTTCTGCTGTAAATAAGACATACCAGGAGGATGGTCTGAGAATTTAGTGCAAAGCTGTGTGGCAACCCATTCTCTTCCTACATGCTCATCTGATCCTCCATAACTGATGCAAATGACACAAAACACTGACCTAAAAACAAGATATCCACTTATCTGTTCAAACACCCAGTCCAAGTGGACCGTGCCACGAGTCCAGCTTGAGCACAATACCCTTGCTATTTTGATGTCTGATGCTATGTAGCATGTAATATCTGTAGCAGACACTTTTGAAGTTGGTGTGAAATTAGTTATTTTTATGTTGGAATAAAGCCCATAGGAATCAATCAAGGAATTCCATTACAAAGTTCAGCAGACTTAATACGCAGTATGGATAACAAACCAGGGTTTAAACTAAAGTTCAAGGGGATCCACCAATTTCCTCTGGCTTTCTCCATGGCTTTCTTTATATTTCACGACGTTCGGTACTTTATGTGAAATATATCACATTGCCTTTTCATTGCACTGTTTGCTTTTTAATCTTTTTTTCAGACTTGACAGATCTTAAATGATTCAGACTCATTTCTTTTGCTTTAAAGCAGTCAGAAGGTGGAAGCATTGCAGCTTTTCTGGCACAATCACAATGCTTTATATTCCTAGTTTGTCAAGTATTTTTTTGCATACCTAAAAGGAAACTATTGTGACTTTATCAAATATTGCCGTGTTTTACTTTCTGGTCTCCTGGATGCCAGCTGTGTGCTCAAGTGGATAATGG
The DNA here is from genome assembly GCF_900747795.2 of Erpetoichthys calabaricus. Taxonomy (NCBI): domain Eukaryota; kingdom Metazoa; phylum Chordata; class Cladistia; order Polypteriformes; family Polypteridae; genus Erpetoichthys; species Erpetoichthys calabaricus. The sequence continues at coordinate 303,227,027 of NC_041395.2, read as the reverse complement.
TTGGATTTGAAAGCAGAAAGCTAAAAGGTTCAAACATTACTAATGGTTCACTGTATGGCTCTTCTACGTTCTGTGTATAGTTGTGCTAAACATTAAAATGCGCTGTGATGGTATTGTCCATGAAAGGTTGCTCTTTTCAAATGTCATTGTCCTACATTATGCAATTAGGCAGCATGTTGTAGTCGATAAGGACCCCGACTCTAAGGCTACCGGGTACAATCCTCACCTCTGTGCACATACTCATTTAACTTGCCAAGACTTCATGTAAAATGCTGTATTAAGTATCTGTATTTACAAGGTGCTTTAGGTTGGTGTATGAAATAGAAAGGCACTATATACTGGAAAATATGGATTGTATAGTTGAGGACTGTCACTATTAATAATCACAAGAACAGCATAAGGTCAAACTGAAAGCACAAGAATCCTTCTAAATTCATCTATATATTGTCACGCACCCACTTGTGAGATAACTTTAGGGTGTATCAAATGGTAATGCCACCTCGAGTTGAGGGACTGTCACCTACGACGGCAAGATGACAAGTGATGTCAATTCTGTTTTCTGGTCACCTGAACCCACCTATTCTGTCTTGCCTATCTCTTCACTGGCTCAGCCGCCATCTTCAGGCAGTCTGAAGTGGGAATCACATCTGGAAAGACGTTATCATTTAGTTGTTAAGTCACTTTTGTTTTTTTCACCATCAGTTATGCGGGGATCACTTGCTAGTGCCCCAACCCATCATTTTCATTTACAATATATATTGTCACATGCTTGTGCATTTGGGGACAGATTAATAATAATTCATTACATTTATATAGCGCTTTTCTCAGTACTCAAAGCGCTATCCACACAGGGAGGAACCGGGAAGCAAACCCACAATCTTCCACAGTCTCCTTACTGCAAAGCAGCAGCACTACCACTGCGCCACCTGTGAGATTAAGGATTTGGCTGATGGTAATCTCTTACTGGAGATTTTTATTAAAAGAAAATATGCCAGTTTAGAGTAATGCAAATCAACAATGAACCATTAAAGGTATCATAAAGTCAGAAAGCCCAGGAACATGCACATGCACATAGGGGACAGCTTAAAGGCACTGGTGTTGGTAATTCCCCGCTACTCCACAGGATGGTACCAGATGTTAATGCCTGTTCTCATCTTTCTCTGCAGATCAGAAGATTGACGGCTTTACAACACTTGACGTCACTTGAGGTGTGTCTGTCTACTGAGACCTGCGTCTTACTGACAGAAGTCCTTATTACAATACAATACAATGCATATTATTTTTATATAGCCCAAAATCACACAAGAAGTGCCACAATGGGCTTTAACAGGCTCTGCCTCTTGATAGATCCCCAGTCTTGAATCTCTAAGAAGACAAGAAAAAACTCCCCAAAAAATTTATTTTATTACTGGAAGAAGCATCTTGAAGCAATAAATACTTAGAGTCCCATCTGTCAAGACAGTGCACTTTTTTTCCATTTTGGTGAAACTACGTTTTCTTTCAGTTATTCGGGGTTTGCCTGTGGGTGCCCCAACATTTTATGCCTGTCCGTGATTTTTCTGTGATCTTGAGCAGTTGAGCATATCAATATTTAGGGGTAACTCCTACACACAATAGAAAAGCTAAATACAAAAATCTAAAAAATGCTTTGACAAATTTGATTGAATTTTGGTAACATTATAGAAAAAAGAAAATTAGCCAAGCCGTGTTTATTATCCATTGATAATAATACTGTAACGAGTCATTGGGTCGTTTGTTTGGCTCAGCGATGTGAACACACTAAGAAATGTGGCTTCCAATTTTATGCAAATGAAGACAGTCACAGAAGTGATGGAGAAGTACAGGAAGACCAGAACTGGGATGGGGAGAGAAATAAAGCAGGAAGGGTTTTTCGTGTGCTAGTTTAAATGCCACCACAGTTTATGTAGTGTTGCCAAATCATTAGAGAGCAAAGGAAACTCAACTGTTTTCCTTATCATAACCTATAGTGATGTTATTTTTGACATATTTGTGGTATTCGTTAGATTCGGGGTGCTGCATTGTGGCTGTTTGATACATTTGGAGAAGCCTGCACTTCATTTTACTGCATACACCATTAATGGCAATAAATGAACTGAAATCAACTGATCACACTATGTATGTTTTATCAGTGGTTCTGGTTTTGAAAAAGCCAACATTGTTGTCCAAATGCATACCATCATTAGGTTTGTGAGATGCTGTTTAATATGCTGTTCCATAATAGCGATACAAAGAGAACAGCACAGTGATTTTAAGGGAGTAAAAGTAATGCTTTCTCAAGGACACAGCATAAGACCAGAAGCATTCCCGGGTCCAACTTAAAATGGACTCTGCTGCCTCACATATACATATAATGTCCCATACATGCGCTTGGGAGAAGGTTGATGGGGTCAAATAATGTTATTCTCAACTGGACTGGGGGTTGGTGCTGTCATGTGATCCTTTCTCCTTTTGTTCCTCTGCAGACCAGCTGAAGAGCCGCCCAAACAACGATGTCACCATTAACCTTCCCTCTGATGTCATCACTTCTGTTCATCCCTGATGACAACTTTCCTCTTCAGAACCCACCTACCAATGATATCACTTCCACTATCAGCCACCCTGATCCATCCTCTTCCTGTTTCAGCCATTTAAATGTTTGTTTTGAACTCCATTTTGTAACAACCTGTTTATTTTTTGCTGTCTTCAATATATGGGTTGTCCATCCTGCAAACCTTTTTGTGTCTCCTGCTCTCCTTATTACTATATATATATATATATATTGTATATTACTGTGCTCCCTACTCACTTCGCTTGCTCACCCCACAACCCTCACCCCCGGGGGCGCGCTTCACACTAACCACTTCGCATCTCTTCCGCTTGCGTTGGGAAGGGGAGAGGATGAAAGCATGCTAAGGTGAGGCAGACATTTCAGCTGCTGGCTGTCTGCTTGCTGCTACGGAGCTGCGTGATCTGCATGTCACGCTGCACGTCGATCATTTAAAAGCCTGTACAGCAGCTGCTGCTGCTGTGCTGAGTGATCTGCATGTCACGCTGTGCGACGATCATTTAAAAGCCTGTATAGCAGCTGTTCTTTTGTCTCACTTTCTTGTCTCATGGGACGTTAAAGTGTCTCTGAGAAATTCTTTGTAAGTAGGGCGTGAAGTGCAAGAAGTCTCGCGGGACTTCAAAATGTCTCTCTGAGATGATCCGGTCTCAACCCAAATTTTTTTTATATTATATATATATATATATATATAGTGAATTAAGGCGCTATATAGGCGCCCAACCCAGCACAGATTCACACTGAGGCACGTGTCAAACCCACAAGACTTTTATTTTTCTTCACCTGTGGGGTACGTCCTCCACGTGAACTCCACAGGCAATACACAGTCCCAAGTACTTAATTAAAACAACCAACCCTTCGTCTGGCACTAACACTCCTCCCAGGCAACCTCGTCCTCTTCCTCCCAATTCTGGTCCCTGAGTGGTGGTTGCTGGCTCCTTTTATAGTTCACCCGGAAGTGCTGCAGGTGCTTGATCACCGAGTTCCGGCTGCACTTGCGGGCTCAGGAGTCCCAAACACATCACCCCCTGGCGGTGCCTGCGGGACCCAACAGGGCTGCACCCAACTCCAATTCCCAGGGAGCCCTGCGGGAACTGGAGGCACTGCTCCATCCAAGGGGGGCGGCAAACTAGCGTCCAGGGGGAGGTATTGCAGTGTCCAGGGCTGCTCCACCTGAATATAGTGTTCAGGGACGTCCCGGTTGGGCATTAAATTTATGTTTTTCCTCATCAAGCAACACAATGAATGGCACAGAATGACAAAGCAAAGAGATTTATAGACTTTATAGACTTTTATAGACTTATTAAAAACTAGCCATGGTACCTGTTGAAGACCGGTAATAGAATAATTCAATAATATATGCTATTTCTTGCCCTACACGTTCCTTCAGTGCCTTTCCTCCGTATTTGCGTTTATGAATATCGCTTAACCAAAGCAACCCAGGAGTTTATTAAAGCAAAGAAGTGGAAAGTTCTTGAATGGCCAAGTCAGTCAGCTGATCTTAACCCAATTGAGCATGCATTTCACTTGTTGAAGACTAAACTTCTGACAGAAAGGCCCACAAACAAACAGCAACTGAAAGCCGCTGCAGTAAAGGCCTGGCAGAGCATTAAAAAGGAGGAAACCCAGCATATGGTGATGTCCATGAGTTCAAGACCTCAGGCTGTCATTGCTAGCAAAGGGTTTTCAACCAAGTATTAGAAATGAACATTTTATTTCCAGTTATTTAATTTGTCCAATTACTTTTGAGCCCCTAAAATGAAGGGATTGTGTTAAAAAAATGCTTTATTTGCCTCACCTTTTTATGCAATCGTTTTGTTCACCCCACTGAATTAAAGCTGCACATTAAAGCTGCACTTCAACTGCATCTGAGTTGTTTCATTTAAAATTCATTGTGGTAATGTACAGAACCAAAATTAGAAAAAAGTTGTCTCTCTCCAAATATTTATGGACCTAACTGTATGTGTGTGCCCCACTTGCATTAAAAATGTCAAAAAATTAAAACAATCTGTGTATTCAACCACAAAAAGAAGGAGTTACACTTAAATGAAAAAAACAAACAAACAAATAGAAAATCAAAGAACAGACTAATCACAACCTGCTGCCCCTTTGGCTCTCTTTACTATACAGACAATAGCTCCATCTATCTGTGGGTGATTAGTCAGACAACATAAATCTAAAAGAGAAAAACAGTATTCCATACAAAGCCTAAAAATCGTGTAACAGCCTTAGAAATCCCAAAATTCAAAAGCACATACAGTACATCAAACAATATACAGATGATGCCTGTTAATCCATTAGAATTCCATTCTTTTACGTACAAGGCTTAATAAAATGCATATTGATTGCTCTGCTGTGTAGGTCATACATAATTTAAATCATTATCATATATGAGACATCATTTAATTTGAAACTTTTCAGTGTGGATGTTCAGTATATTAAGAATTCATGCCATATGAAGCCAAAATAAAAAGACAAGTGAATTGAAGGACTTCATTTTCTATTAATCACTATATTAATATAATATTATCATGACCCTGACCAGGAAAGATGGGAGTAGCAGATGAACAGCAATAGAAATAACTCACATTTCAAAACCAAGACAAAAAAGGAACATAAGAAAATATTTATTTTGCCAGAGGTTAGGCTCATGTTATGTCAAGGCTTTCAAGTGCCATGCATCAGGGATAACCATAAAGTTTGGAGTCTGAAAATGAATGGGGTATTGTGGCCTAAGATTAGCTCCTGTGTAGGTAGATAGATAGATAGATAGATAGATAGATAGATAGATAGATAGATAGATAGATAGATAGATAGATAGATAGATAGATAGATAGATAGATAGATAGAACTTTTTTTGTCATCATTTGGATTTGGCTTTTTATAGAAGCTCATTAAATAAATAAAAGATAATATATACACACACAAACACTTACACAAAAGATGGTCTGAACATACACCAGAATAACTAATGGATACTGAACTCTTTACAACATTAGCTGAAGGTAGTTTTTAAAAGGGCTGTTGATTATTCCGTGGCTGAAACTGCCACTCCAATACCACTTAGATTGTCCATGGCCCTACATGTTATCATCTGCCTCGTCCTCTGTCTGCACTTTACTTCACACTGCTCACTTGGAATCAGAGGCAACACCATCTGCCACACGTTTTCAGTCTTCATAAGCCGATCCATGTCAATGGCCAAGCAGCCAGGTCAATGAACCTTACCAGTAATGCAGCTCCTCTAAATGCTTGCCTTCCAGCACACCAAGCCATGCGGCTGAGGCCAGACAGAACGCAAACACTCAAGTGTCATTTTTCCCTCAGGTTCAGCCCACAGATGTTGCTATAATGTGTCAGCCAGTATTTATTTGAGTTCATTTTAAATTATTATTGTTAATTTCTTTTTGCCTTTTATTTACATTTTGTTAATATTGCTTTATTTAAAATTTGAGTAGTTATGTTGTGGGCATTCAAGCCTTTAAGCTAAATTGAATTGTACTGTATTGTATTTTGCTGGTGGAACCCCAAGGGGCAGGTTCACTAAGATGTCACTGCTGCTGGGATTTCTCTCTGCTTTTAATATATTTTCTCGGAAAGAAGTTCTAGCAGAGATGTTGTAAGAAATTGTGGGAGGGTTTTTCATTTTGTAGCCTTGGATTACCCTTTATGATTAATTTCTTACCCTTTTCCTGTTTTGACATATTTTTTGTGCTTAGTTTTGTTATTTAGATAAATGATTTTTATTATTATTAAAGCATATTCATTGGCCTTGTCTCTCAAGCCAGGAGTTTGATGGTTTACCCTTACTCTTGAAAAGCATTTTGAACATTTAAAGTATACTTTTCATCTTTAAAAGTCTGAACGCCACTTTGGGCCTGTGCAGGCCAAAGCCTAACTGTTCAGTTAGGGATCAGACTGCCTTAATTGCGAACTGTCTCTAGGCAGACCAGTGAAGGTCCTAGTCTGGTTAATGAGTCTTTCTGGAGGCCTATTTACAACATGGCCTGCAAGTGTCTTTTTGTTTCTGGACCAACAAGATGCAGAAAACCACAAGATCAAGTATTGTGTTATCACTACAATAATGCTGGAAAACAATACTCCTAGTCAAGGTGTGCCAATACTAGTCCCCTTCACATGCCACAATCAATACAGCTGTAGAATTCCATTGGGACAGGACATCTGAAGATGACCCAAGAGCTTTAATACACACAACAGATGAAAATGTTTCCATTGTGGAGCATATCGTTGGGCAGGCAGAATGTTGACTGAAGAAATGAGGGATCACTGGATTCAATGTTCCATGGAGGATCTGGGGCTCATGAATTTGGACTGGGAGAAATTTAAGACGCATTTCTTGACTGGAGATTGGAAACATCAGAAAGATACAATTTCCAAACAACAGTTGAAGCACTGGAAAAATTTTGGCTCTAACAGGTCAGGTCAGGTTGGGGAGCATGTGCTGGTAAAGCAAGCTGACGCACCCACCACACAATGTAACAGTTCCAACAACACCAAAGAAATTCAAGGTCCAAATCAACACCAGCAAGGTTATGCATACAATCTTTTACAAATATTAAGGGTGTAGTCCATAATGGTTACCTGTTTCAAAAATTCACATAACTGGTCAATAAAACTTATTTGCTTTGACATTTCTAAGTAGTCAATCATGGAAAAGGGACAACGATAGAGACCATCCCTTTCTTCCTCATATCAATGCCCCAATTCCCAGCTACTCTGTGAAACTTTGGATCTGAAGAGATGCCAAGCCCACCTGATTTACTAGGTCCCTCCCTTGAGTGTACCAATAATTCTCAGTCTGAAGGCTGTCTCCATAAGATGCACTATGCCAATTATAAAAATGTCAAGTCAGCCACAGAGGAGTGACTACACAAGAAAGACAAAATGTTTTCTTCAAGTCGTATGTAAAGCTTTGTGAACATTACATTGTCACACAAGTGCGCATGGGAAACAGCTAAAGGGCCTATATAATAGTAATTCTACGCCAAACCAGGGGGCGGTGAAGTGTGCTGACTGTCTCCCTCAGTCTCTTGCAAACCATTCCTGGAAACGACGTCACTTCCGGGCCTGGCACCAACAATGACGTTACTTCCAGTCACCAAAATAGCACTTCCGGTCTGGGTGCCAACGATGATGTCACTTCCGGTTTCCGGTGCAACTGATGTCATTTCCCCTACTCTTGCTTACAACGGCCATTTTGTCTCAAGGCCAGTCAGTTCTCTTTTGGACTCTGTTCTATGCACATCGTGTTTATTTACAAATCAACTTTTTGCAGCCAGGAAACGGTATACGGGTAGCTGCCCCAAACCTTTATGATGTCTATGACTCATTTTTATGACAACATGTATATTAGTGTATTGTGCTGAAAAATGGTTTTGAATATGTCACATGTCACAACATCCTTTGAATATATATTTTTCTGTCCTTTTTCTTAATGTGATCTTAGTTAATGAATTGGACTTTAAATCCTGCTGTGGTGGGTTCAGATCTCACAAATGACACTGTGTGATCATGACAAAGTCACTTCACCTGCCTGTGCTCCAACTAAAAATACAAAAGAAATGTAACCAGTCGTATCTGAAATGTTGTAATTCGTCTTGGATAAAGGCGTCAGCCAAATAAGTACTACTTCCATGTAAATAATGCACTATCATGCCTTTAATGTTACAGTATATTGTAATAGCATAATTGCCTACTCTTCCAGGTATACTGTATGTGAAAAACCTAAAACAGCACAGATTTCAAAATGTGTTGTCCTATTCCAGTGTAACTGACTTGTTAAAAAATTTTTTTTTCTTTATTCGTTCAAAATATGTTTATTCATAGCCTTTACTATTTCTTGAACACTGAGTATAATAAAAAACTAATTATTCAATATGTTTTTCTAAATATTCCATTGAGAACAGGTCAAATTGTTTACTAAAATGATTAACTTTTTTCTGTCTGCATTGTTTACAACTCATTGTAGACGTTTTATAGGTGTAATAGGAGAGACATTTAATTAAGGGCATGTAAGAATATCTTGCTGTATAAATTACTGGGAATAATTCATTTACACAATTTCTATACATTTTAAGAGCTCTTCAACAGGGTATCATGGGAATCATACAGTATCTGCATTACTACCTCAAATGAATTGTAAACATACAAGTGTTGGAAGATAATAAAAAAATCAGTAAAGGTGAGGGTGCAATGCTGCCTCAAAGATCCTGTATCTTGGGCTTAAATCCTGTGCCTGGTTGTTGTTGATGTGAAGTTTACCTGTTCTCCCTCCTTTTGGGTGTGTTTTCTTCCCACATTCCTAGAGGTATGCAGATTAGGGAGACTGGTGAAATTAGCCCACTGTGAATGGTCCCTACGATGGATTGGCACTCAGTCCTGAACTGTTTCCTACCTTTTACCCAGTTCTAGTGGGATAACTTCTGATCTTCTGTGACACTGAGCTAGACTATACAGGTTTAGAAATGCCATGTTTAACTATTTACAGTGAATGTTGGGTAGGGAAACAACTAGGCTGGAATGTCTTTGAGAACTCCATGACATGTGATCTTATATCCAAATGCTGCCCACTCTAGTAACAAACCAGGGCAACCAGAAACATTAAGTTCAGTCCTCGCTCCCAAACAGATTAGTGAAATTTGTGGATAAAACCCTATATATTGTTAATCCGTCTGATTTATGTTCCATAAAAAAACTCATGGGTATGGAAACTGCTGATACTGAATAAACATTCAGTATCCTTTGAGAAAAATGGCAATAGGTCCTGGCGGGATACCCTCTTGCCTTTGGGACATGTGGGGGGAGACGAGGTCAGGAAAACGAATCAGCTCTCTGTCTCATCCGTCAAGGTTTGATAATGATCCTTCTGTATGTTCTGTAGGTTGCTTACTTTCTCTGCAGTCAACTTTGATCATCTTCTAGGGCTCCTGCAGAGGCTGTGAGTGACTGCGGCATGGCCAATCAGTAGACTGCACCAGACCATCCAATTGGTTGTAGCAACATGTGGTGTGTAGAAAGGGTAAGAACTTGATCAGTGTGAGCTTTTGACCCAAACACATTGGGAATGTCTCATTCATGGGGAACAACTGAAAACCCTGGTCCCCATCACAAGTGGGGTTCAATAGCTTACCCATGTCTCTTGGTACCAGGTAATCACATGCTCAGTCCAGGAACAGTACATCACCCGGAGATTTAAGAGAGGCCTGTTATTTTATAATTTCAGAAAATTACATGTGATATTTAACTCTGTAGTTTCACTTATCCCCTTTGAGTGAAAAAACCTACATGAACACAAAACCACCACATGAAGAATGATCCTCCTGTTCTGACGTGTTGTCACTTTTCAAAACAGGTAAAATAAATGTATATACAGTATATATATACAGTATATATATACAGTATATATAGGGCCTGGGTAACTGTAATACTACACCACACCAGGGGGGTGGCAGAGTGTGCTGACTGTCTCTCTCAGTTTCTTGTAGACCATTCCCAGGAAATCTCATCAGGTTTCGGCACCTCTGATGACGTCATTTCCGGCTCTGGCACCTCTGATGAGGTCACTTCTGGTGGCAGCACCTCTAATGATGTCACTTCCGGTTCGGCCTAGATTACATCATTTCCTTCTCCAGCCCTTAAAACCGCCATCATACCTCCAAATATTCAATTCTATTTTGGACTCAGTCTGGTGAATATCTCTGTTCAAATACTTCAAAACATTTGCAGCTGGGAAATAATATACGGGTGGCTGCCCCAAACCTTTATGATGTCTGGAGACTCATTCTTATTACTATATATATATATACATATATACAGTATATATATATATATATATATATATATATATATATATATATATATATATATATATATATAATTAATTTTTTTTCTTCCCAAAGTACATATGCATTTACTGTACCAAACTTTGATTCAACGTCTAGTGTTTCCTTTAGATTTTATGACTAGAAGTTGTGTCAAGTCATGAAGTGTGATGCTGGCATAACAGAGAACAGACTTGGGGAATCATCTAATCCTAGATGATGTCAAATAATAGAAATCAATCCATTCACTCATTTTGATCCTTCTTACTTCATTACTGGGAGAACATGAATCCTAGTTCCATTGATTGAAAAACCAGAAATGAATCCTGAATGGAAGGAGTTTCAGTTAAAAAAAAAAAAAAAAAACTAGTAAAATTCTTGCATGATTGTGTAGAAATGCTAAAGATTTCCTTTTTAAGCAAAAATCCTGGCTGGTGTTTTTAATTAATACAATGACACAGAGTACAGTATAGACTGTTAAATAATTTGCTTAATTAAACCAACAATTCAAATAAGCACATTCATTGATCTTAGATAAAAAAATTTGGACGCATTAAAAAGCAGATGCCACAGGCGTGTGGCCACACTTCAGAACCCCTGTGGAGATTTGCGTTTTCGTGTGTACCGTTTGATCTCAAGTCGAATTTCAAAGCTAGTTATTGCACGTCTAGATCTCTTGGACATGCCCTTAGGGAACCAATTGAAAAGTGGTGTACATCACTGAAAATAAGCATCAATTTTACTTACAGCTACATATTTTTACCTTCTACCATTATGAAGACAGGATTTTTGAGCAGACAGGGGAGACTTAATTAAGTGATATTTTCTCAAAGTATTTCCACTCCGTGTGTTCCACCCCTCAATTAAGAAACCGCCACACATTAATGTCTTTTGACAATGGAAAAGAGAAAAAAAAAAGTAAGTTTTTAAAGTCACATTTCATCTGTCATACTTGGAACAGAAAAGCCATATTAAAGATGAGCATCAACTAGTATACCTGAGGGAGTTCCTTCATATTGTTAAGAATGTAAATGTATAAATATGAGAGAGAAAAATGTACCTAATTTGCATCACTAATTCTGAAATGGCATATACTTTTTTAAACACTGCCTTTGTGCTATGAATTTAATGTTTTATATGGTTTGTTATAGGAGTTAAGAGACTATATCAAGAATAGGCTGTATCAGGAACACTTAAGAAAAAGATAAGAATTATTATATTTACTGTAACATTGTAATCTGATGGAAAATTCCCATACTATTCCCACACTTGCTCAGTTTGCTTGAGGTCTACTTCAGTGTCAGATTTTCACGTGATTGTGCTTAAAGACGGTTGCTTGAGTCATGAGCTCCTCACCTCCTCCTCAAATGTTGTCAGTTCCACCATGTTTATTAAATATTACCTTTTGTGTTTTACTGTGGCTTACCTTCTTAAATGACAATATTACACAGTATGTCACTGCTAACATGAAAACCCATCTTTGAAAATATCTCGTCCAAGAAGTCGTCACATGCCAGATCATTAGATGTTGACATGGCCCCTAACGATCTTTTACTTCAGTCAAGACTCAATCTGAACAACACCACTCAAGAAATTGCAGATAAAATGCGTTTAGATGTCAGTGCATCGGTGGTAGAAGTTAAAGTTAAAAAGGAAATATGAGAACTTCCAGCTCAAATGACAGCTCAGGAATGGGTATTTTGGTAATTTACCTTGATCATTCTGCATTGTGGTTATGAGCTGGTTAAATGGAAGATAAGTCCTGAGTCCTGTCACAAAAATATGAGAACTCTGAGGAACAAGATTTTACATTTGACAACTTCCAGCTTAGTTTTTATCTTATGCTACAAAGAAATGTGAAATCACAGTATAAGTACTTATTGCGCCTAAAGTATTTGTCTGGTGACACTATTTCATGCAAGTTTTATTTCATCCATATCTTCAATGCATGCTAATTTGATGTACAGATTGGCAAAATATTTTCTTTGTTATCTAATGCTGTAAGAGAGTCTTGTTACTCTCATATCAAGGCTCATCATGCTATGAATTTCGGGAGTTTAGAATAACTTCAACAGGAAAAGCTTTATCTTAGTTATGAAGTTTCCACTGGCATTCTGGTCTGACATCCTTCCTGTTGTTTTAAGCATGTGTGAGAATTACCCACTGTGCCCAAATCCTGGCAGTCACATGCTTCACTAAATTAGGCAGCTCAACACTCATGTTAGCTTCATATATACCCAAACTTGGCACTTTCTGGTTAGACTCACTGGGTCAGTTACAATGTGCACTTGGCAGGGTATCATCCCGAGATGATCTTGGCTTAATACATATTAATGTTTGGGTGAAGTGCGTTTGGCTGGGTATCATCCTGAGATGATCTTGGCTTAATACATATTAATGGTTGGGTTTAGTGTGTTTGGCAGGGTATAATCCCGAGATGATCTTGAGTTAATACATATTAATGTTTGGGTTAAGCATATTTGGCAGGGTATCATCCCGAGATGATCTTGGCTTAATACATATTTATGTCTGGGTTTAGCGCTATAGTGTGTGCACTTAAATTTTATACTAGCAACAGATTAAGACTAGATGCCGTGGGGTGGCTGAACACCCCTGGGTTTCACACTGCGTATTAAGACTAACTGCCATTGCAGTGTGCATCTTGAATCTGCATTATAGAAAGGTGCATACTAACTGAAACCACCTCATGAGCAGGAGTAATCAATTTAGTATGGTGGTGAATGCGTGAAAATGAATACCTGCATACATCATACAAGCTGTTATGGTTATGATAAAGCACATAGATTCAAAATACATAATTTAGAACCAACTACAAAAGATACAAATCATTTTAGTAAAGTGCACATTGAAAGATGATGTGAGTTTCTTTGATGCTACTTTAATTTATGAGTTTATTTAAGTATTTTCTGCAACATGGATTGTTTAGAGCTTGTGCTCTAGTGTATAGTTTGTGCTGCAGTTAACAAATAATGTCCAACATATATTGAGTTATTAAATAACTTTTGGCTGTTGTTAACTTCTAGTGCACCGCTGTTAACATGCAATTAGACACTCAGCTGACTGTGCAGAAAATAACTATCAGAACAAAGCAGGACTAGCTGCTGGATTAGTTAAACTTAATCCTGATCTCCTTCCATTGTTCATTATAAACTCGGACCTCAAGATCATCCCCGGCTAGAAGCACACTATGCAGTCTGGTCTTGATACAGTAACAATTTTTTAGCTTTATTGGATCTAGGATGATCTAGGCTGAGTGACTTAACCTATATATGACAAATAAACCTAAACCTATCTCAGATACACCACAACTGACCCTTTATATGCCCTATTTTGTTATTTGAATTTTACATGAGCTTTACTTTTGTTATTTATTTTGAAGTAGAGTACATAGTACATTTTTATTATGTCTGATGTGGAAAGGATTCTCTTAACAAGATATTCTAGATTGCCCCTGCATAATTCTCAATAATTGGGTATGAGGTGTCTGAACTGCTACTGCTAACTCCTACTGCATATTCATATTTGCCTCTTCTGCTTTTCAAAGAGCAAAACAAACATGAGCTAACATTCCAAAATTCATAAATGTAAAGGTGATTTTTGTAAAAAAAAAAAAAAAGTCTGTAAGATTCATCCAAATGTGTCCAGGAAGAAAAATGTTAATTGTCCAGTGTAATTATAAATTGTATTTTATACTACAGTGAATTATAATTTATTATGGTGTTATAACATATTGTAACATAACAAAAGAAAAAAAAATCTGTAATCCACTTAATGAAATTCAGTGTCATGAGGTGAAGCCTATTTCTGTAACAATGGGCATGGCCATGTACACATACTGTACTCTTCTGCTGGTCAGATGAAGGCCAGTAAGCCATATTAAACAGTATAGTCTTTTTTTTTGTAAATTTTATTGTAATCATTCCATACAAATAGATCAATTTTTACAAAAGATAGGATTGAAAACAAGTCGCCCCCACCCCTGAGAGAGAGAGCATGGCCAGCAGAGTAAAACTTAAGGCTTGTAGACATACCTAAATTGATTAGTTTAATAGGGCAATAGAGATAAATCGGAGAAGAAAAAGAAATGTGGAGATAATTGCTTCCTCGGTGCATTAAGAGTTTATTCTAAGATATTATTGATTAGATCCTGCCAGGTCTTGAAAAAAATTCTGTACAAATCCTCTAACTGAATATTTGATTTTTTCCAATTTCAAATAGTATAAAACATCGGTTTCCCACTGATTTAAAAGAGGAGAGTTAGGATTCTTCCAGTTTAGTAAAATAAGTCTGCGTGCCAAAAGTGTAGTGAATGCAATCACAGTTTGTCCTTCTCCACTTTAAACCCATCTGTAAGAACACCAAACACAGCTGTTAATGGGTTAGGAGGGATTGTGACACCAAGGCTGTCTGAAAGGCACTTAAACATTTTGGTCCAAAATGATGTTAATTTGGTGCAGGCCCAGAACATGTGACCCAGTGAGGCTGGGACTTGATTGCAGCGTTCGCAGGTTGAATCTTTCCCTGGAAACATTTTGGACAATTTTAAATGAGACAGATGCCCTCAATAGATAATTTTAAATTGAATAATTGTATACTTTGCGCATATGGAGCTTGAGTCTGTGCATTGCTACCTTCCACTCCTTTTCTGAGACGTTGAGTGAGAGATCCTTTCCCACTGTACTCTTGGATCTTTGAAAGGGAGGGACTGCAAGATAATTTTATATATTGCAGAGATGGAGTTTAAATCCTTGACACTGAGCAATATTTTTTCCAGTATGGAGCAAGATGAGGAAAATCAGGTAGGTTCTGTTTAACAAAGTTCCTAATTTGAAGATAGTGAAAGAAATGTGTGGCTGGAAAGTTAAATTTGGAATGTAATTGTTCATAGGATGCAAAGATGTTGTTTATATAAAGATCTCTAAGCAATTTAATCCCAAATCTTTTCCAGATATTAAATACTGCATATGTTTGCGAAGGTTGAAAGGGGTGGTTCTCTTGCAGAGGTACCACAGATAAAAGATTCTCCATCTTAAAATGCTTTCTACATTGGTTCCATATTCTGAGTGAGTGAAGCACAATTGGGTTATTAGTATATTGCTGATAACTTGCATTTATTGGGGCACAAAGCACGGAATATAAAGGAGTACTGCAGGATTTTACTTCTATTGCGGACCAGGCCTGTGTATGTTCATCTATTTGTGTCCAGGTTTTTATAGCTTGTATGTTTGCTGCCCAGTAATAAAACTGAAAGTTGGGTAGAGCCATGCCACCTTCTGCCTTAGGTCTTTATAGGGTTGCTCTTTGGATACGTGGGTGTTTTGAGTTCCAAATAAATTAAGTTATTGTTGAATCTAATTGCTTAAAAAATTATGTATTAATGTATATTAGAATGTTTTGAAATAAAAAAAGTAGCTTAGGAAAAATATTCATCTTAACAATGTTAATTCTTCCAGCTAGAGTGAGATGACCATCTATGCAAGTCTTGCTTAATTTTTTCCATACAGACGGCGAAATTTTGTTGATAAAGAGCTTTATGTTTACTTGTGATGTTTACCCCTAGGTATTTAAACTGATCTGCGATGATAAAAGGGGAGGTGTCCAATATAATATTGTGTGCTTGAGAATTCACTGGAAAGAGCACACTTTTATTCAAATTAATTCTGAGACCAGAGATCTTTTGAAATTCTGTAAGTGCTGTTAAGACTGCAGGCACAGAATTTTTTGTGGATCTGATATATACAGTACCATATCATCTGCATACAGAGAAATTTTCTGTTCCAGTCCTTCTCTGAAAATCCCCTTTATCTGATAAGAATTTCGACAGTGGACCATCAGTGGTTCAATGGCGACTGCAAATAGCACTGGTGACAAGGGGCAACCTTGTCTGGTACCATGTTCTAGTTTAAAGTAGTCTGAACAAATGTTGTTAATACAAACTGAAGCTTCTGGATTGGTATATAGTAGTTTGATCCATCTGTGGTGGGTTGGCACCCTGCCCAGGATTGTTTCCTGCCTTGTGCCCTGTGTTGGCTGGGATTGGCTCCAGCAGACCCCCGTGACCCTGTGTTCGGATTCAGCGGGTTGGAAAATGGATGGATGGATAGTTTGATCCATGCACAAATGTTCGGGCCAAACCCAAATTTCTCTAATGTAGTGAAAAGGTATTTCCATTCAATCATGTCAGATGCCACAAATATTTACTTTTAGTGTGGAGGAACTCGATTAACCTGTGGCGCTATTAGAATTACTAGATGCAATAATGTCACATCATGGCGGGACAGCAGCAGGCCCTGATGGCTACCCTGCAGAATTTTATAAGAAATTCCCCACTCAGGTAGCTCCCCTCCTATTAGCAACATTTACAGAAGCTAGAGATGACCAAATTCTACCTCAAACTTTTCGCCAAGCATTAATCACCATCTTTCCTAAACAAAATAAAGACTTATCACAATGTGCATCATATAGACCAATTTCACTTCTGAATAATGATGTTATGATATTCTCAAAAATCATAGCTAGAAGGATGGAGAAAGTGCTGCCTTCGGTAATATCACAAGATCAAACTGGATTTATCAAAGGTTGACAATTAGCTTCCAATCTTCAACACCTGTTTAATGTAATACAGTATACTCAACAACAAAGTCAAACACCCCAGAAATATTATTATCATTGGATGCAGAAAAAGCATTTGACATGATTGAATAGAAATACCTTTTCACTACATTAACAGTATAGTCCTTTCTATTCACTTTCAAGTGTGTCATGGGTATTCTTACTAACTTTCCCTATTGTCTTTGGATTATTTGGTATTTGGAAGATATAGGCTGCATGGAGTGCTACGTTTTCATTTATCTGACTTTTTCTTTATCTTCATATTTTTTATGTTTATTTCTTTACTTCCCTTTTTTCACAATAGCTTTTGTGTCTGTCCATTCCCTCATCTGCTTATTATTATTGCATTTCACCATCTACTTTTCAAATTGCTCCTTGACATCATTGCAATACTCACAAATATTCCATCTTTGAAAAACTGAATAGGAGAATTCCCCCATTGAAGAAATCACCCTGATATAACTGCATAGCTCACTTCTTTGATTTCTTTGGTTGAAAAAACTCCTAATTATATAATTAAATTACCAATATCAGCACATTCTACAGTCCATGAAGACAAACCTGAAATTCTGGACAGGTGCACAGCGCATATGGCTGAAAAAAAAAACAAAAAAAAAATACATGAAAATATGGATAATTATGGATAATAAACTTGTATGCTTACATGTGTCTCCGTGGAAGCTAGAGGGTGCCACTAGGCCCCAACCCAAATACGAACACAGAACACAGTCCCGTGTTCAATAAAAGCAGGGTTTATTACAAACATACCTGGTACAAAAAGTTCTTCATCTCCCTTTCTCTCAAACTCTCCACTGCTACTCCACCAAAGCGAGTGTTGCCTGTCTCCATTCCCAGCTCCAATTCGCCTGGACAAGGCAGTTTGGTCTCTTTTATGAAAGATGGGGGAGCACTTCCAGTGCCTGGGCTTCGCCCATTTGAAGCACTGCTGGGCCATACAGAAGTTCCAAGTAGTAGGGAGCGTAACTCCCTGCAGCAACCCCTTATGGTACCGAAGGACCAGACCAGGACTGCACAATTCCCAGCATTCCCTGCAGGTGTCTGAATGGGTACTGATATCCAGGGCTATTGCCATCTACCATACAGGTGGAAACAATAAGCGAGAAACTATTGCTCCCCAATAACCAATCCCCCCCATCCTTCAATTTTATGGGTATCCCATCCAAGTAATGACGCCAGTCCCAGCATGTTGTCTCTAGCAATATATTGTGGTAGACGGCCTGGACCCATGCCCGGTCGGGACGCCCCTTAGACACTGGATCATGACACAGCCATGGGGTGCACACTATGTCCAAGGTTACATCAGGGCCACAATCATGGAACACCGGAGCTCATCTCTGTTGGGCTTAATGAGCCTGTGTGGGCTGGAATGCAGCTACACCCGGAAGTGCTGCCTGAATTAGGTTAATTATCACCTGAAGCACTTCCTGGTGGGCTACAAGAAGAGCCTGCAGCCACTACTTGAAGCGCAAGAGTCAGGAGGAGGACAACGAAGCTGCCTGAGAGGAGTGGAGGAAGAAGAATATTTTTGATTTGTTTTGTGTGGTGCTTTGTGGGACTGTGCTGTAGCTGAGGGACACGGGGAAGACGCGACGCTCCAGCGGAAGAAAATAAATCTTTTTGTTTTTATTTTTACCTGTGCCTCTGTTGTCAGTCTGTGTCGGGTCGGGTGCCTATATAGCACAGTACACATAACCTGTATGCTTAAATGCCTATTGTATATATAATATCATGTAACATGTTAACGAATTAAATAACATATTCAAGCAGAATATGCTTCCTTACGCAAAATATTTTGAATAAACACTGTCCTCATTTAGAATTTGTTTTCCTTGCTTATCACTGTGAAGATTTTTTTGCTTTAACTTTTGATCTCGAGGTTGCTCTAGACCAAGTAACATACGCTTGACCATGTGTAAAAACTGCGGGCAACAAATAAATACCAAATAATATAAAAATATCTGATGTTTGCCGAGCGATGGAGATGTAAAAATTGCACTTATGCTTGTTTGACAAAATGTACTGGGAAAACAAGTAACTTGGATATAAACAAACACATTTGCATCAGCCTTAAAAGTTGGATTCTTTACACAGATTGTGCAAATTGGAGTTTCTGGTGTTACTCTGTTCTTATCTACATATTCCCAGCATTCATTTCTGCATGTTTAGCACTGCATTCATTTTCACATGGTGTGCAGCTCTATGCTATACACTGCCCTGGCATATTTTTGTGAAATATAAAAAGTGTCTTTTGTGAGAGATAGATAGATAATTCAATAAATGGTTCATAGTTTTTAGGATAGCATGTCAGCGGTTGATTATGGATCACCTGTAAGAGTCTGTTTGTATTGTACAGGTGTACATACTCTGCGTGACACATACTGTACAAGTAAGAATTTCATTGTGCTAAGTACTTAACAATAAATGTGAACTTGGACAATTGCTTCTACAGTATTGCTACACTCTCCGACACCTTACAGCATCTCATTCCAACATTTCTAGCATTCTTGGTTGAACTCTGAAAACAGAGAAGCATCTTGTTGATATTGCACTCTTGCAGGAGATAAGTCCATAGCACATGTGAGAGATAAAATAAATTGTCATATTTAGCTCCAGGCTCTAGATTATGACTGCCTTGGCTCTTTGTTAACTGGAATTAACAATAGTTTTGGTTTCAACTCAAGCCTTGCATATGAGAGACCATTTCTGAATTTATCCAGAAATCTGTTTCTCTGTTGTAAATACAGTATATAGCCAGTTTGCACATGGATATGAATGAAGTGCTCAGCCCGTCTCTAATTTAATTTGTTTTGTGCCCTTGTGTGGCCTTTTGTAAATGCTATATAGATCTTATTTAAATGATGCCTCGTGGACAATAAGTTTCAATGCCAGGGAATTTATATTGTTCTCCCAGAGGGCACAAAGCTCAGTCCCTCATCGATTTGCTGTTGATCTCCCATTCACTCTTCCCCTCCTCTGGGAGATAAGCACACAAGCCTCTTCCTTGTTTGACCACAAAGCTAATGTTCTCTCTTTAAACATTTTTCCTTGTTCTCCACATGCAGCAAGGTGAAGGTTAATGTCATCTCTGCCTTAACAACCCAACTGTTTTCCCAAATGGAAGAATGCATTTCCGTCAGTACTGACTTGCTTTCTGATCACCATTCACATGGCAAGTGAAGAAAACATTTTTACAGTTTTTTTTTTTTTTTTTTTTTTAGAAATCTAATTTATTTCTTACTCCTTGTATAAAAAGGAACCCCCCCCCCCCCCCCCCCCATGTCCCCCGACACTTCACTGAAAAGCCAATATTTGTGATGGCAGGCCCAGACGGCAATGAGAGTGCAGACTATTTCATCCTTTTCACAGCAGCCATTAGTTGCCCTTAAAAAAATCAAACAACAAAGTGTGTACTCTTTCCACTGAACTACAGACATTATGGCTTTAGAACATTTGAAAAATTTTAATGAGAACAGGCCATTCAGCCCAACAAAACTTGCCATTCTTATCCATTTAATTCTTCAAAAATAGTATCAAGTTGAGTTTTGAATGTCCGTAACGTCCTACTGTCTACCACACTACTTGGTAACTCGTTCCATGTGTCTAGCTCACTGTATAAAGACAAAATTCGTACCACTGGTGTAGAATTTGCCCTTAACAGGTTTCCAACTGTGTCCCTGTATTTTTATTGAACTCATTTTAGATTAACAGCCTGGCCCCATGCTTCCATCATATTACCTCGTAGTCCCTATTTGCTTAAACAAAAGATTAAACTCCTTTAATCTTTCCTCATTGCTCATTCCTCGTAGCCCGTGACTAAGTCTAGATGCTCTTCTCTAGACTTTTTCTAGTCTTTTTGTAGACTGGAGACCAAAACCTCACACAGTACTCCAGGTGAGCCCTCACCAGTACATTATATAGTTGAAGAATAACCTTCATTGACTTGAACTCCACCACATTATGTTATATAACTTAAAAGCTTTCTTAATGGCTGTTGTACACTGTTTGGATATTGATAGCCACTGTGACTCCTAAGTCCTTCTCTTATTGTGTACTTTTAATTTTCCGGCCTGCTTTATGTATTTAAATCTAACATTTCCACTTCCAATTTGTAATACTTTACATTTACTTACATTAAATTTCAACTGCCACAAATCTTCCCAAGCCTGTATGCTGTCCAAGTCCCTCTGTAATGATTCAACAGATTCTTGATGATCTGCCAATCCAGCTGTCTTGGTATCATCTGCAAACTTATATTCCTATCTAGATTGTTTCTAAGCTTATGTATTAAAAATAGCAGTGGCCCTACCACTGACCCTTGAGGGACACCACTCTTAACATCACCCAAGTATGATAGGGTTCCTCTCACCATAACCCTCTGCTTCATGTGTTTAGCCAATTTTGCACCCATTTATACCTTATACCCTGATCTTCCACATCTTTTACTTTGATACCCAACTTCTCATGTAGCACCTTATCAAATACATTTTGAAAATGAAGATAAATAATATCATATGCACCACTCTGTTTGTATCCTTTTGGTGATTCTTGTGACGGTGCGGGTCAGCCGCTCACTACCGAAACTTTCTGGGGAACCTCTTGAACCCACTACCACGATTAATGTACCCAAGGAATGAGCCAGCAGATGAGGACAGTCACACAGAGAAAGGGGTAGGTGCATAAATGTGCAAATGTGCTTTTATTGAAAACAGTTAAAACAAACAGTGTTCCTATTAAATAGTGCAGTTAAAATCTCAATAAATAATCCTTTAACACTGGAACAATTGGCAGGAGGTTAAAATATCCACAAACATGTTCAGGCAAAACGAAGTTAAAATCTGTGGCAGGTAAAATCTTTACAACATGTACAGTCAAAGATATGTAAGTCCTGGTGCCTCCTTCTACAAAATAGATGTTTCTCTGGCTCAACTAATAATGACTCTATCAGCAGAATGAGACTTCCTACCGACAGGCATGTCACCCCTCATTCCAGGTTCTTTGACATGGCTGGCTCCTTCAGCACATTTGCCATGCCACTACAAACCTCACCTCGCTCTGTTCGTCTCCCGCTGCCTTTCCCCGGACTTACACAGGAACCCACTGCAAGGCATCTGGTCACTCCAGTTCAGCTGTGCCGACCCCCTTCAGCACCTTTCAAGCGTCCGTCCTACAATCACCCTGGGGCTATTCTTCCTGGCTGCCTGCCTCCATCCACCTGCATACTGCTTATGTGCCTGTTGCCTTTATCATCCCTTCTATCAACCTCTGCCTTTCTTACTTTCTTGCTCCCAATCATTCTCTTATGCTCATTCACCTCAGATTCTTCAATCTTTCTCTGACCCCTTTTCTCACACTGGCTCCCCATTATATGCCCCCATGGGTGCAGTGTCTCAATTGAGCATCGCAGAAAGCTGATGAAGCAACTAAGACAGACCGCATCCTCACGTGCAGGTATGTCTCGTCCCAATTACTTCACCAACCCCCCCGCAGCTGCGCAAACATGCACACCCACAGAGATCGAACCGGCAAAATAAAATATTTATGTATTTAAAATGGGTTCCTGATTGTTAATCCGCAGACCTGCCATTCCACACTTCCACATAGCATTCCAGTATATTAGTATCTAAGTAGATTAGTAGAAAATTCAAGCACTTCTCTCCAGTTTTGATGTCATTGTATTGATTACCCATGCCATTTAGAATTGACTGCAAAATACTGCTTATGGTTTGCAAAGCCTTGCATAATCTCGCTCCATCCTATGTTTCAGAATGCCTTTCACCTTACACTCCAAATTGTAACCTTAAATCTTCAAATGAGTATCTTTTTATTCCAGAGCAAAGCTTAAAAGAAGTGGTGAGGCAGCCTTCTGCTGTTATGCACCAAAAATCTGCAATAGCTTACTGATAGAAATTCACCAGGCAAATATGATGGAGCACTTTAAAAAACTTCTAAAAACCCATTATTTTATCATGGCTTTCTCATAGCTTCATTTTAGTGTAGCCCTGATATTCTGTATATGCATTGAATTATCATTTTTTATCATGGCTCCGCAATCCGTACTAACACATACTTTCTCTGCTGTTCTCTTTCTTTTTTTCTGTGGTGGTGATCTGCGCCACCACCACTCCCTGATCAAGGCACCATGTAGTCCTGATCATGAGAACTGATTTAGATCATTTATGTTAGGTAGAATGGTTAGTGGGGGCTGGGTGGTCTCATGGCCTTGGAACCCCTGCATAGATTTTTTTGTTTTTTCTATCCTCCTGACCTCTGGACCTTACTTTATCCTTTGTTATTTAGTATTGCCTATTTTTAATAAACTTTTCTTTCTTCATCTTGTAAGGCACTTTGAGCTACATTATTTGTATAAAAATGTGCTTTATAAATAAATGTTGTTGTTGTAGTAGTAAATCATGACCTCTCCCGTCTGAACTCTTGCTGACTGTTCCCTAAAATTCCTGTTCTTGCCAAGTGTTACACAATCTTCTCCTTAATAATTCCTTCTAATAATTTTCCTTTGAAGCACCTTAAGCCAGACCCGTCAGTATGGGATACCATTAATGACACTTTTATATAAAATATTCATATATACTTGTAGATTCAAAAAGAACTGAATATGGGACTTTTTTGATTGATAGGCACCCTTCTAGTGAGTATGATGGTATATCGTACCCAAACTGGTGTTTACATAGATTGTTGTAGACATAGAACACACATGAAGTGTATGTATTCCAAATGATGATGTATTATTTACCCTATACAGGTCCAGGTACTTCACTCTAAGATAAACACTGAGTACTGAGAACCTTCTTTGCGAATTGAACTGCGGCAGTGGGTGGGGGGATGGTATAGCAGGTTGCTTGCTGCTGGTGCTGATCGAAACATTTACAACACAAAAGACGCTGACAGAGAGGTGTGAACAGATTACGAGTTTATTCGTAGGCTTTGGTAATTCTAGTGTTAATCAGCATTGACAGTAACTCAACATTACCTTCGGCAGGACGTTGTGCATACAGTAAGTCCAATGTCAGCAATGTGGACTGTTAATAATTACAAAGCACAGTGCAGCAATTAAAAAAAAATACATTATAGATACCGGAAAATGCTGGACACATCTCCTGTTAATTAATTGTAAGACTACCTTATATTTCACAGGAAGATCCAGAATTCAGCTATCAAGTGGTAAGAACTGGGTTTGTGTGGGTTCGTGTGACGAAGGCACTAAACAGAGTCAGACTGAACATGTGCCAAATTCAATGAATGTCGATGACCTGGGAACTAGGAACAAGTTGTAGAACAAGTTGTACTGAACAAACTCCAAGGTAGCGTATGAGCACGTGTCCTGCAGCCACTGACTTGTTTTCTGTTTTTCTTTACACATACGTGCTGTCTGGCCTAGTGATGCACACTACTGATGTCAAGTGTGTTATTAATATAGTCTAGAGCATCTGATTAGTATTCAAAAGACAGCAACGTGTTTATTGGCTGGTTGTATTCTTATCTTGGAGACCTTGGCTTAATGCTGTTCTGTCGTTAACTCGTTTATGTGACTTCTGAGCAAGACGTACGCTCTGTTGATGTGAGATTGTCTACTGCTCAAATTGGCACCAACCTCTTCTTACAAATCATTTCTTCAAATTAGTACTTGATTGACTGGTGTGGCGTTTATTAATTTTGAAATGAATTCTTTGTTAATATATTGCAATAAGATTCACTTTATTTAAAATTGGAAATTCATATTTACTGTTGACCGCCCAAAGAAATTCAAAGGCCTGCCTTAAGATTTCATCTGGGCAAACAGGTCTGCACTTTAAGCTTACTGGTTCACAGTTGCTTGGATCTGCCTGATTACCCTTTTTATATAATGGAATAATATTTGCCATTTTCCAGTTCTTACGAATCTCCCTAGTGTTCGGTAACTTTCTAAAAACATGCGTGAATGGTTTATATATTTACTCACTAACCTCCTTAAACACTCCAGGATAAATGTTATTTGTTCCAGGTTATTTGTTAGATTTCAGCATATTTAATCTAAACAGTACTTCTCTCTCTCTCTACAATTTCCTAATATCTGAGTACCTTCTTAGTAGCCCCTTAATGCTGTTAGGTTATCCACTTCCCCACATATAAAACTATGGGAGAAATTCAAGTTTAGAGCTTTTGCTATTTCCGTGCTGTTGTACATGTCAGGGTCTGGTACAGAACTGTACTAATGGGCCCATCCTCAGACTCAGCCTCACAACATATTAGCTGTTTAACAACACTGCTCACAGCAGAACATTATCAACATGCATTTTATAATGTTACCAACCAAATACAAAACATTACCAGCATGTATTCCATTTTTTTACATTTCACACCAAATTATCAGCTCATATTTTGCAACACTGTGCTGGGCTGACACCCTGCCTGGGGTTTGTTTCCTGCCTTGCGCCCTGTGTTGGCTGGGATTGGCTCCAGCAGACCCCCGTGACCCTGTAGTTAGGATATAGCGGGTTGGATAATGGATGGATGGATATTTAAACAATGCAAGAAAATGTCCTTTATCATCATGTAAAACAAACATATTGAATTACAGGTCTTGTCTTACTGCACTAATTTCTACAGAATCCACCTCTAAGCTTTCACAGTTGCATAGTCAGTAATGACATCTGCAACACTCAATTGACATGCAGGCCCCCTTTCGATGGATATGATTGCAGGACTGCTCTGCTTTTTGTTGGTATATTGATGCACTTAAATCAGTGCAATAACTGAAATCTGGCTGTGGCAGGATTGTTTGTCTAGTGGTGGGGAGTGTGGTGTTCAAAATAGGAAGATAATTTGCAAAATGGTCTACTTGTTTCAAGTCATTATACATTCCCACTTTTTGTTGCCCCACACAGTGTCATCTCCTCTCTTGCTGATGTTGTTACTGATGGCAAAATCTATAAAAACAATGCATTTCTACAAAGACCATCCTGGGCTCTCCACCATCCCAAGCTCAGGACAGTTCCTCCACCAATGGCCTCACGTTCCATCCAGCAGCAACCAACGCCCAACCATGTAAACCCAGCATACCACAAACCAGCTCATCACAAGGCACAAATGGCCAAAAATACTGTTATCTGTTACAATTCTGAACATTAATATTATATAAGAGCATAAAGAGGGATGTCTGATTTTGGCATCCTTGTAAACTGTGTTTTTACAAATCTCTGCTACATGAGTTTTATGTCATTACTGTTTTGATCCTGAATGATATGTGCATTTCCATTTCTCTCAATCTGGGCAATTAACAGAAGGTGCACCAGTAACAGCTCACTGAAAGAAGACCTGGGCCCAAGACGAGTTGCTGGAATGAAATCTCTGAGGATATTTGGGAATTCCTCTGGAGGAACTTGAAATAGGATGGTCCGGGAAGTCCAGCTCAGTGTACTGAAACTGTGACCTCCACAACAAAAAAATGACGAAGTTGTTCTGTTGGCTTATAGTAAGTTCTCTATTCTGTATTTCTAATCTGGCCCCACACTGAATCAGATGTTTTCTTGTGGAATTCTGTACCTTATGGTGAAGCTCCTTGTATATTTAATTTTTGTTTCTATATTTCAATGTACAATTTGCTTCTCTCGTATCAGTACTGAGCAGATTTGGAGATTAATGACTAGTCTTGATTCCATTCAAAATGGCACTTCTAACTTCTACAAATTAAAAATTTTCTCTTGTGAAAATGATTTTAATTATCCACTCTGACCTAATAAAATAATTCTTAACATCCATCTTTGCATTTTTCAAACCCACTCTTGCCATGACAGACTTATGAGTGCTTGGAGATCATCACAAGTCAGGAATCAACCTCAGACTGAACAGCAATCCATTGCAGGATGTGTACTCTTTCATATTGGGCCAGTTTAGAGTCACCTGTTTTCGCTGGACTCCACTGGTAAGGAATCTGCTTACATTTTAGACCTGCTCACTTCAGTTTCCACTTTTTGAAACTCCAAATGTAAGTTTCTATCCCTGCTGTGGAATATTTCAGCCCACTGCTCTCCTCATTTACCTTTCTTTTTAAAAAATCCAATGTGTGGGTTCTTTCCTAACTTAAAAAGCGTACTGCTTGTTTGGTCTTTGACATTTAAATTCTTCTTTTGAACTAGTGGGACATCATCATGTGGGCAATATTTCATATTAATCCTATTTTCTGTGTATAATACTAAAAGCTGAGAATGGAAAATAGCTGACCTTTTTCATTCCAGGTTCATAATTTACTTAGTACCCTGTATATTAATTCTGTTGTACCAGGTCTTAATCCAAAAGATCAAATAAAAAATACTTAATGGCTTGCTGGAAAAGAAATGTGGCATCACAGCACCCCTCAGTGTCCGAACTGATTGCAGGTTTGCATTTACAATATTAGCAGCATCAGTTTTAAAAATCGGGTAACACATGAAATGGAATATTGTGACTGAGGGCCTGTTGTGTTAATTTAATTTAGAAAATAGTGTGTGGTTGAACCTTACAGAAAGCAGATTAATTTCCTGTATAGGAACACCTTGTAAAGGCTGTTTTTCTTTAGATATGGATGACCAAGACTGTATTAACTGTAAAAGTGACCTTAATTGGCTTAACTAATATATACAGGAGATGCAGAGAGGTAATTCAGGTCAGAGTGAGTGCAGGAGTGCTTAAGATGGCAGAATTAAGACAGCATGCCCGAGCCAAAGCTGGAGTTGAGGAGATGGAGATTGCACAAGAGTTAGGAGTGCAACAGGGAGTGTTCATTAGAAGACAGTGTCCTGCAGTTGAAGGACCGCTATAATTACAGTCAAAAATCAGCCTAATGGTGTTATTCACCTGACTTATTGGACTCAATATAATATATAAAGCTTTAAATAGTTGAAACTGCAAATGAACCTCTGACCTGTTAATGCTACTGATGGCATTAAAACTGTTATTTTGGTAGTTATATCAAATTTGACTAAAGCCCTGTGTCATGTGCTTATCCTCTTTAATAAAATCCCTTTTTGTGTCCAGGTGTCTGTGTGTGTGTGTGTCTTCTGGTGAAGTGTGCATGCGCGGGGCTTCTGGTGAAGTGCGCATGCCCGGGGCACAGTGCGATGCGCGATATTACTGTCAGAGAAAGTTAGAGGCGTTTTACGGAAATACAAACCAGCATTACTGCGAGAGGAAATTAAAGGTTCACAATTCAGTGACGCATATTACAGCCACATACAAGCCAGTATTACTGTCAGAGGAGATTAAAGGCATATTACCGACGCGCACGCCTGTATTACCACCAGAGAAAATTAAAGGTATATTACGGACGTACAAGCTAGTATTACTGTCACAGAAAATTAAAGACACACAATACACGGCAGGAGCCCACGAAGAACAGTCAGCTCAGCAAGTAAACGTCAACAAAAGAAAGGCTGAAAGAAAGAAAAATACGACCAACAAAAAGAATGAGGTCAAAGTCCCTTGCCATTTAATATAGACTGTTCCTACTAATGTTTATGCACTACTGTTCTAGCGCCCGTTATTGTAAAGGGCTAAATGACTAGTGAGTTAATAAGATGGTTAGGCAGAAGTAGTGAATGACTCCATGTATTGTTTAATGTGAATAATGTAACTATCAGTATTCAACGAACAATTAAATTAGTGTTAAAATAATGCCTAATAGTGTATTTTTGGAAACGTTTTCATTTATGTACTGTCTAATGTTCATTTAATAATTGATATATTGCTGTGTAGCCTAGAGAAAGATAGTGATCTTGCCTACTATACCATACAAAACTTGGCAACAACCAAGACTTTCTGTCTCAAGTTTTTCATTATTCCAAAGCTTACCCCTTTTGTGCTGAGTGGCACCCTCTTCTCTGAAACTGTGCCCTGATGTCTATCTTTAAGTTTACCCTGGCTTCCTTAAAGACCTAACAAACAAATTTAATTGTTATTTTAAATTTGGAATACATTACTTTCTCAATTTCTTGCTACTTTTGATGTAAAGATCAGGATTATGATTTTCATTTTTTTCTTTCCAAACCATTCCTTGGCATTTGAAAATGATTTACATATAGTTTCTGGGGTTTTCAATCGCAAGGAATCTATTGATATTTTATTTTTTCTCATATATTTTTACCAGTATAACTTAGAATTTCCCATGGTGCAATTTTCACCATCATTCTAGGACCTTAAATAAAATGCATTATTATTATTATTTTGTTGACAGTTGCTATGACATTTTTAGGCTTGACAACCAGGATGCAACATGTGCTGTTATTACCGTGGTGGCATAAAAGTCAGTGTTTTACACCTCCTGCCTGTCTAAGAATTAGATTCATAAAATAATTTTTATGTGTTACAGACGTGCAAATTAGGAGAAAGTTTATGGGCTAAAATAAGTGTGTTTCCCTGCCGGACTAGGGGTTGGCGCAGTCCTCTAACTCTTTTTCCTCTCTCGTTCTGCAGAACAACAGGAGAACCCTCAGCCTAACCATCACTTCCGTTCCCCAGATAATATCACTTCCGGTCCCGGTCCACCAGATCCCACTGCCTTCTGATGCCACATCCAGTTCCAGAAAGCCCCAGACTCATGACATCATTTCTTTCAGCCGACCATATATACCGCCTTCTCTTTGTTATACTCAGTTCTGTTTTGGTCTCCAGTCTGTAAAGACGTGTTTGATTCATCTGACATCTACAGTATATGGGGGAACTCCCCAAACCTTTGATGTTGTCTCTGTGTTTGATTTACACATGTTTCTTATTGTTAGTTTCTTAGTTATTGGTTATGACAACTTTTTCTGCCCTCTGATTATTAAGTATGATGGAATTATTTTTGGCACAAGTTCAATGTTCCTTTTTTGTCTTTCGACTTCTAGCTCTGTTCTTTGACCATGATTTTAGCTGCACGTCCTGATCTTAGTTTGCTCAAATGTATTCTTCCCAGTTATAGCCCCTGCTTGAATTCTGGTCCGTCTCTACCATCATCTGATTACATTCTCTCTCTCAAAGCTGCTGTTGAGCTGTGAAAACGGTACATTCACATAGTGTCACATGGAATTTACTGGCTACTTTTACTGTTAATGTGTACCCATCCTATTCAGCTGGTAATCATGCAGTGCTTTAAGTGGTCTTATGCAAAACAAACTGTTGCTTTACTTGCCTATAAATAATCCCAGGGCTTATCCACATTGACAGACATATAACAGACAAACCCATCTGGTCTACCTAAAAGGTGAGACAGCTGTTAGTCTGCTTAATGCAATTTTTTTGTGTCAAATGTTTTCTTGCTTTTTATACTAACCTGAGCCAACATAGCCACATGTGCTATAAAAATAAGAGCTTCTAAATAACATTATATTGGGCCAGCATACATCATTAAACTAGATAAATTTCAAGCTGCAAGAATGTTACAGTGGTCAGTCATATTATAGGCAAGCTGTCTGCTGCACAGAGCACGTTCACTCTTCCATCACCATCAGCTTAGGTGGTATTGGCAGTGAAAACCTGCTTGTTAACTTTTCCCAGCTCCACAATAAAGTCAAAACATTTTGCACTGAAAGAGCCTCTCATTGTTTTGCTGCCTCCCTTTCAATTACGTCCTCCCTCAATCACTTTAGCCACAGCCTGAGTCAGTATGGTATGAGATTGCTTTCTCTTGTGATTACTTCTGTTTTAAGAGGTGGCCTACAGCATGCACAGGGTATATACATATTGTGGCATATCAACATTGACAGGAAAATATCAAGGTGATAAGCAGCAGTTCTTAAAATATACTATATTATATTTAGGTGTATGCACCTAAAATCTGGAATTGCTTACCAATAGAAATTCGCCAGGCTAATACAGTGGAGCACTTTAAAAACTGCTAAAAACTCATTATGGCTTTCTCATAGCTTCATTTTAGTTTAATCCTGATATTCTATATATGCATTTAATTATAATTATCATTCTTGGTGGTTCCGAAAACCATACTAACCCCTACTTTCTCTGTTGTTCTTTTTCCGGTTTTCTGTGGTGGCGGTCTGCGTCACCACCATCCGATCAAAGCAGCATGATGTCCCTACATTGATGGATTGAAGGCCAGAAGTCCACATGACCATCATCATCAAGTTCTTCCATGCAAAGCCTGAAAACCATGAGGATTGATTGAGATCATTTATGTTAGGTAGAATACCTAGAGGTTTTTTTTTTATGTTTTTTATGTCCTCCCTGGCCATCAGACCTTACTTTTATTCTATTTTAATTAGTATTGCCTAATTTTATCTTCTATATTTTGTCTTTTTTCTCTTTCTTCATCCTGTAAGTCACTTTGAGCTACATCATTTGTATGAAAATGTGCTATATAAATAAATGTTATTGTTGTTGTTGTTATATGGGTCCTTAAACTAAAGTGTTGCGTCTCCCTAAGTCCTGAGCAGTTCCTTTACTTGTACTTTTTATAATTTATTACAATCTTCTGCACTTCTTAATGATATCCATTCACCTTGTTAAACAATTTTCAGTGCTCACATCACTAATTGCCTTATAGGGATGATTGCAATTTATGCAACTTTCTGAATTTTGGTGCAAGAGGTGATAAATGTGCATTCAGTGAAGTTATATAAGATGAAAAATGGAGGTTGTGATGGACTGGCACTGTGTCTGAGGTTGGTTCCTGTTTTGTGCCCTGCATCCCAGTGTCCCTGCACAGCACTAAATTGGATTAAGAGGGTCTGCACATGTTATATTATGCATAAGGAGACTCATAATCGGTCAGAATACTATCTGTTGTGACCGATACACACCAGGTTACCCCTTTTAATAAGTTCATAAAACAAAACCAAAATAGTGCTATAGCTTCTTGCTATCTGACAATAAGGTTTCATCGTGAAGTACTTGGGAATGCTGGGTCAAATTCTGACACCATTCTTTGGGTCGTATTTGTTTTTATGGTGGCTTCACTGGAAGGGGCATGGCAAGTCTGGGCGGAGCATGGAGAGTGTTAGGCAACTTCCTTGGGCTTCAGATCTAGACTTGGGCAAAATGCAAAATATCAACATTGCCCTCTCTCGTCCCAGGGTGGTATTGCTTACCTTTTCTGAGCTTGGAAGGTGGTTTCCAGGCGTGCATGCGAGACACTGTTTATTATTTTTTTTAAAGATAGTGTGTCTACCGATGGTAGTTATGTTCAGTATGTTATGTGGGTTGGAGACAGTGGCACTGACAAAAAAACAGGAGACAGAGCTGGAGATGGCAGAGTTAAAGATGTTATGATTTGCATTGTGTGTGACGAGGATGGACAGGATTAGCAACGAGTACATTAGAGGGTCAGCTCAGGTTGGACGGTTTGGACACAAACTCAGAGAGGCGAGATTCCGTTGGTTTGGATATGTGCAGAGGAGAGATGCTGGGTATATTGGGAGAAGGATGCTAAGGATAGCGCTGCCAGGCAAGAGGAAAACAGGAAGGCCTAAGAGAAGATTTATGGATGTGGTGAGAGGGGACATGCAGGTGATGGGTGGCAATCCCTAATGGAAGCAGCCGAAAGAAGAGGAAGAATGATGCATCTGACCCCAAATTCTACACTTTTAAAAATAATGGTTCTAAAATGGCATTTTACTGGGTTGTGTGGCTCCTCATAGAACTGCTGATTGATAAAGACACATTTCATTCTGTGAAGGGTTCTTTGTACATGAAATTTTAGGGTTTTGTAAAGGTTCCTAATATGTGGAAAAATAAGAAATCTTTAATGTATACAGTAATCCCTCGCTACTTCGCAGTTCACTTTTCGTGGATTCACGACTTCGCGGATTTTATATGTAAGCATATCTAAATATATAACGCGGATTTTTCGCTGCTTCGTGGGTTTCTGCGGACAATGGGTCTTTTTACTTCTGGTACTTGCTTCCTCAGTTGGTTTACCCAGTTGATTTCATACAAGAGATGCTATTGGCGGATGGCTGAGAAGCTACCCAATCAGAGCACGCAGTTAAGTTCCTGTGTGCTGCTGATTGGCTCAGTGACGGAGTGCTGCATTAACCAGGAAGTCTCATCTCACTTATTCAGCATTAACATGCTACTGCTTCAGGGGCCGTGTCCAAGCGCCAACAGAAGATGCAAATGATTGCAGAAAAGGTAAAAGTTTTGGATATGTTGAAGAAAGGGAACAGCTACACCATTACAGCATCAATGAGTCCACGATTCTTTTTATTTAAAAAGGAGGAAAAGCATATAAGATCTACGGCCGCAGTGTCCTTTAACCAGGGCGCAAAACGAGTTGCAAGTGGACGTGATAAGGCAGTAGTCTGGATGGAATCTGCTTTAGGAATCTTTGCAACAAGGTCGACGACGTCATGACCGCCTACAAGCTGCTCTTCGACCGGAAAAAGAAGCAGCGGCAGCAACTGCCGATCACAATGTTTTTGCAGCCTCGCAAAAAAGAGCCAGTTCCTACTACTACTACTACTACTACTACTACGGATACACCTTCGGAAACCGTGGAGGAGGTGCCCCAGGAAATGGCACCGCCGTCTGAAGAGACGTAAAATACAGTCATCGGCTGCGCAGTAAAAGTCATCATCACCTTCATCGTCATCATTTTTACTGCGCAGCTACGTGTACTTCGCTATACAGTAAGTGTAAACTTATCTACCGATTTCATATTGCTTAGCAGTTGTCCCTGTTATTAATAGAGTAAAGGGTGGGTTGTGAACAATACAGGGAGGGTTTAAAAACGTCCAAATACACGTTAAATAATTAAATAAATATGGTGTCCCTACTTCGCGGAAATTCAGTTATCGCGGTCGGCCTTGGAACCTATCTCCCGCGATAAGTGAGGGATTACTGTAGTAGGCTACTTATAGAATGATGATGGATCAAGAAAAACTGATCTTATATGCAGTGAGAGTTGTTTAAAACTCAGGTACCTATTGATATTTTATAAATCTGCTATTCTATATGGTTATTTATGGAGTCTGTTACGGAAAAACAAAGGATTTTTCTGGAACCTTCATGCAGACTGTTCTTTAGGGAACAAAAAAGAGCTCTCCATGGTGTCGCTCTGAAGAACCACTCCGGCAACTTAATTTTTAAGAGTGTAAGGAGAGTTAAGCATTACATAGCTGTTGAATTTGAATATCTAATAAACTGAAAACCTACACCTGGTTGCTGTCTGTATGGCGCCTGCATGTTCGTTGAATCTGTGTGGGCTTTTTTTCCGATATTCTGGTTTCCCTCAAATCCTAAAGACATGCATGTTCAGCTGATTGCACTTGCAGATTTGTCCAATGAATTAAATGGGTCAGACAATATTATATTAGGTACCTGGAAACTCTGTCATAATGCATGCTATTCACTTTTTAAAGAGTGTAGAGTATAACATCGAACTCTGTATATGGTAGAATTAAATGATAAATTTGCCAATTTTGAAGTTATGAGTTCCATTTGCCCCAGGCATTTATATATATTTTTTATAGTAAAGGTGTATTTCATAGTTTTACCAAAAGGCACATCTTCTTTAGTGGCTTCTAATTGCACTTTGGCGTAATGTTTGATATAGCAAAATCAAGTTGAAAATAATTTTATAACAGTTTGCTAAGATCTTCTTTGATGTTCCTAAATGATTTTTTTGGCATTGGGCAGACACTGTGCACTGAGTGAAGTTATTGAAGATACTTGCATTGCTTCTTGTGATTAAAATTTTACTTTAAAGACTCAGAGTGCACCCATTCACTATAATATTCAATAATTTTTGCTGAAATAGTCTGGTAAAAGGGTGGCTTCGTAATATTTTTGTAAAACAGGTTTTCAGTCTAATGAAACGTAATTTGAAAACAGCATACTGTAGCAGAAACTGACACAATCTTTGGTCGTATTTTGTCTTTTTTACTCCTGAAAGTATTTTAATGCTTTCCTTTCCCAGACCATCTTATTTTAATATTTGGTAATTAGGTGTCAGGGCTTATCCTAATGGTACCAGGTGCAAGGAAGCAACCAAATCTGAAGACTGTGCTGCTTCATTTTGGGACACACTAGTGATGGGACCATTTACAGCTGTAACTACACCTGACCTTTGGGATATTCAGTAGAAGAAAACTGGAATAGCAGGAGAAAAACCTCGCATGAACACTGGGAAAATTAGCAGACTCCTCACAGAATGTGACCTCACTAGGATTTGAACCCTGACATTTGGAGCTGTGACATGACAGCACTAACCACTGCTGCTTTAATGACTTTGGTCACCTTACAGATTTTAAACTGCATATTAATATATGCCAATGGTACAGATGATCATGTTTGTTACGCTTAGAAGTTATAGTTTTTTTTTGTGTTATTCATAAAAAGAAAGAGCTTTAGTTAATGGATTCATAATTAATACATTATTTCAATGAATTGTTACTACCCTATATACTTTAATTTAAATCCATATATTCTCAAGATATCGTAAAGGAAACAATCCACCCAAAAATGATATCTTTGCTATGTCTTACTTAACCTGTATTGTCTGTAATCATATGTTTTCTTGAAAAATGGAGAGAAAAAGGTTTATGATATAATACAACCCAATGGTGACTTATTCTACAATAAATAATATGAAAAACGTCCATGAAAAATAGAAAATAAATTAAAATTACTATTGTTGTGTAATTTGTATGTGTGTTATCCAGCTGTATGCTGAAAATGTGCAAAACACATGCATTTTTTGGTTAAATATTATTAAATGTTTACTTCCAGAAAAATCAGCGGACATCATAAACAGAAAATGCTTTCCCATAATGCTGTGCTTTTAAATCGAAGCCTGCCTCTCCCTCTCCATCATTGGTCAAGAGTCCTGTCTTTACTTCAAAAGCTTTGTATCAATGGTGGACTGGTGTGAGAATATTATATTTAATATTAATTATATTTTGTATTGAGTTTTTTAGCTTTATATTTTATTTATGTGCTTTAATAAATATGATAAATTCTTTTAAAATTAATTTAGTCCATATTTATACCTCTTTTTGGTCTCATTTGTTCAGTTTTGGATGTGGGTGGTGTCATCTTAGGGGCTAGGAAGGGTTAAGGGATGATAAATACAGGTCTGTGATACAATGACCTGACATAGGTAGCCATATCTGTTAAAGACTCCACCAGGTGGTCTGGAACAGCAGGGTGAACCTGAAGGTTCTTAGGACCTCCGTACCTCTCACCACTAGTCTGGGAAAGAGATACGGCTAACCAAGGTGTCGCACCAGGCCCGGATCTAGACAAAGGAGAACATGAAAAACATTGCAAAGACAACAGCTGTTCACAAGAACTTAACCCAGGTTTATGGAGAAGTATAACCACTAGACCACCATGTCTTATTTGTTGGCAAATTCACTTAGGATTAGTTAAAAGATGTCTGGTTTGATGGACTTTAATGGACTCTCTGAACCATATCCCTATCAACAGAATATCAGGAGATGGTACCATCCACTAGCATTTAGTGCGCTCTGATGGAGCACTCATGCAAGAGGTCTTTCTTCAGATAATGGGCAGCAGGACTTCCATCTAGAGGTACCAAGCTCCTGTGTACCCACATCAGAGACACTATCACTACATCAGGGTACACAACATTGCTTAAAAGGCTAAAAACAGTAAAGAAGATTGTAAAGTAGCCATCTAAAATCTTTCTTGTTTCTCGTTTTCCTGTCAGTGATCTCTCAAATAGCCTAGGTCTTTTTTTTGTTAAATTATTTAAAATTTCAATAAGTTTATTCATACTGGGTAGGAGGTTGGGGCCCACAGTAGAAAGCTCATTTTCTGCCACTAAACCTTGAGTTAATCTATACAGAGGCAGAATATGGTTTTACGTCACAGTTAAAGAAATGCGATAAAGTCGTAAGCGAAGCTTCAACATGTCTTATCAAACACAATCAGTGCTGAGCATTAAGGGATGTATTAAATTAGCCAAGAAAACACTCAGTTTGGCAGATTAAAGGACAAATCTGATCCACATTGTAATGCATTTCCATTCTCCACAATCCTGCTTTATCAGCAGTAGAATTAAGATACATCATCAATAGCGCTGTCCACATATTTACACAGAGTAATTAATAACAGCCTGATAGATGGACTAGGCTCTTTAAAAGCACTTCTTTAACAGTGAAATAGATTGCCAAGTGCGAAAACTGCACTTTTTTTCCTAGACAGAAAAAAACAGTAAATGCTAGGTAATTTAGAAACTAATTGCCTTTTTAGTTCACATCTGCAGAGACAAAGATACGTACTTCCAGGAGAGAATGAAGAAGAAATGGCACAGGTAACCCTGGAGGAGGAGGCGCATTCTTCTTTGGCTCATTTCAAGCCCACCTTCAGATCAATAATTCATAGGCAGGATTAGCCCCACACAACAAAGACCAAAGATATTTCAGTGGTTCGAGCTGAATTTAAATAAAAAAATATGAAAAAGGGAAAAACTGAACTTTTGAACCCAGAGATTTCGTTTTTTTCCCTCTTCTATTAAGGCATATTGCAAAAGGTTGATTGGTTTTTGACATCGGAGGTTTTGCTTGACCTAAAGGGAAAGCACTTTTCCAAAATGTCAGGTTTACTCATTGGTTGTTGTGAACCGACATGCTGTCTAGCAAGCTGAGCCTTTTAGAGGGAAGCAGATGGCTGGCTGAATATCTTATTTTTCTGACTTTGGTTAAACTCTGAAAATAAAATGCTTCATTCCTTTGGGGAGGAGGGGGCTGGGGGTAGAATGCAGTTTTCAGACGCAGCGAGGTGCCAAGTCAGGCGCTGCTTAATCAAACTTTTACAGCCTTTAACACATGCTTCTTTAAACAGCAAGAAGGTGACCACTTTGAATACTAAAAAACAAACAACAAAAAAAGATCTAACAATTGTATCCCTTACAATTAAAAACATTAAAATAAGGATTCTTTTGTATGGACTGGGTGATCATTGAGGATTGGTTTCTGGTCCTTCGTTATCCTTAATTGGATTAAGTGATTATGTAAATAACATGTTTTATGTTATGCACTTTTATAAATTAAGACAGTGTGATTAAAATGATAATAAATATAAAGAAGAATTCTTATTTTTCTGTACATAAGAAATACAAAAATTGTTGGAGATTTGCTGGAAATCAATGGCAACCCAGATAGGATGAGTAATAGAAAGGTGTAAGGTGTAAATATTAAGGAAAAGAAGGTGAGCAGTTTTTAATGTATGAGCCTTAACAGACAGTCTGGTAGAGCGGCTACCCCGCTGGCCCCAACACACAGCATTGCCCATTCTACATTTTGTTCCACTTGACATTATGCCTGCTGGGCTGCTTTGTACATATAACTTTTAATTACCATTTCAGAGTCATCACATCAAGTATTCAGGGTCACTTTATATATCCATATTAATTAATCTTCTTAAACAAGAGTATTGTTAACCTTTTGAACACAGCAGGCCGGTTTTCAGGCCAGGCACATAGCACGTTGGTATAATGGACCACCTATCCACCATCGTAACCCTGCTAGGTGGAATAAAAGCCTACACATATATGTTATGCTATGCCATTGTTATGCTATTCCACTCTCTAAATCTTCCAGTGTGCTACTTTAGAGCCAAATTCCCAAAAGGTAGCAACACTTCTATGGCATCATAACCCGGCTGGTCAGAATACCAGCTTCCACTGTATTACTCTAAATACACAATATACCGCTGTCTACTTACGCTACTTATGCAAGCTGTGCTTTTTTTTTTTGCTGTAGGTGAGTTTTGTTTTTTTCTCATAGGTATCAAGTAGAAAATGGAAAGGATTTAAGTTGTACTCTACCATGAAAGCAACTCAAAACAACAAATGCTTGTTGTGTGCAGAGACGTACGAGCAGGCAAAGACAGCTTTTGCCCTTTTGATCCACGGGAGGTTTTCTTTCCTCCCTTAGGACACCTGCCTTACGGTGAGACAGATGTACCACCCCAGTGAAACTCTACACCTGCCAATGTTCCTCGAGCGGGTTGCACCATGCCCAAGGGACTTTGGGTACTTGATGCTAGAAGCAGGAGCCCCACAGGAAAGGGAAGATATGTGTACATTGATCAGAAGATGGTGACAAGCATTAGGTCCTCATAATGAACACTAGAAAATGATAAAAACTATGAGGCTAAAAGTGACATTGCTTGCTCTATAGTATCAATCTGTTGTTCTAACTTTGTGGCTTATCATCATGTATTAAAATTGTACTTTTCTGAATCAAAATTTTTGGTTTTCAAAATTGTTGTAAATTGCAGGATAGGTTAGGGTTATAGTGCCACAACGCATGTGAGGGCAGAATTCAATAGGTTAAGCCTAGCGAAGGGACAGGCTACCGGAGTCAATGTGGGTGGTGGGAGAGGAAATGGCAAATACTA
This sequence comes from Erpetoichthys calabaricus, assembly GCF_900747795.2. Taxonomy (NCBI): domain Eukaryota; kingdom Metazoa; phylum Chordata; class Cladistia; order Polypteriformes; family Polypteridae; genus Erpetoichthys; species Erpetoichthys calabaricus. The sequence goes on along the minus strand of NC_041395.2, from coordinate 303,187,637 downwards.
GAATCAAAACCAAAGGTCTGCCAAAACCAAATCATAACTCAAAAAATTGTAGTTGTACTATACTAGAGTGGAATAAAGAAAGCCACAAAGACAGATCAGATGAGGGGATGAGACTAATTACATGAGAGACAAAAAACCAGGAAATCAGTACTTTCTTTCATAAATAAAAACCATACTCAGGAAAAACAGTAACAAGACCAATCGCCGAAAAACAAAAACCCTAAAACACTTCAAACGATTGAATAGGGACTGAAAACGATTAAACATATCATCATGTTATCAATGGCACCTGCCAAAAATGGTGTCTGGGTAATTTCAAACACACCTAATAATTTTAAATTAATAAACATTGCTATTCACAACAGTAGTAAGGAATACAAGAAACAAAAAGTCAGAAACCGGAAAATCTATAGATCACTAGCTGAAATGCCCAGCGTTGCCTGGGAGGAAAATAAAGTGTTTTTTTTTAAATGTTTGAGAAAAATATAATTAAAAAAATACAACTTTAAAAATAAAAATAAATTAACAAACAATGAAGACTCACTAATGTGCATGTCTTGTGTCTTGTATGTATGTTATCATCCAGTTGACACTCTGAACTGGCCAACTCTATTTCATTTCAAAAGTAACAGGGGCGCGGTGGTGAATGCTGGCAGTCACCTCCACTTCACACTCTGGTGGTCGTTCTGAGTGTCAACTGGATGATAACATGTATACAAGTCCGCAAGATCACTCCCCACCCTACCCAGAAGGGGGTGGGTTAGGGCTGATTTCACCCTACAGTATTTTTAGTCGACCATTGAGCAACATGTGCACCAAGTTTCATAAAAATCGCTCCACCCATTCGGAATTGATGCTGGAACACACATACATACATACATAAATACTGTACATACACACACACACATACATACACTGACTTTTATATATACTGCATAGTTTAACAACAACACACATGAAAGACATTTTTTTCTGGATATGTTCAAATTCAGATCATGATGCATCTAACACCCCACTCTTTATAGCATCACGTCAATGGCCTCAATTGAGTCACCTCCATAAATGTGGCCCAATGTTGAATTGTGACAAAGGCGACTCAAAATGTCAGCACCCCATGAAAAACAAAATGGCGACGGAAATGGCGTAAATCAATTTTCTACTAAGTAAAAACAACTTTAAAGTTAAAGGTAAGTGCAAAAATATGATACAGTGCATTAACCAAATTCCTTTGAAAGGACCATTAAAAAACACTAAAGCACGGGTTCAAAAAAACCTCAAGACTTATAGAAATCCTAACAAGTATATCACTGACAGAGTTATTTAGTTACATACATAAATAGACAAATAAATAAATATATACACACTGTGGTCTGAATACACACCAGAATGACTAAAAAGAAAGACAATTTCAGAAGAAAGAATATTTCTGACTTGGCAGTCCCAGTCCCAGTGAAGCATTATGTAGGCATATTGCTGTTGGTATAAAATAACCCCAGTAGCGTTTCTTTATACACTTCTTCTGAATAATTCCATGTCTGAAAGTCCTCAGTATTAGTGTGTCAGAGAAAGGATTTGCAGCGTTGTTCATACTGGCATTTGGCTTTGTTGTCATTCTCTCCTTTGCTATGACCTCCAGGGGGTCCAGAGCGCACCCCGTACCTGAGCCTGCCCTTTTAGTTAGCTTGTTGATTTGGTGGGCCTCTCTTGAAGTGATGTTACCAGCCCAGCAAACCATATCATGGAAAATCACCATAGCCATCACAGAGTTGTAGAAGATTCTCACACTCAAGGAATGTAGTCTCCTGAGAAAAAAAGAGCCTACTCTGCCTTTTCTTCTATAGTTCTTCTGTGTGCTGAGACCAGTCCAACCTGTCACTGATGTGGACCCCTGAGTACTTGTAGGAGTGGACCACCTCTACATCCCTTTCCTGAATAGTGAACAAACATAGAGGCTCTTTGATGTGGAAAAAGCCAATAACCAGTTAGTTTTCCTGTATTTATAATAAAAACATTTTTAGTCTTACTGTAGATATATAGAAACTAATATTGAAGAGATATACATGTAACTAATTGCTAACATTTTTAAGCAATTTTTCTTGAAATGTCAAAAAATATCCAGCTTATATGTATAGGGAATGTATGTTGGATTATATTTCATATATGATTTGAAAAATATATATTTGAGTTATGCATATTATACATTCTGCGGTGGGTTGGCACCCTGCCAGGGACTGGTTCCTGCCTTGTGCCCTGTGTTGGCTGGGATTGGCTCCAGCAGACCCCCGTGACCCTGTGTTCGGATTCAGCGGGTTGGAAAATGGATGGATGGATGGATATTGCAAGACATTGTGACACTAGGGGTTGCTGTTGCCCCGTAAAACCCACAGACAACACGTCCAAACACCAAGTAAAAGTCCCAGTAATATTTTTAATAACTTCAATAAAGTGCACAAAGCACCTGCACAATACTCAATAATCAATAACAATAACACAATAAATCCCAATTAATCAATCCTCCACTCCCAGCAGCTCCATCACACTTCCTCCCAACTCCAGCTCTCTTGCTGGGTTTCCCACAGTCCTTTAAATAGTCCTTGACCCGGAAGCGCTCCTATCCTTCAGTCCACATGATCCACTAGCACTTCCAGGTCAGATGAAAACTCTTATTTTTCTTCAGCCCGGAAGTACTTCAGTTCTTTCGTCCCTGTGACTAGGGAGTACTTCCTGGCTATAGGGAAAATAACAATCCTTGTGCCTCCCTGAAGTGTCCCCTGGCGGCACCCACGGTATCCAGCAGGGCTGTGAAGCCGAATTCCATTTTCCATGATGCCCTGCGGGAAAATGGGGCACCACCACGTTGCAGAGAGGACTCCATCTAGCGGCCTGGGGGTGCTGGCCGGGATAAACTGCCGGCCATCTCTCACAACATGTACACATATTTTTAGGTATAATGCAATATACTTTATTTTCATAAAGTTAAATCATTTAGTACAGCAATATTGTCCTTGACCCAAGAAAGGATTTAATATTCCTATTAAGAAGTACGAAGGGGTACAAGAGTATGTGAGCTGGCAGAAGAGGTTTACTTGGCTGCCTAGAATAATGAAGACTGACATGAGAAAGTCACTATGCATGGGAGAATTAAAAAACAGTAATCCAGATATGCAGTGTAATCAATGTAGAAGACTGAACACTACCTTGGGGAAACAGGGGGTCAAAGAAATCTGAAAGTTTAAAAGTGTAAACGCTTCTGTTTAATAATCATCTGTGCTGAGTTTGCATATCCTCTTCATCTGCAAGTGGTATTCCAGTTCTTCTCCCAAAGAGGTATGTGATACCTTAAAGTGTTATTGAATAATGTAAAAGTGCTCAAGTAAAGATAGAGAATATTGAATAAATAATAGTACAAAGTATACACATGTTATGGACTGACATTCCATCTAGGAATGTGCCCAATGCTGCCAGGACAGGCTGTGGCTTCCAGGATTCTGAACTGGATTAAGTTAAGTTAAGAATGGACAGATGAAGTGATCAAATGTATCATTTTGAAAAATCTATTTTACTCAAGATGTGCATTTTGAAGTGGGTGGGCTATCTCTAGCTGACCACCATACCACTCTGTTTGTGTCCTGGAGCTGTTAGCATAAGGGGGAATGTACCATAGGAAGGGAAACACTAAGGAATTTTAAGATCCAGCATTTCTTCAGATCCATAGAGGACAGCAGGAAGAGCAAGAAATGATGCACTTAGGCTTTGCTTCACATAGAGAACTGCAGAAACCTTTGATTGTGGGTGAACTTTTCACTCAGATTCAAGAAAAGGAGAAGCAGAGAACCTAATGTTTGCTGGTGGATGATGGGGTTCGATTACTCCAGCATTTTACAAGGCAGTCCTCAACCCTAAGAATGGTAAATAAAAATGCTGTCCTTATTAATTACTATATTTCCATTGTGTGACATTCACTCATGCCAGGCACTAATGAAGAGGGAAAACTTGCTTATTTTATTTTATGTAATCTGTCATATTTCATTGTTGTGAAAAAGTTTGTAGAGATGAGAAATAACAAACCAGCAGCAAGCCACTGCCGCATTATGACAAATACCCGAGAGATAAGAAAATCCACATGTTGGATTACACAGTCGACCTTTAGGCAAAGAAAGATACCGTAAAATGAAGCAGGTTAAGTCTGGAACATCCTGGACTCTGTCAATATTCACAAAAATGGTGGCATTTAATGATCCATTCCTTTTTCATATTAGAGAAATGGCAAATCTTGTCACTCCAACAACTAGATTGACTACTTTTCAGGTACAACTGTTGCATTTTGTAATATACAGTATATAAAGCATATGATTTTCAGGACTGCTTAATCCAAATTAGGGTAGCAGGAAACCAGTCATATAACCAACTAATTTATAGTTCCCAGTTTACTTAAACAACATGTCTTTGGAGAGGAAACCCATAGAGACACAGGAGGAAAAGCAAGCTCCAAGCAGACAACATCTATGTGCTGAATCTGAACCCAAAATGCTTAACACTGTGCCACTATACTGTTCTTAATACAGTTTGGTTGGGAGCATGAGCTAATAGGGCGTTGCTGCACCCATCACATGACAAACCACCTGGATTGGGACCCAAGTGCAGCAGGTGACACCTCAGCACCACACTGGAACAATGTGAGGGTTTTTTTACAGTGGCTGGTGTGCCAATCCTGCTACCAACCCCCAAGTTTCCCCTGTAAATTGGAGGACCTGCTGGCAAGGCTGGATGCAGATTAACATCACACCCAGGATGAAGCAATTGCAGGTTAAAGGGCCTAGTTCAAGGGCTCAACAGAGTGGAGTCACTTCTGCTGTTTACAGGATTTGGCACAGATTCCTAGCCTCAGAGCCACCAGTCCACCCCATGCATAAAGTAAATGTATACATATACTAGGGGGTTCCCCCCTGCTCGCTTCTCTCGCCAATCCTCCCGGCCTGTGGTACGCACCAGACACTTCGCGTCTCTGCGGCTCGCGTTGTGAAGAGGGGGGCTGAATGCACCCCAAGGAGAGGCGGTCGCTCCTCCGAAACCCCCTCTTAAATGGTGATACAATAGAAAACAAATACAGTTTTTTTTTACCTCCTCTTTGCCCGATCAGCTGCTGGCTTGCTGCTGCTGCCATACTGTGTGATCTGCACCTCACGTGGCACTTTGAACATTTAAAAGCCTGTTGTGGATGCTAGGGGTCCCTGTTGCCCCGTGAAACCCCACAGACAGACGTCCAGGACACACATATAAACGCACCAAGAATTTTAATATTTTCTTCAAATAAAGTGCACAAAGCACCACACTCACCACAATTACACTATATTCAATAATAATAACAATAATCCTCCACTCCCACACCCAACTCTGGCTCTCCTGCTGGGTCTGCACCAGTCCTTTAAATAGTCCTTGACCCGGAAGTGTTCCTTCTCTTCTTCCGGGTCAAACGCCACATTATCCGTCTTCAAGCAGCCCGGAAGTACTGTGGGCTTCTGTCCTCATGACTCCAAAGTACTTCCAGGTTATAAGAAAAATAGGAGTCCCCAGATCCTTTATGAGCTCCCCCTGGCGGCACCCACGGCACCCAACAGGGCTGGGAAAATGAACTCCATGTCCCACGATGCCCTGAGGGAATCGGGTGCATTTACCATCCAGGGGAGCTGCCACCTAGCATCCTGGTGGAGGCAGTGTCCTGGAAATGCTTCCCTTCTCCACTCTTTTAGAACTGCCGGCCATCTATCACACTGTACAGCAGCTGTCCTACTCTTTGTCTTTTATCTCCAGCCCTGGGCATGGTTAAATCTTTTGGCAGAAAGTCTCGTCTCACAGGACATGAATTCTTGATATTTTTTAGTTTATAATTTAAAAACAGAATAAGAATCTGAAAATCTAACAACATCACATTAAAGGTTGATATATTCTGAAAAGAATGATACCAAACATATATATGTAGGTTTTAAAATAAGCTTGATTTAAAGCGTAACAAAAATGTCACATAAAATCTTTGCACAAAATCATTGCACTTTTAGGCTTAGGATTTTATATATATAGAGTAGATATATTTTAAAGCCAAATATATATGGCTGGCATGGCTTGACTTGAAAATGGGTGGATGGGTTGATAACATAGCGATTTGCTTTGTTGCTGCTGCACCAGAAGCCAGGGACTCCATGTCTAATAACTGCTTCTATAGAGTTTGCAAGTTCTCCTTACGTCAAAGGAGCAGTTAACCATAACAACCAAGCCTGCCCAGTGATACTGAATGTGAGTGTGGACATGTGTAGACCCTGCTATGGACTTACAACTTCTGAGGTTGGAACAATTTGACGCTCCCTGTAAAAGCTCTGTTACCTTCTTTTAAAACAGAGTTTTTGAAGAAGCATGTCTGAGAATAACTGGATAGATGAATACTAATAGTAATGATAAGAAGAAGGATGGTGTAGTGGTGCAGTGATCAATGCTGCCATTCTTCATTTTCTGGAACCTGGGTTTGATTGCTAAGCCTGTCACTTAGCATATTTACATCAATATCCCAATTATTTGCAGAAACCTGATTTCTAAAGTGCCATGTAAACCCTTATTCCGATTGCAGAAATCGAGGTATTGGCCTGTGAGAAACCTGAGTAAAAGGGTGGTCATGTAAACCCTTAATCAGGTTACTTTTAAGAATGTTCCAGTTTGCACATGTCTGTTGCACTCTGTCAGCCTGCACATGTATTTGTTTGGCACACGCTTTCAGCGGATGTGAGTAGAAGCGTCCACAAAATACATTTCCAAAGGCAAATATTCGGGGGATCGCATTATTCCTTCTCCTGGCTGAAATAATCTGTCTCAATATTTCAGATCTCTGTAAATTTACATTAATGAGCTGAAAGTAAAGTACTAAACTCAGCAACGCAATCTCGAAAACGGTAGGGTAGTGTGTTAAAAGTAACGTGTGTTATGTAGTCTGATTACTTTTTAAAGTAACGAGTAACCTAACACATTACTTATTTAAGTAAAAATATCTGCATTATTATTATTCCAGGAGCACTGGGTGTAAGGCAAGTGGCACACATACGGAGTCAGTCCTTTGCAAGCCTCAGTCGCATCACAGTCAAGCAAAAAAAAGTGAGCTGCGTGCATTCTGGTAACATTAACATTTTACATTTACTTATTTGGCTGACGCCTTTATCAAAGGAACCTATAAAAATTTGGCGTCAATTGGACTAAACATACGTTGTATTTATAAAGCACAAGAAAATTATCACAGGCGTAATGCTTATTTTCAGATATACAGTGGCTGATGATGACGTTTAACTCTTTTTTATGCAGTTTATGGACGTTGTAGCATTTTGCTAAAGTAGAACTCCAAAAGATTACTTGTGCATGAAAACGCGGATTATCAAGAAGCCAGGTTTCTGCCTTAACTGGCCTATTCATCTTAACCTGATTATGTGTGTGCATGTAAACACACTGACTATCTATGCCGAGGTTTTCTCAGGGTACTTTTGTTGTCATCATCAGTTGTTGTCATGTTGTCCTGCCATATGTGTGATTAGGTGTGTATGAATGGAATGCACACTGTGATGGACTGGCACTCCATGTGGTGTTGGTTTCTGTCTTACACCAGACATTGTTAGGATAAGAACTGGCCCTCTCGTAATCCTAAAGTGGGTTTGAAAATGTCACGTTACAATAATAATAAAAGAATGATAATGATAGGGCCAGATGGATGCACAATGCTTATTTCACAGTTCCAAGAGCCTTGGTTGACTCTATGACCAGTCATTACCTACAGTATATCGATACAGCAACAATAACATGGATACTTAAAAGGGAAGATTTCACAAAAAATATTAGAAAGGTTTTCTTCGTGCAAAAAACTCTAGACATGTGGAATAAATTGTCAAGTGGCATGGTGAAGAATAGGATTTTTAAATTTGGAGTTGATGTTATTTTTCGACAAATCTATTTAGCAAGGTTGCTGTGCTGAACAGCCTGTTTTTGACACTAATGCAGTTGGTACATTCTCCCTGTGTCTGTGGTGGATTCTTGTTTCATCATATACCCCAAGGGGTGCAAGATAGGGTTAATGGGCATCTCTGTATGGCCAAGTTATTTCATTTGCCTGATGATACCCTGATGAGCTCTGAATCCCTCCATCCTTAAAACTGTAATAAGTGAGTTATCTATATACATAAAAGCCAAATACCACTGACTCACTCATCACGAAATCTCCCGAACCATGAGGACTTGGGACTTGAAATCTGGAATGTAAGTTACCCTTGGCCCATAGGTGCTTGCTAAGAAATGGTTTTAAAAATTTCGTGGTCTAAGCACGAAATTTCTTATAGTTTTTTAGACTCGTTTGTATGACTGTCCGCTTTTAACGAGTGAACTACTTAATAGATTTAGATTGAGGTTTTTTCTATAATTTGCTTGAACATTCCATTAATTTTGCGACTTTCTCATCATGCTAAGTATCATACTTTGCTTGCGGTACCGATTTATTAGCTCAAATCCAAGAGAGACTCATCAGGCTGTGTTTCCTTCCTCACTCACACGTCTGTCTCGAGGCGTGACTTTAACTCTGTCTGCTTAGTTAGCAAATGAGAGAACTACTTCACGGATTTAGATCTTTTTTTTTCTATAATTTGCTTGAACATTGCAGTTGGTTTTGCGACTTCTCTCATTGCGCTAACAATCATAGTTTGCTTGCAGGAGTGATATATTTGCGTTAATCACAGACAGAGACTGTGGGCCGAGGGGAGGGGGAAGAGTGACGTCAGGAGTAGAGAGGTGGACAGGGCCCTCCTCGCTATCCTGTTTCACTAATACGCGGGCAAAGCCGCGGGGGATGGCTAGTGGGTTAATAAATTGATGATTTTTTATTACATCAGTGTACATTTGACTTCACCCGTTTATGTCGAGTTTGCAAGCTCTCTGCAGAAAATGTACATTTTAAGTGGACTGGTGAACCCAAACTGGCCCAGTGTTACTAAACATAATAGTGTGCATAACTGTGCCCCACACTGGACTGGCACCCAATCCAACCTGCACAAACACAGTTTAAAATAAAATTAAGTCATGGAGGTTCAACAAATTGATGGATTTTAATTCAACATCACATTGTTTCCCAGTGAGATGTGCATTGGATTCACGCTGTTGTTTCACAGCTCTAGGGGTGCAGATTCAATTTCCAGTCTGGTTGCTGCGTGTCTGAATTTTCTGATTTTCACTCAGATATTTTAAAGATGTATGAGTATGTGATGTATGTCTCCAATATGCAGGCATCCCCTTCAGGTATAGCTCCTAATGCAGCTTTGATAAGCTTTGCTTCCCAACAGAGGACTAATTGAATAAATAGATTATTTAATCACACATTCAAAATGTTTTGAAAAGTAGAAGGAAAGCATCTGCATAAAACCTGAGGTGCCCTAATAACCTTGAACTCTCTTTAGGGGACTGAACACTAAAGTAGTTTTGTCTATCAAGTAAGACAACACCTTTAACATGCAGGATGCATAAAAAATGTAGCCCTTCCCTCAACGGTGCTGTAATGACGAGCCTGACTAACCCCATACACGGAGAGACTGTATGTTCATTAATGGCATAATATGAGAAAGTGGATTCTGTTAGTAGGATTCCAGGAGTCCTGTGGCTGAGCGGTCTGTGTCATTAGTGAGCAATAAGGCATGACTGGGCGCGTGTTATGCAGCTGTGATTCACGACTTGAGGGATGGTGTAAGGCACAAGGCCAATGGCCCTGTACATCCAGTCATGCATCAGATGACCCCTGAGCACTATAGGAAACAGCTAAAAGCTTTATTTTATATTTATGAGGTTTCACCCTGCATCTATTCAAGTTCATGGTTGCTGATCAGGGACATGTCTCATTTGCCTTTAGCCATTCTATAATTAAAATGAATGTGTGTTACCAAATGAAGGACAGGCCAACACGGTTTTGCAGAAAAACAATTTGAGTTGAATCCCATAATACCCTGGCTTTTGTATTTTCATAATTGTTTGCATCAGGAATTCACATTTGCATTGTCCCATATTTCCGGGATAGCATGTAAACCCCTATGCTTGTAGTGTTTCTATTTTTTTTCATTTCTTATGATTTAATATTTTCTTGACAAGTTAACTCCTGCATTCAGGACACAATACACCTGTTAAATGAAAATTGGGGCGCTGGTATCTTAAGTGACTTACTCAGCAGCACCCAGTTAGTTGGAGGGTGGGAAATAAACTGACAGCCTGAAGGGTCACCAACCCACACTTTAAATGCCTGCCCTCTGTGTAATTGATTGACAATGGTGATTTTGTATTAAAAAGACGTTTGTCTTTTATTACATAGAAACAGCATCACATATGTAATCTTACATATTTAGATCTGGTCAAATTACAGGATACTTTATGAATTTCACCTTCCATTAATATTTACTTACAGTATACTTCATGACGTTTAGAGACAAAACGCACAAAGTCTGACCTACCATTCTGTAACACATCTGACAGTGAAACCAAATCCTTGAAATGTTCACAAAAATCTAAAGTATGCAGTGCATAAATTAAAAAGATGACACAAATTGTTGTGTCAGTCTTGTGTTTGTTTTTTTTTACCCTTATGTTGTCTACACTGTGGTTTGATATCCGACTATGTGCAGTTTTTATGTTCTTAAACTTTTCTTGCCACAATCTAAAGCCTTTTTACAATGCACCTGTAAATTAGGATTTCATAGTGCATGAGCTTACCTTGTGATAGACTGGTCTAACTAGCATTAGATCAGGGGTCTCAAACTCCAGTCCTGGGGCCTCATGTATAACGTGTAGAACTCACACTGTAACATGGTGTACGGACAAAAGCGGAAATGTGTGTACGCACACAAAAATCCAGATGCATAAATCTGTGCGTACACCAACTTCCACGTTTTTCTGCTACATAAATCCCGGTCAGCGTGAAAAGTAACGCATGTGAACGCGCCTGCTGTCCCGCCCCAACTCCTCCCAGAATTACACCTCTTTGAATATGCAAATCAATATAAATAGCCCTTAAGCTCAGCCTTTCGTAAAAAGACAATGGCAAATGCACGGGGGAAAATAGAAGAATTTCAGAGAATGCCAAGTGGAGGCAAGGAAAAACATACTATTTGTTGGTTTAAACAGTGATATAATCAACAAAAGGCATAACATTTTTCATTCCAATAGATGCCGCATCACAAACATTAACACTGTTTTTACGAATCGATTGCCAAATGGCATATAACAGAGACATACACACTGCATGATGCACTGCAAACGTTAAAACTGAGGTCTGCATTGATTAGTTAGACTTCAACTTGTCTCATACGGGTAGCACAGCTAGGTCTCTACATATCTGGGAGGTAAACACGACATACACTTTCCAAAGGAGGGGGGAAATTCTTAAGGCACAGTGAAATTTATTCACCTACTATTTAAATTAATGTGGAAAAATAACAGATTATATAAATTACAAATTGCCACTAGGTTGACCAGGTGGTGTCTATGTTTCTGAAAAAGAGCAAAACAGGCCGAAATGCGCAGACACTTACCCTTTTCATTGTATCATCCCACTTTTGTTTTTCTCACCGATTAAAGGGCCACACTTGGCTTACTAAACAACAGTACTTTGCTATCATCTAGAACAGGGGTCCTCAATCACACCCCTGGAGGCTGAAGGTTTTTGTGCTAACCCGGTTGCATAATTAGAAAGCAATTCTTGCCAATAATTTAATTTCATGGCTTGTTAGTGCTTTAACTCTGCCATGTCAGGTAATTCTCATATCCGAGATTTTCTTCCCCTTCCTAAGGATATCATCCAAATGATTTGAAGGCTAAAATAGATGAGTAATTCTCAGTCCTTCACTTTTTTTCTCTTCACTTTCTTTCCAAGTATTTAATTAAACCCAATAGGGCATGCTAAATACACACAGGTGTAAATGGTAACAAGCTAAATGGAGAAATGCTGCTCTCTTTTGTCATTTGCATGTTATTGCTAATTAGGAGCAATTAAAAACTGAGACTACAGCTGTTTAAGACTAAAATAAGCAACAAGGGTTCAAAATCTTAACGAGTGAGACAACTAAAGTGAATCAGAAGTGTTACTTGAGCAATAAGTGCTTCTTATTAAGCAATTGGGTTGGAGCAAAAACCTGCAGCCACTGCGGCCCTCCAGGACCGTGATTGAGGACCCCTGATCAAGAAGAAAAAGAACTTGAGAAAAGTGTGATTTCTTTTATGGTGTGTATCCATCATTTCTTTTGCATTTATCGTACAAACATACAGTAGGTGTCCAATTTTGTTCTTTTATATGCATTTTTTTAAATTATGATGGCATATTTACTTTATATTACTTTTCATGAGTATATTTTACTCCACTGAAGGACTAACAATGAAAACATAACTAATACAACTGTCAAAAAATTGTATTTCAATTGACTTATGATACTTTTTTTATAGGCAACTTCAGACCAGGATTAACTAAGTGGTACTTCTTCATAAATTGGCTGTTTTGAGAAACACACCTACACTTAGCTCATACGTTACATATGTGAATTAAGTTGCTCATTAATTGCTAAGTTTCATCATTTTTGGGAAATGCAGCTCTGACTGCAGATTAGCTCCTATGGATGTTAGTATGTTATGTTAGATGTTATGTTAGTAGCAATGAAAGCTAAAGTGAAGGAAAATGATGCAGAATGGGACTTATGGGCTACCTACATGTGTGAGTCGCTTTTCTTTGACAACAAACCACTTGTATTAAGAATGTGATAAACCAACAACTGAATTCATAATTATAAATGTATGTATTGTAACTGAGTGAAATGTTTTATACTGTACCAGTAACATGCAGTGAATACACTTGACTTGAGCATTCCTAGTTGTCATCCTCTTTCTCTGTATATTTAGCATTCATTTGCTCAGAGGTTGATGTGCTTGCTGCTTTGTGAGCAGCGCTTCTTTTCTCCACCCTAGCAGCCCGCTTCTTCTCTTCTTTTGTCGGCATGCTTTTCGCATTAAAACTGATTAAGTCAGTGTTTGTTGTGCAATTACTTAGTATGTTTTCTTTAATTTTTCACTTAAGCTGGCACTTAAGTCTTCATACTGCCTCAAGAATGATTTAAGATATGAAGAGGTAGGGGAAGTGACGGTGAAGGTGGTAGGAATGAGAACGGCGCCTGTATGCATGCGCTGTACGGCCGCCCTGCTGGCCACTGCCGAGAGTTGATTCTACAATAAAATAAACTAAAACTAAAAAAAGGAATAACCTTGGAGGTCAATCATCACCCTGAAAGCAGATAATAGACATCACGTAGTATATGTGTACCAAATTTCAGGTCAATGGGTCAAACGGTTTGCAAGCTACAGGTGATTTAAAATCCTGGACAGACAGACGGACAGCCACGGTAGTGTATTATATAAGAAGATAGATTAAGTTCTTTATGCTGTATGTGTTTAGTAAAAACAAAGCTTAGTTAATTTATTTTAAAAAAATATATATATTCTTTTATGATGGGTTCTACATTGGTTTTCCCATTTAACAATCCCTGGTCATTTTTTTTTGCCATTTTGGCCTCAACTAATGAAACAAAGTGGCCAATATTAAGCAGTTATTTTTGGTCAGTCACAAAATTAACACAGAGGCGGCCTTTGGGGGTGGCAACTAGGGCGATCGCCTGAGGGGGGCCCCGCGATAGAAGATTCCGATCAACAACGTCGCAAAACAGACTGTGCAGTTTACCTATTTGTCAATCGAATAAGGAACTTGCCTCAACATTGGACTACGAGGATCTTATCAACGATTTTGCTCAGTGAAAAGCCAGAAAAGTGGACTTCCATCTGTGACTGTCAAAGCAGCTGTTTGGTAAGTGTCCGTTTTATTACAAGTGTTCTGGTTCTCCGTAATTAAATAAATTTGCCGATTCCAGCGGGTTCGGCAGAAATGACTGTTATCTAGTTTGTTAATTTGCGTGCAAAATGTTTCTGAATCAATAATTAAGTTGGTTAAAGGCCACTAAACCAATATAAGAACAATTACAATACGTAATGTAATCAAACGGCCAATGGTACCTACATAAGGCACCATGTTTTTTAACAATAATAAGGCGTACAGCATTAGAGGCGGACAAGCCCGTGAGTGTGGTGGTATGGTATATAGCCTACACTTATGGCTCTCGGCCCCACATATGACACTTGCCCAAGGCCCCGCGTACACCTAAGGCCAACTCTGATTAACACAACATAATAAAGTTGACAAATGAGAGGAGACCATTCAGTCCATAAAGCTTGTTTGTTTAGCTAATTGCTAAGCTTTTACAATATCATATCCAGAATCTTTCTTAAAGGTCGTCAAGGTTTCTGCTTCAACTACGTGTCTCAGATAGTTTGTTCCAGATTCACACAATTCTTTGTGTAAAGAATAGCTTCCTGATTTCAGTCTTAAATGCACTTCCCCTTAATTTAATGTTCTCAAGTATGTGATTTACCCTTAAAATGAATGGATGTTGCTGGATCAACTTTACCAGTGTTTTTGAGGTTACCCCAATGTCGTCATCACCTTTCACATCTCAGTTTTAACACAAAAACATTTACTAAGACTAAGGGTATATCCTACTCTGACAGATTTAGGGAATGAAACCTCTTTAGTCTCGAGGAGAGAAGGCTATGTGGGTACATAACTCAGATCTTAAATACTTCAAAGGCATTGACAAAATGTATCCAACAGAAATCTTGTTTAAACAGTGAATCACACACTCAAGAATCCCCATGGAAAGTAACTGGAAATGCATTTAAAAAGGAAGCCAGGCATTACTCTTTTGTACAGATGATTGTGGGAAACTGGAACAAATTAGCTGAAGGTAAAGTCTTGACCAATTCTTAAAAAAGTTTCTGGATGAGAATTTCAGATAAATTTATTATTCGTTAATGAAATGTGTTTGATGGACTGAATGATCTCCTTTCATTTGTAAAAGTCTTACTTTTTTACTGTCACTTTTAACCAGCCACGCAGAAGCCTGCCAATAAAACCTGATTTATTTGTTTTGCAGCAAATCCAATCCTACAAGTAAGGAAGCAGAAGAGTTCATGAAATTTGAATGAACATTCAGTCCTTACTTCATTTGTGGATATCTGCTTGATTTTACTAAACAGCAAACGTATAAATTATTCCAGAGGCTGTCTTAAAATGTAATTAAAGCCTCGTAACTGTATAAGAAACTGTGAAATAATAAATATGGCTCATGCCTAATGCACCTCAAACTGGGTAATTGGTTTGTGTGGCATTTGCTTTGGAAAATATGAATCCTTTTTTGAGCAGGGATATCATGAAAATAGAAATTACATTTTATCAGCTGTTAATACTTGAAGTAAATGTGGTTAAAATGTGTATATTTCAGTAGAAATAGTTTTGCACAATTTCATTAAAAACGCTTTCCAAAGAAATATGCTGCTTACATCAAAATAATAAATAAAATACTCACTTTAAATGTCATGTCTTAGTTATTTTTGAAAATGATGTGAATTATTTAACTTACTCTACATAAATTAAACTAGAAATCTCATAAAAAAATGCAAAATGCAAAATGAAAAAAAAATATTTCTAGAATATTCTGCAAAATGATGTGATGTGCGGATGAGGAGAATGAGTTTGACTGCCTCTGCATACAGGTGTATTTGGTGGAGGAGCGCAATACATAACTGAAGGCTGCCCCTTTGAAATGAAGTATACTTTATGGCCCAAAGGGACTTGCACAAAGGGGCTCCGGCTTTCTCCTCATTGACCCAAGTGCCATCTTCACCCATCAGGATGCCTCTCCTTATCATTGTAAGAAGAAGGGAAAACAGTAATAAGTGATGTGCCTTGTTTAAGCTAGATAGGCTATTCTGTGCTATCCCATATGAAAATAAAACTTGTTCTATGATCATTATTGTTAACATTTGTCTACTCATTCATGCTGTGAATGATGGCTTTAATGTCTACACACAAGCCACTCATATTCATTTTTCTTATAGAGTCAGTTTTCTAGTTCCCCACTTTAATATATATTGTAAGGTCTCTAAACTCTTTTTGGACTCCCCCAACAGGACGACACACTGAAGAGCGTCCCAAAGCGCGATCGCCGCATCTGTGGAAAACAGCTTCTCTGTTGCCAGGGCTACCACAGGCTCCCAATGCTGCAGCGGCTCATTGCAAAAGCAAATCCGAGCCGACCTCATTTGCGCTATAAGTGCCTATTGTTGATGGGTGATGCTAGGAACATTATAATTGCAGAGAACAGTATTATTTGGCTATGACTCTGCCTGATTGCTGTGTCTGTGTTTAGAAGAGTGGTAGATCCCGCTACAATAAATAACTGTGCTGTTCAAGTTTCAAGCTGAATAAAGCTGGTTTTGCTAAAATACTGAGACTCAACTTCGTGTTTTGGGCTGGAAGACAGGGACTCACACGTTACAATATACTGTGGTGGACGGCCAGGGCCCTTGCCTGGCTTGAACACCTCCCATTTTAAAAACATCATCAGAGTCTGGTTGTATCTATTGTCACACACGTGCGAGTAGGAGATAGCTAAAGGGCCTGAGTAACTGTAATTCCACAACAGATGAGGGGGCAACGGGGTGCACTGATTGTCTTTCTCAGTTCCTTGCAGGTCATTCTCAGGAAATCCTGAGACGTCACTTCCAGTTATGTCAATTCCGGTCCCAATGATATCACTCCCGGGTCCCCACCCCCAATGGTGATGTCACTTCCGGTTCAGAAGACATCACTTCCGGTTACAACCCCAATGATGACGTCACTTTCTGTACTGGCCGTTAAAGCCGCCATCTTGCCTCCATACAATCAGTTCTGTTTTGGACTCAGATCAGTGAACATCTCTGTTCATATTTAAACCTATTTTGCAGCCATGGAACAATATACGGGTGGCTGACCCAAACCTTTACGATATCTTTGCTTCGTCCTTATCACACTATTTAAGGTGAGATTGTGCAGAACCTTGACAATTTCAGAATGACTGCTGTAGTTTCCTTTTAGAAAGTCTTCTTCTTCAAGGTGCCAACATTTTATAACCAGTTGAAAATGCTGTCATCATCTTGACCTGCCCAAAACGTTGCATTTACATCACACCTCAGTTAGATCGTCCAAACAGGCTTACTGTGAAGTAATGAGTTGGCGCCAAAAGATAGCTTTTAACATACAAGGGGCTATTTGCTCCAGCACTTCAGATCATGATATAAATCTATCAAAAGGGCTTCTTAATATTCCACTTAAAGTTACATACGTCTTGACAAACCCCAGCTCCTGCATTCTGGAACTCTCTTTCTATGTCTTGTTTTGGGTTTCTGTTCCCTCCGGCATTTTAACTGCTGGATCTTCTTTTATGACTTTTCACGATTTTGCTGTTTAAAGTAATTCTACTACCACTGACACACTGAACTACAGTGACTTAATTCAGTAGTCTTTGAAAACTCTACGTATGATTTATTGATGAATTATATGCTACTGCTTTGAACATTGTTTTGTAGCATTATACCATAGCTGTCCTTGATTCTGTCTGATGCTTGATGTTTAAAATATGTTTTGTTTAATTTGATGAAGCATTATTTATATTTTCCCTGTTTTTATTGTACCATTCAAGATTTTATTTGATACTGAATTGTAATCTTGTTTCACTGTAAAGTAAGTGCCTTTTGATATGGCATGCTGGAAGTGATGCTATATAAAAGAAAGATCAACTGAATGATTGAAAGCTGTACAACAACACACTTTTTACAGTCTTTATCTGAAACCAAAAAAACAATGAGAAAAAATATTCATAAATCAAATGTGTGGCTATGCCCATTTGTTAGGCAGCAGATCACATAAAATACAAACACTTGAGCCTCCACTTTTACTGATCATCTTTATGACCGAATTAGTGGAGTATTCGCTTCAGCGGGCTTTAGTAATTAGAGCAACATTCTGCATTCACTTCATGTGTGTTGTATGCACTCCCTTAATCACTCACACCCACACAAGCACACTTTCAAAGCGGGGAAAAAAAAATAACAGGAACGATTAAGATGACATTAAATCACTTTACTTTTTTCATGAATATTGGAACTTTTTTAATTAAACCAAAACAAGCGGCACCATAAAAATTTGTTCAGAGAATATTGACATTTTATTTAAAGTTAAAATAAACATTTTTGCAAGGCTAGTCTTTGGGCAAAGCAAAACCCATTGTGAACTTATTACAAATATTGCATTACAACATGTATTTATGCAGAATGTTACTGATACTCATCTAATTGTCTCTGGTGATCACAAATTCAAACATTCAGCGAAAATGCTTTTAAAGTGCTCAGCTCTATGCTTGATTGTCCTCACGTGTTTTTTGTTTGGGGGGGGGGGGTCACAATATTAGAAATAATTTAATTATACCAAGCAATATTTCTTAAAATACTTGAGCGATCCAGTTCTTAAGAGCTGGATGTTAAATCTATGAATTCATTATTATTTATACACTGTCCATTTAGATATTAGGCATTAGACAAAGGTATGGATAGATAGATAGATAGATAGATAGATAGATAGATAGATAGATAGATAGATAGATAGATAGATAGATAGATAGATAGATAGATAGATAGATAGATAGATAGATAGATAGATAGATACTTTATTAATCCCAAGGGGAAATTCACATACTCCAGCAGCACCTTACTGATACAAAAAAACAATATTAAATTAAAGATTGATAATAATGCAGGTAAAAAACAGACAATAACTTTGTATAATGTTAAATGTTAACGTTTACCCCCCCCCCCCCCCCCGGGTGGAATTGAAGAGACGCATAGTTTGGGGGAGGAACGATCTCCTCAGTCTGTCAGTGGAGCAGGACAGTGACAGCAGTCTGTCGCTGAAGCTGCTCCTCTGTGTAGAGATGACACTGTTTAGTGGATGCAGTGGATTTTCCATAATTGATAGGAGCCTGCTGAGCGTCCGTCGCTCTGCCACAAATGTAAAACTGTCCAGCTCCATGCCTACAATAGAGCCTAGAAGAGGGAGCTCGCCACAACCGTCTGATAGAACATCTGCAGCATCTTATTGCAGATGTTGAAGGACGACAGCCTTCTAAGGAAGTAATTGATGTATAGATGTACTTTATTCATTGAACAGAAGGGCTCACAAGCCACAGCTGCATCCCAGTTTGTACTCTGCATGGTGTGAAAGCAACTCTACGAGCTGGTATGCTGTTTTGCACCAGTCCCTTGCCTTGACCCTGCTTCTTGTATTTCCTAATCTTGCTGTCTCCTTCCTCATTTTTCTACTTTATGTTATCTTCAGTTGCTCTCTGTGCCTTTATCCCTGAAGGCTCCAGACAAAAGAATTTCCTTTCAACAGCTTTGTTAGCTTTGAACATGTCTACCCCTATCCTCAATCTGGCAATAGGAACAGTCTGCCTTTGGAACTTTATTCTGGTACACTGTTTAAAATAACACTAGATGTGTTACCTGGCTCTCTAGTCTTCTGATTCTGGCCATAGAGAAAAAAACAATTCTATTAACAAAGATGAAGTCATTGCAATCTATCAAAATATATTATCAGTGGGCCTCTGTTATAGAGCTGTCTGTTTAATATAGATAGATAGATAGATAGATAGATAGATAGATAGATAGATAGATAGATAGATAGATAGATAGATAGATAGATAGATAGATAGATAGATAGATAGAACTTTATTTGTCCCTTGGGGGAAATATAGCTTTTACAGAAGCTCTTAAAATAATAAATACATGAGCAGATAAATAAATATATACATACACACACACTATGGTCTGAACACACACCAGAATGACTAAAAATGAAGAAATAAGAAAGAAAACGTCTGACTTGGCTGTCCCAGTCCCAGTGAGGCATTATACACACATATTGCTGTTGGTATAATGGAGCTCCAGTAGTGTTTCTTGACACACTTTTGTTGAATAATTTGTTGGCTGAAAGCACTGAGTGTTAGTGTTAATCGGATGTATCAGAAGTACTATGTAAGTAATTCAGTACTTTCGGTATACTATATTTGTTTTATGGTTTTTAATTTCTCGGGGGGCTAATATTCTTCACTGGAGCTCCTTAATCTTAAACATGCTACATTCAATACATAAAACATTTCTGCCATATATCATTTTTTTGCTTTTCCTAGTGATATCATTTTTCATGCAGCCCACCACCACATTTCTTTTTCCTCTGCAGGGCAGCTGCCTTTCTTCTCTTGTGTGGTTCCAGTTACAACTTGGTCAGTGGCATTCTTCAGTTTGCAGAGGTTATTTGCATGAACTGCACTCCTCATTTTTCTGTATGATCATCGCTGAGGTGAAAAATGGATGTGCTGCCTAAGAATACTTGCTTTATTACAAATATTGGAGAGAAAAAAAAAACAGGTTGGCTAATTTTCTTTTCTTTCAATAACGTCTTTAAATTTCAATCAAACCAGTCAAAAGCGTTTTTGAGATTTTGGGCTATTTTGTTTTTCTTTTGGGGGGGTTACGCCTAAATATTGATATAATGAAATGCCCTTTCTTAATGAACGCCTACTACCCAAAATATACCATACTGAAACGTTTCAGCTTTTTAAATAAACAGTAAAAGGAATGAGTGAGGAATGAGTGAGTGAGACATTTTTGCATTAAGTATATATATATATATATATATATATATATATATATATATATATATATATATATATATATATATATATATATATATATATATATATATATATATATATATATATATATATATATACTGTATATATTAGCTGTGTAAGCCTGTACTGTAAAAAGCCTGGGGTCCTAGAAACTATTGAACCTGTCAGAAAAAAACCTGAAATGTACAGATGTACATGAAAGGAACTACATTAGCAGCAGGAGGAAAAGTAAAAGGGATATCGTTTTGCCGATGTTAGCGGCTAAGCGACTTTGTCTTTCTTCTGAGGTTTTGTTTTGCTGACGTGCTGGGCTCACTTGTGTTATTAGCGGCTAAGTGAGTTTTCCATTTCTTCTGAGGTGGAACCCTTACCCCGACTCTACCTTTTGCTTCCGGGCTGGACAGACACACACACTTCCACGCATAGACCTTTATATATAAGATTATATATATATATATATATATATATATATATATATATATATATATATATATATATATATATATATAAAATATATATATATCTCTATTAGAAAAAAAATCCTGGGAGAGAGAGACTAGGAAGACGAGACATGATCTTCACGTGAAGACGTAGAACATGAGATTCTTGCAAGACACGCCCTACTTACAACCAATATCAAATAAGACCACGGGCAGCAAAACACTCAGTCGTGTCAAGGCTTTGAGCACACACAGATCCAGGGCTCTCCACTCATATAAAGCGTATAAGGACAATACGTTATAGATGCAACGTCGACATCTAAGCGAAGAAGAAAGAGGAGCGCGGAGAAAAGAGACTCAAAAGCGTTGGAGAGAAAAAAATGCAAAAAAGAATAATCGAAGTGCAAATTCAGAAAATGAGTCCAGAACAAGTGGAACTGAAAAAAAAAAGCACGTCCAATCGGGCTCAGAATTAAAAGACAAAGAGTAAAAGACAAAGTAGAACTTCATAAAGACGTTCAAAAACGTTGGCACTCACTATACACATGCAGAGCAGGTTAGAGATTATGAAAGCAGTGGAATTTGAAAGGCTCAAAAAAAACGATGGCGCGATACACATGCAGAGAAAGGTAAAGAATAAGAAAGCAGGAAAATTTGAAAGTATTGTAGTGTCCCAGGCAGGTTGAAGCCTTTTTTTTGAGTGACTGTTAAGACTGACAGTGGGGTATTGATTGATGTGGTAAGGGGGGGACAGAACAGGAGGAGGGGTTGGAGAGGGTGCTAGAAGGTTGTGTTTGGGGTTATGAAGTCGGCGTTCTTTTTCTTTTCTTTTGTGAGACTTTACTACGTCTGTCTGTTTTTTTTTTTTACTTCTTCTCTTTTTGAGCCGGACGCAGAGGTTGCTACAGTATCAAACAAAGATAGTAAAGATCGCATTAGCACAAACAAAATGAAATTATTACTGAAAAAAGGGAAAATAATCACCACGGACCAGGTGTAATTGAAAAAATAGCAGGACAAAGCGTGGTCAGAAATAAAAGACAAAGAGTATAAAATAAAGTAAAACATCATAAAGAGTTTAAAAAAACAAGAGGGCCAAACACATGCAGAGCAGGTTAGAGATAATGAAAACAGTGGAATTCAAAAGACTGTAGATTGTTTTGTCTGTGTTGAAATTCCAAACAGAGAAACCTATCCTGAATTATGGTACAAAGTCATTAAACACATGTCTCATGGACCTCATTTAAAAGATTCAGCATATTGGGACTCTGATCTTAAAAGTGTGTATCTGGAAAACCAAACACGGGGGTTGGCGAGCGAAATATATATATATGTGTGTGTGTGTGTGTGTGTGTGTATATATATATATATATATATATATATATATATATATATATAATAATTACTTTGTAGATTAGAAAACACCTCCAATTGGAACTCATGCAAAGAATCCTTTATACACAGTTTGCAATGGGCCTCCTGGTCTGCTGTCTCCAATAATTGTTTCTTCTGACATCCCCTTCTCTCTCCACATCTTCCTTGTTCTTGCCTTGTGTTCTGCCTCACTGACTCTTACTTATCAGAGAATTCTGTTTCTCAGCACGATTGTAGCAAAGTCTACACAGGGGTCCCCAACTCCGGTCCTGGTGGACCACATTGGCAGCAGATTTTCATTCTAACCCTTTTCTTAATTAGTGACCTGTTCTTGCTGCTAATTAACTTCTTTTGAATTTGTTTTTTAAGATTTGTTTCCCAGAATTTTTTCATCGTTCCTCTGAATTGCTTCATTTCTTCCCTTAAATGGCACCCAAACAGAAATGAAATGTGACGTGAGTGAGCCAACAGAAGACCAACTGAGTCAGGGCCTCATACTCCAACCAGTTGCTTAATTAGGTGCCGAGTCTTCTTGTTAATTAATTCCATGGCTTGTTGCTGCTCTCGTGGTGCATTAGCAGACATTTCCAACATTGTTGATTTTCTCTTTTCTAAGAGCACTGTTCAAATGTTTTGTGGACGTGAGCAGATCAGCATTCCTGAGACCTTTATCTTTCTTTATTTTCAGATATTGTATGATGGACATAGTTTGCTGGTCATATTTAGTTCATTTTGTATCTCATTATTGTTTGGCTGCTAATTAAGGAAAAAGAAGCAATTAAGGAGTCTGAATCTTCAAGAGCAAGTCAATTAAAAATAATTCAAAAGATGTTCATTAGGAGCAGAAACAGGTCACTAATTAAGAAAAGGGTCAGAATGAAAACCTTCAGCCACTGGGGCCCTCCAGGACCGGAGTTGGGGACCCCTGGCCTACACTCAATAATTCATGATGACAAAGTGAAAACACGTTTACAGAAAGGTTGGAAAATGTATTAAAAATCAAAAACTGAAATGTCTCCTTCAAAGAAGCATTCAGACCCTTGGCTGTGCTGTGGCACTCCACACTGCGGTCAGCCACATCGTCTTCGGTTTAATACTCATTGAGATGTGTCAAAATGTGAGGTCCACCTGTAGTGGTCGGAATTGATTGGACATCAGTTAGAAAGGCCTACAGCTGTGTATAGAAGGTCCACAATTCACACTGCAGGTCAGGACAAAACCCAAGGTGTGCAAAGCTAGCAGAGACATACCCAAGAAGACATGAAGCTGTAATTGCTGCCAAAGGGGCCGCTACAATGTACCGAATTATAAATACTTAAATGAGAGAGTCATTTCAGTTTGTGATTTTTAATGAGTTTACTAATCTTTATAAAAACATGTTTTTACTTTGTCATTATGAGTTATTGTAGATTTTAGGGAAATGATGGCATATTTGTCCATTTAAAATTAAATATACATACAATAAAGTGGGCAAAGTAAAGGGGCCTACATATAGATTTCTATACGTGTATATGCATAAAGACTTTTTGCATCATTGTTTTTAAAAAAGCTGACATATATAAATACAAGTTTACATTTTATTTCATTTGCCTCCAAAGCACTGAAGTTCCAGATGCTTTGGGGAAACAGTCAGATTTTAGAATTTTATATTCACTCCCTATTCCCAACCCTAGCTAATGTTCCGTCAGAAGAATTTATAGAAATGGCTTTAAGTATACATCAATAAGTAAATTATATGGTCATACAACATTAACTGTGCAGAGCATGAAATCCTTGAACAGCACAGATGGATGGATATTAATGTTTTAAGCATAAGGAATAAAACAAAATTAAAGCAGGGTGAGTATGAGTATGAAAAGATCCTCAAGCAAGTGAGCTGTAATATTTTAATTTAGCATTTCTGGTGATTATAAAACCATTATTATTAAGTCTTCTACATCCAAAAAGTTGAAGGCATGAGGATATTAGCATTGAGTGGCATTTTTGCTTTAGGATGCACATTTTGGATTTCAGTTTGGCTCTGGCATTCCCTTGGAATTTCATAAGGGATCTCTAAGGAAATCTTTGCAACTGTATTTGCTGCCATATACTGTTTTTGTTCAAAATACAGCAAAATGTAGGCAACTGTTATAAGAACAGGAACTCGAGAGATTGCATGACAATTCAGTCTTTTAAGCTTGTTTTGCTACCTTACAGATGGGATTTCCTAATGTGTACAAGGATTCCATTTCAACTAAATGAGTCAGTAGTTTGATTCAGAGTCCTACAAACCTTTGTGTAAAGAAGTGCCTCCTGGCTTCTTTCATGGATGCCCTTCTAGTTAATTTCTGCAGGTATCCCTGAGTATGTGATTCACTATTTAATTGAAAGAATTTATTCTATGCCTTTGAGAACTTTTAATCCCTGGATAACGCCTCTGTGCAACAATCTCTGCTGAAGACTAAAGAGCATTAATTCCCTGCATCTCTTAGTGTAGGACATTTCCTTTAGTTGTGGGACACACTTTTTGTTCTCTTCTGTGCACAGATTCAGGTGCCAATAAGTCTTTTCGTAACATGGTGACCAGAACTGGACACAGTACTCCAAATGAAGTCTGAAAAGCTCACTGCAGACTCAAAGCATAACATCTGTTCATTATTACTCAACAACACTGCACTTGCAATTTAGCTGAAAATTGTTTTTGCTTTTTTTAATTGCTTCTGCACATTGCTTAGACAATGTGAATGTTGCATCAGCATAAACCTCAAATCCTTTCCAGAGGTTGCTTCCTGTAGGTCAGTGTTGAGAGAATTCCATTTGCCTCAATAGCACTTTGCACTTTTATACTTTAAACTGAAAATTTCTAGCATTTGCCTAGTTTAAAAACTTGTGCAGGTCATTACAGTTTTTCTCTGCCTCCTCAGTATCTCCTATCCATCTGTGTTTACTATCATTTGTAAATTTCTCAGACAACTTCTGCAGTTTCTCCACATTCTAAAGGACCACCATAAAAAGTGTCCTGTCTCAATAGCGAACAGTGTGCACAGCCAAAAAATTCAATGGGACCTTTTTCACTCCTCCATTCTGAGCATCTGCAGGGCTTCCATTATTGTGGAGGACCTCACCAGCCCAAATTGTGGACGCTGTACCCACTTGCTATTCGATAGAAGGTACCAATACATCTAGAATAGTTCGGCCAGACTGTGCAATAGCTCTCTGCACAAGTTATCAGGTATCTCAACACCAAATTATTTACCCTCCACTACCATATCATTTGCTACATGTTGTTACATTTACTGTATCTAATTGCATTTCATGTAGTACGTACACAAGTTCTAAGTATGTGCTGTTTTGTTTTGCACCATGTATAATCCCTGTGTGTGTGTATATATATATATATGGGCTTACACAGCTAGTATATTATATAAATCTATATATATATATATATATATATATATATATATATATATATATATATATATATATATATATATATATATATATATATATATATATACTGGTTATGTAAGCCTGTGCTGTAAAAAGCCCAGGGTCCTAGAAACTATTGAAATCATCAGAAAAAAAACTGAAATGTAACGATGTCAGGTAATTGAAAAGAACTACTCTGGGCATCTCTCTCCTATCCTAGGAGGATTCATTTTGCTGACGTGCTCGCCTCGCTTGTGCATTAGCGGTGGGAGGAAAGTAAAAGGGATGCTGTTTTGCCGATGTGCTGGCCTCACTTGTGCATTAGCAGCTAAGCGAGTTTCTGTTTCGTCGGAGGTGGAGTCCTTACTCCGACTCCTCTCACTTCCGGGTAAAACAGACAGACACACACATTTCCACGTGTAGACGTTTATATATGATATATACTGTATATATCCTGAAAATTAAAGGAACACTTTTTAATCAGAGTATAGCATCAAATCAATTAAACTTCTGGGCTATTGATCTGGTCAGTTAAGTAGCAGAGGGGGCTGTTAATCAGTTTCAGCTCTTTTGGTGTTAATGAAATTAACAACAGGTACACTAGAGGGGCAACAATGAGGCAACCCCCCAAACAGGAATGTTTAAAAGGTGGAGGCCACTGACATTTTTCCCTTCTCATGTTTTTTCATTAGTTTTGCATTTGGCTACAGTCAGTGTCACTACTGGTAGCATGAGGTGATACCTGGATCCTACAGAGGTTTCAAAGGTAGTTCAACTTCTCCAGGATGGCACATCAATACGTGCCATTGTCAGAAGGTTTGCCGTGTCTCCCAGCACAGTCTCAAGGGTATGGAGGAGATTCCAGGAGACTGGTAGTTACTCTAGGACAGCTGGAGAGGGCCATAGAAGGTCCTTAACTCAGCAGTAGGACCAGTAACTGCTCCTTTGGGCAAGGAGGAACAGGATGAGCACTGCCAGAGCCCTACAAAATGACCTCTAGCAGGTCATTGGTGTGAATGTCTCTGACCAAACAATCAGAAACAGACTTCATTAGGGTGGCCTGAAGGCCTGACGTCCTCTATTGGGCCCTGTGCTCACTGCCCAGCACTGTGGATCCTGTTTGGCATTTTCCATAGAATACTAGAATTGGCAGGTCCACCTCTGGCACCCTGTGCGTTCCACAGGTTCACCCTTAGCACATGTGACAGACATGAAAGAGTCTGGAGAAGCTGTGGAGAACGTTACGCTGCATGTAACATCGTTCAGCATGACTGGTTTGGTGGTGGGTCAGTGATGGTCTGGGGAGGCATATCCATGGAGTGACACACAGACTACCATTAGGTATGGGGATGAAATCCTTGGACTCATTGTCAGATTGTATGCTGGTGCAGTGGGTCCTGGGTCCCTCCTGGTGCATGACAGTGCCTGGCCTCATGTGGTGAGAGTATGCAGATAGTTCTGGAGGATGAAGGAATTGATACCATTGACTGGCCAACACGCTCACCTGACCTAAATCCAATAGAAAACCTCTGGGACAATATAGTTTGGTCCATCTGACACCGCTAGGTTGCACCTCAGACTGTCCAGGAGCTCAGTGATACCCTGGTCCAGATCTGGGAGGAGATCCCCCAGGACACCATCAGTCGTCTCATTAGAAGCATAACCCCCCTGTCATCCCCAACCCCCCCACAGTCATTCGAGCATACAAATACGTGGGGGCCATACAAACTATTGAGTACAATTTGGAGATGCTGCAATGAAATTTCGGCAAAATGGAGTAGCCTGCCACATCATTTTTTCACTTGGATTTTCAGGGTATCTTTGAATTCAGCCCTCTGTAGGCTGATAATTTTTATTTCTATCAAACAATGTGGCATCCTTTCATTCCTAACACATTACCCAGTCTATATCAGTATGGATATTCAGCAGGATTTTTTTCCCATTGAGATCTGATGTGTTTTCAAAGTGTTCCTTTAATTTTTTTGAGCATTTTATATATATAATTGGGGTTCAGGTGTACACACTTTTGCTTCCTCTTCTGGGGATTGAATCTCGGACGTCAGCACTCGAGGCAAAGCCTCAGATTTTGCACTGTTAAATTATGCTTAGTAATGTGCTGTATAAGGTGGGGAGCGAGAGAAAAGCAGCACCCCACTGAAATAAAGCCTCTGCTGTGTCGGGACTTGTGCCTCTGTCTGTTGTGTTGGGTGCTTGGGGAGCTGTATGCCCCCTGGTGTCCACACACACACAAACACATATATATATGTACCGTCTTTTTCCGAAAATAAGACACTGTCTTACTTTCTTTTTTGGTCCAAAATACGCACTAGGGCTTATTTTCGGGGGAGGACAAAAATAAAAGTATATTTATATATTTTTATTTAATATTTATTTATTTTACACAGAATACAGAAATTAAAATTTATTCAATTACAGTCATGTCATCTTCTTCTGGAACATCGTCATAAATCAAATTCTGAATTCTGTTCTGATTTTCCTCCAAATCCATTTCCTGTTGAATCATTGGCCCGAATCTCTCATGTCTTGCAATATAGCTATCGTTAAATGAATACTTCTTGTCTAAGTAGCCTGTTCGTAGTGCATTGGAAACACAACTATCAGTTATTTTGTCCCATGAATTTTGTACCCAATTCACAACTTCCTGTAAGCCTGGTTTTACAAAATTACCTCGATGATTTCTCACCATTCTGTTTTCAATATATTCATTGATTTCCATCCGCAAATGATCCTTGAATGGCTTGTTTATTGCAATGTCAAGTGTCTGTACTCATTTTAACTGCGGTTAAAAATTATTCACTTTATAAAAAATAAAATGACGTATGAGGAAATAATCAGACTTACAAGACTGAAATGAACAAACGTTGTATCTGCACTGTTGCTCAATGTAGACTGCTGCCTTAACGAACAATTATTTATAGTGTGCGCCAACGACGCGTTCCGTCGCATTCCGCATATGCATGCCCCCCTCCACCCCCTCCCCATCTCATTCGACCATACTCTGCGATACGCGCGACGCAGTACAACACAGCAGAGCAGAGCGGACACAATATTTATGTATTCATGCTGCCTTATGTTGTATTTTTAAGATAAATTCCAAGAATTAATTTGAAACGAACTGTAGAGGTAAACAATGAATTTCTCGGAATATTTTATTTCAAACATTTCTCTGAAATACGAGTATTAGGGAAGCTAAACATACTTAATACATCAACAGCATTTTTTAACGAATTCTTTTTTTCACATTATTTTAACTAGGGCTTATTTTCGGGGGAGGGCTTATATTACAAAAAGTTCCGAAAATCTCAATAGGGCTTATTTTCGGGGGATGTCTTATTTTCGGAAAAAGACGGTGTATATATATATATATATATATACATATATATATATATACTGTATACTGTATATATGATGTGGAGAGCTTGAGTCTTCCTGAAGTCAACAATCACCTCTTCTACCTTGTCCACATTCAGAGACAGATTGCTGCACTTGTGCCAGTTTGGCACTCATCATATCTAAAATTCTGAAAGCTGACTCATAGTCATTGCTGATGAGACCCACTACTGCTGTGTGATCCAAAAAACTTAATGATGGTGTCAAGGCTGTACACAGCTGAACAATTATGAGTCAAAAGAGTGAACAAAAGTAGGCTGAGTACATAGCCTAGGGCGGCGCCAGTACTCAGCTTTATGGTAGATGGCAGTTCTAAAGTGGGCTGTCTGGGGTCTCTCTGTCAGGAAATCCAGGATCCAGTTGCAAAGGGAACTGTTGCAGCCTTTAATTAGTTTGCTTACTATATGATCTTTGTTTATTTCTTTCAAAGTGAAGACACTGTGTTTAAATACTTTTTACTTTATGAGCTAAGCAGCTTATTATGTTGTTTGTCGAATCTTTTCTTTTATAAATGTGATCTTGCCTGTTATGACTACATTTTTGGATTTCCCTAAAAAAATAAATAAAATATTTAAAAAATGAATCTTTCCCTACTTTTGTTTTGAATCTTCTCCAAAAGCTCTTAAGAAAGCTTTACAAAATCCAGCTTTGATGACTTTTGATGCCAACTGCTTCTAGTTTCAAATTTAATCTTCACTGTAGAGCTGCGTCCAAGATTCTTTGAAAGTCTGAGACAATTACGTCATAAGCTTTGCTCTTATCTACTGCTCCTGTTGCCTTTTCAAAATAGTATAACAGGTTTTTAGGGTCTTCATTTCATGAACCTGTGCTAGCTTTTACTTAAATTATTTTCATGTAAGTCCATCCATCCATTTTCCAACCCGCTGAATCCAAACACAGGGTCACGGGGGTCTGCTGGAGCCAATCTCAGCCAACACAGGACACAAGGCAGGAACCAATCCCAGGCAGGGTGCCAACCCACCGATGGACACACACAAACACACCCACACACACACCAAGCACACACTAGGGCCAATTTAGAATCGCCAATCCACCTAACCTGCATGTCTTTGGACTGTGGGAGGAAACCCATGCAGACACGGGGAGAACATGCAAACTCCACACAGGGAGGACCTGGGAAGCGAACCCAGGTCCCCAGGTCTCCCAAGTGCGAGGCAGCAGCGCTACCCACTGCGCCACCGTGCCGCCCTTTTCATGTAAGTAGTTTTCAAAATTATTTCTCATTATGATTTCCATAATTTTGCACAGGAAAGAAGTAGGGCTGTATAATCTCTGAGATCCATTTTTTTCTACCCCTTGTTGTGGATTGGAGTTACATTGCCATATGCACTGAGATACACTTGGCTTGTAAATATAATATTTTACTTACTTCAACAGTTTTGTTTACTAGTCTTCAATGCTCTGAGTAACACTTGTGACTCTCATACTTTAAAATCTGTAAACTCTGAGCTTGTTCTTACTTCTGGCTGAGGCTTCTGTTTATTTCCTCCTTTACAAATATATGGGCGAAATATTTATTGTAGTCTTTTGCTCTTTGTTGGTTATTTTCCATCATTTTACCTTATGCATCTGCAAAGCCTCTTACACTTTCTTTTTCTGTTTTTTTTTTTTTTTTTTTTATGAAATAGCACAGTGATGTGTGTTTTTGGCTTCTGCTGCTTTTTCTTTTTCCGGTTTTCTGTGGTGGCGATCTGCGCCATCGGACCTTACTTTTACTCTATGTTAATTAGTATTCCCTAATTCTATTTTCTTATTTATTTTGTCTTTTTTCTCTTTCCTCATTATGTAAAGCACTTTGAGCTACATCATTTGTATGAAAATGAGCTATATAAATAAATGTTGTTTATGTTGTTTTCAGTATCTCTTTTAAACATGTGATCTGATAAGATGGCTGTGTGCAGATAATCGACAGTTAATCAGTGGCCTCACATGTTTATAAATGCAAGAGCATTAAATTATTCTCCTGTCAAGTCTGTGTGGGTTTTTTTTTTTTTTTTACTGGGGACTGTGGTCTTGCTCCTATATCTTAACTAGCCCACATGAGTGTTAAAGCAAGGAGCATCCTGCCTTGCACTCAGGGCTACTTAGATACTGTAGAATCTAGAATTGGACTAAACAGATTTGAAATTGTTATATTATGCAAGACTAAAAAGTTGTTATGGTGTCAGGGTGCAGTTTTTATATAGTTATTCTGCTGTCTGTGACACCCCATGTAGTGGGAATTGGGGAGACCAGACTACACTCTAGGTGTCTAGTATGTGGGACTGTGCACGACCAGGATGATGGTGTAAGACAGGGAGACATGGACACAAAAGGGTTGGGTTTTTACAAAAATAAAGTGAGATTTTATTTACAGGTGCACTTAAAGAAAAACAAAAATAACGTCCTGTGGAAAATATATATCAATGCACAGTCCAATACCGCAAAGAACACACAAAACAATTATAAAACGGGGCCCAAAAATTATGACTATTTACAGTATTTACAATGCTGACTTAAAGTCCCAAAGGAAAAAGAAAAATGCACACAAATGAATGAAACCCATATATGCACAAAAATCAAAAATAAAGCTGTCTTCCTCCACAGAAATCCAAGTCAGGAAGTGGCTCCTCTAAATAGTGTATAATAGAGAGTTACCAAAAAAAAAACGAAAAAGTGTATATACAAAGATAAACACTGCACCATTAACCACAACCCAATAAATACCTCCACCAAAGCTAATCCAGAGATATTTATACAAGAAAACATTTCAAAAAATCAATGCACAAGCATTAGTGCTTGGTAAATGCAAGACAGTGTTCTACCAAGTACCTCTCTCTCTACCCAGAAGACCCCCTCTAGAGGCCGGAAATTCCCAATTAAGCCGTCAAACGTCATTCTTCCACAGACATGTGATGACGTGGATGCGTCTGCGAACATAGACATACAGTATATAGATAGACGCCGCATTCACTGTATTGTCCAGTTGACATGATACGTCAGCGCATCCGACATATTGCGAGTGGCAAAAGTGCCATTTAAACTAATACAGGTAAACGTGGTAATCGGGTTTTCTGATGAAAAAACAATAACGTTTAAAACAGTATCGTTTACATACAACAGATTTTGGCAAATTGTTTAAATGCAATTATTTATATCCATTTATACACTAATAATGGCAATTATTAAATAATAATTATAATTATTATTATTATTTATTATTATTATATTATTATTAAATAATTCCTCCCATATAAGTAACATTTCTCGGACTGCCTTCTTCCATCTTCGAAACATCTGGCATCCCACAAAAACTTATCCATCACTTACAACTTATACAAAATTCTGCTGCCAGGATAATAAGCTGTTCTAAATCCACTGAACATATTACACCTATTCTCTCTCAAGTTCACTGGCTCCCTGTTAACTACAGAATACAATACAAAATACTGCTCTTAGCATTTAAAGCTCTCCAACAACCTAAACTGATCTCCAACAGACTTACACTTCCTCTCGCTCACTCAGATCCTCATCTGCAGCTCTAATTTCTGTACCGCACATCAGACTCAGTGCTCTGGGAGCTCGAACATCTCTCATAGTGCTCCTCAACTCTGGAATTCTCTTCCCTCCCGTATACATTACCTCGATTCAATAACACAATTTGAAACT
Source organism: Erpetoichthys calabaricus (assembly GCF_900747795.2). Lineage (NCBI taxonomy): Eukaryota > Metazoa > Chordata > Cladistia > Polypteriformes > Polypteridae > Erpetoichthys > Erpetoichthys calabaricus. The sequence goes on along the minus strand of NC_041395.2, from coordinate 303,154,621 downwards.
ACCCTCAAAACTTATCTTTTCAAACTGGCATACCAATTGCGAATTTTGCACTGTTACTGCCAGTTATCTTTGTTTGTTTGCTAATTAATGCTTTTTGATTTATCATTCTCTTGTTTTAATTTTACTGTTTAATTTTATTGTAAGGTGTCCTTGAGTGCCAAGAAAGGTGCCTATTAAATAAAATTTATTATTATTATTATTATTATTATTAATTATTGAGACAAAAACTTGACCAATGTCTGAAAGTCAAAATAGTAAGACTGCAACTGGCAGTCTGGTATTTCTTTTAACAGTGAAATGATGCATTCAATGTCAAAAATAAACAATTTTATTGTATACAAATTGGCTTAATAATTTCTAAAAACATTTCACTCATTCCTCTCTCAATCTCTCTCTCTCTCACATACTCACACAATGTGGTTACTTAAATATATACAGGATAGGATCTAAAATCCATGAAACAGAACTGTCTTACATAACTTTTTCCGTGTGTTGCCACTCTGTAATTTGAGAATTCAGTCTGGCAATATGGTGCAGCCTTAGTTTGTGGAAGACTAAAGACATGAGCATAAAATGATGGTTGTCAATTTCAAACTGAATTTCCTCAATGAGCTCCTTGAGAAAAAAATGCATCATCTGAACCAATCTCAGCCTGAACAAACTGATTGATCAAAGATACATTGACAGCTTGTCCTAATGTCGACTGTCAGATAAAACGCTCAGCTACTTTGACCACCTTGACTGTATCCTCAGAAGGAATCATCAAACCTCCTTTATTATTTTAATGTGAGTAGTGGTAGCTTTGATCATATGATGCCGGTACAGCATCTGTTACCAAACTAGCACGGCACACATCACAGGACAGGTTTCTGAAAATCCCGTCTAAGGGCTACCTCCCACAGCTTCCTGAGGTGGATTTCTTTGGGAAACTTTCAAAGTTTGAGAAATGTTAACAGCTAACAATAATCTACATAGTTAGTGATTAAATACGTTTAGCCAAACGTTGTTTGTAGACTCACTTGAGCACATACTGTAAATGCATAGCTTTGCTATCTTAGCCTGACGTAGCTAAAATTAAGATTATAAAACGGGATTGTCTAATGGCCAAGTATAACCAAAACAATTTGTTCAGCTTTACCTATGAAATGTAATCCCTGTGATCTAGTTTGGAGCGTACAGCGGTTTGTACAATCCCAAGCAGCACATGCGTGAGGCATCTTTATCCATTACTTCACTCCACAGCAGTGCCATTCGCAATATGGCGGCGACGTTGACGTACGATGCTCCTGGTCATGAGGCGTCTAGTAATTCTATGTCTATATCTGCGAAAAGTGGCATCTCCCGCCCTGCTCAATTTACTATAAAAGTGTGAGCAGTTGGCGCGCACACATAGCTATGGTGGCATTTAAGACATGTACTGTGCTTCTCCCAAAAAAATAAAAACCTGAAAGTAAATATTTTTTTTCTTCCCTTTCCCGAGCTACTGCCCAGACAACTGCCGATACGGGATCCCTTTTATAAGCCGCGGCAAGCGAATACTAAGATGCTTCGCACTTTCTCTTCTTCCAGCACTATGAGGTCGCGGGAGGCACGATTGGAAGACTGACAACACCATCTTTCCTCTCTCAGATGAACCCTACTGCAACGCTCCTCAAAAGCTGCTCATATTGTCAGCGAAGACATCCCTCTGCACTTTATAAATCGACAAAAAGGCAAGCTGTTATTCCTTTAAACTTTTTGTCCGTTTTTACTAAAACTACTGTCACTCTTTTAACACTGCAGAGGACACCAAACTAACTTTATTTAATTGCTGGTAATGCACATGAGGCACATTACCACACTGTCTCTACTGAGGAACAAATCAAGAGTTGAAAATAAGATGTGTAATTGGTTTACAGTCATTAACTCACCATACACCATAGGATGGGCAATAAAACCTTTAATAAGAAGGATACAGAACAATTACTTTAATATGCAGCCATGGCGATTCTCTCACCCTCTAGACCTCGTTTCCTGTATGCTCTCCACCTCAACACAGCACCCCGGAATATTATATGCCATTCAAATATTTAATGAATTTAGTAGAAAGTGAAGGTTTAGTTTGGTCTGGAATCAAATCTGTTATGCCAAGAAGTAGGAAATGGGATTCCGCAAGGGCAGAAAACAATGTGGGTTAGAAGATGAAACATTAGTGAAGTCTTACTGTTTAAATTTAAAACATTATCTGAAAGTCACCAGTTTTATGTGTCTATAAGCATTTCTAAGAAATTAGTTTCCTGCCATTTTCACTTTTCTGATCCATTAGAAATGTATCTTACAAATGAGCAGACAATCGAATATGATTCTGAAGTAGCTGCTCCACTTTAGCATTCAATGCTGTCAGCATTTGGATACAATTAATGGAACACATGGGGAAATACAAAGAAACTGTCAAAGGAAACTTGAACATCTGAAGATTCTGAAATACTACAGACATTTAATAATTTATCAGAATAAGATAATAAAAAAGTAAAGCTCACTAAGCAGTGAGATCAAAACTAACGTATGAATGGTGCACTGATTGTGATGTGAAAACCTGAACTTGAGAGCCACTGCTCCATTGGACTGCCATATTTAGTTGCACTAACATAAAATATCAGGTCTGTCTGTCTGTCCTCATGAAGAAACTCGACACCTGGTGGACTTATTTATTTGAAACCTTCTGAGAAAGTTCAGTCTTTGTTGAGAAATCTCAAATAGAACTTACTGTACAAATTTGCAAAACATGGTGAATTTCTGAAATCGTCCATTTTGAAACAAAGAAACATTGTGTGTGACATCATTATCTGATTAATTCATTCTTTAAAATTTAACTTCAACGACATTATTTCAGCTTATGTATTTTCCTTTTTTGCTGATCTGAGATCAACTTCTGAGGGCAAAACAAATCCCCAGTAAAACACCAGCAGAGTTGCACTATCACGGCAGCTGCTGATGTGCACATTTGTGTATTGCAATAAAGATTTAACCTCTCAAGCAAGTACTTCTTTCCAACATTTTATGTTTAGGAGACATGTACTACAACTAACAACTAATCAACTATCAATTAAGGATGAATCAATGACATTTATACATCACCTGAATTAGAATCTGCTGTGTATGAAAGCTCCTCAGACACCATAAATCTATTTGTACTCAGTTTCCTCTACAGTCCATACAGTACCTCCATGTCAATTTCACTTTAGTGATAACAATCAATGAAAGATTTTACAATATAATACAACCAATTGTACTCTATATTTATTTGCGTGTGTGTGTGCTTCTGTGCTACACCTCCATTTTTGTGTACACAAACACTTAAATAAACTATATATCTCAAAAATGACCTGTGAAAAAATTCTGCAGATCATAAGGCCTGGTCCCAGACAGCAGATATCCAGATTAAAACTAACAGATCGTATGGTAGTCATTGTTGGATGTAAGTTTTTTCAGGATATGAGGATAAGTATTGGACCAAACTGCACCAAAATAATAGGCCTGAAGCCTGTCACAAGACAAAAATAATACATTTTTTCAAAGCTTATTGTTGTATATAATTATCAGCATTGTCCTGCGGTGGGTTGGCACCCTGCCCAGGATTGGTTCCCTGCCTTGTGCCCTGTGTTGGCTGGGATTGGCTCCAGCAGACCCCCGTGACCCTGTGTTTGGATTCAGCGGGTTGGATAATGGATGGATGGATAATTATCAGCATTCAGGGCAGATATCTCTGAAGCCACTTGTTCTAAACTTTTGTACCTTTGCTAGGATGAAGTTATTTAGGATCTCTACATAACACAAAAAACCTGCGCAATTTTCTGATGAAAATTGTAATTTTTACAACGTGAAATTCAATTTCAGTTTCCTACAGACACACACACACACACACAGACTCCATGCTTAAATTAACTTTACTCGACATTTTGAACATTGCAGAACCAGAGAATTCAGAATCTGAATTTTAACTCGATAACAAAATTTTGACCCCATCACCAAACTTTCATTTATATTGAAGTAATAATTATTACATGCACTCTATTAACATATCCAAATACATATTATCATCACCTTTTGTTGAATATCACTTAGTGTCATAAAACATTTAAAAAACAAAAAGATATCTTTGTCCTTAAGTAAATAAACAAAAATTAAAAATGCCACAAAACAGCTAAACATGTGCCTGAACATACCTGAATGTGACACTATGTTATACTTTGTTCTATCTGTTAATAAAGTTTATCAAGTAACTGTTCTTTGAGTTTCTTCTTCATCATAAATGACACTGATGGTCAGAAACAAGCATCCAGCTTGCTAAAATGAAGTGTGCTGTCATGTGAGTGAAGACATGTCAATGTCTTATTATAGCTAGAATTAATATCACAATATTTTATAGAACTCTTTGAATGATTAGTATCATCTCAGAAGTGCAGCCGTCAAGAGTTACACAGATGAGTCAGCAGTGAGGATTGTAAGACCTTCTCCCTACCCGAGAGACCACTCTGACTTCCTAATTTCTTTGTGCACGATATTTTGTCATGCTCTTATACAGTTAGCTAAAAGCATGCCCACTTGTTTCAAATTTTCACTGTACTAAAACATTCATCTTCTTAAATTGCCCTTTATTTATGGTACAAATGTTACAAAATGCAAAACTGTAATAAGGCAATTTATGCAGGATTCTTCTCCAAAAGGATTAGGTACAGATAACAAATTTTTGAAAGCTTAAATTGGTACCGCAGCAATGTGCACACTGCTGCATAGTTATTTGTGCTTAACTGAATCTACAGATGAAAGGAGGTCATTGTATAATGTATATTTTTGCCCTTGAAAGTTTGCCCTTAAAATAGATTTAATTGCCAACTTACAAGGAAAACATGAGAAGAATTGCTTAGCAATCAACCCCAATGTATTGGGGAGAGCATGGGAGAACAGCACAATTATCAAGGCAATTAAGATCTACTTCTTTTTTTTTTTGTTGTTAAACTAATTGGTTTCCAAGAAATCATTCCTATTTCCAAAATGTTGTTCCAAGTAAAGCTATAACAGCCCTACTCTGACTTGTTAGGGTAGCAGTAAAGCTTGCTTAATGAAGCTTTCCCACCATAGGCTTTGTAGAGTGACGCAAATGGCGACTGGCACTGGGTGAAAAGCAAAAGAGAATCCAAGACGGATTTCGTAAGTCCAATAAGAGTCCTGTGGCCAAGTCCCATGGATTGGGGTTTAGATTTCAGCCATGATTAGTTCAGGCCAGATAAAACTGTTAACAGTAACTGTAAACAGCAGCCCAGTTCACTGCACCAGTAGCTTATGAGCAGTGAACTCATCATGGCTGAAGGAGGTAAATATTAATTAACATGGTGTGCTCAGCACTCATCAGTCTCTCCCGAGGAATGGCAGCCCTCACTGCTTCTTCCTAAACCCAACAACTCAGGACAGCCCAATTATTTCAACGACATCTTAGATGCTTCTTCAAATACAATACAATACAATACAATTTATTTTTGTGTCCCCCAAAATCACACTAGGACTGCCGCAAAGGGCTTTAACAGGCCCTGCCTTTTGATGAGCCCTCCAGCCTTGACTGTCTAAGAAGACAAGGAACCCCCCCCCCCCCCCCCAAAAAAAAACCCTTGTTGGGAAAAAAAAATGGAAGGAACCTTGGGAAAGGCAGTTCAAAGAGAGAGACCCCTTTCCAGGTAGGTTGGGTGTGCAATGGGTGTCAAAAAAAAGGGGGTCAATAAAATACAATACACAGAACAGAACGCAAGTAATCCTCAAAACAATATAAATCCATACCTGTTTTCCAGATTTTCAGGCATGCAACAGCACTATGGCTATAAAAGTTTGAACTTTTGCTTATTTGTTTATGTATTTACCAACCGCGATATAGCGAGGGATCACTGTACACAGAACAGAACACAAGTTTCGCCCGCGTAGTAGTGAAACAGGACAAACTTTAAAAATCAATAAACAAACAGGTATCGCTAGGTAAGCGAAGGCAAGGTCCACTCCAAAACAGCAAGAGGTACAGTGATTCAAACGGAGGCACGTGAGTGAGGAGGGCCCCGCCCGTCGCCCCACTCCTGATGTCATGCTTCCCTTGGCTCGTAGCCTCTGTCTTGGATTAGCACGAACATATCGCTCCTGCAAGCGAACTATGATTCTTAGCAGAGAAGTTGCGAAATCAATCAGAATGTTCAAGCAAATTCCAGAAAAAAAAGATCTAAATCCGTTAAGTAGTTCTCTCGTTTGCTAGCTAAGTGGATGTAAGATACGCCCCGAGGCTGACGAGTGAGTAAGGAGGGCCCTGCCCCCCTCCCTTCGGCCCGCTGCGTGTCTCTCGGATTAGCGCAAATAAATCGGCACCACAAGCGAACTATGATACTTAGTGAGATGGGAGAGGTCGCAAAATCAACCGGAATGTTGAAGCAAATTATAGAAAAAAAACCCGATCTAAATCCGTTATGTAGTTCTTTCGTGAAAGCGGACAGACAGAGAGACAGATATTGAATTTTATATATGTATATAGAGATGTACGTGTTTTTTTATTTTTACATTAAGTGCTCATTGCTCATGGAAGTGTACAAGAGATCTGAAAAGCTTACTAAAGCTTACTTATGCCTGATCTAAGACACTTTCGCTGTAATAATTGCTGTTATCTGAGAATATTAAAAAGTGAGTTAATTAAATGTATGTATAATATATCATAAAAGAGCCAAGTAATCTAGAGCCGGGGTTCCTTACCTCTTTTTATCTGAGGAACCAAATAAGAAAATCAGTGCCATACTGGGAAGCAAAAAAAGGATTATTACATTATTATGATGACAGCACAGTCATTTATAAGCAAATAGCAATGGCCTTAAAATAAAAAAACAGTATACACGATATCATAGTGGCCAATCCCTGAATTCCCAAGGGGTAGGAAACAACAGTATTGGCACTTTGGATGTTCTTTTTGCATTTTTTCAAAATGTTTTTCAAAAGGTTTTTGCTCAAGTAGTGATGTTTCATGTCACATCCAAACAACATGATAGTCAAGTGCAGTTGAAATTTTAAATTGACGCTGTGTGAGCATGATTCAGTAACTGTTCTCTGTGATGGATTGGCACCCTGCCTATGGTACTTCCTGCATTAGTTCAAAGCTGCTACGTCACCCATTGATCTCCAATGAGCCTGTACTAGATAAATGATTTAAAAAATGCATGGATGGATATAACTCAGATCATAAATCTCTACATATAAAATAGAATGTATGTCTGTCTGTCCCCTAAGCAATCCTACACCACTTGACTGATCTGGGCCATATTTTGCATAGCTGATTTTTGTTTCCTGTGTGCTGCAGTATGCACACCAGTGCCAATTGCTGACTCAGAGCAGATATTACAATCATACATTTTTGACCAGTCTAAGCCAAATTTTGCATAGTTGCTCTCTAGGACCATATGGACAAGATAGACTACTTTGGAACTCAAAATTTTAACCTATCATTACTTACCTGAGCAATACCCCATGCTGCTTCTGCCTACTGTAGTATGTGGAAGAAAGGAGGCCACAAAATATTAATTTAACAAAAAGAGGACTTTAATAGCATTAATGGTAATCCAGAACTTTAAGTTATGAATCTCCAGTTCACACAGTGCACACCCTTTATAGCTTAAAATCTCCCCCCCCCACTCTTGTGATTCCATAAATTATTGTCACACTGCTTAGCTCATACCAACAACAGTTAGGTCATGTCTGGTGACCCTCAGTGAACAAGCATTTAACAGCTGCATCGTTTACAGAAATCATTAATTGTCTTTTCAGTAACTGCCTCCTTAGCATTACATTTGTTCCCAAAAAACATGTAAAAAAAGTGTAGCATTTTTTTTGCCTTGAAAAATTACATTTTTATTCAATCTCATCTTTTACTGTAAAATGTGCAAAACACCAAAAGTACAAAGTGTACAAAGCATAACGAAAAAAGTAATAATAATAATGATGAATAATAATAATAAAAAATCAAAAAATGAAATAATAATAATAATAATAATAATGATACTGATGCTTATACCATATATACCAGGGATCTCAAACTCCTCCAGTGGCTGCAGGTTTTCATTCTAAGCCTTTTCTTAATTAGTGACCTGTTTCTTCTTTTGAATTCATTTTAATTGACTTGTTTTTTAAGATTTGCTCCCTGGAATTTCTTCATCGTTCCTCTGAATTGCTTCATTTCTTTCCTTAAACAGAAATGAAATGTGAAGTGAGTGAACCAACAGAAGATCAACTAAGTCAGGTCCTCAAACTCAATTTCTTCGAGTCTTGTTGTTAATTAAACCCATTCTTTAATTCAATGGCTTGTTGCTGCTCTCATTGTGCAATAGAATACATTTTCAAAAATGTTGATTTTTTCTTTACTTTTCTAAGAGCACTGTTAAAATGTTTTGGGGACCTGAGCAAATCAACATTCCTGAGACCTTCACCCTTTTTAATTTCAGATATTGTATGATGGTCACAGTTTTCTGGTCATGGTTTGGCTCATTTTGTGTCTCATTATTGTTTGGCTGCTAATTAAGGAAAAAGAAACAATTACTGGGTGTGAGTCTTCAAGAGCAAGTCAATTAAAATGAACTCAAAAGAAGCTGATTAGCAGCAAAAACAGGTCACTAATTAAGAAAAGGATTAGAATGAAAACCTGCAGCCACTGCGGCCCACCAGGATTAGAGTTTCAGATCTCTGGCATATACTGTCAAAATGTTTTTTATTTGGTATCTCTGAACGGGTAAACTGCTTAGGTTTATGGTCATTTACCTGACACTGTTCAGCATAACGATTCGTCTCAACAACAATTCTTTCAATCACGTAACTCAAATAAGTAAGTGGATCTTGACTGTCAAAGTTAATTTTTATTCCTGTTTGCCCCACAAAATCAAAACAAGCTGGTGCTGGTTGATTTGAAGCAGGGTCAAAAGAAACCCAAACATGAGCGTCCCTTTCAGATTGATCAGAATCACTTTTGGTTTCACTGTCAATTTCAATTTCTTTTTTTATTTTTTTTTTCTGTCCACCCTGGCCATCGGACCTTACTCCTTTTCTATGTTAACTAATGTTGTCTTATTTTAATTTCTTATTTTGTCTTTTATTTTTCTTTTCTTCATTATGTAAAGCACTTTGAGCTACTTTTTGTATGAAAATGTGCTATATAAATAAATGTTGTTGTTGTTGCTTGAAGAGAGATTCACTTTGTCATCACTGCTGATGAGAGGCTCCTCACTCTTACAGCTCGTATCAAGAGCGTGCAACACCTGGGCTGCTGAAAAACGTTTCCTATGAAATACCATTATGAGGCTAGGAGAAGATGCGTCTACACCATTTCCCAGGTAACACTCTGCTCTAACGCTTAAATGAGACACATCTATACAGTTGTCTGAGTGACTCTTAAGTTATTCCTTACACAAGAACAAAATATTGCCTTCACATAACTCTAAAGTCTGCTTGTGTAAATATTTGTTATACTAATGCTGGGCGGTATACCGGTTCATACCGAAAATCGTTTATTATTTTTGTTATGATATGGATTTTTCTTATACCGCAACACCGGTTCAAGTGGGGACCTTTTTCACTGCTACACCACTAAACACAGGTGTTGCGCAGGGGCTCTTTTTCACTGCTACACCGCTAAATAGGTAGTGGTATTGTAGGTATTGCGTGGTGAAAATGGACAGAGAACATTCCGAAACTGAAGCTATAGCTGACGATAAAGTTGAACATGATGACACAGAAGAACTTTTGCCGAAAAAAAGGAGTCACGTCCATTGCCTGGAGATACTTTGGTTTTAAAAAGTCGGATGTGGACCATTATGTTCAAATGTGTAAATACTGTTTCTATACTACAGGATAATACTGCAAGCCAAGTTGTACTTGTTTTATTTGTTTTCAATACAGTGTAATGTACCTGGTTACTGTGTAATAGTGTGACGACATGTTGACTTTATTCTCGACATTTCCACTTTAATCTCGACGCTTATGATGAGAATAAAGTTGACATGTTGACTTTATTCTTGCCATTTATGTCAAGATTAAAGTTGGCGTGTTGACTTTATTCTCGTACTGTGTCATTAAAGTAGAACATTGTAAACTAAACTTCATCGTAAAATGAATATTTAATTTACTAGATTTTCTCAAACCCCGTCATAAGTTATATAGCACATTAAATGCTTTGTGTTAAGTGTTCCCCGAGCCATGTTAAATCTCTTGTACTGAGGAGGCGCCGGCAGCGATCGCCGCACAGAATTCATTCACTTCATGATATTCCTGCTCTCTGAAATTTTATAATGCTAAGATAAATGCTTGATATAATTTTCATGATGAAATGCATTAAAGAATGTATTAATCATGTGGGGGCACGGCGGCATGGAGGTTGCTCTGCTGCCTCACAGCAAGGGTGTCTCAGGTGTACCCTGCCTTGCATTTGCATGTTTTTCTGGTGGGTTTACTCAGCGCTTCAGTTTCCTTTCAAAGTCATGTAGGTGTGGGGTTTTGTTATGCTATATTGACCCTGCTAGTGTATGTTTTGCTCGTATTCACCCTATGATGTGCTGGCGACTCGTTCAGGGATGGGCGCAACCCTGAATGGATGGCATAATTAAACATGTATAACGAAGATATTTTTTAAAGTTCTGAACACTCCATGGGCTAAGTTTATAACTAGTTTTCATTTCACAAAGACGTTTATTGTGTGGTGATTGGTTATGTGGAGAAAGAGAAAGGAAGGATAGGAACTGAAGGGTTTGGTACGTCAAATAGATACAGCACGCATGCAATAAAGAAAGCCCGCTCAGAATAACATCCATTGAATTCTGTGTTCGTGTCTCCGACCACCAGATTACAAACCCAACATTTACACAATATTTAAGTTAAACCTGTGTGATACCCATTTATACATCCAGTTTTTTGGAGCCGGAGCCTCGTAACACCAACCATAAAGTTCTCTACACTGAACATACACCTGGGGACCCCTTAATGCGAGGGAACAGCACAAAAGCTTCACTACCGTGCATGTTTAATACCTGCTTTAATGCATTTCATCATGAAAATTATATCAAGTATTTATCTTAGCATTCTAAATTTTCAGCGAGCAGGAATATTATGAAGTGAATGGATTCTGTGCGGTGATCGCTGTCTCCTCTTAGTGTGGAGGAAGTCAGTTTAAGAAGCGTAGTGATTAACAACTGGGTCGGGGAACACTTAACACAAAGCATTTAATGTGCTGCATTAACTTATGACGGGGTTTGAGAAAATCTAGTAAATTAAACATTGATTTTAAGATGAAGTTTAGTTTATGACATTCTACTTTAATTATAAAATAAACTATGAGAATAAAGTGGACATGTCGACTTTATTCTCGACATATAGTATGTTTTTTTTCTTCCCTGTGTCCATATTTTTTTTTCTTCACCGTGGCCCTAATACGATTCCGTAGGGCTATACCACAAATAGCATTATAAATGCAAGCTGTAGTTTTATTATTTATGCATATAGCTTAGCTTGAAGCAAGGTCCATATTAATGCAGTTTGCCTAAATAATGATTCAGTTGGTAAAGATGTCATCACCAAGTTGCACTTGTTTTGTTTTATTTTATTTGAATTTGGTGAATACTGTGTTATGCACCTGGGCTTGAAGCCTTGAAGTAATAGTGCAACTATCAGTAATAATACTATTATTTATTTTATTGTTATTATTTATTAGTTTAAACATTATGCAGTTTAATGATGGTAAAGTTGTTTAAAAAGTCACTTTAACGTGTCAGTGGACAGAGATTGTTAAAATTAACAGAAAGTGTAGTTGGTTTACAAAAAATATTTACTATTTATTCCTTTTCTAAGACATGTTCAGTGCAATACAACTTTTGACAAGCACTTCTGGTTATTTTACTAAGTCTAAATGCCTCTTTGGATGGTTGAAAATATGTTGTCAAAACTATAGTTTAAGTTTTTGCAAAATTTGTTCAATAAAAAGGTTCTATATTTTGACTGCATCTGTCATGCAATGTGATTCCTTCTCTTTATTAGTGCCACCCCCTTGAAAACTATCACTTTATAGGGCCATGCAAACCTGTATTAATACTTGTGTGCACATTAAAATGTTTTTTTTCGTACAATGTGCAATGCTCTTGACAGTGGAATAGGTTATTCTTAGCCAGTAATTGCAGTGGAAAATGTATTTAACACCACTCATGCATGGGGAAAAAAATATAGTCAAATACCGTGAAACCGGGATAATTTAGAAAAATACCGTGATATAGAATTTTGGTCATACCGCCCACCCTTTTGTTATACTAATAACAAACCCAGCCACGGGGGATGCACAAATCTGGAACTGAGGGTAGGAACTTTGAATGTTGGCAGTATGACTGGTAAGGGGAGAGAGTTGGTGGACATGATAGAGAGAAGGAAGGTTGATATATTGTGTGTGCAAGAGACTAAATGGAAGGGGAGTAAGGCCAGGTGGATTGGAGGTGGATTCAAATTGTTCTATCATGGGAGGAGAAATGGGGTAGGAGTTATTCTGAAGGAACAGTATGTCAAGAGTGTTTTGGAGGTGAAAAGAGTGTCAAGCAGAATAATGATTATGAAGCTTGAAATTGGAGGTGTGATGATAAATGTTGTTAGTGCATATGCACCGCAAGTTGGGTGTGCAATTGGTGAGAAAGAAGATTTTTGGAGTGAGTTGGATGAAGTGATGAACAGTATACCCAAGGGACAGAAAGTGGTGATTGGAGCAGATTTCAATGGGCATGCTGGTGAAGGGAACAGTGGAGATGAGGAGGTGATGGGTAGGTATGGTGTCAAGGAGAGGAATGAAGAAGGTCAGAGGATAGTGGATTTTGCCAAAAGGATGGACATGGCTTTGGTAAATACATATTTTAAGAAGAGGGAGGAACATAGGGTTACGTACAAGAGTGGAGGAAGATGCACAAATGTAGATTACATCCTATGCAGAAGAGTTGATCTGAAGGAGACTGAAGACTTCAAAGTAGTGTCAAGGGAAAGTGTAGTTAAGCAGCATAGGTGGTCTGTAGGATGACGTTGGAGATCAAGAGGAGAAAGAGAGTGAGGGCAGAGCCAAGGATCAAATGGTGGAAGTTGAAAAAGGTTGAGTTTATGGAGAAGGTGAGACAGGCACTGGGTGGCAGTGAAGAGTTACCAGACAGCTGGGAAACTACTGCAGATGTAGTAAGGGTGACAGCAAGAAGGGGCTTGGCGTGACATCTGGACAGAGGAAGGAGGAAAAGGAAACCTGGTGGTGGAATGAGGAAATACAGGAGAGTATACAGAGGAAGAGGATGGCAAAGAAGAAGTGGGATGGTCAGAGAGATGCAGAAAGTAGACAAGAGTACAAGGAGATAAGGCGCACGGTGAAGAGAGAGGTGGCAAAGGATAAAGAAAAGGCGTATGATGAGTTGTATGAGAGGTTGGACACTAAGGATGGAGAAAAGCACCTGTACCGATTGGCTAGACAGAGGGACCGAGCTGGGAAAGATGTGCAGCAGGTTAGGGTCATAAAGGATAAAGATGGAAATGTTCTCACAAGCGAGGAGAGTGTGTTGAGCAGATGGAAAGAGTACTTTGAGAGGCTGATGAATGAAGAGAACGAGAGAAGAGGTTGGATGATGTGGAGATAGTGAATCAGGAAGTGCAATGGATTAGCAAGGAGGAAGTAAGGACAGCTATGAAGGGGATGAAAAATGGAAAGGCCGTTGGTCCAGATGACATATCTATGGAAGCATGGAGGTGTTTAGGAGAGATGGCAGTGGAGTTTTTAACCAGATTGTTTAATGGAATCTTGGAAAGTGACAGGATGCCTGAGGAGTGGAGAAGAAGTGTACTGGTGCCGATATTTAAGAATAAGGGGGATGTGCAGGACTGCAGTAACTACAGGGGAATAAAATTGATGAGCCACAGCATGAAGTTATAGGAAAGAGTAGTGGAAGCTAGGTTAAGAAGTGAGGTGATGATTAGTGAGCAGCAGTATGGTTTCATGCCAAGAAAGAGCACCACAGATGCAATGTTTCCTCCGAGGATGTTGATGGAGAAGTTTAGCGAAGGCCAGAAGGAGTTGCATTGTGTCTTTGTGGACCTGGAGAAAGCCAATGACAGGGTGCCTCACGTCAAAAGGAGCTGTGGTATTGTATGAGGAAGTTGGGAGTGGCAGAGAAGTACGTAAGAGTTGTACAGGATATATACGAGGGAAGTGTGACAGTGGTGATGTCTGCGGTAGGAGCGACGGATACATTCAACGTGGAGGTGGGATTACATCAGGGATCGGTTCTGAGCCCTTTCTTATTTGCAATGGTGACGGACAGGTTGACAGACAAGATTAGACAGTGGACTATGATGTTTGTTGATGACATTGTGATCTGTAGCGATAGTTAGGGAGCAGGTTGAGGAGACCCTGGAGAGGTGGAGATATGCTCTAGAGAGGAGAGAAATGAAGGTCAGTAGGAACAAGACAAAATACATATGTGTAAATGAGAGGGAGGTCAGTGGAATGGTGAGGATGCAGGGAGTAGAGGTGGAGAAGGTGGATGAGTTTAAATACTTAGGATCAACAGTACAGACTAATGGGGATTGTGGAAGAGAGGTGAAAAAGAGTGCAGGCAGGGTGGAATCGGTGGAGAAGAGTGTCAGGAGTAATGTGTGACAGACGGGTATCAGCAAGAGTGAAAGGGAAGGTCTACAGGACGGTAGTGAGATCAGCTATGTTATATGAGTTGGAGACGGTGGCACTGACCAGAAAGCAGGAGACAGAGCTGGAGGTAGCAGAGTTAAAGATGCTAAGATTCGCACTGGGTGTGACGAGGATGGATAGGATTAGAAATGAGGACATTAGAGGGTCAGCTCAAGTTGGACGGTTGGGAGACAAAGTCAGAGAGGTGAGATTGCATTGGTTTGGACGTGTGCAGAGGAGAGATGCTGTGTATATTGGGAGAAGGATGCTAAGGATAGAGCTGCCAGGGAAGAGGAAAAGAAGAAGGCCTAAGCGAAGGTTTATGGATGTAGAGAGAGAGGACATGCAGGTGATGGGTGTAACAGAACAAGATGCAGAGGACAGAAAGATATGGAAGAAGATTATCCACTGTGGCAACCCTTAACGGGAGCAGCCGAAAGAAGAAGAAGAAGAGTTATACTAATAACACTGGTGAATAACACTGTTGTCCCTAGAATTCTGATTGGTGTTCTAAGTATCTTATATATAAATGTCTATGCGTGGAAGTATGTGTGTCTGTCTGGCCCGGAAGTGAGAGGTGGAGTCGGGGTAAGGGCTCCATCTCCAAGGATGCGCAAGCAAGGTCAGCATGTCAGCAAAACTAAACTTCTGAAGAAAGACAGTCGCTTAGCCGCTAATACACAAGCGTTGTGAGAACGTCGGCAAAACGAATCCTCCTAGGAGAGAGATTCCCAGAGTAGTTCCTTTCAATTACCTGACATCTCTACATTTCAATTTTTTTTTCTGACAATTTCAATAGTTTCTAGAACACATTGCTTTTTGCAGCACGGGCTTACACAGTTAGTACTTAATAAGTACCTATAAAGACACGGTTTTGGCCAGCACTTAAAGAAAATAACTAATATGAAACTGTGTAACATATATGAAACCCAGCTCATTATTTATTTTAAACAATCACATATATTTTCGTAGAAATAGGTTTTAAAGTTAACAGAGCAGATTTCAAACCATGAAGGGAAACATATAAATTGAGCATAAATTCTTCCAGTCCTGCGGTGGGTTGGCACCCTGCCCGGGATTGGTTCCTGCCTTGTGCCCTGTGTTGGCTGGGATTGGCTCCAGCAGACCCCCGTGACCTTGTGTTCGGATTCAGCAGGTTGGAAAATGGATGGATGGATAAATTCTTCCATAAGTATAAGACGGAGTAGTGTGCGCTTTTGTTGGAGCGTTTGGAGTTAGGTAACCCTTGATTGAGAGTGGAAGTGCCACTCAACACAAAGGAAAATCAAGGGGTTATTGTTTAATTCCTGCTTTGCTGGCTCATTTTCATAATTTAAGCACTATGAACTGTCCATCCCACAGTTCTGGAATCCAACCAGAGCTAAAAAGAACAAATTCTTGACACACAAGAGCTGAGACATTGATAGGGGAGGCTGTGTGGATGACGGATGACACAACTACCAATAGCAACACATAAAACACATAAACCTTTGCTTTCTTTCCTTACCTCATTCTTCAGATATACCCAGGCAATGGCAGGTATTTGGCTAGTCAAATATAAAACCCAGATTCCAGAGGCAGCAGATGCGCTTAAATGCATGTGCATTATGTAGAAGGCTAAAATCACATGAACAATCCACTAAATAAAGAATAAAATTAAGAGGTGCAAATCTTTATAAAATAAGAATGGCACGATCCATATAATGTTCCACTTCTTTATCAATTGCTAGCTGGCTTTCTGAAACGAATTGCTAGAGTCCCGTGCTGAACTTCCACCTTCATGAATTTCCTCATACATAACTGTGTGCTCATCCAGATTTTTTAAACACTTGAACTCACAGAGTTGTGTGAACATGCAGGCCTCAACCACTTATAATACTTCATTATGAATATATCCATGAAACACATTTCTGTATTTCTTTGGATTCTTTTAACAGCTGTTCTTTTAATGCAGCATGTTTTATATGTAAAAAGCTGAGGGGCAAACATGGTTCACCTAGGATGCAAAAGGAGCCTGCAACACAATCCATTACAGCCCACGGACACTGACTGGTTATCCAATATATTGATCTGCTTCTTACTGATAGCTACTAGCCTCAATAATACACTCTTTAGGAATGATAATTAGAGTCTTATACACACACAACTTTATAGCAATTTACCGTATTGATTAGATAGTAAATTGTTGATTAAAATTAACCTCTTTTAATTTCTCCATATAAGTCTTATGCATGGTTTGCTTGCTGCTGATTCTTAGCCTCTGCATTCAAGATTCCAAGAATTTAGCAAAAAGGATTTTTCTCTTTAGATTTCAAGAGTTGCATTATTCAATTGAACCAAGTCAAGCATGTGCGTGACAGGATGCAATTCAAACCCTACATTAATCACTACATGATGAAGTTTCCTTTATTACTATGCAGAAGAATAGATAAGGAGAACTTCTAGCTTCAATACCTGACAAGATATTATAATTTGACAGACATTTATGAAATCTGGATGTAGTTTAAGAGCAATAGCAGGGCTGTTCTTATAGCTTAAGTTACAATGAGCAGGCCTGAACTATTGATATATATTTATCAGTCTTCAGTAATGAGTAATTGTATTAACCCAAAATGTAGTTTTTAATAATTGAATTTTTTTTTTTATTATTATTTACATTATTGAAGCTAGAGGTAGCGGTGCAATGGACGGAGGCA
Source organism: Erpetoichthys calabaricus (assembly GCF_900747795.2). Classification (NCBI taxonomy): domain Eukaryota; kingdom Metazoa; phylum Chordata; class Cladistia; order Polypteriformes; family Polypteridae; genus Erpetoichthys; species Erpetoichthys calabaricus. The sequence continues at coordinate 303,137,197 of NC_041395.2, read as the reverse complement.
AGAGACAAGGTTATCATCCAGGACCAGTTGCTGTCTCTGTTGAAGTTGTATTTACTCCCCGTATCTGAATGGGGTTTTCTTAAAGTGCTTCAGTTTTCCTGACACACTATAATAATATGCATTATTGGGCTCCCCGAACTCTTAAAAGGAGCCTGATGTAAGTATGTGCATGTGATTATGCCCTGACCCCAAGAGGGTTGGTTTCTGCCTTGCACACTTTGCCCCCATAAAAAGCCTCTATTCTCCTTGACGACTGAATTCGATTAAGTGAGTCTGAAAATGCATGACTAGATGGATGCCCATTCCTCTCCCTACCTTTTCTGCTCTCAATTTTGACTACCATTCTCTAAAATTGAAATTTGGATAATTATGGATAATTAATTTTGATACACTGGCCTACAGCTCCAAGTCATTTGCAGATGGGCCTTGTATTAACAAATTCCAAGCAAATCATTTAATAGTCAACACTTACACAATATGAATGACTTCGATAGCATGGTTCCGTTTTAGTGGGATAATGACAAAGTCCAGAGATGCGAAAAGTTGGGATGTCAACCATGTCATTCCATTTAATTCCACAAAAATTAAAAACAAAAGCAGCACTTGATGGCACAATCCCATCAACAAGTGTTAAACGAAAAGAAAATAGCCTTGATAGCCTCTCTTTGGAGTGTTTGCCTGGGTCAGGATGATTAGCTCAGTCCAACGATAGACATCCTCTTCCAGGAAGCCCGGGCATCAAAACACTCGGATAGGAAGGGGCAGAGTCAGTTGCCCTCATAGGGTATCTTCCCAGAGCTATGGAGGGAAAGAGAGTTGGCACAGATAGGGACAGCACACCCTCTTGTCCCAGGGTTGTATGACATACCTCTAATGAGTCCCGATGGTGCTTCTCCGACACACCTAGGTGACACGGGTCACTTCCTGATTGATTTCAAAATTATTTCTAATAAGGAGCAGCAAGGTTTATATGGTTGGGACTTTTGTTGTATATCCTTTATTGGTTATTCCAATTGGTTTTAAATTCCTCCATCGATTAAGAGATATAGATCGAGAAGATGGCCTTATAATAATTTTACGTGTACATCACTTCCAAAAATATATGTGATTTTTACATCCTTTGAGGTGCTCATATTAGATGTTAAAACAAAATCCAACACAATTGTTCCTAACTGAATTTGGCAGCCTTTGATTGACGGAGCTTTAAAGAATGATTCTTTACTGTTGAAGGGGGATTTTAATATTCACAGAGATGTGGAAACAGACACGTCTAGCAAATGTTTAACTCACTCAACCAACTTAGCTGGTCTGCTCTGATATTTAATAAGTCTGATACCGTTGCATCAGCAAATTGACAAGATTTTAAAAATGAATAAGCACATAAAGGGTCAAAATCAAAAACATAAACATCAAAGTCAAAAATGAGAGACAAGAATTGTGGTCAAAATTTTAGAAACAAGAAACATTAGGACTGAGAAACTTTTAGGAAAAGTGATTTGAAAACTCAGATCAGGGAGTGAATTTCTGAATAACCTTTTATCTCCTTACATTGTACTCAAAGGACGCCCATAGTAATATGTGAAGAAGTCTTAGTGGCAGGAACCAAACAAGGTGATGATCATGAAAAATACAATATAGTGGAGAAAATAGTCAAAAAACTGATTGGCATTTCCAGAAATAACTGTCAAATGTTTTAGGGCCATCTGTTCTTGCTATTATCAATAGCAGCCTTTCCTCAGGCGTAGTTCCTAATTTGTTTAAACATGCCATAGTGCAACCATTGATCAAAAAACCAAGCCTAGATCCCACTGTGCTATCCAATTTTAGACCGATTTCCAAGCTTCCATTTCTGTCCAAAATTTTGGAGAGAAGTGTGTATATTCAATTGAAAGCCTTTTTAGATGAAAGTGATGTGCTCGAAGTGTTTCAATCTGGTTTTAAGCTGCTTCACAGTACTGAAACCGCATTACTGAAGGTTTTTAATGACATCCTTTTGGCAACAGACTCAGGGGATTATGTGATTTTAGTTCTGATCGATTTAACAGCTGCTTTTGATACTATACATCATAGTATTTTATTATTTCGTCTGGAGCATTGTGTGGGCATTTGTGGTACGGCCTTGGCGTGGTTTAAATCGTACTTGACTTAAAGAACTTTTTCAGTGAGGCTAGATGAATTTAGATCCTCCTCTGCTTCACTATCATGTGGGGTTCCGCAAGGCTCCATACTTGGTCCTCTGCTATTTTCTTTGTATCTCCTGCCTCTTGGCTCTATTCTTAGAAAGCATAAAATTGCTTTCCATTGTTATGCAGACGATACTCAGGTTTATGTACCCCTCAAACGCAAGGATGCTTACTCCATACAAACTTTGGTTATGTGCCTAGAAGAGGTGAAAGCTTGGATGGCAGTGAACTTCTTAAATTTTAATGAAAATAAGACAGAGGTTATAGTTTTTGGTCCTGGGGCACCAGTGGGTCTATTTCTACTTCTGCTCCTGTGGATTTGGGTCCCCTAGCACAATATGGTACACCTGTTATCACAAATGTGGGTTTTAGGATAGATGAGGATTTTAGACTGGACGGTCAGATCAGCGCAGTGGTGAAATCTTGTTTTTTTCAGCTAAGACGTTTGGCGAAGATAAAAAACATTCTTTCCAAAGATCAATTTGCAACAGTAATCCATGCCTTTATTACAACCCGGTTGGACTATTGTAATTCGTTGTATGTTGATGTTAGCCAGTCCACCCTGTCTCGGCTCCAGCTGGTGCAAAATGCTGCTGCTCGCCTTTTAACTGGCACGCGAAAGAATGAGCACATTACACCTGTATTATCCTCACTGCACTGGCTGCCTGTTCAGCTTAGAGTTTATTTTAAGATTCTTTGATTTGTTTTTAAGTTCTTAAATGGGCTTGCTCCGCTCTAGCTCGCTGAGATGCTGCATATGCACTCTCCTTCCCGCTCACTGAGATCAGCTGGTCAGCTGCTTCTGGATGTGCCTAGGATTCAGCGAAAGCTCAGGGGGGATAGGGCTTTTTCCGTTGTGGCTCCAAGGCTCTGGAATTCACTGCCGATCCACCTTAGACAGGCCTCCTCACTGCCCATTTTTAAGTCTGCTCTTAAGACTTATCTTTTTCGTTTGGCGTTTGATCCTGTGTGAGCAGTTGATTTTACTCTGTTTTAACTCTGTTTAGTTGTGTTTACTATGTTTTAATTAGTTTCGTTTATTGTATTTTATTTACTTATTTATTATTTTGTTTTTGTTTAAAATTTATTTTAGCCTATGTTCAGCACTTTGGTCAGCGGCTGTTGTATGTAAAGTGCTTTATAAATAAAGTTGACTTGACTTGAAATTCCTATTCAGGTGCCTCAAACACCTCAGAAACTCAAAATGTATAAAAAGTAAAAAAATAATCCAAACCCTAACAGATACATTCCACACTTCAATTACGCATCTCTGTAGTTTGCTTCAGATTCCAATAACATTTTGTGTGAAGAAGTAATTACTGTTGTCTGACATTATTAACACTTCCTCTTAATATCTTTGAGAAGATGTCACACCTTGTAAACATGGCAGGGACATCACTCACGAGCCATTCCCAAAACCAAAATGAATACCAGGCACTCTAAAGCAGTGTTTCTTAACCTGTGGGTCGTAACTGCCCTAGATGGGTCATCATCTTAAGTTAAAAATCAACAAATAATTAAATGAGCTATCGCCTTAATGTTTAAGGGGACTACTGATTGCAGATTTCAGTTCTGCACTTAGTCAAAGGGACATTTTTCTTCTACAAACTGGAGAATCTAAATCACTCACATACATTCAGTTACGAGCAGATGACGACCTATTATATACTGCACGCTTCATTAAGAAAGCCAACAAACATGGACACGTTCCTCAAATGCGCCAGAGCATCACCTACTGTGAACTCTGTCAGTCTCACATTAACCTACTAACAAGATTCATCCCAAACACCTAGACCAAAATGGAATGTTAAAGGAACATACAAACCGGGTCTTCAGGGACATACATTGACTTTTACTATGAAACATGGTGAGCAATAGCTACTATGTGTTAACTGCGGTGTGGTACTTCCAAACGAACACATGAAGTCTACAGCTGAAATGACATTTGGAGACAAAACATTTGTTCAACTTTTTAAAATAAAAAATGAAACTCTTGAGGCTTCAGAAAAAACATTCCAGTATGTTCGTATAACAAGCCAGCAGGTACATATCGAATTGCCAAATATAAGAAAGCTTATGCTATTGCAAAACTGCTTGTCTTGACTTGTGCAGTAGATGTTAACACCACCTGTAAACTAAGACATATTCCTCTCTGCACTCCTGTCACTTAGCCCTGATTTCGACAAATGGGTGTAAATGAGACAAGCCCAGATTACTCATTAAAAAGACAAATGGATGCTAAATTTAATTCAGTATTAAACAGTCGTGTGTCAAGTTATTTTTGGATGAGTACCAGGGGAATTTCATTTATTACATACACTGTATTTAAATGTTGAATAGGAGTTTACTGTTATTTGTTAATGTGTGCAAATTCAGGGGAAACTGTTTAATAGTTTACATTACAATTACCACCAAAAAATAGATAAAAACTGGGTCCCATGGCCAGAAAGGCTGACAACCACTGGTCTAAAGAGCATATGGATAGGTGTTTTTATTATAAATAAAGAGGACAAAGCAAGCAAACTAACAATGTACTTCTTGTATAGCCAAAAGTCACACAAGGAAGGTTTCAATGGGCTTTAACAGGCACATTTTTTTACAGCCCCCCAGCATTGAAAAATCTTGTACACTACAAAAATGGAAGATACAGATATAGATTTGTTAAATATATCAAAAGCGAAGTATAAACTAACTTAAATGAAAAACAATATCTGTACAGCAGCTAATTGTAGAACCACGGCCAGATTGTAGTGAAGGAGTCAGACAAGCCAGACACAGTCAGAGTTCTGGAGACCTCGGCAAACAAGTTGCCCCCCCACTACTGGCCATTCAACAGGTGGGTCAGTGCTGGTCTGGCAATTTATGATAAAAAAAGTCATAATGTAAGCAAAGTATGCAAATAAAGATAAAACATATAAGCTAGAATGGCAGTTTGGACCTTCCTACACAGCAGATTGATGTCCTTTCTATATAATGGAATATCTAGGACACTTTGACATTAAAGTACCACAGCCACGTTCTTATTTTCCACTTTCCACATCTCCCTTCCTTTCTCCCTTTCTTTCCAACTTGTAGCCTATCTTCCTTATATCAGCTGAACCCTTGTCCGCCTTCAACTAACATGTAAATGGCCTTACTTCCAGAACAATCCTCATAATCACCTCAGGTTTCAAGAAATGCCAGTGAAGCAATGGGATATCTTACTAAACTTTCCTCTCTTTCTCTCATACAAAAGGCTGAACAATCTTTAGATATCCTGTCCTCCTTAATACAAAGTACAGGTGCATGTTTTCCTAAAATGTCCAATTTGCTGCCACCTATAGGTCTGGAGTTCTGTTAACTTGTATGAAGACCCCACATTGACAGTCTTCCATTTCCTTTCAAATATCAAGGCGATGTTGACCCTGTTCTTAAAAGAAATAGTTACTACTCCTAACACTACCACTAGTACTAATAATAATAAAAAGCTTTCCTTTGTAGAGTGAAGTGACTTTGCCATTCTGTCTTCGATGGCTAATATTCCATCTGTCCACCATGTGAGCCAACTTAATCCAATGTGCCTGTTACAATTTGAACCCTTTTTACCAGTTTTGTGACTCTGCCCACTCTGCTACCCTGACTAAAAGCATTTTGTGATAATATACTCAGAGAACTGAATTAAATTTTGATTAATCGACAGCAGTTGCTTGACTTTGGGAAAAGTCAGACTTCACAACTTTCCTAATTTTGTTTTTTTATGCACATTCTCAGCCAAAATTGGTTTAATTTTTAATCCTGCACAGGCAAACTGTTTCACTAATGGGAAATCTTCTTTTTTTATTTTTTTGCAGGCATCTGGAGCTGCTGCATAAGAATCCGTTAATCTCCAGGCCCAGTCACACCTTTCATTTCCTGCTCTACACATGGGAAATAATCAGCCAGCTTCTCGTGCCAAGCAAAACGAACAAATCCCATGTTTCCGTGGCACTGGATCCACAGCTGACAGCAATTTTCTATTCTCTTTTCCCTTAAGACCTCATGGTCTTCATTCTGTGAAGTTGGCATTACACAAATTCAAGATTTAATACAAGTTTAAACACAAGGAGAGCTAAGCAATGGTCAGTTATTACAAAGCTTTACTTGTGTACTTTTGACAATTTCCAAAATAAACAGAAGGGAATGAAAAATAGTTTCACATACCTTTTGTTATGATAGCTTTCTATGTTCACATTATTTATTTAACTTGCACATGATTAAAAAGTGAATTACAATTCTCTGCTATATTTATCTATCCTTTTTAGTGATCAGCTTATGCAGATCGAGGTTACACAGTGCCAGTCAGAAGGCATTTCTCCTTTACAGTAAGCCCAATTTTAGTAACCACCTTGTTGCTTAGATGACTGCACCAGGGATGCCACCCCCTGGTTTTTCAAAATAATAAATCCTGTTGTTTTTTACTTTCTCCCTTCTCTCCTGGGGGGTATTCCACAAAGAGTGCTTATGAAATCGAGGCTCAGTCGTTTCCATGAACGAAAAGTGTTTTTTCTTTAACTCAGAGTGGACTTAGGAGAGCTACGATTATGCATCCACTCGTGATTTTTAAGCAGCCTTTAACCAAAACTGGCTAAAGGAAATCACAAAAAGCACAGGAAAAACTCAAGAGAACTCACCACACCACATGCACATTTACAATGAACCGCAAGGGACCTGCTTAAGATGGGAAGGTGGGCACTTGGAGGATCACCCATAAAACACGTGGCACATAGTAAAAGATGCTTAGACATAACTAAACTAAATAACCAACAATGTTAACAGAAATAATGAACAAAGAGACATAAAAGGGACATCAGAACTCTAGTCAGGGAAGGGACCCTGGCAGAAATTAAAATTTTACAACAGACACATAACACTCCACCATAACAAATGTACACAGGAAGGTATACAATGCAGAAAAAATGGGTACTTATTTGACTAAGCCTTGTATATTTTTCAGCCTCCCTATATACTTGAAACGTGTAAGCCTAAAAAGAAAATACATAAATGGGTGGACAGCTGGGTGAAAATAATAGCTGGAAGCTCCATAAAGGTAATACCAGACAAGTTTCCAAGAAGAGATGATTAAAACTCAATAGAAATGGAGGAATGAAGCCTGCATCCCCATTCAACAGCCTCTAGTAGTGTGGATATCTATTAGCTGATGTTTAACTTCTTTGCTTCTGCAGCATGAGACACTGGATGCATTAATAACACTTGGTGGGAAAAGAACCCCAGATAATGACGATTCACAAACTCTTAACATTTAGCTTTAGTTTCACATTCACTGTACCACACTCTTAGTGAAGACAACATTATTGAGATTTTGGATTAAAACAAAGAGACGCCCGTCAACAATATAAAACATACTGAACAGCTTAAATAGGGGTAATTATCTAAAACAAAAACATACATTGCAAATGGGCTCAAGCTGCCAAATTCAGAATGGGGACTAATTAGAAAAATTACTCTAATTAGAGAGGCAGAATTGCACTTTCTTTAATCACCACAGATGAATTCAAACTTAACTTGTCTTTGTTTTAATTGTTATAAAGTGCCCTCATTACACAACAGTTAATATTTTTAACAGCCACAAAACAAGTCACTTGTGTGTGGAAATAAAAGATTAGACTAAATCTTTTTTGCTTCTTCTTTTGACATTTCAGATAACATTTGATTACTTCTTCTCAACGGGCTTCACACAACAGGTTTCAGCCTACACAGAGAAGTAAAGAAGGCAATGGCATACAACATGAAATATCTGACACACTATATGGACCAAAAGTTTGTGGACAGCTGACCATCACACCTATATAAGCTTGTTGGACAGCTCATTCCAAAACCATAGGCATTAATTTGGAGTAGGTCCCCACCTTGGCAGCTCTAACAGTCTCCATTTTTCAAGATTTTGGAGTTTTGTTTGTGGCAATGTTTGCCTATTCAGCTACAAGAGAATTTGTAAAGTTAGGCATTGGTATTAGACGAGAAGATCTGGCTCACCATCAGTGTTCCAATTCATCCCAAAGGTGTTAAAAGGAGTTGAGGTCAGGGTTGTGTTCAACACCTCCTCCATAATTTTCTTTATATATAAAACAATTCCATGACTGACTGACAGACAACGCACAGACCAAACCGCTGGACCTAAAGGGCTGAAATTTTGACAGTGTATTCATATAATGACATGGATAACCGCTAAGAAAGGATTTTTTTGAAATTTAATCCCTAAGGGGGTGAATTGGGAGGCGTCAACTATATCCGATCTCTTGCCACTGAGAAGAGGGGCGAACGACATGGCGCGCATGCGTGGAATGAGGAAGGGGATGTTTCTGTTTCTGCCTGATGGTAAAGTGAGCGACAGCCGTGCATCATTTGCGTAAGCGACCTGATGCTATGCATTTCGGTCTATAAATGATAACCCTGTAAAACGACTTAGGTTCACAGCAAATCTTTCGAGTGGTCATTTTCATGCTTATGTTTCACAAAAAAAGTATCCTCTTCTGAAAGTTTCAACTTCAAATATGCCAAAGGTTATTATTACCAGAAAAATAACAACACAAGGATTAAAAAGACCCGCATCTCTGCTGCGTTCATTAATGACATGTTGCTGAAGTCCTTTGACGGAGAAGAATTGGTCTACAAGTCGATAGACACTATCTGAAATGCAGATGAAGCCGTTAACTATCCGGTAGAGTTTTTAAATTCCCTTAAACCACCGGGTCTTCCATACCATAGGCTTACTCTGCATAAGAGCACACCCGTAATGCTCCTTCGGAATTTAAAACCACCGAAACTATGTAATGGTACTAGACCGCAAGTCAAAGCCCTGCATAAAAATGTAATCGAAGCCATTATTTTGACCGGGTGTGCTCAAGGAGAAAAAGTGTTCGTGCCACACATTCCTCTAATATCCAATGACCTCTCCTTTGACTTTAAGAGACTGCAATTTCCCTCAAAGTATGCTTCGCCATGACGATAAATAAGTCTCAGGGCCAAACTTTGAAATACGCTGGCGTAGATTTAACGGAAGATTGTTTCTCCCACGGTCAGTTTTACGTAGCTTGCTCACACGTAAGTTGGCCCACGAGCCTGGTAATATTAGTGCCGCCCAATAAGCAAACAAAAAATATTGCTTATAAAGAAATCCTCTAAAAAACAATTAAATATTTACACTCCCACGGCATCAGAAGTTCCACGCGAACAAAGTCACGGGCAATAACTAGAACTTCATATATATATTTCCGAAAAAAAAGTATATTAAGACAGAGTCCCACGTGGACGAAGTCGTGGGTAAAAGCTAGTTAAACCATAAGGCTGGTGGTCCAGGCAATCTCAAGTTTCCTAGCTGACCCCATGTGAGTTAATCAAATAACTGAGGCATTGTAATGAGCCCATAATGAGTTCACCATTTACAGATGCTATATGAAAATAAAGCACAGAGGAGTGGCTTACCTACAATATGACTCCGAATATGATCACTTGTTTGTATCTCTTCATCAGCCAGGTTTTACACTGCAGGAATATTGCAATGATTATTTGAATATGCGGGTGAGGCTCTTAAATTAGTTTCGATTAAAATATTCTCTAAATAAATAATTTTGTGTCCTTCAAACTTTTCTAGACATGTAGCAATTACTACTGTAATACTGATTGTCAATTGAGAAATGACACTTTCACCATTATGTTTTAAAAATATTTTATTAAACATAATAAATACATAGCAAACTTTTTCTTAAAATCCCTATCTACAGTGTATTCTATTTTACATATACAACCTGTCTTTATAATTTAGTTGGATGGCTTGATCATCAAATTACAGTTTATGATTTTTTAAGTTGTTAACTAACACTTACTTTTCTACTTGTTAGTCTACAAAGTTGCTGTTTAGAAGTTCACATGTCACTTTCCTAAAAGTAGCTCCTCAGTCATCTGCTCCCCTGGCTACACCATAAATCCACCCAGACCAGCCACGCAAAGCTGACCTCTAAAACCTTTCCTTTTAAAAGCTTTTTCAGATGAGCACTGCCAAGCAGACATTAAAAGCAACACGAGTGAATCCATCAAGGTGTTTTTTTTTCCTCAAATGAGTCATGGGGAAAAAAATATTTAAAAACAGTTACATGAAGAAATTGGAATTTAAAATGATCTTCAATATAAGAGCTGTGGTAGTATGTGTGTCCTCAGTCTGATGTCTTGACCGAAGTCCAATATAAGGGCCTGCTGAAAACTGTGCGCTTTGCTGGGGTTTTGTTTTGCTCCATTCACTTCTCAAGTCTAGCCTATAATAACCATTTCTAGCTCCTCTTGTTGTTTTTCTGGTTTATGATGTTTGGATATTTTATTGGTCACAGTTAATGATTAGCATTTGGACTTAGGGTTAGGATTAGGGTAGGGGACATGGCCTTATAGGCATTCTCTGGCACACATAATCTAAAATATTAATTTTAGGGTTATATTTTAATGCAATATATGGTCAAAGTATGTGCATATTGCTGAGTTCAGATGTTTTATCATTCAGGCCCAATGTGAACAAGTGTCTGAAAAGGGTGTAGCTACACAATCTCCACTGCAGTAGTACAGGCTTTACTGAAGAGCTCAGTGACTTCATACGTGGCACGGTCATTGCCTATCCTCTGTTACATCACACAAAACAGAGTTCCAAACTACCACTGGAAGCAACATCAACTCAGGAAATGCGCATTGGGAGATTCATGAAATGGGTTTCCGTAGCTGAGCAGATGCACACAAGCCTAAGATCATTCCATACAAATCCAAGTGTTGGCTGGAGTGGTGCCTTTAGATTCTGGAGAAGTGGAAACATGTTCCCTGGGGTAATGAATCACACTTCACAATTTTGGAGGCTGGGTTTGATGGATGCCAGAAGAATGTTAACCTTCCGGACCGCATAGTGCCTACTATAGTTTGGTGGAGCTAAGATAATAGTTTGGGGATGTTTTTCAGGGGTTATGGCTAGACCTCTTGTTTCAAGTAAAATGTACTGCTAATGCTACAGTATACAAAGATGCTTTACACAATTCTATGCTTCAAAGTTTTGGGGAAGATCCTTTCTGTTCCAGCATGACTGTGCCATTGTACACAAAGTCAGCTCCATATAGATATGAGTGGCCAGCACTGAGCCCTGACCTGCTCTACTGCCAAGTTGTTTGCCTGCTAATGGAAAAGACATTTCTGTTAAAGGAGCACTGGAATCATCAGGTGGAAGGGTCCTTTCATCGGATTGGCTGGATCAGCACTGACTCAGCTGTAGAATGGCCAATAGGTGGGAGGCAGCTTATTGGCCAAGGTCTCTTGGACTTTTAATGCATCTGGCTTGTCTGACTCCATTTCTACAATCTGGTTGTGGTTCTACAATTAACTGATGGACAGATGTTGTTGTTTTTCATATATGTGTATAGTTCTGCATTTTTTCCTTGAGAGTTGTTGCAGTCTGCGGTGGGCTGGCGCCCTGCCTGGGGTTTGGTTCCTGCCTTGCGCCCTGTGTTGGCTGGGATTGGCTCCAGCAGACCCCCGTTACCCTGTAGTTAGGATATAGCGGGTTGGATAATGGATGGAGTTGTTGCAGTACTCTGTGCCTGCACTTGGTGAGGAGCACAGTGTAAGAACAAAGTAGTTTATGCTGTTGTATTGTATTACTGAGGTGGCCACGATAGATTGGCCATCTAGCTCTGGGAAGAAGATTATTTGTGTTACCTGGAAAGGGGTTTCTCTCTTAATTGCCTCTCCTATGATTTCTTTCATTTTGGTTTTCTTACAAGGGTTTTTCAGGATTTTTTTTTGTTGTTGTCTTTTTAGGGAGTCAGAGCTAGAGGCTGCCAAAAATCAGGGCCTGTTAAAGTACGTTGAGGCATCTGTTGTGTGATTTTGGGATATACAGTAAATAAACTGTTATTCTTGTTGTTGACCTGAACACATTTGTGCTAATTGTGAGCAAAGTCTTTTTGTACAACATCAGTACCTGATCTCAGAAATTATGTAAAACACACTCTACATTCTTGAGAAAAGCCTTCCCAGAAGCATGGCGGTTGTTACAATGGGAGGCCAACTCCATAGTAATGGTTTTGGAATGAACTGTCCAACAAGCTCATATGGGTGTGACAGTAAAGTGTCCAAAACTTTTTACCATATAGTATATTAAGGTATTGATAGTGTGTTCATTGACTACTTTCTTTGTAGTTTCCAACCTGAATTATTTTGTTAATTGGTAGTTTGTTTTTGTTATTTCTTTTTTTTTTTTTTTTTAATTCTTTGTATGTCTGTGATTTTTGATTAGCTATGTGTGTTACTATCTTCCTTCCTGGTGTCAGGACTTTGGTTGTTCTTCCTGTTTTTATCTTTATTAAGTTAAGAATGAATCATTTGTGTCTTTTTGGGACAATAAAGATTTAGACTGACTTTTTATTAGTGGCCCATTAGAGTCAGTTTTGACACCCAACACAGAGTTGTGGGATCTGCACAAAAAGCACCATTAATTTTAGAAATAACGACTGAATGCTGGCAAAAAGGAAAGGATGCACAACCTCTACAGTCAGATGTTATGATCAGCAGGCATATAAGAATAAAATAAAACTTGCAAAAACATGCAGCTTGTGTCGCTAAGTTTGTAGTAGTTACAGGGAGGAAAACTTCAGAACACGCTAACTTGTGAAAATGAAACTAATTGATACTAAACTATATACAATTCCCAAGAGCTTTCTTCATCCTATGACTCTGTCCAGAAAGTCTGAGAAGCTATTTGCTTTAAGCATGAACTGTAAATCTTTTTTGTAAAAGAATCCACAATATCGGACGTCATTTGGGAGCAAATGTGAAAAACAAAATGACATCATAGTAAGTACAAAAAAATGATGTTAATAAAAATTCCTATTGCTTCAGAGACAATTATTCAAAAAAACAATAATCATTTCAAAACATCTAAAGAACACCCACACAAAAAAAAACCCAGGACAAAAGTATAAAAGCCACAGAAGTAATTCTAAAAATGACCGAATAACTCTACTTAATCTGCCAACTAGCACTGAACATACAACAAATTCTGAACAACACTTTGTTAACTCATTATCATTTTTTGGTACTGCATCAATGTCTCGTATGAGAACTACAATCTGTCTGCTCAAAATAGTGCACACTGTCATCAGAACTTCTCTCCATTCCATTGAGGAGATGTTTTCACAAAGCGTGGATCCCTAAATCTCCCAGCCTTGTGAAAAAAAACAATCTTGTTTCTCCATTTCCCAGAAGAAGGCATCAGCACCTCTGGTCCAACACTGCCAGGCTGAACAACAGCTTTTTCCCACAGGCAGTCAGGCTCCTGAATGTAATGTTACCCCATTTCCCTGTGTGTACACCCTTATCATAGACTCATATCTAATTAATGTTCTGTTCTGCATTTCTTCATTCCTTAACCACTGTACATCTTTCATCATCGTTAATTATTGTTTGCCAATATAATGTTGGCTTGTCCAGAAGTTGCTCATGTTCTGCATTGCCTTATGTGAAATTATCCACCTCCAAATTGCTTTATTGACATGTTTTTTGTCTAAATATTACACTATGGCCCTGGAAAATGTAATTTCATATCACTGTATAATGTACCAAAGTATATTTATACATGGAATGACAATAAAAACTACTTGACTTGACGTGACTTGGGAAAAAGCCATCCATTGCTGAACTAATTACGTCCAATGTTAGGCTCAAAACAAGCCAATCCTGCAACACAGAGCACAAGGCAGGAACCAATCCTTAATGAGATGTCAATCACAAAAAAATGGTCACTTGGGCCAACATGCTGATTACATCACGCAGCAAAACTCAACTTTGTTTAACACAGCAGTTCAATTAGTAATCTATAAACATTGTAATTGTCTGTTATGAAAGCATTGTTTTGATGGAGTAAAGCTAATTTCTGTTTATATTTATGCTTCTCCAAAAATACGTTTCTGAAGGTTTAGTATGTTTTTTTGGGAAAAAGTAGCCTGAATGTGCTATCCTGCATTCATCTTATTAGAAGTTTGACTTCCTGACTGTGAGGTTTCATGTAATGTTAGAAGTAAATCAGATTACTTCTAAGCTATGACATTTTACCACTGACCTTCTGCCGTGTTTGCCTTATTGAACAAAAGAGCAATTAGCGCCTACGCTGTTTTATAGGCAAATCACACTTGGTGGTGTGCCACAAACATAATCAATAATTAATATGTCAATGTGATTTATGCTTCTTTACCGATTATTTCTCACAAATAAAGTGATACTACCTTTGTGCTTAGTTTTTAATAAGCAACAAAAGTAAAAATTTGTCCAAGCTTTTTGTCTTTAATCCTTACTAGTTATGTATTGTCTCCAAAATCACTTGATGTCACGAGTAGAAAGTACAAAGTTTCAATGAAGATGGAGCTGCAGAATCAGACTGAGTGACCATGCGGGTGATGTTTGGCTACCATGTCATGAATTTCAATCAGTAAACACTTCCACAGAACAGCAATAATTTGGGTAATTTCCAGCTCTGCATTCTTCTATCCATCAACTGTCTCCATTTTGTCTGATTTTGAATCATGGAGATAAAAGACATACACAAAAAAAATGAAATATGAAAAATAAAACAAGTTGGAGAAGCAAACTAAAATGACAATCCATACAAATTTGCTAACTTAAAATCCCCATCTATTGAATTCATAAATTATAAAGAAAAAAAAAACAAAAAGGGATTTAATGTGATTTAACTTTAATGGAAGAAAGCAGTTAGTGAATAACAAATGCTTGTTATGTATTAAGAAAACACAGACATACTGGAGATCAAAGACACACAGAACTGAAATATTTGTTAAAAACAAATTAATAACATGTACAGATAGAAGAAATACATGTAGATGCAGTGGGGTTTAATTAATAAAGGTCAGAAAGGTCTGAATGATAGAAAAATGTAAGGTAAAGGAAAAAACTTTCTGCAGTACTATTACACATTAGAGCAATGATAAAATATGATAAGCATGCATAGTGATTACAAGCATAAAAAGAAAAGACATTAGACTTTACCAGGAAAAAGGAAATTAAATAAACATCATGGGAAAATCTGCTGAAATATGTCAAGTTATTTCTGAAATAAACTACTAGAAGCTTTAATACAGACAATGGGAAGCTCCAACAACAAACAACGTCGGCAGACCTGATGGGTGCGGAAATGAAAGAATGAAGGACGCCATTCCCAACCCATTAGCAGCACTCTTCAAAAAGGTTCCGCATTGGAAAGCTACTTGAAAATATATAAAATAGACAAAACACATCTCAGCACACCATTAAGTTTACTTTCATGAACACAAACCTTCTTTATCCAATTCAGGGTCATGAGGAGTGAAGGTTATGCCAGTAATGGAGGTTGCAAGGCAGAAACCAAGCCTGAATATGGTGTCGGTTCATGATTGGGTCCATCAGACAATGGGGGCCATTTTACAACTAACCTAACATCGTTGGGGGATGTATGAGGAATCCACATAGACATGGGGAGAAAGTGTAAACTCCACATGCACAATGACTTTAGGTGCATAAGGCAGCAGCACTAATCATTGCACCACTGTGACACCACCTCACCTTTACCCCCTGTAGAAGAAAGATCATCATAGTGAGAGATAATCAGGGTGGGTGCTCCCTAATCCCACAGATAGCCAGGAGCAGAAATTGCTGCAAAATACAAAGGACCCTGCATAACATCCTAATAAATCATTTTTCATCGTCTCCACGCCCTTAATCTGCTGTAACCTTGCATTGCATTAAGCGTGTTTGAAAATGTAATACATATTATAATTGGTTGTTAGAGGAAAAGGATTCATCCACTTCTTGAGCCCACTCAATTCAATGCTAAGGCTGCTAGAGGCCAGAGCACAATCCCATAGCACTGAGAAGCAGGCAGGTGTTCTGCCAGAAAAGAGCCAGGCAGAAAATAATTTTGAATGGGACCAGAAGATAACACATAGACAAGAAAACAGGGAAAGATTGATAACTGGAACGTCAAATACAAAGATATCAAGTCCAAACTCTGAATTCTAAATGATATTTTCTTTGCAAATATTTGTTTACCAAGAATATAATGTAAATTATAACGCGCTTGCCTGATGAATGTCAGATAAATAGGAAGCATCATGACCTTTATATCTACAACCTGGCTATGGCTCAAAACATGCAAACACACAATGCCACCGCCATTCACTTCCAGGTTTGTTACCTAGCAGGGTGGTAGCAAACACTCCACAAAATGGCATCGCCCATGACAAACAAAATGGCGGCATTAATTCAACCGAATTAAATTACATTTTCACAATTGAAATCTACAGATTTCCAAACCTTAAATAAACCTGAAAAGGTCCACCCAAGTTCCACAAAAAAGAGAAAGTCAGAAATGAAAACAAATCAGAGCAACAGGAACCAATCTAGGGCAGGATACGAGAGCATAGCAAAGAATAATCGTTAAAACGCCTACAATCACAATATAAATGTTGAGTGTCTGGAGAAAAAACATTACATACAACTTTTTCTGTTAGTTCAGTCAAGAATGTATGTCTGTTTTAAATGTATGTTACTGATAATAAAGGGTAAAGAAATTAATATATGTACTTTTACATATCTAAAGAGACTTACATAAGAGGCCAACATAATGTAGTAACCATCAGTCTGGGAACAAGTGTTACAGTTACAAATTTGATTATAACAAGTGAAGCACTCAGAACAAAAGACAAGCTAATTACACTTCCTTAGTTACAAAAACTTAACAATTAATATCATTTGGACAAAAGTTCACCAAACACAAGAGTCTTCAAACACTTCTTGAAACCACTGAGGGATTCAACATGTTGAACAGAGGTGGGCAGTTCGCTCCATCATCTGGGAGCTACACATGAAAATGTCTGGATTGAGACTTGATGCCAAACACAAGTGGCAACACCAGATGCCATTCATCGGTAGACCAGAGAGGTTAAGAAGGAACATAGGACTTCATAAGTGTCTCCATATACAGCATACTGTACACTGTAGGTGTTGATCCATTTACTATTCTGGAGGCAAGCATCAAGGATTTGAACTTGTTGATGTTCTGGCCAAATCTCTCTAAGGTGTAGAGTTTGCATATTTTCCCCAGCTCCACAAATGCTACACACACGTTACATTAAATGGTTACTCTAAAACAGTTTCTGTATGAATGAAATGGACAAGCCTCTCATTTAGAGCTGTTTATTGTCTCATATTCAGGGTTCCTCATAACGGATAGAAGTCAGTTCAGAAAATGTCTGCATAGCTTTTTAGCAGGTTTAGCCTGTGTAACCTATGAAGGCCATGTAGCTGAAATGTTGTGTCTCTAATATTCTCCTTTGATTGTTTTTTCTAATGCTCAAAAACATAGCCCTTCACTAATTCCATATTTTCAATTACTATCAGCAGAAAATCTGGACTGAGAAGTCAATCAACTCTATTTCTTAAATGTCCACATTAATAAGTAAGAAAACCAACATCAGTGCACACACAACACAAAAGAGATCACCATATAAATGAGCAAAAAGTCAAATGAAGGTTGGTGACTCCAATTAAACCAAAACAGTTGCATATGCTATAGATATTTCAATTCTGAACCACTATCATTTGGAAAAAAAATACTAAAAGGTCAAAGGGTCATAAAGGTACAATATTTCTTGCACCTTAAGATGATGGCATGGTGGAACAGTTAGAAACATCAAAAAAGCTTTACACAACTTAATTTTTAACAATTCACATTTTGAAGCATTTTTCAAAGACTCAAACAATTCAAGATTTAACATTTCAAGATAGTAATGAGAAACCTCATTGTAATTGGTTGACCTGTCCACAATTAATGAAAGCCTCATTAATTTCTAACCCTCTTAATACAAACCAGGGTCACGGAAGGTGCTGGAGCCTATCTCAGCTTGCACAGGGAACAAGTTAGAAACTTGTTGGTGGAAACGGTAAAAAACTTTGAGTCCACTGATGACTCCCTAGTGTGGTCCTGTAGTTTGATCAGACTTCTAGACCGCATGTCACTGCTATGTTGCTGCTAATTTTTGAGTTGCCTTCTTCCCCACTAACCCCAACTGCCCCACCCTGATACATCATATAGCCAATCATTTAAGTTGTACTAACTGCAACAAACAAGCAAAATATTGTGAAAATTGGTTCAGTTCTTTTACATGATTGGCTGACAAACAAACTTACAAACAAACACACATCCAAACAGCTTATGTTTTATTAATATAGTGTGACTGGGACAACTCAATAATTCAGGACATTATCTCCCTAAAACGCTAGAAGACAGCCCTCCTGGCTTGCAGCTGGGCCACAGGTTTGGAGCATAGAAGCCCAACCCTGCTGGGGCCTGTGGCTACTGCCAGGGGTCGCCTGAATATTTGCCGCGCCCTATTTGGCAGCATTTCCTCCATACCCAGAAGTGCTCCCGGAAAGAGCTCTTTGGACACCTGGAGTGCATCCGCGTGTCCTATAAAAGGAGCCAGTTACCACTATTCGGGAGGACCGAGTCAGATGGAGGTGGACAAAGCTTGCTGGGAGAGGAGTGGAGGCAGAGAAAGAGAGACAGAGAGAGAGAGAGACAAAGAGAAGAAAAGGACTGTGAACCAAACTGTATTTGGTGCTTATATACTATGCTGTTGTGGGGAGTGAGGGAGACACGCTCTTCGTGTCGTGTGAAAATAAAAGTGTGCTGTGTGCTGGAATTGTGTCTCTGCCTGTCTGTGTTGGGGTTGGGGTGGCTGGAGCACCCCTGGTATTCCACAACAGATTATAATATAATGACATCTGTCAAAACAGAGAGGACGAATATTAAATATAATAAAATAATTTAAAAAAAACAAAAAATGAGCTAGCTGAAACTGTTAGCATACTGACTTTAGACAGTTAGCAACTTTTCTTAGTAATTATGAGTATAAAAGAATTCTGTTACAGCAGTTGCCCAGGTTCGGTACATTTGCTTAGTGCTTTTCAACAACACTTCTTACCATATTGTAATTGATTAGTGGAAGTGAAAGGAGTGAAGTGGCATAATTATGATCCATTCGATTAGATTAGATTAGATTAGATTAGATTAGGTTAGATTAGATTAATCCCATGGGGAAATTCAAAATTCAAAATTACTAGCAAAATCACAGGAAATACATTTCTCTGTTGATGTGTCACTCCCAAATTAAATAAAAAAGGCTTATCAGTCACTTCCTGTGTTTCCTTTAATTTGTCCCCCTCATAGATAATTAGATTCAGCAACTGCAGTCTTTAAATTTCACATGGAGTCATGTGATGTTGAGCCGTGTAGTTTGGGGCTAGCGTAACCAACAGCCAAATAATAAAGAGAAGCAAAGGAAGTCAGTAGGTGACTGGCTAATGTGTGGGCTTGAAACTCTGTTTCTGGAAGACCAGCATTTTCTTTTCAATTAACTTCATAATTAGAAGCCAATTTTTGCTGTTAATGAAGCACGTTATTTAAATCTGTGGGCTTGTTAGTGCTCTCATTGCATCCCACCAGACATCAAAATTGGTGATTTTCTGTGATGGCTATCTGTGGACCAAAACAAATCAATACTTCTGAGACTGTCACCCTTTTTTATATATTATATTGAAACAAACATTGTGTGATAGACACCTGGCTACAAATGGGATCAAATTAGCTGCTCGTATGTTGGCTAACTGAATTCTACTCAATGCACATATAAACTGACAACAGTGTTTTGCCATGACTTATTCTTTCTTTCTGTACTAAATTTTATTCCTATGCGCTCATCCTTAGACTGGATGAACACCTGCTCTAATTTAGAATGCATTTAGAAGTTTTAGATGGTAATTACATGCTTTTAAATATAAATATTCTACAGTGGTATATGTCATTGTGTGTGCATTTGCTTTCAACAAAGTTATACACAAGACTTACTTATGCTCACTGGCTTCATAATGCATTAGTTTGCTTTTTCAATGTGATGTGATAAAAATAATTAGAAGAATGAACAATGCACCAAATACATATATGCAATAGAAAGCCGCTGTTTTAAAATGATTAATGCTTATTTTATAAAGATTTCCAACAGAGAAATTAATTCTGTACAAATATGTCAAATATAAGGATTTATATCTTGTTTACAGAAATTCTGAAAGGCAGCAAAATAGTGTGAATACCAACTGAATTAAGAGTATAACATAAATTGTTAATAAATATGTATTAAGACATAAAATTCTACCAATCAACTCATTAATCATAGTGAAACCGTAGTGCTCATGGGGTCCAGACTATTCACTTAAAGAATACAGAAAAAAATATTTACTGTAAACATATCATCTCACAATAGTCATGAAGTAAAACCAGTTTTCATTGTATTCATCATTTTATGGAAAACAATATAAATCTATTGTGGGACGGCACAGTGGTGTCAGGGTGAGCACCGCTGCCTCAAAGATTCATTCAGTCAACATCTTTATGGCGGTTATGTCTGCTGGGGAGAGTTTTATACCATTTCCTTGCTACCTCATAAACATGGGTGTGAGAGGTAAATCAGCGATACTAAACTGGCCCGGTATATTTTTGATTGCAGTATGCACGAGTGGGCCCTGTGATAAGAGGTCATCATCCAGGGACGGTTCCAGTCTTGTGTTCAGTTCTGCCCCCATGACCCTGAATACACTTAAGTGGGTTTGAGGATGTCATGTTGTGGTATTAAAATATATTTTACTTGGGCAGGGTGTGCTCCTGTTCACCTTCTATCCCCAGGAAAATGATCAAAATGACCAAAAAGACATAAGACGTAAGAGATAGGTAAAAAAACATGGACAAAAAGTACTACAGGCAGAAGAACAGATTATACAAAACAAAAATGCTGGCTCATCCAAACCTTTGGAGGGCTCTACCAGTGATTACCATTTAGGTGAATTAGGAGGTTGCCTTGGGTGGTAAAAATCGGGGTGTGACATTTTTTTAAACAATGCAGGCACTAAATTGCGAACACTCAAGACTCAATATAACTATCTTACTCCCTTTACCAGTTTTATATTCTTTTCTTTCTTTCTTTCTTTCTTACATTTCTATATTCTTTCTTTAATGGGAATAATAATTTCCATTCTTTCTGTCTTGTTTAACTGACTGCACCTGAGATTAAGGGCCAAACAATTTACAACTTAATAGTAAAAAAACAAGCTAAATATGGGAATCAAAGGTTTTAGGCAGAGCTGTCTATCATCATTGTACTTAACCAATCATATGTCCGTAATAACACAAGGTCTGGAGTCCCACTTGTATTTTTAACATAATCAACGGCCTGTCCGAGGGATTACAGAGTGGCGTCTAAGACAGACAAACATCAGAAAGACAAATACCAAACCACCTGGCTGTCGGAGAACATAACTCACACATCACCCTGACTGCTGAATCAAAAAGCCACCCAGGACAACATCCACCTTTGACACTGTTGTTAATTTTTTAGTAAGCTTTTAAAGACTATATACACCCATACTTTGCTATCTGTTTATATTTTCTATTATATTTTCTTCTACTGGTGTTATTCTATTTTGCTTTTAAATTTCTGTATGTTGTCTTTTATTATCTATAGTGATTAAAGTAATACGGTAAACACAAGTCACCTGGTGTAAGGGAGATCGCAGCTATTCAATTTTTACAGGGCTATCAGGCTGAGGGGGGCACTCCAATAGAGGAACTGTGTGGTAGAAGAAAGACATTGTTGGTTGGTAAGTAGCATTTAACCAAATGATGTATCAGCCTTCAAGTGTCTAGGATATTCATGGGGACTAAATAGCTTTTAGGTCTACATTATATCCAGGGACACTCTTTGTTGTTCATGCTGAAGATAACGAGTCCCTATCTGGAATGCTATGGAGTGATTAGCAGTGTCGGCATCGCTCATACTCGAGTGTGGACAGGATCTGTGTTTGTGTCTGTGTGTGCAAAGCAGATCAAGCCATAAAGAACTTCTTGATGAGTTACACTCCTACTTAAATAATTTACCTGCCTCACATTTAAATACACAAGTTAAAACCTGAGGTATGTCCACCATAAGTAAAAGACATAATAAAACAGGCCTCCATTATGTAACCTATTAAATCAAAGCCGGGCTTAAAGGCTCTTTGTCCCCCATTACCATTCTCCCATTTACAAACCCCTAGAACAATTACTTCAGGAGCATTCTCCATATTGTACATGGCCACTATGGTGGTCCTGCTATATAATTACACATATTAACTGTGATACCCATCTAAGACAAGTCGAAATCCAATCAATGAACGTAGAACTCAGTGTTAACATTCACAGTGTTACATCCCATTTGTTGTGGGATCCATAAAAGCAGCATTACTGTTTATGATATGCCATCTATTGAAATGACAAAAGCAATGCGTTTCTTTACTAAACTTGGTAGTGATGCACTATCTTTTGGAATGACAGAGACCCAGACGGACACACAGACAGACACGCAGACACTTATTCTATTATTAATGTGGACGCAGTGTCCCCTGATGCCTATTATTGCAGTACTGAACAAGCATCAAAATGCAAAAGCATCGCTGTTCCAATATTGGACACCACCACCATTACATTAACATAACGAAAATGGGAAAATCCTCTGCGAGTGTACATAGAATTTTAATGCTTTATTTTCATTTTTTCCAATTATATTTTATAAGTCTTATCAATTGCTGAGCACCCTATAAACAGTTTATTGACTGACTTAACAACACTACCTTATCAAAGTGCTCCCTTTATAATGCAATGTACTTTACTTACAGTAGCCATAACAGGGGTTAATTGGAGGGAATAAATTACTATCAAACTGTTTTTAATTATAAAACCATAAATAAGCAAACTTATTATCCAAAAGGTAAAAACCTTGGCAAAAGTAGGAAATAACACTGAACATCAATTAACTGCAAGACTAAATACTGCACATTTTGATTAAAACCAGTTCAATGGAATCAATACACAGGCAGATGGCAAACTTGATAGAGCAATTTATTCACTTGATGGCAAGGTTGGCATGGAACAGTAGGCATGAAATGGGCTCAGAGGTCCTTTCTGCAAACATGATCTCTATATACAGCTTTAACATATTTCTATCTCCATCAACATAATTGGCACTTAATAAAGTCAAAATGCATGTTTTTTTTATCCTTTAACTGGTCTTAAAATGATGTCCTGGATGTTCTCCTCTGTGCCTAAGTGATGCATTTCTCTCTTTCAGTCCTGGCAGGCAAAAAGGCAGAGAAGTCAGCCGCCTTCCTAAAATCCCATCTGCTTTAAGGAGTCCAGCCAAGTGTCTTTCCGTTGAGTATTAGTTCTGATGCGCTCCCCCCTCCCTCTCTCGCACTGTCTGTCTGTGTTTGTGCAGGTAATGCAGTCTTAAACCAGCAGGTGACAGTCACTTGAAAAGAACTTGAAATACATGTGTGCTGGATGCCTCTCAGCCACCCAGCACTTTGAAGCAGGGCAGCTTCTCCGAACTCCTGGGTTGCAGTCCAAAGGCTATTTTTAAAATAAGAACTTTATATAAAATCTGCCAATCAACCAATTCATCATTTAAAAGGACTTAATAAATAACTTGAATACTGTGATAAATATATACATAAGAAAAATGAAAGGTTGCCTTCAGCACTGCAGTAAAGTTCCTCGTTTCTACTACTAGTTTTAGGAGGATAATGCAAAAATGATGAGCTGTTGTAGACTTGCAAAGGTAACCTGGCCAACTATGCTTGCTGCATTGCCTTACTCTTCTGCAATCCCTACATGTTTATTTTAAAATGTACAAATGAGGATTGGCCTGCATCTTGTTGTTCAAGTGTCTGAGCACTACATCACTGAAAGACAAAGCAAACTGTGAGGTTTCCCTCGGAAGAGGACAATACTTTATGAAATAATATTGGCCAGCTGTTTTACTGGGCATAACATTACAGGTCTTGGTAGTATATACTATAAACATGTTAATTTAGTAAAGCTAGTTAATCCAACTTTCCGGTATCTAAACCAGCTAATCCAGTTTATGGTCATGTGACGCTATAGCCTAGAAAGGCAACATCTCATGCAAGGCAAAATTAAACCTGTGCCACCCTGTCACAGGACACTTGAATTCAAGCAATGTCAATTTAGAGATCACAATGAATAAACAGGGCATGGTTTTGAGATAGGGTTTGGGTGGAAAAGATACAGAGACAGACCGATTGTTACAATAAGTCACAAATGGGATGGTCAAAACTGAGAAAAAACTTCCAAAAAATCAAAAAATACCCAAAAAAAAATTTTTTTTAAATGAATTTATTATTAAATCAAATTCAGTGATTTTTAGTGTCACTCAAGCGAGCAACCGGAGTGCCTTATGTTTCTTGGTCAAGGAAAACATGGTTGGGAGATTAAGGATGTGCCACAGCCACTTGTCATGCTGCTGTTCCCATTTAGAATAGAGGAGAAGCCACAGGAAGAGGTCTGAGATAATGTCTGCTCAAGTACACCAAGTCCTGCCCCTTCTTCTCTGGAGAGTACTGAGAAAGATGCCCCAGTGGAAGTTGGCATTCATTTTGGAACCAGCTTCCAGGAAGGACAGAGATCCTACAGTATTTCAGTTATCTTGTGGATAACATACAGAACAGGAAATTCTTGTAGCTGGCAGTCAAAGTGTTAATAAAGTTCAAGTTTATTGTCATGTGAGCAACAACACTAACAAATCAGATTAGTGACAGAAGAACAACAAATGTTAAATAACTGTCAAAGATGTTTAAATATAAAATTGTTATATATACTGTACATTTAATTTTTTATATAGTGTCATTCAGGATGAAAAAAATCAAAAAATCTGAGCATTTTTCTTTTTTTTTTCACTTACAGTAAGCAGATTAACAGATAGTTGAGAGTCACTTGGTGAGACATTGCATTTGAACACACAGTTTTGTGGTTCCAAGTCCAGCTTTTTAATTACTAAACTCTACTGCCCACTGAATGCCAACCGAGCACTTGTTAGCTGAATACAGTGTGTCTGACGATCTTAATCCTCAACAGGACATGATGTCTTTTATTCACTCATCTTAATGGATAAATCAAATTTCATTTTTCTTAAAAAGTCACACTTAATTTAGTGATAAATCAGTCCGTTTCATACCTTCTTTCTCTCCTCTGATTGTTTCAAGTATGTCTGCCCCCACAGACCTTTCTAGCAGAACTTGAGCACATCATGCCAAACAAGCATATCTTCACGTTCATAAATGTTGGCAAGGAGGTAGTACTGGAGTGTTTCTGATGAGAAATCCAAATCAATTAGCAGGGCATTACAGCAGTGAATTATAGCACATCTGTGTAGACTCAGTGTTTCCATGCAGACAGGGTAATGAATAAATGTGCAACAGTTTTATTAATTTGATTCCAAAACGTACACCTGCAAATACGTACATTACCACTAGGTATACATTTCATAAACAGACATACAAATAAATGTACATGGAAACATAGGAATAAACTTCTATCTATGAGACTTATCAAAGCCTTTAAGAAAGCAATGCACATCTTGGTCAGACTTGTAGGAAAGGCAAAAGACGATCTGCACACAAAATGTTCTTGTCCGAGAGACAAGGTCATGGGAGTATGTGTAATGGGCTTGAATTCAGTGTTTTAAAGAAAAGACAAAATTCCTGGAAACTTCAGCTACAGGTTATTGATAATGGCTATCTACAGGGCATAAATATTTACTTGTCATGCAAAAGAGTCACCTGCTTTGAATAATCAGACTGCTTTTATTGATATTTCATCCTCGCACAATGTGGTGATACAGAACTGCCCGCTTCCTTTAAAAATGAACAAGTTCTGGGGACATTGGTTTCTAATCAGGTACTTCTTGATAACTGACAACAATACTATTGTTGAACCAAAGTAAATGTGTTTACACTGTTGTTCTGCAGAGGAAATTGGCATGCACCCTTGTATAACTGATTGTCATGTTGATCTATGCAGAGATTGAAGTATTTATGTATTTCTGGGTAAATGAGAATAAATTATAATAGAGAAGTATGATCTGAGACTTGTGACGGCTTCCTGCTTCTTTTATGCTTTGTCACCATATCGCTGTGGCTACACCCTGTAGCAACAGAGGCTTGTACCTGGCCCAGGTTTGCCCTAGGCCTGAGGCCGGTAACAGATGCACTAGGTACTGTAAGTCTGCAATAAAGGGTACTTTTTCCTCTAAAGCATATTTAAGGCCACAGCTAATGTAAATATGGTAATAAACAACAAATACAATAATTAAATCCGTCCTACCCTAAACAACTGTCTCTTGCACATTGCCAACCCTAAAAACAGACTTCGAGTTGACTTTAATTATAGATTAGTTTACTGCTTAAAATGACCTTGTATAATTTATATACAGTATTTTTCTGTTTTACATATCTCATAGCCGCTCCTGTTGGCAAACAGATTCTCAGTAGTCAGTCCGAGCTATTTAGTTCGCCACAGAGTTGCACGAGTATTTCTAAGTGCCCAAGATTTATACCTGAAAGTGCACCTCTACAAACTGCCGTGTGGCGGTCTGAGCAGTCTTTTATCACGCATTACAAATACCTCTCTGACAAAATCTTAAATAAACAAAATTAGCTCTTTGATTAAGTAAAAAGAAAAAAGTTAAAAATGCTTACAATTAACAGTTTCCTACAACGCACCAGAAAGTTACGCCATGTGCATATTTTCTAACTTGTTTAAAAAATAATAAAGTGCTGTACTAATTTTGAATATTTACAATAAGCAGATCGTCAAACTAAAAAAACATTCTATCATTTACATATCATTAATGGTACCAGTGTACAATAGTTTCACTGTATTCACTGTGTAATGTGACTTTATCAGCCAGTCAGTCAGTATCCAACCCGCTATATCCTAACTACAGGGTCACAGGGGTCTGCTGGAGCCAATCCCAGCCAGCACAGGGCGCAAGGCAGGAAACAAACCCCAGGCAGGGCGCCAGCCCACTGCAGGACACACACACACACACACAAACACACACCAAGCACACACTAGGGACAATTTAGGATCGCCAATGCACCTAACCTGCATGTCTTTTGACTGTGGGAGGAAACCCACGCAGACACGGGGAGAACATGCAAACTCCATGCAGGGAGGACCCGGGAAGCGAACTCAGGTCTCCTAACTGCGCCACTGTGCCACCCATAATGTGTCTTTATATTAAGATTAATTTACGTTATTTGCATTGGGATTATACAAAGTTATTGTCTGTTTTTCACCTGCATTATTATCATCCTTTAATTTAATATTATTTATTGTATCATTATGCTGCTGCTGGAGAATGAATTTCCCATTGGGATTAATAAAGTATCTATCTATCTATCTATCTATCTATCTATCTATCTATCTATCTATCTATCTATCTATCTATCTATCTATCTATCTATCTATCTATCTATCTATCTATCTATCTATCTCCTCTGGGTGGGATTCAAGTTCATGCTTAATGTCTCTTTTGCTGATATTGGACTAATTTATGCACTTAGTATTCATTATTTATTTTTGTTTTGATCTGTTTCTGTGTAGCCTGTGTTATGTACCATGTGTTTTAGGGGTGGTTCCCCAAGAGGCGTGGCCACATACCACATAATCACTGTCAGGAACTGCCCACCACCCTAAACTGGAGGGCCTTCCTTTCAAATGCGCTACAGAGTTGGGTGTTTACTTGTGTTTCTATTGTTCTTATTGTGATTTCTTGTATTTTTGAGCCTATGCTTTATTTATGACTTTACCTTGGGATTCTGTATTAGGACTGCGTTTGCTGTGGATTGCCTGGAGGCATGTTGGGTTGTGTCTTGAGTCTCCAAACAGTGATGAAGTTGAATCAATCATCAATAAGAGACCCCTCACAAAGACATTAAATGACCCAAATGCTTTATAGGCCCTCACACCCAATCACTTGCTGTTACTGAAGACACAACCCAACATGCCTCCAGGACTCTTTACTGCTTTCTCTAGAAATTCCTTTTGTAGTCTATGGAGATTCTGTTGCTACAGAGCATTTCTAACTTATCAAACTTCTTCAAGGCCCCCTTTGTTTCTAGTCGGTGTTTTGATGGTAATCCCCCACTAGTAGGCAATTTTTGGAAGCATTTATGGGACTTTTGTACTTTTGGAACTCAAGATTCCCAGTATAGCTGTGAATTTCTTTTATGGTTCAGCTGGCCCATTCAGTCTAAATGTCAAACTCTACCAGGGTAGTCAATGAAACTGCAAGACTACACTTAATATGCTCATGTAGATATACATAATTAAGAAAAATGTAAAAGCATTAAATATGACACTGCAAAATAGCAAAACAAACTGAGGCTTTTGAAAAGACCCACAAGAAAAGGCCAGAATCCTTACTGGCCTACCCCAATACAGGCCACAAAATGGAAATTAACTTTTAAAGTTGACAAATAGCAAGAGAGTCACAGACAGTTCAAAAATGTTTCATATGAGGACTAACCATGAAAACTCTGGCTTGTACAGGGACACGTCACTAAAGAATTTTTTTTTTAATTATTTTTACTCAAAAGAAGATAAATACAAGTAAAATGCTCAAAAGAGCAATCTTAAGGAAAGGTATGAGTACATATAATAAAGAAAAGATCATTCAAAAACAGAACTAAACAAGATGATCAAAAAAATGGCAAAAGCAAAGAAATGCCAGTTCTCTCAATACACTTTGTGGCAAATTCAATGAACCACAATAGGGCTCTCTTTTCCAGCCTGTCTTTAAAGACAAGGGGTGGTCACTTAGCTGCAGTGCGAGGATGGTCCCGCTCCTTGAGGTTCCACCCACAAATTATAACGAACATAAGAGAACAATGTCACACACATAGAAGCTGCATAATTAATAGGACAAATTCAACAGAAAATACATAATTAGAATAAATATAAGAAAAATAGACTAAATATAATCTCTATAAATATAAAATCCAACATCTGTTTGTCTGTTTGTATGTCTGTGTGCTTTTCATGAGAGAACTACTTAACGGATTTAGATCTGTTTTTTTTCTGTAATTTGCTTGAACATTCTGGTTGATTTTGAGACTTCTCTCATTGCGCTATGTATCATAGTTCGCTTGCGGTACCAATTTATTTGTCCGAATCTGAGAGACATGCAGTGGGCCGAGAAGAGGGGGGCAGGGCCCTCCTCACTCACGCACCAGCCTCGGGGGATTCCTTACCTCCACTTAGCTAGCTGATGAGAGAACTACTTCACGGATTTAGATCAGGATTTTTTCTATACTGTATTTTTTGCACCATAAGACGCACTTTTTTTTCCCCAAAAGAAGGTTGGAACATGTCTGTGCGTCTTATGGAGCGAATATTGCGTCACAGACCATGATGTGTATTCCCTGACAAAAGTCGACATCCAGGGGTAGAGGGCAACAAAACTCACTGTTATGTTACAGGCATTCCCTCTGTGCTTGGAGGAATGTTAGACTCATTGACTCGGCATCTAATCCTTGCATGTGCGTGAGTTGCGAAATGTAAATAATGGCAAGATGGCATCGACATCTCACGAGGGAGCGAAGCGAGTGCAGAAAACAAATGTTTTGCACATTATCACTGAGTTGGACTTTTGTTGAGAGTGATCAGGAGATCGAACAAGAGAGTGAGGAACTGGCATCAGCTGATCGGGACACCAGCCGATGCCACCCCACCTGAGTGCATTCGTGCACCTATGGTAAGGTTCGTGCGGGAAGAATACCTAGACATTGATCCGTGGGAGCCAAACTGGCTACCGGACTTCACAAGACAGTATGGCTTGCTATTGGACTCGACAGATTACCAGCCGCTGGACTACTTCAGGCTGTTCTTTCCTGAAGCTGCCTTTCAGCTACTGTCAGACGAGACAAACAGGTATGCAGAGCAATTTTTTGAATCGAGGGCTGTGCTTGCACCGCATTCTCGTTTTTCAAACTGGAAACCCACAACAAAACACAAGATGAAGGGCTTTGTGGCATTACAAATATAGATGGGACTAGACTGGCGATATAACTTCAGGGAGCATTGGTCCAAACGTGCTTTGTCCCCTGGTGGCTTTGGAAAGGTTATGCCACGTGATGATAGGTACGTGCTCCTGCAAAGTGATTGTGAGCAACTGAGCTTCATAAATTCTGACACTAGCGATGAGGAGTTCTTGGGGTTTCCATAAAACTAGAAGAGTGCTTGAACCTTAAAGTCTCTCCTTATTTGTTAATGACAGTGATGATGTTTCTTAATACCGCTGTTGAATTTACATGGTTGAAATATTATTCTGCTATATTTTATTAAACATATTAGTACACCATTTGGTTCAGAATATTTTTCTTCTTGTTTTCCTCCTCTAATCCTAGGTGCGTCTAATGGTCAGGTGCGTCTTATGGTGCAAAAAATACGGTAATCTCCAGTTGATTTTGCAACTTCTCTCATCATGCTAAGTATCATAGTTTGCTTGCAGGAGAGATATATCTGCGCTAATCTGAGACAGAGGCTGCGGGCCAAGGGGAAGGGGAAGTGTGACATCAGGAGTGGGGAGCCAGGCAGGGCCCTCCTCGCTGTCCTGCTTCACTAATACGCGGGTGAAGCTATAGGGGATGGATAGTATAATATAAATACAGTATAAGACAAATTCACAAAAAACAAAAACAAACAATAAAACAACATAAACATAACACAATGTCTTTAATTAAACCTAAGTGCAATATAATAAGCAGATATGTGATCATTTCAAGATAAACAGTATAAAAAAAGGAACCCAAAAGTTGCCACTTAAAGGCAGAAGTTGTACTTTATTATTCATATATATACAGTACTCTTCAATACTGTTAGGCCACTTTAAAATAAAATTATTGTTTGTATCAACAAGATTAATACAAAACCAAGTAATAGCTCATGGCAACATTTTTTCAAGATGTGGTGTTCAAGATGACATAAAGTAATTTGAAGAAACAACACAAATTTAGGAAGAAAATACAAAGGAAGACCCAACAAATCTGTCTGTGTCTGATGAGAAGTACCTAAAGGTCACTCTTTTAAGAGAAAGAAGGAAATCCAGTTTATCCAGCAGATTCATCTGGGATCAAAGTACACACTTCAACTCTGCAAAAAAAAAAAAAAAACTAAAAAAAGAAATGGACTTGCAGTGTGTGTTTAAACTAAGAGAACATTCTTGCTTGGCAGCCTGCAGTGTGGTGGCATGTCCTAGGGGAGCATCTCAGCAAGCGGAATACAAAATTTGATCACAAAATCATAGCAGGATTGGCACTCCAGCCATTGTAAAAAACTTTAGACTAGTGTGGTGCTGACGTGTCAGCCATTGCACAGCTGCACTCAGGTCCTAATAATTTGGGATCCTAAGGTGGTTCATCGTGTGGTGGATGTGGCAAAGTCCTGTATCAGTGGATGCTCCCAACTTCTTTCTCTGTCTGTCTGCATCAATCTATCAAAGAAATGTCCAGCTTTCTTTCAAAGAGAGGCCACACAAATTACAGACCTATTTTAAAAGCCCTACACATTCTTGTTACATTTTATTGCATCAATGACTATATTCTGCAGTTATCTAGTGCTACTACAAAGAAATGATAATAATAATAATAATAATAATAACCAGATCAGTACACATAGCTTTAAAAATAATTTTCTTGGGTGGCTGAAGAGTTTTTGCACAGTACAACATGTACAGTTAGGGTTAATGAAAAAAAAAGCTGGTTCACCTTGTGGGCAACCTCGAGTTCACCTATGGATTGACAAGACATCCCATGGCCTGTGCTTCAAAATTCCATTTGTTATTAGCTCTACTGATATATCTAATTTTACAGTTTTTTCAGTTATTTTTTTATACTTCTTTCTCTTTCATTTTTCCATTGTATAATGCTTAATCACATACATTCTGGGTTGTCTTGCTAGTTGCTAAAAACAACCTGCCAGTGCCTCCAGAACAAAGAGCATGTGTTGTAATTGACGTAACTGACACGAAGGTGATTATATGAGTAACTTTTCTCAACCTTAATAAACAGAAAAGCCTTTTTCCTTTTAAAAAAACCTTCTTTTTTCAGCTGCTCCCTTTAGGGTTGCCACAGTGGATCATCTTCTTCCATATCTTTCTGTCCTCTGCATCTTGTTCTGTTACACCCATTACATGCATGTCCTCTCTCACCACATCCATAAACCTTCGCTTAGGTCTTCCCTTTTTCTCTTCCCTGGCAGCACTATCCTTAGCATCCTTCTCCCAATATACCCAGCATCTCTCCTCTGCACATGTCCAAACCAACGTAATCTTGCCTTTCTGACTTTGTCTCCCAAACATCCAACTTGAGCTGACCCTCTAATGTACTCATTTCTAATCCTATCCATCCTCGTCACACCCAGTGTGAATCTTAGCATCTTTAACTCTGCCACCTCCAGCTCTGTCTCCTGCTTTCTGGTCAGTGCCACCGTCTCCAACCCATATAACATAGCTGGTCTCACTACCGTCCTGTAGACCTTCCCTTTCACTCTTGCTGATACCCATCTGTCACAAATTACTCCTGACACTCTTCTCCACCCATTCCACCCTGCCTGCACTCTCTTTTTCACCTCTCTTCCACAAATAAAAAATAAAAATAAATGCATCAATTACATGTTCTTCACCTATGGCCATTTTGTTGTGATTTAGCAACACACAATAAGAAGAAAAGTGGGGCAGGCCATATGATAAACAAAAACTCCAGAACAGGACTTCATAATCTGCCAAAATAGGCCTAGCCTTGTGAAAATAGTAGAAACTTCCTGAAAGACAACCATCACTGCAACATTCCACCCATTTGTGCTTTATAACAGGATGGCCAAAGTAAATCCTCTTTCCTCAGTTAAAGACGCACAAAAGCCTACTTGGTAAATGTACCTAAACTGTGAGAAACAAGATTTTCCAGTCTGATGATGCCAAGATTAAAATCATGTATGGAGTCAACCAGGCATCACTAATCACCTGTGTAATACCATTCTGACAGTGAATCATGGTGGATGCAACATCATGCTTTGGGGTTGTATTTTAGAGGTAAGGACTAGGAGACTAGACAGGGTCGAGTGAAAACTGAACTGAACAAGGTACAGAAATATTCATTAATATTCCACCACTTATCTGAGACCGGGACGTGGGGCTTATAGTCTTAGTAGAGAGCCCCACACATCCCTTTCCCCAGCCACACTTGCCCACTCATACTGTGGGATTCCTAAAGTGTTCCCAGGCCATTGGCACAATATAATCCTCCCAGTGGAACCTGGGTCTTTCCTGTGGTTTCCTCACAGCTGGTCATGCTCATAAAACCTCTTCAGAAAGATGCCAGCAGGCAGCCCAAACCACCTCGATTGGCTCTTCTTGATGTGCAGGGTCAGAGGCTCTACTTGGAGCCCCTCTAAGATCTCTGTGCTTTTCATCCTTTCTCTAAGGGGGAGCATAGCCACCCTGTGAGATAGCTCATTTCAGCTGCTTGTACCCGTGATCTCATTCTTTAGGTCATTACCCAAAGCTCATGACCATAGGTGAGGGCAGGGACAAAGATCAACTGGTAAATTGATAGCTTTGCCATCTGACTTCAGTTCCTTCTTCAGTCAATTAGTATAGAATCAGCATAGCGACCGCATAACTTTGCTAACCGCCCATCTGTCTATTGATCTCATCATTCCACAAAGATATCCTTAATGAGGATGTGCTCCAGAACACAATGGACCTCAGATGGGGCCAAAGGTTTAGGACAATGACCCTAAGCACAAAGACAACACAGGAGTGGCTTAGGGAGAACTCTGGGGATGTCCTTGTGTGACCCAGCCAAAATCCAGAATTGATCCCATTTGAACATTGCAGAGAGACCTGAAAATAGCTGTCCACTGACGGTCTCTGTCTAACATGACAGAGCTTGAAATGATCTACAGACAAGAATGGCAAAAAAAAAATGCAACACAGCAAAATGAGTAAAAGGTGAACTGGTTTGAATACTTTCTGAAGCTACAGTTGATAGATAGATAGATAGATAGATAGATAGATAGATAGATAGATAGATAGATAGATAGATAGATAGATAGATAGATAGATAGATAGATAGATAGATAGATAGATAGATAGATAGATAGATAGATAGATAGATAGATAGATAGATAGATAGATAGATAGATAGATAGATAGATAGATACTGTGGTGGACGGCTGTCAGCTTATCCCGGCTGGGATGCCCAGAAAAGAGAAGGAGGTGGGAAGGCAGCAATTGTGGGACACTGCCTCACCCAAGAAGCCAGATGATGACTTCCCTACAGCATATCGGTACCCCAGATTCCCGCAGGGCACCATGGGATTTGGAGTTCAGCCTCTTAGCCCTGCTGGATACCTTGGGTGCCGTCAGGAGATACTGCTGGGGGACCTGGGAACTCATATATTTTCCGTAGCTCGGAAATACTATCGAGTCACAGGACGGAAGCCCCGAAGTATTTCCGAGATGAAGAAAAACAAGATCTCCATCTGACCCAGAAGTGCTGGCAAGTCACGTGAACGGAATAAGAGAAGCACTTCTAGGTCGAGGACTATATACAGGACTGCTGAAGACTCAGCAAGCAAGGCTGAGTCGGGAGAAGGTGGACAACGTTTGCTGGGAGGTGTGGAGGAGTAGAATATTAATTATTTGTTGTGTTTATTGTGGCTGTGGTGCTTTGGAGGCACTGTCGGTGAAGAAGAAGAAAATTAAAATACTTCTTGGTGCATTTAACTTGTGTCCAGAGTGTCTGTCTGTTGGGAAAAAGGTGGGCAATATTGCCACCAAGCGTTCATTCACTTACAATAGATAGATAGATAGATAGATAGATAGATAGATAGATAGATAGATAGATAGATAGATAGATAGATAGATAGATAGATAGATAGATAGATAGATAGATAGATAGATAGATAGATAGATAGATAGATAGATTTACAAATTCAGCATCTACCACAAAAATATTCTTCCTTATCTTAATCCTAAAAATTATTCAACAGTCAAAGTGTTCTAACTCTGTGATGAGATTAAAACACAAATTGCTCAGTAATTGGCTCACTATCTTGTCGACTCATCTGCTCAGCCAGCCTTGGCCTGCATGTGGTTGTTTGCATCTCTGATAAATAAATAAAACTAAAGAAATAAAGAAAGAATTGAGCCTGTTAGATGTTTCTTTGGCAGGCTATGACAAGGATATTTGCCAGTGGCTCTCAAATAGAGTTCAAAGCCTCAATATAGATATTTTAAGCACAGATCAGCAAAAAAAAAAAACAAACTTTACATTTACATTGATTAGTGTTCAACATTTTTTTTTTTTGCGTAAACAGAACCAGCCATTAAAGAAATACCTACTTGCTTCTGTTACAATCAGCAATGCATTTTTCCTGTGAGTGAAGTGAATGCACTCTAATGAAGTTTTATTCTTGAATGCTCACGTGGTGTGTGGTGTGTAATCTTCCAACTCACTTCAGGTGTTCTAGGCGCAACATCATTGTAAAAAATTCACTGTAAATGAATGACTGGGTGGTAATAAGCATTTAGGTAGCATTG
This sequence comes from Erpetoichthys calabaricus, assembly GCF_900747795.2. NCBI lineage: Eukaryota > Metazoa > Chordata > Cladistia > Polypteriformes > Polypteridae > Erpetoichthys > Erpetoichthys calabaricus. The sequence continues at coordinate 303,101,412 of NC_041395.2, read as the reverse complement.
CCTCTCGAACATAAAAGTAATTTCAAGACTGGGATCCCCAGGTTTGATGAAATCTGTTCCAGCTCCACAGCCAGAAGAAAAATAAAAAAATGATGTTTTAGCTTAAGACAACTACAGAAAACAAGAAAAATATCTCTCGATATATAAAGCAATAGGATGTCTGTCCATTCAGCATCTGTACCCTTGCCCATGCATAATGTCAACTGCTGTCCATCAGAGGGCAGGATTGTCAGATTAATATTGGCAAGTAGTATACCTTTTCTGATCTGGAAAGAAACCACTGAGAATACTATAACCCCACAGGGTACACTGAGCTTCACAATGCCTAACACCCACATTGCATTATAAGAATTTGTCCCAATAATCCATATGATGCACGTCTCTTAAAGGAGGTAAAGATAAAAACATTATGATTATTAAGAGAGTAAAAGTGCTATATGTCTCAATTGTAATCTTCTTAATACATAATTCGCCTGCCTCCTCACTCACTCACTCACTCACGTCCGTCCGAGGCCGAATGCGCAGTCGCCTTCTGCGCAGCTGCCCGAAAAACCTTACAAGACCGACATCTAACCCCAACATTGTGGCAGGCGGCTGATTTACGGCCGCAAAAATTCAAAGAGAAAGGCGACTTCGATTAAAGCTCTAGAGGCCTGAAAGGCGATTTCGACTACAGCTCGAAGCCTAATTACGCATTCTGATTCAATTACGCATTCATTGAATACACCTATATCAGGTTGGTGCTGCTTATACTTATTACTATTCCATATTGTACTGGAACATTCATCATTCAATATTATACTATAGGCCTGGAAAATTCATCAACTAACAGTACAAGCCTGTACTGTAATGAGTAAAGCGGACTACAATCATTACAAAACAACTTCTTCGTTACTTATCATTTGTTTTTCATACACTGCTGACACAAACTCATGCCCATTTCATCTTACGTTGTCGAAATGGGCTCTTTGTCTAGTTAAATAATAAACAATGATATCTGAGAAACTCTATTTCAGGACTGTGTGATGGATGGCCGGGAATAGTACCATACCGGGAGACATGGAGGAGCAGAGAACCAGGAGAAGGGCAATTTATACCCTGGGACATGAGAAGGCAGCCCCCCTGGGTTGCATTGGAGCCACAGGCTTGGACCTTAAAAGCTCAAACCTGTTAGGGTCTGTGGCCATCACCAGGGGGCACCTGCACAGCTCCAGAAACAAGATCTACAGCACTTTCATCACACCTGGAAGTGCTGCCTGAAGAGGAGCTGGATTCATGAGCACACCCGAAAGTGTTACCGAAGGTTAATCGGGAAGCACCTGGAGCACTTCTATTCCATTCCCATTCAGGGAGCCGGAGTTGGGTGGCAGAGGACAGAGCTTGTGAGAGAGGAGTGGAGGCGGCAGTGAAGTAAAAGAGAAAAGAAGAAGGACTGAACCTTGTGAGTGTATTGTGGCTGTGTTGTGTTGAAAAGAAGGAGCAGAACATAATAAATGTGTGTGTTGTGGACATTCTGAGTCTGTCTGTCTGTGTTCCGGGCGTCTTTCCACAACTGTTTTTTGTATTCTTACAAATGGGTGGGGAAAACAGAAATATAAAACTGCACAAATTATTTTCTCAAACCTGCTTATAATTATTCTTTAAATGACAGCAGTGGCATTTTTAAAATACAACCTCTGCAGATGCTGTCAGAAAGAATGTATGGTTGTGTGTGTGTGTTTGAGAGAGACAGTGGGAAAAAGAGAGAAGAGGGAGATAATGAAGCACTTAAGAAACAACATTTATTATTCGCTCTCCTCTGCTCAAATTCATTGCCTTGGATATGTGGTTGCTGGTGGGAAGGATCCTGGCTTGGATCAGCTGACAGAGTTGGATAAAGTGAGTACAGATAGAGTTGCCACTGGCACCAAAGTAAGGTAAAGTTGGTGTCCTGAATCTGCAGGCAATGAACATGGCCGAGAAAAGATCACTGGAACTTCATGGAAGATCCTGTGGAATCAGTAAAAGTATTGGAGGGTGAATGAGGAAGGAGATGGCCTCCAGTGAACATCATGTGAGTGAACAAGAGAGAGTGACTGAGTTTCATACTGTATGAGGCTACCAGCACCAGTAATAATGACATATCAGCTGAATTATCTCACAAAAAAAAATCACATAATAAATATCTATCAACATAGTGTTTTGGCATAGAGTGCAGCCACCAAAGCAGAGTATTAAAGGATATCAAACAGTCAATACCAAAAGCAAAAACGCAAATAAATAAAGAATTAATAACTTTGGATCAACTGGCAGAGAGCTAAATCATTTTGAACAGAAGTAACCAGCATGATTTGTGGTAATGGTGATGACTACTTCAAAACAGTCTTTAAATTGTGCCGCAAAAAATAAATTGATGAATCATTTAAAATGACTCTAGCATTCAAACTGTTATGGGGAAGCTAGGGCTCCTCCCCGGCTAATGTTTAAAATGATTCTTTTTGTCTTCTTTGGGTTCTGATCATGATTGCTCATTGTTTTCCATTGTTTTTTAATAATATTCTTCTGTTCATTTCTTGTGTAATTATGCATTATGTGATCCTTTCTTCTACTTGGTGACTACTTAGTGTGTGTGTGTGCTTGTGTTTTATGTAAGGGTCTGCATTTACGTTTTATTGTAATTTTTGAATAATTATTTTTCATATTTTTAAGATTTGTGTATTGTCCCTTTAATTGTGCTAGCATTTCTTGTGTGTTGTAGGAGCCCCAAAAGGCAGGGCCACCCTGACATCACTCCTTCTTATTTAAAGCCAGAGCTAGATAGATAATAAAGTATCTATCTATCTATCTATCTATCTATCTATCTATCTATCTATCTATCTATCTATCTATCTATCTATCTATCTATCTATCTATCTATCTATCTATCTATCTATCTATCTATCTATCTATCTATCTATCTATCTATCTATCTAAGTAAGCTAAAATCAGAAGAACTGCTCTGAATTGTGGCTGCCTTTTGTGGAACTTGTTGTAGGCCTCACCACTGTTTTGTAGATATTTATTCAGGGTAATTTATAAAATTACCATATACTGTAAGGGAAACAGAGTTAGAAACACCCATGTCACCAGCAGGAAGCACTACTAGTGCAGGCCTGAGTCTTTTGTGACTAATAAATAGATTTGTTAATTGTATTGACATCCCATAAGTCACTAGTGGGCAATATGTGGTAGCCATGTACTTGGGTACTTGGGATGACAGTCTGTCTAATTCTTCTTTGCTATGGTAAGGTGGAGCTTACCCTATATAACACATGGACTTTAATTGTTCACAGAGAGTCCAAAATTCACAAACCCAGAAGTCAAAGTGGGCCCAGGATTAAAAGCCATTTCAGGTTTGTAGCTTGGAGTTGGGAGATGAATGTTGGAGAACTAGCTAAGGATGTAAGGCCTGTCATATCGGTACAGGATAGAGGTGAAGAAGGTGAGCACAGTGTGAGCTTATCCATTGGGTAAGAGGACCACTTCATGGGATATTCAGGTAGGTGCTTGGCAGAAGGTATTTGTCGTTAAATTTGCCTCTGATTGCATGTTATTGTTATTCTTCTTATGTTGGACGTTGGGTCTGTGTTGGTGTTTACGGTCAGCTTGTGTAAACCCCTCAGGTCAGGTCAGGTAGGGGAGCATGCACCGGTACAGCATGTTGTCGCACCCACCACATGACGAAACAGCTTGGGATCGTGGTTGGCAACCCCTCAGGCCCTGTGGCCAAAAAACCTAAAACATTTGAATGACTTTAAAGCACAATGTTTATAATCAATAGAGGTAAATTTTCAAAATAGAGCACAAGAAGTGTAGGACTATTATTCCAAAGTTTTGATGAAAACTATTGCAGAGTTTCATCTGAAAGATGATTGCTAAATCACTGGAATCACTGGAAGTAAAACAGAAATGCCTTCACACACAACCACACTCACTTTTACAGGGCTAATTTAGACTTTCTCTTCGTCTTTAGTATATGGGAATTAACCAGAAATCCAGAGAAAAACTCACACAGACAGTGTCTGGGGGTGGCATTCAAAACTAGTAATCCGTGAGAGCAGGGGTCACCACTGACTCCCTATCCAGCTCACCTCTGGTTTAATGAGCTGAGATAAGATACAATGGATTCAGAAAGTATTCAGACCTTTTCACTTTTCATTTGAAACTGATAAATGTGCCATTTTGCCCATCAATCTACACTCAATAACACATAATGACAAAGTGATGGTATGTTTTCAGAAAAGGCTTGCAAATGTGTTAAAAATCAAATACTGAAATCTTTCATGTTATAAGTATTCAGTCCTTTTACTGTGGCACTTCAGATTATGCTGATGTGGATCCTGTTTGCTTTAATTCTCCTTGGGATGTGTCTAGATCTTGATTGGAGTTCACCTGTATCAAGCTGAATTAACTGAACATCATTCAGAAAGGCACACACCTGTATGCATCAGGGATGTGTGGTCAGGGGAGGCGTCATTATGAAAAGTAAAAAAATAATAATGATAACATGAAATAAATGTGTCCACTGGTCTGTGCTATAAATTTGTTTTCTGTATGATTCCAATAATTTTGATCATTTTTATAGTCAAAATCGCTGAATTGCCGCATTTCCTGTTCAAATACAGAGGAGAAACACAAGGTGCGGCAGTGATGAGCCTCACCTCACCTCGGACTGCACTCTCCCTCACACACTGGGTTGATGACTGCAGTTGGCGCGCGTGCCTGTTGCTGTCACTCTATATGTCACCAATATAATATTTGCAGACACGTTTATTATACACCCTGACTTCCCACAGTATAGCTAATATCCTATTTAGTCTTGATGATCGGACATAAAACCGCAGTGAAAAATCACAAGGCGATCCAGACAGTACTGTGCCGCACCAAAGTGGGAGCATGTGAGCCCAAAAGGTGCTTGTTGCAGCTGTTCTTCTATAAGTTAGCCATGCCCGGCCAGGATGTCCCTTCTACTTGTATTCCGGGGGAGCAGCCATGGACTCCTCAATACCTCCCCCGGGACGCTTGGTGGCAGCCTCCCTGGTTGATGATGCCTCAATTTCCCACAGGGTTTCATGGGAGATGGAGTTCTTACCAACCCTGTGGGGACCTGGGATGGCCGCCAGGGGGCGAGGCAGAGATAGTTAAGCCCAGTTGGTCTAATCATGGGCCCCACACGGGAATGCAATTGGGAACAGGTGAGCAAGCACCAAGAGCACTCCCGGGAGGGCCATAAAAGAAGCCAGCAACCACCACTCAGGGCCAGAATTGGGAGGAAGAGGACGAGGTGCCTGAGAGGAGTAGTAGTGCCAACGGAAGGATTGCTGTCTTGAGAAAGAGGTGCTTTGGGACTGTGTTATACCTGTGGGATTCACGGGGAAGTCGTGCCCCACAGGTGAAGAAAAAGATTTATTTGCGTTGTGTTAAGTGCTTGTGGGACTGTGCTGGGCCTGTGGGTCACGGGGAAGACGTGCCCCAGGGCTGAAGAGAAAATAACGACTTGTGTTCAATTTATACGTGCCTCAGTGTGAATCTATGCCGGGTCGGACGCTTATATAGCGCCTTATTCACAAATGTGTACACGTTAGAGTCCAAAATTGAACTGTTGAAAGTATGGAGGATGAGTGGTTTTTATAGGTGGTTCACAGGAAGTGACGTCCTTGGGGCTGGGACAGGAGGGAATTTCTCATGTTTGGTCTGCGGAGAGAAAAGAGAGAGGCTTAGTGCACCCCACCGCCCCCTGGCCTGGCATGGAATTGGCGTTTCCTGGTCCCTTTGGTTGACTCCCAAGTGCCTGTGTGTGACAATAGATTTCTATCAATTTTTGGGCTATTTCCGCTAACCAGAACTGGTACTTTACCTGAACACATACTCAATTTTTTTTTATTCATGCAGCTGCAGAGTGCAATGTATTCAACTTTACTTTTATAATAATTGTTCAGTACAAGTATATTATTAATTTGATTTGTTGTTGATGGTTCTTTAATGTACATAATATAAACATATAATCATTGTCTTACAATTTACTCATCAAATATCCATCCTCTTATCTGAGTGTACGAGAAAGTCCAGGGGAGACCACTCACGATTTTTATATAAAGTAAGTCTACAGGTCAAAAGAGCACTAATGCCTTTCACTTTTCAGACATCCATTGTGATTCTCTCAGTGTAGGCATACTGGTTCCTGTAAAGTCAATCAAACATCTTTATGCATTTAAATGCTATCTTTGAATCTTTATTTAAATTATTATTTTGTAGTGTCTGTCTTAGTGATTTATTATTTCAACACACTGTGCAACTCAAAAAAAACCCACAAATTTATTCAAAATGAGACATTCAGACTGACAGGGTATTCAAAACAGTATAGTTAATTATGAAATAAAGGTTAGAATTTACTTGGACATTTTAATTACTTTCCTCAACATGAATGGCACCAAAGCAGGTTAAAAAACAAGGACTGAATCACTAAATATTAGACAATGCATAACAATGAGTGAATTCGATATATCAAAGTCCTCTAAGTAACTTAACGGATTATAACATCTCAAACTCACTTAATCCAGTTAAGGGCCACAGGAACCCCGAGTCTATCCCAGCAGCCCTGGGTGCAAGGCAGGGGATAGAGTTAGGCAGTGTGCCACACCACTGAAGGACCACACACAGTGACACTAACATGGAGCCAGTTAGCTCTGTGTGTGTCTCGGTCCATTGTAACGGACTGCAGACCCTGCAGGTCTTTATTTATTCAGGAAGGTTGACAAGGGTTTTAATTTTCCTCTGCTTTTTGTTCTCGGCTGGCCACTCCTCAGTCACACCGTTAATGAAATTTATACCATCATGATTTGTTCATTAAATAAAAACTGCTCTGTTTTATTGTGCTTATTCACGTATATAAACTTTGTGTGGTGTAGCAATTTGCTTTGAATGCATTGTAAATATGGATTTGTGCTTGCGTTCTGAGTTTGTAGTCAATGAAATGTGCTATACATAATGAACAAGCCTAACTGAAGTGAAATGAATTAACCAAAAGCACAAAATTACATTTGTTTTGTTTACGAGCTCTGATGTGAATGAAAGTCACCAGCTATGGACTTGTAAAAATTAGGTAACAAAATAATATTGTGAATTATTAATAATTTTAATTATTCAGAATCAACTAATTTATTCAGATGTCATTACATTTCCTTACAGTAGAAACATAATATTCGAATAGCTAAAAACATCGCAGAACAAAACTGTTTCTTGACTGAAGTTTCTGGTCTTGTTCTTCATTCAAAAAAAAAAATACCGTAAGGTGTCTTTTAGAAACCCACATAAGCTGACAAAACAGCCCATTGCCATTCTGCTGCTTGGATTAATCCAGGCTCCCAAGAGACGGAAGCTCAAAGTAACTGTTAACCAGCCAAATGGACTAACAGGATTTCTTGGATCTCTGCATGTGCAGTAGCATGAAGCAAAATTAAATCAGCTTTTTTTTAATGCTAAGCCAGGGTAATTGGAACCAGACACACCATTGCAGGTGTTCACAGCTATGCCAACTTGGCTACAGGCATAAAAGCACATTAAAGCCACTAAGACCATCCTCATCGATGTGTTAATGAGTGAGAGTCTTACTCCAAAAATTAAATGACCAGAAAAACAAAGGAAAGACACCCAGCACTGAATGGCTTTGATTCTGTCTAGCAGAGTCATACCTGCATAGTTCAAAGTATGCAAATGTGTCAGATAATAGCCATGTCAAATTTCAATAGCTGCTCTTTTCAAAATGTTCTAGTTTTTCATATACTTCATGCATGAAACCTGCAGGCCAGATATACCTTCTACGAAAATTTAAGGAATTGATTTAAATTTTGTCAACCTGGCAGCAGTTAAATACATGTATCTATTAGGGTGGATGGCCGGGAAGCCCCTGTGATAGAAGAACCAGAGGAGAGGGCATATCCAGGGCAATACCTTCCTCTGGAACACTAGAGGGCAACCCCCCTGGCTTACAGCAGGGCCAATGGGTTTGGAGCTTAGAAGCTTAACCCTGCTGGGGCCTCATGGCCACCGCCAGGGGGCGCCACAACAAGTTGTGGGACCACCTGGAGCACTTCTGGGTGCCCTATAAAAGGGGCCAGCTCACTTAATTCAGGGAGCCAGAGTCAGGAGGAGGTGGACGAAGCTTGCTAGGAGAGGAGTGGAGGCCAAAAGAAGGAAGAGAAGAAGGAGGAAAAGGGACTGTGTTGTGCTTTGCCCTGTGAGCATTGTGTGCTGGGAACTGAAAATAAAACGTGTGTTGTGTGGCAACTTGTGTCTCTGCCTGTCTGTGTCAGATTAGGTCAGCTGTACGTGCACACTATCTATCTATCTATCTATCTATCTATCTATCTATCTATCTATCTATCTATCTATCTATCTATCTATCTATCTATCTATCTATCTATCTATCTATCTATCTATCTATCTATCTATCTATCTAATATATAGTACCTTATCTATATATCTGTCTATCTATCAGGAACGCATTAAATGGTGTTACTGTTTAATTAAATATGTTGGTTGCCACGTAACGATTTTAACTTTGTTCCTGATGCCATTGTAAAATATGCGTGTTATTTCAATGCATTTTTTAATTGAGCAAAACTTACAATAAAATTGTATTTATCTTATAAAAGATCTCTTTTACTCATCTCATAGTTATTGCATGGAACAGAAAATTTTCATAGCTGATAGTCATCATCGTGTTAATTTTATTAATTCAGTCATGTTGTCATTTTTTTATGTGATTCTCTGGATGTTGACATTTGTTGCTATATTTTGTATGCACACCACCATATTCTGCACAGCAATGCTGCCTATTGCTGGCTACCTGGGTGCAGGGTTTGGGGTAATGCATTAAAAGTAATGTGTGTTTTTAATCAGATTACTTTTTAAGACAATCAGTAACCAAACATATTACTTATTTTATTGAAGTAGAAATACCTGCTGTCACGCTTGTGCACATAGGAGACAGCTTAAGGGCTTTGCTGATGGTAATTACCCGCCGCTCCAGGGGTTGGCGCTGTGTATGAATGCCTTCTCCTCTCATCCCCCTGCAGAACAGGAGACTGATAGCCATTTCATTGCTGATGTGAACTTCATTGTTCATCCACCTGTACCCTCCCTGTCCTCTTACTTGAACTCATAACCCGGAAATCAGCCAGTTTTGTTAAAAACTTGTGTCTGAGAAGATATCCCTGCAGTTGTTGCATATTTTTTTTTGCTTTTCAATTAAACAGGGTCATCAATGTGTGCCTCAACTGTTTATCATTTTACACTGTGTTACTAAAAAAACACAGGCATACGTTACTGCGTCACTATGGAGGTTTGTTTCCTGCCACTACAAAAAAGGCATTTCGAAGAAGTTGGCCTGTTTTCACAAAGAAGTTGGCTACTGCTGCCAGTGTTTGTGTATGTTCTGATCGTTTGGTGGCAGGTAGTGAAGAAGAGGTTTGGTACGTGTGTCACGTGGGATCAAGTGAAAAGAACTAACAAATGTCCTAAGTACACCTTTAACCCTGCAAATGCTGATGGATAAATGTAATCAGCCAATGTGGTGGATGGTGTGGGGAGTCCTATGCAGGGCACAGTCGCACAGCCAAGCAGAAAAGAGTGTGCTGTGTGCTATCCAGGGACTGAGGCCTATAAATAAAGTGTCTGTTTAGTTTACATCCAGCTATTTGCTGTAGATATTTTAAAACGCTGCAATCTGGTGGCACAGTGGCCAGTGTTTGTACACCAAGTCTTTGGAAACACATATTGGAAGTGGAAAAAGGGGATGGATGTTACATACTTCACAGCACATAAAGTCAGAACATATTTACAGTATAAACAACAAGAAAATTGTCATTTTTCTGGTCAGTTTCATATATGGACTTAGTATTGAATAACAAATTGTAGCCAGTGAGATGTGCAGTTTTTCATACAAAAGAAGAAACAAAAAGAAAAAGTACTGCAAATGTAATTTACTGTAACACATTACATTTTATAATAATTAACTATATAACATATTTAGTTATTATTTGTATGTAATGAGTAATGCAACTACAGTAATCCCTCCTCTATCGCGGGGGTTGCGTTCCAGAGCCACCCGTGAAATAAGAAAATCCGCGAAGTAGAAACCATATGTTTATATGGTTATTTTTATGTAGTCATGCTTGGGTCACAGATTTGCGCAGAAACACAGGAGGTTGTAGTGAGACAGGAACGTTATTCAAACACTGCAAACAAACATTTGTCACTTTTTCAAAAGTTTAAACTGTGCTCCATGACAAGACAGAGATGACAGTTCCGTCTCACAATTAAAAGAATGCAAACATATTTTCCTCTTCAAAGGAGTGCGCGTCAGGAGCAGAGTCTGTCAGAAAGACAGAGGAAAGCAAACAAATCAATAGGGCTGTTTGCTTTTAAGTATGCGAAGCACCGCGGCACAAAGCTGTTGAAGGCGACAGCTCACACCCCCTCCATCAGGAGCAGGGAGAGAGAGAGAGAGAGAGAGAGAGAGACAGAGTTTGTTTTTCAATCAAAAATCAATACGTGCCCTTCGAGCTTTTAAGTATGCGAAGCACCGTGCAGCATGTCGTTTCAGGAATCAGCTGCACACAAAAGATAGCAACATGAAGATAATCTTTCAGCATTTTTAGACGAGTGTCCTTATCGTCTAGGTGTGCGAACAGCCCCCCTGCTCAATCCCCCTACGTCAGGATCAGAGAAAGTCAGCTCAAGAGAGACAGAAAAGTAAGCCGGGTAGCTTCTCAGCCATCTGCCAATAGCGTTCCTTGTATGAAATCAACTGGGCAAACCAACTGAGGAAGCATGTACCAGAAATTAAAAGACCCATTGTCCGCAGAAATCCGCGAACCAGCAAAAAATCAGCAATATATATTTAAATATGCTTACATATAAAATCCGCGATGGAGTGAAGCCGCGAAAGGCGAAGCGCGATATAGCGAGGGATTACTGTACTGCTATAGACACTGCTCAAGACACTGCTATAAAAGATGGCAGGAAAACACCTAAAATTTGGATTAAACCTTAAGATAAGTCCTCTCAGAAAATACAAGTAGTGAATCAAACAACTGCTGGGGTTTTGTTTGGGAACCTTTCCAGAAAGTTCTTCTTGACTGCAAAATTTGGTTCACATCTAGGTTTTGGTTATTTAGTGATTTTTGATTTTCACACAACTTCTCTAATGATGATTCGAGGAAAGTTCCCTTTAAAAACTCTCACTTCTCTGCCACTGAATACAGAAACAAGTCAGTTTGGACAATCCAAGAAAACACTACACTGATAGCTAAAGGAAGACAGGAGTCAAAGAAAATGATGTGGAGAATGTATCAGCAGCTCTAAACCAACTCGCTTTTCAATGGTGTCCACCTTTGATCAGTTTGCATTTGTCAGCCTGCAGTTTTCTGGTTTTCCTCCCACACTGTGAAAAATGGCAGGTAAATTAAGTAACAACAAAAGTGGCTAAGTGTGAAAGAATGCACTCTGTGTTGAAGTGATGGCCCATTCAGGACTGGTTCCTGTTTTCTTTCAGTTCCTTACAAATCTAACAGGGGGCTATGCAAGTTTGTTGAATGGGTGGTTGATTGAGATCATACAGAACTTCATCTCTCAAGTGCTTGTTGAGTTATTGTATTTTTAAGTCACTTACTACTCTTCAGAGACTCACACCTAAGTGAAACTGCCGTAATCTTGAGAAAAAATGATTTTAAGCACTCTGATAAAGTAAGCAACTGTGAGGAAAACGCTTGGTGGAAATTAGAACTGCTAAAGGAGTTTCTACCAGTCACTAAATACTAAGGTTCACATACTTTTCCCAGCCTGGATTGTGCTTAAACAGCATGCTCTGGATTGACAAGAAGAAGTCGAACTGTTTATGTGTTATTATTTTAAGCAGATTGTGTGTATCACTTATTGTGACATAGTTGAAGATAACTTCACCATCTTGTAACTGATTAATAAAGAAATCCAACTCATTCCAAAGGGTTCACAATTAAATACAATGCCTTCAGAAAGTATTCAGAGCCCTACACTTTTATACATTTTGTTATGTTGTACCTTACTGCTAAAATCATTTTAAGTTCATTTTTTCTCACCTCATCAAACACTCAATACTACAGAATTATGAAGCAAAAACAGGATTTCAGGAGTTTTTGCAAATTTATTAAAAGTAAAAAAACTGCAATATCACAGTGACACAAGTATTTAGACACTTTACTCAGTTCCTTGTTGAATCGCCTTTGGAAGTGATTATGGCCTGAAGTCTTCCTAGGTAGAACACAAACAAGCTTTACACACCTGGATTTGAGGATTTTCTGCAGTTCAGTTCTTCTCTGAATATCTTCTCAAGCTCTGTCACGTTTGATGCTGACTGTCGATGGACAGTTATTCTCACATCTCTCCAGAGATGTTTCACTGAGTTCAAGTCAGTATTCTGGCTGGGCCTCTGAAGAACATCCACAGAGTTACCCCAAACCACTCCTATATTGTCTTTGCCCATTTACTTTAGGTCATTGGTTTGTTGAAAGGTGAACCTTTGTTTTTTATCCAAAGTGACTCCATTCAGTGTTCCCTCAACCCTGTCTAGTCTCTCAGTCCCTGCCACTGAAACCCAACCCCACAGCATGATGCTAACACCACCTTGTTTCACAGTTGGAATGGTATCACACAGATGATGAGTGCTGCCTAGTTTCTCCCAGACGTGTCACTTAGAATTGAGGTCAAACAGTTCTATCTTGGTTTCAGCAGAGCAGAGAATTTTTTTCCTCATAGGCTTAGCGTCATTTAGGAATCTTTCTGCGAACTCCTAGTGGGCTTTCATGTGTCATCTTGCTCCGCTGTCATAACACAGATCAGTAGAGTGTCACAGTGATAGTTATTCTTTTGAAAGTTTCTCCAGTCTCCACACAGGTTCTCTGGGGCTCAGTCAGAGTGACCATTGGGTTCATGATCACCTGTCTTACCAAGGCCCTTCTCCATTAATTGTTCATTTTGGTCAGGCAGCCAGCCCTAGGAAGAGTCGCGTTGTTCGAAACTTCTTCCATTTAAGAATTATGGAGACCAGTGTGCTCCTGGGAGCCTCCACTGTGGCAAAACATTTTCTTCAGATCTGTGCCTTAATGTAATTCTGTCTTTAAGCTTTGAAGGAAAAATTTTTGGAAAGGTTTTTACTCCAGTATACACGGTCAGCTGTAGAGACACGTGAGTGCCTTTGCTAATCATATACAATCAATTTATCTTAAAACTGGTGGACTCCAAGTAGGTTGTTAAAACATCATAATGATGATCAACAGAATGGGGTGCACCCAAGGCAGAGTGTCATAACAAAGGGTCTGAATATTTGTGTGACTGGGATATTTCAGTTTTTATTTTTTAATGAATTTGGAAAAAAATCCTAAAATCTTGGCTTTGCCATGTCATTCTGGGATATGTAGTGTTGGTTTAAAAAGGGAAAAATGAAATGAGAGGTTTTCAGCATAAGGCTGTAACATAATGAAATGTACAAAATTTGAAGGCATCTTAATAATTTTTGAAAGCCGTATATATGGAGATAGAATGCCAGCCTTGAATTTGCATGACAAGAGATGGGCCTGGCCAAACCCAATTAGTGAAAGAAGAGCCCACACTAGCTTTTCCTAGTGACAGTATTGGTAAAGAGCCAACAGGAGGTGATATGTGGTGCTCTGTAAGTGGTGCTCTGAGGTGTTGGTGCACATAGAAGAGTGTTACAGCCTGGCTATAAACACGTAATGCTATCTCAGGATGCTATCTGCTGTAGTCCAGCAGATACTAGCAATGTCTAGGCTGCTGGATAACTATTGATTATGACCCATTAGTAGAGACCTGTATGAATCTCCCTAAGCCAAAAGTACCACAGGGTGCTCGGGTGGTTCAGGTGCAGCCATGCATCCTATTATGAGAAGCATCGGAGACACCATTTATGCCTGGTCCTTAAGCAGCATTGTGGCTCAGGACTGTTTTAAACATGGGGCCACCAGAGTGTTAGTAGATGTCCATTAAACATTCTAGGAATATTTCGGACTTCAATTGTGGTTCTTTGTATTGTCCCTCAAGATGGCCCTGGCTGGACTTCAAGGTAACCTCAGTACCATTACTCCAGATAATGGGACCTGTGGGGTCCCACAAGCATCAGTCCTTGGGCCGGCCCTCTTTAATATCTATATGCTACCCCCTGGGTCACATCATCCGCAAGCATGGAGTTTCATTCCATTGCTATGCCGATGATACGCAGCTCTATGTGAGACTGGATTCGACTTCTCTTACACCCCCATCAACCTTTTCCTCTTTCTTGGATGAGATTGAGGCCTGGATGTCCAAGAACTTCCTCAAGCTGAACAGCACCAAAACTGAAGCTCTTTTAATTGGTACCCCCCATCAACTTCGTTCCTCTGTAAATTGTATTTCCTTTTCTGACTGTACCATTACCCTCTCCCCTTCTGTTACAAATCTGGGTGTCAAGTTAGACTACCATCTGTCATTTGATACACATGTCCATCACCTTTGTAAAATTGCATTCCTTCATCTCCAAAATATAGCCAAACTCCTTCCCTACCTCTCCTTCTGTGATGCTGAAAAGCTGGTTCATGCCTTTGTTTCATCCAGACTGGACTATTGTAATGCACTCCTCATCAGGATACCCAACAAGAGCCTTCAAAAGCTCCAACAAATTCAAAACAGTGCTGCAAGAATCCTGATGAGGGTGCGGAAATATGAGCATATCTCACCAATCCTTCGGTCACTTCATTGGCTCCCTATCCACCTCCGTATCGAATACAAACTCTGTTTGTTTACTCACCAGTGTATCCATGGAAATGCTCCACAATATCTTAAAGAACTCCTCACACTACAATCCACTGCAAGAAACCTCCGTTTTACAAATACCTACCGCCTTCGCAACCCCCCCGTGACCAAACTTCATACAATGGGTGACCGAGCCTTTGCAGCCGCTGCTCCACGGATCTGGAATGCCCTACCAGAGAGCACAGCAAATTGTGGGCTGTTTTAAAAAACAGCTAAAGACTTTTCTATTTAGGAGAGCTTATTAACAAGAACGCTATAATTATTGTTGTTTTATCTCTGTTTTTTCAATTCAATTCAATTCAATTCAATTTTATTTGTCATTTAACAGAACATCCAAGATGTGCTGCAGAACGAAAATACGATGCACAAGACTTTAATAAAAACACATAGTTAAAATCAGCCTACAATAAAATACTAAAATGCTTCATTTAAAAGACGAACGGCAGTAGGAAAAAAACTGTTTTTAAACCTGGTAGTTCTACATTTCAGGCTGCGGTACCTTCTGCTTGAGGGCATGAGGGAAAAGAGTTCAGAGGCAGGATAAGTAGGGTCTCTAGAAATCCGCACAGCTCTGGCCAGACAGCGTTGTTTTGCCAAATCTTGTACATTAGGCAACGGGGCTCCAATGATCCTCTCCGCAGCCCTCACCACTTTCCTCAGTGCTTTCCAGTCCGAAGCGCTGCAGCTCTCCTGCCACAGAGAGCTGCTGCTGGTTAGCACGCTCTCTATGGTCCCTCTGTAAAAAGTGGTGAGGACTGACTTACTGAGATGGGCCCTCTTTAGCCTCCGCAGAAAGATCAAGCGCTGGTGAGCTTTCTTGATGACGGAGGAGGTGTGCAGGGACCAGGTGAGGTTGTTCGTCACATTAACTCCCAGGAACTTAGTAGACTGCATTTTTATCTCGCTTTGCCTTTGTTTAAACTTTTTATGTTGCACTTTGAGATTTACTACTAATGTAAAGTGCCCTATAAATAAAATGCATTATTATTATTATTATTAGATAATTTGGAGAGGAATTGAGGCAAATGGCTGTTTGGCAGGAAAAAAATATAGTATCAGAGCTGAGAGGGAGAAGAAGACGAGAGAGTACGAGAAAGTAAGTAAGTAGTCATGCAGATGAGCCCACCCCACTGCATAGACAATTGTACAAATCCGTTTGTTAGACCCAGAGACATCAGGAGTTTGTGTTCTGTTTGTCACATTGTGCTTATTCTTTCTTCTCTTGTGCTTATTTCTTGTACAATAAATTGTAATTCTTTGGTTTCTTCTACTTATACACATCCCCACACACACATTTAAATTAAATTAATGGCTATTTATATCATACTTCCTTCTTTATCAGCATCATCTTTTTAGCAGATGTTCAGACACTGCACATGGATAGCAAGTAATGTATTAATGGCTATTTTACATAAAGAGTAAATAGATTTAAATATGTTATAATAAGCCTTTACAGAGCAGAATGACTCATTCATGCTTAATCAGTTCACTTTATGACCCAGAGCTGGTCAATGAAGTTATTCATACTGTGCCCTACCTCTAACCTCTCTGCATACCAGGAATGGCTAGGAAATCAAGTGAGATGTTCTGAACCTTCTAAACCATTTTTCATCTTCTTTGACACAAAAGTTCAATGCCTCACTTCTGCTTGTACTGACAAAAAAGTCACGCAGAAACACAGAAAACTCTAAGACTCAAGCCAGCATCTGTCAAGTTACCTACTGGGCTATCATGGCCCCGTAGCAAAAATTATTTGAGTGAAACTTATTTACAGAATCATTCCATTTACTCAGTTTTCAAACATGTTTTGGGGTTGTGGGAATTTGCAGCCCACCAAATATTACAGCAGCAAGCAGCTCTTAACTGGATACCAAGCAATCATACAGTCACCTTAACCCTGCATGATAGTTACCACAAGATACATTGGCAGGTAGAAAATAATCAAGCACTGGTTAAAAGCTACAAGGGTGTGATTATGTCCTGGGAACCTGTCCGTTTTCTGCCTTACTGTGATGGATAAATACTAAAATAATTATTCTTTTGAAACAAATCAGTTCAGCAGCAATAGACATGTCATTTCTTGATCTAAGCTATCACAGTTGTGGCAAAGAAAGCAACGGGCACAAAGCGTGACTATTTTGTTTTTGTCAGCAGATCTTCAATTGGCACAATTTCTACTACATTTTAAAAAAAGTTAAAGGCTCTCTCTCTTACTATTTATCTAAAGCAATACATCATGTCTATTTAAGTAACTATGGTATTATTCAATGCTGTTTTTAAAAGTCCATAAAAACTCTTTGAGTCTGTTTCACTGCTATAAAGGAATAAACTGAAATGAATAGACTCTGAACTGAATGCCAGTTGGTATCACTAATGACCTTACAGTTGTTTCAACATTGCAAGATGGCATAGCCTCGTACAGAGTGTGAATTATCCTTTGGCATTTATGGAAGCTCACCCAAGTCAAGTTTGAGAGCAAGTGGGTGTGGTGGAATCACAGAAAAGGTAATTGTGTTTTTAAAGTGCATTTCATATATGGAACTCAGCTTAATGTGCTTTACTGTTACAATATCACTTATCTTGTAATATTTGAATACCAGTAACAGCACACTGCATGATAATGTGCAGTGAATACACTTGACTTATAGTTTTCATTCTCTTTCTCTGTACGTTTACCATTCATTTGCTCAGAGGTTGATGCGCTTGCTGCTTCCTGAGCAGCTCTTCTTTTCTCCACCCTATTGGCCCACTTCTCTTCTTTTGTCGGCATATTTTTGCGTTAAAACTGATTAAGTCAGTGTTTGTTTTTCAATTACTTAGTATGTTTTCCTTCATTTTTCACTTAAACTGGCACTTAAGTCTTCAATCTGCCTCAGGAATGATTTAAGATATGAAGAGGTAGGGGATGTGACAGCAAAGGTGGAAGGGAATGAGAATGGTGCCCGTGTACATGCGCTGCAGGGCCACCCTGCTGGCCACTGCCGAAAGTTGATTCTACAATAAAATAAAATAAAAATAAAAAGAGAAATAACCTTGGAGGTCAATCATCACCCCAAAAGTGGATAGTAGACATCATGTAGTATATGTGTACCAAATTTCAAGTCAATAGGTGAAACGGTTTGTGAGCTACAGGTGATTTAAAATCCTGGACAGACAAACGGGCAGCCACAGTAGCATATTGTATAAGAAGATACAGTATGCATTTTGAGCGACATCCAATGTATGAAAATGTGTTACAGATATAAATGTAGTTACCAAATATAGCAGTAGCAACAACAACAATAATAATAATAAACAATACCAAAAAGTCTGTCAAGCATTCTCCTCAAAACCTTAATCTGAATAGTGAACAATTGGCTCAGGAGACAGCTAGTACACATATGAAGAAATGTCAAAATCAACAGGATAACCATAAACAGAAGAGGAAACCAGTGTACGGACAGGTCCAAAACTACGCTGAGAGCTTCATTTAGCTAGATGAAACAGCAGTACCTCGCACTGTCATTTGAAACCAAGTATTATATAAAGTAACTCCTCAAACAACCAAGCAGAAGAGAGTTTGTGGCACCTAAGTAAAACATGTGTCGAGACTCTCCATTACATTGCTAGTTCTTGTTAAACACTAAAAACTATAAACATGTGTTGAGACTCTCCATTACATTGCTAGTTCTTGTTAAACAATGGCCAATACTGTATGTCCTACCTATGGAGTCCTAATAACTTGCTAAAATACAGTACATCCACTGGAGCCTAACTAAGAAAAATTTCCAAGTGCCAAGGCAATGTTAGAGATGCAGCTTATAGGTGCATACAATTCAGAAAAATTGCTTCACCCGAGATACTCTGGGAGCACCCTGTGGAAACAAATGTCACAGTTAATGCCAACCAACCAGACATCATCTACATGAACCTATCCGCCAATAGAATTTATCTGATAAATATCTCAGAGCCACTGAACTACAACATCAGTCTAAAAGAAAGGCATAAATTAAAGCACTACCATCAGCTCTAAAAGAAGATTAAATGACTCTGTAAAACAGATGCTCAGGTAATCGTTATCATCGTACGTGCTACTGGGGTTATCATTCAGCTCGTCAAGCAATATACTGAAAAGCGCTCACCCAATATCAGCAACTCTACCCTACAAAAACAAGCAGCCATATGCATGCCATCTGTTGTTAGCAGCACACTTGGCATGGTTAGCAGTACATAATACCAGACATTTTACTTTGAGTTGGCATTGACCAGCTGCCCCAACCCTGAATTGACCTAAATTCTGAAATTTACTCCTACCCAAGACCTCCAATTATGCTTTCTCTCAAGAGGTTTCTTGAAAATGTATAGTTCTAATACCAACTGAAAAATTAAGAAATCCAAAGAACAGGAAATAATAATAAATATGTTACTATTATTATCAGTAAAGTATTCAGAGTAACTGAAAAGTTGCTAACCCCCTTATCAATGAACCTTGTTAATAACAACTACTGCCTGATAATAACACAGGAGAGGAAAATAACAATTCTAGGATGGTAAATCCTGAAGAAGCCACCTCTCCAGTCCAGTATACTAAGAAGGTTAACACTTTAAGATCAGAGACAATGATTAACAGCAAATAGAGACAGGAATTTTTATCTATACAGTATAAAAGCTGTAAATAATAATAATAATAATAATAATAATAATAATAATAATTCATTAATGCATAAGGAAGGCAGAACCAAACAATTCTTGATTCAACTTGTTGTTAATTTCGAGTTGAAATGACGTGTTTCATAAAGATGCTTTTATTCTCAATCATTTCCTGTGCATAGCTATTTATTTTTGTATTAATTCACTCTTCACCCTGTATTGGACTGGCACCCTGTCCCTGTGTTGTTCCTGCCTTGCACCCAGTGCTTGCTGGGATAGGGTCCAGCCACTCTATGACCCTGCCCTGGATAAGCAGGTTAGGAAAATGGATGGATGGATAGTGTATTTCTCAGTTAAATCTGTACCATTTACAGAAGGATATTTTCATCAATTTTATTTTGTTTATTATATGTTCATGCTATTTTACACAAGGTTTGTTTCTATTATTTTCTCAGTCATGTCTTAGATTTCTATTGGTATATTGATTCAATTTTAAAATCTATTTAAAATACTATGAGCTCAATTTTTATGTATAAAAGGTGCTACATAAAATTTTTATTCTCTATTAAAACAGTTCTTAAATTTTTTATCCTGAGAACTCACATAAGAAAATGTATGTCATACTGGGACCCAAAAAGAAAAATAAGTTATTGTTTTAGTTTCTAATTAAGTATATGTCTCACACGGGAACTAAACATATTATAAAACAATAATTATAATTCAAAACAGGGAATAGACCCCTGATGTCTATCACAGAAATTATAAATGCTTAGTGTAAGCTTTAGCAAAGCTGAAAGAAATAAATGCTTCTGTATAATGAGTGCAGTGACAGGACACCATGATTTTTGGAATGAATATGAATGAATGAATGAATGAATGAATGAATGAATGAATGAATGAATGATCACCTAACATCATTACCGGATGTAAAAAAAGAAATAAACTAGTCAGGGAGTTGGTGGTTTGGGTTCCTTTGTATGTTATATCTGTTTATTGATTGTAGCCTGTCATTTTGTCTTTACTTAATAAAATGTTGAACACAAAAATAATTAATCAATGCAGTTTATTTACCTTGTCCTAAGTAACATTTTTTTTAAAAATGAGCTCCATGATTGAGTGAGTCACGTAGCTAAACTCTTTTCCTTTTTCCTCTTCATCTATGTCCACTTTTATGTGGGGTTGATGTACTTGATCAGCCTTCTCTGCACAGCAAGGTCCTGCACCTTCTGTCCTTTTCAGATCTTCGTTTACTTTATCAATCCACCTCTGCTTTGGCCTTCCTCACTGTCTTTTCATCTGTACTTCTATTCCCATCAATCTTCTGCTACCTTATTTACTATCTCTCTTCATCATATGTCCATTAAACTTCAGCTTCCTTTCCTGTGCTTTCTTCTCCCACTTTTATTGTACCTCTAATTGTCTCATTTCTTATTCTGCTCTTTTTTGTGACTCCACGCATCCATCTCAACATTCTCATTTCTGGCACATCTGACTTCTTCTCCTGTGCTCCCTTTCCTGCCCATGTCTCAGCTTCATACATCATCACTGGTCTTACCATTGTCTTAAAAACCTTACTTTTAACCTTCACCTTAATTCTTCAGTCACACAATACTCCTGATAACTCCTTCCAATTGTTTCACCCACATGACACTCTATGGCTTATCTCTGTATCTACTTTTCCATCATGGGCTACCACTGATCCTAGATATGCAAATGTCCACTCTTTTCAATAGCTCTCCCTGCAACTAACTTCCGAATCTTGATCATCATTAAACCTCATATATTCTGACTTCTTTTAATTTATCTTCAAACTTCTATCTTTCAAAGCCCTTCTTCCAACTTCCTCTTTTCTGGTGCTACAAAACACCATGTCATCAGCAAAAAGCATGCACCAAGGGGATTGGTCTTTTATCCCATGGCTCAACACATCCATAACCAGATCAAAGAGGTAAGGACACGCAGAAGATCCCTGATGTAGGCCTACTGTAACTGGGATCTTGTCTGTTACCCCAACAATGCTTTTAACCCAAGTCCTCACTCCCTCCTACATATCCTGGACAACCCTCACATACTTCTCTGGTACTCCTTTCTCTCTTATGTATTCCAGATCTCTTTATGTGGCACTCCATCATAAGCCTTCACCAAATCAATAAACACCATATGCAATCCTTTCTGCTTTTCTTGATGTTTCTCTGTGAGCGGTCCTAATATTCCTAAACTGTATGTGCTATTTGCATTTTATGCGAGTGACAGGATTCATTTTTATTAAGAATTAAGTGAACGGTCATGTCTGGAATGTTTAATGCCCATGTGCTGAACTCACATTCTGCCTTACACATTTCATACTTTATAATATTTTTACTGTTCTCAAACATGTCCTTCACACTGCAGACTGAAATTTATTGGCACACAGTGCTTTTCCATAAGTGCAGGCTTGAAACACAGTAGCATTGGCCTTCTCCTCTCAGAGGTGACGTGGTCAGTAGATGTATTCTCCTTGGCAGATCTGGTCATTCTCTACTGTAATCTTAACAGCACAAGGCATATTGCTCAGCATTTGAAAAAACAAATTTAACAGGCAAAGTTCCATGTTTTCTTCCTGACACTGTCATTGCCTGAAAGACAAGCGGTAACAATGAATATCACCAGTGACTTTGCTCTTTTCCTCAGGACCACAAACACTTGGCCAAGTTGACAGTTGGTTTGCTTTTCACTTGAAATTCTAATAAAAAAGTGCCAGTTTGTGATAGGACTGTCACTGCATCAGCTTTATAGCCAACACACAAGGCATAAACGAAGCAGAAATGTCACTTACGGTGAAACTTGTGACAAAGTTTTTCTTATCCTTTTCAATTTTAGTGTATTAAAATGTAAATATTGAAGATCTTCCATTTAAGTTATAATAGAGCATGCCCAAGCATTCACACAAGAGCCTCTAAGCCTCCTCGAGACCCCACAATGAGCTCTTATCATGGAAAGTAGCTTATGAAGTTCTGAGGGACACAAGTCAGTTTAATTTGGGGTGTTCATAAGAAATGTAATGATTTACTTCCGAAGGAGAAATAAATAATAAAAAAGCATACAGTAGGTGTGTCAAATATTTAACATATTAAAATGTGTTTCAATTTAAATATTTAAAGTCTAAATATTCTTGATTTTAATAGGAATTTTCCATTTTACACCCTCCGAAAGAAGTCCATATGAGGTTAGATCCCTAGTAAAGGATCAAAAATCAAAATAACATCATATTTGTAATCACTTACCATGAAAAAGTTTTAAACCATACCCCACATGCTTATGTTTGAAATTTGGCATTTTTAGCCCTCTGGAAATAAATCTTAGAAGGCTAGGACCACTGGTATATAATCCAATAACACATATATTATCAAATTTATGAATAACCTCAGAATAGCAAACAACAACACTTTACATGCCTATATTACCAAATCACATTTTTTGAAGTTTTCAAAGTGTTTTTCACCTTTTGCTAGAGGTCCAGAGAGGGTTAGATGCCTGGTACAGGATCAAAAATCAAAAATACCGTGTTTCCCTGAAAATAAGACCTACTCAGAAAATAAGCCCAAGCATGATTTTCAGGCCTCTCTGTAATATAAGCCTTACCCCAAAAATAAGCTCTAGTCAAGATCGTCAGCTGAAAAGTAAGGCACCAAAGGCCAGGTTTATACTTCATGCGATCCGACACGTGTGCCTAAAACATCAATTAAACCTTGCCACAATATCTCTGAAAAGGATGTTTATTGATTACATCCATCAATTCATGGATGCGCTCATTCCTGCAGCATTGGCACAAGACAGAAACAAAATCCCTGCACGGGGCATCAGCTCATCGCAAGGTGAACACAAGCACATACATACACTGGCGTCATTGTAGCTTCACCAAATCCCCAAACCTTCATGTCTTTGGATGGAAAACTGAGCCCACTGTGGAAACCCACCAGGAAAAACATGTAAAATCCAGGTAGGGATCACAAGGGGCGTGACTCCCTGCGAGACAGTGGTGCTACCACTCTGCCACCGTCCCACCCCATATGTGTAACTATTAATAGTGTTCATTATTTAAACAAAGTTAATGATTTATCTGTAAATGTAACATACATATTTTGTTGCATTTCATCATGAAAATGATATCAAGTATAAATCTAAGAGTTCTAAATGTGCAGAGAGCTGGAATATCATAAATGTACAGTAATCCCTCCTCCATCACGGGGATTGCCACCCGCGAAATAAGAAAATCCGCGAAGTAGAAACCATATGTTTATATGGTTATTTTTATATTGTCATGCTTGGGTCACAGATTTCCGCAGAAATAGAGAGACAGGAACTTTATTCAAACACTGCAAACAAACATTTGTCTCTTTTTCAAAAGTTTAAACTGTGCTCCATGACAAGACAGAGATGACAGTTCCGTCTCACAATTAAAAGAATGCAAACATATCTTCCTCTTCAAAGGAGTGCGCGTCAGGAGCACAGAATGTCAGAAAGAGAGAGGAAAGCAAACAAATCAATAGGGCTGTTTGGCTTTTAAGTATGCGAAGCACTGCGGCACAAAGCTGTTGAAGGCGGCAGCTCACACCCCCTCCGTCAGGAGCAGACAAAGAGAGAGAGAGAGACAGAGAAAAACAAACAAGCAAAAATCAATACGTGCCCTTCGAGCTTTTAAGTATGCAAAGCACCATGCAGCATGTCGCTTCACGAAGCAGCTGCACAGAAGGTAGCAACGTGAAGATAATCTTTCAGCATTTTTAGACGAGCGTCCGTATCGTCTAGGTGTGCGAACAGCCCCCCTGCTCAACCCCCCTACGTCAGGATCAGAGAAAGTCAGCGCAAGAGAGAGAGAAAAGTAAGTTGGGTTTCTTCTCAGCCATCTGCCAATAGCGTCCCTTGTATGAAATCAACTGGGCAAACCAACTGAGGAAGCATGTACCAGAAATTAAAAGACCCATTGTCCTCAGAAATCCGCGAACCAGCAAAAAATCCGCGATATATATTTAAATATGCTTACATATAAAATCTGCGATAGAGTGAAGCCGCGAAAGGTGAAGCGCGATATAGCGAGGGATCACTGTATAGCATTGTACAAACCAGATAAAGATTAAGACAGTAAATTCAGAGAAAAAGCCTAACATAATTGATGGTCTTGCACAAACACATACAGGTTACATGAGCATCGAGACAGAGAAGTAAACTGAGAGAAGGGTAATAAAGTCAAGTAGAGCTAAAAGCCTTCCTGAACAGATGAGTTTTGAGTTGTTTTTTTAAAAGAATTCATGGAGTCAGCTGATCTAATTAATTTCGGTAGGTCATTCCAGAGTCTGGGCACTATACAGCTGAAGGCCCTGTCACCCATGAAGTGTAGATTAGTGAGGGGCACAACAACATTGCTAGACTCAGAGGACCTTAGTGGGCGGGCAGGTACATAGTGATGGAGAAGGTCACTGATGTAGTTTGGCGCGAGGTTATTTAAGGCTTTGTAGGTTATTAGTAGGATTTTATATTCGATTCTGTACGACACAGGGAGCCAGTGAAGACGGAACAGGATGGGTGTGACGTGCTCGCTGCTGCTGGTCTGAGTAAGGACTCTTGCAGCTGAGTTTTGAATAAGCTGGAGCTGTGATATAAGATTAGAAGGGGCACCTGCCAGTAGGGAATTACAATAATTGATGCAGGATGTGATAAAAGCATTGACAAGTTTCTCAGCATTAGAGAAGGAGAGGAAGGAGCAAACATGTGATATGTTACGGAGGTGAAAGTAAGAAAGTTTCTTAATGTGATTTATGTGGGCGGAATAAGAGAGGGAGGAATCAAAAATGATACCAAGATTCTTTACAGTAGAGGCAGGTCTGATAAGATCACCGCCAAGATGGACTGGGAAGGAGCTCATTTTATTAAGTTGCATTTTAGTCCCAATTTGCAGGAGTTCAGTTTTGCTGCAATTTAATTTTAAAGAGTTCTGCTCCATCCAGGTTTTAATTTCACTAAGGCAGGTTGTGAGCTGA
Source organism: Erpetoichthys calabaricus (assembly GCF_900747795.2). Taxonomy (NCBI): domain Eukaryota; kingdom Metazoa; phylum Chordata; class Cladistia; order Polypteriformes; family Polypteridae; genus Erpetoichthys; species Erpetoichthys calabaricus. The sequence continues at coordinate 303,075,904 of NC_041395.2, read as the reverse complement.
GAAAGCTCTGATGAAGTTCCACTTTTAACATTGAAGTAGAGTTGTGTATCATCTGCATAAAAATGATAACCCAGTCCATAGCTACGGATAATATGGCCAAGGGGAAGCATGTAAATACAGAAGAGGAGAGGACTGAGGACAGAGCCCTGAGGGACTCCTTGTGTGACTGGCGCTGAGCTAGATCTGCTGTTGCCAAGACTAACAAACTCTTGCCTATCTGTCAGGTAGGACTTGAAAAACTGGAGGGCAGTGCCAGAGATACCCAGCATGTTCTTCATTCTGGACAGTAGAATGTCATGTCTCACAGTGTCAAATGCTGCACTGCGGTCTAATAGAATTAATATGCTGGTTTGTCCAGAGTCTGCTGCCATAAGCAAATCATTGCACGATGCGTAGAGTACAAGTCCAAGGAGGTTATGATCAAGGTTTTTAATGTACTGGTGAGGCCTCATCTGGAGTACTGCGTGCAGTTTTGACATAGTGGCACTAGAAAAGGTCCAGAGAAGATCAACTAGGCTGATTCCAGGGCTAGCAAGGATGAATTATGAAGAAAGATTAAAAAGAGTTGAGCCTTTTCAGTTTCAACACAAGAAGATCTGATTGAAGAGTTTAAAATTATGAAGGGGGTTAGTGCGGAGAACCATAGACACATGGAATAAGTTGCCAAGTATTGTGGTACACAGTAGGACTTTGGACTCTTTCAAAACTAAGCCTTTGGATATGCATGAGGAGACAAAGCAAAATGAAAAAAAAAAAACTCATCAAAATCGAGAACTACTGTAAGAGTCCAGTCTGTTTTGGGTCACTTTCCTTTAACCCCAAGTCTTGACTACCATTTTGTTGCCCAATACACTGAACAGGAGGCAACATACAATTCAAAGTTTAATTACCAAGTTTGATTGAATTTCGGATGTACACTGCTGCCAGATATTGCTGGATTTCTGAAACTTTTGCCTTCTTTGTATTTTTCTATAAAACTCGGGGGACCCTTTCTAAGTGTAGACCACTCAATTTCTAATTTGTATAATTATATCCCCTAAGAGTGAGGCCAGTTTGTTTTGAATTATTACTTTTAATTAGCTTGGCTTGCATGGGGGTTCCCTCATTAGATTACTTTTGCTGTGGTGGTGATAGTGGGAGGGAAGTTATGAGGGAAGTTCCTTTTCTGATGTTCTTAATAAGGCCAGCAGGGAGTGCTTTCTAGCATCGTGTGTTCTGTTTAACTTAATCTAAATTTCCTCTCTGCAGCTCAGTATCGCTTTCATATTTCATTTTCTGAAGCTTGCGGGAGAGTGGAAGGCAATAAATTGTCAGGTATGTCGAGGAGAGTCAGTCAGCGCTTTCTCTTTGTAAAAATCAATCTAATGGTCACCACCTTGAAAGGTGCTATATACAGTAAAAGTAAACAGATCTGATTGCTATGTAATTCTGAGGATGGAGGAAAGCTTGACCCCGGAGAGCTGCCAAATTGGCTCATCTTCGTGGGTTGCCATGTACAAAACTTTAGATACTGGCTGCTTTGCTGAGGTTGTGGTTTTGATGTAGAAGATGTGATCTGTAGCGATTCAGGTTTGTCAGCACTTTCACTTAAATAATTTGAACAGTATAAAATAGCAAAAGCTGAAGGCTGAAAAAATTTATAGCAACTTTTTTCTGTCAATCAATTTGTTTGCTGGGTTGGCAGAGTGCCGAAGAGATTAGTACTGCTGCTTCAGAAATACATCATCCTAAATTTTAATCATGTGCATGCCTCTGCCGCTATTGGTAGAGTTTGCACATTTTCTACATATTTGTGTAGATTTTTATCCACATATTCTAGTTTTGCTCCCACATCCAAAAGACTAGAAGGATAGACAAATGGGTTCATTGGTTTTTACATCAGGCTCAGGGCAGGAACTGACCCTGGGTTGGGTACCAGACGATCGCAGTTGTCACGGTTCAGCCAATATTTTCCCCCTGGCTGGTGTTCAATGTTGTGTTCATTGTTTGTTTTTTTCATTTTTTACCATTTATTCATATTAATGTTTATTTTATTTATTATATCTGTTTTTTTCAGTGTGGGTTGCTAAAGGGGAATGGCCTTTGTTATGTCCCTTGTGTTTTGTGGGTGGCTCCCCAAGGGGTGGGGCCACCTGCCAATCACCACCAGGGACGGCCCACCCTCCTATTTAAGGGCAAGCCTCCCATAGTTCCTCGCAGTTCATTGAATGCGCTGGAGGTGGAGAGTGTTTTTTGGTGAGTTTTGTGCTATTGCTTTGCTTTGTGTTTTCTGGAATTTCGACCCTGTGCTCTTCTTTGATTTCGCCTCTTGGATTCAATTTTTGTTACTGCACTTTTTGATATTTTTTGAACTTCTGTTCTGTTTTTGACCGCAATTTTTGGACTTTGTTTACTGTGTATCTCCTTGCCGTTCATGAATTTCCATGTGCTCTTTGGAGTTTTGAGGCTTGCACAGCCTTTTGTGAAAATAAACCTGTTTCTTTTATAAAGATTTCTTCTTGCCCTTTTGGCTTCTAGTTGGGGTATTTTGATAGTGTCCATCTCCGCCTGCTTTGTATTTGTTCTAGGTACTTGAGCTTTAGGGACCTCCAGATCATGACAGCAGGGCCCACTCACAAATGCACAAGGACACACCCGCATGGGCCATTTTGGAATTGCTAATCCAATAAACATGCATGGCTTTTGGATATGGGAGGAAAACTGGAGCACCTGAAAGGAAACCCAAGCAGATGTAAGGAGAAAATGTAAACTCCATACAGACAACCACATTGGACTCAGAAAGTATTCAGACTCCTTCACTTTCTGCACACTTTATTGTGTTGCAGATTTAATTTTAATTGGATGCATTTCCCATTTATTCCCATTAATCTGCACTGAATAACTCATAATGACAAAGTGAAAACGTGTTTTCACTCAAATAAGCAGAGGTGGAAGGAGTACTAAAAAGTCTACTCAAGTTGAACTATTGTTACTTAGACAAAAATGTCCTCAAGTAAATACTGAAGTAAATTACTCAAGTAAAAGTAAAGACGTACCCTCTGAAGGAATTACTCAAATAAAAGTACAAAATAGTTACGTCAGAAAAAAATTCTAAACTAGTAATTTTTTTTCAAATTTATTGTATATGCTATCATGTGGAAAGTATAAGCCATATATACATAGTAATACAATAGATTTTATTTTTATGAAAGACATATTAATGCACATACACACACTTACAGTGTACTGTATATGACAATTTAATATCCATCCAAACACAGGGTCACGGGGGTCTGCTGGAGCCAATCCCAGCCAACACAGGGTGCAAGGCAGGAAACAAACCCCGGGCAGGGTGCCAGCCCACTGCAGGGTGTACACACACACACACACCAAGCACAATTTAGGATCGCCAATGCACCTAACCTGCATGTCTTTGGACTGTGGGAGGAAACTGGAGTACCCGGAGGAAACCCACGCAGACACGGGGAGAAAATGCAAACTCCACGCAGGAAGGACCCGGGAAGCAAACCCGGGTCTCCTTACTGCGAGGCGGCAGCGCTACCTACTGCACCACCATCCATCCATATTCCAACCCGCTAAATCCGAACACAGGGTCACGGGGGTCTGCTGGAGCCAATCCCAGCCAACACAGGGCACAAGGCAGGAACCAATCCCGGGCAGGGTGCCAACCCACCGCAGGACACACACAAACACACCCACACACCAAGCACACACTAGGGCCAATTTAGAATCGCCAATCCACCTAACCTGCATGTCTTTGGACTGTGGGAGGAAACCGGAGTGCCCGGAGGAAACCCACGCAGACACGGGGAGAACATGCAAACTCCACGCAGGGAGGGCCCGGGAAGCGAACCCAGGTCTCCAGGTCTCCCAACTGCGAGGCAGCAGCGCTACCCACTGCACCACCATGCCGCCCCGCAATTTAATATAAAACTGTAATTATGTATAGTCATTGCAAAATAATGGGGATTAAGTAATCAGAATCATCTTTAAAAAATCAGTTAACAATGTAGTCTGGACTTCAGTGAAGAGAAAAGAAAATATTACAGTTTTGCAAATGAGGTTTTACAGTAAGAAATGTGTTATTTGCTGTACATCCAAATAGCAATTGGCGTAGGCAAGTAAAAGCAGCATAGCACCAGCATATACAGTTGAGGCAAACTTTTACGTCAGTAAAATTAATACAGTAAACAATTAATATTCTATCACCATCATCACTATATTAAACTATTTAGTAACACCCTAGTTTGGGAACTGCAAAAAATGCATCTACCACTCATTTACTCTTAATGTTACAAGACCTTAACATGGGTCTTCATAAAACTTATAAAGCATCAGTAAAGTGTTTATTCATCAATGGGAACTACTAACAAAACTTCACTTTGGACTGGTCTTAGGGGGCTTAACTGAGACACATTTCTCTTGATACCACATATTTACATTTATTTATTTGGGTGATGCTTTTATCTAAGGTGACTTACAACAACTATGATATTATTAGTGACATTACTTTTTGTTTTCCCAATTGGAGCAGAGGCAGGTGAAGTGGCTTGTTCAGGGTCACACAGTGTCAGTGGTGGGATTTGAACCCACAACCTCAGGGTCTTCAGTCCAAAGCTGTAACAACTGCGTCACACTGTCAATTTAGTATAAGGCCTGTGACTCCTTCATATTAACAAGTCATTTTACCATCATGTCAAGATGCCACACAGCACAGAGGCGAATAACAGAACTACTGATGTTTTATAAGTATTATGAAGACCAAAAGAAGTCTTTGTTGAGGTTTTGTTACATACAAGTAAATGAGTCATAAATGCTTTTTTGCAGTACCTAAAGTGTTACCAACTATTTCAATTAGAGATCAATATATTGGCTGAGTGGCCATTAAATTTAACTAAATAAAAACCCATCAATAAACATTTTATAAGATTTTTCTTATTTATGGACCCACTCATTAAAATATAGGGAGTTTTATCATTTTCAAATATAAGGAAAAAATAAATGAGGTGGTTCAGAATTTTTAGAGAAAAAACAGGTACTACGATATACACATATTATATTTTTGCAGATATTCAGTGTTTTAGTATAGAATCATTATGAGTCTATGTCAGTACAAAATTATCCATTTTTATTTTTTGCACTTTGAAACAATTAATTAATACTAGCAGCTAAAATACTGTTTAAAATTTAAATTTAAACACATTTATCTTTTTAGAAGTATTTGCAACAATCGTGCAACAGTTTTTAGTGTTATAATATGCTATTTGTTTTATGTACTTTTATGAGTTTCTTTTACAGTGTGTCAATATATCATTTCCAATATCTGAGACATAATTATAAAAAAAATAATTCAAATTGTTCAATTATACGTAGTGCTTGTTTCTTCCCAATCTTAAACTCTTTCCTACATGCAGCACAAACCCCATGTATTTAAACTGTCGACTACTTTGACAAAAGTTGTATTTTGCAGTGCATAGCACTTGACAGCTAGAATCCCTGAACTTAATAAAAAAAATTATTGAGCTATAAAGAAACGGAAGCAGATTTTAATTCTTTTACTGCACGGAACGGCTTTATTTTTAATGACAGTAACGGGCCAGCTTGCCTTTTTCTATCCCTACCCCAACTGACAGATGAAGCTTTTGCTTCTGTAGCAAAAAATCTGCCTTAGAATTTGCTCTATTATTTTAAACACCCTACTAGTTTCAAAAATCAACTTACTTTTATTATTATTATAAAAATGAATTCAGATTATACGTAGTGCTTGTTTCTTTCCAATCTTAAACTCTATCCTACATACGAGGGTGTAGGCACAAATTGGATATCTGTGCCCTCGCGATCGCACATGAAATCTACACATTGGGTCATCATACAGTGATGTACTGCACCCATTTACACAGCCGGGGAGATGAATCTAAAAACAAAACTCTCAGTTCGCCGGTCCTTCTACATCCTTGTCCTCATCTGTGGTCACCTCACCTATGGTCATGAGTGGCAGGTAAAGACCAAAAGAAGGAGACCGCGAGAACAAGAGGCAGGAATGAGGCTTCTTCGCATGGTGGCTGAGCTGATACTCCTTCATGTGGTAAACAGATTAGCCATTTGTGAGACCCTCAGAGTAGAGTTGCTGCTCCTCTGGATTGAGAGGAGCCAGTTTAGGCATGCTGGGTAGCTCTAGGCATGTCCTGCTGGGCAAAGACCCTGCAGCAGACTCAGGACATTTTGGAGGGATTCTATGTCACGGTTGGCTTGGGAACACATGGGAATTTCTCAGGAAGTGCTGGACTCTGTAGATGGAGACAAGGAATTCTGGGCTGACCTGCTCAGCCTGCTGCCACCCCTACCCTAGCCAAGAAAACCCATCTTAGAAAATGAGATGAGATTAAATGATATCATTTTGACATTTAAATATCTTACAAAAGCTCACTTCAAAAATAACTCGATTTACATATCTATAATTAATTGTGGGAAATGACATTTGTAAATATTTCTTTGAGAAATGGACTCATAATAATGTTCTGTCTGTGATTCTGTATACTTGCTGAATTTATCTGAAGATAAGAGCTGGCATCTACCAAACCTATTCCCGTCATAATTGAATGGCATAAGGCACGGGGGTCTCTGGAGGAGATGGAGGGAACAGTTAAGCAAAAAGCACTGAGCTCAAAGCAGAAACTACATGCAGCTGGAATGCTAGCTCACCATTGGCCAGCAGAATGAAGTCATACCTGGCTACATTTTGGAATGCGATCAGACATTTTAGAAACACATTCCTTAACTTTGCTGGCTTAAATCAATAACAGTGTAACGGTTTCAAAGTTTGCAAAGTCAGCACAGAAATTGAACAAATAAAGTAGGAGAAACACAGCACCTTTTCTTTAGGAGTGTCGGGGATGATTGTATGTGGCCCAAGGATGCAGTGTCAAACTTCAGGGGAAAAAGAACCATTACATTGAGAAAAAACTTGAAACATCTCTTTAATGTGATATATATTTAACTTGAAATAGAAAATAGCCCTAGATATATCTATAAGTCTTTTTTCCATTCCTATTCACTCTAGCACAAACTCACAGGGAGCAAGAGCTGGTCCCATCAGCATGGAGCACAAGGCTGGAAGCAACCCTGAATGTGACAAAAGTCCATTGCAATTACACTCCCACACCCAACTATTCTGTCAGCCATTTTCTTTTTCAAAATGTGGCCATCAGGCGGTAGGGTTAGAGAAAGAGTGAAGTCCAGGAGTAAAACACTTCGTGCGAGAGCATGGGCATCTCCTTGGAGAACTAAGTGACAGGGGTGAGGCATCATTAATACTGGTAAAAATGGCAGGAACAGGGAAAGGGAGAGATAAGCAAAAGAAAGGATGAGGACAGACCTGCTTCACTGTTTGCTAGGTGTCCCTGTGACACGAGCAATGGGTGGTGAACGTGTTGTGATAAATAAAAGTCAATTGCTATTCTGTGAACTCACCCAGAAAAACAGCTACTGTGTGGCTCATTCAGTAAATTAAATGAATCTTACGTTGGTATGTTCATGTTTAGTTGTAACGGGCAGGAAAAGACTTTGAAAGTGCCAGGGTATAGAAGTGTGCAGGATGAGCGAAACAGCCAGGTTTAGTTTTTCGCAAATCACACTCTTGTGTGGAGTTTTTATGTTCTCCTCATCATTTTCCCTAAAATTGGATTACTTAGATTAACTGCTGACTGATATGAGAACAGCCTTTGTTTAGGGTTGGCTCTATGTGGACAAAATGGATTTAGATAACGTATGGACTGATGGACCATGAAGGTACCAGCAGGATCTATTAGACACAAAACACTGATTGCAAATATGAAATCCATCATTTAGTGCAATAATTCAATCGATCAGAAGAAAACATGGCACATTCCATAGTAACCACCATACAGCAAGAAAATACAAGAAAACTTCAACCGTGGACTGTGTGTCAGATGATGGCTCAGTGGATAGCACCGTTGCCTCACAGCTCTTGCAGACCGGTGTCATTTTTATCGAAGATCCTGCATGTTCTCCCTGTCTTTCCTGTAGTTTAGGTAGTTCTAAATTGGGAGTCTTCATTTTTGTTTTAAACTCTTTTCTAGGCTCCGGTGTACTTGTAGAGTTGTCTTTTGCTCTGTTCCTTAATGTTTCCCTAACCCCTCTTTCCATTTTTGGCAACATGCTGTAAAGTAACTACAGCGTCCTCCATAAAGTTTGGGACAAGGACACATTTTTCATTGATTTACTCCTCTTCTTCACAGTTTACAATCACAAATCAAACAATTCAGACATGATTAAAGTGCACGGTTATTTGTATGTGTTTTACTCATAGCATGTAGAAATTACAAAATTACAACACTTTTTCTGCATGGTCCCTCCAATTCAGGGAAGCTGAATGTTTGGGACAATTGGCGTCATAGGTGTTTGTGGTTCCTCAGGCGTGTTCCACTGCTTCATTAGTGCAGGTATAAGATACCTCGGCTTGCTTCTACTTGCAGACCACCTTTGAGTCTGTAGATGCAGTTGTTCAACATGAGGACAAAAGCTGTGCCAATGAAAGTCAAAGAAGCCATTGTGAGGCTAAAATACAATATGAAGATGCACATTTCCATTACAGACATCACTAAAACATTGGAATTGCCGAAATCATCTATCTGGAATATCATTAAGATAAAAGAACGCACTGGTAAAATCTATAATCACAAAGGGACTGGTAGGCCAATGAAGACCTCCACTGCTGACGACAGAAGAATCCTCACTATGGTCAAGAAAAAGCCCCAAACACCTGTCCGACAGATCATACAGAAGTCTACAGAAGGCAGAAGTGTGAGTGTGAGTGTCACAAAAGACTTTATGAACAGAAATACAGAGGCCACACTGCAAGACGCCGCAAAAACAAGATGGCCAGATCACAGTTTGCAAAATAATACTTAAAAGAACCTGAAGAATCCTGGAAAAAGGTCTTGTGGACAGACGAGACAAAGATGAACCTGCATCAGAGCAATGGAAAAACAGCAATGTGTGGAGACAGAAAGGAACTGCCCAAGACACAAAGTATACCACTTCATCTGTTAAAAATATTGCTGAGGTTGATATGGCTTGGGCACGTATGGCTGCACATTTCTCTTCATTGATGATGGAACTGCTGACGGACAGTTGCACAGTGAATTCTGAGGTGTATACACACATCTTATCTGCTCAGGTTCCAGTAAATGCCTCCAAACTCATTGGACTGCACTTCATCCTACAAGAAGATAATGATCCAAACACACTGCTAAGGCAACACAGGAGCTACTTAAAGCTAAAAAATGGAAAATTCTTGCATGAATGGCCAAGCCAGCCACCCGATTTAAATCCAACTTAAGTCTGCCTTCAATATGCTGAAAAGACAGCGTAAGGGGAGAAGCCACCAAAACAGCAGGAGCTGAAGATGGCTGCATTAGAGGCTTGGCAGAGCATCAGGAAAGAAGACCCTCAGCACCTGTCTATGAATTGCAGACTTCAAGCAGTCATTGCACGCAACAACTTAATATGACTTCTTTAATATGGCTGGCATTGTTGTGTCCCAGATGTTACGATGCCCTGAAATGGGAGTACCACGTAGAAAAGTTGCTGTCATTTCTACATGGTGTGACTGAAATGTATGAAAATACCCTCAAATGAAAATCTGCAATGTGCACTTTAAACACGTGTGAATTGTTTGAAATTTAATTTTAAACTGTAGAGCAGAGGGGTAAACCAAGGAAATGTGTGCCTTTGTCCCAAACATGGAGGACACTGAATTTTCTGTTTCTCTTTTATTTAGACTTAATTACAGTAATAAATAAAACACATTAGAGATTCACATTGGAAACTTTTTAACTGCTTGGCAAAAGATTTCTTCCTGACTTTGTCCAAAGTGTTTGACAATGGCACTATATGAGTCCAAAGATTGATTGATGACCTCCTTTTCCTCCTTGGAGCTTTAATTATACGTTCAAAATATTTAACAAATTAAATCCTCAGCCTCCCCTCTGAAGGTAATTATTCCAATACATCTCTGACAAGTGTGGATCTGGAACTCTAATATAATTATTCAGGTACCATAATCTGTCATAAATGAGATACACTGATACATTATTCTTAAAATCTTTTAAACCATACAGAGCTTCACAGTCTACGTTTATGTGTGGTCAAAATACAGTGATTCACTCAGAAATGACTTGGAGGTAAAATCGTTCTTAGAAATTTAATAAATAAAAGAAATTCGATAAATAAAAGGTGGAATTGGAAATGGCACATGGGAATCAAATTAATGTCTTAAACCAACATGTGCAGTTTTGCTTCTAATTGTGTTTTTCTGTCATTGTGCCAAACACCCAGATGTTTGAGATCTGAACTGTACTCCAGTTTGTACACGAGATGTGTTACTTTTTCTTTAAAACAATTAAAGTGTTCATGGGAGGTGGCCATTGTTAAATGTGCTGTATTTCAGTGTCTCCAGTAGAATTATATGATAGCTGCTAGTGATTCATGACTGTAGGATTCCCATGGAGATAAGCAAGGCCTCTTTCAGTTGCGTCTTTTAATACAAGAGCTATCTGTCAGGCAAGATGGTTTCCTCAGCACACCCTCATACACATTCACTCAGTTGTATTTTAAAAGTCAAGGTAAACATAGCCCAAATGGCAAGAATTTAAAATTCACATTGTACTTCTTACATATTAAGTTAATCTTTAAATATTCACAGCATGTGGGGTTCAGTTACAATTGAAAGGGTAAGTCTCTCATGGCTCCTTATTTGTGGTGCAGCCATGCTGAAAGGAGCTAGTCAGCTGACATTGCTCACTTACAGTATGACTCGAATGCTTCTTAGTTAGCTGGAGCCATTTCACAAATTGTGCAAATGCTGGCGACTCCCTTAGCCTACAGACACCATCCATACATCAGATTTCAAACCTGAGTTTATTGTGGCTGCATTAGGCACATGAGTGTGTGACAGCCCGTGTAGTGGCAAGGTTGGCACCTGACTACACAGTGGGCGCCTTGTAGTTCGGCACCAACCAGGATCAGAATAGAGAAATGGCAGACATGGAGGCACAGACACAAAAGATGGTATTTCCAAACAATAGTGTGTGTTTTTTTTACAGGTGCACAAAGAAAAAACATAAAAGGCAATGTCCCTATCAAAATAGTAAGAAATATTTACAATGAAATACCAGTCCCAAGGGCGGCACAGTGGCGCAGTGGTAGTGCTGCTGCCTCGCAGTAAGGAGACCCGGGTTTGCTTCCTGGGTCTTCCCTATGTGGAGTTTGCATGTTCTCCCCGTGTCTGCATGGGTTTCCTCCGGGTGCTCTGGTTTCCTCCCACAGTCCAAAGACATACAGGTATAGGTCGATTGGCGATTCTAAATTGTCCCTAGTGTGTGCTTGGTGTGTGGGTGTGTGTGTGTGTGTGTGTGTGTGTCCTGCGGTAGGTTGGCGCCCTGCCTGGGATTGGTTCCCTGCTTTGCACCCTGTGTTGGCTCCAGCAGACCCTCGTGACCCTGTGTTTGGATTCAGAGGGTTGGAAAATGGATGGATGGATACCAGTACCAAAAATTAAAAATAATCAAAGACACAAAATTTGTATATACACTGTGGCTGATGGCTGGGGGTCTAACCCGGACGTGAAACCCTTCTGAGGAGAGGACCAGGGGAGAGGACATGTTAACCGCAGTACCTCCCCCGGGACACGAGAGGGCAGCCCCCCTGGCTTACTGCAGGGCCACGGGTTTGGACCTTAGAAGCTCAACCCTGCTGGGGCCCATGGCCACCGACAGGGGGTGCCTAGACAGCTCCGGAACCTTGGTCTGCAGCACTTCCGCACACCTGGCAGTGCTGCCAGAAGAGGATCTGGGTTCCCATGCAGCATTTCCGCTATATCTGGAAGTGCTGCCAGAAGAGGATCGGGGAGCATCTGGAGCACTTCAGTATAAAAGAGGCCACCTCACTCCATACAGAGAGCCAGAGTCGGGAGGCAGAGGACAGAGCTTGCAAGAGAGTAGTGGAGGCGGCAGTAAAGAAAGAGAGAAGAAGAGAAAGGATTGAGCATTGTGGGGTTGAGCATTGTGTTGTGCTGAAGAGTGAAAAATAACAAACTTGAATCTGCGTGTCTGTCTGTGTCAAGGCTGATGTTCCACAACACAAATGCAATACTCTACCTAAAGAAGGAAAATAGGCAGAGGAAGAAAAGTACACAAAACACATTGCCATGAAAAAAAAACAGTGTATATACAAGAAGAACAAAAAGTATAGTGTAAACCCAGAATCTATATAAATACCAACACGAAAACTAGTATAACTAGGAGATATCTTTATGTATACTTATATACAAAAAGAAAATATTTACAAAAAAGGCACAAGCCACTATGTTCGGTATACTGTAGGATGAGCTTTACCAACCACACTCTCCTCCCAAATGAGTCCAAAGACGACCCCTAGAGGCAAGAAGTGCCTTTTATATCAGGGAACAAATCTTCCAGCCAATCCAGCGAGACGCTTTTCTCTTTCCCCAATGGCAGCTGATGCCGTTATGTTCTGCAAAAGTGCTATGCTCAGCTCCTGCAAGGCATGTATTAAATAGACTAGCGGCCTTGCATGCACACGAGTGGGCACAAACACACCTGTGTTGCCCATCCCTCAGACAAGCTGATACCTTCTTTGCAAAGTAAGTTACTTTTACATCAGGTCTTTCTCTTGGGATCCCTTTGTTAAAACTAATGCATGCATGCTTAAACTAAAGTAAACGCGCCGCACCTTTCTCTTTGGTAACGACACATGGCTAAAGAGACATTCAAGTTGATTGACTGGCACATGCAGCGTCCTCCATCAGGCCTGACCTGAAGGTACACCCAACCTGTTGCTGTGTCCCGCTATGTGAATGTACCAAAGCCAGAGTTGAAAATCCTCGCGGAAACGCTTCACCTGCACTTCGACGGTTTAAACGTCTTTTTTTTTTTTCTCTCTATGTGTATTTCATTTTTACAATAGTTTTAGAACTTTTCTTTTAAATTGGTAACGCCTGGCAGACAGATTACCACACGGTGCCAGTCTGTCACAGATTGCTCCAATAGCCTTCACTTGATACAGTGCCCTATTCCACAGCAAACAGAATCCCAAGGAAATCTGCACAGATTAACAATATAACTCTTTACTGGGGAGAGTCACTTTTTCATATCTTCTTATGCCGCAGCCTTATGCTAAAATGTTTTAAATGAATTATTTTCCTTAGCAAATAATATTCAGTACCCCAGAATGAGAAAGCAAAAACAAGATTTTAGAAAATTTTGTAAAATATCCTATTAACACAAGTGTTTTGACTTTTTTTGCCTAGATGCATGAAATTTTGCTCAGGGGCATCCCATTTGTTGATCATCACTGAGATGTTTCCATAACTTGTTTGGAGTCCACCCGTGCTCAATTCAGTTGATTGGACAGGATTATAAAAGGTACACACATTTCTGTAGAAGATCTCAGAGTTTAGCAAAAATTAAGACAAGAGGTCGAAGGAATAGCATGAAGAATGTAGACACAGGATTGTGTTGTGAAGGTTACAAATAGATTTCTTCAACATTGAGGGTTCCCAAAGCACAGAGACCTCCATAATTCCTAAATGAAAGAAGTTTGGAAGAACTATGACTTTTGGAAAGAGGGGTGACCAATAACTTGATGATCAATCTGGCTCAGCACTGGAGAATGCTAGAATGCCAGAAGGACAGGGCGGCCAAACAACATATGACACCTTCTTGGAGTTTACAAAAAGGCACCCACAGGACTCTCAGGCTATGAGAAACAGGATTCTGTGGTCTAATGAAACCAAGACTGAACTGTTTACCCTAAAGTCTAAGCATCACATCTAAAAGAAACCAGGCTCCACTTATCACCTGTGCAATACCACTCTAAGGGTGAAGCATGATGTATGGCTGTTTAACTGCAGAAGGGACAAGGAGACTAGTCATCATTGTGGGAGAACTTAAAGGAGCAATGTTCAGGGATATCTTTATTGAAAACCTGATCCAGAGTGCTCTGGACTTCAGTCTATCTAAATGGTTTTTACTTTCCAACAGAACAACGACCTGTATGGTCAACTCTGTAAATGTTCTTGAGTGGCCCAACCTTGAATCCCATTCAACATCTCTGGAGAGAGCTGAAAACAGCTGTCCAGTGACAGTCTCTATTTAACCTTAGGGGGCTTGAGAGGATCTGTAGGAAAAAATGGCCAAAAATCTCCAAATTCAGGTGTGCAAAGCTTATGGCATCAAACCCAAAATCTTTGACAGATGAGTAAAGGGTTTGAATCGTTTTGTATTTTTAATAAATCTGCACACAGTTTTAAAATCTTGTTTTCAATTTGTCATTTTGGGGATATTAAGTGTTATATGGCAAGGGTTAAAGAGAATTGAAATGATTTGAGCAAAAGGCCACAACATAACAAAATGTGTGAAAAGTGAAGGGGTCAGAATTTTTTCTGAAGGCACACTAGCTGCCAGCCCCTTAGCCACTACACCTCACTCTATCACACTGGGTCAGTATAGAGTAACCAATTATCCTAACAAGCACGTCTTTGAGCTGTCAAAGAAAAATCCTGAGTGGTGGAGAACAACTCCACATAGACCTGGGAAGGACAGGAAGACTGAAAGGGTCTGGCTTCTGATGCTTTTTCTATACAAAGGACAGAAAATCAGCCTGAACTCTGCTTGAAAAGACAATGTGAGAAAAAGATTTTTGATTTAAGTATTCACTTTTAAAAGATTTCAGGCACATGACATTAGAACATAGGGACATTTTTCAAAGCAAAAATAGCATTTCTTAAAGAATGACTTATTCTTTTATTTCCTAAATAAATTGTGCCAGTTACAATTTAATCAGTACTAGGAGTGACTGTTTAAATGATACTCTTTTCAGTCCCATTTAATCGACTTGAGAATCACAAGAAGCTGAAGCCTACCCAGGAGGCATCAGGCACAAGGCAGAGACCAATCCTTGGACAAGGGATGAAGAGTCCACTTGAGCACACATCCATGGGGCCAAAGTATAATAATCAATTAATGCAGACTCCTCAGGGACCCTGTGATGCCCCTTGGCATTACCCGTTTCCTAGGATATCCATAGTTACATACTGAGGATGGTCAAATGCAATGAGAACACAAACAAAAACAAGTACACATGAGAGATAAAATCAATCAATAAATGAATATATCACAAAGAATGAAAAAAAAGAAGCCATTATGAAACAATGGAGTTTACAAACAGGCTCCTTTGCCTTTTTTCCTGTAAGCCTTAGTGTGCTTTTCTCTGTGGTCTCCCCCTCTTCAACCAACAAGTCTTGTCAGCACAGCTGAGACACCATCGTGTGGGGTCAACTATTTTTCGGCTTTCATCTTGGCCACCTCAGTCAGTTATTGCTGGGACGCCTAAAATTCCAGCTCCATCATCCTAAATCGTTGGTTCCTCTTAAAGTCTCTGGCACTTTCCTCCGTAAGTTCTCCAAATGTCCTCTGGCTACAGCTCTCTGGCACTATGTGGCTGAATCCCTCTCTATGATTTTTTCTATCCCCAGTCCTTTGTGCCATCGAGTTCTTCCCCTCCTAGACCGTCCCTCTTTTTCCTCACCTTCCCTCTCTCTCTACCAGCAGAGGCTTTTACAGATGGCATCCACTGCAGCTAAGTCACTTTTAGCCTCTCGCTGGAAATCCCCTACTCTTGTCTGTCCTATAATCTGGAAGTCTTCATTTTACAATCTTACCAGTCTTGAACTTTCTGTATCCGAATCAACAACTATTCCTGCTCTACCATCCACAACTGGCTTCTTGCTCTTTAGTTAGTAAAGAGCTGGGTGGGGTTTGCTCCATGAGGCAGTTTCTGCTGCCCAGGCACTGGTGGGTGGGTGTTTGTTTGCTTTTATTCTTACATAGCCCAGTAATTATTGTGTTCAAAAGGAGTGACCTTGCTCCTGGAGGACCATTTCTCTCACTCACCATTGGGCCTCCTGACCGCCTTGCCTCCTGTCTACTACATCGTCTCACACTCCTAGTCATTTTTGTACCTACACATACACCTCTCTTGATTTTTCTCTCAATTCTTGTTCTCGTTCTCATCTCCTCCTCATCTGTCGTACTTAGATCTTTAAATACCCTGTGGGTGTAGCTGCTTTCCCTTAACCACCCATGGCGATTCAATGGGCAATGGCTGGCTCACTGAGTTTGCACATTAACAAACAATCTGCCAATTTCCCCAGTGTCGCACCCACCAAGACTGAGCCAAACCATTTTGATTAAAAATCCCTCACTGCCACAGACCCCTAATTTTTTTCACCATAGACACACACACACAATCAGCTATATATCCATCCATCCATTTTCCAACCCGCTGAATCCGAACACAGGGTCACGGGGGTCTGCTGGAGCCAATCCCAGCCAACACAGGGCACAAGGCAGGGAACCAATCCTGGGCAGGGTGCCAACCCACCGCAGCAGCTATATATCTTTATATATAATATGCTACCGTGGCTGTTCGTTTGTCTGTCCAGAATTTTAAATCACCTGTAGCTCGCAAACCGTCTGAAATATTGACCTGAAATTTGGTACACATATACTACGTGATGTCTACTATCCGCTTTTGGGGTGATGATCGACCTCCAAGGTTATTCCTCTTTTTATTTTTATTTTATTTTATTGTAGAATCAACTCTCGGCAGCCATGGGGCACATGCGTAAGGGCGCCATTCTCATTTTCTAACACCTTTGCTGTCACTTCCCCTACCTCTTCATATCTTAAATCATTCTTGAGGACAGATTGAAGACTTAAGTGCCAGCTTAAGTGAAAAATGAAAGAAAACGTACTAAGTAATTGCAACACAAACACTGACTTAATCAGTTTTAACAAGAAAAGATGCAGACAAAAGAAGAGAAGAAGCGGGCCGCTAGGGTGGAGAAAAGCAGAGCTGCTCACGAAGGAGCAAACACATCAACCTCTGAGCAAACAAATGCTAAACATACAGAGAAAGAGGATGAAAACTATGAATGCTCAAGTCAAGTGTATTCACTGCACGTTTATTGTGCAGTGCGCCGTTACTGGTATGTATATATATATATATTAGATGTCACACTTCACCAGTACACCATTTTTAAGTACTTTAAAAAAGAAATTAAACAAATTTTCAGCAGGTAATACAACTCATCAAATATCCTAACTGAAGAATGTAATAAATGACAGAAAAAGACACCTATCTACTGTCACACACGTGTGACTAGGAGGCAGCTAAAGGGCTTGAGTAATTCTAATTCTACACCAGAACAAGGGGTGGCGAGGTGCACTGATTGTCTCTCTCAGGTCCTTGCAGACCATTCTCGGGTAATCCCATTGGATCCCGGCGCCTCTGAAGACGTCACTTCCGGTTCTGGCGCCTCTGAAGACGTACGTCCAGTCCTGGTGTGTATGATGACATCATGTCCAGTCCTGAAGACGCTACTTCCGGTTCCGGCATCAATGACATCACTTCCTCCACTGGCCTTTAAAGCCACCATCTTACCTCCTCATATTAAGTTCTGTTTTGGACTTTAAACTTTTTCAGCCAGGACATATTATACGGGTGGCTGCCCCAAACCTTTACGATGTCTGTTAGTCATTTTTCTGACACTACTTAGAACAGTGGTCTCAAACTCTGGTCCTGGAGGGCCGCATTTGCTGCAAGTTTTCATTCTAATCCATTTTTTAATTAGTGGCCTGTTCTTGCTGCTAATTAACTCGTTTTGAATTAATTTTAATTGACTTGTTCTCGTAGACTCAGACCCCTGAATTGTTTCCTTTTTCCTTAATTAGCAGACAAACAATAATTAGATACAAAATGAACCAAAACATCACCAGCAAATTGTTACCATCACACAATATCTGAAAATGAAGAAAGATGAAGGTCTCAGGATTGCTGATCTGCTCAGGTCACCAAAACATTTTAACAGAGCTCTTAGAAAAGAGAAAATCAACAATTTCAGATATGTCTGCTATTGCACAATGAGAGCAGCAACAAGCCATTGAATTAAAGAACGGGTTTAATTAACGACAAGAATCAGAGCCTAATGAAGCAACTGGTCGGAGTGAAACTGGTTGGAGTTTGAGGCCCTAACTTAATTGGTCTTCTGTTAGCTCACTCACTTCACATTTCATTTCTGTTTGGGTGCCATTTAAGGAAAGAAATTAAGAAATTCAGAGGACAATGAAGAAAATCAGGGGAACAAATCTTAAAAAAAAATCCAAGTCTATTAAAATGAAAGAAAAAGGAATTAATTAGCAGCAAAAACTGGCCAGCAATTAAGAAAAGTGTTAAAATGATAACCTGCAGCCACTGCAGCCCTCCAGGACCGGAGTTTGAGACCACTGATTCACAGGATCATGGGATGGAGGACCTATGTCTAACCTATTGGGTACAAGGCAGTAATCCATCCTTGACGACTTGCTTATTGACAGATAAATCTATTTAATAAAAATGTTAATAACTGATAACTATTATAAATTGTCCATAAGATTCCATGAAGAGCACCATTTCTGATTTTTCTGAAGGTACTACTTTGAAAGCACTTGAGATAGAATGTGGCTTAGAAATTTCCAGAGAATTGTAGATTTTTTCTTTGTTATATCTGAAGGTTCAGTTCATCCTGAATTGCTAACAATTACGGATCCCTTGATTCCATCAACATGCAGACAGATCCTGGGTGAATGTCACCGTATACCAAAGCAGCAAATGAACTCTCTGAAATTTTTCAACTTCTGATTTTTACAAAATTGAACAGTCATTCCTTTCTGATTTGAAAAAATGCCAGTAAATGGTCTAAACCAGTGGTTCTCAAACTGTGGGGCGGGCCCCCCTAGGCGGGTGCGAAGTAACAAAAAGAGGGGCGCGAAGATGTGAAAAAAGAAAACAAGAATCGAATCTATTGAAACCAAAACAAATTAACTTAAACTTCATTCTGATACTAGAAAAATAAATATAGAGTTAGATAAATGTCGATAAATGTTAAGTAGGTATGATAAAATATGCATCTATGATATATCATTAATTAAAAAAGAACAAATTGGTATTAGTGGGCTCCTTTCAAAACAACATTAGGGGGGCGCGATTAAAACTGTTATGAAAACTCGGGTCGCAAATACTTAAAGGTTGAGAAACGCTGGTCTAAACCTTGTTTCAAGGTAGTGCTGAAGACATCATAGATGTGGTATTTGAGCCGGACACTTAGAAAAACTATCAAATTTGGCTTAGTCCTGAATATCCCAAAGGATGCTAAATTAAAATAAATGTCAGGTAGCAATACAATTAGGGGAAAGTACAAAGCCTTAGCTTTAAATGGAAGGGGGAGTGGTTATGCAGACCCCATCAAATCTTTCACATATTTTGATCTATCATCTTCTTTCCATGATGCACTTAAATTAAAGGTAATCGTCTAATTCCGGGTAGTGACGAAACCTGAGTTGTCTAATTAAATGTTGCAGAGCGAACAGCAGGCTAGGGAAGCACTTTTGATTTCTCTTCTCTATTAATATCCAACTTATGGATATTGTGGCTCATCTCCAAAGATATCCTGAACTTAGACTGTCAAGGTCATATCTGATGAAAACATGATGAACCAGCAGTTCATCCTTTTGCTTTTCTCTTGGCAAAGACTTCCTGAACGGAGGAAACTGGAAGCTTTTAATTATATCATGAATTACAAAGGTGGTTGACTGTAAAGGACCCCTAATTTCATGTCAAAAAAGATAAAAGTTTTGATTGTTATAATTTTAGGCACTGTTCCCTCCCTACCAAGATGTTGGACAGCTGCACAAACGCATTTAATTCAATAACTTGCAGTGTTTTTAAGGACAATGTCTCATATAAGAAAAACAGTGTTTCTAAGCTAAAAATAGGATTGCTTCTAAAGAGACACGGCTGAGCTTTTATCTGCAGTGATATTGTTAAAATGTAGCATTAAAGCTGCTAACTAAAGGACTCATTTAGCAAAGCACCATTAGCTTTTGATCTCTGCTACAAGGGGAATATCAGGTCTGGGGAGAACTAGACATTTGCCAAGAAGCCTCTGCTATGTTCAAGACATACAACTGTGCGGAACACCAAGTGTAATACATAATTCTGGGTAAAACAGTCATTCCCTAGCTCCCTCACCAATAACAAAAATCAAATTCGGAATTGGAGCCATTAAGGCAGCTATCCATCTGGCATCTTTTTTATGAAGTGAACTTTTTTTGTTCAATGCAGATTTACAGGGGTGCTGGAGTCTGTACAAAGCAGACACTAAACTTAAATAGAGAACTATGGCAGAGCACACAAACACACATCACCTTTATTTTTCCAATTTAGAAATGGCAATCAACAGAATAGCTTGTAGAAGGAAAGCAGAGTCACTGGGGAGGAAACTCACATAAACGTTAGAGCAATTTTGACGAGAACAAGCCACTCAGCCTACCAAGGCTTGTCAATCTCCATTTATCTAACTTTTGCAAAGTATCACCAAGTAGAGATCTGAAATTTCCCAAACTTCTACTGTCTACCACACTACTTGGTAATTTATTACACATATCGATGATTTTCTGTGTCCAGCAATACTTTCTGATATTTTTGTATACTTAACCAGCTGTATTTTTGCTCATGAACACATTTTAAGGTAACAGAGGTGTCCATCATACTAACGCCCCTTTAGCATTTTGAACATCCTTTGCTTAAACTAAAAAAATTCTTAAGAACAAGCAAACTACACAGAGATGGATTAGCAGTCTGAAACTGACTGTGACAACGTGAGTAGTTGGAATGCAGACACCATACTATACAGTGGGTGCCGTTGTAGTTTGGGACTGAACAAAAGCAGCAAAAGAGATTTAAGGCACTGAGCCACAGACAAAAATAATGTGTTTCAACACAAAGGCGTGGTTTATTTACAAGTATATGGACAAAATAATGTCACACAGGTTTTGTAACACAGTCCAAAGGCAATGACACACAAAAATCAATAAAAAAAACCTTCACTAAGGATGCCTGGTATAGTGGTGGGATGATGGAGCTGGAGCTTTGGGTGGCCTAGTTGTATCCCAACCGAGATGGTTGGGATGAAAGCCGAATAACAGTTGACCGCACTCGCTGGTTTCTCGGCCCAGCTAAGAAGAAAGTTCTACGATTAGAATGACCTGATGGGACGGAAAAAGGGGGAGAGAAAGAATCATGGAGAGGGAATCAGACACATAGCGCCAGAGTGCCACACCATGAGGGCATTCCCGGAACATGTAGACAAAGGTGCCAGGGACTTTAGGAGGGCAAAGATGACATAGGTGAATTAGTTCTAGTCCAATCAGATGATGTCTTTGGGGTGTAGGGTACAGTCCTTGGACAACTTTAAATTGTGTGTGTTTTTAAAGCAATTTTTGATATTTAGAAAGATGGCTTACCAGTACAACACAGAGGATAGGGAAAGGTCTGTTAGCCAATTAGACAGAGTGGGAGAGTTTCGAAGTAAACTTTGCAGAAGAAGGCGTAGAGACCAAACAATGGTTTAGTCTTAGGAGCAAAGGCTGAAACGAATGAGTCAAGTTATACAACCCTGAATCATCACTGCTGAATCATGGTGTATTTAATTTGGCCTTTTGATACTGATCAGCAGGAAAGAGGCTATGATGTCAAAGAGAAAACAGCTCTCTGCAAAGCGGTCTAAATACAAGACATTAACATTGTTGTTCTAAACCATTTCTGTGTAGCTTTGGCTTCACACTTAAAATCGTCTTACTGGAAATCTGGCGACTCTTCTAAATTTGATTCCTGTCTTTTACCAGTAGCAGCTAGATACATTTTTGCTTCCAAAAAGAATAAGAGTAGCCTCCAGAAAGTGACAAATGGACGAATAAATAAAGGAAAATGTAATAACATTTGTACCATCACCCTGAGACTGCAATATCAATTTAAAAAGAAGCTGAAATTTGTTGCTTATATTTTTCATTCTCAGTTGCTAGTTGGTATGAGTTCTTTGGAGATGTTATTGTGCTCATGTGGCTTTCTTCTCACAAACTGAAGACCTGTTGTTAAGTTGACTGGTGGCTCTAAACAGGCACTGCGAGTAAAATGTGGGTGTGATGGATGGCATCTGCATACAGAGATTTGCTCTGCTACCTGCCATACAATTACTGCTGTGTGAGCAGGTTTATGCTTACCACAACCCTGAACAAGGGAAAACAAAACCAGAAAATGGATAAATGGATGCATTTACAAAAGAGGCAGTATGTTAGTTCCTCAGCATCTATTTAGTGCTGTTATTGTGCTTTATGTGTCCTCTTTAATTATAGTTGTAGTTGTAAGTAATTAGTTTGTCCACCAGAATCACAGCCCTTTCAAAGCCTGGTAAAAGAAGCATTATACTAAAACAGAAGATGGATCCATATTCATAGTGGTTCACATTAAGTTTTATTATCTGCAATATGTCCCTTTGAGAGGTTAAAATTTTATGTCTGTCTGTTGTTACGGAAAAAGAAAGGTTTCCAGGCTGCTGCCGTCTACACGGTGCTCTACAGAAAAAGGCGTGACATAAAAAGAAATTGAAATGAAATTGAATTTTTAATGACAAGTAATGAAATAAAAAAAAAAAATCAAGGAAGGATTATAACATATTATAAGATTCTCCAGCCTGTTTAACCAGTTCATCCACCTTGCTGCCCAGGTAGCATTATTTAATGTGAAAATTACACAGTAAAATGCCAGCCATCTATGCAGATGATTCACTGGAAAGGGTACTATATAAGAACAAAAAAATGGAAAATTAATTAAGTAGATCATTATTGAACATGTGTAAATGTAATTTGAAGCAGCATAATTTAATGTGAAATTTCACCATAAACAGCCTGTGCTCTGAACTAGTAATCTTAGAGGAAGGCATTATAATAATGAAATTGATTGAAGTTGAATTTGATGCCAAATTTTGAGATCCAAAAATAATCAGTGCCTGAAAAATTCACAGAAAACAAATTTAATTTTGAGGAGAAATACTTTTTTTACATAAAAAAAAAAAATATATATTTAACATTTGCAGGCACAGACAGAATAGTCTGCAACTATTTATTCTATAGAAGATGGCATTGCATAATGAATGGCAACATTTTCTTATTACATTTGAAGGTGGTATTAATTCTGATGATATAAAACATTTTTGAATGCCAGAAATCTGCATATATTACCTACAGTACTGAGGATACAGTATGCCACAGTCATGGGAAACGCAAATATTGACTCTCAGTGGCCATTAAGCTCATTAGACCTGGTACTGCAGGCGTTATCGCTTTATGGAAACACCAAACAAACGAACTCTTTCATCTCTGTGAGTAATTAAAGTAGAGAAGCTATTCATATTCAATAAGTGAACAACACAGACTTTAATAATTCCATTTTTTGATGCAAGTCCATGCTGAGGAAAACCTCCACCCTGACTCAACAACCCTCCAAAACCAACATCCCCTTCTCTTCGGACATACTCAGGATCTTAGGATTACAAAACACATTTCTCAACAAGAACAGCTAAAGGAGAACTGGATAACCTACAGCGATTAATTGGTCCTCTAACTGTAAGAGTGCTTCATGTATAAGAGCTTTCTCTCTCTGCCTTGCTACACTCACCCCTCATGTTACATTTCCCTGTCCTCTGAGTGAATCTGGGTCATGGCATCATTTATCTCTGCTGAGAAATTTGCTCAGTGTAACACCACCTCTAAGCTACATATCCTCTTTGGCAGCAGCGGTACTTAGACTCAGGGCCCTGGAATAACAGAACACCCTTCTCTGTAGCAAATAAAGCTAGACTGTCTGTAATTTTAAGGCCCGGAGTTTCAGTCCCACTACTGTTCATTAAGGATGATTAGCAGAGAGGGTGGCATCAGCCAGAGTGAATTTCTGAGCAGAGACACGTCTGCAGTAGACAAGTATAAAACAGAAGTAACAAAGTCTGAGGCAAGCACTGTTGCATACTGCGTAAGTAACTGGCTTTCTCAACCCCAAAGCTTTTGGTTACATTACCGCCACCAACCCACTATTTATCCCTGATTTATTCACTTAACCTGCCTATGCTCTAATTGTGCAGAACAGAAGTAAATATTTGTATGTGTATCTCAACTTGGAAAGTGTCATCGGATGCTGTGTTAAATGTTTGTTATGGCTCTTCCTCCAGAAATACCTGACTTGTACAGTACTGTAAAAAGAATTCGCCCATTAGACATTTTCACATTTTATTGTACAACACTGCATTAATTTGGCCTTTTTCGCACTAATCAACAGAAAAAGACTCTCTGCAAAGTGGTCTAAATTAATTATGAGTATAAAAACACAAAATAATTGATTGCAGAAGTATGTGTTTTTAATATGACACATCTTAATCACCACTGGTACAGCCAATCAGTTTTAAAAGTCAAATAATTAGTTCAATGGAGGTCACTTGCATGGGGTTTCAATTGATTGTAGTATAAATGTATGTGGAAGGTCCAACTTGTCGTGTGTCAGTATGGTGGTCTAATCTACACAATGAAGACAGAAGAACACTCCAAACAACTCCATGAAAAGGTGATTGAAAAGCATATGTCAGGGGATGGGGACAAGAAAATATCAAAGGCATTGAATATCCATCAGAGTCCATGAACCATGAAGAAATGAAGAGTATGGCACAGCTACCTAGAGCAGGCCATCCAAAAACATTGAGTGGTCACGCAAGAGGAAGACTAGTGAGGGTCACCACCAAAAGACCTATAAGAGCGCTGAAGTAGTTACAAGTGATCGTGAATGAGACTGGAGGGACTATACATACAACAACTGATGTACAAGTGCTTTACAAATCGCAGCTTTATGGTAGAATGGCAACGAGAATGCCACTGTTAAAAAAATACACAGAGAAAGCACAATGTAGACTCTGAAATCAGATGGAAGAATATTCTGTGGTCTGATGAGATCAAAATTGAGCTTTTAGGTCATTGGACTAAACAGCATGTTTGACCACTGCCCATTATCAAAAGCACACCACTCTCAATGTGAATTGTGGTGGAGGCAACAACTTGCTGTGGGAATGCTCCTCTGCAGCAGACCCCCAAAAAACTTATAAGGGTGGATGGCTCAATGAATATAGGAAAATTCTGGAGAAAAATCTGATGCTGCGTGCAAGAAACCTGTGCCTTGGGTGAAGATTTATTTTTCCAGCATGACAACGAGCCTAAGCATAAAGGCCAAGCTGCAGATGTAAGTCCAAAAAACAGCTGTGTGAATGTCATGGAATGGCCAAGTCAGAGTCCAGATCTCAGTCCAAATGAGAATCTGTGGCTGGACTTGAAAAAGAGCTCATAATCTCCATGCAACCAGTGAGAGTATGTGAGTAGTTTTGTAGAGAGGAATGGTTAAAAAAGTTGATAAAGATGGAGAGACCAGCGTACCCAAAATCAAGGCTGTCATGACTACCAAAGGAGCTAAATACTACTAAATACTGACTTGAAGGAGGAAAATTGTTATGCAATCAATTACTTTGTATTTTATTTTTGTAATTAATTTCACCATTTTGGCACAGATCTGTTTCACTTTGACATTTAAAGAGTCCTTTTCTGTTGATCAGTGTCAAGAAAGCCAAATTAAATCCACTGTGATTCAATTCTGTTTACCACAAAAATGTGAAAACTTCCAAGGGGGTTTGCTTAGAAATAAGTGGTTGTTTAGTGGAAAACATGAACACCACTATACTGTACAGCCATGAAGAATAAAACTGGACCTGGACGATAGTAGACTTTAACAATATGATAATACTAAAGCTCCTGCAACTTGATGATCATTAATCCAAATTACAACTCACTTCACACTGAGCATGTACTAAAAAGCCTTTCATGAAAGAAAGTAGTAATATTACAATTCAACACAAATGTGCACAATGTAGTAAATTATGATTGCAGTGGATGTGCATAACCTAAAGAGCAGATGCAAAATAATTCTCTCCGACTTTGCAGTGCTCAATCTTCCCCAAGGTGGCCGCAGTCTGGCAGGGATACTTTGCCCAGAATGCAATTAAAATGCATGCACTAGTGCGCCTGCTGTACATTGTTATTGTTAGGTATTCCCAATAGCATTGCAGTTACACAGTTTCTGAACACATACATACAGAAGGTATTTTAGGACAAATTTGAATTTATCCATTGCTTTGTGCATTGAACATTTTTAATTGGATGACAAGATAGTTCCCGTGGCAGTCAGTACAGAACAGCAGCAGTGGCAAATCCTAAATAGACAATCCTTAATTCCTTTGCGAATTATTTATTTCTTTAATAAAATGCCGCAATTAATGAAGGATTCAATTATAGACATGACAACACCAGAAAAACTGATTGCAGCCCGGCTACTGAATGTGTACCTTCATGTGCCATTAATGCTCTGTTTCACACAATTTCCATATTAAATTTAAATTACATGGAGGGCAGCATACAGACTGCAGACATTGCAGATAACTCAATACATACATCATGAAGGAAAGCAATAATAAATAATGCAATGCTGACACAGTCGTAAATGTGTATTTTTTTTTTTTTCTGGATGGAGTCATGAGCTATAATAGAGGTGTCTTGTGAATCTTTAATGTTTTCTGAACATACACACCATATAAGCCAAGTAACCATGCATGCTTAAAGGCAAAGTTATTAGGAGATGTTCAATAATTAATCTTGACAGAGAAAAATGGCTTTTCTGTTTTCAGAGTTGTAATTATTTGTGAATAAAGCTATATCACCTAAAGGTACAATGAATGGGTGTTTATTGCCCATATAATTGGGATTAATAAAGTATCTATCTATCTATCTATCTATCTATCTATCTATCTATCTATCTATCTATCTATCTATCTATCTATCTATCTATCTATCTATCTATCTATCTAATATAATATAATATAATATAATATAATATAATATAATATAATATAATATAATATAATGCTATATTATGTATCATTTTGCTATACTAGTTCTCATCTGCACAAGAAAAAACACAAATTTCAACATCTTTATTACCTGCTGGTGGTGAAGAGTTTGGGTTTCTGGTAATTGGAGTACAGAAGACTATGTGCTAGTATGAATTATAAGCTGTAATTGTAAAATATTAAGCATTAAGCATGAGATCAAAGTAAGTTGTGTTTTTTTTTACTGTACATATTTCTATACATGACAGATTAGATTATCTTTATGAATGAAACTTGGCAAGTGCTTGAAGGACAAAAAAACAAAGATGGGATATTTGTAGCACCCCTACAAAATGCCCAAACCTCAAGGTATGAGTGTCTTCTGCTTGGAAATTTCATTCAACAAACATTTTTAAAGAGAAGTAGGATTATATGAAATTAAGACAATTAATGAATTAATATTGTGACCTGAGGAGTTAGCCGTGTAAATTAAATAATTAATTTCTTCTACATTCTGAAGACTCCACCCTTGAATGTCACATGTTATAGATAGATAGATAGATAGATAGATAGATAGATAGATAGATAGATAGATAGATAGATAGATAGATAGATAGATAGATAGATAGATAGATAGATAGTGTGACAGACGACCGGCTATGGACTCCGGTCGTCACCCCCAGGCCGCTAGGAGGAGCCCTCTGGACAGCATATTTGTGCCCCGAGTTCCAGCAGGGCCTCATGGACTTTGTAGTGTTTTGACACAGCCCTGCTGGATACCTTGGGGGCCGCCAGGAGTCGCTGTAGGGGGGCTAGTGGGCTCTGGCATGCCCTATAACCCGGGAGTGCATCTCAGTCACGTGACTGGAAGAAGCGATGTGCTCCCGGGATGAAGAAAAGGACTTTGCCCTGACCCGGAAGGAAAACGGACTTGTGGGTTTGGCTTGGAGCCACTTCCGGGTCAGGGGCTATAAAAGGACTCTGGGTAAGCCCAGACACTGAGCTGAGCTGGGAGGTAGGGTGGCGACGTGTCTGGGCGAGGAGGTATTGGTTTATAGAGAGAGAATTGTAGTTAATCAGTGTGTGGAGGAGAGTGCTTTGTGCACCGTATAATTATAAAATAAATATAATTTATACTTTCACCTGGTCTCAAGAGTTGTACCTGAGGGTTCAAGAGGTGGACACAAGCCTCATCTGCTACAATAGATAGATAGATAGATAGATAGATACTTTATTAATCCCAAGGGGAAATTCACATACTCCAGCAGTAGCATACTGATAAAAAACAATATTAAATTAAAGAGTGATAACAATGCAGGTATACAGACAGACAATAACTTTGTATAATGTTAACGTTTAACCCCCTGGGTGGAATTGAAGAGTCGCATAGTGTGGGGGAGGAACGATCTCCTCAGTCTGTTTCCTTTTTTAATGACTCTATATGTTTTCCTGTGCTTCATAGGAACCGGAGATTGTGAACAAAGACATCGCCATCCTTCTCTTACAGACTTACGACAGCTACTGCCTCTTGGGTATTATGCATCTGACTGGCCAAAGTATGAGAAGTACTGTCATCTTTAATCCTTTGCTTACTGCTGTAACTTTCAGTCTTACCTTCATTCCAGTCTTTGAAGGATGTCACTACCATGTTTCAAGCTCCTCTCTCTGTCATTGACCCCATTTGCTACAACTCTTCTTTGGCCTCAGACTTCTTCTTGTCCTTCGTGGGGATTTCAACACTCATGATTACTTGCATTTCCTGTTACTCTTCCTTCTGATTCTCTCTCTGTTTTTAACTCCTTTGAAGGCACACATTTTTAATTGCTACATTACCAGTTCTGTATGTCATGCTTTGAATTTTTTATATCCAGAAAAAATGAAACATGGAGTATCACCATATATCTCTGTCTGAGATCTAGGCGATTTCATAATTTCATCTTTCTTTGCCATCTGCACTTTCACTTTCCAGCAGTATCTTTGTTTTCAGTTCTAAGAGGAAAAAGAAGGATTATTCCCTTCCCCAACCTTATATCATCTTCTCCACTCTCAGGCATTACTTTAATCCAGGTGAGAAATGCTGTCTATCTGTTCTGAAATAAAGTGCCTTGCATTCTAAAAAGACTAACCCAAATGAATATCCCATGTTGCAGTACACCAACGAATGCTGAAAATTCAAGGCTCAAGGGTTGCCAGAAAAAAATGGAGATCATCAGGGCTCACATTCTACAATGATATCTGGTTTTCCTTTAGTGGACCCTCACACTTAATTGCTTTGTAAAGACTGGGAAGAAATTTTCTTAAGTTCCTTTTTATGTTTTGATGTATATTCCCTTCTTTCTCAAAATTTCCTGATACCGACTAAAATAGGCCAACAATTTTGCCTCTATTTTTTCAAGGTAAATCATCACTAGATATCCACAGACCCTTCAGTTCTTTGCAATCAACCTTTCTTGAAGGAATAATAATTTTTTTACATTATTAAGCAGGTAATTAACAACTGTTTGATTGGAACTTTTAAGATGGATTCCTACATTGCCACAGGATTGAAACTCCTCTTAGAAGAATTATGCATAACCTGCTCATCTTTGCTTATGACAGTTGTCTCTCTACACTTATATGCCTTGACTTCATATTTGATTTTGACTCTGTTGGCTTAAATACCTAAGAAATGTACTGGAACTGTTACTTCTGGATGTCATTACTTGGCCTCACTGGTCTTTGATGGTGCGTCCAACTCTCTGTTAGATGTCTATGGATGTATCTCTTAAGGTTTGTACTTAACTCTCTTCTTTGTAGCATTTGCATGCTGCCATATGGTTATTTAAATAATAAGCATGACATAAGGTTCCTTCTCCTCAATGATGACACTCCTAGATGAACATTCACCGGGGAAAAGTCTCCTGCTTTAATCATCAACACAGTGTGATGGATTATTTGGAAGGAGACCCAAGTGTGGACCCAGATATACATCTAGGATAGACCAAGAGATGTAGACAATTGCTAAACATAAAGGAATTTCATTGTTCTCTATTCATCATGTTTTCACATTGACCCTCACTAGCACAACCAACATAAAAATAAGTTACACACAATCATCCATCGGTCTATTCATTTACTAACCAGTTTGTCCAGTTTGGGGCTTTCATTGCTAATCCTGTCAACATCAGATGCAAATGCTGAACCAACATTGGACAGGTAGTCAGGCTATTATAATGCACACTCATGAACACACCCACATTCACACGTACTGGCTAATTTGGAGTTGTAATTGAACCAAATATGGCAGATCTATGGGATGTGGGAGGAAAACCAGAGTATCTGGAAAGATACCTGACAGACACAGGACACTCTTACCATGTTTGCCCTGGAAATGTGACTCAGAATCAGAAATCTGATGTTGTGCAGCACCAGCCAGTGCTGACATCTCTGCCACCATGCCATATTCTACAAATTTTAAAACTGAGTGTCAGATTAGAGGTTTTATTACAATTACCTGCATTCTGTGAATGTTAGTATGAAGTAAATACAATAAAATTAGTTGAAACCAGTTAACTTACAATTTATTTGTATTTTTTTTTATTTTCCATTGTAAGACAGGCTTATTTAAATAGCCTCTTAATTAAAGTTGACATTGCCTTTTTTGACCAACTAAATCAAGTTTTTGTAATATTTACTGAATGAAGTGTGGGCAGCACGGTGGCGCAGTGGTAGCGCTGCTGCCACGCAGTAAGGAGACCTGGGTTTGCTTCCTGGGTCCTCCCTCCGTGGAGCTTGCATGTTCTCCCAGTGTCTGCGTGGGTTTCCTCCGGGTGCTCCGGTTTCCTCCCACAGACCAACAATATGCAGGTTAGGTGCATTGGCGATTCTAAATTGTGCTTGGTGTGTGGGTGTGGTGTGTGTGTGCCCTGCGGTGGGCTGGTGCCCTACCTGGGATTTATTCCTGCCTTACGCCGGGAATTGGCTCCAGCAGACCCCCGTGACCCTGTGTTAGGATTTTGAAAGTCACAATATATAAACCCAGACTCTTTCATATACCAAACATTTTATTTCTTTATTAAATGAGAAAACTGAAAGTTCTTACTTTTCCCTGCTGAGATTTTGCTCTGCGATGAAGCTGGTTGTTTAGTGAAATTGTCTAGATTGTAATTATTTCTAAGATGGGAGTATTCAGCGGGAGGTGTTTAATTGTAGGTTATTGTTCAAACTACCGGCTCTGTTTTTCATGAAAGAACTGCTGCCAATCAGCCTCTTCTTTGGCGCTTACGTTGTTGTTTTGGTATACTTCATGTTTTTTTTTACCTTTATTCAGCTAACGCCTTTTCATTTTAAATCGAACTCCATCATGACATTATACAAAATTTTTACATCATTCTTATTTTTGAGAAGGTGTACAATCATGAAAGGCTACTCCTAAGTAAACAACACAACATATTTCTATCACTTAATATTTCTACATGTCATACAACTAGTAAAATAATGGATCGGAATTGGGGTCTGGAAAAAATCATCATCTCCACCTTTCTTTATTACTATTATCCCAAATACAGTTAGCACCAAAGTAAATTGTTATCTTTGTGTTTTGATATTCCAGGCAATCCAGGATTACATCTTGCCTAAAGAAGGGGGCTGAGTTGCTTTGAAAGCTTGCATATTGTAATCTTTTTAGTTAGCCAATAAAAGGTGTCATTTTGCTTGACTTCTCACTACATTCATAATGACTAACACAGTACAATACCCTAGTAATACAGGCAATAATTAAAATTCAAAAACAAGATTCTAAATGTGCCACTTTTTAACTCTTTTTTCTCCACAAAGGTAATTAATTGCAGCACCATCTCAGAAAGTATGTCATGTCATCTTTACTTAAACTAGTGTGCCTACTACTTTATACTGGGAATGAAGCCCAAAATCATTAATATCATTTTAACATTCTCTTAGGCTTTAATCTATCCTAATGTAAATCAAATAAAACTTTTTCTGCCATAAATAAAAGTACAACTGACTTGAACTCGATACATCAAGCTCTGTAAGCCACATGCTATTAGCAGTCTTAATCACTTCTGGTATAGAGAGTGGCAAACCCACTATGTGTTCTACGTCATTCTTATAAGATTACGTTTCAGACATCCTGTAGGCCTATGTGGTATAATCATATCTAATAGTTTTACTGCCAATCTGTAAACATTTGCATTACTTAGATTATCTACTGCATAACTAAAATTCTCTCCAGGTTCACCTGTAAAGATTTTACTGACTATGCCATTTCATCTAGTCTGGTGTCATCAGCAAACGTAAACAGCTTGATAGTTACATTTGTGTTAGGATCATGTGTATCAATTAAAAAGAAAATCATTCCCTTGACTGAGAGACCCCACTTTTAACAAAAAAAATCAAATTTAGAAAAAAATATTTCTTGCAACCTAATGTTTAGCTTTCTGTGTTTTAATTTGTATTTTGCCCATGTACACAGTGTACCTTCAACTGGTACATCGTTCAGTTTGATCACGAGCCTCTCATGAGGTATCTAATCAAAAACTGAAAAAATAAATAATATCATACATGTTGCTTCTTCATAGACTTCTAGTTTATCAGTGAAACACGGTCTCTCCCATCTAAACTCATACTGACTATTCACTAATACACCTATATTTGCTATTTGTTGCACAATCTTTTCTTTTATAATTGCTTCCATTCATTTTTCTTGTCATGCTGTTTAAGTTTACCCTCTTGTAATTATTCAGACCTGAGTAACTACCTTTTTCGTTTAATAAGAAAGCATTTGTACTCTTCCAAAGTTTAGGAATTTACCCTGTGTGCTGTGATCTCTGAAAACTATACGTTAAGGGCTTATATATGTAATCAGTGTTATCTGGTCACAGAGACATGTTTGATGTCAGCCTTCTTAGTCTTAAGTAGCACTTCTTCCTATTTAATTTCCAATCAAATAGTACTTTCTAACCATCTATGTGTCTTCTTGCGGGATTATTAACTTCTTCACATATGAAAAATGACACAAAAATCCCAATGAAATTAGATGGATGCACCTTCCATCCATCCATCCATTGTCCACCGCTTATCCGAAGTTGGGGCGCGGTTGCAGCAGCCTAAGCAGGGAAGCCCAGACCTCCCTCTCCCCAGCCACCTCCTCCAGCTCCTCTGGGGGGACCCCGAGGCGTTCCCAAGCCAGCCGTGAGATATAATCCCTCCAGCGTGTCCTGGGTCTGCCCCATGGCCTTTTCCCAGTGGGACATGCCTGGAACACCCCCCTAGGGAGGCGTCCAGGGGGCATCCTGACCAGATGCCCGAACCACTCCAACTGACTCCTCTCATTGCGGAGAAGCAGCGACTCTACTCCGAGTCTCTCCTGGATAACTAAACTCCTCACCCTATCTGTAATGGAAAGTCCAGCCACCCTGCATAGAAAACTCATTGCGGCCTCTTGTATCCACGATCTTGCTCTTTCAGTTATTATACAAAGCTTGTGGCCATAAGTGAGGGTAGGAACGTAGATCGACTGGTAAATCGACAGCCTCGCCTTTTGGCTCAGCTCTCTCTTCACCACGACGGACCATTGCAGAGCCCGCATTACTGCGGATGCCGCACCAATCCATCTGTTGACCTCCTGCTCCATTCTTCCCTCACTCGTGAACAAGACCCCGAGATACTTGAACTCCTCCACCTTAGGCAGTAATGTGTTCCCAACCCGGAGAGAGCATTCCACCCTTTTCCGGCAGAGAACCATGGCCTCGGATTTAGAGATGCTGACTCTCATCCCCGCCGCTTCACACTTGGCTGCGAACCGCTCCAGTGAGAGCTGGAGGACACTGTCCGATGAAGCCAACAGAACCACGTCATTGGCAAATAGCAGAGACGAGATTCTGAGGTCACCAAACCAGACCCTCTCTGTTCCTTGGCTGCGCCTAGAAATTCTGTCCATAAAACTTATGAAAAGAATCAGTGACAAAGGGCAGTCCTGGCGAAGTCCAACCTCAACAGGAAATGAGTTCAACTTATTACTGGCAATGCGGACCAAGCTCCTGCTCCTCCTGTATAGGGACTGAATGGCTCGTAACAACGAGCCTTGTACCCCGTACTCTCGGAGCACACCCCACAAGATGCTTTGAGGGACACGGTCGAATGCCTTCTCCAAATCCACAAAACACATGTGGACTGGTTGGGCAAACTCCCATGCCCCCTCCAGGATCCTGGCCAGGGTGTAGAGCTGGTCCAGTGTTCCACGGCCGGGACGGAATCCGCATTGTTCCTCTTTAATCCGAGATTCGACTATCGACTGAACTCTCTTCTCCAGCACCCCTGAATAGACTTATAGTTGGAGCACATCCTCCGGTCACCCTTCTTTAAAAGGGGGACCACCATCCCGGTTTGCCAATCCAGAGGCACTGCCCCCCAATGTCCATGCGATGCTGCAGAGACGTGTCAACCAGGACAGTCCCACAAATTCCAGAGCCTTGAGGAACCCAGGGTGGACCTTGTCCACCCCAGGGGCCCCACCACTTCGGAGCTTTTTAACTACCTCAGTGACCTCAGCCCCTGAAATGGACGGGCCCCCCCCAGAGTCCTCCAGCTCTGCTTCCTCTAAGGAAGACATGCTGGTGGGATTGAGAAGATCCTCGAAGTATTCCTTCCACCGGTCAATAACGTCTGCAGTTGAAGTCAGCAGGGCCCCATCTCCACTGTACTCAGTGTTGGTGGAGCACTGCTTTCCCCTCCTGAAGCACTTGACGGTTTGCCAGAACCTTCTTGGTGCCAATTGAAAGTCATTTTCCATGGCTTCCCCAAACTCCTTCCATGCCCGTGTTTTTGCCTCTGCAACAGCCGATGCCGCCACACACTTGGCCTGGCAGTACCCAGCTGCCTCTGGAGTCCCACTGGTCAACCAGACCCGATAGGACTCTTTCCTCAACTTGACGGCCTCTCGAACCTTAAGTGTCCACCACTGGGTTCATGGATTGCCTCCACGAGAGGCACCGACAACCTTGCGGCCACAGCTCCGTTCTGCTGCCTCGACAATGGAGGCTCAGAACATGGTCCATTCAGACTCAATGTCCTTCGCCTCCCTCAGAATGAGATTGAAGTTCTGCCGGAGGTGGCAGTTAAAGATCTTTCTTACCGGTTCCTCTGCCAGACGTTCCCAGCAGACCCTCACTATATGTTTGTGTCTGCCTGGTCTGTCCAGCAGCCTCTCCCACCATCTGATCCAACTTACCACCAGGTGGTGATCAGTTGACAGCTCAGCCCCTCTCTTCACCTGAGTCTCCAAGACATAATGTCGCAGATCTGATGACATGATTACAAAGTCGATCATCGAGCTGCGACCTCGGGCATCCTGGCGCCAAGTGCACTTATGGACACTCTTATGCTCGAACATGGTGTTCGTTATGGACAATCCATGGCCAGCACAGAAGTCCAACAACTAAACTGAACTCGAGTTTAGATTGGGGAGGCCGTCCCTCCCAATCACACCTCTCCAGTTTTCCAGGTTTCACTGTCATTGCCTATGTGTGCGTTTAAGTCTCCCAGCAGGACGATAGAGTCCCCAGGAGCTGTGCTTCGCAGCGCTTCCTCCAGGGACTCCAAGAAGGCTGGGTACTCTGAACTGCCGTTCTGCGCATAAGCGCAAACAAAATTCAGAGTCCCTCCTCCAGCTCGAAGGCGCAGAGAAGCAACCCTCTCATCCAACGGGGAGAACCCCAATGTGTAGGCCTTGAGCATGGGGGCCAGAAGCAAGCCCACTCCTGCCCAACGCCTTTCACCCACAACAACTCCAGAGTGGAACAAAGTCCAGCCTCTTTCAAGAGGAATGGCTCCAGAGCCCAGATCATGCGCAGAGGTGAGCCCGACTATATCTAGCCGGTACCTCTCAAGCTCTCGCACCAGTTCAGGCTCCTTCCCCGCCAGAGAGTTAACAGTCCATATTCCAAGAGCCAGTTTCGGTAACCGAGGTTCGGAACACCAGGGCTCCCGCCTTCGCCCACCACCCATATCACATTGCACCCGACCCCTATGACTTCTCTTGAAGGTAGTGGGCCCACAAGAGAGCGGAACCACGTTGCTCCTTTGGGCTAAGTCTGGGTACCCTTTCCCGGGCAAGGGAAACGCCAATCCTTGATTTAAATCCATGTGGGGTCTCTTTTGACTTGATACCTGTTGGCAAAGTCCAAAGTCAATTGTTCTTTCTGACAGAAGTGCAATTCTACTTTTAAATTAATTACAGAAAAATGTGCAGACTAAACTACTAACCAATCTATCCATCCATCCTCCAACCCGCTGAATCCGAACACAGGGTCACGGGGGTCTGCTGGAGCCAATCCCAGCCAACACAGGGCACAAGGCAGGAACCAATCCTGGGCAGGGTGCCAAACCACCGCAGGACACATACAAACACACCAAGCACACACTAGGGCCAATTTAGAATTGCCAATCCACCTAACCTGCATGTCTTTGGACTGTGGGAGGAAACCGGAGCGCCCAGAGGAAACCCACGCAGACACGGGGAGAACATGCAAACTCCACGCAGGGAGGACCCGGGAAGCGAACCCGGGTCCCCAGGTCTCCCAACTGCGAGGCAGCAGCGCTACCCACTGCGCCACCATGCCGCCCACCAATCTATCTATCAATAATACATCACAAAATTTAAAGTTTCTGCCTTCGGCTGCTAGCACATCCGTGTTACATTGGGGTCATGATTTGTTAATTGCTGGCCACCCTTGAATTAAACACACTTAAGAATTAATTAAACTGCATTTCTGGTGACTAAGTACATTAAAAGAAGTTTTTCGATTATGCCAAAAAGTAGTTGCAGATCTTGGATGTCAAAGAGTCATCCCCAGGGTTGCTGCATCATTTATCTACTTTAAAGAAGCCTTGGTCTCATATAGCGATGTAAAAAAGTAAGTGTATCGTCGGTCAAAAAGGGCATAACTAACAATCATCTAGTCCTAGGCAAGTTTTAAAATGAGGTTCTAAGAATTTGTTCTACCCGTTTATGGTTACAAATTGCCTGTCCACTTTTGAGATGTAGCAGAGGTGCATATTGTATTAAGAAAATAAAACCTGTCTGGTCCAAAGTGTATCTTCTCATGTCTGTTAGTTATTTGTAAGAAATATCATCTCTGTCAAACTGAATGGCAAAGCATGGCAGACCCTAAATCACCTTAATCTTAGGGTGCTGTCGTATAAGGGGGCTCCTGGCTTTACAGAGCATTATGTACTTTCTATACCTCTCTGGTTGGCTTTACATGTTTCTTCAGCTTTGTCAATGTGTAAAATGATTTGTGCTTCTTCTCATCTTGAATGTCTGCACAACCTTCTATGAATGTAAATGGCCAAACAGAATACATGGCCCAAAAGACCCTAGCATCTTTTTCATGTAAAGAAAATGTCTATTATGTTGTCAACTGACTGATTACAATCCTATAGAACAGTGTTTTTTGAGTCACAGACCACTTTAAGAATCTGATGAAAGCTATGGACCCCCTAACCCAGAAATATTCACATAAATACAACTTTGCATGCTATGAATATAATGTACTTTATTTATCAAGATGTGATTGTCTCATACATATATGACATATACAAAGTATTATTACTGCGGTGGGCTGGCGCCCTGCCCGGGTTTGTTTCCTGCCTTGTGCCCTGTGTCTGCTGGGCTTGGCTCCAGCAGACCCCCGTGACCCTGTAGTTAGGATATAGAGGGTTAGATAATGGATGGATGGATGGAAAGTATTATTAAACTTTAAAGTAAAAATCTAAAAAAACCACTCCTTTTTTATGCAAAAAATAATGGCCATTCATTATAATTATGAAATACAATCCTCTTGTGCAAATTACTACTGTACTAATTACAACTACTACGTTTTCTACTATCATTACTACTACTACTACAAATCAACAGTACGGGGCTGTATAGTGAATATAAATGTTAATTTTTATCTGATCCCTCACAGACCCTCTCAAACTCATCAATGGACCCCTTAGTGGTCCACAAATCTCAGGTTAAGAACCTCTGCTATAGAGGGTGCCTGGGCATTTTTCTGCTCCTTCCTCAAACACGGCCATGCTTTGAGAGTCAACCAACCAGCCTGAGCAAATCTCTTAAAATGACAAACTGACATAGAGATAGAGAGCTCCAAAATGTATTCCTATTTATACCATCCTACTAAAGTGTTACTGTATATCAATTTATCAGATAACCTGTCACCATACCTTGGAGCTAAGACACCACTAATGGGAAACTTTTTTTTAATTCTTTCTGATTAAAATACACACCAGGTTATTTCTTTTCTTCTAAGGTATTTTGCAGTGTACTTTATTAATCTGTATAATATATTGAAACAAATTAGTTATCAGGCATCAGTTTGTAATTAACTGTAACAATAGTAAGTGCAAATTCAATGTGAATGTAATGTCT
Organism: Erpetoichthys calabaricus; assembly: GCF_900747795.2. Taxonomy (NCBI): domain Eukaryota; kingdom Metazoa; phylum Chordata; class Cladistia; order Polypteriformes; family Polypteridae; genus Erpetoichthys; species Erpetoichthys calabaricus. The sequence goes on along the minus strand of NC_041395.2, from coordinate 303,037,523 downwards.
CCAAGTCTTAAATTATGTGGTTACTTATTTTCAACATGCTTTACTGTAACCAACAGTATGCTTCTATGTATAACAGCCGATTTGTCTTATCTTATTTCAAATGTACATATCTTGACCCACAAGTCTAACAGCACGTAATGTAACTTTGGCTTTGCAATTTAATATAACAGTGTGGAAAGTGAAGGTGGCAGAAAATCACAACATGTTGCTTGAATTAAAGAGTCACCTACTGTTCAGGTGAAAGGAAGAGTCCTATGGTGTATACATAACCAACAGAGCAGATTTGTTTTCCTCCTGTATTTAGTGGTATGTGGCACATATAGCCCTTGAATTTTTCATGAGTTCTATTTGAGAAGTAAGCCAATAAGAACATCTGATGTGTTTTAAGAAAAAAAGTTTTACTGCAGGGTCTCCAAGGAGAAGGTTTCTAATATTCAAACAGGGACAAAAAAAAAATTCAGCACGAAAATTATTTCCATACTTTACATCACTGTTATTACATTTATTACACAGCACCGGTATAATGCTATTTTATTGCAAATTTATAAGGAACTGACACAAAGTTACAGGAATGTTACAGTATTTTGTAAGTTATTGGTTGAAAGTAAAAGATGCTAATATATTCTCATTTACTTTTTCACATTTGGCTTCACATTATTAAGAAATCTCAAAATACAAAACTAACAAGTTCACCATAAGTGAATATATAAAGTATGTGAATAAAAGGATACAATTTGGTTCATCAAACAAAGATATCGAGGTTCTAGAAAAACACAACTGGATGGCTCCTCCTACAAATACTAGATATGCAGTAAGTGGCCAGAGCACTCTATAAAAAATACTGACTTAATTATACATTCCTTTGATTCAGTACTATCCATCATTTTCAAGACATTATATGATTTTATAGTCTCTGCTAATTAAAGAAGCAAAAGAATGTACACTGATCAAAATTCATCTATTTTATGCTAAAACTACTTGAACGAGCTACGAGTTAATACCCAAACTGACAGCATCAGATGTAAGGCAGGGACCAACCCTAGAAACTAATTCATTTATGTAAGGCCAATATAATTTAACCATATAACCTCTAATGACTGTTTTTGGAATGAGAGTGGAAAGCAGAGATGTAAAACACAATGACATGCTGCTTTGATTGATAACTGTTGTGGGGTACAAAATCTGTTAATTTTGGTCTATATTTTAATTATATTTTGCTCAAGACAACACTAGATTAACTTAAACACAGGACACATCAAAGCGTATCCTCTTCCCGATTGTACCTCACTTTTATAACAGCTGTTCAGACAAAAAGAGGAAGACATGGCGATGCCTCAGGCTATCAATTACTTTATAACCCGAGAAAGGATAAGCATCTGAGACAACATGTTGCTAAATGGGTTCACAGCCTGTGAAAGGAAGACATGCTAGTAGGTACTAAGCAACATCAAAATGTGAATTTATTCATCATATTGACAGCCAGCCAATCAGAATATCTAACAATCACATCTTGCAAAACCCCCCGGTAGAATTTTATAATAAATATGTCTCATCTGAAGAGCGACATCAGAGGAAGAAGAAGAAGAGGACAGAACTACATCAAAAGAGGGCACCAGCAACATCAGTCTTTTTCCATCTGATCATCGGCAAAACATCTCATGAACAGCTACGAGTACTAGATCAGAAGCAGCCTTGGACATTCATCCTTGTCATCTTTTAACTTTTCATAAGCTTTTTCTAAAGATAATATATATCCAGACTTTGCTATCCACCTTTTCGTTTATGCTTTTCTCTACTGGTATTTTTTATTGGCTAACTAAAAAGATTACAATATGCAAGCTTTCGAGGCAACTCAGGCCCCTTCTTCAGGCAAGATGTAATACAGAAACTGAAGTTTCCTATGTTTATATACATACTCTAGGACAAGAAACAACATTGGTAAATATTTAAATGAGAGATTTTGAGTGTAAAAAATTAATAGATTCATTCAGGCTAGGGTTAATTTAACAAGAGAGAAAAGAACAATGTATTGTCAAGATCTCTGGATAAGATAACTGTCCAACAAAGTCTTTTGAAGTTTGTAATGAGTTTTTCAAAACAATGTGGGTCTGTAGACAGGTTGTCTGTCATTCTGAGAGATGTAAACAATCCTCATATCTGGCCATAAAACTCTTGTCTTTATTCAATCCATGTTGTAAAGTATTAAATTTTAGCATGAATTTAACTTCCCATTCTTTTCTCTCTTGCTGTGTTTTGAAGTTGCCCATAAGCACTGTGACTTTAAAGTCCTTCTCACAGTGTCCATGGCTGTTGAAGTGGGCCGCCACAGGAACATCTGTGTGGCCATGTTTAATGTGGAACCTGTGTAAATTCATTCTCTGGCGGAGTGTTTGTCCAGTTTCTCCCACATAGAGTGCAGTGTCAGGACATTTCATGCAGAAAATTAGGTAGACTACATTAGATGATCTGCAGGAAAATGATCCCTTTATGTGATGTTCAAGTCGGCAGTGTGGTATAACTATACGGTCTGTATCATAGATGTGGGCACATGTTTTGCATCTTTTCTGTAGGCATGGAGATGTGCCATTTTCTGTTGGTTCACTTAGGGAGCCTCGGACAATTAATTGTTGAAGGTTTGGTGGTTGTCTGTATGCCAGGAGGGGAGGTTCAGGAAATACATTTTTCAGTGTTTGGTCATTATTTAGTATTGGCTGAAGTTCTTTTATAATTTTTCGAGTGTTTCAAGATGTGGGTTGTAGGTGACAACAAGGGGGATGCGATCCTTGTTGTCTTTGTTTTTATATTCCAGAAGGTTGTCTCTGGGTATGGCAGTAGCTCTTCTTATTTGAGTGTCTGTTGTTTTCGGGGTGTAACCTTGTTTGATGAAATCTTGTCTGAGCTCCTGCAGTTGTTGATCCCAAGTGAACCAACAGAAAATGGCACATCTCCATGCCTACAGAAAAGATGCAAAACATGTGCCCACATCTATGATACAGACCGTATAGTTATACCACACTGCCGACTGAACATCACATCAAGGGATCATTTTCCTGCAGATCATCTAATGTAGTCTACCTAATTTTCTGCATGAAATGTCCTGACACTGCACTCTATGTGGGAGAAACTGGACAAACACTCCGCCAGAGAATGAATTTACACAGGTTCCACATTAAACATGGCCACACAGATGTTCCTGTGGCGGCCCACTTCAACAGCCATGGACACTGTGAGAAGGACTTTAAAGTCACAGTGCTTATGGGCAACTTCAAAACACAGCAAGAGAGAAAAGAATGGGAAGTTAAACTCATGCTAAAATTTAATGGCCAGATATGAGGATTGTTTACACATTGTTTTGAAAAAACTCATTACAAACTTCAAAAGACTTTGTTGGACAGTTATCTTATCCAGAGATCTTGACAATACATTGTTCTTTTCTCTCTTGTTAAATTAACCCTAGCCTGAATGAATCTATTAATTTTTTACATTCAAAATCTCTCATTTAAATATTTACCAATGTTGTTTCTTGTCCTAGAGTGTGTATATAAACATAGGAAACTTCAGTTTCTGTATTACATCTTGCCTGAAGAAGGGGCCTGAGTTGCCTCGAAAGCTTGCATATTGTAATCTTTTTAGTTAGCCAATAAAAGGTGTCATTTTGCTTGGCTTTTCTCTACATTCATAATGGCTAACACGGTACAACACCCTAGTTCTACTGGTATTATTATTCCTGTCATAAATACTACACTTTTACCACGCTTTTAACTTTCTATGCTTTGTCTTCATGTCTAGAGTGATTTAAGTAATAAGGTAGATTTCTTTGAGCACCTGGAGCAGCCGGAGGTTTGCCAATACCTCTGTGCTGCAAGGTTTATTGAGGCTGAGGGTGTGAGCTTCACCCAATAGTAGGGAACAGTATGTAAAGTAAGGCATTCTTGGCTGATAAATGGCCTATAGTCAAGGATGCTGAGCCTTTGTATGTTTGAATATATTCTTGGAGACCAAAAGTAATATTTGGGTCTGAGATAAATTTAAAACATTGTATGTTGTTTGTGTCGATAATAAGTAAGTCTCTTGAATAACTGAGAGAGTAACAGGCTGAATTATTCCTAAGGTACTTGTTTGGTTTAAAGTGCTAGAGGTTACCCAGCTGTGTGTTTGTCATTCATGGGGCACTGTTGTGGTTAGGGTCTGTGTGTATGCGTATAGCTATGTAAGTGTGTGATAATCTTAAGGTGTGACAGTAGGCCAACCCGGTAATGAACCTGATTAGTACACGTACCCCTAAGTAAAGGGTAAGTAGAGGGAAATACTATGATAATACATAACTATTAAAGAACTAGGGCAAAAAGAATTATGCAAACCTTCATTATTGTGTTGCAAGCTGAATCAAATATCTCCAAATCTTTTCTATGCACCAGTTGTCATGTTTCTATTTCCATATTTATAATTGTGTTAATGTTGAATGGTAAAGCTCCAGGTTCAACTAAACTCCTTACTGATTTTCATGAAAGTTTTCATCTTTCTTGTAATGTTTTCTGACTGCTTATTCAGAACCACATAAATAATTAATTTCTCCACACAGCATATACACTTCTTCTCCCTTTTACCAAATAAAAACATAACTATATGATAATGTAAATCATTAAGGCCCATTTCACTTTTTAATTCTGAAGCAAACATATTTTCAAAGGTTCAGGAACATAAGTGGGAAACTGAGCTCTCACTGATTGTTTCATCAGACTAAAAGGGGTTTATTAAATGTGAATTCCCCTTGGTTTGATATTGCAAAATCTTCTACCCAGGACTGGTTTTCTGAAACTAATTACAGTAACAATCTCTACTAAATTTCCACTTAGTATGGTATGAAGCTACCTTACTTATCTATGATTGTTTATTTTCCTTTAAAAGCCAATGTTGATTATAGTGAAATATTGGCTCAGATGATGGTCATACTTCCAACCACGATTTGCAGATCACCTCAATGTCATAAAGACATTGTGGTAATGTGCCTACCCAGGCATTACAAAAGAAGGAAAAAATAACTTTTTAAGTATCTGCATGTTTCAAGGGAAGGAGAACAGAAAAAGAAAGAACAGCTTTTACCCTTCTTGTTCAGCAGACGAGAAGGCAAGATGATGCTTTCACTAGCATTTCAGTGCTGCTTCAACGGTCTAATGTGGCATGACACTGGCAGTCAAGCTGCATGTTGCTGCGGAGGCCTACATGGCATACGTTGATACGTCGCCACCCACAGCCGAAGTAAAACAAAAGAGGCGAGAAGCATTTAGTTTACCATAAAAAGTAAAAGGGATCCTGGATATTAAACTAATCATAGAATTAGAAGGATTAACTTACATTCAATATGGAATCAGAAGTGTTCAAGCATGATTCCCTTGCATGTGTGTGCATGTACATCCGTAAGGCTGACTGTATTTTATTAGAGGCCTTGCAGAGGCGTGACATAGGAACGTACCAATATCACACGCGATTGATTAGATGGTTGACGTCTAGTCCTAGGACTGGTTGGCCAAATGGTGCACAGTATAAAAGGCACTTTTGACCAAGTCATGGTAGGTGAGTGTTTGGTGTAGCTCAGTCTGAAAGGTACATCAAGCATAGCGGCTTGTGCCTTATTTGTTTGTATTGTGATATGAAGAGACACAAGACATGGCAAAGGTTTGGGGTAGCCACCCGTATAATTCTGTATCCTGGCTGCAAAAAGTAAATGTTTGAGGCTGAGTCAAGTTTACAAGACAGAGTCCAAAACAGAACTGAGTTCCAGGGGAAAGGAATGAGGCCTTATAGGAAGTCTGGGGGAAGTCATGTCATCCTCGGGGCCGGAACCGGAAGTGGCGTGTCTTGAGTTGAGGCAGTTGCCCTTAGTGGGATTTCCTGGGAAAGGTCTGCAGGGAACTCAGAAACAGTGTTAGTGCACCCCGCCACCCCCTGGGAAGATGTATTACCACTCTTCTCCAAGCCCTACAGCTGCCTCCTATCCACACGTGTGTGACAGTATATACTGTATTTTCTTATTGAATAGAGGCAAATATCTCCTTTTAATAGTATAGTTTTGTTAGAGGTATTTATATAAATTGTGTTTGTGGTGCATTGTATGTCTTTTTGTATATAGACTGAATTTTTTGAGCATCTTATTATTGGTAGGACTGTGTTTTTGTGTAGTATCTTCCTGTCTACATTTTTATCGAGGAAGACTGCCAGTTTCTGTGTATATATATTTATGTTTTTGTTTCTTTTTCTAATCATACTCACTGTAAATATTGTACAATTTCACTGCCTTTGAGACATTGCTTCTTTGTGTTTCGTGTGTCTGCTGCAGTGAGGACTGTGTTAAATAGCCTTTCTCACACTATTTGATGTGCACCTGTAAATACAAAGCTACTTTTGTTTTGAAACACAACCTTTTTGTATGTGTGCCTCCCTGTCTAACATCTCTAATTTCTAATATCGATCTGTCCCAAATTACAAAACAGCCAGTGTATAGTTTGGTGCCATCTTCAGATTTGCAATTTGTTATAATTCTAGCAAAAAATACAGGACAATTAACACTTTCACTGCTAGATTCAGGGACATTCTTTTATGGTCACGTTATAAAAGGTCTTCACCTGCCACTTGTATATACTGTAATGTGAACTTTATGATTTGGGATTCCAAATATGGAGAGGAGGATGCAAAGATGCCAAACTGCTCCTCCAGCAGGCTAGAAACTTCACAGACCAGCAAAGAATTCTCTCACCCCAAACCAGCCAGTCCCCTAACTGCTACCTGTGTAGAAAGACCTATAAATGGGAGCTGGTCTTAAAAGTTCATAATACAAAGGAAGACATATCAAAAATGCCCCTCAAGAGATAGAAACAGTGAATATTCTGGTTTGTAGAGACAAGCCTCACAGGTATTTTTTTTTTACAAATGAAGAAATGTATTACAAATATAGAAAAATAAGAAAAATGCTCAAAAGGGTAAAAACAGGATATGCCAACAAGGCAATCTGATGGCAAGCAAGTCCCAATACACAACCCTTTAGTATAAATCCAAACACAGAGCAGAAATGATCAGGAAAAAGTAAATACAAAAGAAAAGCAACGCCTGGATAAAAGACTCCTAATCACAATCATGAACCATTGACTATAAAGGCTGAGGCCGGTCTTTCCAAAGTGACATCAGAGTAGCCCCACTTGTATGGAGGACAGTTTAACTTTTATCAGCTGACAGAGTTCGGGTAAATGGCCGAAGCATTAAAGACTTGTTAAGCTAGACAGGAGAGAAGTGCATTCTGGGAAAGCTAAAAGGCTAAGCTGAACCCCAGAATATGTTGTATTGCCAGTCTGTTTGCGCTTTAGTGTAGCTTTTGTTTTCTGAAGATAACCAGTCTTGAGCTTGTAAGTTACAAATGTTAGCCCCTTTGGTAGCATACACTAATCTAGGTGCTCACTTTGGGCAAGAAGAGGAGACAATGCCCAACTTTTTTTCAGTAAGACTCTCAGGTCAGTTTTCAGTTTGGTTTTAGTTTAGTTTTAATTCAGTTAATGTTTTGTTGCCTTTCTGACACTCTGAGAGCAGCCACCAACATTTCACTGGAGCTTGCTATCTACTTAGTTCAAGGAACTCTGTCTCCAACAGAAAAAATGGAACTAGGTTAAAATAAAAGCTGCTACTTGTAGTGAAGTAGTTAGCAAAGAATTTGTTTTCAAATGACAGAAATATTTTTGAATTTCAGAGTAGGTTTTAACCTGTTATGTCTCTATTTTTTTTTATTTCTGTCTGTTATTAGATGCAGCTGAGAAGGCAAATTTCATGTTTTCTAGTATAAACATGACTAAATAAAAAACCTTGAACCTTGAAATTCCCCTGATGAAGCACACTTGCCTACAGGTCAAGCTGCTTTTATGGTTTTTACTACCTCTTGTTGACACATTGCCTGAAGCTTAGAAAAGATATCACACCATGAGTTCACTGGATGAGGAATGTAAAACAGTTTACTAAATTGGAAGTGATCAGGGCTGCACTGAACGAATCATTTGCCAAAAAAAAAGCTGTAAGTGTAAGTGTAAGAGAAAAGAAGGTTTGAAGAGAATAAAATGACTTTACATAAGGAGAAAATGAACATGGCTGGTGAAGTAGTTGTCCACTTTTCACCAATTTGCTATACTCATAAAGTTCTATACCATGTTTTCCACTATTTAAATTTCATTTCTAGGCTTAGCAATTTTTTACATTTACTGAACAGATGAATCCACAGTATGGATAAGTATTTCCGAATAAAAAACACTGGTATGTACTATACCTTTGATAAGACAGTAAGGTCAATCTTTTCTACGGTGCTCTTGACTGAGCACAAGCTATGAGTGTTTGCACAAATTTATAACCATAATATACTGTATCAGCAGTAAACTCCTACACTTACCTCAGTAAGCACACACATCAATGAAAAAACAAGAACAATCACGTCAGAATAAAGTCTAGATAACTTAAGAATGGAGACACGGCCAGCTGACTTCAGAGGAAAGGAAAACCAAAACTCTAGTTCACAGTATTCCTGAAATTAAACCTCTTCCACTGTGAAGAAAAGTTGTTTCTAGTATGTCTCAAGCAACTCCAGCATAATGAGGACTAGAAAGAATCTGAAATGAAGACAGTCCTTCTGCCATATCAGCACTCAGGGAGTTTGCAGTGCTTAATAAGGGAAGTGTTTTTGATGCAATACCAATGAAAAAGAAAAAATATATAATATAAAACAAGCATTGCCTTTTTGGAACTGATACCAGCACCCACAACACTCACAATCCTTTTTAATCTAAAAGAATAAGTTACTTCATATATATACTGTATATATATATATATATATATATATATATATATATATATATATATACAGTACATAAAAAAAGCAACTCTAAGTCTGGGTGGCTCTGAATGCTTGCTTATTTGATTCATGCTTCCTGAGGAATTGTTCCCCAACAACAAAAAGACATCTGTCTTGCATCAGGTAAAAGAAGCAGCTTCTGAATTTTCCTGGGACCGAATTGTCAGTTTTCTTTTCATTTGATGGAGTTTTGAAAACCCAAAGCAAGTGGGAGTAAATGAAAAAGTGGCATGCCATTCCACTTATTCAGCACAGAGATTTTCAAACTACATTCCCTCTTATAAAATATGTTTTAGTAGCATTTTATAGTAAACGCTACCACCATTAAATTACATTAAACTTAATTATGATACATTTGCACACTATTTGTTATAGCCCTGTACCTGCCTAAGCAACAAATGTGCAACTAGTATTCCTATAATCTAAACATAATGCTACTTTCTAAGTTATACCATAATAAATTGAATACGAAAGTTATTTTGTTATAGAAAACTACTGTCCAAAGGTGAAAACCTGCTTATTGCATATTTACAAATGACACCAAATTCAAAAAGTGACCAATTAGAGCTTTGAGCTCAACAAAGGTCACAAGAATACAATCCTAAACTTCAGGTGGCACCTTGGATATTGTTTCTGGGACCATTTTAAAAATAAAGGTAAAATTCTGCTGCCTACATACAAAGTCTACAATCTTAACACAATATAAAAGTACTTTTTACTGTTACCAATTAAAAAAAAACCCTTAGAGATACCTAAAGTCTTCTGAAGCTACGCATCTCTTTACTCAGAAAACTCACTTGGTGAAAGTTGATTGCAACTGCAAGCCTCCTAATGAAGATTTTTGCTTAAATCAAAGCTTACAACCCCAGCTTTTTCGCTGTATTATAAAATTACACTTAATATACATCAGTTACCCTTGCCCCAACAAGGCAAACGTTCATGCAAGTTTTACTATCCTCTGTACACTGTGTTGTGTTATCTTCATCTTACTGTATATTGTTACCTGTTTATCTGGTTCGTGGAATGCTATTTAATAATTGTAAGCAAAATTAAAGCTTAAATTGGTTCCTTTGTGAAACTACACAGCATGGAAAGTGGTTGGTCAGGTCTTTAATAATTTGGATTACTTTTACCTTGTACTAATGTATATGAAGATGGCACAGCATAATTATCCTGTAATAATAAATTGCATTTTATTACTGTACTGCCAGAGGAACCAGATGGCGATTCCCAGAATCTATTAGGCTTTACATTTAATTGAAAAGCAAATTTCCAAAACTCATCCTGCACACCAAATTTAGAACAAACGGCAGCATTTTTAATGTGTTTTATAAATTCTCATGTAATTAATACAGGTTTAACATTTTCTTTTTACTGTAAAGACATATTTTAAAAAAGACAAAAAAGAACCCAATTAAAAATTCTTTGTTTTATAAACCTTTTTATTATCTAATTTGTTTATGTGAACCAAATGCCCCTAGCAAAAAAAAAAACAAACTGTCAGATAAAGCTGTAGATACATCAAAACACTAAAACAAGGAGTACAATAATTTCTTGTTTAGCAGTTATCTATCCAACTGGTGTTTTCACATTTTTATTATAAATAAAATAAATTCGGAAAATCATTCTGCAATAGTTTCCACCTTCTGTATAATTAGTGTCAAACATTCTATTATGGCTGCATAAATCATAAGTTTGTAACTGTCAGCTTAAGTGAAGTTCACAATTGTTCACACATAGGATTTCAAAGAATATCCATCCATCCATCCATTTTCCAACCCGCTGAATCCAAACACAGGGTCACGGGGGTCTGCTGGAGCCAATCCCAGCCAACACAGGGCACAAGGCAGGAACCAATCCCGGGCAGGGTGCCAACCCACCGCAGTTCAAAGAATATACTTAATCAAAAATATTTTTAAAAATCAGTTTAAATTTTTATGTGATTTTAATTAGGCTGAAGAATCATTGGCCTAAGAGGATCTAGAAATAATGCTGAATTTAATGATGATCTCCCTATCATCAGCACCTTCTTCCAGCACCATTTGGGGAATTCCCAGATGCTCCCAGACAAGCTGACAGATCTTCTCCCAGTCGGCTATGCTTTCTATGAGAGGTGCTTATAAAACTATATAAGATATCATTAAACTTCATCAAACAATTATTTATTACAGGTTGTGATGCGTGAGTTGGTGTCTTGCACCCCAAAGACGAGGCTGAGTCTCAGTAAATTAATCACAACCAGCTTTATTCAACTTGAAAGAAGAACAGCAAAGTTATTTATTGTAGTGGAATCTCCCATTCTACTATTCACTGACACAGCAAATAGACAGGGTCAGGGCTAGGTCAGTGGCCAAGGTATAATGTTCCCTGCATCACCCATTGGTGACCGACGCTTTGCACGTGGCAGCGGTCAGCTTATAGTTGTTTCTGTGGTGCTGTGAATCTGTGGTTGCCTCGTCGATGGGCAAGCAACCCTCAACAGATACGACAGTCTTGCTTCTGCGTGTCGATCCCATTGGGGAGGTTCTCAAAGAGTTCAGAAGTCTCACAAGGTGAATACCACATTTACATTTTTAAAAAATTGCATAAAAATACAACAGATGACTTGTTTTGTGTTTTTTTTCCATATTTAGAACACTGAAATTTTTCAATTTTGCTTTGGTATTAAAGGCTTGGTGTGGTTTGTGACTAATAGTGATACGCGAAATGGAAAAGTTTTGATTTACAAACAGTTTTGCTAAAAACACCAAAACATGTGCCAGGAACTGCTCTTTGAACACTCCAAGTGTCAAGAATCTCCTGACAGTTTCTATCTGTGATGCATCTTTAGGATTGTGATCCACAGTATTATCATCAGAGTTGTCAAAATGGAGATTGTACTACCAGAACATGTCTGAAGGCTCAAATGTCCTTATGTAACAGGAAATTAATTTAATAATGTTTTTTTTTTCATTGGAGTCCTTTATATAAATACTAAATGACAAACAGAGGCATGGAAACACTTCCAGATTGGAACTCAATGCCAATTCTTCTTACGTCAATGGCAACAATTCCACTATAAGTGAAACATAATTTATTTCATGTTTTTCTAAGGAAAACACTGAATCTGACTTCACTGTCTATCTATCTATCTATCTATCTATCTATCTATCTATCTATCTATCTATCTATCTATCTATCTATCTATCTATCTATCTATCTATCTATCTATCTATCTATCTATCTATCTATCTATCTATCTATCTATCTATCTATTGTAGCAGATGAGGCTTGTGTCCACCTCTTGAACCCTCAGGTACCACTCTTGAGACCAGGTGAAAGTATAAATTATATTTATTTTATAATTATACGGTGCACAAAGCACTCTCCTCCACACACTCATTAACTACAATTCTCTCTCTATAAACCAATACCTCCTCGCCCAGACACGTCGCCACCCTACCTCCCAGCTCAGCTCAGTGTCTGGGCTTACCCAGAGTCCTTTTATAGCCCCTGACCCGGAAGTGGCTCCAAGCCAAACCCACAAGTCCGTTTTCCTTCCGGGTCAGGGCAAAGTCCTTTTCTTCATCCCGGGAGCACATCGCTTCTTCCAGTCACGTGACTGAGATGCACTCCCGGGTTATAGGGCATGCCAGAGCCCACTAGCCCCCCTACAGCGACTCCTGGCGGCCCCCAAGGTATCCAGCAGGGCTGTGTCAAAACACTACAAAGTCCATGAGGCCCTGCTGGAACTCGGGGCACAAATATGCTGTCCGGAGGGCTCCTCCTAGCGGCCTGGGGGTGACGACCGGAGTCCATAGCCGGTCGTCTGTCACACTATCTATCTATCTATCTATCTATCTATCTATCTATCTATCTATCTATCTATCTATCTATCTATCTATCTATCTATCTATCTATCTATCTATCTATCTATCTATCTATCTATCTATCTATCTATCTATCTATCTATCTATCTATCTATAACATGTGACATTCAAGGGTGGAGTCTTCAGAATGTAGAAGAAATTAATTATTTAATTTACATGGCTAACTCCTCAGGTCACAATATTAATTCATTAATTGTCTTAATTTCATATAATCCTACTTCTCTTTAAAAATGTTTGTTGAATGAAATTTCCAAGCAGAAGACACTCATACCTTGAGGTTTGGGCATTTTGTAGGGGTGCTACAAATATCCCATCTTTGTTTTTTTGTCCTTCAAGCACTTGCCAAGTTTCATTCATAAAGATAATCTAATCTGTCATGTATAGAAATATGTACAGTAAAAAAAAACACAACTTACTTTGATCTCATGCTTAATGCTTAATATTTTACAATTACAGCTTATAATTCATACTAGCACATAGTCTTCTGTACTCCAATTACCAGAAACCCAAACTCTTCACCACCAGCAGGTAATAAAGATGTTGAAATTTGTGTTTTTTCTTGTGCAGATGAGAACTAGTATAGCAAAATGATACATAATATAGCATTATATTATATTATATTATATTATATTATATTATATTATATTATATTATATTATATTATATTATATTATATTATATTATATTATATGGGCAATAAACACCCATTCATTGTACCTTTAGGTGATATAGCTTTATTCACAAATAATTACAACTCTGAAAACAGAAAAGCCATTTTTCTCTGTCAAGATTAATTATTGAACATCTCCTAATAACTTTGCCTTTAAGCATGCATGGTTACTTGGCACTGTCCTGATCTTCTTTGGCACATTTTGTTTTCTTCATGCGGATCTCCATAGGACCCAGTGCAATGTTGATGCTGCTTAACTAATTGAGCATATGAAGAGTGTCTACAAGTTGTATTGATGATCTGCTAAGTAATTAATGAAAATCTATAGAAGTAATGACATACACAGAAATTTTGCTACGGTTAATTCTAAAGCCATTTCTATTTTTCCCTCTATGTATTCTCTGCACCAGTGCCACACACTTTGTAATCTGTGTCACAGACAGATGAAATAAAACATATAAAGCTTGGTTCATATGTCTTTTTACAGGGTCCTTACTATTTTTGAATGCAAAATCCAAGCTGCTGTAAATAACTATATTTTCCCAATCTGGATAGACCAAAAAAATAAATAAATAAAATAAAACTAAAGCTTAAAATGTTTTGTTTTTTTTTTAAATACTAAATACTATCCATTCATCTGTTTTCTAACATTTTTAACTCCATTTAGGGCCCTGGGGTTCCGGTAGATATCCAAGCAGCATTGGCCATAAAGTTGGAAACCAACCCTTAATGGTGTGCCAGCCCATCACAGGACATGTTCATGCCATGCTAAGGTGCAGAGCACAGGCACATCCGGCTACCCTGACGCCATAAATCCTTCACCTTTAATTAGCAGAGACACTCTTAGGACCTTTGCCTCATCTTCCCTCATTTTAATGAATAATTACCAATTAATGTGTTTGACTAATGAATACACTGATTTATAGTTGTAAGAATCAAGATCAGCTTGCTGTATTTAATATATCAGTTGTAATAACTGATTGTACATTTATGGTTTAATTTTACTCCCAATTCCTTAAAAAATGTGTTCACTTGTTACCATTTTCCTTGCTCGTAGTTGTGAATAAATTGTCAGAAATACCATTCAAGGCATGTGACAGTTTACTCTTGAAGGTTTGTGTATCATTTTTTGCTTGTTCTACAAAATTTTAGTGCTTATTAAAAAAGGGAGGGTTTGCATCTTTTACAAATGAGCTCACTCATACGATTTGTCTGTCATTCCCTGAAATACCTATTAATGGTAGGTGATATTTTATTAATGCTTAGTATTTTTATGTCCTTCGGGGATTCAAACAAATTATAGCAATTCCTTCTGTCTAATGTAGGCTATCAATCATTTGCAAAACACAAATGCTTTCATAGAACTGCAAGGACCTTTCCTTGGTTCAAAGTATTTTATTCTGATAAGCACACAATTATATAAACTAGTGAGATACTGATTTTAAATTTTAATGTCCGAGGGCTAATGTTTAGATTCATAAAAATGAAGATCATCAGCTTGCTGTATGAACCGAACAGTACAAAGACAAATCTAACTAGCTGGTAGTATTAAAAGAATAATGAAGGCCTTTTGTTGATAATGGCTTCTATATCTATATAAAAGATGGGACACAAGACAAGGGGCTGCTCTTAGTTCCTTTTGAGTTTCTCTGGATTTCCTTGATTTCACAAGCTTTTTTATTCAAAATTTCATTTTTTAGAATTTTTAGCGTAATGTTATAGTTAACAAATTCACAGCCTTGGCTAATGGAGCAAAGACATCAGGCTGCACCTCGTGGCTCTTTTATTTGGAAATTAGTTAAAAGCCTGTACAAACTAGAGGAGTAACTGACACCGTTAGCCATGTGGTTGTCACCGAGTATTAACCAAAATGAAAGGCTTTAGTTGTTTTTTTCCTAGTTATTTAGATTTTCAAATTTATCTTGTCATAGGTAGAGCAGTTTTTATGATACAATGTCTTTAAGGTTGGAGTGCAGTGGAATGTACAAATTATCTTTCCCAAGTGGTTCTTTGTCAGTATCCATTCTGTGGTATCGTCTTTTATGGTCTTTGCTGTATTCTCGTAAACTTCATTTGGAAAAGCAGGGCTATCTTCATGATTTTAGGTGCTGAAATTCCCTTTTAAACTGAGGCTACACCTGGATTGGGGTTAGTCAATGGCACACAGCTTAAGCTTGGCCCCATGTTATGAAGTTCCCCTCAAACGCACAGTGCAAAGGGTGTAGGCCTCAAATCTTCTTTAACCAGGCCAGTTGCCTGACCAGTACTCCCTTGGTCTATGACCCAAAAATGGGCCTCACTTTAGGCAGCTTAATTCCAGGCCCAAAATTTGCGTAAGTTTTTACAAGTTCAAAAAATTTACAAAATTATTCAAAATTGCCCTTTAAAGGAGAAGATTACTGTAAACCCCAGGAAAGAAATGATACTTGGTCCCTTAATCTTTTTAAAATGTATTTAAACAGTCAAAAAGAAAAACAAAAGGAGAGATAGAAAACAAGAAACACAATTAATACAAAAAGTGAGATGGATAAAAAAGACAAAACAAATCAAACACATATCATTATCATTCGTTATTTGGTTAATGCCTTTATCCACAGTGACTAACACCATTTGTGATACAATTGGTTACATGTCTGACGTTTTTCCACTTGGAGCACAGGCAGCTTAAGTGACTTGAACACAGTGTCAGGACTTAAACCAACAACTTCAGGGTTTGAAGTCCATAGTGTGAAGACCTCTACGACACATTGTCTGCCATATAAAGTTTGAAATTCACAATCAAAATCATCAAAAACAGGAAAATTCAGGAATCAGAAAACACAGGTCTACAAAAAAATATTTTTTGTTTGCTACTAAGAACTTCCGACAGGCTCTTTATTAAATGTTTTACACTGATTTCATATGTGAAATTGGAATTAAGCTAGCACATCAGGTTTTTGAGATACACATCATTGACGTTTTGACACTTTTGAATATCAATATATCAAGACAATATCTGGAGTTTGAACTCTGTCCTACCAAAATTGTTTTGATGTGTTTATTCTGAAAACAAACCAGAAGACGATACCAGTATGTTCTCCACAAGCTCAGCATAACTCTATGCTCCTGACTGCCAAGATAATTCTGGACAACCTGCACGTAAGCTCATGCTGCTGATTCAGCTGGCTTCAGTTCCCTTTTGAACTCATCGTCAAGCATTAGTTCATGGATTTCAGGACCAACAAAAACACCTTCCTTAATTTTGGCTTCACTTTTTTTCAAGACCAAACTTATTTCTTAAATGCTGAAATGCATCCACATTTCTGTCAATCGTCTTGACAAAATTTTCAAAGTAATGGTGAATCTAATGAACAAAATGTCCTGAAATGCAATGTCATGTTAAGGAAACAGTAAAACCAACTACCTACTGCAGCGTCAAGTCTGAGTTGTGTCATTATGCTTAAGAGTCATATAAGACTTGGTAATCAGTAACAAATATTTTTCTTGCTAATTAAAAATGCATAATTTTTAAATAAAATGAATAATGACAAGGTAAACAACTCACAGCTGTTAGTAGCATGCGGCATACCTAGCAGAATTACTGGTATTTATCAAAATGGTTATCCATCTTTACTGTCCAGTCACCCTAGTTGTCCAAGACCTGGAACATCATAACTAAAAAATGTGATGTGCTGGACGAAAACAGTTTTCAGATTTGCAGTCAGCAAGTGAAATTTGTTAAAGTACAGGTGAAAGAATCCCAGTAGCAAAATGCTTGTTGACCAGTGAAATCAAATACTAATAATCCAAACACCATTCTGGAGGACCTGACCCTTTGCCCCGCATACATATAATATTGCACATCATGGTGGCCCTGTCTACCTGATACTCTATCTTAAAGGGACAGGGTACATAACTGAACATTAACATAATAACACAAAACAATGATTAAATTATGTTTATACCTAATTAAAATCATCTTAGAAGTGAACTAGACAAGATAAATACAGTATTTAGGAAAATGTTAAAAGTACCGCGTTAACAAGCATCCATCCTCTATTCATTTGTTGTATTAATTGGGGTGGTGTGATGCTAGAGCCATTCTTAGTGTGAAGGACCACAATAGAAGGCTAGAGATAAAGACAGGCCATCACAGAGAACAGTCAGCAAATGTGAAGAACATTGCACAGCAGAACACAGATAACTAAATAATACATGAAAAAAACAACTGAAGTATTGTTGCCTGCTTTTGACCCAACTGATAATCAGCCCTCTGACATTAAAGAAACAAATGGCTCTGAGTTACCAGAGTAAATATGAAAAAAATTTGATACCAAATGAATGCCTATAATTAATTATTTAAAAAGTATATAAACAATGATGTTTAAAACAATTCTACCCTATAACCATCTAGTGTTTTTGACAACACAAAAACAAATTGTTGAGACCACCTAATGAAACTAAGAAATCACATCAAGAGAGTCATGAAGGTCCAAGAAAAAATACTGTTAAATTCCTTCTCATTACTGTCCCTGTGATCCTTTTATTTTATTTTCAGTCACTCTCATGTCGCAGCACATTTGCTTAAAATTATTAATAAGGAGATACTTTACTTGTAGCATACATTAAAAACAAATCCAGGCAATGCCAAGGAATCTGGTAATGAGAACTGATAATATACGTTTCTACCCAGCACTACCACCAATGGATCAGCCGCTTAGAAATAGAAAGGATGGATGGCATTGGATGAAATAAATTGGCTACTGGGGTTACCACTAAAAACATTCTCAATAACACACAAATTGAAAAAGGAAAAAATACATTCTAAAAGAGCTTAGAGTAAAAAAACAAATGTTAACTAGCTCACTAAATGTTCTGTGAGTAACTGAGAATGTCTCAGATAGCGGACTTTTATTGAAAGTAGAAGTATTGATTTTTATTTACCTGGGCCTTTAAGGGTCACCATAAACTTTTGAATACACAGAGCATAATACATGACCTGGTATTTTGTTGTACTTTGCTCTTTTCTTAATGCCTGAAGCTTGAAATGTTGAAAAATTGTATGAACCAATAAACAGTGTACAGGTTTGATGCCCTTCAAGAACTGACATGGATGAACTGGCATCCAAGTAAAGGCTAATTGTTGTGGGATCTGATTTCTGAATGCAGACATACAAAGACTTCAATCATATCTGACAGGTCATCATTCTCTTCCATGATAAAAAAGGTCTTCCCTGAAGGAATTTGAAAACTGAAATGGCCCTGGCCTCCTATGTCACGGTTATAGCAACTAGGAGGAAGTTTCTAACTGATTATTGGTTGTACTGCTTTTCTTGTCACAAAATTCTCAAATCTGTTTAATACAAATCATGAATTATAGCAGGACTGTAGCCTATGCCGGAAACACTTGGTGCAAGGCAGTAAACAATTCTGGATGGGATATTAGATCCACTCACACACACACACACCCCCTTATACAAATAGGGGTATAATTAGGAATCACCAGCTATGTTAACCAGCACATTAAACCAGAGTAGTCAGAGGAAACCCTAGAAGGACACAAGGAAAATGTGTCAACTCCATGAATGCTGTATTTTGTTGCTACTGCATATTAAGAAGTAAATACAAAGATTTGTTATAAAGCAAAGGGTTGTGTACATGATATGGATGTTAGAGAGAAAAAGCCCTACATTTTAGTCAAATGCTTAGATCAACGGGGCATTCAATAGGCCATCTAAGCAAAAGTTTTCAGTTTTGTGATGAGTATTATCTGCTGGCTGTGGCAAATTGAAAAAAATAAACCAAAATAGTAATTAACCCACAAATTTCTATGCAAAACGTTCTACGTTCAGCGTTCTATGCAAAAGGACAAAGGTCCAAGTCTTTAGAGTCCTGGTGCTTCCTGTCTCGCTATATGGTTGCAAGACATGGGTGATATCCAGTGACCTGAGATGAAGACTGGACTACTTTGGTACTGTGTCTCTCCAGAAAATCCTTGGGTACCATTGGTTTGACTTGGTGTCGATTGAGCAGTTGCTCATGGAGTCCCGAATGAGGCACATTACCTGCATTGTGATGGAGCGTCAGTTACGCCACTACTGCCATGTGGAGCGATTCCCCAAGGGTGATCCAGCTCGTAAGATCCTCATTGTTGGGGACCCAACTGGCTGGACCAGGCCAAGGGGTCACCCACATAACACCTGGCTGCGGCAGATAGAAGGTCATTTATGGAGGGTGGGACTGGACCGCGTGTCTGCCTGGGGGGTTGCCAACTGGAATCCCGAGTTGTTTCATCGTGTAGTGGGTGCGGCAATGCACTGTACCAGTACATGCTCCCCAACTTGACTTGACTTGACTTGTTCTATCTTCCTTTACCATTTTAAAACTTATGACCTAGGAGCAGCACCCTGGCAATGATTCCTTCTATACCTTTAAACACTGACATGTACTGCTTTGTGGTGGGCTGATTTGATTGTTTTTATATAAAAATGTTCTGGAGCTGAATTAACTATCAGACGACGTCCACCAAATTTATACATAACATAGGCCTTAGTTGACCAGATCCTACGGTGGGATATCTTCTTTGAGTTACAAACACCAAGGTAAGCTACGGAAGAATTAGATGATTATTGAGTCAATATAATTAACATATTAAGTACAATATCAATATATATAAAATTACATTTCTCTCTGTCTGCCTGTCTGTTAGAGCATCATGTAAAAACCAGCACATCCTATTTCTAAAAAACTTTAAAAGAGGCTATTGCCAGTATAGTCTAACTTAGCAAACAGGCTATTATAATTTTAGTTTTTCTATGTATAAATATCTAGAAGAAAAATAAAAACAGAGAAAACTTTACTAAAAATTACCGTTACCATCTAAAATAACACTAAATTAATAGCACCACATTTCCACTACATAGCAGCATCACATTAATGGCGTGCCTTATTAAAACTGCTTGGAAGAAATTGCACTTTCTTTATTTAGAATCTATGTATCGTCTCTTATATTTAATTCTTATTCTTATGGCTGAGTTACCCGGCTTTCCTAAGATAATGGAAATGTATCAGAAGTACTAAGTAAGTAACTGAAAACCACTTAACCTATTCCTGCAAAACGTTGCCATTATTTCTGGTATAGTTTATCTTTCAATATAAACTAATAACAGTTTAGGTCTTCTACATATTAATAGAAAATAGTAAAAAAAAAAAAATGAGACGGACCTCGCTAAAATTCACCATCTTCGCTGGACTTCTGCACCTTTTAACCTCCGGAACACAATATGATATCAACATGATTTTTTTCTTCAAAAGAATTAGAAATGATTGAGTAACAAAACAATGTTAATTTCAGGTGTTTATGCTCAAGAAAGAAACACTACTGACACTTTTCAAATATTTAGGTGTGTTGAAAAGGAACAAGATTTTTACATTTGCCGCTCAGCTCCTCAAGCGGTCAACTGTCCATCAAATCAAAAATGTGTTCCCTCTTTTCTGAACGCTCATTTTATGATGAACAAAATAGTTATATTCAGATTTTGTCTAAGGCAAATAACAAGCGAGCGAATGACCCACTTGTGACGAGATCTGTGCTCGAGTCGCGGCAACACAAGGCTTTCGAGATGGCGAGAGTGAGAGGGGGGCAGAACCTTTGTGGAATCCATCATGAGTGCTGCTCAGGAAAGAGGAGGAGGAGGGCGTATGTGGGGCCCGGCCCTCATTTGTCTCTCAGCGATTGAGTTGTTGCTTTTTACATGCGCTATGACATTTCAATATGATTGATTTATTATTATTGTTCTTTTCTGCAAAATTATTTAATTTCTCTAAATCCTACTCTTAATTTTACAGTAAAATTTCACAACAGCCTCATAAGCTCAGAAGCATTACATCCTAAATAATTAAAAAAAAAAACACATGCCTTTCTGCAACAACAAGGAGGTCAAAAGTTTCAGATCTGTTTTTATGTATTTGTACATACACTTTGTCACTCTCCCAGATGAAACTGAATAGAACAGCTGGTTTTAAAAATAAAATTATAAAGAAGAAAAGAAATGCTCCCACTGTGCTTAATGCGGTTGCTTCACACTTGCAGGATTCTGGGTTCAACATCCTACCCTTTGACCCTTTGTCAAAATCAAGGCATAGTTTACTATCTCTGAATGAGATGCTGAGTTAGCCATGTGTGCTACAAATGAAGAACAAAAAACATCAAACAAAAGAAAAGGAAAATATGCATGAAGTAGCCTAACAGTCTCAAACCCACTAAAGCCAAGTCAGGGTCGTGGGGGCAGAGTCTACAGTGGCAGCAACTGAATATAAGGCAGTGGTGTCAATGCTGCACAGGGTATACACACACGCACTGGGAGGATGTTCACAGAGAACCGCAGAAACACGGAATGCATTAATAAGCAGAGCCTCAGTTGTTAGCAATGTTACCTCACAGATCCAGAGTGCTGGGTTTAAGCTCCTCATCTGGTTGTTGCCCTACTGGAGTTTGCACGTTCTTGACGTCTTGTGGCAGTGTACAGGACTTTAGAGCTGTTCATACAACGAGATGATACTATTTTTGAGAAATTAGGTGGATAAGATTGGCAACCTTGTTGGACTCAAATGGCCATTTCTAGTTAAAAATTTTTCAAATGTTCTGATGTTGTAATTGTGGATTAGTCCAGTGTGCACATTTTGTGAATGCTGGATGAGAGCCAAAGTACCTAAAGCAGGGGTGTTCAACTCCAGTCCTGGAGGGCCACAATGGCTGCAGGTTTTCATACTGACTACCTTCTTAATTAGTGACCTGTTTCTGCTGCTGATTTACTTATTTTGCCTTAGTTTGAATTAACTTGACTCAGGCCCCTTAGTTGTCTCTTTTTCCTTAATTAGGAGCCAAACAATAATGAGACAAGAAAATGAGCTGCCACGTGACCAGCTAACCACATTATCTGAACATAAAGAAAGGTGAAGGTTGATCTCTCAGGTCACCAAACATTGTTATGGTGTTCTTAGAAAAAACAAGAAAATCAACAGTTTTTGAAATGTCTGCTGTAGCAGAATGAGGGCAGAATTAAATAACAGGTTTAATTAACAGCAAGAATTGGCTTCTCATTAAGAAATTGGTTGGAGTGAAATTGGCTGGAGTCTGAAGCCCCAGTTCAGCAGCTCATCTGTTGGCTTTCAAATCTAATTTCTGCTTGGCTGCCATTTAATGAAGAAAAGAATCGATTCAGAGGACTGAATCCTTAAAAACAGGGCTATTAAAATGAAGGGAAAGGGAGTTAATTAGCAGTGAAAACTGGTCAATTGTTAGAATGAAAACCTGCAGCCACTGCGGCCCTCCAGGCCCGGAGATCGACATCCATGACCTAAAGGAAAAGGTAACAGAAACAAGGACAGAATATACTTAATCTACATAGACACTGGGTTGCTGTGGCTCCATGGATTCCCACAGGGCTTCATGTGATTTGGAGTTCAGGACAGCCCTGTTGGGTTCTGTGAGGACCACAAGGGGGAGCTGCAGAGCCATACATTGGGCTTCCACCACACCTGGGATTGATCAGGATCTGGCTAACGAGCCACGACCAGCATAAAAGGAGATGCCTCACTTCACTTGGGGAGCCAGAGTCAGGAGGAAGAGGACCAAGCTTATCAAAGGAGGAATGAGAGAAGAGAAGAGAAGAGAAGAGAAGAGAAGAGAAGAGAAGAGAAGAGAAGAGAAGAGAAGAGAGTACTGTGTGCTGTGCTGGCACTAATTTTACTATGCTTGCTGCTGGGATGCGAGGAGGAAGCGCTTCCCATGTGAATAACAACGTGCCTTGTGCTTGATCTTCTGTCTGTGCCTGGTGTTTTCAGGTGTTTGGGGGCAACTGGAGCGCCCTAATGATCACAAGAGACAGTGACCAGATACAGGATTGGAACTCAGGGTGCTAATTCCTTGAGGCAACTGCACTACCCACCATTTCACTAAATATAAATTCAAAGAAAATAGATTGCTGAGGATCTTAGACACTTTCAGTATCTGAGCCCCAGTGAGGTAATCAAATGATAATAATTATAGTTACAAACGCATGAGGTATCATCATTGTATTTTAAATAAATATAACTATCAACAACGTTTTAAATTTAATAAAATTCAGCAGCAATCCACAATGCATTTTAAATTATGTAACACTGGTAACAGAAAGGATTACAGAGGTTATCTTCATTTTCATTTTCCTATGAGAGCAAAGGTTGTTGTTGTGACATTGCTTTTTATAGTAACTCTACGAAAATATGTCTTAAGGCCAGGCACCTGAGCTTGATAATATACATATCTCAAATGATTATAAATGTTAAATTAATGAAGCCTTTGAATTTATACTGTATTCATTCTTCTCCTAATATTACAAAATTTGCATGTACTAGAAATAAAACAGCCTGTTTACAAGCCTGCCTTCTCAGATTTTACATTCCAAGAGGTCCGATCAGCTGTAAAACAGAAACCATCCCAGAATGAGACACCAGTGCATCACAGGGCATTCTCACTTGTATAGTATTTATAACCAGCATGTCTTTGAAATGTTGACCAAAATCCTAGGAGGATACCCATAGAAGAACAGAGAGAAAGTTTAAATGAGAAATAGACAGCAGGGTCAGTAACTGATTCCAGGTACCTGCAACTGTAAGGAACCTGCACTAACTTTTGTACCCTGGGATATAGGACAATTTTTTTATAGATGCTGTAGTAAGTACGAAAATTGGTGTCTAAGTTATTATTTTTTCTAAGTATATATTATTATCCAAATTTCATTACAGCTTTGTTGCGACAGAGAGTCAAAGACGCAAATTCACCTGCTGATGCTCTCTTCAACAGCAGGGACACTTTTGCTTGAATTTTCATTGTTTTGTTTGACTTTTTTAAAGAAGTAATTCCAAATTTACAAGTAGAGATCTCTGCTTTTCTTAGTTTCAGAGTGTACATATTATTAGCTGAAATTTCCTTTTCATTCTGTGGATTAAGGTACTCGTGCAGCACAGACAATTCAGCTTAGCAAAACCCAGCCTCTTGCTAGCTTTCCAGCCATACATATAAAGCTATATGTGTATACCTATGGCTACAGCTCTAATAAGTTAAGAGCAGGCTCCTATAACCCTCTGTCAATGACCTGCTTCTGAATTTGTACTTCAACAGATTTTCTTGAACACCCAGTATTAGGCACTGAAAAATTCCTAACATTATTATGTATTAAAATATATATTTGGGCATCCTACCACAATTTTGACATTGAGGGTTTCATTGGTTTAAACAATGAATCGGTGCTCCCAGACTCCCCGGGACCCCCGATATTTTACATCTTTTTCATAACATAATATAAAAGATTCATCCATCTATTCTCCAAACTAATTAATTCAGGTCAAACTTGTTGGATGATTGAGCCTGGACAATATGCCTGTCCACCATGGGATTCATTCATGTAGACACCTACATGCATCTTCTACATGCATCTTCCTCATAACATGACATAATATAAAAGATTCATCCTTGTACTCTCCAAGCTAATTAATCCAGTTCAGACTTTTTGGATGATTGAGCTTAGACAATGTGCTGGTCCGCCTTGGGAGTCATTCATGTAGACATTTAATGTACATACATCTTCATCATAACATATCTTAATATAAAAGATTTGTCCAGCCTAATTAATGCAGTTCAGACTTATGAGATGATTTAGCCTGTCCATCATGGGACTCATTTATTCAGACATCTGCACTCCCTCATATGGGACCTGATAAAAAAAATAAGAACAGAAGAAAACTGACAAATGAGAGGAGACCATTCAGTCCATCAAGCTTGTTTAGCTAATCACTAAGCTGTCCAATATCCCATACAGATCCTTCTTAAAGGTTATCATGTTTTCTGCTTCAACTACTTGTCTTGGTATTTTGTTCAAGACTCCCACTGCCCTTTGAGTAAAGGAGTGCTTCCAGGCTTCAGCCCCAAGAGCACATCTGTAAATCTTCAGCTTAGAGTTATCAATTAACCTCGCATGACTTTGGAATGTGTAAGAAAGCAGAGTACCTGAAGAAAAAGCTACACAGACATGGGAAGTAAAGCTCGCCCAAACAATAACCAGGTTGGGATTGAAACCCCACTACTCTGGATCTGTGAAACAGCAATGTTAACCACTGTGCCACCCAGCTTTAATGCATAGCAGAGCATCACATAACATTCACCATCCCTCTAAATCTAATTCAGGGTAGCAGGTGGCTGGAGCCTATCATGGCGGCACTGAGCACAAGGTGCGAAAACACCCTGAGCAAAGTGCCAGTGGATCACAAGCCCACTTACTCACACAACCAGAATTGGATAATTAAGAACTGCCAATTAACCCAACACACTTGTCTTTGGGGATATGAGAAGAAAACAGTAGCACCCAGAAGACGTCAAGAACGTGCAAACTCCAGTAGGGCAGCAACTAGATGAGGAGCTTAAACCCAGCACTCTGGATCTGTGAGGTAACATTGCTAACGACTGAGGCACAGTTAAAACAGTTTAAAACTAATAGATATATTATGTCTCATGTATATTATATATATTAAGTTGGTTTATTTATAACATAAATATTTTTAACATGCTCTATCAAGATTAGCATCACGTGGTGCCAGAACATAACTTAGCAGCTTCAGATGTAAAGCACAAAGCATCTCTGAACAGAACATCAGTCTGCTGCAATGTATGTATGTATTTATTTATTTATTTATTTTTTCAAATATATTGTTAATGTTTCAAAGCAGCGCTTCCCAAGCTCAGTCCTGGGGACTCATTGTGGCTGCAAGTTTTTGTTCCAACCTACTTTTGTTCTTCGTTGGACTCGTAGCACAATTAATTGAGCTGTTATTTCCCAGTTTCTGTGTTTTGGAGTCAATGGAGAAATAACAAAACTAAGTTTGATAAATTTTTATTAAAGTGTACTAAGCACCTATAAGGGGGTAGTTTTTTTTTTAAATTTTTTATACTTTTTTAACAATTTTCAGCCTGATTTTCATTCTGCTTTTCCAAGTGTTCTGATTGTTTAATTTATTATTTGCTAATTAGTGGGTCTGACACTAAATTTATTGCAGCTTTTCATCTTTCAGTGTTGTATACCTGGCTGTCTGTTCTGTTTGTTTTAATTATCATTATTAGGATATAATGAAGGGTGCAAACTTCACAAAAACAAATAACAAACAATAGGACAACAACAAAAGAGAGGTAAGTGTTTAAAGCAAAAGTAGAAATATTTCTAAATGACTTATAAATGTAAAAATCATACTTCTGTGCTTTTCTAAAGGCAGAATAAGAGAAGGGAAATAAATGAAATCAATTATTATCATCCATCCATCCATCCGTTATCCAACCTGCTATATCCTAACTACAGGGTCACGGGGGTCTGCTGGAGCCAATCCCAGCCAGCACAGGATGCAAAGCAGGAAACAAACCCCAGACAGGGCGCACGGGCACACACACACACACACCCACACACCAAGTACACACTCGGGACAATTTAGAATCACCAATGCACCTAACCTGCATGTCTTTGGACTGTGGGAGGAAACCATTGTACCCGGAGGAAACCCACACAGATACGGGGAGAACATGCAGACTCCACACAGGGAGGACCCAGGAAGCAAACCCAGGTCCAATTATTATCACTAATTGTGAATTTGGCTGGAATAAAAACCTACAGCCACAATGGGTCCTCAGGACCAAGTTTGGGAACCACTGCTTTAAAGAATAATAATAGTAATAATGCATTTTATTTATATAGCACCTTTCCTATGTTCAGAGCTCTTCGCAGAAATTCAGGAAGAACACAGGGCATATATAACATTGGATGCAAATAATATCATCATAAAACATTAAATACGGGATAAACAAGAATAAAACAAGAAAATACAAAATACTATAAGAAAAACATGAACAAATACCATAATTTGGAACAAATTGAAGAAGATATCAGAAGTATTGTGTGATCAAAGAATTAAGGTGAAGGTTAAAGGTAAGGTTTTTAAGACAGTGGTAAGACCAACAATGGTGTATGGAACTGAGACATGGGCAGGAAAGGGAGTGCAGGAGAAGAAGGTAGCTGTGCTAGAAATGAGAATGTCGAGATGGATGTGTGGAGTTACAAAAATAGGACAGAATAAGAAATGAGACAATTAGAGGTACAACAAAAGTGACAAAAGATATCTAAGAAAGTACAGGAAAGTAGACTGAAGTGGTGTGGACATGTAATGAGAAGAGACATTGCATGTGTGGGCTATAGAGAGACATGGAATATGGACGAACAGGGGGATAGTAAGTGAGGGAGGCCAAAACAGAGGTGGATGGAGAAAGTAAAAGAAGATCTGAAGGAAAAGGGTTTGACTGAAGAGGAGGTGTGGCTGTTTGGAGAAGGTTGATCAAGCACATCAACTCCATATAGAAGTGGGAAATGAAGAAGAAGAACATCAACAAGTACAAGAACAAGCAATGCACAAATCATCCTAAGCACCAGGACATAGAAGGTAAACTGAAAGAAGGGTCAGAATGTCAGGGTCAGTTAAATGCCTTCCTGGACAAATATAACGTTGTTTTTTAAAAGAATGAATTGAGTCAGCTGATCTAACGAACTTAGGGAGGTCATTCCAAAGTCTGGGTGGACTGGAGCTGAGGGCCGTGTCACCCATTTGCCAGAATTAGTGGAGGTTAAAGGACACACAGGAGAATAGTGGAGGAGAAGATTACTGATGTGGTCTGGTGCATAGCCATTTAAATCTTTATAGATCAGAAATAGAATTTTATATTCAATCCTGTAGGACACAGGGAGCACGGGAAGGTGGAGCAGGATGGCTGTTCTAGATAATGGAGCCACCTGAGTTTCAAGTTCATAGGTATTTTAAAAGTACACTAAAATATTGTCCTCAGCAAATTGCTGTTTATTACAACTGTGTGGCAACCAGATGTTTGAGCA
Source organism: Erpetoichthys calabaricus (assembly GCF_900747795.2). NCBI lineage: Eukaryota > Metazoa > Chordata > Cladistia > Polypteriformes > Polypteridae > Erpetoichthys > Erpetoichthys calabaricus. The sequence goes on along the minus strand of NC_041395.2, from coordinate 303,009,161 downwards.
TCAGTGATGGATCACCCAAGCACAAAAGTGTTTGGGGCGATTAGAGAATGACATCCCCAGCCTGTAATGATCAACTATGAGGGTTTGGGTTCATTGGGCACCTAGACTTTTTTGCAAGACAACAACGTGAATGATAAAATATGAGTAAACGGTTCAATGACAACTACAGTGCTTTTGTGATTATTAATTTTGGAAAAATGCTGAAGGCAATCCAGAAGGGATGGAAACAAGGAAGTCTATCCATAAGCAAAATTATACAAATGTACCGCAAGGATGCTTTTTCTTTTTGCATATTAAAGAGAGATGTGCTATGCCATTTAAATGTAACAGCTAAAGGCCAAAAGCTCCATTTTTATTAGTAGAACCCAATGTAAACAATTTAAACTATTGTCACCTGCTATTTTCAACACATTCCGCTTGCCAGGAGACTTTTAGTTGCAATGTGTGAACATAATTTGGCGAAATTACAAGTTCAGGTATTAAAAAAAAAAAAGTTTGTTTTAGTACAGTATATTAATTGAGTCTGTGTTCAATTTAATTAAAAAGTATAAACTGTTTACCAGAAGCAAGACGTGTAGAAACAATTTTATGGTTCTGAGCACAAGTGATGCCTTATTGGAAAAACTCATACTCATTGAATCGACTGCTCTCTCAGTCTGAAAATTACCAGTTTTCTTCTTTGATATTTTGCCTTTGCCTCATTGCTTACATGGATCTTGATGGATTTGATGGGCCATGGCAACTCTTGCTGGATTAGAGAGGATTTACAGTATAGAAACTTAGTTATTTCATGGCTTTATAGACAACAATGGAGTTAAATTTAACATTTTTCCCTAAATATCTGTTTTCTACAGGAATGTTGTAAAACCATTTTGCTGTTGCTGTTTTTAATGGAATAGAAACCTAACCTTCTGAATTATAATTCCTAAAAATGTCACAAAATTCTTTTCTGGTTTTACAGTGCTTGGGAAGAATTACATGGAGAAATAACATTAGCATTAAACATTTCAAATTGATGAAGTCTGTCAATCTGATCACTACTTTCCTTTTGTAAATGTAAGTGTAATGAATACTAAATTATTCCTCATATAAAATTAAGCTGAACAAAATGGGAAAAAAACTGTTATAGTTTAAAAAAAAGTGGGCATTGAACATTCTGCTAGGCCAAAGTGGTTAAGATGGCAGATCTAAACAGGGTGCAGGCATTCAGCTGCACAGAACCTCTGCTTGCACTGCAAACAAAATGACCGAACTCTACCTTGTAGCAGGATCTGCCCGGACTTCATCTGATAACAAAGGGGCAAATAAAATGTTGAACTGGCATCTCCCAAGAGGTCTTCTCAAACCAGAAGATGCAAAGTGGATTCAAACAAGAACAAAGACCTATAATGTCAACTAAGATGGACAGAATAACTTGCCTATCAGAAAGCCCGCCTTTAATCCAATCAGGAGAAGGTTCAACCTTCTTTTAAAAGTACAGGCACCCCATCTCTCAACGGGTAGAAGCAAAGAAAGGAACTGAATACACCCTGAAATTCTCTAGGATAGCGTTTCTCAACCCAACAGTTTTAATCACGCCCCCCTAACGTTTTTTTGAAAGGAGCCCACTAATACCAATTTGTTCTTTTTTAATTAATGATATATCATAGATGCATATTTTATTATACCTACTTAACATTTATCTAACTCTATATTTATTTTTCTAGTATCAGAATGTAGTTTAAGTTCATTTGTTTTGGTTTCAATACATGTACTTTTCATATTTTCGATTCTTGTTTTCTTTTCCTCACATCTTCACGCCCCACCCCACAGGTTGAGAACCACTGCTCTAGGGAATCCAAGACAAGTCTGTGACTCTAACCAGGGGTACTCTGTGCACTGTTTCTTTCCAAAACCTTCTCTCAGAAACTAACAAGCTGTGAGCCACTCTCTCCATGAGGAGCTGAATAGGAGAAATTCACTTCTCTTTGTGGATCAGAAGTTGAGACCCAGTTTGTCCAGTCAAAGCTGTGTGTCAGGAGTCTGACAAGGCTGACAAGCCATTACTTCAAGGAGGGAACTTTAAACTCTTTTGGGCTAGAATGACTAATGCATTTTCCCAATGAAGTGGCAAAAGATGGCAGAAGGCAAACTGAAGAAGCAGCAGCACCACACTGACAAGGCTCACACAGCAAGGAGAAAGAGTGAACTCCAATGCATGAAGAATCCTCCACATCACCCAGGTCAACAACAAAGCAACACCTTCACACAACATGAGACATTATCTATAAAGACTTGGTATTGTGAAACTAATTATCTGTGCCAAGATAAAGTAGAACTCTAAATAACCAGTAAACAGCCAGCCTATAAGTATATGTTGGTCTGTCTAGTCTGTCCGCATCCGGACTTATATATCAATACTAGCTGATTACCCAGTGGCTTCGCTCACTGAGTGCAAGGGAAAAAAACTAAAATGTAGTATTTATAAAATAAGTTTGTTAATTACCAATGTTATTTTTGAACAAATAAAAAGCATTTACAATAAATAAAAATTATATAAATATTAATTATTAAGTAGTAAAACATTTTAATAAAAGAATTTGAAGAAGATATAAGAAGTGTATAAATTATTAAACAGCCAAACATTAACATGTAAGAAGTAAAGACACATTGAGTACTACTCCAGTGGTTTCGGGCAAACTACCTGCTTGACAACCTTGCACTATGTGCCTGTGATTTAAGCGAAAAATTATTGTGAGAAATGTGGACGCTGAACAGGCAGAAGGTCGAAACAATTCCCAAGTCCAATACTTAACATGAAGAGGTCGGTACATCTTTTTAGATGTAAACCCTCCATTTTCTTTAAAGAATTCATCACAAAAGCAACCTTGAATGTTGGGGGGTTTTAGTGACCCGAATTCATCTTAAGGGATAGTAAGTAGCCGTGTACCGCAATTTACCAAGAGAGTCCCGGTTCGATAGCGCTGATTACACTTATTCACAAAGATTTCCACTGTCCCAGGAGCCAACGGGGCACTTGAAGTGTGACAAACAGTGTGAGAAGAGAGGATGCTGCCCGAAACTGCGAAGCTGTTGACCCGGAGGAAAAGCCCGACATTCCGCACCTCCCAGCATCCACTTTGTTCTTACGACCCCTCGCCGCTGATGTCGGTCTCGTCTTCACATTGTTTACAGCTCGGCGCAGTTAAAAAGTAGAAAGATGCAAAGCTGTTTTCTTCATCTCTCTTACTATCAAGGTGTAGCGCGTTCCTCTTAAATAGAATGAGAAGCCCAGCACACACAAAAATCTCCTATTCTTAGGAAAATTAATTCTATTAAGTACGGAACCCAACCGAACCTTAGCCCCAATTTGATATCCTCATCTGGAGTTGTCTTTCATGAATTTATACAAAGGAAATAATCACGCCAACAATTCTTTAAACAATCAAAAAAGAATATATTATAAATCAAACAAAACAATAAACACCCTTTAAATCCTTGTCAAATCTATAATAACTACACAAACCCTAATTAATATGCCACCCCTTAAAACACTCTATAATATACTCCCCAGAAAACGGCGAAACAGCAAAGAAAGAAAGCAAGCAAGGAAAAGAAATGGAAAATTACCCTATTTACAAACAGCACAAATATATTCACAGTACTTAAACCTATATTACATCTATATACAAATATAAATTAGACACACACACACAATCCCCACACGTTCCCCAGTCTCTTTTATATTAACTTTGTTTTAAAGTCTAAATTCACACGGCCTGGGAAATCTGCAATGAATCCAGTGATCAAGTCACATACGTTCCGCTGATTCATATACTGAATTTAAATGTAAAAGAAGCGATCTCACCAGCCTGGCGATGATTCCTTTGTTGAAGGAAGAAGCCTGTCTCACCCGGGTGTCTCGGCGTTAGCGTCCGTCCATGGCCGGCGCCCGCACCATAAAAGCAAAGTAAAGCCGTGTGCTCCGAAGGTCCTTCTAGGTTAGCCAGCAATCCTTCTCTGTGCACCCAACCGTCCTTATTATGGAGTCTCACTTACTTTACCGCTGGCTTCTTCTTTACATTCACCTTCCCAGCTCCTTATTTAAACAGTCTTTTTTCTTCTTTTCAATATCAGTAAAATAACTCTCACACAAATAATAAGTTCCTATATTATAATATGTTCTGTGGTCATACGTAATTTCCGTTACCCGTGGTCATACGTCATTTCCGTTTCAAACACAAAAAGAATTTTATTTATATAGATATATACACATTTATCATCCTTCTATTATCACGGTGTTTATTAATAAATTGTATTATTCAGTGCCATAAAAGAAGTGTGCCTCAGTTACCTTAATATACAAGTCTAAAAGCCACAAAACCACTTTCTACAACAGAGAAAGGTAAGGTAAGTAAAGCAGGGGCTCTACTGACATATCTGGTTAATTGCCAATATTGCCAAAGGTAAGATTGATAACTAATTAACCAACTTAAAATTCACTCAATTCCTACAATAGTAAAAACAACAAACTTCACTTATTTATGGCAAAAACTGATATGTCTAAAGAAACTATAGTGGTAGATTTTTATCCTTAAATTTTTAAACTTTTTCTTCCGATTTCTTACTACCTCATCATAATATTTATTTTTGGTTGTTTTTATTTTAATTGCTTGTCTGTTCTTCAATGGATGCAGCTATTTTTTGGCCACAGGCAATGCTCATTGCCTGCCAACATGGTGCATACCTATGCCAGCACGAATGAACTATAAGAGGCAGCAGGCACAGCAAAACATTTGAACTTTGACTAATCTGAACAAAGACTAACACTTAAAAAAAAACAAAAAAGTAAAAGCATGTGGTTCTGGTTTAGTTGGAGAAGGCCTTGCAGCAGATTCAGTGTGCCAACTCTGCCAACAACAACAACAACATTTATTTATATAGCACATTTTCATACAAAAAGTAGCTCAAAGTGCTTCGGCTGACAAAATTAATTTGTTTCAGACTTTGCAATAGAACTTGTTTCTCATTAACCATTCTCATTAACTGTTATTAAGGACAAACATACTGTAATTTTTATTTTAATTTTAGGTAGCAAGGATACAAGTAGCCCCAAGCCGACTATAGAATATGAAGAGCAGTCACATTCACAAATCAAGGAATCAAAATATACTACATTGTCACAAATTAAGAAAAAAAATAAGACAATGTTTAAGACAAAGTCCTAAGTCAATTTTTTTTTTTTTTGTTCTTTATTTTGCCTTATACAATTTCTTGTATTAGGAATTTGGTAGTTTTCGCATTCCCCCTGGGGTCAGAGCGCAGGGTCAGCCATTGTACAGCGCCCCTGGAGCAATTACAGGTTAAGGGCCTTGCTCAAGGGCCCAGCAGAGCAGTGGCCTTTTTGGCAGTGACGGGGATTTGAACCGGCAACCTTCGGGATACCAGCACAGCTCCTTAGCCTCAGAGCCACCACTCCACCCCAATTTTCCAATGTTAGTTAAACTTCCCTAAAGTATTTCAAGCCTTCCCACTTTGAAACAAAACTTAAATGGTAAACACATCCTCGTCAGACAAACAGCAGATTCCAAGGTTTTCACACCTCTTCACTTTCTGCACACTTTATTGTGTGGCAGGTTTCATTTGAAATGTATAAATCTACACTCAACAACCCATAATGACAAAGTGAAAACATCTTTTCAGAAAGCTTTGCAAATTTGTTAAAATTTCATATAAGTTTTCAGATCCTTAATTCAGTATTTTGCAGAGACCCCACTGGCAACAATTATAGCTTTGTGTCTTCTTGGATAAGTCTCTACAAACATTGCACACCCGGATTAGGGCTGTTTATCCCATTCCTCCTGGCAGACCCATTAAGCTTCGTAAGATTGGATGAGAGTTGTCTGTAAACTGCCATCTTTCGGTCTCTCCACAGATGTTCTTCGGGGTTTAAGTCTGGGCTTTGGGTGGGCCACTCAAGGACCATCAGAGATTTATTCTGAAGCCACTCCAGTGTTGTCTTGACTGTATGCTTCAGGTCATTGTAGTGCTGATAGGTGAACCGTCACTCAAATCTAGAGCAGGTTTTTTTCAAGGATCTCTCTGTAGTTGGCTGCATTCATCCCTCTTTTACTTGTGATCCACCTTCCTGTCCCTGATGCTGAGAAGCATCCCTGTAGCAGGACACTGACACCACCATACTTCATCATAAGGATGGTATTAGGCAGGTGATAAGTAGTACCTGGTCTTTGCCAGACATAGTGCATGGAGTTCTGCCTAAAAAGTTCAATTTTTTGTCTCATCAGATAATGAGAATCATTTTTCTTATGCTCTCAGAATCCTTTAAATGCCATCTGGCAAACTCCCATCTGGCTGTCATATACCTTTTACTTAAAAATGGCTTCTGCCTGATTGATGGAGTGATTGATGGAGTGCTGCTGACATACTCATCCTTTTGGCAAGTTCTACCATCTCAGCAGAGGGCTTCTAAAGTTGTGTTAGAGTGACCATTGTGTTCTTGATCTCCTCCCTGGCCAAGGCCCTTTTGCCCGGTGTGGAAAACGAGTGACTGGCAGAATCTAAACAACAGTTGGGGTGCCAACCTGGTCACACAGTTTAAACACGCCCTCTTCTACACAGTGGTGTGCTGGGGAGACAGCATAAAGAAGAGAGACGCCTCACGCCTGGACAAACTGGTGAGGAAGGCAGGCTCTATTGTAGGCATGGAGCTGGACAATTTGACATCTGTGATAGAGTGACAGGCGCTGAGCAGACTCCTGTCAATCATGGAGAAGCCACTTCATCCACTGAACAGTATCATCTCCAGACAGAGGAGCAGCTTCAGCGACAGACTGCTGTCACTGTCCTGCTCCACTGACAGACTGAGGAGATCGTTCCTCCCCCACACTATGCGACTCTTCAATTCCACCCGGGGGGTTAAACGTTAACATTATTCAAAGTTTCTGTCTGTCTGTATACCTGCATTGTTATCATTCTTTAATTTAATATTGTTCTTTATCAGTATGCTGCTGCTGGAGTATGTGAATTTCCCCTTGGGATTAAGTATCTATCCCCTTAAATAAGTATCTATCTATCTATCTATCTATCTATCTATCTATCTATCTATCTATCTATCTATCTATCTATCTATCTATCTATCTATCTATCTATCTATCTATCTATCTATCTATCTATCTATCTATCTATCTATCTATCTATCTATCTATCTATCTATCTATCTATCTAAATGTTAGCAACCAAAAAAATAGGCATTCGATGGCACAAGCAACAAAACAAAAACAAAAGTTTTAGCCCGAGATGTCTGTGAGTCTGTGGAGCTGCATCCTGTAGCAGGCTTGGGTCAAGACTGAGACACCTCCTTTCTGGAATGACTGCCTTTATATGGTCTAGGCTAGAAGGGGCAGGGCATCTCAGAGTATCTGAGGGCGGGGTCAGTCACCCTCTTGGGGCATCTTCTAGGAGCTGCAGAAGGAAGAGACAAGACTGTTAGCAACTCTCATGCCTCTCATCCCAGAGTGGCAGCTCATACCTGACCTGAGCCGATAAGGAGATCCAATGTCACGCCTGAGTGATACCAGTTACTCAGTTTGGCTAGATGGACATCTGTAGGAAGAGTTCTGGTGGTTCCAAACTTCTTCTGTTTCACAATTATTGAGGCTACTGTGCTCCTGGGAACACTCAAAGTTTAGAAATGGTTTTATCCCCTTGCCCTGATCTGTAACTGAACATAATTTTATCACAAAGTTTCCAAATATAATTTCTTAGACTTCATGGCTTGGTTTTAATCCTAACTCGTATTACGAACTGCGGGACCTTATAAACACAAGTGTGTGTCTTTCTAGACAATGTTTAATCAATTTACTTTGCCACGGATTGACTTCATTCAAGTTCTAGACACATCTCAAGGAAAATTAAACTAAAGAGGATGCACCTGACCACAGTTTGGAAGACCATAGCAAAGAACACTTATATAAATCAAAGGTATCAGCTTTGATTTTTAAGAAATTTGTAAATGTTCTGGAAAACATGTTTTCACATTGCTATTATATGTTATCAAGTGTAGATTGATGGGAGAAAATGTCATCTGTATCTGTTTAAAATTAAATCTATAACACAATAAAGCATGCAGGAAGTGAAGGGGTCTGAATACTTTCTGAATCCATTGGGGCATCACACACTGTCATGTGACGTCATCTCCTCCATTGTCAGCTCGCTACAGTTCATCATTTAATTAATGGACAGATGATTTCCAATTCTGTTTAATCAGTTTCTACCTTGTTCTCTATGTGTTTTAGCATATCTTTATTTATATGTGTACCAGTCGTGTATTTAGTAATTAGTATAATCTATATAATCTTGTCTTTTGACTGAGAATTGTTCAAGGCACTCCGCGCCTACACTCAGTATACAAAAATAAGATTGTATTGTGTTGTATTGTATGTGGGAGCTAAAGGTGCATGAATAAGAATGGCGTACATCACCAATATCAATGTATGCAAACCCCAACCCAGAAAAACTGTAACCAGCCATTATTTCACTATACTATAAATAACAATATGTAAAATATGTATAACATGAACTTGATCAATTTTAAAAGAAAATCAATGAATACATCACAGAAAACTGAACTGTAAGTAAAACAGTCAGTCAGTCAGTCATTCTCCAACCCGCTAATGACAGGGTCACGGGGGTCTGCTGGAGCCAATCCCAGCCAACACAGGGCGCAAGGCAGGAAAAAATCCCAGGCAGGGCACCAGCCCACCACAGGACACATACACACACACCAAGCACAATTTAGGATCGCCAATGCACCTAACCTGCATGTCTTTGGACTGTGGGGGGAAACCCACACAGACACGGGGAGAACATGTAAACTCCATGCAGGGAGGACCCGGGAAGCAAATCCAGGTGTCCTTACTGCGAGGCAGCAGCGTTACCACTGCGCCACCATGCCACCTGTAAGTAAAACATGCTGGTAAAAATACTTAAATTCTCCATATTCATTGTAACAGTTCCTTGAAACTGATAAAACTAGTATGAAAACCCAATTTTTGTACAATTGCATGCTTTCATGAACTGCAGATATATAGCATTTTTGCTTATTTATCATAACATTTACAATGATATAGTTTGCTGAAATCATTATCAAAAGTGACATACAAGTCATTAATACTTCTTACAGCTGAAGCATTTGAAATAAAAGTGAGCTAAGCTGCTAATCTTTTGTTTTTGACACACAGAGTCATAAACTATAAAGTCATACTGCCTATATTGTAAAGAATTCCAAACTAAACCCTAACTCAAATAAATATAAAGCATTGGTGTGTTCTGTTTTAGTAATACCTCTACAAGTAATCTTCTCTGCTATTTAATAACTCATCAAAGCGTTTAAGGTGGTCCCAGATAGGTGATTCAAATGTTAGGTACAGTTCAAGACAGAAGTTTACACACAGTTAGTGTGAATTCTTTAAAACAGGGACAGACTGATATTCTGCAAAAGGTACAGGGACTGGACTGCTGATGAATCCCCTTTCCAATTGTTTGGGGCATCCGGAAAAAAAGATTGTCCGGAGAAGAAAAGATTAGCACTACCATCATTCCTGTGTTATGCCAACAGTAAAACATCCTGAGACCATTTATGTGTGGGTGTGCTTCTCAGCTAAGGGAGTGGGCTCACTCACAAATTTGCCTAAAAGCAAAGCCACAAATAAAGAATTGTACCAAAACATCCTCCGAGAGCAACTTCTCCCAACCATCCAAGAACAGTATGGTGTCGAACAATGCCTTTTCCATAATGCTGGTGTGACGATGCGGGTTTGCTCCACGCTCCCATCATCCTTCCAGGAGCCCTGAATCCGACACTGTCGATAATGTCACCAATGAGCTTGGCAGTGAGGCACAACAAAGCAAGGGGATGGTGCAAAAAGTGCAAAGTGATTTTATTATAAACATCAAAAATCAAAACAGTGTCCAAATAAATAAAGTACAGTGTTTCTTAGAAATCTTCAATAAATAAATAATCCATAAAAACAAGTGATGAGTGAAGGTTAAAAACAATAAATAAATCCTTTAAAACAACGAGGTTAAAACAATGGCATGAAGCAGTCTCTTTAAAAAATCCAAAGCACGGTGCGACTTCTCTTACACTGGCAACTCTCCTGCTTAAATTTTACGGGCCCCGCAACAGGGAGTCGCCCAACAGGCAAAATGCAGCTCCCTCAATACAGGTCCGGTAGCCCTCCGATCCCTGGTTACGTCGGGCTCCATCCGGACCGAGACTTGGTTTCTTTCCCCAGCGGCCAGGGTGCTCACACTGGGGCTAAACCAGTCTAAAGCCTCCACGACTGCCACTGCCTTACGACGGCCAGTTGTCTTCATCACCAGTCACTCCTGGAGCGACCACTTCCTTCAGCCCCACCTAGAGTTGACCTAACACTTTTTCTTGGGGCTCTCCTTCCAGCTGCCTCTGCTCCATTGAGCCTGTTCTTGCTTGCTCGCTCTCTCTTCCTCTCGCACCGGCTATCCTCTCCCTGCTTCCTGCCGCCTTCTTCCCTGCAACCTCTGTCTCTTTCTTTTCCTCTCTTTTTCATCTTCCTTCTACTAGCTGCCTCGTGCTTCTATTTATTACGGGGACGTGGATTAGCTGTGGCAATCAGCAGCTCCCGGGAACAATTACGGATGCGGACGACTCCTCACCTGTGCACTTAAGTGAGGTTCGCTGGCATCACGAATTCAACTGAGAACCGATCCGCCACACACACCACCCCCCCTCACTAAGCCGCGAGTGCGGCGATTATTTATTTAAAAAGTGGCCCTGTTGACATGAGCTGTGGACACGCTACACCACAGATGGATCACCGTGTCATAAGGCAAAAGTGAGAACTAAGTGGCTTGGGAAACAACGCATCGAAATTTGGGGTCCATGGCCAGGAAACTCCCCAGACCTTAATCCCGTTGGGAACTTGTGGTCAATCCTCAAAAGGTGGTGGACAAACAAAAACCCACAAATTCTAACATACTGTAACTCCAAGCACTGATTATGCAAGAGCAGCCAGGATTTGGCCCAGAAGTTGATTGACAGCGTGCCAGGGTGAATTGCAGACAACACTGCAAATATTGACTCTTTGCATAAATGTAATGCAAATGTTAATAAAAGCCTTTGAAACTTAAGAAATGCTTGTAATAATACTTCAGTATACCATAGAAACATCTGACAAAAAGATCGAAAAACACTGAAGAAGAAAACTTTGTGAAAACCAATACTTGTGTCTTTCTCAAAACTTTTGGCCACGACTGTATATGCAAAGTAATGAAGTTGAGAGGTTCACATCAGTAATAATTTATCTGAAGCATAATTGACTCTCTGTAACTCATTTCCCAATTACAATGATAATACAGCAGGGTCGATACTTGTCACTCATTATATGCTCAGCTTTTCCTAATAACTGAATTAACCGAAGCATATGAAATACCTCGTCAGAGTCTGAAAAATATTCACAAAGAAATTCTCATTGCAGCACAGACTTCACAGTAGGGCACATACAATGCATATTCTGTGAGATCTCTTATTAGATCTGGAGGACACCCGCAAAGCCAGATGTTCTAATATGTGTTTGGGGAGTCTTGTTTTTTGTATAATATTTACTGTATTTGCGCAGTTGTTGTGCTGCTGCCTCGCAGTAAGGAGACCACAGTTCACGTCATGGGTCCTTACTGTGGGAAGTTTGCATGTTCTCACCATGTCTGCACTGGTTTCCTCCAGGAACTCCGTTTCTTCCCACAGTTCATGCAGATTAGGTGGATTGGCACTGCTAAACTGGTACGCAGCAAAATCGTAACAGTTCCACAAATTACAACCAGGCACTGGATTCGATTCCTAGCAGCTGAATCCATAAAGCAGCTGTGGTAACCAATGTGCCATGCCATTTCAATTCAATTTGTTTTTATTAGGAAGTAAGGAGACCTGGGTTCGCTTTCTGGGTCCTCCCTGCGTGGAGTTTGCATGTTCTCCCTGTGTCTGCGTGGGTTTCCTCCCACAGTCCAAAGACATGCAGGTTAGGTGCATTGGCGATCCTAAATTGTCCCTAGTGTGTGCTTGGTGTGTGTGCCCTGCGGTGGGCTGGTGCCCTGCCTGGGGTTTGTTTCCTGCCTTGCGCCCTGTGCTGGCTGGGATTGGCTCCAGCAGACCCCTGTGACCCTGTAGTTACGATATAGCGGGTTGGATAATGGCTGACTGACTGACTCTTCCACATAGGAACTCGAAGCGTTACACCATAATTACAAATAGAAAGATTTGGAAACAAAATTATAAAATATCCCTACTTGTGACACTTAAAGTGAAAATTTGCTTCTTGTGCTCCTCAACATTTAACTATATGGGGCTGAGGAAGTTCTCTGTGTCTGTTGAAGTAAGTTTTGTTAGTTAATATGAGTAGCCCCGATTCTTTTTTTCAGCTGTTTATTTTACTGACTTCATTAGGTGAGATGTATTTCAATATTTTTAATCTGTAATATATGTTTGTATGGTCTAATGCATGAGGGTGCTGAGCAGATTTTGCATATGAATCTTTCACACCGTCTATTTATTAGTTAGGTAAGGCGTGAAAAAGTTGATACACAAAAGGCAAACCAGGCAGTGCGACTGCAAAGCGGTGATAAGAGGGTCTCTGTCTGATAACAGCTAACAATGTTTCACTTGCAAGACTTCAACATGCATCATAAGGCAGTCAGCAGCGGTAGTGTAAGTGTGAATGGCTCCTCATATCTGAAATGATGTTTAATAAATAATTCTCAAATAACAGAGCTGTTGACTGCTGGTAGCTCTGGTGTGTGTGCAGAGGATCTGTAACTGGACTTCTTTCTGTAGATACCTTTGGTGGAATGAGATTTAGTTAACACGGCATGAACTTCAACCTGAGTAGCCTGTTTAAGATAGCAATATGGAATGGGAGCTGGCAAACCTGAGGCGTTAGGGGCATTGCCTTACCCATTACATCATACTGTCTCTCTAAAACATGCAGAATTAGGCAAACTGTGTCGGGGAAGGACAGTAGTAGTGGTGCACTGAAATTGTTCCACTCAGTTTACATTTAGTTCACAAAGGAGAGTAACATTAAGGGAGCTAACTGGCAGTAAAGGCTTTTTCGGAAATTACCTTTGCTCCACTTGGTATAAAGGGAAGACATCACAATGCTACACAGTGAAGCTAAATAACAACATGGACAGCAGGGGGGTTAGGTTTGAGGTGGCTGGACTATAGGAGATAGATTTGTATTTGGCAGAATTGCCTTACTACTATAATTTTTTATTTGGCTGACACCTTTATATAAGGGGTGGCACGGTGGCGCAATGGTGGCGCTTCTGCCTTGCAGTAAGGAGACCGAAGTTCACATCTCATGTCATTCCTGTGTGGAGTTTGCACGTTCTCCATATGTCTGTGTGGGTTTCACCTGGGTGCATTTCTTTTGTTTTCCCCCAATTTGAGCACCTGCAGGTGAAGTGACATGCTCATGGTCACACCATGTCAGTAGCAGGATGTGAACCCACATCATCAAGGTCTTCCGTGAGAACCCTAGACACAAGAGGACTATTTCATTTATGTTAGGTAGAATGCCCAGAGGGGGCTGGGTGGTCTCATGGCCTGGATCCCCTACAGATTTTATTTTTTTCTCCAGCCGTCTGGAGTTTTTTTTTGTTTTTTCTGTCCACCCTGGCCATCGGACTCTTTTCTATGTTAATTAATATTGTCTTATTTTAATTTCTTTTGTTATATTTTTTTTTATTTACTGTTCTTCATTATGTAAAGCACTTTGAGCTACTTTTTTGTATGAAAATGTGCTATACAAATACATTTTATTATTATTATTATTATTATTATTATTATTATTATTATTATTATTATTATTATTATTATCTGTAGAGTTTCAAGCCCAAAGCTTTAACTACTAGGCCACACTGCATGCCCCCTCCATCCCCCCAGTTTTGATTGGTAAAATTCACTAAAGTGTTGCAATATGCTGGTGACCTTTTGCAGTGTAGCCAACTTAATCATTTTTTTTTTTCCCAGCACCCCTTGATGCTTTTTGAGGCCAGCGTGATGTCACAGAATCGTAGCAGCCAATGTTGGATGGGACACCCTCCAAGCATTGCTTAAGTTGAGCAAAACAACTGCCAGTACTCTCTGTAGTGATATGTTTTACACAATACATACTATGCCTTCACAGAACAGAGAGGTTTGGGGGATCCCCCTTGGAGGTTCTGTGCTGACATACTCTCGTACACATACATTAACATCTGGTACTCCAAAAGTTCAAATATGAAAGATCTAGTAAGGAGTACCGGCAAAAATCAAGCGATGCTGCCACGTATATAATGCTGGTTCCTTCCATAAAAGGCTTTGTGGGTGCTACTTAGTCACACTGATAGGGGTGCGAGAGATGCAGAGAGAAATGAAGAATTTGGAACTATTGTGTTGTGTTATTGTGATTTCATCTGTCATAGTTGTTTGGAGCTGCTGTCTGAGTTTTATTTTTTTTTACTTATTAGTAGTTTGTGGCCCTTTGTTTTATGTTGTTTGAGATTTTCGCTCCATCTGTGTCTTTTGTTGTTTGAGGGTGGGTGGTTAGTTGTCTGTGTGGGAGACACAGTGGTTCAGTGGTTAGCACTGTTGATGCAAGGCTCAGTGTTTTGGGCATTATTGTCAGACCAGCATACTTGGCAGATGGTTCTCTAGTCCTTAAGGACACCTAAAAGACAATCGCACTATTATATTCCATACAAAACTACTTCAGGTTCTCCTTCACCTACTGACTTCAATGCATTCTGCCAAGTTCTACAAAATTTACAAACATTGTAGCAATTTTACCAAACTCTAGGTCAAGCAAATCATGTGGGGTTTGCTCATCACTAATTAACATATTATGGACTTGAATCAAGGTCTGCTGAAATGAAACAGTTAAAATAAATAATAACTTTTTTTTTTGGGTACCCAATAATATTTTTATTTTATTAATTTTCATTGTAATCATTCCATTCAAACAGATCAATTTATAACCCAACAAATTTGAAAACAAATCAAACCCCACCCCTGAGAAGGAGAGCTTAGCTAAAGGAAAATTTCTTTAAGCTTTTTAATAAGGCAACATTAGACAAAAGAAGGGGAGACAATAAATAATAACTTTTGCTCACACAAATACATGGTCTTTAATCACTTTCTCTATCTCTCCATCTCTACCATATTCTCAACAACAGAGGCTTAGCTATGTCCCATAGTCTGTGTTTCAGGATTTTAGTTATTGTGTGTGAAAATGTCATGCCACAGAAAATGCGTAATGTATTGCTTGGCACAATGTAGGTGGCCAATGGTACTTGGCTCTTTGAAAAATCTAAGCTTTTGATTTAACAAAAAAGTAATGAAGTGCAATCAATTCAGTTCAGATTTATTATAATGTATACAAAGTACAATGAATTTCTGATTTGTTGTCTAACCAACATGCAACATGCCACCCTTCTCCAAATTTAACTCAAAAAAATTACATAAATATATCAAAAGTGTGAAAAGTAGTCCAGGCCCTGGGCTTGTGTGAGCCCCATTTCTTGTGTGAGGTCCATGAAAAATAACAACATTTAATTATATATTTTCATACACAAAAGTAACTTAGACCTCAGGATTAAGGAATTATGCTGGTAACTCGAAGGTTGCTGGTTCAAATTCCAGCAGTGACAAAAGGAATGCTACTCCGTTAGGCCCTTGAGCAAGTCCCTTATCCTGCAACTCCTCCAGATGCACTGTCCAAATAGCTGACCCTGCACTCTGACCCCAAAAATTCTCTGGAGAGTAAGTTAGGGTATGTGAAAAATGACAAATGACGAATTATTCATTAGAAGTGTGTGAGGAAACACTATGGGGGTCCTTTATACCAACAGAAAAACATGTGCATAATACCTCACTGTGACTGGGACTGCCAAGTCAGAACTTCTTCTTTCCTTTTAATTTGTTCAAACAAGTGTGTGTGTGTGTGTATTTATTTATTTATTTGTCTATTTATGTATTTATTATTTAAAGAACTTCTGTAAAAGTCTATCTATCTATCTATCTATCTATCTATCTATCTATCTATCTATCTATCTATCTATCTATCTATCTATCTATCTATCTATCTATCTATCTATCTATCTATCTATCTATCTATCTATCTATCTATCAGTCAAAAGCATGGAATAACCTTTCAGCACCTTGTAATTATGTTAGCGGTATAACTCTTATTACGTTTCTTAAATGACCAGAGTCCTAGTAATTATTTAATGTGACTTAAAATTTAGTTTCAAATCCATAATCATGCCTCAAATTTTTACTTCTAGTCTTATTTGTTGCATTTAGCTAACAAAATAAAGTCAACCATGCTTCTTCTTCCACAATGCACAATACAATGTCTTTTCTTAACACTTTTCTACTCCCACCTCCTCTCCTAACTCTGAATCCAGCTCCTCAGGCTGTGTGGAACGTTCATTTTTGAACATACATTAGGAGTAGTTCTGGTGTTCAATCATTGCCTCCAGGAAGCACTTTCAGGTCAGGTGGAACCACTCCAAGAAAGAGGACTCACAACCCAATAGCACCCGCAGAACCGAAAAGGGGACCCATACAGAAATTCCATGCTACCCTGTGGGTTTACAAAATGGGGACTCACCTGAAGAGCTGTTGCCCTCCAGTTTATGGGAAAGCAACATGAGCATTGGAGTGTCCTTCACGCACCCTGGCCTTCCAAACAAGAAAGGGAACGCCAACCATCCCGGTCAGGAGGCCCCCACAGTGTTCATCCTTTGTGCTGGACTCCTGGTCACATACAGAATTCCTAGCCATCCCCACTGGGATATCTTTCTGACTGCATCTTCCATTTGGCTAGCCAAGATCATCCCCTGTGTCAGCCTCCTGTGCAGGTCAGCCAGCCATTGACAACATAAATAAGACTAGTAGTGATGTACACTTGAACAAAACTATGACAAGTGAGCTAATAAGTGCACACCTCAGTAAAAAGGAGCAATTTCACTTCCCTAAAATATATTGCCATGCATAAAATCAGCAGGTTTCAGTAGTTATTACAAATCATCCCAGTTACTGGCAGCAGGAAAGTGAAGAATTATGACCAAAGATTATTAATACTTGGAGTGATCAATTTAAAGTGGTTAGAAGACTCCAAATTATAGAAGGATTTATATGACAGTAGTAACTTCTGCAAGCTTTCAAGTGTTTTCACCAGCAAATTACAATCAGTGAATCTGAACCCTTGAAGTATACATGCAGTACAGCCTAGTGTACTTTAAAGTAGTTGGACTTTAAATCTGAAGGATGGAGTTGGAGTTCCCACCTCTGATTCACTGTGACTCACTTCACTGGCCTGGGGTCCAGTTACAGAAAAAGACAAAACCACCAGCCTAGTACAAGTTAAGCTCTTTGGAATGGTGTGACATTCTTCAGAAGTGAAGAATAGTGACGTGTTACATACTGGTCAGATGTGCAACTGAGGATTTCATTGTTTTCTGGAAATGCAACAGTAAACGTGAACATGAAATATGGTTAAAGGAACTGCAAAGATGGCATGAGGTTTGTAATGAAAGTGGAAAACATACGTTATTGAGTGTTATATTATATCCAATCAATTGCAACAAGTTAAAAGGAGCGAAAGTAGAGTGCTAACCAGAGTTTGGCCTGTGGTAATGGTCATTAGTTGGTGTGTTTTGTAATGATTAAGCAATGATGTATTTGCTTCTTTATCTATAGAATCTCATTAAACAAAGGAAATAAAAGCCGCAATACTATTGTAGTGATCAATTTCAAACACAGAGCTGTGTGTTCTTGGTTATTTTGTGACTAGTTTCAATTGATTTTCCCATTAGTTAGATATTACGCGCCTTCCCTCAACTGGAATATTTTAGATGAAATGTGGTTGTTAAGTTAAAACATAACATTTATTTGTTGAGACAATTAGGTTTAATATAAACATAAAAGAGAAAAAGTTATAACCATATATTAAGCTGGCCTTGGCTTTCATATACTAATCAGACTAATTGTAAAGTAGACATGCACAGTCCCCTAGAGTCCGTGCTAATTTGCAGAACAACAATATGATCGCCACCAAGGCACTGAAACTGGACTAAACACAAGTTCAGCAGCACACCAGCTTTCGGCTGCGCATTATGTCAGCGTAATTGAGCTTAGAGCTGGAAATGATCTCTGCAAAGTATAGCAGACTACCTAGTCCATAACTTGATGTGTAGCTGCAGATTATCTTGGGAGGTTCTCTGCAATTGACCAGCCTGTCTCTAGCTCACATTTTTGTTTTGTGAAGCATTTCCCATAGTCTGTCACCACAGGAAAATATTATTATAAATTTCATTGTTAGGTTTCAAGTGTTTGATGCTGGTGTTTGTTAATGTTCAATACATACACCTGTTGTTAGACTGAACCGTTATTTGATGTATGCCTCAGTCATTCCATTTCACTGCTTGCTACAAAATAGTGACTAATATAAAAGAGACACTGAGTTTTGTAATCTGAGCGTGCTGGCCAACAGATATTGGTTTTATTTTTTATTGAAATACAATTACAAGAAACAACTCTAAAACTATATATATATATATATATATATATATATATATATATATATATATATATATATATATATATACTAGCTGTGTAAGCCTGTGCTGTAAAAAGCATGGGGCCCTAGAAACTACTGAAATCATGAAATGTCGAGATGTCAGATAATTGAAAGTTTTTTCGAAGGTTTCATTTTTTTATTTTTTGTGTATTAGTGGCGGGAGGAAAAGTAAAAGGGATACCGTATTAGCCGCTAAGCGAGTGACCCTTTCTTTGGAGGTTTCGCTTTGCCGACGTGCTGGCCTTGCTTGCGTAACCTCGGAGGTGGAGCCCTTACCCTGACTCCACATCTCACTTCCGGACTGGCCGGACAGACACACACTCTTTCGTGTGTGGTCATTTATATATATATATATATATATATATATATATATATATATATATATATATATATATATATATATATACATACATATATAAGATATGCTGTATATATATATATATATATATATATATATATATATATATATATATATATATATACACACAGTATATAGTGATAATAATACAACACAGCCATCATAAAGATTATATTGTTTTCCCATCTGCAAAAGTTGCATTTTTGAAGCACGATGTGCATAGAACAGAGTTCAAAACAGAACTGATCATTACAGACAAAGATGGAGGCTTTAAAGAACCATGAAGGAAGTGACATCATCAAAAATGCCGGACCGGATGTGACATCAGCAAAGGGCCCGGCACTGGAAGTGATGTCTTCTGAGGCACAGAACCTTGCAGGATTTCCCGGAAAAGGTCTGTAGGGAACTGAGAAAAACAGTCAGTGCAATCCGCCGCCCCCTAGTTGAATGTTTTACTACAATTACTCACGCCCTTTAGCTGCCTACTTTAAATACATATATAGACCTTTATATACAGTATATATAAACCAGCAGCCACTGTGGCCCTCCAGGACAATTATTGCCTACCCCGGTCTATGCACACGACTAGATGCCAATGCTATGGCTGTGAAACAACTCTGCTTGCCACTGTGTAATCATTCTACCCCTACTGATATTATAATCCTAATACATTCCAAGATATAATTAACAAATTACTAAATTATTCCATTAATTTGTGCAGACTCACATCATACTAGCAGCATGTAAATAGGTTTTTTGGGTATAGAAGGGAGCGCTCTCTTTAACACTTAGGTGACTACCAGCTTGTCATTACACAAAAACTAGCATCCTCAGGGGATTCACACAAACACTGAAATAATATGCCATGTCTAACTAGAAGGCATTCAGACAACAGTCATAAAGAGGAGCTAAACAACAACTCTAAATCAGGAACGAGTTGTAGTCAGAAAATGTAAATTCTTAATTCTTTAATTACTCCTTTAGACTTATTTTCAGTCAGTGATAAAATTCAGACACAAACATTTTCACAAACCCGTCTCCTCTAAGTAAAATGGCGACTGTTACATCAAGGGTGTTGCATACACCCCAACAACATGAGGAAAGTGTCCTTGGAAAGAATTCCAATGTTGTTGTGAATGGCATTACTAATAACATGACAAAAAATTAGGCTCATGCACTCAAAAGCATGGAAAAAACAAAATAATGCTAAAATGATCTGATTTATCTATAGCTTCTGAGGGCTGACATTGTGAGTGTAAAACTACAGAGATATTACAAGTGAGATGTCTTCTTTGTAATGGCCCTTATCCCCGTCTTATTTTAGCTAATGATTTTGCTACTTTTGATACTCTTCGCCTATATGCTCTAGACATCAGACAATTTACTGTGATGAAGTCAATATTTTTGTTTTCATTTGCTAAAAATAAAAACAGTTACACCTTGTAAAGTGAGCCCCTCCACAGCTGATAAAAGGCTGCTGGGCCCTGGCGTTCAACTTGCCATCTAGCCTAATGTTTGCAGCAGCTTAACTGAAGCCATTCTGATTTGGTGGCCATAAGCCTAAGCTGCTAATTACTTGTCCTTCTGTGTAGGAGAAAATACATCAAGCTATAACAGTCTGTGGCATTTCTATCTCACATTTTGCAAACTGCCATCAAGCTGTCTGTAACTTTGGTGGCAGGGGTGACAGACTTATTGGCTCTCAGAGAATGCTATAAGGAGAGTCTCGATGTGTTGTTAACTGGCAGGGTGCATTTTGTTGATTTTATTTCAGCTGTAGTAGCTGTTGCATATGATGTTTAGAAGAAGAAACACATCTTTAGATGTAAAATATGATTAAACCATATCAATGGCAGTGTATAAATACATTTTGTGTATAGTACTATTTACTGTTAGATGGCTCAGCATATTGAGCAAACTACCAATAAATGAAAAAAAATACAAGTATAAATTACATGCCCAAAGATACAACATAACTTATCACGTGATATGACAAATAAGACATGTCTTGATTTTTTTTAAAAGTGCATGATGAAGTACCATATTAGAAGCAGAAGGTAGATAGATAGATAGATAGATAGATAGATAGATAGATAGATAGATAGATAGATAGATAGATAGATAGATAGATAGATAGATAGATAGATAGATAGATAGATAGATAGATAGATAGATAGATAGATAGATAGATAGATCAAACTTTATTTGTCCCAGGGGGAAATCTTTTGTGTAATGTCCTAAATGATAGTTTTTATTATGAAAAATCAATTTTGTGAGGGTTTAAGCTACATTTTTATTTATTTAGACAAAGTCTAAATTTTGTTTTGTCGTCACCGTCTTTTGTTTATGTGATATGCTGGTATGTGTCGTGTGACCGTGAGTCGGCCCTTGATGACATACTGTACGTGGATTTGCCGCTATAAATGCAGCATTTCCGCAATGTAACTTCATCTTTCAGTGGATAAATTAAATAAACAAGTCTAAACACCTTTTAGAATAGTTAATTTATCAAGTAGGCTGATGCTAGATTTTGTTTTTTGGTTTTCGACCTCCTTCTGTTCCTTCTGACTTCTTTTTTGATTTGCCCTTGTGCTTTGTTTCCTGGTTATTATGATCTATTTAGTTCTGACCTTTGCTTGTCCTTCATTATGAGACTACCTGAAGTGACATCTACTGGTCACCTTGCACCTCACAATAATTTCTGGAGATGCTGTCTCTACAAATACTACACTAGATGAAACGTCAGATATATGGAGTAGGTGGAATCATTACAGATGAACTCGGACAGATAGTTAGTTGGTAAAATTTAATGTAAGTAAATGTAAAGTGTTACACATCAGAAGTCAACATATTAGGCATTGCTACACAATGCAGGGGAGTGTGAAACTTAAAAGCACACCTTAAGAGACCTCCAAGAGAAATACCTGTAGGTCATCGTGGACTTCTTTTTCCACAACTGTATCGTGTACAGAAGAGACGCAAAAGGATATTGGGTTACATTCCACTTTGTGTCCAGTCTAGTGTGCGTTGTTTTAACCTATGGAGTATGGTCTGGAATATTGTCCGCAGTTTCCGTCTCCATGTTTCAAGAATGATAAAGTAGCAGTGAAGAAACAACACATCAAAGCACCTAGACAGATTCCAGGACTTCCAGTGTTTGAGCAACAAAGAAGGACTGAAGGATTTGAATCTTATCATTATAAGCATAAAAAGTTAAACGATGATATTACACAAGTGATGAATATTATAAAGGTAATTAGTAAAGTGTTACTTTAAAATGATCTCTTCAAGAACATCTTGAGGCACATAAGGAAGAAGATTGAGGGGAAATTCTGAAATATTTTCCTTCACACAGAGAATCACAGAGATACATTTTGGGCATGTGTACAACTGTTATCAAAATGATGACAAAATGACTATAACTGAAAAATCAACTCCATAAAACCACAATGTTAAAAAATATTTCCAAATCCAAACCACCTGTCTAGAGATCCTGACAGCAGATGTTTCACTTTTAAAACTCGTTTTATTGTGTTGTGTTGTTTTATCAAGCCCATTGGAGCCCGTGGCCATCGCCAGGGGGCGCCCCGAGCCTCATGGGGCCCGGGAAACAGGCACTTCCTCCACACCTGGGAAACTGGAGGAAGATCCTTCCAGGGACGCCTGGAGTGCTTCCGGGTGCTAGGGCAATACTTCCACCACACCAGGAAGTGCTGCCAGAAGAGTGTCATCAGGCACCTGGAGCACATCTGGGTGAGAATAAAAGGGGCCGTCTCCCTACAATCAGGGAGGTAGAGTCGGGAGCAGGAGCAGGACGAAGCTCACGGGAGGAGAGGAAAGGCAGCCCATGGACATTTGGAGGAGAGACCAGTGATTGGTACTGGGGGCACTGTGTGCTGTTTGTGATTTTTGTATTTAATAAACGTGTGTGGCATTCGACATCCGGTGTCTGTCTGTCTGTGGTCGGGCTGTATCTTACAATGTATATGGCAAAAATTTAGTAAAATGTACGGGACTGTAAGCACACTACCTAAAGCATGTACTGTAAGACCCCCCATTGATAACGAGAGCATTTTCTCACAGCAGTAAAGACTATTGTATAAAATTATGTCTAATACTATGAAATTGCAGAAATTGTTTTCTGTTTTCTCTCATCAGACATTGCATAAGAGAGTTCTTGGATAATAGAGCTTTGGCATCCATATTGACAAGAGCGCCGGCCTGTATATTTATCTATTTTCACACAAAGATCCGTTTTTTTTCTTTTTATACTTCTAAGGGAGACCGCAATCAATCTTCAGACAGAATTGATTAGCATGCTAAGGAATGTTGAGCGCAGTTGTCTAAATATTATATGCTGCCAAATAGGTGAACCTATAAAAACTATTGAAACACAAAACGCTTTATTATGTTGATTATTTGACTGACTGCCTAATTGAGAACTTATCCAGGATCATTTATATTTCTTTTTTTTTTTTTTTTAATTTTGCAAGATCTATTCAATTATCCTCCGACACAGTTGCTGGCTTTTAGAGGAGATGTGCTGATGGTCGATCAATGGATTAGCAGCCAAACTGGGTTCAGATGGAGAGGTGTTAATGGATCTGTTGCACTTCATGAGGTTTACATGTTATTGTCGAGTCTTTTACATTCCCTTACAACTGCAAAGCTCTCTAGAGAAGCTGGAGTTGTTTTTTTTTTTCTTTCTTGTGTTACTCACTTAGCTGGAAAATCATGCTGTGCCCTTGACTGTTAGGTCTTTACCATATTGTGAAGTACGGCTGCTATGATCAAGTCCCGCCAGGTGTGATTTCATCCTAGCGTGGAGCTGCTTCTTTGTTTCAGTCATTTGTTTGCTGTATGCTATCCCATATGCTCACTTAAGCACAGACAGAAGTGAGTTTGCCCTTTGAGTTGCAGGGAGTCTCCTTTGGATTTACTTACTCAATGACACTGTGCTCTTCAAGAATCTGGTCACCTGTGATACAGATTGATGTATCTTGTAAATGTTTTTATTGTACTTTTGTGGTATTCTTCCTAAACAATCAGCAAAAGTAAATAGCGAAATGGTAGAAAGCGCTGTATGAAAATCCACTTACCTCAGTAAGGGTTGAGAACATAATTCCTTAACAGTTAGCATTTAGCCTGCATTGGTTCTACTTTAGTTTTAGGTTGCTTGCTGTATTCAAATTCATCATTAAAGAGCCAGCCTGATTTGCCTAATACCCTCAATCTGATCACTAACTGTGGATATTTCGATATTGCTACATTTTGTACATTTTTAATCCAGTTCAGGGTCATACTGGGTTGGAGCCTATCCTGTAAGCATCAAAAGCAAAGCAGGAACAAACCCTGGATGGGCTGCCAGTCCACTGTGGGGCTCAGTCAACATACACCTCTTATGATGGTGTCTTTTTTTTGTTTTTTTTATGCAATTCTAGTCTTACTTTGGAGGTCACAAAATTAATTTATGACACAGTTTTCTTTCAAAAATGCTGTTTTCAATTAGTTATTGTAGTAGGACAGTGTTTCCAATGATTATTGGCAGTGAATGAAGGAGATAACATGAAATGCGAATAATGGTAAGGCATTGCAGGGTCAAAACCGGGTGGTCGAAAGAGATATGAACGAACAAAATACTGGGGCAAATCAAAAACTAAAGTCAAAAGTCAGAAAAGAAATGTAAAGAAACCTAGTACTTGGCCTACTTGATAAGCATACCAACTACCACTACAGAATCTGTCATTTATTAAACCAGGATATAACACTACATGGAGTCATCTCCATATTTGCAGTGAAACTTCCACAAACATCACTGCTGCGTCAATTATGGTAACATGATATGACTCTGTGTCTCATAAACAAACAGCATGAATATAAAATAAACAGCAAAAAAGCTAAAGGAAAAGTATAAGTATAGTTATGAATCTTTTGCAACTTTTATCAACACTATTTTGATTTTCATGCATGCCACCATTTTGTGGGGCCCTTCAGAGGTTGCAGGACACAATGGATTCAAAGGGTACTGTTAGCTAAGCATAGGGCTGAATACATTTTTCATTATTCTGGTCTAATTTATTTTAATTATGGTTCTGAAATATGAGGAATCTAATGGTATTTAAATTTTATATAAATAACTTATGTTTAGAGTTATTATTCATTTTACCATTGTATTATATTTTGGAATTTACGTGATGCAATTTTGTTTTTTCTATGAGTGCCACCATTTTGGTTATTGATCACTAGCACATGAGTCCCAGTTGTTAATTCAAGCGACATCAATAGCCCGATGCTATTTAAGTGGCCATCTCACTAGTCTCTTCGTTCATGATTACGGATACATCTCAAGCCTTTTCTGTTCTTGCATTTTCTAAAGATACTCTAATTTATGAATATCACGCCTTCTTTTCTGACTGTGATTTTGGCTTAGTGATTTGGCTTTCTGTGTTAGAATTGATTTCCACTTGGCTTATCAACTATATTTTTGTCTTTTGATCTCTTCCTCCGATCACCTCTGTACAATCACCTCTGACGACCTTCTGTTATCCGAGTATATGGATAAATCAAAAGAAATGAGTGTGGTCGTTGTGTTAGTGTTATACTAATACACTGATTTTTGAATTACGATGACAGGTTGGATGGATTTTCAGTTACAATCTTTCAGCTTGATGTTTTATTTCCTGGTTAACTTAACTATTCAAAGTAAACATATTTTTTATGGCAAATATAGCAATACCCACACGCCCATG
Source organism: Erpetoichthys calabaricus (assembly GCF_900747795.2). NCBI lineage: Eukaryota > Metazoa > Chordata > Cladistia > Polypteriformes > Polypteridae > Erpetoichthys > Erpetoichthys calabaricus. The sequence continues at coordinate 302,983,395 of NC_041395.2, read as the reverse complement.
AGGACAACGAAGAATCACCATTTAACTTAACACAAACATTTTTGAGTGATGTTGGAAGAAAACAAATTAAGAGATGAGGGGGTCTTGCAAGTCCTTGAGGCAGCAGTTCTAAACACTGTGACATCATGGCAGTCGTCATAAAATATCCAGCCTGATCTGCGTAATTTCCATGGCATTCATCTTGTTCAGTAGAGGAGGAGGACGAGATCTGAATACTGGTACTTTTTCGTGTTTAATTTACCGAATTATTTTACATCTTGCCTGAAGAAGGGGCCTCGAAAGCTTGCATATTGTAATCTTTTTAGTTAGCCAATAAAAGGTGTCATTTTGCCTGACTTCTCATTACATCATAATTATTTTAGAAATTAATCATCTTATAATATAATATACCATTTTCCAACACAGTGAATCCAAGTGAGGGGTGATTGTGACCACTGCTTGTCCTAACCTGTTCAAGGCAGGAACAAAACCTGGATTGGGAGTCAGTCCATTACAGTTCAAAACACCTTCTGACATGTGCGTGGTTCTGTGATTTAACATGAAACTTCACTCATGTCAGCAGCCGTGAACAGGTAAGTGATCAGGTATGCACATTTACAATAATAATAATAATAATAATAATAATAATAATAATAATAATAATAATAATACACTTTATTTATAAGCTCCTTGAATGACACTCAAGAACACTTTACATAAATACATTAAAACAGAAACACAGAAAAAATAAAATACAAAAATAAGACAATCAAAATTAAAAATATAAAAATAAGACTGTCAAAATTACAAAACACACTCAACACATAAAAGGTTGTTTAAAATGATAAGTCTTTAGATTGGTTTTAAAAGCAGCAATTGAAGAAGACTGTCTAAGATAAAGAGGCCATAATCTGAGAGCTGCAGAAATAAACCCTTGAGCACACAGTGACTTGCATTTAGTGTGGGGGACAACAAGAAAGTCAAAAGTAGATGACCTTAACTTGTGAAAGGATGTATAGTACTGTAACATGTGCGAAATATAATTAAGGCAATTGCCATGAAGAGTTGTATATGTTAACAAAGCAATTTTGTAAGAGGCCTGTTATTTAACAGGCAGCCAGTGCAAGGAAGTCAGTGAAGTGGTTATAACTTCCCAAGGTTTGACGTGTGTTAAAATTCCGACTGCAGAATTCTGTACATGTTGTAATCTATGTAGCACTTTGTCTGAGGCATCAAAGAGTAGGGTTACAATAATCAAACCAGGTGATGACAAAAGTGTCTGAGTCGCATGATCAGTGAGAGAAGGTCTAATTCATGAGAAGTTCTTCAGCTACAAGAAAACAAATCTGGTAACATTCTTACCATGAGGCTCAAATGACACACTGGAATCTAAAATGACATCCAAGTATCTGACTTCTATGGAAGAAGAGATGGTACAGCCATTAATATCAATTGTGAAGTCGCCAAATGATTTAGAAACAGCCTTAGTATTTATCAACAGAATCACATCTGAAGAAAAAGTGGGCCAAGAATCTGTGATAAAATTGTACTTCTTCTTTCCTTCTGATACCATAAACCTATCTCAGAAACACGGAAGGCATATATTCTGAAACCTTGCCATTGCAGAATGAATGTATTTATTAAGTTTTAAGGTTTTTGTATAAACATCTGTAGCAGTTTTCTGTACATGCCATTTTAAACTACAAAAACTTGCACTTAAAAAAAAAAGTACAAAAAATGTTTCACTTAAGAACACAAATTCTCATTTTAAATCGGTGTATGAAATGTTGGAGAAAAAATTTCCTCTTGAAAATTATTACATTTGTTTTTTTAATCTAATTCTGGTTGAGGACCCTATAAGCGCATTGCTGGGCATTACTCCGGAAGCAACAATATAGAAAAGTAACAATGACGTAACATGCAAGTCTTTGGGAAACTGGAGTGACCATGTATGGGATTAAACATCATACTGTTGGATAGGGGAAGCAGCAATGCTAATCACTGTGCTACCCAGAATAAAATCTTTGTTCTTATTTATCCAGCTGTATTATCTGCAGACCTAATTTGAACTCATTGGTGGTTTTTAACCTCGTATGCTGTAGGCATCGGATTATAATGCTGCCCAAACTTCAAGGTGATCCAGCTATCATGTGGCGTTGCACACTCCGCACTCAAGACCCCATGTGAACCATGCTCCAGCTGTTGGATTGATGGATTTCACAAAGCAGTAACAGCTCCCCTCCCTATTAGTCACCCTCAGGTTGGTGCGGCCTCACATTAGCCAGATTGACAGAAACCCTAGAGGCAGCTAAATCAATACAAATGGACACGGACAGAATTCACAATTGAGCAGATATGTGGCAGATGAAGTTAATGTAAACAAATGGGCAGATCTACGTAGTGGAAGAAACAATAATAAATTGGGTTGGGGTGGTGACTTTGGTAATTATTATGATAATGCAATAAGACAAATGTAAGAAAAGCTACAAGCAACTATCAATAAAAACTTAGATGGAGAATTGAAAATGAAAGACAAAATTTCTCACTGTTAAATTTTTCAAGAACATTCTTGCCTTTTCATAACTAATGAATGGAAAAGGTTCAAATAACTTAACCCAGTTCAGGGACATGGAGGCGTGGAGACTATCCTGGTAGAATTTGACTTAAGTGAGGGAATAGCCCAGGAGGAGATGCCAGTCCATCATTTAGAATTAATAATTTATCTTACACACTTGTATCTTTGGGGATGGGAAAGTAAAACAGGAGTACACAGAAAAAAACAACTCTACATGAACAACTCTACATTGATTTCTTCTTGGCAGTGGGAGTAGGAGGCCAGCTTTCGAACACCACCATCACCACACACTTCTGATCAATTTCAGCCCTACTCTTCAATTGCTGAACTTTTAGTTCCAAGAACTCTGACGGGATATGTTGTGAAAAAGCAAAGAAATAAAAATGCATTCAATTTTTTTCTTTCTGAATTATACCAAAGCAAAATTTGCTTTGTTGCCAAAAAACATGGATGTATTTCTGAAGTATAGTTTTGGTCATTGGTCATTAGACTGATGAGACTATCTATATCTATCTCTCTCTCTCTCTCTCTCTATTATATACTGTATATATATATATATATATATATATATATATATATATATATGCGATGGGTTGGCACCCTGTGTTCGGATTCAGCGTGTTAGAAAATGGATGGATGGATATATATATATATATATATATATATATATATATATATATATATATATATATTGTGAGGGACGGCCGGCATTTCAGTCTGGCCAGGATGTCCCTCAACTGAAAGAAACAGCCTTTTCAGGACACTACATCCCTCGGCAGCTCCTCTAGAGAGAAATGGCTCCTCAGATTGCCGCAGAACAGCACGGGACATGGAGTCCGTATCCTCAGCCCTGTTGGGTGCCGTGGGTGCCGCCAGGGGGAGCTCACCAAGAACCAGGGGGATATTACGAGGACGTCAACCCGGAAGTGCTTCGGGGTCACGAGGACGAAAGCCCGAAGTACTTCTAGGACGTTTGATGAAGGAAGATGTGGTGTTGAGCCGGAGAAGAAATACTTCCGGGTCAGAGACTTTAAAAGGACTCTGGGAAACCCCAGCAGATCGAGCCAGAGTTGGGTGGGAGTATGTCGGAGCTGCTGGGAGTTGGAGGATTGGATTATTGATTATTGAATTGATTTATTTATTGAGAATTGTGGAAGGTGTGGTGCTTTGGGCACTTTATTGAAGAAATTGTTATTAAAATCTTCTTGTGTTTTACACGTGTGTCTGGGACGTCTGTCTGGTGTCAGGAGAGGTGCTATAACACTGCGCATAATCTTGCGTGCTCAGTTGTGGAGCGCAGCCAGATGTTTTTAAATGCAGGTGGTGGGGTCTCGCTGTGTCAGAAGGGAGGCTGCTCTAGTAGCCAATGGGCATTTGTAGCGTTGTAATTGTATTTGTATGAGGTTGAATAGCATCAAGGTACATTCACGAACACACATTTACAAGATCATTGTGATTTCCAAAGGTAAATTACATAGCAATGTGTATACACCAGGTTTAATAAATCTGTTCAGATGTTAATGCATGTTTTTTGACGTGCACATTTTGTAACGATCAAATCCGTGTTTGGATGCAAACAACAACTTTAGCTTGAGACTTCAACACAAATTTTAAAATCTCCATCAGGTACTTCTTTTAAAAAATGTATGCTTAAGAAATGTGAAGTTCAATTAGCCACAGACCCTCCACATCCAACAATTAACAAAAGCACAGGAACCTTTTCATTACTTAAGTTGAAAACTGCTGTATATGAAAGCAATTTCAGCTAAATGGTATAAGATTGTATTAAAAAAGCTTTTTTTATGTACACTACTAGTACATGCAATTACTTAGTTATTTTTGAATATGACTCACTGTTAAAAATATGTAAAAAAAAGTGAGTAGAACATTTTAAAATGCTCTGACTTTCAAACCAGTTCACTAAGCCCAAACGCACTTGCATATACTTTCTTACTTGTAATTAACTTAGGTGTCCTTTTTAAGTTCTAGCTGTTTTAGCGCAAAATGTTAAGTGAAACAATTTTTAAGCAACATGCAGAAACAAAAAATTGTGGCTAACATTTCCAGCCATTTCCTACTCCAATGGCCCAGGGTAGATCTGTGGGGAGCTCATGCCCAGGCTGGATTGGGTGGCAGTCCATAGCAGGGCACATTCACGCACATGCCCACACCTGCTCACACTGTATCAATAGAAAGGCTGAGACACAATAATTTTAAGTTGAATCATTTCAAAAGAGTGATGTTCAGATTCATGGACAAATGAAAACACTGTGGGATGGAGTTTCTGCTAATGAGTAAGTCCTGTATTCACATTCATTTTTGTGTTTATTTCACCTCAGCAGGCACTGAAGGCTTGCATTTGCCATCCAGACAAACCAACAATTGGTGCCTTAATGTGACAAGTCCTGGGCACCGCAGTAAAGTCAGCATGATGTAAGCCTCAGAGTTTCTCATAAATTTGACTTCATACTTATGAAGCTGATGATGTGAGATGGATGAAGACGTGGCGAGTGACCCACTAACATGCTGCATTTGCTTCCTGCCCACTAGCAGCCCAGTGATATAATGAGGATATAATGCAGCTGACACTTGCTAATGTTTGTGCCAAAAACTGAAAGCAATGATAATGAAGGCCTCAGCGGTGTGGAACGTGAAGGGACTGGCTCAGAGGAGAACGATGAAGATGTGTCTACAGCTGAAGACACGTGGCCATGCATCACAGAGCCAGCTTTCTGGGATACACAGCTGTAGTCATTCCTGGAAGCAAATTATCGCATTTAATCTGTGCTGTCTGCTTAAAAAATACATAAAAACGGACAACTCCTGCGGATGTGAAATAAATGGCACAATTTTCTCTTTGTATTTCTGAATTATTTAAAAATGTCCTAAATAAGCTGGAAGAAAGATGACTTCTTGAAACTGCAAATCTGTATCTTGTTGTCAGCCACTGTTAATAAAGGCGTGCCATCGAGTGCCAGTGCAACATCTATGCTACAGTGGCATTTGTTCTTAATGGACCATAGAAGCTCAAGGATGGACTTGTCAACCAGGGAAGTGCTAACACCTTAATTTCAGTTTTCAGTTTATTTTTGTACAGGGTTCATCACTGAATAGTGCTTGCACAAGTTTACAACTATAATGCAAAATTAGACATTTACATGTATGAGCACTGAAGTTACATTAAAGGCACAGTAAAACAGAGAAAATTTTATTTTAACTACTATAAAAAAATTGTGATAATATATAATAATTCTAATTCTTTATTTATTTATTTGTCACATACATAGTTATACAGGACAACACACAGTGAAATGTATCTTTTCGCATACCCCTTGGGGTCAGAGCACAGGGTCAGCTATTGACACAGTGCCCCTGGAGCAATTGAAGGTTAAGGTCCTTGCTCAAGGGCCCAGCAGAGTAGCATCTCTTTTCTGGCAGTGACGGTGATTTGAACCAGCAACCTTCGGGATGCCAGCGCAGATCCTTAGCCTCAGAGCCACCACCAAAAATTCCAATCAACAGGAGAAAATAAACCTTGGAATTGATGTGCTCAAAGCAGGAAAAACGAGCAAGTTTAAGGGTCTAAAGTGACTTTGACAAGGACCAAATTGTGATGGCCAGACTACTTGGCCAAAGCATCTCCAAAATGACAATGTCTTCTGCGGTGTTCTTGGTATGCCAGTGGATTGTACCTACCAAAAGTGATCCAAGGATGGACAACCTGTGAACCAGTCATGGCTGCCCAAGGCTCACTGATGCACATAGGGGTGGGCAACTATTTTTTATGGGGGGCACATGAGAAAACTAGCTTGTTGAGGAGGGCCAAACACATTCTGCCAACTGTTACATTACAGTAAACATGTTATTTTTTTTTTCGCCATAATAAAATTAATATAAACCACATATTCACAGATTTTTTTTGATATGTTGAACTATTGAACATACGAGGGGGGACCCAAAAATAAAGAGAGTTTTAAATATCATATATTTCTTTGAAAATTTCCAAAATGTAATCACCCTCAGCTTCTGTAGCTGAGGAGTAGTGAGAGTTGGACTCCGCCAAGGCTGCCCTTTGTCACCAATTCTGTTCATAACTTTTATGGACAGAATTTCTAGGCGCAGCCAGGGCATTGAGGGGGTCCGGTTTGGTGGTCACAGGATTGGGTCAACTGGGTCACTGCTTTTTAGCAGATATTGTTGTCCTGTTTGCTTCATCAGGTTGTGATCTTCAGCTCTCTCTGGATCGGTTTGCAACTGAGTGTGAAGAGGCTGGGATGGGAATCAGCACCTCCAAATCCGAGACCATGGTCCTCAGCCAGAAAAGGGTGGAGTGCCCTCTCAGGGTTGGGAGTGAGATCCTGCCCCAAGTGGAGGACTTCAAGTATCTCGGGGACTTTTTCACGAGTGAGGGAAGAATGGAGCGTGAGATCGACAGGCGGATCGGTGCAGCATCCGCAGTGATGAGGGCTCTGCATCGGTCAGTCGTGGTGAAAAAGGAGCTGAGCCATAAGGCAAAGCTCTCAATTCATCAGTCAATCTACACTCCTACACTCACCTATGGTCATGAGTTATGGGTAGTGACCGAAAGAACGAGATCTCGAATACAAGCTTCCTCCGCAGAGTGTCTGGGCTCTCCCTTAAAGATAGGGTGAGAAGCTCAGTCATCCGGGAGGGGCTCAGAGTAGAGCCGCTGCTCCTCCGCATCGAGAGGAGTCAGATGAGGTGGCTCGGGCATCTGATCAGGATGCCTCCTGGACGCCTCCCTGGTGAGGTGTTCCGGGCACGTCTAACTGGGAGGAGGCCCCGGGGAAGACCCAGGACACGCTGGAGGGACTATGTCTCCCGGCTGGCCTGGGAATGCCTTGGGATTCTCCCGGAAGAGCTAGAAGAAGTGGCCAGGGAGAGGGAAGTCTGGGCATCTCTGCTCAAGCTGTTGCCCCCGCGACCCGATCTCAGATAAGCGGAAGAGGATGGATGGATGGTAATCACCCTCAAAATACTCTCCCTGTGACAAAATACACTTGTCCCACCACTTTTTCGATTGTTCAAAACTGTTCTGAAACCCTTGCAGAGGCACCCTTCAGTGCCTCCGTCGTTTTCTTCTTGACCTCCTCTACATCCCAAAAATGCTTTCCTTTAAGGTCCCTCTTCATTCTTGGAAATAAGAAAAAATCGCAGGGTGCGAGGTCTGGGGAATTGAGGTGGTGGAGACCACTGTCATCCCGTTTTTCATGAGAAACTGCCATGCACTCAATGCTGTGTGGGTGCGTTGTCATAATGTAGAAGCCACTCGCCTGATTCAGGTCATTTTCTCCACACAGAATCATGTAATCGCTTGAGCACTTTACGGTAAAAACCCTTTCTGGCTCAAAGCTTCTTCTTTCAAAGCCTATCGAAGCATTGTGTCAGCTTCTGCTGCTGTTTTCCCCAAAAGGAAACAGAACTTGATGCAAACACACTATTCTTTCAATTCTACCATCACGAAATCAATGAAGACGGTAACAGTGGGTCAAGAAAAAAATTACACCGACCTTACAGACCTTTCCCCAAGGACACTGCCTGACCAAATGATGCAGAGGGCAGTCTAATACATGCACCTAGCCGGCAAACGTCAGAACTAATGTCCCTTCAGCTTCCTGAAAAAAGTTCTCATTATCTTTGTGTCCCCCCCTCATACGCACACTACTGCATGCTTTCTAACACAATCTACAATTTCCGAATATGAAATACATATTACTGCATTTATCACTGATAAAGTATTTTATTGTCTCTGAACCTTTGACAACTTCGTGGGAAGAATTGAGTCTTTAATGAGCTTCAACTAGTGCTCTGAAGTCTGCTGTAATTCCTGATGTTCCTATTTGCAATACAACAGACTGATGGTCATCACTGAGAGAAGATCTGTACCTGGACTTGTTGAATTTCATTACTGAGAATGTCTGTTCACATACTGTATGTACGTCGATCCAAAGAGGACAAGAATTCTCTGAGCCATTCTTCTCAAGTGTGGGAATTTCTCCTTTTTGAAAGAATTGTGGAATGTCAGTAATGGCACTGACTTGAAGTGTTCTGCCAACAATGCATCAGACTGCAAGTCTAGGAGAGTTCAAGTTGTACCTCACTGGGGACACTGTTCACATCACAAGGAGAGGAGATGGTGAACATTTCAGTTTCCACTGCTTTAAAGTCTTCAGATCACCTGGTAAACTAACCCTGCAGTGCCCGGAACATGGCTGCATATCTGTTAAGCTGATCAGCAGATAGATTCCTCCCTCTCACTGTGGGAAGGTGTGTTAAAGTGTTCTTCTCTACTTGTTCAGAGAGAAGTAGCAGCTTCCTCATGAAGGTCTTGACTAGGCTGTGCATATCAATTTTATTTTCAGTTCATTCATAAGTGCAGTCACATCAACAGCAAATGCTAAACCTGATAGCCACTTAGTGCTGCTTAGCTCAGGGATGGGGTTTCCTTTCATTTCACAAAACCGAATCTCTGATTTCAGATCCCAGACCCGTCTGAGCACTTTGCCCAAGATTAGCCCCCTGACAGCTGTGTGGTGGCCCAGATCAGCGAGATAAGTCTCATGCTCCTCCAACTGTGTAACACACTCTCTGTGATTTAATGCCCTAGGCCTGATGGAATTTATAGTACTTATTACAACATCAACCACATGATTCATTTTCAGCACTGATTTACATAGCACTTCTTAGTGAATAATTCAATGTAAAAATATGAGTTTTGGGGCTGGGTTAGTCTCAGCTATGTTTTCCTGCATCCTTTTTAAAAGTCCAACATTTTTACCTGTCAAATTAGGAGAACCATCAGTTGTCACAACAACTAACTTTTCCCACTGCAGTCCTAATCTTTGTATGCATGTAGTCACTTCAGTAAATAAATCCTTATCGGTTGTTGTCCTTTTCACTGACCGCATAGAAACCAGATCCTCTGTCAGGTCTTTCATTATTCCTTTCACAAAAATCAGCAACTGCGTTGTGTCATGAACCTCACAGCTCTCACCCAAAGCCAAGAAGAAGAAGTTGACATTTTCCACCATGTGTTTCAACAGTAGTACCAGATTCTCCACAATTTCTTCAATTCATCTTGTAAACGTTCGCCATGAGAGGGACAGATGTTCAAATGCATCCTTCTTCTCTGGGCAAGAGGACTGATGCCAACTCCATAAAGCACTCTTTTACAAACTGTCTATCTGAAAATCGTGTCACACACATGCACATGTTAGGCAGCTGAAAGGCTCAAACGAAGTTATTTATATGCCAGACCAGGGGATGGCAGAGTGTACAGACAGACCACGGGAAATTCCACCTGGATTTGATGACGTCACTTCCTGTTATGTGCATGGGTTGGGGAGTGAGGGGGTTGGGTGGGGTTTGGGTTGGCTGATGACGGCACTTCCGGTTCCAGGGCCCAATGACGGCAGTTCCAGTTCCGGCCCCGAGAACGTCACTTCCGGTTCCAGCCCCGATGACATCACTTCCCCTGCCTGACTTTAGTTTGACTGTCTGTTTGTTCGTTTTTTGGACTGAGATCTGTTAAGACCAGTTTAATATGAACCAAATCTTCATCTTTGGTAGCCATACTTCAAGTATAGAGGCAGCTGCCCCCAAACCTTTTCCTATGTTGTCTGAATCCTTTCATAATGGTTTGCTTCTTTTAGCAATTTTGTGAGCTAACATATAGCTGGTTTTTACTGTTTCTTCCTTTATGGCATGAAGCTTTGTAAAGAGACTGGGCTGTTTTTGCAGTTTAGCTAACAATTCCTCTGTAGTCCTCATCTTCTCCTCTTCAGGTAAATTTCTGTATTTTCCAGCATGCTTGGTCTCGAAGTGATGGCTCAAGTTGTAATCTTTAAATGTAGTGATGAGCTCTTTGCTTATCAAATTGATTGCTTTATCTAACCTCCTTGAAAATATGCCTACTGTTTTATGATCTGTTTTCCGCCTCAACTGTTCGTTTTTTACCACTCATTTTTGTTGTGTCTTTGCACAAAATACAGATGGGAGACAGTTTAACAACAGGTGTCGTCTCCTTTATTCAATATAACATGAACAAAATCTGTATCACCTCTTTCTCTGATGCAGTCTTCCACAGTTTCCCAATTTTATATCCCATCCTCTCTGATGCAATCTCCCACAATTTCTCACACATGTCAATTTTGATCTGTGCCTGCAGGGTCATATTTAGCTATAATGCAGACTGATATGCCCAGGCAAGTACTTGCCATCTGCACATTCCACGGGCCAGACAGAACCAGACCACGGGCCACATTGGGTCTGCAGGCCATATATGTCCAGGTCTGGGCTAGCCCATCTGATCCGATCCCACAGAAGAGCTACTTTAGCACAAATTGCTGAAAAACTTAATGGTGGTAGTGAAAGAAAGGTTTTCAGAACACACTGTGCATCGCAGCTTGCTTGGTATGGGGCTATGTAGCTGCAAACCGGTCAGAGTGCTAATGCTGATCCCTGTCCACCACTGAAAATGGCTACAATGGGCACATGAGCATTAGAACTGGACAATGGAGCAATTGAAGAAGATGACCTGGTCTGATAAATCATGGTTTCCTTTTGATCATGTGGACGGTCGGGTGTGTGTGCCCCATTTACTTGAGGAAGAGAGGACAGCAGATGCATTATGGGAAAAAGGCAGTATGATACACTGAGCACTTTTCTGCTTGGAAACCTTGGGTCCTGGTATTCATTTGGATGTAACATATCACCTACCTAAAGACTGTTGTAGACCACGTACACCCCTCCTGGCAATGTTATTCCCCAATGGCAGTGGCCTCTTTAAATTGGACAATGTGCCCTGTTACACTGCAAAAACTTTTCTGGAATGGTCTGACAAACATGAAAAAGAGTACAAGGTGTTGACTTGGTTTCCAAATCCCCCAGATCTGAATCTGATTGAATATCTATGAGATGTGCGGGAAAAACAAGTTTGACCCATGGAGGCCCCACCTCAAAATTTACGGGTCTGAAAGGATCTGCTGGCAACGTCTTTGTGCGAGATATCACTAGACACCTTCAGAGGCCATGTGTATGTCATGCCCCAATGGTCTAAATCTGCTTTTGGAAGCATGAGGGGGACCTACACAACATAAGGCACATGGTTTTAATTTTGTTACTGATCACTGTATACATCTAGAGCAGGGGTAGGCAACGTCGGTCCTGGAGTGCCACAGTATGTGCAGGTTTTTGTTCCAACCCAGTTCCTTAACGAGAATTCAATTATTGCTGATGAAGCACATATTGCTTAAGTGACATTTTAATGCTTCATTTTAGTGGTCTCGCTTGTTAAGGTTCTCCAACCTTAATTGCTTATTTCAATCTTAAACTGCTGCATTCAGTGTTTTAATTGCTCCTTATTAGCAATAAGATGTAAAACAGGGGTAGGCAATGTCGGTCCTGGTGAGCCGCAGTGGCTACAGGTTTTCATTCAACCCAATTGCTTAATTAGAAACCAATCATTGCCAATCTCAGACCTTATTTAATTTTATGGCTTGTTAGTCTGTGCAATGTAAGGCTTTTATATCGTAGATTTTTTTCCTTTCCAAGGATATCATCCAAATGATTTGAAGCCTAAAACAGATCATTTTCAGTCTGTCACATTTTTCTATTAAGTGTTTTATTAAATCAAACCATGCATGATGAACACACACAGATGTAATTGGAAAAAAGCTAGCTGGAGAACTGCTGGCTGCTTTGTCTTTTACATCTTATTGCTAATAAGGAGCAATTAAAACACTGAATGCAGCAGTTTAAGATTGAAATAAGCAATTAAGGTTGGAGAACCTTAACAAGCGAGACCACTAAAATGAAGCATTAAAATGTCACTTAAGCAATATGTGCTTCATCAGCAATAATTGAGTTCTCGTTAAGGAACTGGGTTGGAACAAAAACCTGCACATACTGTGGCACTCCAGGACCAACGTTGCCTACCCCTGATCTAGAGTATATATGGATAATATGAGGGGAGACCCAAAAACAACGAGAATTAAAAAAAAAATAAAACGTGAATTTGTCAAAATTTAATCACCCTCAAAATACTCTCCCTGAGACACAATATACTAGTCCCAAGGTTTTTTCAGTTGTTCAAAACTGTTCTGAAACTCTTGCAAAGTGATAGCCTTCAGAGCCTCTGTCGTTTGCTTCTTGCCCTCCTCTACATCCTGAAAACATTTTCCCTGAAGGTCCCTCTCCATTTTTGGGAAAAAGAAAAAATTGCAGGGTGCAAGGTCTGGGGAGTAGCGGGGGTGGGAAACCGTTGTCATTCTGTTTTTCGTGAAAAACTGCCACACACTCAATGCTGTGTGAGAGGGAGCGTTGTTGTGATGCAGAAGCCACTTGCCTGATCGTCACAATTTCTCTGCACTTCATCATGCAATCGCTTGAGCACTTCAAGGACAGCAGTTGGCCAAATGATGCAGAGAGCAGTCTACTACACGCACCTAGTGGCAAATGTCGGAACTAACGCCACTCCAGCCTCCAGAAAAATTTCTCGTTATTTTTGGGTCGCCCCGTCGTATATACTACTGTTAATTTTTTACAGTTTTTATTGAACTGTATGCAGTATAGTGTCTCATTTATTCTGAAATTAAAGCGGGGAAAGTGAAACTTGCTTTCTTCGACCACTGTTAAGCTGTGCTTGAAGCTGATGTCCAGTGAGGCGCCTACCATGCAAGCTGCTGACTCTCACAAGCTTGTCCCCCCTCATTCTGTTGTGACTTTGTGTCAGAGTTTCCTCCTCCGCTTCCCAAGATCCTTAAGATGGTGTATGAAACTGCACTCACTTACACCTTGGCTGTCTTTGCAATTTCTCTAAAGGAAAGGCCTAAAGCAGGTTAATAATGGTCAGTTCTGTGTTCTTTTGTTAACTGCTCTCTTCTCGCCATTATGATGGCATAACACATTGCAATATTGTCTAAATAATGATTCAGAGAGTGTAACAACCCAACTTGTCCTAACTCCACTTATATCCTGAAAACCCCCTTTTTGTATACCTCTGGAAGTTACATTATTTTTCAGTTTTTAGTAACCTAAACTATTTTCTTTAACCACTGGCAGTTTACCTTTTACCTTTGTACCATTTGAGGCTATTCACTAGACTTAACTGCTTCTTTTTCAATAAAAACTGGAAAACAGCTGTTTTGACTGGTAGCGCATGTAGTGATACATTTAATTAAGTACTGAAATGGGATAAACTGTGTACATAACCGCATTAAGACATTTCACAAACAAGATGAGACCACTGAGTCCATAAAGCTCATTTGGTTAGCTAATTACAAAAGTGTTTCAAACTCTCACCCAAATTATTTTTAAAAGTTAAAGGGGTTTACATCTTATTACCCTCCTTGGATTTTTAATTGATATTCCTTTTGCCTGCATGCATTTGTCTACAATAGAATGCATTTTCTGAATGTTTTCCGAGTTTTGAAGAGTGTCCAAGTATTTTTGAATTGTTTTGCTGCCATCTTAGGATCTGATGCCACTCTAATTTTACTGTCATCATTGAATTTCAAAGGTTTACCAATTATGGCAAAATCAATGTCATTAATATACATTAGAAAAAGTGACAATTCCAGGACAAACCCTGCTGATGACCCCCCATGTGAATCATTTTCCTGTTATCTGTACTCTTTCTTTAGACTACAGTTTTTTATGTGTTGCAACCCATTTTTTCTGAACTTGGGTTGCGCCAAGTCACATTAGTTCTGAATGGGAAAGGGCTGCTAAAGGCTTGTGGAATGCCTTGTGATGGGTTGCCATGGGAAACTTGAATACGGCTACACCCAAACCAAATACCCCCTCACCTTCCCTCAGACAACAATAGGCAGTGATTCTCCAAAGGGGACATCCCCCACCCACCTGGAAGGACAATCAGCAGCGCTTCTCCAAGGGGAATTCATCCCTTGGTTGATGCTCCATGGAGATTGTTGGTCACGGAGAAACAAAAGAGCAAAATTATATTGCAAGAGAAAACGTATAACAACCACTGATTTTGACAATTAACCAACTTAAAATGCAGCTTTGTAAATTGCTTCTGATGCCAATGGCTGCTAGTTTCAAAATTATTCTGTGAATTAGCTGCATAAGCTTAACATGGCTTTCATCTAGGGATAGTAAAGTGTATCCAAGCCTAACTCTAACCTAAATGTCTTCTTCTACAACTTCTTTCAAATGACTTCAGCTAAACTGCCCTAGTACCTGGTATTGATTGTTTTTGTAATGTATTTTACAGGACAACTAATATTTTGAAATGCTCTGAGTGTGACATAATGCGTTTCATTATGCTGTTGTATACAGTGTGGGAGATGGCCGGCTGTTCATCCAGGCCAATACCCCCAGGCCAGCTAGATGGAGCCCTCCCTGTAGCATGGAAGTGCCCCGAAGACCAGCAGGGAATTATGAACAATGGAGTTTTTATTCCCAACCCTGCTGGACACCGTGGGGCCCACCAGAGGACACTGCAGGGAGGCTCAAGGACTTATACGTGCCCTATAACCCGGAAACACGTCATGATCATATGACCAGAAGGAACCACGTGTTTCCCGGTTGAAGAGAAGGACTTTTTATCTGACCTGGAAGTGATAAGAAATCACATGGACTGTAGGATGGGAAACACTTCCGGGTCAGGGAATATAAAAGGACTCTGGGAAAGCCCAGACATTGAGCTGAGCTGGGAGGTAGGGTGGCGAAGTGTCTGGGAGTGGAGGATTGGTTATTGTTGGTGATTAGTGTACTTATATGTGTAGTGTGGAGTGGAGGGTGCTTTGTGCACATAGTTATTATAAAATAAATAATAATTATAATTTTACCCGGTGTTTGGAGTGGTACCTGAGGGTTCAAGGGAGCTCTAGCGCCCCCTACTGCTACAACAGATATGTGTGTGTGACAATTAACTTAGTAGCTTAAACTGTAAGGTGATCCAAAAAAGATTTTAAAAATCCCTCCTTTGCATCCCCTGCTGTCGGCTGAGTTACACCACCGACATAGCCAAGAAAAGCACAGCAGCGTATACACTTCATTCAGAGGTTGAAGAAAGCAAAGCCTACCTCCACCCATTCTCACCACACTCTACAGAGACACCATCGAGAGCATTCTGACCCGCTGCATCAGTGTCTGGTTTGGGAACTGCAGTGTCTCTTACTGTAATGGACAGTGCACACAGCAGAAAAGAGCATTGGACCTCTCTGTCCTCCATTAAAGACATCTTTATAAAACGATGCATTCACAAAGCCTTGTGAAGGACCGCCGAACCCTCCCACTCTCTCTTTGTCCCATTTCAATCTGGCAGAAGCTACTGTATCATCTCAACCAATTCTGCCAGGTTCTGCAACAGCTTCTACCCCTTGGCTATGTGGACTCTGAACTCTGTGCTGTCCCGCAATCCCGCTCAGAACTGTTCATAATAGCTTATTTATATGCAGTACATTTGTTACACACTATTTTCATTTTTAATTATTAGTTGTTGTTATTAATTTATGTATTTCTATCTATTTAAAATTATTACGGTCTATTCAGTTAACTATTATTTATTACTTATTCATTAGTTATTTATCTATTTATAGTATAGTGTAGTTCTTTACTTGTGTTGCACTTGTCCTGTGTTTTTGTATATGTTGCAACTCGGTCCAGGGAAGTGTTATTTTGTGCCACTGTATGCTGCTATACAATGTATTGCTGGTATGACAATAAAGCCACTTCACTTGATTTTTAAAATGATATTGCATTCAAGACATAACAGTTCTCAGATAAGCACAAGACTTGAAGTGGTCCAGCAGTAAATGGTTGTGTACCAGCACTGCCTTTCCCACTGTGACTTCCTTCCCTCACCACTTTCAATTCTAAAATGTGAATAAAATTGCCCTCAAAACTCCAAAGAGGCTCACTGCATGTGCTTTCTGGTCTAATGTTCTAATGTTCACCCAGATTGAAACTCTGAGGGGACACCGCGAACACCCAACCTGTGCTTGATTAACACACTGGATAAAATTTGCAGCGCATCATGAGGGGAGGCAAGAAGACGACAAGAACAGAGAGTATCTACACTTATTTGTTTCCACTTTGGACATTAGATTAACTTCAGATTTTTTTCTACTAGACAGAACGTAACATTATCAAACACAATTAATCCAGTTCAGGGGTACAGGGTACCAGAATGTACTCCAACTGTATTGTGTGTAAGGCAAGAACTAATCCTGGATGAGGTGCCAGTCCATCCCTAAGTATAGTTTTACATGGGGACATCCTAAAATCACCATTTACCCTAACAACACTTCGTCAGCATTAGGGAAGAAAAACAGAATGTCCGAGGGGAAACCAAAACAGATATGGAAAGAATGTGCAAACATCAAGCAGACAATGAGCGAACATGGATTCAAACCCAGGACCCTGAATCTGTGAGGAAGCAGCACTAACCACTGAATCACGGTACCCTGCCCAACAGACGGTCCACACATCATATCCGTTGTATTCTTCAATAGAAATTTTTTACTTGGCATTGTAGAACTGGATGCTGCCATTATACTGAAGGCATGTTAAATATTGTGAACTAAAAGCCGAACACAAATTGATGAGCACTATGCAGTTAAATCAGTGTAACTAACTACATGACTTGTAAATATAGATGACAACAGATCTTCTTTGTTTAAAATATGGATCCCAACAAAGCAGTTCATCAAAAGACAAAGTTTCATTTTGCAGCAAACAGAAATCAACTTTCTGAAGGTAAAAAAAATTCAGCCATGTCACCAGAAAGACGTTGGGATCAAGAGCCACATGAGCGATCACTAGCTAGTTATAATCCATGAGCATGCCCTTCAATTTTAAAGGAGTTAAATTCAAATCAATTGCATTTCTTGGCCCATTTAATAATCACAATCAGACGCTGACTGTTTTCCATCATGTCAACCATTTATAAATTGCTTTCCAAATAATGAACTTGAATCAATAGACTTAAATGCATTCAGCCTCGCTGGTAATAGAGGGCACGATGCCCATTTTGTTTTATTTATTTTGAAAAATTAAGCAGGGTTTTTCACTTTTTTTTTTTTCCTTGAAGCTTCACGTCTCAGCAGTCATTTATTTTGTTGCAGGCATATATTTTTAATTTGTTAGCGGATTGATCTCGAAAGGCATTATTAGCAAGGAGGGAGGAGAAGAGAGGCAATAACAAGGACATAAATAACAGTGCTGTTAAATTTTTTACAACTGTAACTAAACAATGAGAAGGACCTGTTGGAAACTTTGATTGTTTGTATAGACCCTTGTAAAAAAAATTTACTATTAACTCTTGAAAGACCATTGTATCGTAAAGATTTTAAAAATTTTATTATTTTGGCCCATTGCTAGAAGCTATTGCAGCAAAAGTGTCCTCCATAATATTTTGGGACAAGGACACAATTTTCCTTGATTTACCCCTCACCACCACAGCTTAAAATTACAAATCAAACAATTGAGACGTGATTAAATTGCACATTGCGGACTTTCGTTTAAGGGTATTTGTATACATTTCAGTTGCACCAAATACAAATAACAACATTTCCTTATACATGCCCCAAGCCTCCTCCCCATAATGTTTGGAACTCATCAATGGTAAGTACTTTAAAAGACTCATACGTAGTTCTTTGTTGCTTATCCCTTACATGTAATGACTGCCTGAAGTTTGCGATTCATAGACATCACCAGGTGCTGAGGGTCTTCTCTGGTGATGCTCTGACAAGCCTCTAATGCAGTCATCTTCATCTCCTATTTGTTTTAGGGTCTTGTCCCCTCAAGTTTTCTCTTTAGCATATGGAAGACATGCTCAACTGGATTTAAATCGGGTGACTGGCCTAGCCATTCAAGAAATCTCCATTTTTTATATCATCAATGAAGATAGGTGTGCCAGTACCTGAGGCAGCCATAAATGCCCAAGCCATAACATCCCACCACCATGTTTAACAGATGAGGTGGTACCCTTTGAGTCTGGGGCAGTTCCCATGTGTCCCCACATTTTGCTCTTCCCATCACTCTCATTCAGGTTCATCTTTGTCTCGTTTGTTGACAAGACCATTTTCCAGGATTCTGCAGGCTCTTTTAAATACTTTTTTCTCAAACTGTAACCTGGCCATCCTGCTTTTGTGGCTAACTAGTGGCCTGCATCTTGCAGTGTGGCCTCTGCATTTCTTTTCATTAAGTCTTCTGCAAATAGTCGTCTCTCACACATCCACATCTGCCTCCTGAAGACTATTTCTGATCTGTCGGACAGGCGTTAAGAACTTTTTCTTTACAATAGTGAGGATTCTACTATCATTGGTAGTGGAGGTCTTCATTGGCTTACCAATCTCTGTGTGATTATGGAGTTCACCCGTGCATTCTTTCTTTTTAATGATATTTCAGACAGATGATTTAAGTAATCCTAAGGTTTTAACAATGTCTCTAATGGTTTAATTCTTGTTTTCCCGCCTCACAATGACTTCTTTGACTTTCATTGGCACAGCTCTCATGTTGAGCAATGGCAACTGCACAAAAGGTAGAATCAAGCCGAGGTATCTTATTTCTGCACTAATGAAGCAATGAAACCCACCTAAGAAATCACACACACCTCTGACGCCAATTGTCTCAAACACTACAGTGCTCTGATATAGAGGGGCCATGTAGAAAAACTGTCGTCATTTCTTCATGCTGTGACTGAAATGCATGGAAATACTCTTAAATGAAAGTATGCAATTGTTTGATTTGTCATTTTAAACTGTGCAGCAGAGCTATAAATCAAGGAAAATTTGCATCTTTGTCCCAAACATTATGGTGGGCACTGCACATAAAACATCTGTATTCATCTTTCAGTTGTCCAAACACTCTAAAGTTTTTATTTCCGAGAAAAGAAAACTGTTTTTCTATTTTTAAAGAGATGTAATGTTTTTAAATCACAGACATTGTTTCAATGACTCCATACATATGAAATTTCAAAAACAATATATGGTGATTTCCCAATGAGATCAAATAATACCATTATCAACAGAGCTATCTGTCCATGAGAGTGATTTCCCAATAAGATGAAATAATACCATTATTAGCAGTGCAAGCTGTCCATGAGAGTTAAAAATGTGATATGAAATAAAAATGGACCAACAGATCAAAATTCAAATTGCTACAGCTAGAAACACTATGTGGTCCCTACTAAGAAAAAAAGCTGTCTGTTCTATAAAACCAGAAACATATCATAATTTATTTTTCCTTTGTAACTTGATAAGTGGCTGCAGAAGAAAGTTAAAATTTTAAGCAGAAAAATGTTCAACAGAAGAAACAGAAAGGTCCCTTCTACCTCACGGATGATAAATGCGGTAACTGGTATGGCAGCAATTATGGCTTTCCTGTAGGCAGGCAATGTGCTTTCAATGAGAAAGCATTTTAGGTCACTTGGTCACATCTCATTGCCTTCATTACTTATATTCTTAGTTGAAGGGATTTCACACTCAGATGAACAAAAGCAACTTGTGTTGTTATACACTTTGTGTCCACATTCTGTCACGCTCCTATGCCATTCTTATTATTGCTTGGAATAATTAGCCTGATAAGAGAAAGCTACAGTAGCTCCAAACCCTAAAACAATAGCTGGGTATCCTGACATCATAAAAAAAAAAAACAAAATACTGATAACCTTTCTAGTCTAGCACAACTAATCCCCTACCCAGTAGCTCCTCTATGGGGCTTTTTAACCCTTCCATCTGTTAGTATCTTCAGTCAGATGAGTCCACTGTCAACTTCCAGATGTTCAGGGTTGTGCTTATACATTTTCAGTTGATAAATTTAGCTTAAAACCACACAGTACTATTCTGCGACTAAATGATTTAAATGGCCAAAGGGAAAAGCAGTAATATAATTAAGAATCTGATTTGTTCACAAAAGGAAATTTAACCTCTAAGGTTCATTTATAAGTCATGCATAACTTTCCTATTTAACATTAACTCGGCACAGATAACCTCAGATTCAAAGGAAGAATATCTCAACACTGGTTACCTCAACTATGAAACCTCACCAGGGGCTCCGTTCGCTAGCCGTTCCTTTCAGGATTCACAGACATGTCGATCCATCCTTGGATTGCTTCCCCTCAAAGGGCTACACTTCAGAATTCCTTCGCAACAGCCAAGAGCCATGACAGCTACTCCTGACAGATTTGTTGCACCCAGATGACTACTTTTGAAAGGGCCGCAGAATAAGCATAATCGCTACCCCTAAAAGAACGTAACCTAAATAAATGCAGTTCATTTTATTAACATTCATCAGTCATTTTTAAATGTCAGTAAACTACAGGACAATGCTCAAACTGTATTTCGATTAGTACTGATGTTAATTTACAGAAAAAACAGGCATAAATGTTAGATTTAAAAACAGACAACTCGAATGACTCAGATCAGGGTTACACAGAAAGCTTGGTATCAGGGGGTGGCTGTACTGTACCTTTAGTTGTTCTTTTTAAGTCGGGTGATGGCTGGAATTGGAGTCTGTAAATGGCAAAATCTGACCAAGCTGTCTGCTCTCAGTCCTACAGGGATTCTGTAGAATGAATCTGTTTAAAGCAATTAATCAATTTGATTCTGAAAAATAATGAATTTTCATTCACTCATTTTCCCTACCCACTTCTTACACTAAGGATCAAAGAGAGCTGGATTCTGTATCTGCAACCACTGAAGTCACAGTCTAACCCTGGATAGAATGGTACATCATTGGAGGACACACACTTAGAGTTCACCAATTTAGGGCCACTGATGACCAAAACCTAAGACCTATGCGTCTTTAAAATGCTTGGAGGGAGCTGAAAAACCAAGAAAAACCTAAGTGGACGTTGTACAGACAACACTGGCCTCAGTTCTGACCCCAATTGGGCTATTGGACAGCAGTTTGCCACACATGTTAGCAACTGCTGAACCCCAAATTTGAGGACGCTACAGCAAATTAAAGAGAAGGGCATTCAAAAAGAACCTGGAGGCACCTTTTCACAGAGAATCTGCAAGAAACCACCAGGTCGCAAAGTTAAAGCAAACAACCCTTAACAACTTTTAAAAATATTTGGATGGGATTTTGGAGCAGCACAGTTATAAGCCAACTAAACGAGTCTGATGGACTAAACAGCCTCTTCTTATTTTCCGATTTCTCACGGTCTTCTGTGGTTATCTGACCCTAAGGTATGAGACATTACTACTTCTTCTTCTTCTTTTGGCTGCTCCCATTAGGGGTCGCCACCGTGGATCATCTTCTTCCATATCTTCCTGTCCTCTTCATCTTGCTCTGTCACACCCATCACCTGCATGTCCTCTCTCACCACATCCATAAACCTCCTTTTAGGCTTTCAGGGTGCACAAACCAGTGTGTTTCTTTGTGCAAGTCACAAGCCCAGATAAATGGGGAGGGTTACATCAGGAAGGGCATCCGGTGTAAAATTTTGCCAGATCAATATGCGGACAACAATACGTGACAATATTACTATTTTTAGAAAATGTCACATCCATACATTGAGGAAATTCAGGATTGCATTTATTGTGATTTTCTGTGTCAGTTATGTAACAAGAGTTACTGACAAGGTGGTCAATTTACAGAGAAAGTGTAATATGATGTTCAAATACATTTTATTCTTTTGAAAGCATTTTTAGGGTTTATTTTAAGAAAAATAGAACTGAATAGTTAATATTGAGGCAGATAAAGCATAGAGTGGCATCAAAAGTGATTTGGAAAGACGAGAAATGACAGGTATTTAGGACAAAGGGGAAGCAAACATTACTTAAACCATCATGGATTATATTTGTATAGCTGAGATCAAGTCTGTGTTGCGTCCTAGAGAGCCAAATCAGGATCAATCAGAAGATTCTGCACCCTAATGGTAAATCCAATACGGTGAAGGCTGAGTGAGCAAAGCAGATGATCACATTTTAATGAGTCTTTTCACTGCCCCTATTTGATTTCATAGTCAGGCAAGCTAATTGCAAGCCAATGGAACTGATTAATTGGCATAACCTTAATGATTACGTCTCACCAATACAGCACAGAGGCTAACCCTCAAAAATCAAATGCGTGTTAATTCACCAGAGAAACACCTGCTGATAATTCATCATGAAACAGAAGCTCCAGGACTCCCCTCTGGGTTGTCATTTCAAGAAAGAGAGACAAACTTTGTTTGCTAAATGAGATGAGCCTATCGAGATAAGCCATCTGCCTAGGGCAGATGGCTTTTTTTGACTCAATCACAAATGCTAAACACTGGATAATGTAAACTTTAATGAGTTTAATATTAACTCTCCTTCGAGTCATCGCTCTATCCTTATCTACAAACACGTTATTGAGCTCTGGTAAAACAGAAAAAGGATTTCTCAGAATTGTCAATATTAAATATAAGCAAATTGTGAGTGATCATTATCTTTATGGAAAAAAAATCTGCACGAGAAAGCCTGATGATGTTTAGAAGAATCATAATACATTTATAATCTATAAAAACAACATACCATTCTTAAGCCTACACAATCAATTTTAGGATTACAAATTTAAACAAGAGTGTCATATCATACTGTGACTGGAGGTATTAATACCTTGCAGTGTTAGGGCTCCAGTTTGATTCTTGGCCTCATTTGGGTGTAGTATGTTTTATCTCCATATTTTCTTAGGAGATTTCATTCTTCTTTCTCAAGTTGAACACATGACCTAACAGTTGGCTGCAGAATCTCAAGACCCTTTATCTGCCCATAAGAAATATCATCCAACTTGAGTCAAGGCAATTAATATATGCCACAAAATCACTGCATTGTCTTTTTCAGTGTACATCTCTGACACAGCTCTGGGGTTTTTACGATATCCACGTCCTTGACTCATGGATTAATCAGACAAAACAACCTGTTTACAATAATCCATCGTAATAGATGGGTGGGACTCTGTTTGATTATTGGCTGCCAGACCCTCTCTGTCACAAAGTATGAATAATGAGTTGAGCCCAGTGTTTGACTTAGCTGTTAGCCAGCTGGTTGCATTATAAATGGGTTTATTATTTTAATTTTTTGAATGTTTTCCTTCAAAGATTCTTGCACTCATTTTAGGAGTTTGTTGAAAATCTGACATTATTTTTTTTAAATTAAAGCTTACTTTTGATTCTGTGAATTATTTTGAACTGTTGTTCATCTCCATTTTGTCATTCCGTCACTAGGACACCGCCCATGTTATTATGGGTGTGTCCTCATAGGTCATGAACCACCAGTAATGACGTGACTGATTAAAAGGTGGCCATTTTCAACACTTCCTCATTCAAGTGGGAGGATTCCAAAAATCATTTTAACGTTCGATCTTGAGCAAAAAAAAATCTTTCTTCTAAATACTTCTTTTGGTTTTGACTTTTGCCTGTGTTATTTTATTTTGATTTTTGCTTCTCATTTTGGTTTTGGTAACCTGCGGTAGATATTTTGGTTCAACTAATTTTCTGGCTTCTTTTATGCCTTCTCTCCTGTTTTCCTCTTTAAAAATCTTCTTTGCTAGTACGTTAGCACAAATTGAAACTTAGGCAGACCCTATTTCCAGCGATCTGTATGCAAACACAAGTCTACCACTGGCCACAATACTCTTCAGTCTTCACTGCTACCCATTCTCTCCCTTAACTGCCCGTAGACACAGTCAGTCACTACCCACCTACTTAATTTAAATGATACAAATGAAGCTGCCACTAATTTTGCAATTACAAGAGAAGAGCAGACAACCAAATAAAATGACAGTCCAGATGAGTACCACAGGGCCAGCTATGACATAAAATCACCCATCCATTTTGCAGTCTCACTTATATTAGTACAAACTTAGAACCAACTCTCAAAAAGAATCCAAATAATGGATGGATGGACAAATAAATGGATGGACTAATAAAACGTGTAACTGGTTTTACATTTCAAATGTATGACTTATCCGCTGACATTACAGGGGGTGCTGGAGCAGAAATTTTTTAGGCTGGATGGCCTTCATGACACCTACTTTTATGATGTGCTATGACGACAGTGACCTTATTCTAAGCCCAGAAAATGGCTGTTAAACCAGTGATGACAATTATACATAATATGTTAACTGAATCAAGGAAATACTCAAAGAATCTTACTGAAGGAACCTTAGACTCATGATCACATTAAAGTAATGTCAAATGAAATCCATTAACATAACTTGTTAATGCCATGTAGCTTCACAGGCCATCACAGCTTGTCAATATTTTATAACTATATTTTACAGGAAAAGCGTAGTGACAAGTGTAGTGGGCGTGCCAGCCACCCAACCCGACACAGACAGACACCAAAGGCACTTATAAAAACAGAAATGCTTTTTATTTTGTTTCTTCACTTGTGGGTAACATCTTCCCTGTTCCCACAAGCCAAAACACGGACCCACTAAGCACAAACAGCACCTCAAACATGATACTCTCTTTCCTTTTCTTTTCTCCTCCACTCCTCCTCGGCAAGCTTTGTCCACCTTCCGCACGACTCCGGCTCACCGAGTTCTGTCTGCTGGCTCCTTTTATATGTTGCCCAGAAGTGCTCCAGGTGCTTGATGACCTACCTCAGGCAGCACCTGCGGGTATGGTGCAAGGATCGCCACATACGGGCTCTGGAGCACCTGCAGCGCCCATATCCCAACAGGGCTGTAAACAACTCCATCTCCCATAAAGCCCTGCAGGAGTCTGAGGTAACATTGCAACTTATCGAGGATGCCATCTAGTGTCCCAGGGGAGGTATTGTTCTGACTACGCTTGCTCCCCGGGTCCTTTTCATGAAGAGGGGTCCCAGCCGTCTATGACAGTGTACTACGAAAAATGATGTGAGTATATTTCAGAAATATGTGAATGAAATTAAAAGGATCCCAGTGAGAAGAGGCAAATATCACAGAGAAGGTACTTATGTCTGGAAATGAAACACTACAGAAATTAACGTAATCAGACACAACGGTAAAGCAGGCTAATTTTCAAAATTGCGACCTTCAATCTTCATGATCAGAGTTAAGGGGCATTATGTGGAAGAATAATTTTTGGGTAACATAGCATTCATCTTAAAAAAATAGCATAAAGGGTTAATAAATGTCAGAAACCTGTTCAGGAATATCAGGACACCAGACAAAGGTCAAGTGAACAACCAAGACAAAATGTAATACACTACATGTACTAAAATAGAGATCAGATGGCCTGTATTCAACAAGATTGGACGGTAGTTATATACACAGAAATTTCAAGGGTGGTGGCTCAACTCAAAGGGTATAATAAGAAGAAGAAAATTCATAAAATAGACTTTCATTTTATTTTGATCATTTGGGTGTAAAAAATTGAACCAACGAGAGTGAATGTGTTGATTGACACTCTTATGTAAATTCAGCTGTTTATAAAATAGACCTACACCTTTAATACTGGACCTTTCTGATCATGCTGTAGAAGAACACTCCCTGTTCAAGCATTAGCAACAAATGATGGCCACCACTGTGTCCCTCAAGCTAAACTGCAGCCTTCCACTGTGCACATGCGGATATCTGAGCACAGAACTGCACATCATTTGGCTTCAGATAAGAGAGAGAGAGAGAGGGAGATGCGCGTATTTCAAAAAAACAATAATAAAAATATACAAAAAGAAAAAATAAATACCAAATATATTTTTATTTTACACAAAACTCAAAAAATGAAAAACAAATGAAAATGATGCAATGATATTTTAAGGAATTATAAGTTAATTAAATGATTTTTAATTTTTTTTAACATACAGTATAAAGAAATATCAAGCTTTGATTTTTATTTAAACTTTAGATAAAGTTGATGCCATTAAAAAAGAACAATTAAAATTTGACTTTGTGATAATTCATTCAAGAAATAATGAATAGATATGTCATTTCCATCAGTGGAAAAAAGTCCACCCTAGCCTTAAATAGCCGGCATTGGCCCCTCAAGTAGATGTTTCCTACAACTGTGTTCTGGTCCCTGACATCCACTGGGTGAAAGTTTTTCCCACTCCTGCATGCGGGGTTGTTTCAATTCCTTTCAGGCATGCAGTGTTTGACGAGGGTCTTGAGTGCCCAGCCTGTTTCAGATCTTCCCACAGCATCTTGATGGGATTCATATCTGGTCTTTGACTTGGCTATTTCAGAAAACTTCCATTTCTTTCTTTTCCCTGGTGGATTTACTGGTATGTTTAGGGTCATTGTTATGTCGCAAAGGTCCACATTCGGTGGAGCTTCAATCTTCTGACAAATGGTACAATGAAGAATTCAGTTCATAGTGGATTCTACACCAGCCCCAAACCATAACATTTCCATCACTAGATAGATAGATAGATAGATAGATAGATAGATAGATAGATAGATAGATAGATAGATAGATAGATAGATAGATAGATAGATAGATAGATAGATAGATAGATAGATAGATAGATAGATAGATAGATAGATAGATAGATAGATAGATAGATAGATAGATAGATAGATAGATAGATACTTTATTAATCCCAATGGGAAATTCACAATGCACTATAGTTGGTATATCAAGTTCTTCTGTTTGCATGTTTGTCTTTGGGTTTCAAACATATCTTCTGGTACTGTGGCCAAATAAAAATAACTCCATCCTTGCCCTATCTGTCCAGAGCACATTGTTCCTAGGTGTTCATGGGTAAATTTGAGTCTTGCCCTGATGTTCTGACTTGCCTTGCACTTTGACATCAACAGAGGCAAGAGCTACCTGGAGATCCTGTAATGAAATCTTGAGGTTCTTACTGAATTCTTTCAGCATCTTGCATTCTGTTCTCTGGCTGAATCTGCTGGGGTGGCCTGGCCTGGATAACCTGGTATAGTAAAACCTGAAGTATCCGTCAGGGATTGGGACCAAGGAGGATAAGAGAAAAGACAGATAACGGAACAGCTACTTTAAAAATGATATACAGTGGATTAGTTTATGGAATAGTCGTATTTATTTACAAAACACAACTATATTAGCAAAATATAATAGCGCATTTACAAAATTAATTCATTCATATAATATTGTAACGACCAGCATAATAAGCAAACACAACTCAGAGGTACTGGAGTTTTCTACGTTTAACTTGGAGTCTTCATTCTGTAACAAACTGTGTCCCATCTTATACTCCATTATTTGGCTTATGTTACATACCTCCAAAACAATAAAAGAAAGTTTTCTCTACCAAATTGGTTTATCTCCTGCCCGTTAAGTTAGTTTATTTCTCTATACCACAAACACTCCTGCAAATTGTCTCGTGACTCCCTACTAAAATCTTCCTTTTGTCACATCTTCCTTTTTTTCGTAACTTCTCCTGTTACTCATCTCCTAAGAGGCCCCTTACAGAACAGAAGCCCTTCACCGAGTCCCATCACTTACAACATTCATTTCACCCTTTCTGCTTTCACACAGAGTGTCACAAGCTGCTTACATGTCACAATATATTAACAAAATATTACAGAATTCAAAAAGAAAATTACAATACAGAATAACATTGTAAGAGCCAGTCTTAGAAAGTTAAAGTTTTGAGATAAACTCAGATTAATGTTTGCTGAATTTAAATAGAATATAATTTCTTCCATAGTCATAGACAATGGTATGGTCTTTTCCTCCTATAAGTTAGTAAGAGATAGAACCTTCTTGCTATAAATGAGATACAGTGTGATAATACGCTCTTGTTGTGTTTAGAGCAGGTCCCAGTAAACAGGGACTTGAAAGACCCATTTTTAACTTAGAAATGGGATAAGCATACAGTTTTCTGACCGCTTTGAAATGGTTCAGAAATGGTAAGTGAATAGTAACGATTTAAGATGTAACAAGATTAAGCTTAGAACTGAACTTTTCTTATTATAAATTTTTCCCTTTTTTGCTATATTATTTTTCTTTTTTGTGTGAACTGTTTTATTTTGAAATTTCATTTGTCTGTCCAGGATTTTAAATCACCTGTAGCTCGCAAACCGTTTGACCTATTGACCTGAAATTTGGTACACATATTCTATGTGATGTCTACTATCTGCTTTCGGGGTGATGATTGACGTCCAAGGTTATTAAACTACCCACTGCGCCACCATGCCGCCCCTTTTCCATAGATTTTTCACTCAAAATTAAAAGCAGCTTATGCAAAAATGGTGTAATTTGCAGATGTTAAAGACAAATCCAGTGAATTCTATTTCCCATGAGAAAGTGGGTGTGAGAAAAATAGGAAAGCTGTGGGTTACTAGTCCTTGTTTAACTGTTTTGCAAAAAAAAAAAAAAAAAAGACATGTAAAGCAAATTTCGTTAAACCACTTTGAAAAAATTTGTGTAAATTAGTATAAAAATGTTTTGAGGATCAGTTGCCTGTTTTTCACATTTCACTGCTACTTCAGGCTTGCTATTGCTCTCCAGATGCAATCAGAGATCATACATACCCACTTAATCTAGAGCAAATTTCCAAAGACAGAGCCCAGCTCTTGATAAGGTGCCCTCTCACCCACATACCTGCACTGACTAAAACTCAGGTGTCAGGACAAATGCCACAGAAGCCTATAAAGAACTTGCATACCTCCTCACAGACAGTGCCCAGGTGTGTGCTTTAAACCCAGGACACAGAATCATGAGGCAGCAATGCTAACCACAGTGCCACCATGCCACCATTTAGGTAGCAGTACAAGTTAAAACTTGGTTCCATACCAGGATACAAATCATAGAAGACTGCTTTAAAAAGTGCACTAATAGCCAGTGTGACATTTTAGACTCTACAGATTCAAATAGTCCTTCTCCAGCCCAATTAGGAAAAGTCGGATTTTTACTCATTCTTGTTTCCTTACTCTATCTTATGGCACTCACAGTTATGTAACTGGGGCTATTTATAGTCACTGACATGACTATGAGCTAAAATATAAAAATACACTTTTACGAACGGCACAACACATTCTTTTTATTTTCCTTTAAATTAATGCTAATTGTATTGTATGTTTTATGCTTATAAAAAGACATATACTATTCTGAATGGTCACTAAATCAGCTTTATTAAATGCTGCTGCTTTTTGTCTTTGAAGCCCACTCTCTAACTACTAAATTCAGAAAAATCAGAAGCTCATTCAGCCTTGAGGGATCCACTCTTTGTGAAGCTTCTTAGATGTCCTATTTGAAATATGAATTTAAGACCCCATTGTTATTTTCAGTAAATTGTTAACTAAAGTCATTTATAAAAACACAAGAAAGCTGATAATAAGAAGAGACCATGTCACCTTTGCTGTTAACACAATACACAGTAATTTAGCTGTGGTCTTTACAAGTTCAAATGCGTTGTCATGTGTATAATACATATTGTAGAATAAAGAAAGTCTGACTTGCATGTCTCCTCAGAATGCTGCTGACAGTGATACAACACTAACAATGGGATACATACTCACATAAACATACCTCAATAAATAAATAAAAAGCATACATAAAGTGAAATATGAAATATATATATATATATACAGTATATACTGTATGTGCAATAGGCAACATTCATATTTACTCCTTATTTGGAGTAGTTCAAAAAATTATACAATTATTTTATGTTTACTGGATTAGTGTGTCTACAGAAAACAGCATGTTTTATTTTAGAGTTTCAAACATTACTTCTGTAAAAAGTGAAGCAATACAATAAAATAATGAAATGACCATAAAGAATTAAACTAACATAGTAATAGACTACTTTCTAATTAAGAAATGTGAGTTATATAGTCTAGTGTTTGATTAAGCACACAGAACTGTTAGAGAAACAGCTATCTAGAGAGAATACAACTGGACAAGGGACAGCCATACTAAAAAGGGGTGAGTTGTGATAGATATGGCAGTTTAAACTCCAAAGCTTACACCACAGCAAAAGTGAGCATAGTAACAAGACACAGGGAGAAGACATCCTGAACCATCCAAATATCTCTCTACAAGAATATCACTGCAGACAGATGTTGCCAGATGTGCTGTACAAGCTTTTCTGCAGAAGCACAAAGGGCGAGGTTGATATCCACAAACGTGGTGGCTGGCCATGAAAAACTGAGTGAAGCAAATGAGAAATACATCAAGATTACTTCCTTAAATAAGATGATGTCCAATACCACTATCAGCTGGAAGAAACCACTGGGAGCCTGGTTCACCCACCTACAGTCTGGAGACGTTTTATGAGAAGTGGTCTTCATGGGAGAGTTAGCAATCAAAATATCCACTCCTCTAAGGTGAAAAATAAAGGTAACAAATCACTTACACAAGAATACACAAGGACAGGGATAAAGGAAAATGGCAGCAGTTGCTCTGGACTGACAAGTTAAAGTTTGAATGTGTTTGTTTTGTTTTTCCACCAAACAAAAAACAATGATGGAGGATTCCTGCAGACTTGGGCCTGAATTACCCCAAAGGGAGTTGGCTATCTGAGCAAAAGTGATGGCTCCCTCGTTACTGAGAAGTTCACACAGATTCTTATCCAACTGGGAGGCATCTGATCAGTCCCAACTTCATTCAGCAGCATGATCATGACACCAAACACACAGTCAAAATCATAAAAATAAAACCTGTCTGTAACAAAAGGAGAAATCCTGCTGATGGTAGTATGGCCCACCACAGATCCCTAATTACATCATCATCAAGCCAGATTGGGATTGCAGAGACAGAAACAAGTAAGAAAGCCAAAGTCTTTTAGGATGGCAATTTCACCAAGAGGCCTGGAACAACCAACCACTTGAAGATCTTGAGAAACTATGAGGGGCGTACAAAAGTTTCCGCACTTTTTTTTAAATCTATTTATTAAGAAATGAAATTAAAGAGATTAAATCTTGCCTGAAGAAGGGGCCTGAGTTGCCTTGAAAGCTTGCATATTGTAATCTTTTTAGTTAGCCAATAAAAGGTGCCATTTTGCTTGACTTTTCACTACATTAAGAATTACATCACTTTACTACATAGTCACCTTTCTTTGCGTTTCAATTTTCCCAGCGTCGCACCAACTTTTTAATGCCCAATTACTACTACTCCCACCTTCACCGTTTCCAACGAAAATATAAAAGTGCACAAACTTTTTGAACGTCCCTCAAACATGGCAGAGAACCTGAGAGAACCACTTCTGGTTTTGAGGCAAAAGATGGTCACACCAAATATTGATTTGATTGAGATTTTCTCCATTTACTGCACTTCTATCTATCTATCTATCTTTACAGAAAGTTTATTCCATCCATCCATCCATTTTCCAACCCGCTGAATCCGAATACAGGGTCACGGGGGTCTGCTGGAGCCAATCCCAGCCAACACAGGGCACAAGGCAGGAACCAATCCTGGGCAGGGTGCCAACCCACCACAGGACACACACAAACACCAAGCACCAACACTAGGGCCAATTCAGAATCACCAATCCACCTAACCTGCATGTCTTTGGACTGTGGGAGGAAACCGGAGCGCCCTGAGGAAACCCACGCAGACACGGGGAGAACATGCAAACTCCACGCAGGGTGGACCCAGGAAGCGAACCCAGGTCCCCAGGTCTCCCAACCGCAAGGCAGCAGCACTACCCACTGCGCCACCGTGCCGCCCAGAAAGTTTATTGATTAATAAAAACTATTCAAAGTATTATTTTTGAAAGCATTGTTCAAGCATGGTCTGAACATCCATCCATCCTCTTCCGCTTATCTGAGATCGAGTCGCAGGGGCAGCAGCTTGAGCAGAGATGCCCAGACCTCCCTCTCCCCGGCCACTTCTTCTAGCTCTTCTGGGGGAATCTCGAGGCATTCCCAGGCCAGCCGGGAGACATAGTCCCTCCAGCGTGTCCTGGGTCTTCCTCAGGGTCTTCCTGCTTCCCGGTTAGATGTGCCCAGAACACCTCACCAGGGAGGCATCCAGGAGGCATCCTGATCAGATGCCCGAGCCACCTCATCTGACTCCTCTCTATGCGGAGGAGCAGCGGCTCTACTCTGAGCCCCTCCCGGATGACTGAGCTTCTCACCCTATTTTTAAGAGAAAGCCCAGACACCCTGCGGAGGAAACTCATTTCAGCTGCTTATATTCGCGATCTCATTCTTTCGGTCACTACCCATAGCTCATGACCATATTTGAGGGTAGGAACATAGATCAACTGGTAAAAATCTACAAAGGGAGGAGATAAGTCACGTATTTTAAAATAGTTTTTTATTTCTAAGCTTTCAACTCCTACCAGGAGTCATCATCAAAGGAAAATAATTACACACAGGAATCAAAGGCAATATATAGATGGGTGTGGGGGGGAGTGGTGGAATAATAAGGTGGGGTTCGGAGGGCTTGGAGTCGTAACGTCTTATTAAATATGTGGTAAATATGTCTTTTTAAATGTCTGTTCAAGGCGTTTTCATTTGATTGCCACGATTCAGCCAGCTCTCTGTCTCTTTTATATATATAGCAGAAGAAACATAAAAAATAAAGATACAGACTAACAGGACAAATAATATGACCAATCAATATATATATAAATGTGTAACTGCAAAAAGAACTTAAAGAGTATAAGTATTTAGTTTGGGATGTCAGGAGTAAGCACTGAATTGCCTGAGAGCAGTGGACAGAAAAGACCCCCAGAGGCACATCCTAACGCATCAAGGACGAAGTGTTCCAAGAGAGCGCTTCCTGCAGGGGATGGAGAGAATTTTTCATGATGGCATCCAATTTTTCATCTATCCTCTTTTCCACAACAACTTCTAGTGTGTCCAGGATTTGCCCTGTGATGGAGAAGGCTTTCAGATAAGTTTGTTCAGGCGTTGTGCTTCTTTTGAGCTCAGGTTGCTCCCCAGGAGACCACAGCATAGAAAACTACACTGGCTACTATGGACTGATAGAACTTTTCCAGCAGCAGGCCAAATACATCAAAAGACCTCAGTCTCCTCAGGAAGTAAAATTTGATTTGGCCTTTCTTGTGCAGCGCCACAGTGATGTCAGACCAATCCAGTTTGTTTTTTATGTGAACCCCCAGGTACTTGTAGCTCTTTACCACATCCATGCCCTCCCCTGAGTAGTAACTGGTCCCATAGGCTTTTAAATAGTAATATATGCACACAAGGGCTTGTGCATTATGACTGTCTGTTCATTAACCTTATAACCTGTGGACAGAAACTATCTCTGGACCTGATGGTGCAAGTTTGAATGGTCCTGTCCAGAAAGGAAAATGGAGGAAGGTAACTGAGCAGGGTGGTCTTTAATAATCTTGTTTGCCTTTACCAGTGTGTTTTATATGTCCTGAAAATAAGAGAGCTTGGTCCTGGAAATATAACGTGTCAGCTTCATCACCCTGTACAATGCTTAACAGTCTTGTGCCAAGTGGGTGCCATACCAGGGTGTCATGCTGCCATTGAGGATGGACCTGTGCAGGTGAGTGAGAACATATGGAGAAATCCTTGCTTTCCTCAGATGTCTGTGAAAGTAAAGGTGAGCTTTCTTGATTAGAGACAAAATGTGTTGTGCCCACTTCTGTTCTTCATTGATGGACACCTCAAGAAATGTACACCTGCTCACCCTGTCGACATCATCACCTGCAAAGCAGATACAATTTGATTTCATATTTTATCTATGGCTATTCGGTCATCCATTTTTAAAATTGCCAATTTATTGCAGGATCAAGGGGTGACAAAG
The DNA here is from genome assembly GCF_900747795.2 of Erpetoichthys calabaricus. NCBI lineage: Eukaryota > Metazoa > Chordata > Cladistia > Polypteriformes > Polypteridae > Erpetoichthys > Erpetoichthys calabaricus. The sequence continues at coordinate 302,949,238 of NC_041395.2, read as the reverse complement.
TCTAAACCAACAGGATGAGGCTCAACCCAGGATGTAGCCCCTGGACATTTTAAGCCACTCTATTTGCACTGCTTAGATCCTGGCCTGACTACAGTGGAGTCTGCATGTTCTAGCCACATTCTCATGATCATCCTTCGTGGATTATGAAATCTGAAGATATGTGGTGTTTTGGTTTTGTGTGCATTAAGAGTGTGCCCTGCGATCTCCTCAGGCTTGGTTACTTCCTTGAACTCATTGTGGTATGATGGGCTATGACTTTCCACAATGTCCCACAAATCTTTCTAAAAAAGGATTTAGAAAACATTTATTCTATTTTGAAAATCAATTTAACTCATTTTAAGGTCTTTTGAGATATTGTCAAGAGCTAGATAAATAATTAAATAACTGATAAACTGATGGGTGGTGTTGTGGCACTTTAAAGAGCATTGCTGCTTTACTAAAACTGAACCACATCTCAATTCAGGGCCAGGGTGCATTTTGTTTGCACCTTCTATCACTGTGTGTGTTTCATCTAAGGTCACTCCAAAAGTATAATTCTAACTTTATCGACACACCTCATTTGCTATGAAGTGAGTGAACGTGTGCGACCAGTGGTTCCTACCATGTGCCCACTACTGCCAGCGTCCTTATGAATATACAACCAAACCATGGCGGTAATCTGCAGTGCTCCCATAAGTAAATTAGAAAGCAACAAGCTCCTCAAATAATTTAATTATTCTCCGAAGACAGACGCAAAATCATGAAATAATAATGAATATTTGCCTTTTCACCATGTATAAACAGTATCTCTACATAAATGACATAAATCAAAGTTCAGCTGCAGCTACTCCGCCAGGAACCAGATGAGTACCAGGGAGCAGAATCAAAAATACGATGATGAGTGAACAACAAACTATTAACTTATTTCTAGTATTATTCATTGTAAAGTTCAAGATAAGAATTAAGGAAAAAAATTAAATGAAGACGTAAGAGGTAGGAAGATGTGAGGAAGTAGGGCACATTTCAGCGCTGGTGCCACCTCTTACTAAACTTTGATTCTGCTCATGGTGCCCCTAAAATTGCATTATCAAATCAAATCAAAATGTATTTATAAAGCACAATTTTAAAACACCATAAGTGTAAACCAATGTGCTGTACAATAAAATTAAAAAATATCAATAATGAATCAGTAGACAAAGTACAACAATTACATAAATACTAAAACAAACAGGTTAAAAGAACCAATTAGAAAATAAACAATTTACAGAAAAACAATGGATATGAAAAAATTAATACATTATTAATAAAATTGATACCAGAGTTACTCATATACAGTTAAAAGCAATCGAAACAAGAGTGTTTTAAGTCTTGATTTAAACATTTGAGTTGAAGAAGCTAACCTAATTTCAATTGGCGGAGCGTTCCATAACTTTGGTGCTAGTACTACAAAGGCATGATCACCCTTTGTCTTCATCTTAGACTTTGGCACAACCAACAATTACTGTTGAGAGGAACGTAAAGCGCGGACTGGTGTATATGGAATGGGGCAACACCATTTAGCGATTTATAAACCAAAAGTTAAATTTTAAAATGAATCCTAAATTCAACTGGGAGCCAATGAAACAAGGCCAGAATTGGAGTAATGGACACAACTTTCTGAGACCCAGTAAGAAAACGAGCAGCAGCATTCAGAACCATCTGTAGCCGAGAAAGATGAAATTTACTGATTCCAGAATAAAGTGAATTACAATAATCGAGGCGCGATATAATAAAAGCATGGCATACCTTCTTCAAATCAGAGTACCCCAGAAACGGTTTGACTCTCATAAGCAGTCTAAGCTGAAAAAAGCAGCTCTTAACAATGGACAAAATCTGTTTATTAAAATAAAGATCGGAATCAAGGATAACCCCAAGATTTTTGACGTGGGGTTTGCAAAACCCAGCTAATGAGCCAAGCTGATCCCTGACAGCCCCATCAGAAGCCATTGGTTCAAATACAATAACCACAGTCTTACTCTGATTGAGATTCAAAAAACTTACGGCCATCCAATGTCTGACCTCATCAAAACATTTATGTAGTGACTTTAAGGACTCCTTAGTCATGGGTAAATAAATCTGGGTATCGTCAGCGTAGAAATGAAATGAAATACCATTTTTGCGAAATATGGACCCAAGGGGTAGCAAATACTAAGAAAATATCAAAGGACCCAGAACAGAGCCCTGTGGAACACCATATTTCAAATGAGCAGTAGAGGAAAGTACAGACTTGTCACAAACTGAAAAGGTCCTATTAGTGAAATAAAATTTAAACCAATCTAGTGCACCCCCTCGGATTCTTATGACACTTCAGTAATTGATCGAATCAATGAATGTTCTCCAAGAATTAAGGTAATGTTATTAAATAACACACAAGGGGCAACACCATTGCATATAAATCCACATTTTATTTAAAGAAATATATACTGTGACTTGAAGAGTCATTCTTGTGCTGCCCCCAAATTCAAATAAAGCCAAAAAGATTCCAAAGAAATAAACAGGGGCTCAGTAAAATAAAAATGATAGTGAACAAAGGGGACAGGGTGTTGGATACAAAAGACACAAACATATAGAGAAAACTCGAACAACTACAGTCACATTGGCCCATTGCATACATGGATAGCTTTCTACCAGTCAGGGAGGGTTGCTGGCCCACTTATCTAATAAAATGTTACCTCAGTCTCTTCTGGATTACATCTTCTGTTTCCTTATTCTGGTCTCTGTTTCCCACAACAGTTGAGACCTTGGTTTTCCTTCCAATTTGACCCCAAACTCCCCTACTTCTGGAGAAACTCATACATCACATCACAGGTCAGAAATTTCATAACTTCACTTCACGGGTCAGGAATAGCATGAGAAAGTCAGGTGTCCATGTTTTTCTAGTAGAAACAGACGTACCTACTATTCTGAACTTCAAGACTTCCTGAAAGATCCAGGACAACTGGACAGCTGGACAGTTTTATAGTAAAGAGCACCTCTTAGCTGCCACCGATTGACTGGACTCACAGATTGATTTCTGTCATTCATGTCAACTGGCTTTCATTCCTGATGATATCTCAAGAGAAATTCACTCCTGTGAACCACCCAGTATATTGGAGGATAGCACCCCCTAATGGTGGTGAGCCAGTGCAGAAGCCACTAGGGCATCTTAGGGTCTGTCTTCGGTCTTGCACAATGTTAAATTGCCTGCATCTGCAGTACCTATTGAACCCTTTGCTCCAATACAAATGATTTATATTAGGGCAGGGCCGCAGCCATACCTTAAGTGAGGATATGAGAATGAGGAAAGCTATAAACAATAATCTGAAAAAACAAAAAATAATTAATGAATGGGTGGCACAATGGTGCAGTGGCTGATCCAGGGCACCTTATACCAGTGTTTACTTGGGGTTTTCTATGGGTATTTGTGTTTTCTGCCCACATTCCTAAACTGCACTTTGTGAGCCAGTGGGACTATAATAATAATAATAATATATTTTATTTATATAACTCCTTAGCAATGAACTGATAGCCCATACATATTTGACTCCTACTTTGTAGTAAGCCTGATCAGTAATAAGGATGACTCGCCACACAGGGAACAGGTTGAGCAGCCGGTGTTCTGGTGAAGAAAAACAAGCTATCTAGCCCTCAACACTAACGAAACAAAAGAAATGATTTTGAACTCTGGAAAAAAAATATCCTCTCCACACACACCCAAACATTAGTGGCTTCTCCATTGAGGTTCTCAAGGGTGCAAAGTTTCTGGGAATGTACATTCTGGAGGACCTCACCCGAGTGCTAACTCTACCAGTCTAGCCATAGAGGTGATTCGGTGTCTTCACTTTCTGCCACTAGCCTCCCCTCCATTATCCTCTCCATTTTCTACACAGGCACTATAGAAAGAATTTTGATCAGTTGTATCATTATCTAGTGTCACATACGTACGCTTGGAAGAAGATTGGTAGTCTCAAATAATGCTGTTTCTCAGCCGAACCAAGGACTGGCACTGAAACCTAACCACCTCTCCTTTTGTCCCTCTACTGACCAGCAGAAGAACGAACCAAACAGTGATGTCACCACCAACCATCTCTCTGATGCCGGCCTTTCCTGATGGCATCTTCCCTCTCAGAACCCACCTACCCAATACATCACCCTGGACCATCCCCTTCCTATATTTTGCCCATATTTTACCGTCTGTATTCAGTTCTGTTTTGAACTCAGTTTTAACAATATGCTTTCTTTTTGCTGTATTTTTCAGTATATGGGGTGGCCATCCCCAAATCTTTGAGTCTCCTGCTCTCCATATTTACAACTAGTGTGGGAACTGCAGTGCCTCAGACCGCTAAACCCTGCAGCAGATAGTGAAAACAGCAGAGAAAAATCAAAGGGCTGTCTCTCCTTTCTGTCCAAGTCATACACCATAAATGCTGTGTATGGGAAGCGTCCAGTATTGTGGATGACCGCCTCACCCCTCCCATGGACTCTTTGTTATTCTCTTACTGTCTGGAAAGCCATGTTGCAGCAAACATGCCCACTCTGCCACATTTTACGCAAAAATTTCTGTCCACAAGCTGTGAGGCCCCTCAACACCCTGCTACTCTCATGACATACGCAACCATGAAGGAAAGCCACTGGATTCATTTACTGTTGTCTGTCTATCACAGGGACCTCACACACATACATGTGCACAATGTATTTTAAATGACACTCTGTATTTCTAGTACTTTTATACATACAACTACATACACGTTGGATAGATCTTGTGTTAACATACATAATGTACTGTACATATAAAACGCATATATGACCTGTTGCTATCTTTACAGAAGCTTTCGAGGAACTTCCGCCCTTTATGATAAGGTGCAACCATGAGGGACTTCTTGCTGTTAAATGTCTGTTTGTACCAAATATGCTGCTAACTTCGTGTTGTAACTCCTACTTCTACTTCTGCTACTTCTTGGTACTACAACACTTATTAAGGAAACGCTTTGTCTATCGTATAACTGCACTAAACATTTGACATTTTTTGTGTGTTTTTCTTTTAATCAAGTTGCCTTGTGGTTATAGAGACATGTCATTTCATTTCTCTTTGTACTCTGAATGTGGACAAATAAAGCTGACTTGAGTTGAATTGGCTGGTGTCTAATACTGAATAGTTAGGCTCCAGTCTGAAATGCATTATGTGAGTTTGAGAATTATTTTATGAAGTACTAGCTGTGCTGCCCATCTAAGATGGGCCGAAATCTAAATAATCATCCGTAGACCTCAGCATATTGAGCGTTAAAGTTTGCAGTACACATCTATTGGAATGCATTTTGTAATGCATACAGTAATAAAATACAATGCATCTGTCATTCCAACAGATGGCCCCGTCACAAATATTTTAGTATTAAAATGCATTTGTTATGTGCCATCTGTTGGAAAAACAAATGCAATGCATATGCCTCTGTTATATGCCACATGGTATGGGATTTGTAAAACGCATCAATGAAGTGTGCCAGTATCTGTGGCAACCATACATGCCCAAGCCATAACACTTCCACCACCATGTTTAACAGATGAGGCGGTATTCTTTGGATTTTGGGCAGTTCCTTTTCGTCTCCACACTATGCTCCTGCCATCGTCTCTGACACACACATCTGCCTCCTGAAGATGGACAGGCATTTGGGGCTTTATCTTGACCATAGTAAGGATTCTTCTGTCATCAGCAGCGGATTTCTTCCATGGCCTACCAGGCCCTTTGCAATTACCCACCAGTACATTATTTCTCCTTAATGATATTCCAGACAGTTGATTTAGGCAATCCTAAGAATTTACTGGTGTCTCTAATGATTTTATTCTTGTATTTTAGCCTCATAATGGCTTCTTTGACTTTCATTGGCACAGCTCTTGTCCTCATGTTGACCAATGGCAACTACACAAAGGGTAGAAGCAAGCTGCAGTATCATATGAAGCAATGAAACACAACTGAGGAATCACAAACACGTCTCATGCCAATTGTCCCAAACATTATAGTACCCTGAAATGGGGGAACCATGGATAAAAACTGTTGTCATTTCTATATGATATGGCCAGTGCAAATACCTTTAAATGAAAGTATGCAATGTGCAATTTAATCACGTCTGAATTGTTTGATTTGTAATTTTAAACTGTTGAACAGAGGGGTAAATCCAGGAAAAAAATGTGCCTTTGTCCCAAACATTATAAACAGCACTGTATGTCTTTGTTATATGCCATTTGATATGGGATTTGTAAAAACAGTGTTAATGTTTGTGATGTGAAACACAACGCATTTTATTACTAGAAATGTTTGTGACGTGCCTTCTGTTGGAATGACATAGACACAGCAACCGGATAGACACACAGATATACAGAAACACAGACACTCATCATTTTATTAAGGTGGAAAAATAACTGTTACCTTACTTGTAACACTGAAATGCTATAGAATGAAGAAAAATGGGTGAAACAAACAATGCAGTAGGTACTGTAGGTAGTATGGACTCTCCTCATGACCTTAAGAGTGAGTGGTTCCAGTTAATGAATAGACAGGTGTCATTAGAGAATAAAGTGCCTTATATCCTCCTACAGATCATTCACAATAACAGCCCATCAGTAGTCATTCAACTTAAATACTGCCATTCAAAAACTCAGGTTCAAGCAGACTTCTCTAAGGCGGCAGGAAATTTTATATCCGGCAAGCTGTGCCTCAGTCTGTCAAACACTAATAATATGCTTTGCTGCTGTTGCACATTTAGCTAGATTACAATTTCCAAGAATGAAAATCTATCAGGACTGTAACAAGAGTAACTGCTTCACTGATGTGAAACCCGCAACAGCAGCGATACAGCAAACAACTTACAGAATCCTAATAAATTACAGGATCGCATTGCATCCTTCACTAGACAGAATGCAATATGGATGTTAAAAGGGAAATGAAAAAAGATGGATCCCACAGAATACTGGAGAATTCAACATGGTTATGGCTATTTTTGTGATCACGGCCACATATAAAGATTGTTCGTTGATCAAGCCTATCTTAGTGAGAAAAGGATAAACCTTTCATAACAGACAGTGTGCCATAGTGGCTAAAGCACCTTAAACCACAATGTGACTCTGAGTGGCCCTGAAAAAGCCTCTTTACATTCTTATGGCCCGGCTGTACTCATAAGTATGGAAACAACCAAACTTGTGTATTGCTTTGGATAAATGTGTCTGACAATATATAATACTTGTTCACTTGGGTCTTCATTTTCACTTTACATAAACATGTATCAAAAGATGTAAATTCCAGTTGTGAATAATGAGTCTAGCACCTTAAATTTACAGACTTCTGACTCAAAGTTGTCACTATGGATGGCGTACATCCTGAGATACTTCATTAACAGCTGCTCACACATAAACACAATATATTTCTGTTCAGTGATTCATACTAAGTTTGCATTTATTCAGCGGTGTGATGGTTAAAATCCTAGCCGAAATGCAGGCTCTCATCATTAGTGCCGCTTTTGTGACATGCATTACAATGTTACACTCGTGTAAATAGTCCCAGAGTTGCTTATATTCATTTTTTTTTTGCTAATACTTCTCCAGCCAGATGTTCCCAATGACAGCCGACGACAGCGTGATCTGTTTTTAAGCAGAGCTGGGGAAAATGACCGACTACCCCAACATTGCAAACAGGAATCCAAAAAAATGTGTCCAAGCAAAAGAAACTCTTTCAGTGCATTATTATTCATATTGTACATTTGACAGCTCTTTTGCTTTTAAATTCACTGGAGAACAATTCTAACCGATTACCTCATTTTCAATGACAGTGAGCTAGAAAGCTACCGTAGGCAAATTCCTTCCTTCCAACTTTGGAAAGTTTGGCACGGCAAAGAGAAAATTAAAATTCCCAGTAGATTACTATTATCTTTATGATATATTCCTTGACTCTGACTGTTATCTCACTGTAATGACTGGTGGATTTAATGCCTAAAACGGTATCCATATCTAATCTTTCTAGCCAATTATGAAAATTGTTTTAAGACATTTTTCAGACATAAGAGCAGAAGAACATAATGAAGACCTATAAATGAGAGGAGACCATTAAGGCAGTCAAGCTGTACACTGGACACTTTAACCTTTGCAGATGACAGATCTCAGGTAATAGGCCTTAGCCTGCACCTTGTGAAGTAGGACTGTGTTTTCCGAAAACGGTAAGTCTAAGTGATTAACAAGCAACTTTAGGATGCACGCATGTAACCTATGAGCTACTTTCTCGTGCGTTTCTCAAAACCCTTCTTAAGCAGCTACTTTATGTGCAAGTATAAGGTACTATTTATTTAACCCCCCACCAAAGTCGCCTACCAAAAAAGCATCATAAGTCAACTGAAAAGACTGTGGTGGCGCAGTGGTAGCGCTGCTGCCTCACTGTAAGGAGACCTGGGTCCTCCCTGTGTGGAGTTTGCATGTTCTCCCCGTGTCTGCGTGAGTTTCCTCCGGGTACAACGCTTTCCTCCCACAGTCCAAAGACATGTAGGTTAGGTGGATTGGCAATTCTAAATTGGCCCTAGTGTGTTTTTGGTGTGGGTGTGCGTGTGTGTGTGTGTGTGTGTGTGTGTGTGTGTGTGTGCGTGTGTGTGTGTGTGTGTGTGTGTGTCCTGCAGTGGATTGGCGCCCTGTCCGGGATTGGTTCCTGCTTTGCACCCTGTGTTGGCTGGGACTGGCTCCAGCAGAACCTGTGTTTAGATTCAGCGGGTTGGATAATGGATGGATGGATGGATATTTTCATATTGGCCCTTCAATGAAATAATATATGAAGTAAACATGACATCATAATTTAATAACCAAGTACAAACAGAGTATAAATAAGCAGAAAATGGGGCATGATAAATGAAAAAGAAATGACAGGGACACCATTAAAGAAGCGCATACTTTTCAAAAGATGCAGCCTGCTCTTAATTTAAACGACGGCACAGTGCCATTGTTTATTAAGACACACAGCGGCCTTTCCAACAGCAAGAAAAACAAAAGTGAGGCTATACATTGAAGAGAATAAGCCTGCATATCAATGCCTATTTTAGTCTCTTTCAGACACACAGACACCACCTGAACAGTCTGGATTAGATATTGTGACGTGTGAGTCCCTGTCTTGCACCCCAAAACACGAGGCTGAGTCTCAGTACTTTAGCAAAACCAGCTTTATTCCGCCTGAACCAGGAACAGCACGGTTATTTATTGTAGTGGGATCTACCTCTCTCCTATACACAGAATCAGGCAGGGTCATGGCCAAGTAATGCTGTTGCCTGAATTTCTAATGTTCCTTGCATCACCCATCGACGACAGACACTTATAGCGCGAACGCAGTTGGCTCGGATTTGCTGTTGCGGTGAGCCGTTACAGTTTTGGGAGCCTGCGGTTGCCCCAGCAACTGATAAGCTGTCTTCCACAGACACGGTGATTGCACTTTGGGATGCTCTTTGCCGTGTTGTCCCATTGGGGGGAGTCCCAAAAGAGTTTAGAAGCCTTACAATGCACTATTTAATCTGCATAATCTGTCATTCTTTCACCATCATTAAATGAACTAAATAAATTCCATGATGCATTAAAAGTTCCACACTCCCTTAGACTGTGCATGGTGTGCTTACTTCTCAAGTATACACTCACAACTTTAAAACCACCTGCCTAATATTGTTTAGGTCCCCCTCATGCCACCAAAACACCTTTGACCTGTCAAAGCATGGACTCTGCAGGACCTCTGAAGGTGTCATGTGGTACCCAGCATCAAGACACTAGCAGCAGACCCTTGAATTCCTGTAAATTACAAGGTGGGGCCTCCATGGATTGGACTTATTTTTCCAGGACAACCCACAGACTGGATTGAGATCTGAGGAATTTGGAGTCCACGTCAACACCTTGAACTCTTTGGCATGTTATCCTGCTCAAAGAGGACACTATCATCAGGGAATACCAGTGCCATAAAGTGGTGTAAGTGATCTGCAACAACCTTTAGGTAGATGGTGGATTCCAAGGTAACATCCACATAAATGCCAGAACCCAGCGTTTCCCAGCAGAACATTGCCCAGAGTATCACACTTTCTCCACCATCTTTTTTTCTTCCAACAGTGCATCTGCAGTTATTTCTTTCCCATGTAAATGACACACCAGCCCACTGTATGATCTAAAAGAAAACGTGATTCATTAGACCAGACCTCCATGCCCATTGTAAGCATTTTTGATGGCTACACAGTTCCACATGCAGCAAGCTGGATGCACTGTATGTTCTGACACCTTTCTCTCAGGTCCTGCTTTATACATTTTTTAGAAATTTGTGCTACAGTATCTCTTCTGAGAGATTAAACCAGACAGGCAAGCCTTCACTACCCATGTGCATCAATAGCACTTGGGCACCCACAATCCTTTAGTCAGTTCACCGGCCGTCCTTCCTTGGACCACTTCTAGTAGGTACTAACAACTGTATACTGAGAATACCCCCAGAAGAAGGGTCATCTTGGAGAAGGCCTGACACAATTGTCTAACCATTACAGTTTGGCCCTTGTGAAAGTTGCTCAGATTCTTATGCTTGGAACACGTCTTCTTCTGACTGCTCACCTGCTGCCTAATATGTCCCAGCCCTAGACAGGTGCCACTGAAACAAGATGATCAATGTTATTCACTTCACCTGTCAGTGGTTTTATTGTGTCTGATTGGTGTATAGGTTATATTATATTATATTATATTATATTATATTATATTATATTATATTATATTATATTATATTGTTTTATTTTATTTTATATTATATTATATTTGTGAAGACATTGTGGGTACTCCAAAAACACCATGCCACAGCTTCATGAGCTGCTGGATCCCAAATGTGCATACAATATCCCTATGTGGTCTTTCTAGAACATTTCAGAGTCTGGGCATAACATCTTTTGATTATTTTTTACCAGCAAACCCGCGATTCTCGATTAATCACATAGTTTTAAAGCCATCTGAGAATGCTGATTCTTCAAAACTTTTAAGAAACATTGAAATATCTTTATAGTACATGTTTTATTATTCTATCCATCTATTATTCCAGTGTCACGCCAGCCCCAGCGAGAATACAGCGCAAGGCAGGAACAATTCGTTAGCGGGGTGCCAGCTCCTTGCTAGTGCTGCGACGCCGTGTCCTCACATGTTTAATTATTAACAATATAGATTACTGAAATGAAGTTAAAGTTTTAACTGTATAATATAATAAACATATTTTGCTGCATTTCATCTTAAAAATGATATTGTCATCATATGTAAATATGCACTAAAGTGGCTCAGGTTGTGCAATTTTATAACTGTATTGCAAGTTTACAGTGAGGTAATTGTACTTATAAGTACAAACAGTTCTACAAGGAGCACTTGATGGACTGATTGAGTGCATTTATAGTTCTTGGGATGAAACTGTTTCTGAACTGCGAGGTCAGTACAGAAAAGGCTCTGAAGCATTTGCCGTATGAGAGCATTTCAAATAGGCAGCATGGCTGAGGCAGCGTGTGCTAGATGCTGTATACTGATAATTCTCTTTCCGATCAGCTGCTGTAGAGCTGTGATTCCACACTCAGATGCAGTGATATAAATACTCTGAGTGGTGCAGTGAGAGTAATATGGAAAAAGATGATCCACTGTGGCAACCCCTAACAGGAGCAGCTGAAAGAAGAAGAAGAAGGTACAGTGAGAGTAACAACGCTAAAGCAGCTATGGTATTTGAAATAGTTTGGCTATTCCGTGAACCATTATATTGTTACAGGTTAATTAAAATCAGACGACTTAAACTAATAAACAATATGTGGTTAATTTCAGTGTATATGATAAAGCCGCGTCAGGGATGTGGATCTAAAAAAGAAAGGGAAATCACAGTGGAACAAAAGCACTGCTTTTATGCTGGGTGTATCCTGGGAAAGTTTTCATTTAATTAAATAAATATATTTGTATTAAAGCGGTTTCTTTTTGGAGCCGTGACTCATCTGGTTCTGGTGTTTCAGAAGCACGTTGTAGGCGCCTGCGTTCATTGTTTTTATCAATGTGGTCTCGTTTTTGTTTTTCTATGGCTGTGTTGTTAGCTAGAAGTTGTTTGCTGACAGCGGCAGATTCGCGTGCTGAAGTGACCCGAGCTTGGAGGGCTACATTACTAAACAAAGGTGGTATATGCAGTGGTGTGTGTGGTCGTGTTCAGGCGGTGGTTGTAATGTGTACGGCTTGCTTGTGGCCTCTGGCATCTGTGCATATATACAACCTGGCGTGCACGCTTTATCTCAAGTGTAGTTTACAGGTCATGTTGTGTTGTTTGGGCGCCACCTACTGACTCTGGGAAGCCGCTAGGTTTGACTCGGGGGCGCTGAGGCGCCAAAACAAAAAAGGATTTGTATTAATATGAAAGTTATGCAACAAATATTATAACTTTAAAAAACAGCCCATTTTGATAAAGACATTTGAAACAATTGCACAGCAGCTGTCAAATAATTAATGTTACTTGTATCAGCACTGGTGGAGACATTATAAGAGACACTTGAAAATCATTTCTCTCACAAGTACAGTATTGTCAGGCACACTCTTGCATAATACAGAAATTGGTTTTAACTTTTAATATTAAATTCACAATAATGATCATTAGTGTTCTCTGCTTAAGGAATGATAATTTATTGCAACCCAAACCTTTCAACAAATATATCAAAGCTTTTTAGTGCAGAGAAAAAGTAAAATAAAATGCCTTAACAACCTTCAAAAGGGAATCAAAATCACCTAAAATAAATTCATCTGCTCTGAGCTAGTTTAATCTCCTTTTCTTTTGACTCGCCAATATTCGGCGAACGACATTTTGGAGATAATGTCTAGTATCTCAAATTGAATATTCCACTTCCACTAGTGGCTTCTGAGTGATTGTAATCAGTTATGATTGCCAGTTTTGACAAAACTGAATAATGAATGAAAGATATGAAGGAAAGGTATTGTTAGGTAATTAGAAAGATTTAACATAAGGCATCGCCTAAAAAGCTAAAGATTTGACCACCCCATTACTAGCAAAACAAAGGAGACAGCAAGAAGACTGACACGCACAATTAGACCATTCAGACCATCAAGGTGTTTTGTTAAACTAATGTCTGAATTCTCTCAAAACCTCATCCGGATGCATTTTACACGTCATCAGCATTTCCATTTCAACCACATGACTCAGTAGTTTATTTCAGACTTCCATAACCCTTTATGTGAAGAAGTGCTCCTGTCTTAATTTAACGTCCACTTAATTTCCACTTCTTCAGTCCCCAAATATGTGATTCACAATTTAACTGGAAAATTTCTTATCTATCAATTTTATCAGTTTGGCTCTACTAAGTGAGGAGTCATCTGTGCATTTACTACTCCAACAATTCATCCTTTTGTTTTATGCCCCCACAGGATTTCTGTTAGGGGCTTGAAAGAAAAATCTTATTGCAGTAAAGTATATAAATCCTCCACACTATTTTAAATCTTCCTTTTTGTCTGAAACTTTAAAAGTGATTATCAACTGCCAGATGTTCATTCATTTGAATCTTTGCATTTGGAATTTTGGCTTCACCGCAGCATTTAGACAACTCTTGGACAAACTGTAGGTAACCATTTCACTGCTGTCTTTAATTCCATTTATGATAACACTCTTGGCAGCCTTAAGAACTGAACTCAATGAACAGGCTTCTACCCCTACAAACAGATGAAGTTTGATGAATTTCGTGGGGAATCACACATTTTCGGCTTCTTTCATGTGGTATGTCTTAAGATTTGGTATGTGGTCAACTATATAATCAATGTGTTCAATCTGAGATTATTATTGATTTGTGCCCTCCCCCACCATAACCTATCATCTATGGGGGAGGAATGAAGGCTTTAGATTAGTCAAAAATTTTAATCTCCGTTTTTTTGACGGATCTCGACGTTTTAGGGTTCCCTGATACCGAAAACATTGATATCTCAATGATGGGTGTGTACCTGTCTCTGTGTGTGTATCACAGTTTATTGAGGATGGTCTAGAGCTAATGTCTTGATTGAAAAATGACCAAACTCAAAACTTAAGCCTGTTATGAGATGACGATGTGCTGATGACTTTTTGAGCCAAATCAAGCAAGAGAAAGAGGCACTCTAGAGGAACACTCAAATACCGTAGTTCCGCAATTAATTATGAACTGTTCTCATCAATTGCTATTGTAATGACCTATGTTATGATCAGAAAGATCAGCATCAGAGTGGTAAAAAATTACTGAACTGTTATAGAATAGTTTGGGTAACTTGGTTCCTATGGTGCAAAAACCTACTGACTCTCACATCCAAATTTTTATTGTCAGCACTACCTAATCTTTCGGTCATAGATGAATGATATCCATTTGTCCATGAAGATTACTTCTGAAATCCCTTTGTTAGTTTAGTTTATTACAGTAACCCTGGTGGTTTCAGACAGAAACTAACCCCGAATGAGGAACCAGTCCAAATGAAACATAATATTGGTAGGACAACTGGAGCACCCACAGAAAAACCTAAACAAAGCGAGACGGTGACCATGCTGAGGCCTGGACCCTGCAGCATAGAAGTATCAGCAGGCAGTGCTAACCGCTACACCATTGTGTAATACATATGATTTAATTTGATACAAAGCAAATACCTTATGAGAAATGCTAAATACCTAAACAACATAATCCCATTTAGAAAAATGTTAAATGTCAACAAGATAGGAATGTAACCATTCCAGATTATCTGTTTTTGCTTATTATCCAATATAAATGTCAGAAAACAGTTTTCAGAAGCCAGTAATCTTTATTTCACTACTTCACAGCTATGGCACAAAAACATAATGGAATGACAGAATAATGATGGAGTCTTATACTGGGTCCCAGCCTCTCAAGATTTAAACAATTTAAAAAGATTCAATAGACAATATGGTAAGAATGGACTCTGTTAAAATACATTTCTTTTAAGATAGACAGAAAGTTTGAACAGCAGGGGGCACCATCGAGCCCCCATATGCCAGACACACACAGCCCTACACAACACCGGGTGCAATTGTAAGGATTTTTAATCCAGACAGCTGAATACAATTAAATTTACAGCCTTCTCCTTCTCACTTCTCTCTCTCTTTCTCTCCTCCAAAAGTGTAGCCCACTGCATCTCGACTGTGATTCAGTCCAAATGAGGCAACGGGCTTTCTTTTAAGCCCAACCCAGGAACTGCTTCTGGTCTCTTGACCCAGTCATCTGGATTACTCCTGGGTCACGCAGAAGCCAGGGCAGTCCTCCCCTGACAGCGCCCCCTGACGGACCCTAAAGACCCTGACAGGGTTGCCCTTCCGGACTCCATTTCCCATGCAACCCTGAGGGTGTCCTAATTGGGTTTAGCCCTGAGGAACACTGCCACCTGCCATGTGGGGAATGACCTGTTCCTAGTGGTCCTTCCATTATGGCCTCTGGGCAGGGTATGAAACTGATAGATAGATAGATAGATAGATAGATAGATAGATAGATAGATAGATAGATAGATAGATAGATAGATAGATAGATAGATAGATAGATAGATAGATAGAAGACAAACTTCTGATTTGGTAGTCAAAGTCCCAGGGAGGTATTATGCAGGTGGATTGCTATTGGTATTGTGAGACTGGATGACAGAATGACACGCAGATGCGCGAATGCAGTGTCTGTTGAAGGTTGCTTGTCCGTTGCAGAGGCAACCGCAGGTTTGCAGCGCCAGAGAAACAAATACAAGTTGACCACTGCCACACGGAAAGTGCCAGTCACCCGATGGGTGATGCAGGGAACATTACAACTTGAATAAAGCTGGTTTTGCTAAAGTACTGAGAATCAGCCTCATTTCTGGGGTGCAAGACACCAACTCACATGTCACAGTATAATGGACCCCCAGTATTGTTTCCTGACACACTTCTGCTGAATAATTTGTTGGCTGAAAGTGTTTAATTAATAAATTATATGACAGATGGCAGTGAAAAGGCTGGAAGCCAGAAGTGTTTTCCCAGAAGCTAAGGCTATGACCACTCTACTATGTTGTCACTTAAAAATGATGTTTTGAAAAGAAAACGCTTGCCGTCCACACTAGTATTTTCACATTGTGAAATAACCACAAACCAATCATAGTGTGATTAGAGTCTGTGTTTTCAAAACTCTCCATTTATACCCATCTACACTGCAATGCTGAGCTGACGTGGGACCCAAACATTCCCAGAATCTGTCAATAGCACAGGAGTAGGGTGTAGTTATCGACTATCATATGCCTACAGTCTTGTTAATCAGTCTGCCAAGTGGCATTGTGCTGAGTTGATTAAGTACATTTTTCTGACATTTATTGTACAATCATGTGCCCAAAAAGCATGTCATGTTACAGTATACTGAAAATCAAAACAAAACTGATTGTGTTTTTGAAGATTGATGGACTTGTTATTAAAGAGTTTTCCTATGAAAAGAACAACATTACACTGAACTACTGAGGCATCTATGGGAAAACATCAAACATTCGGATCAGCGGAGCACACAGAACTGCATTTTGCACAATGACAGTGGCACCTGCACACACTACTTCACCATAATTGCACACACCACTTTGGCAGTCAAAGAGATTTTGTCCAAAAATAATGTGGTTGCTCCAGATCTCACTTCCCATGACTTCTTTTTGTTCCCAAAATTATCATTTAAGACTATAGGGAGGAAGAGATGCTACTGAGGGAGAAATTCAAGAAGACACACGAGAGGCTCTAGACATGGTAACAAAAGATGAGTACTGGAATGGAACAAGTTTATTGCATCTCAGAGGAGCATTTTGACGGTGGCTAAAATGGACTTGCTGTAACCTGCATACCAGTTTTTTTCATTTTTTTTTTTTTCTGGGAATTCTTGTGTTCCCCTTGTATGCAGTTGTGGAGAGCATTTTCCGTGGTTAAAAACAATGGGGTAGTGTGGACGAAAGGTGAAAATGGAGACTAATGTATGCATTTTTAAACAAAAACAAAATAGAGTGAATGTAAACTATGATGGCCGGATAGAGTCCTTTAGAAATGGATTCTGGGTCTTGAACAGAGAGGACTCTGGAGTGCGGTGAGAAAAGACCTTGCGAAAGGATGCTATGGGAGAAACGACACAAAAATATCTGTGGAAAACGCCAGACTGAAGATTGCTGGGGATTGCCCTGAAAGCACCTTCAATGGGAGATACAGAAAAGCGACCATCTTGGCCAGAAAGCCTTTGAGCTTGGAGTCTGCAAGCTATAGAATGGCAGAGGCTCTCTGGCAGGGAAGCAATGTGGCAGTCTGACATCTCACTAGAGAGAATAAAAGTCTATGGAAATGAGTAGCAAGATTTGGCTGTATGTGCATTGTATTGGTTTATTAACTTTTGGTAGTATGTGTTCTCCCCATTAAAATCTTCCTAATCATAATTTATTCTCAATAGACTTTTTTTTATTTAAAACAAATGTTGTTTTTGATGTTTGTTCCTGGTGAGGGTGGCACACACAGCATGTCTCATCATGGATTAGGAAGAAAGGCAGGAAATAAAGCTAAGCCGAGAAGATGATTGGTGCCCCTAATTCTATGTGACTTCATCAAGGTGGTTCTCCAAAGGTTATATGGGAGAACAATGTACAGAAAATAGCATTGTAAAGAATATGGGCAAGAAAGACAAATCATGCAGTGGACAAAAGTTTGATCACAAGTGTAAATATGGGCTGCTGACTTCTCTCCAGAGCTCTCCATTTTATTAAGTCTCAAGAGAAATGGAGCTTCAGTTCTCAGAAGAACTCCTGCTGTCAGAGTTGGTCTCACACAACTTCCATTACAGCTGCACTTGCCTGAGGGAAGCTGATGATCCCATCAGTTATAATTCTGAGTTATCTTTCGGCACTGACAGATGCCATATCTCTCAGGGAGACAGCTTCTTTCAGGATTCAGGTGGACCCAGCTCTAAAAATACTTCTCTGCACTAATTTCAGCATTAATCATTTGATAACTGTCTCTCATTAACAGCAAAGCTGGCTACTCCGATAGCAATTTATGTACTTTTTTCTATTTCCCCTACTTATTGGATGCCTACATCATTGTTTGCATCAAGGCTGCTCAGACATTTCATCCCAAATGTACATCATATGCTTTTTCCAAAAAACTGAGAATACTGTTGCATAATTAGAATATCATTCTATATTCAGCTTCTCAATACATGTTTTATTTCTGGGTACAAAGTAAGCGAGGAAAAAATATCTGCTTGTATCTTTATTGAGATCTACCCCAAGACCTGCTCAGTTAAAATTACAGCTAAAATTACATTTAAACAGCTGTTGGACACTAATTAAAACATGTTGTGACAATTTTTAAAATCCGATTACCTAATTATTGAATATAATATGCATGTCACATTGATAGTAGTTGAGAGAAGGGGTTTGTGGGGTCAACTGGTCTCATTCATTTTTGAGTTTCCTTTAAATAAAACAATAAATTAGACAAGAGCATTTGCTGCCTGATCTAGGATGCATTGTGACTAACAACCCAGTCCTGTCACCTCTCCCTTACTAAAACATGACGAAGTTAGGGGTAGTTAGGTGCAATAAGGAACAAAGACTATGGAGGTCAGAAACATTGACTCTCAAAGTGCTAAAAAATTACAGGTATAATAAGAGGTCAGAAAAATGGGAGAAGACCATTTACACCATCAATCCTTTTAGGTTAGCTAACATCTTAACTGTCTCAGTGTCTCATTCAGATAGATACACTTTAAAAGTTCTGAAGGTTTCTGTTTTACAACATGGTTAGTTGTTTCAGCTTTCCTTAACTCTTGGTATGCAAAAAATGCCTCCTGAAGGGGCCTTCGCCAGCAGATGGTGAAGCAGCATGTCCAATTATTCATGTTAAATCTCACTTACTGGTGATATTTTTTGGGATGGTAACATTTTAACAATAAATAGCAACACCCTGCCGAAATGCAATGAAGCAGCAGCAATTAAAAAGTTAGTTTCAAAAGTGAGCAGTGGTGCTAAACAAAACAACTGTAACAAACACTTTGCACTACATTTGGTTTCATTAGGTACCATGTTTTCAGTATATGATTCTACAGTTTCTGCATTTAGTTACAGTTCAAGTGGAACAACTACCTTAAAAAAAGACCCTGTTCCATTACTAACTGTTTTATCATGTAAACGTGTTCATGAAAGGTGCTATAACCTCCGAATTTCTTTTTCATATGTGGTGAACAAATTAATGCTGGAAGTGCCAAAATTATTAGTCTTGATTTACATGTACACTGTGCAGTAATCACCTATTTGATATTCACTTATCTCTCATTCTTCTCACAGACTACAATGTCCGAGGATGGCTACCTCAGCATCAATACCTTAAAAAGAGACAGAAGTTGCTCCGTTCATTAGCCACATTTCTATCAGGATGCCTGAATTGCTACCCCAGAAAGGGCTTCACTTTCAAACTACCTTAGCAAAGGCCAAAAGCTGCTTCAAATGTTGGTCTCCTGCTGTGACTTATCTGATAACTACGTTTGAAATGGCTGCTCAAAACTAAGAGGCACCTGAACAAACATGTAAGACAAAGTACAACAAGGCAATGAGGTTCTCCTGCCAGGTTAATGTCATTCTTTGGTTTCCTAGTCCCTACCTTTGAAATAACTAAATAATGGTAACGAATGATATGATATGAATGTAAATGGCAAGTTTCCTGACAGTGTTTTGACAAGTAAACTTTTTGAGCAGCACCAGGAGATGCGTATAAGAAAAAATATAAAAGAACAAGCTGGGAAATCACAATTAGACCACAGTGCCAAGACATGAGACAAAACTGAAGTTAAAGAACAAGCAAGAGATAAAAAAGAAATGAAACATGCAAGAATATTTAGGAGTTTTGGTATCCACACATTTGATTAGGAAACAAACCCGTAGCCATCCTTTTATCCGGTTGATTACAAACAGGTTACAACTCCAGAAACATGGGAAAGCAGACCTAATAATAGCAACTCAAAATGGTGGTGATAATGACCTAAAATGGCGTCCAAGAAGTGGGAAAACCAAAACACAGCACTTGCACCATATGGAATTCTGAACAAAAAATGAAGGAACAGAATCCTTGAACTCAAAAATAATAATACTGTATATAATACCAAATCATGACAGCAAGTTTCAGTGTGATAATATTCAAATCTTAAGTTAATCATTACTTATGTTAATTTGCAGAGAAACCTGATGTAAAATACTAGATGTCGAAAAGCAGAAAAAAACATTCAACCTGACCGTTTCCAATCAAATGTCTGTAAATAGCAAGTCACTTCTTTTTAAGTAAAAGAGAGATATCCGTGTAATTGAAAGAGTCCATTCTTCTTAATCCATCTGATTTTTAAAAAAGTATGTGCTTTCATGCTGCAATCGTCTTCTCCTCCATTTTTCATTTTGTAATTGCCATTATAGTTTCACCATTGGTCTTCATGATGCTTCAGTGTGGCTTCAGAATCGCTTATAGCAACCCCCCCTCCCCCCCCCCCCCCCCCCCCCCCCCATCTCTCTTTCTCTCTCTCACTCTTTCTGCCATAACAACATATTAAAAGCTGTATGTCATCTGCTTATCTCAAAAGCTGTATAACTTCTGTCTCACGCCAACAGAGGTGCTTTCTTTCATAATGTTGCTTAATGGCAGTTTTCAATAAGCTATATCAATCAGAACAGGACAACTGAGAATTTCCTCTTGGTCTCCCTATCTGGCGACCTGAAGGTATTTAAGCTAATTATAACATACAAGTTAAACAAACAAAGTTTCCGAAAGCCCGCATTTCATGTTCATAGAAGCATATACACACTGGTTAGTTTATGTGAGCCTAAATATAAACATTCTAACATAACAGCACTTCTTAGACCTTGTGCTAGATAATAGCACTTCTTTCTAACATTTGCTTTACATTTGCATATCCTTCTTAGAATTTTTGTCTCATTTGCATTTCAGAATTCAACACTCTGTTCAAATGCAGTGTTATTCCCTGATGATACTAAAGAAGAATAGATCTAAATGACCCCTTTTCTAGAGTGGTGTCAAACTACAATTTCTTCTAAAACTTGAGCTTCTGTTGCTAGCCCTTCAAATACTTGTCTTCATTCACAGTTCAGCTTTTGCAGCTTCTCACTCATCTCTAGCTGTCCCTATCATTGCCTGCCTCTCAGTGACTAAGTTGTCAAGTACCTGCATTTTGCTTCTTCCATACTTCTATAAAACTGCCGTTGAAATACACATAATTAATTAAAAGTCCGTCAGTCTGTCATTCTCTGTCCTGAACAGAGTTGCTGGGGTCTGCTGCTATCCCAAGTAGCATAGTGTGCATGACAGGAAACAAACCCTGGACGAGTTGCCAGTCCATCACTGCACACCCACATGCACACACACCTCAAGCACACACTACAGTATTTTTAGGATTGCCAGGGGAGAACATACAAACTTTAGTTTTCCTATATGAGCTCCATAATGTAGTTACAGTCTTGGTCACATTGTTTAGATATTTAAAAGTTACATATGATCTAAATAAACCTAAAATAACACACACAAGTTCTATATTGAGTCTTATTTAATAAACTAATAAAACTCAAATTTTTATTCCCCATTACAGTAACCTTAGGTAAGAATAATATAGATTATGATATTGAAGGTGGGTGTTGTTTTGATGCCAAACATAAGCTCTGAAGTTTAAACTCATTTCTGTTTCAAACAAAACAATTAACAAGAAACAGAAAAATGAAACAAGACTATTTAAGAGCACTGCTTTAAAAGTTAGTTGTTGAATTTTCAAATACAAGCAATTACTCTGATGCATTTTCTCTGTGTTACTGTCTACATCAGATACACAACATTTATGATCCATTTTTATAAGCAGTTATGACTTGTAACCTTTTATTTACTAATTTATAGGCTACCATTTCCAGTGAGAGTCAGTATATTCTATAGGCTACAGGTGGTAGTGAAGTGATTGGTACTGTTTCAATAAAAAAAAAATACCCTTTTTGTTTAATTAAAAAATGTCTATTTTTTAAACACAAATATATTTAAACCATTTGTATAAATAGAAACAAAAAAGATTGTAACAGTACCTTATTTGTATGCCTGACCATTCTGGAGGGGCACCATCAATATATCTATTTAAGGTCTATAATTTTTTTTTAGTGACTGAAGTAAGATAAACGGCAACATCCTTAATGTCCACGCATGCCCTTAACTGAAAGATGGTTTTGTGCTGTCTTGGTAGAGTAATATGTTGTTACTTTACTTTCCCCTTCTGTATTATTAATGTGTAGCCTTTGTCAGAATGCCTCAGATCTCACAGACTTACCACTGTTTATAAGGTATTGTACCATATAACTTCTCCATACCTTCCCTTCTACATTTATAACCTCAGGCAATTAGGTGTAGTAAAAGACAAGCAGGAGTTAAGTTACAATTTAAATAATGTATTATTGATAATATTCATATATAATAACAATAAGCAAAGTACAAGTGAATAGTGGCAACCATACAGCATGATAAATGCTCATGTCAAGTTTCAGGTGGCAGAGAGAGAGAGAGAGAGAGAGGGAGAGAGAGTGGTAAAGCAAGGAATTTTATAGATTTTCTGTCCAACCCCTAGAGCCAACAGGGGGTCATGGTACTTAAAGGCTTCTGATACAAGCCAATTCCAAACAGCCTTACGTCAGACCAGTGGGGCACAGAATGCCTTCACACCTGCACCCGTGAAGCTTGCCAGTAAGGCAGTCTGGCTTTCCTGTGGGGGTTGACTGAGAGAGTCCAGCAGAGAACCACTTGCCAAACTTGTTTGAGGCACTTCTCCCAACCCTGTTGTAAAATTCACTGTCCTGACTTAGTCCAAGGGGGTAAAAATGAATGCTTCTCACTAATGAAATACTAATATTACATTGCTTTGCCTAAGTTACAAGTAAAGACATACAAAATATTTATCAACTTCTATGCAAAATTTCACACCACAACAACTCTGAAAGTATTTTTGTACTCTGTCCACTAAACAATAATGACGCTACAAACCCTACAAACACGTTGTGCATGTATCAGTCTCATCATAATTGAAGAGAAAGTACAATGATTGATTGTTTGAGTGAGCAGCCAAGTAAAGAAGCCAAGATGTTAATCAAGGGTACCGTCACTTTTACATGCAAGAGTTAATAAAACTCTGTAAGGAGCATTTGCAGGTTAAACTGACTTCTTGTTTCTTTGAACAATTTTTCTCCATGTTATGCCCTTGAAAATTAATTTTATTTATTATTTTCTTTTCTTTTTGTTGCTTTGTTAATATCACTTTGTTTTCACATTGCTAGTTTCCTCTTTGTAGTACGGTCACTACACATGCATAAACTGGTGATGTATCAAACACCATGTTATTTCAGAATGAATGGCTGCAGAAACTGACCATCTGTACTATAGCATACATATAAAATAGGGATGTAGTATGTAAAAGTAAATTATCATATTAATTCTTTGATTCTTACACAGTTTCTTAGATCTGTTGAAAATAATAATACTAATAATAAAACATAATAATAATAATAATGCCAACAGCTGCGTGCTCCAACAATTGACAAGCAGTACGAGCAGACAGCACACTTGGTCATTTCACACTGCAGACTGTGTCATCATGTGGAATAAGACCATACCCACAGACAGTTACATCACCACCAATAAGATGGTCATCGTGTTCTATGTAAAGAAGAGCAAGTCATGTGTCTGTATTGATGTGATGATCCCGGATGACAACAGCAATGTACTCCGCAAGGATACAGAGGAGATCATCAACTATAAAAGCCTTGAGATCATGGTTAGACACATGTAGAAAAACAAACACCAAGAGTGGCTCTAGTAGTTGCAAGCCCACTGAGAACCATCAAGACTGGGTGTCAAGAGCAGCTGGACAGTCTCCTGGTTAGAGCCAGTATGAAAGAGATCCAGAAGATCGCACTCCTCAACACGGCCAACATTCTTAGATGAGTCCTCAGCTGAACGGCAAGCGGAGTTCAAAGCCTGAGAGGTCTACTTGCACACTGAAGAATGTACAGTATGTTAGTGTGCTGAGAGGATGATGATGATGATGATGATAATAATAATAATCATCATAATAATAATAGTAATAATAATGTATGAAATAGCTGGCTAAGTTATGGTGGTATGTCTAGTGAGACAAAATGGTTTATGCTAGCCTTGCAAGCTCAAGTTTTAAACAAGAGAAACTACAAAAAATGTATTCTTAAGGACGTTAACACTACAGACAGTACATGCAGATAGTGACACAAGGAACAAGAAACAATCCAACACATCACATCAGGCTATGAACTACTCATGCAGAAAGACTACAAACACAGACACAATTAGATTGCAAACATCCGACATCAAGAACTGGTAGTACAACACAAACTAGCAGACACATACACACCATATGATAAGTACACCCCCACCACAGTATATTGACAGACAGAACTATCCACCATACTGTGGTGGGCTGGCGCCCTGCCCAGGGTTTGCTTCCTGCCTTGCGCCCTGTGTTGGCTGAGATTGGCTCCAGCAGACCCCCGTGACCCTGTAGTTAGGATATAGTGGGTTGGATAATGGATGGATGGACTATCCACCATAACAGACCAAATATCACACTGGTAGACAAATAAAATATAACTACATATATTTTTGACTCTGTCATAACCAATACGTACAACTTCTAAAATACACATACAAATAAAATGCAGAACTGACAGAAGAAATATGCCACTTGTGAAGAAAGTGATCATTGTCCCCATTGTTGTACTCACCACTGGTGTTATTCCACATACACTACAGAAAAGTCTATAAACATTAGGCATTGTAGGCTTTAAACATTTAAACCAAAACACATAAAAAAATACATGTCACATAGCGAGAAAATTGTAAAACACACACGCAATCCCCTAAAATATATATACATATGCACACCACATAAAATTTCGCTATGTCCGATATAGGTGGTATCAATGGGACTATTTGGGAAACCACTCTGAATAATAATAATAATAATAAAGGACAGCTTCGAAACTATGTTGAGAAGGCACATGATATTCAGGAGTCATTCAAATAGATGAAACAGCAAGCCATCACGCCATCACTTGAAGCCAGTATTTTTGCCATCCATGATGAGACTGTAAAACTAAATACTACATAAGACAAATCCTCAAACAACTAGAAGAAGATAGTTTGTGTTGTCTATGTAAAAAATGTGATGAGACCATCCATCACATTGTCAGAAACACTGGACAATATGTCCTATCTATGGCATCACAACAATTTGATCAAATATATCTACTGGAATCTAGCTAAGGGTAACAATTTCCAAGTGGCAAGGCAATGGTGAAGATGGAGTTTGGAGGAGCATAACATCCTGGAAAATACTCTAAGATACATCTAAGATTCTCTGGGAGCTCCCTGTTCAAACAGATGTCACGGTCAATGCCAACATAAGTTATATAAACTATCCAGCAATAAAACTTTTTAAATGGATATCTCGGTGCCATTGGACTATAACATCGGTCCAAAAGAAGAGCATAAATTAGAGCACTACCATCAGCTCCAAAACAAGATAAAAGGCTTTCGAAAACAGATGCAGAAGCAGACCTGATCATCATAGGTGATACTGGCGTTATTGCTAAATCCATCAAGCGATATCATAAAAAGGATCTCGCCCAACATCAACATCTCTGTTCTACAAAAACAAGCAGCGATATGCAGCAGAGTCCTTGGCATGGTTAGCAGTAACTAATACCAGACGTTTTCCTTTGACATGACCAGGCACTGTAACCCTGTCTAGACTTAGAGTCTGGAATTTACCCCTACCCAAGACTTTAAACTATGCCCCCTCTCAAGAGGTCTCCTGAGCGGGCAAAGTTTTCATGCCAGCTGAAAGGCTGTGAGATCCAAAGTAACTGAAATAATAATAATACATTTTACCTATGTAGCACATTTCCCATGCTTAAAATGTCAGCTGACCCTTGCCTGTCTCAGAATTCTAATTTCAGTGTTTTTGCATTCTCACCTCTGCTGTCCAAGAAATAACATTTTTGATTGATGCTCTTATTTTTTACAATAAAAACAATATTTTTTGAAATACGAAAGCATCAAAAAAAAAAAAAAAAAACCTAGAAAAAAGCTTCTAGTATCAGAATCCTGAAATTGTTAGAATATTTCTGTGAACTCTAGAAGTCATTTTCTAGTGAATGCGAACGGCCTTATTGTAAACTTTAGATATACTACTGTGGCACTCATTCTTTTCTGAAATTGGCTCATGCTGACATCAAACAACAGTACATGTGTAGAAATGACTCGCAGTGGCAACTGCATCCTAAGCAACAACTGTGAGAAAACAATAATGGAAATAGGAAATAGCATAAGAAACACAAACAAATCAATATTTTTAATATCTGAGTAGCAAAAACATAATCAGTGTAAGCCAGACTAATTCTGGGTGTTTGTAATAAATGTAATGATTTAGTTCATGAGGTAGAAGTAAATAATAAACAAGAATAGTTGCATCAGATATTTGAAAAATTAATAAGCACACTTCAATTTAAATGTTTAAAGTCTAAATAGTCTTGATTGTAATAGAAATGAAAGAGGTTCATAGAGGCCTACATCCCTAGTAAAGGATCAAAAATCAAAAATAACATCATACCTGTATTTCTAATCACTCACCTAGAAATAAAACAATGCCCCACGTGATTCTCTTTGAACTTTTCATTTTTTCCCTCCTGGGAGTGGCTCTTAGAGGTCTGGGACCACTGATAAAGAATTAGATATCAAAAATATTATCATATTCGTGATCAGCAACATCGAAATACCATAAAATGACACTCCACGTGTCTATATTATGAATCCCCAATATTTTGAAGTTTTCTGACCCTTCATATCCCATTTAGGGAGTGACCCTTGGTAGTCAGTTGAGGTTTCATGAACAACTTCAAGTCCTTCTAATCATTTGTGTTGAAGCAACCTATTGGCATCATAAGGCACAAAATACAGTCCAAAAATGGCCTAAAAATAACAAGATGAGTTGAGCAAGGTATATCATATGTGGGGGTTTCTTGTACAGGGGAATCAAGAGACGCTGAGAAAAAAAAGCTGAAGTGGTTCAAAGTGTTCAAAAGCAATTCATAATAATAAAACTGAAATGTTAAGTAGGTCTTGAAATTGGCAGGACTCCCAAGTGTTTGTAGACACATCTACAGTCCTATATGGAGGATTTAGGCTTACCCAGAACTTGTTTTGTAACTTCCTTAGTATCTTGTGTGTCTGTCTAGAGCTCTGTTTCAGGAAATTTCAATGTACAGTTTCAGGAAAGGTCTATTGAATTTAAATGTACAGTGCTTTAGAGTGTTTGTCTGCTTTCCTCTCTAATTATGCTACCCTTTGCATCTCCGATCAGTTGTTTCTGACTGAATGCTCACACTAATATTTGAACAACGCAAAACCATGTTTTGCAAAGCCAAAAGAATCCATGCCTTCTGCCTGAGCCTCAATGGGACCCTTTACCAGGAACTGCCATTACATACTTAGACAATTTTGCTGAAACCATTTCCCATGTTCCTACAACCACTGGGCAGTGCCTAGCAAATGAGCTGTTTGCTAAAAGCTCCAATTCTTCCAGCAAGCAAGAAGTGCAGGATTTGAAATGCAGCAGCATGGCTCATTACTGCGGTGCATATGGCATGTCGTTACTGAGTGAGCCACTAGGGAACTGCTCACCTTGCTTTTTCTTCATTATTCTTTTTATGACTCACTATGAATATTTGTATTATATATATTTATAAGCTTCATATCTGGAGTCTGTATTAAATAGGCCTGGAGAAATAAAAGATCACAGATCCTTAGGGATATATATATATCTTTTGTGGCCAGTCTGCCGCTGTGGTTGTGAAGAGGGGGCTGAACGTACCCCAAGGAGACGCGGTCGCTCCTCATCCGAAACCCCATCTTAAACGGTGATACAATGGGAAACAAAAACAGTTTTTTTTTTACCTCCTCATTGCCCGATCAGCTGCTGGTTTGCTGCTGCTGTCGTGCTGCGTGATCTGCATCTCATGTAGCGCTTCGAACATTTAAAAGCCTGTACAGCAGCTATCCTACTCTATGTCTTTTATTTCCGGCCCCGGGCGTGGTTAAATCACTTGGCACTAAGTCTCGTCTCGCAAGATGTGAGTTCTTGATATTTTAGTTTAGAATTTAAAAACAAAAATAAGAATCTGAAAATCTTACAACATCACTAAAGTTCGATAAATTCTGAAAAGAATGATACCAAACATATATATGTAGGTTTTAAAATAAGTCCGATTTTAAGCGTGACAAAAAAGTGACAAAAAATCGTTGCACAAAATCGTTGCAATTTTAAGCTTAGGATTTTATATATATATAGAATAGATATATATACAGGTAAAATTCCGTTGCAACGAATATCTTTACAACAAAATTTTCATTACAACGAAGTATTTTTATGGTCCCGACAGTTTCCTCTTATGACATGAGTCTATAGAAATCTCATTACAACGAAATGCATTCAGCGGATACTTTCATAACAACGAAGTGCCCAAAAGACCTTGAAATGCCTGAATGAATCATCCACAGAGCAGTTAGTTCTGTGGTTGCAGCTCAGTTGTGCACAACGATCCCCAGATAGAAACATTGTAAATTTTTTTTCTTTCTTCGAACTTTCCTCGTACTATTTTTTCGCTGTGTTTGTTTTCTGTGGTTATCAGTGATACCTTTTCCTTATTGCTCATCAACATTTGAAAAACATCCATTGGAATTTAACTCATTGTCACCCTCCTATAGAAATGGCAGACACAAAAAAACGGTTCATATTAGAAAAAAAAATGTAATTTTTCCGGCAAAAAGAAAAAAGACGCTGTCAGTGAATTTGGAATTTCGCCATTGACACTGTCAGCTTTCTTGAAAGACTGAGCAAAAAAAGAAAAATCTCGGGTTGCAAACATAAGCGAACTGCTGCATTTGAAGATGTCGAAGAAAGCAGTTTTTATATGGTTCAGTGATGCGCGTTCAAGGAACATTCCTATTAATGTGTCACTCATTCAAGAAAATGTGAGGTTTCTAAACTCTCTTGGGACCTTCCCCAATTGGATGACATGCCGAATAGCGTCCCGAAGTGTGATCACTGCGTCTGTGGAAGACTGTTTATCCATTGCCAGGCCAACACAGCTCGCCACCGAAGCAAACAGAAAAGATCTTGATGGGTGATGCAAGGAACATTGTAAATGCAGGGAACAGGATTACCTGTACTTGGCCACTAACCTGGCCACGACCCTGCCTGACTGCTGTGTCTGTGTATAAGAGAGTGGCAGATCCCACTACAATAAATAACCATGCTGTTCCTGTTTCAAGCTGAATAAAGCTGGTTTTACTAAAGTACTGAGACTAAGCCTCGTGTTTTGGGGTGCAAGACAGGGACTTATAGCACACCCCGCTTTTTTAGGATTTGCTTCTGTGGCGCTTGACTGCACCGCTGTGAGTCTGCTGTTGCCCTGCTCTGGCAACAAACTAACAATCTCCACAGATGTGGCAATTGCGCTTCGGGACGCGCTCCAGTTTGTTGTTCCCGTTGGGTGGGGGGAATGGGGGGGATCCCAAAAGAGTTCAGAAACCTCACAATATGAAGAAGAAGAAAAGGATGATTCGACTTCTGATTGATAATTGTGCTGCCCACAACATGCTTCCACATTTAGATAATGTTGGTGTTGAATTTCTTCCACCCAATTGCACAGCAGTGCTTCAGCCATTGGATTTGGGCATCATTCGTACCCTGAAGTGTACTAAGGCAAGGA
This sequence comes from Erpetoichthys calabaricus, assembly GCF_900747795.2. NCBI lineage: Eukaryota > Metazoa > Chordata > Cladistia > Polypteriformes > Polypteridae > Erpetoichthys > Erpetoichthys calabaricus. The sequence goes on along the minus strand of NC_041395.2, from coordinate 302,919,364 downwards.
AATGCTGCGAAACATTCTCGTCAGCATAAGTTTTAGAGAGGAGGAGATGAAAATTAACGCGAAAGAAGCATTGAAATGATTGCAAATGCCTGGACGCAAGTTAAAGAAAGCACTATAGTGACAAATACAGAATCTCATTACTATGAAATTTTCATTACAACTAAATATTTTTTAGGTCCCTGGCAGTTCATTGTTACAGAATTTTACCTGTATATATATATATATATATATATATATATATATATATATATATATATATATATATTCACGGCATTCGTAGTCTGTGTCACAATCTGATTGTATGGGTGGTTACGTCCAAGGTTCGATTCCCGAAAGGGAGTGCAGTGGAGTGTGTACACCTGATGAGCCCAGAATGAGGGCGAAACACGTGTCGTGTACTCTTTGCATTTATTTGACAGTAAACTATTTCAACCATTCTATGATCTGCTCCTCACAAACTGAGGGCACCGTGGCGGATGTTAGCAGATTGCTGGCCAACCACAAGCGTTACCTGGTAGGTAACCACCCATACAATCAGATTGTGACACAGACTACGAATGCCGTGAATGTAATTACCCCGATCTACATGCTGTCAAATAAACGAACCACACGCCGTGGCGCAACGTTAGGGGCATCGCCTCTGGCGCTGACGTCCGAGGTTCGATTCCCGAAAGGGAGTGCAGTGGAGTGTGTACACCTGATGAGCCCAGAATGAGGGCGAAACACGTGTCGTGTACTCTTTGCATTTATTTGACAGTAAACTATTTCAACCATATATATATATGGAAGAGAAGGTCTGTGATACGGTTTGCATATTTGCAGCTGGAGATCCACAAATGGACAAAAAATGAATCACGTATCATAAAGTAGTTTTTATTCCTGAGCATTCAGCCCCTACCAGGGGCCTTCGTCAGAGGATAATGCTTAGACTTACAAGAATCAAAGGCAAAATATAGAAAAAATTACGTATGTTCATAATAAATAAAATCTTTACAACCAATAGACCCCCCCACCTCACCGCCCTCCCCCACCACGTAATTTTTTGCTATATATTGCCTTTGATTCTCGTAAACCTAAGCATTATCCTCTGATGAAGGCCCCTGGTGGGGGCTGAAAGCTCAGGAATAAAAACTATTTTATGATACGTGATTCATTTTCTCCTTTTGTGCATCTCCAGCTGCAAATATATTATATATATATATATACAGTAATCCCTCCTCCATCGCGGGGGTTGCGTTCCAGAGCCACCCGCGAAATAGGAAAATCCGCGAAGTAGAAACCATATGTTTATATGGTTATTTTTAGAATGTCATGCTTCGGTCACAGATTTGCGCAGAAACACAGGAGGTTGTAGAGAGACAGGAACGTTATTCAAACACTGCAAACAAACATTTGTCTCTTTTTCAAAAGTTTAAACTGTGCTCCATGACAAGACAGAGATGACAGTTCTGTCTCACAATTAAAAGAATGCAAACATATCTTCCTTTTCAAAGGAGTGCAAAGCAAGCAGTCAAAAAAAAAATCAATACGGCTTTTAAGTATGCACAAAGCTGTTGAAGGCGGCAGCTCACACCCCCTCTGTCAGGAGCAGGAAGACAGAGAGAGAGAGATAGAGAGAGATAGCGAGAGACAGATAAAAAAAATCAATATGTGCCCTTTGAGCTTTTAAGTATGCGAAGCTCCGTGCAGCATGTCCTTCAGGAAGCAGCTGCACACAGCCCCCCTGCTCACACCCCCCTACGTCAGCGCAAGAGAGAGAGAGAGAGAGAGAGAGAGAGAGAGAGTAAGCTGGATAGCTTCTCAGCCATCTGCCAATAGCGTCCCTTGTATGAAATCAACTGGGCAAACCAACTGAGGAAGCATGTACCAGAAATTAAAAGACCTATTGTCCGCAGAAACCCGCGAAGCAGCGAAAAATCCGCGATATATATTTAAATATGCTTACATATAAAATCCGCGATGGAGTGAAGCCGCGAAAGGCGAAGCGCGATATAGCGAGGGATCACTGTATATATATTGTGATAGACAACCAGGAACCTTGCCCCACCAGGATGCCTGGAGAAGCAAAGAACCAGGAGCGGGACAATACCTTCCTTGGAACGCAAGAGGGCAGCCCCCCTGGATTGCAGCATGGGGGGGCTACAGAGCTTGTCAGCTCAATCCTGTAGGGGCCCGTGGCCACCACCGGGGGTGCCTGAATGGTTCCGGAGCCATGAATTAAAACACTTCCGCCACACCAGGAAGTGCTACAGGAAGGTCATCAGGGAGCACCTGGGAGCACATCTTGGTACAACATAAAAGGGTCTGCCTCACTCCATTTGGGGAGTCAGAGTTGGGAGGCAGAGGATAGAACTTGCGAGGAGAGGAATGGAGGTGGCAAAAGGAAAGAGAAGAAAAGAAAAGTAAAGAACTGAGTTTATTGTGCCTATTTGGGATTACTGTGTTGTGCTGAGTAGAAAATAGAGAAGAAAATAGACGTGTGTGTTTTGGGACATTGTGAGTCAACGTCTATCTGTCTGTGTCGAGGCTGATCATTCCACAGTATATATCTATATTGTGATGGATGGGCAGGGACCTTGCCCCACTGAGAGGTCTGGAGAAACAGGGAACTGGGAGAGGGGCAATTCCTTCCCCAGGAAGCAAGAGGGCAGCCATCCTGGATTGTGTGAAAGTCACGGAACTGGAAGGCTCAAACCTGTGGGGATCCATTGCCTCCACCAGGGGGCACCCGAAGGACTAAGGAGCCTTGGACCACAGCACTTCCACCACACCAGGAAGTGCTGCCGAACCAGGAAGCAGGTACACCTGAAGTGCTTCCAGGCACTCATGCAGCACTTCCGCCACACCAGGAAGTGCTGCAGGGAGATCATCAGGAAGCACCTGGAGCACATCCAGGTGCAAAATAAAAGGGGCCGCCTCACTCTATTCAGGGAGCCGGAGTCGGGTGGAAGAGGACGGAGCTTGCAGCAGAGGAGTGTAGGCAGTGGAGAAAAGAAAAGAACTGAGTTTATTGTGCTGGTTTGTGTACTTTGTGTGCAGGAAACGAAAATAAACCGTGTGTGTTGTGGACATCTGGTGTTTTGTCTATCTGTGTCCGGGGCATCTTTCACAATATATATTATTTGTATGCATTTCAGTAACCAAAACCAATTAATGTTTTGAATTTTAGATAGAGAAATAGAAAGACAGACAGACAGACAGACAGACAGGTACATGGCCAACTTAAAGTCAAACACCGTTGCACTAAGATCCAGATATATCGCTGTCTGAAGCGTCTTTGATATTTGACAAACAAAATCTCATTTAAAACATAGGACTAGTTAGAAGTGTGACATTTTTTACCATGTTCTAACTTTAAAATGTGAGTAATAAGATGCCATGTTGCCTGGTGATTAAAGTACATTACTCAAAGTGTCTCTGCAAAGGCAGACCATTATTATAAAAGTACTGGTGTCATTGTTCTTTGAAGTTCTCCCTGACACGCGGCTCTTAATGAGTCTTACTGTGACATTTCAACCAAATCATTTTTTGAAGAATTAATTCAAGTGCAACACCTATTCAAGTGTTTTGCTATGAAGTTGCATTGCCTATGAAAATTCCTTCACCCTCTTGGAAGTTTTCACATTTCATTATTATACCACATTGAAACACAGTGGATTTAATTTGGCTTTTTTGACACTGATCAACTACAAAAGACTATTTAATGTTTAAGTGAAAACAGACCTGTATAATGCAGTCTAAATAAAAATTACAAATGCAAAACACAAAATAACAATATGACATACCTAAATAATCACCAGTGCAGCCAATTACTTTTAGAAGTCACAGAATTAGTTCAATGAGATCTTCTGTCTGTAGTCAAGGGGTTTTCATTGATTGTAGTCTAAATGTTCCAGTATGTGGAAGGACCAACTTGTGGTGAGTCAATATAGTGGCCTAAACTACTGTGTACAGTGAAGACAACAAACACTCCAAGCAACTCCATGAAAATATGACTGAAAAGCACAAGTTAGGGGAGGAAGACAAGAAAACATCCAAGTCAATGAATATCCCTTGGAGTCGAGTTAAATCAGTCATGAACAAAAGAAAGAGTATGGCACAGCTGTAGATCTGCCTAGAGCAGGTCATCCACCAAAACTGAGTAATTGTCCAAGAAGAAGACTAATGAGAGAGACCACCAAGAGACCTGTGAAAACTGAAGAAGTCACAAGCTACAGTGGATTAGATTGGTGTGCCTACGCAGACATCTGTTGCCCAACTGCTTCATGAGTCATAAGCTTTAATGGAAAATGACCACGAGAAAGGTAAAATATAAGAATAGCTTATACTACTCACTAGATACATCTCTATCACATATGAGAATACAGAATTTTTCAAATGCATCAAAAACAAAGTAGAAACTAAAAAACATAAATGAAAAACAACAATATCTGTCCAATGACCACACTAATAAAGGGTACAATCGGAGCTACTATCAAGCTAATGTATACATGGAGGAAATGCAGACTCCTCAGACACAAGGACTGGTTGCAGAATCTGTGAGGACGCAGCACTCCCCACTACTCTATTATGCACCCTGCTCTGCATTAGAGTTACACTAAAATTTTCAGAGAACCATAAAAATTGCTTAAGATGCTACATTTCAACTGAGCTGTGTTGAATAGTATAATATGATAATTGTATACACCAAAATACACTGTTGCATTTGTGCTGCTACGTTGCACAAAAGACAGGCAGGAGAGGACTGAGCAAACAGAACTTTTATTTTGGCACTTGCAGGAGCAGCACTGCACCTTTATTCAACAATGGTACCTTAATTTAAACACACAGCAAAGTGGACAACTTCCTAGCCGTCTCCAGTACAGCAACTTTAATTCCTGAATTTAAAAAAAATTTTTAGATGACTTCCTCAACAAGACTTGACTGCAGAGAGAGAGAGAGAGACGCAGAGCAGAGGCTGTGAATGGGTCAGAGATAGTCTGGACAGGACAAGAGAGAACCAAAGAACAGGTGAGTGACACTGACTTTTAAGACTCGAGGTACAGCAGCTGCTGAACCAACAACTGCCATCCTAGAACGCTGTTTAGAAGAGTGTTTGATTTGATTTTGATTTGATATGCTATATTAATCCCTGAGGGGATATTGTCTTTTCACATGGCTTTTGGAGGGCCAGAGCACAGGGTCAGCCATTGCACAGGACCCCTGGAAGCAATGTTCAGGTTAAGGGCCTAGAAGAATGCAATTGGCAGTCTGAGAGTCATATTTAGCCTCTGTATAAAAGAGTTTTGGCGGCACGGTGGCGCAGTGGGTAGCGCTGCTGCCTCGCAGTTGGGAGATCTGGGGACCTGGGTTCGCTTCCCGGGTCCTCCCTGCGTGGAGTTTGCATGTTCTCCCCGTGTCTGCGTGGGTTTCCTCCGGGCGCTCCGGTTTCCTCCCACAGTCCAAAGACATGCAGGTTAGGTGGATTGGCGATTCTACAATTGGCCCTAGTGTGTGCTTGGTGTTTGTGTGTGTCCTGCGGTGGGCTGGCACCCTGCCCAGGATTGGTTCCCTGCCTTGTGCCCTGTGTTGGCTGGGATTGGCTCCAGCAGACCCCCGTGACCCTGTGTTCGGATTCAGCGGGTTGGAAAATGGATGGATGGATGGATAAAAGAGTTTTTTCCTTTTGACTGAGGTAACTGAAGCTACATCAGCTTATGGGATGAAGCATGCATGGTCACAGTTCATACATATACATGCTGTATGTGCAAAGCTCTAACTAGACTAACTGTCTATATGTCTATCTAGACTAATGCTGGTAATTATTTGCCTAATTTCCTAAAAATGTATGGTTTTACTCAATTTATACAGCTTTTCATTCTGGGTTTTACCCTCAACCAACACTTTAAGGTTTTCTGTGACAGACTTGCTTTCATAGCAGTAGAATGTTGTACCGTGTTAGCTATAGATTGATACAGGAGAAAGTAGGGTGAAATGACACCTTATTATTATTACTATACTATTCTGAACTTGACCAGTTGCCTCTTTGTGCTGTACTTGTTATTCATTACCTTTTCTTAAAATTCAAGCATTAATGTAGTACCAACTAACTGATGCAAACCTGTTAGTATCCTTGGCAGAAGAACTCTTTTGAATTGGTTAGTGTTGTGTACAACCTTTTGATCCTTTCAAAATTAAATGATGTGACAAGGATTTAAATACGACTGTGCAGATCTAAGGCATATGGGTATCAAAGGATTGTCCACAATTTGCAGCAAAAATGTTTAGTGTCATGTGAAACAGTGAGTTCACCTTATTTCAGTTAAACATCAGGACATAGATAGATAGATAGATAGATAGATAGATAGATAGATAGATAGATAGATAGATAGATAGATAGATAGATAGATAGATAGATAGATAGATAGATAGATAGATAGATAGATAGATAGATAGATAGATAGATAGATAGATAGAACAATCAAGGTCAGTTTGGGATTTCAAAAGTTATTGATGCAACGCTTTGATTAGCGAAGCAATCAGCTCTATACAACATGTCCGTTCATTCTCACTTATACTGGGACAATTTCACAGTCCCCTAACCTGCACATCATCACAATCAGGAGAACAAGAAGAATGTGGCCAAGTAGAATTTGAAGCCCGGTCTCTATAACACACAGAAGGAAAGCCTGCAACAATAAACATTTGATGAGACTTCTACTTTCCCTAATACAAAGTAAGATCCATATTGTGTTTGCTCAGTTAATTTAAATTATAGAACTTACTTAAAAGAGTTTAAACTTATCTTTAAAGCAGAAGTACACTATTGAAGTACCTCCTGCTTCAGGGGTGCCATGTCATATTCAAAGGCTTACACAAGAGAACATGTTGACAATGCAGCTAATTATACTGAAATGACAAATTAGGGTACCCATTACCCTTGTGAAAGGTTTAAGCTATAATTAAAGGCATAAAAACATGCACTATCTCTAATTAAAATGGAAGTCCTTTAAGCATCCAATGCCGTGAACTCTATTACCTGCTTCCCTCAGAAGCAAAATATTCATAGTTTCACAGTCGAAATGGAACAGGCACTTGGTACTTTAATGGGGAAAAAAAAAAGATCAAGTCATTATAGAGACTGCTTTTAAAGTAAGATCTGATAATACACAGGATGGAAGTTGAGTTGATTTTAAATGCACTAACAACAACCCTTAATTAGACTTTTTCTGATAAAAAAAATCTGAAAAATCCTTTCATATGCATATTTTGTTATCGCTGAATCTTCCAAATATAGATAAAGCTTATTATGTGTACTTACCCATGGAAAAATGCTATAATTGCCATTAACTTTAGGTTTGGTTGAATTAAATTTCCTGTACGTCTTTCACACCTTGCATTTTAAATGCAGTAGCTTATATACTCCTTTATGAACTAGATGTCAAACACAAAAGCAGCTGGTAATTCACTCTAAAGAAAACAAAAAGCCTACAAAATGCTGTAACCTGCTAAGGAGGCTGCAAGCAAGGTGCAGTCAGTAACACAAAGATAAGAGCCTGTGATAAAACCATGAAGCCTCTTACCTTGGGGAAAGCAGAATTCGAGGGAGAAGCATTTACAAAGTAATCTTATTTACAAGAGGAACAAGCCAATATTAGGCACCTGGTACCTGGCAGATAATGCAAAGAGCAGCGAGTGCCAACAAGCTGCTATGTGTTGGAAATGAAAATAAATAGCACCTTTATGTAACTGTTCGTGAGCTGAGTGCATATTGCTCCTGAAGTAGTACAAGTTAAGCAACAATACTATGGGGTTAAACATCTTAAAGTGCACATGTAAAAAAAGCTTTTGTATTTATGTGGGTTGGACAGTACAATGGACTGGCACCGTGTGCTCAGCTGTTTTCTGCCTTGCAGCCAGTGTGGTGGGGTAAACTCCGACATTCCATAACCCTGAACTGGATTAAGATGGTTTGTTTCATGTTATGGTATGACAATTATTCTACTGGGCATACAGCACGTTTCATGATAAAGAAACTACTTTCAAATGCATTAGTTTTTTTCCCCTTTTAGATATCACATACTGTACATTTAGCCTGGAAAGGAATAACACTGAACAGGATTTATAAACTGTGTGCTAGTGCTAGCTAGTTCTGCCTAGCTGTTGTAGATGGGGAGATCTCTCTCTCTCTCTGTCTATCTATCTATCTATAGTTGGTCATTTGATTGACAAGACCTTGAACTAGCATCTGAGATGGGAGTGAAGCCAGTGTGCCTGATGGGAGTTTTGCTGAGCCACATACACAAAGGCACTGAAAAAGTCTGTGGAAATCACTGCATTAGAAGAGGATTCAGAATTTGAACTTCTTGTGATGACCAACATTGTGGACTTTGTCAGTTCCCCAGGGGAAACGTTAAAGATCAGTGACAAGGGAATCTACTCTCTCTATATAAAATCCTAAGCCTAAAAGTGCAACGATTTTGTGCATCGATTTTATGTGACGTTTTTATGTCATGTTTTTTGTCACGATTTAAATCAGGCTTATTTTAAAACCTACAAATATATGTTTGGCATCATTCTTTTCAGAATTTATAGAACTTTAATGTGATGTTGTTAGATTTTCAGATTCTTATTCCATTTTTAAATTATAAACTAAAAAAATATCAAGAACTCACGTCTTTTCTATTTATCCCTCAGCATACCAGAAGATTGACAGCTGTAACACGTCTGAAGTCACTTTCGATATCTATCTGCCCACCACTTCCCTGCCGGAAGGACTTAAGACTGGAAGATCCACCATCTTGAGACAGTTCAATTGGGAACTTGTGTCTACAAGGATGTTTCTGCAATAAATTTGTGTGTTTTGTTTTTTTTTTGTGTTTATTGCACTTCATTTAAAGCAGTCGCCAGGCTGGTGCCCCAACTCTTTATCATGGTCTGTCTGTTCTTATACACTACCTATCTATTGTCACACTTGTGTGCTTGGAAGGCAAGGTTAAAATATTTATTTTCCTTTTTTGCTACCCATCATACAGGGTCACGGTCATGCCCCAAACGTTTTTCTGTGTCCAGTCTCCTCTCTTACACTTTCTATTAGGTGTAGGTGAGGGGATAGGACGCAGGCGCTGGCTGTTCGCTGATTCTCCATGCTATATTCATTATCCATCCATCCATCCATTGTCCAACCCGCTGAATCCGAACACAGGGTCACGGGGGTCTGCTGGAGCCAATCCCAGCCAACACAGGGCACAAGGCAGGGAACCAATCCCGGGCAGGGTGCCAACCCACCACAGGACACACACAAACACACCCACACACCAAGCACACACTAGGGCCAATTTAGAATCGCCAATCCACCTAATCTGCATGTCTTTGGACTGTGGGAGGAAACCGGAGCGCCCGGAGGAAACCCACGCAGACACGGGAAGAACATGCAAACTCCACGCAGGGAGGATCCGGGAAGCGAACCCGGGTCTCCTAACTGCGAGGCAGCAGCGCTACCACTGTGCCACCATGCCGCCCTATATTCATTATTTAAGTAGTAATTTGAGATTTACTGCTAATGTAAAGTGTCCTATAAATAAAATGCATTATTATTATTATATTATTATCTATCTATCTATCTATCTTAGTCACATTCTGCTGTCTCCTGAAATTGTTAGTTGGATGGAGTTTTTTGCTTTCTTCTACTTTATTATTTTGTCATTATAACTCTCTCTAGTTTTGCACATTTCAGAATTGTGAAATCTAATGGAAAATTTATTTCAGCATACTGTATGCAAAATGAGACTGTTTCATTCATCAATACTTATTACCAAATTGCTGATGTGACTTTAGTGTTAGGTTTTCTATCTCATCATATTAAACATTGCTGCAGATGGGCATCAGGTAGCCTTGCCTTCTCAGAATGGTGAGCTGGAATGTTTGTAAGCTGTGAAAACTTTGTATTCCTATACTGTCCTGATAGGAATTGAGCAAACAGTCCAAGGGTTATGGACCAGAAAATCAGACTGCAGGTGAGATAAAAGTCCAAGTGAACTGATATGTCCTGGTTTAGCTCAATCAATACAGAACCGACTCACATTAAGCCTGAGCGGAGTGGGAATTTAGCCTTTATGACAGCTATAAATTTGAACTGGAAGCCACAAGCCTGCATGTTCTTCTGCCTCTATTAGCTTATCTTGTAGCCCTGAAGAAGTCTTTGAACCTGACCAGGGCTACCATTGCAAATGTGTACATAGCTGTCTATTCAGCTTCAGAGGTACAGCATCTAGGATCCTATCCCAGTGCAATTGGACTTAGCGCATGAACCAAGTGCGGATGAAGTGTCAGTACAGCAGCAACACACATGTGCAAAACAAGTTAATAGCCAGTGGACAACCTAAACTGAATGCCTTTGAGAAGTGAAAGAAAAATTAGAGTACATAAAGGAAAGACCACAGAAATACACAGCAAATGCTGAGACTCCACAATGCCAGTGACCACCATGTTTTCCCCAGCAGGTGAATGCAAGGTTTTGAAGGAGTGCAAGAAGCTTAAAAAGAGATCAGCATAAGACCGGGAATGTACAGGGAGGAAAACGCTAATGCAGGTTAAAAGCACATTATGGTGCCAACTCTGATTAACTTCAGAGCAGAAGGCATCACAGCAAGTGCTGTAGGATAGGATAAGAAAGTGCCAAGAGGCATCTCAGGCTTATCTACCCAAAAACTGTTGCACGGTCTCCCTCCCACTTTGTTTATCCTGATGACAATCACAGTGTCAGCACGTAGAGTTCAATCACCTTAAGTGGCTCTTCTCAGCCCTGAAAGGCAGCAGTTGTACTCCAAGGTCTTTCCAAATTGCTGAGCTCCTCACTCAGCCACAGAGAATGAGCCCAGCACATCTATGGAGGACTCTTATTTCAGCTGCTTGTACTCATGATGGCAACAGGCAAAAGAGAGTCAGGTCCAGGCATACTGAATTTTATTTTAATGAATGAGAGATGACAGTTCAAAATCAAATATGTTCTAGCCAGAAAGTAAATGTAAACTCTGAGGCAATATAGCAATAACACATTATTATCACTGGATAACAATAAATAGATTTTAATGTTAATATATTAGAGCTGGCCTGAAATAGTAGCAGAGCGATATTAAAATGGCTATCTTACTACTCAAGAGACCTACAGCAGGTTGGTTTCCTACTTGAATCACTAATAACATGTTTTGTTATTATTATTGTATGTTTGACTGATAACTTTACTTAAGGTAAAGTACAATCATTTACACACATTTTTACAATTGTTAAGTGAAACGGTAGCATAGCAAGTTGAACACAATGGAACAATGTGTTTGGGCAGACTAGGCCACAGTACCAGAAGATATGTTTCATTGAAAACCAAAGACGGCCTTTGACAAGAAGAACCTGATACCAGCTGTAAAGTATGGGGGTGGAAATGCTATGGTTTGGGGCTGCTTTGCTGCATCATGGTCTGGGCAGCTCACCATCACAGAATCCACTATGAATTCTTCATTGTATGAGATGGTACTTGAAAACAATGTGAGACCATGTGGCAGAAGACTGGAGCTTAGCCAAACGTGGACTTTAAAACATGACAGTGACACTAAACATGCTAGTAAATCCACTAAGGAATGGCAGAAAAACAATAAATGGAGGGGTTTGGAATGGTCAGGTCAATGCATGCTCTCAACCACCACCACCACCGACACCAAATCATAACCTGGACCTGAATCCTACTGAGATGCTGTGCGTGATTTGAAACAGACTGTGCACTCAACACACCCCTCAAACACCACATTCTGCATGCAGAAGTAGGAAAAAAATCCTTCCAGTCAATGACAGCACTGGTAGAAAGTTATAGGAAACATCTACTTGAGGTTGTTTCTGACAAAGGGAACAAAACTAGTTATTCGAACCACAGGTGTGTGTACTTTTTCTCATAGCCAGTGTGATATATGGCCGGCAGTTTATCCCGGCCAATACCCCCACGCCACCAGATGGAGCCATCCCTGCAACATGGAGGGGCCCTGAATTCCAGCAGGGCATCATGGAACTTGGAGTCTTTCATCTCAGCCCTGCTGGATACCGTGGGGGCCGCCAGGGGACGCTGCAGGGAGGCTCAAGGACTTGTGTTTTCACTATAACCCGGAAGTACATCCTAGTCACAGGGACAGAGGAAGTGATGTACTTCCGGGCTGAAGAAAAGGAGTTTTTACCCGACCCGGAAGTGTTATAAAGTCACATGGACTGAGGGACAGAAACACTTCCGGATCAAGGACTTTAAAGGACTCTGGGAAATCCCAGCAGCGAGTTGAGTTGGGAGGAAGGGTGACTGAGCTGCTGGGAGTGGAGGATTGTGTATTTGTGATTATTATTGATTTATTTGTGATTATTGGAGTATTATGGAGTGGAGGGTGCTTTGTGCACTTTATTATTATAATAAATATTATCTTTGGACTTTTATCTGGTGTCCGGGGTATTGTCTGAGGGTTCAAGGGGACGACAGCGCCCCCTGTCACACCAGAAATGGCACATCTGTTCATTTTTCATTGATTTGATTTTATACCACCTTTAACTATAGTGTTTAAATGAAGATCAGACCTTGATATGTTCTGCAACTGGCCAAAAGACATAAAAAAGAACAGTTGGGACACCAGCAGGTGATCCCCATTTAATGTATGGGTTGCTTGAATTAAAAAAAAGGATTATTTTGGTGACATCAGATGTGATGTATCCTTTTAGTTCTCTTGGAGACTTCCATCCATTTCAAGCTCCATGTCCACACTGATAGGGGCTTGTTGAGTGAGGTGGTTTATGAGGAGGTGGAGTGACTATTGATGTGGGCGAAGTGGCAACCCTGGTCCTCTGGATAGACCTCCTCTATTCTAACACAAACAGAAACCACGCTAGTGTTACAACCAAATTCTTCCCCATATGTTTATTCAGTCCAATACTTGTAAGGTACGCCCTATGCTTGAATTTCTGACAGTCCCCAAATGTTAAAAAAGAAATCACATTTCAAGGTGTTTACTTACTTTTTCACATGCCTGTACCTATGTGCGCCTATTAGTTAGTTACTGCAGTGTAATAAGACCTTAAGAAATTAGATTTTGGTCTTAATTATACTTCCAAATGACACTAGAATAAAGCATATCTACAGAGCACCTATCAGGCACTCTCCGCTGAGTAGTAAGACCTTATCTAAGGCTTTGTTTGTGTTACATACTAACATGTGGCTGATAAATGCACTAGAAGTGGTCCTAATGTCTCTATTTTAAAGTGTTACCAAATTTTCCCAGCTGTACTACTTCCCAAACATGAAGTAAAATTTTAGTTCACAACCTTGCCTTATAGAAAGACTTTAGCCTTTCTAAGTTGTGCGAATAGCGAGAGCAGTCCTACTGATTAGTGGGTAGTGTAACAACAAGCTCATGTGGATCTAAGCCGCTTGCACTTCTGGTGCTCGACATACTTCCTAATACAGCTGGCTGCAAATCTACTTAGAGCTGCAGCTGCGGCTCAGCGATATCAAAGTCTGACAGAACTCCACAATAGCTGCAAATCCTCGGAGTACTGATATTTCTTTCAAAACACAATGTGGACCCATGAAAAGAAAAGGGAGCTAAATGTTCAAACTGCGTTGACTATGAGGAATGAAGAATGAACTCTACAGGGAGATTCAGCTTAAAGCAACGACGAGCATTTCCACCGCTGAGCATTTTATGCCTGAAGATGGACATTTCTGCACTTTCCAAAGTTTTGATAGCTGAAGATAAAACTTTTTGTCATCCAATAAACTTGTGACAGTTAAGGGTAAGCTAGGAATTTTTTTTTCCTGAAAGATGAAGGATAGCATTTTCTCATGCCATGGGATTTTAACAGTTCACCCCTTGGTGGATGCAAGAAATTTATCCTAATACAATTGTTCAGTTTAATCCAGTTACTCCTTCCGCTGGCTGACATTGTGGCTAAGACCAAGTTTGCCCCACAGAATTTACGTTTACATGGACTGGCAGAGATAATAAACTGAGAGTTAATGAGGAGGGCAATGGGCAAAGGAGTTCTGGACCTGAAAACTAGACTGCAGTTGAGATTAGCATGTGTCCGTCATTAATAATTTCTACTTGTGTTTGAACTTAGTATAATTTATTGGGGGGAAAGATGGAGACAGCAATAAGGTCTTGTCACTTTTAAACTTAGTTGGGTTAAATATTAAATTTGCTAAATCAGCACACACTTGAGGCAAAATGTTTGATATCAGTATGTCTTTAAACATGCACATTACAAAACGATCTCAAACATGTTTTATCCAGCTTAAACTGGCAAATTAATTATACTTCTAATAGCACTGCCTACTGCCATGCGTTATTCACAATGTGCTCAAACCATACCATATGAAGCTTTTGGTTATTTCAAAATGCTGCTGCAAGAATCATTAATAGAGCTACAAAGTATGGCCACATAACTCCTATTCTTTAACGTGGCTTCCAGTGGCCAAAGCCCCATTACCTATCTGAACTATTCATTACATTCAAATCTGAGCGCACTTCATAATCACAATAAAGATTCAATAAATTCATGAAACAATTGGCATTAGAGCTTTGAACTATAGGAGCTATGAGCTCCTTGCTTATGTATAGTGCCTATAAAAAATATTCACCTCCTAGAAAGTTTTCAGTATTTATTGTTACACAACATTGAATTACAGTGTACCTACTTTGGCTTTTTTGACACTTATCAGCAGGAAACAAAATGGTCTAAATTAATCACAAATATAAAACACAAAATAACTGATCACATAATTATTTACCCCTTCTAGTCAGAATTTAGTAGATGGCAGCCATGACACAGATGTGCACAGATCTCTCTCTATTAGATTTGCACATCTGGATACTGACTTTTTTTCCCATTCTTCTTTCTAAAACTGCTCACATTCTGTTAGGATGCCTGGGAATCATGCATGGCCAACCTTTATTGAGTCCAGTCACAAATTCTCAATTGGATTGAGATCTGGACTCTCTCTTGGCCACTTCAGGACACTGACATTGTTGTTTTTAGGCTACTCCTAAGTGGCTTTAACTTTCTTCTTGGGGTTGTTGTCTTGCTGGAAAACAAATTTTCTCCCAAGGTGCAGGTTTCTTGCAGACTGTATCAGGTTTTCCTCCAGGATGTCCCTGTATTTTGATGCACTGATTTTACCTTCTGCCCTCACAAGCCAGGGACTAATACAGAGTCTCCAAAGGCTGCCACCATCTGGTTTGTTCAGTCTGATGGTCAAATACACTCAACTCAGACTATAGAACCTTATTCCAGTGCGTTCTGGCCTACTTTAGCTAAGATGTCATGTGCACTGGCTTTCTCTTTTCCACCCTCTCATAAAGCTATGACTGGTGAAGCACCTGGACAACTCTTGGTGTCTGCATAGTCTGTCCAATCTCATCCTGACAGGTGGTGCAGTGGTAGTGCTGCTGCTTTGCAGTAAGGAGATTGTGGGTTCGCTTCCCAGGTCCTCCCTGTGTGGAGAGCGTTTTGAGTAGTGAGAAAAGCGCTATATAAATGTAAAGAATTATACTCCTTCCAAGATTCTCATACATCTCTTAGTGGACTCCATTACTAGTCGTCTTCTTGCATGATTACAGTGTTTTTGTGGATGACCTACTCTAGGCAGATTTGTAACGGTGCCATACTCTTTTCATTTCTTTATGATTGATTTAAACGGACCCAAAGAAATATTCATTGACTTGGATATTTTCTTGTCTCCATCCTCTGACTTCTGTTTTTCAATCAGCTTTTCATGGAGTGCCTGGGGGTGTTTTTTTGCCTTCATTGTGTAGGTTAGGCTGCCATGTTGGTTCACCACAAGTTGGCCCTTTCACATACATGGGCATTTATACTATAACCAATTAAAACCCCAGACAGGTCATCACCATTGAACTAATTCTTCTAAAACCAATTGTCTGCACCAGTGATATTGAAGGGGGTTATGCAATCAAAAAAGCAAAATTAAATCCATTGTGATTCAATATTGTATTAGAATAAAATCTGAATACTTTTTATTGACACTGCAGGAGATTTTCCTTCAGTCTCAGCTTTTAAATACAGGCTGAAGACTCACTACTTCAGTCCAGCATACCCTGACTAGAGCTTCTGATATTACATCTCGTTTAGTAATTTATAAAAAAGCAGTATTACCATAACTAGTTATTCAACATATTCTATCCCGTTTCTCTTCTTGGTTTCCTGCTGTGGCACTTGGTGCCACTATTATGCTGCAATGCTATTCTACTGCCCATGGAAAAGATACCCAAAATGTTTTGGAACCTTGAAATCCAAGGATGAATCCAAGAAAAAAATGACTTTGTCATCTTTTTGGACTGCACACCAGAAAGCTGTATTGTACTGTAGAATTCCTACTAGGGGATGAGCAGTCAGTGGGTCGAGGTCTTGTGAACTATGACTGTGTCCATGTTTGTCTATAACTTTGCATTATAACCGACAGTGAACCACTTTGATGTTTATTTTCTCCAGGAGTGCTGCTGACTAGAGTTTCTGTTTTCCTCTCCTCTGGTGTCTACTGGACATACATCAATGATAAATGAAAAAAATGAAATAAAAGGAAATTGCAAAATAAATAGTATTTCGCTACCAGCAAAATTCATGCCGTTAACATAAGATGAAAGGTGTCTAGTCCTGTCTGGAAGCATTTAAATGCATAAATTACGCATGCACCTGCCTGTCATTTAGTATTTAAATTACAATCTCTAGTTAAAAAAAGAAAGAAATCACCTGATTTCCTGCCATATGTAGACATTTTCTGTTAAACAATCCTAACTTTTCTAATTATGATGACAATCTTGCCAATCCCACTCCTAAGGATGCATCTTAAGCAGAAAAGAAACTTGAAGCTCCACAGCACTTCGAGAGTGCATACTGTTAACATTTTCAAAAGACTAGGTTAATAATTTGATTTTACTGAGGAGAAAAAATAGTAATGCACATAATTGGACTCTTTAGTGTGTCTCTCTGTGAAAAATATGTACCTGGCCATATTTCTACAAAAAAATTCTTTGACCCTGTGGTGATGTGAACGAGGGGCATAAATAGAATTGTTACAGATTTCATGCAATTTGCAACTTCAGAAAGAACACAGGTGAACACACAAGTGTGAACAACAGACTTTAGAGAGCAACAGTCCTTGTTTTCTACTCTAAAAGAGAAAAAATTACAATCTCCAAAAATATAGTGAATTTTTTATCTTACAAATGCAAAATCACCTAAAAAACAAATTTTAGTGTCAGTTTCACAAAACTGTGTACAAATCAAAACTTGTCTGTTTTGCTCATCACTATGGTTAGAAGTACTTCTGCTCTGAAGCTTGTGCTCGGTCATAGTTGGGGTGAATTTTAAAAGCTTCTGTTGTGTCTGTGTGGGCTTTTCCACAGATACTTCAGTTTTCTTCCCATGTGCCCAAAGATGTGAGATTAAGTGACGATTCTGTTTTTTTCCAAAGGATGTGTCAAATGCATTGTCAAAAATGTGCTGTTTACTCACTTGGAATAACATGAAGGATTTCTGGAATGGACTGGGTTTAATTACTGGACTGGACTGAACCTATTTTTTAATAGATTTTCTTTCCCCCTGTCACTTTCTTCTAATGACTAGTATCCCCACACCATCCCTACTACATCAGCAGCTCCAACCGCATCAGCTGGAATGGCCAGTGACAAGTCCACCTCCGACCATCAGTGTAGGCTGTCCATAACTGAAGACCAAGTAAAGAGACAACTGGGGAAACTGCACACAGGCAAAACTGAATCAATGGAGTTAGTCCTCAAGTTCTTAAGGGCCGTGCTGACCAACTTTGTGGTGTCACGTGTCCCTAAGGCTCCAGAAAGTGTCACTCTTGTGGAAAACATTCTGTATCATTCTTGTTCCAAAGAAGGCAGGCACCTCTTCGTCTAATGACTCTAGACCAGTGGCACTTAACTCTCACAACATGAAGACCTTTGACAGACTGGTCCTGGACTACTGTATATGAGTCCTCTTGTGGTAGACCACTTCGACCCACTGCAGTTTGCCTATCAAACAAAGATTGGAGTGGAAGATGCAGTGATCTTCTCCACAAAGCTTGTTCTCACCCGGACAAAGCTGAAGCACTGTAAGGATTCTGTGTTTTGAATTCTCCAGTGCCTTCAATATCAGCCAGTCATCCCTGTTAAGGGATAAACTCAGAGATACTGTATACAGGTGGATGAGCCTATGGTATCCTGGATACTAGACTATCTGTCAGGCAGACCACAGTTTGTGAGACTCCAGGGCTGTGTTTCTGATACAGATGTGAGCAACACTCGAGCACCACAGTCCTGACTCCTTTTCACTTCACTCTCTTGTCTCTAAAACTCCAACTACAAATATAACACCAGGTCATGTCACTTGCAGACGTTTCTGCACATATGGTGTGTACTGATAGGGATGATGAGATAGAGTATAGCAGTCAAGTGGAGAACTTTGCTTCGTGGTGCAGAAGGAGTTGTCTGCATCTTAACATCATCTAAAACAAGGAACTGGTTATTGACTTTCAACACACCAAACAGCCTCTATTTCTGGTCACTATTCAGGGAGAGGATATAGAGGTGGTGCACTTCTACAAGTACTTGGGGATCCACATTAATGACATTAATGACCAGTTGGACTGGTCTCAGAACACAGAGGAACTGTAGGCTCTTCTTCCTTAACAAACTGTGTTCCTTTAATGTAGGAAGTGACATCCTTCACATCTTCTATAACTCCGTGATGGCCAATGCAATTGTCTTCACTGTGGTTTGCTGAGCTGGTAACATCACTTCAACAGAGTCCCACCAAATCAACAAACCAATTAGAAGGACAGGCTCATAGGACACACTCTGGACCCCCTGGAGGTAGTACCAAAGTAGAGAAGCATGAAGGCAGTGTTCACTGGCTAGTGTATGGTGGCCAGCTTAGCACAATACTGTAATATCTTAAAAATAAAAGTGCCAAAGTTGTTCTTCATAGTGATGCCTTAGGGAAATAAATTTTGGTTATCAAAAGTGCGATCCACAGAAAAGTTCTAAAAAGAACCTTTTATTTACATGTGTAACTAAATAGACGATGACAGATTTGTGAAATACTAATGAACCCTGATTTTAAAGGTCTCTTGCTGCATATACTAAAACAAACTAAGTACAGGTTTTCCTGACCTGTTATTATCCTGCTAGGTAGCCTACTAAACATTAAAGAGTTCTGTTTTGGAACACATTTTGAAGTCCAAAAGAACAGTTTCATTTGCTGTTGGACATGTGGGCACTGGGAGCATTTTATAGGATTATGCTGGACAACTACAGGGAAGGAATTAAGTGTGACACCACTACTAACTATTGCTCTATACTTAGGGTGGAGGATGAGAAAACCACTCAGAGTTACCACTGAGATCATGTCCGGTATGATCAAAGTGCCGTCTCTTCCACAGTCTCAGTGGGATATAACTCGAAAACCTACTGGAAGTTGGCGTTCATGCATTGACAATCTTCTATAGAGACAAAGACTCTAGGCCTCTGAAAATTTTCTCCTTCAGCAATGGTAAACGTTGATTGTTTATGATTGTGCCCTGTTTTCACAATCTGGACATTACAATTTAAGTGGGCATCCTGCAGGTCCCCAAATCTCATTTCTTTGCTCCTTGACTAAATTTACAATGCAGTGCTCCTTTCCCAAAATGAAATGGCTGTGTGTCAAGCAATGGTTCTATAAGAGAAGCTTACAATCCAGTAAAGTTAAGTATTAAATTAAGCAATAAGCTAAGTATTGGGATGAAACACTAGGAAAATGTAGCTATTAGCTAGGCAGGACAAGCTTGATGGACTGAATGGTCTCCTGTTGTTTGTCAGACTTCCATGTTCTTGTGTATGTCAAGGCACAGTCACACAGACACAAATACCCTCTTCCATTGGGGCTGATGTAGAGTCACCTATCCTACCAGGGCACAACTTTTGAAAGTGGAAGGAAACAAGGAATTCCCAAAGAACAAGGGGAGGATGTCCTAAAGCATATCCTGTTATTCCAGCCTCCAGCTTGGCAAAATCTTCTAAGGCTCCGCGTCTCTAAAAGTTCAAATAAAAAGGTTGCATCTGCTGGCTTTCATTTCAGATTAAATCCAAAAGAAGCGATCAGATTGTGTAAAGTAAGCCTGTTTTATTCAAGCAGCAGGGTTAACACATCTACTGTACATCTTTTTTTTTTCCCCTTGTCTTTACTTTTTTTTTTTTCCTTGCGGCTTTTTGACTGACATCTTGCTCTGTGATGGACAGGCTATGCCTGTTGAACTTGCCAGCAACTGAGCACTGAAAGTGATGCCACAGACATTTAATTCAAAAAATGTCCTGTGAAGCGTAGCATCAGTCTAAATGATATATGCTGCTCTGATTGCAACAGGGAAAGAGATTAGCCTTGGCATGAGTATTAGCTTACAGCAGTAGATTGGGAGACCTGTAAAAATGTCAGGGATATCATACAGCTACTGGGAGGCAACTGCCTAGGTTGTGTATTAAAAGCAGCTGAACAGCTAGAAACAATCTAGATAATAATACATAATCGAGCTGCATTAAACTGTCAGCAGGAGCAGGTTCAGCCTGAGCCAAGTCGTCCTTTAAGTCTCTTTTCGTCGGATGACTCAACTCTTTATATTTTTTATGATTTTCCTTATGAATCTGTTTATTCAAGCGGCACTGCACTTCCTAAAGGACTTGCAGAGAGCGTGCAAACTGCGCACAGACAGTGACAAGGCTAGGATTCTGACTGATGATCTCCCGAGGCCGTGTGGCTGCTTTACAGTAATAGAATCCTGATCACAGTGCTGACATTGTGAAGCTGGCATGTTTTCCTCACGTTGATACAGGATAATGTGGGTAACTCTGCTGTCCTCCCTGAGCCCCAAGACGTACTGTAAGGTTCACAGGTAGCGTGATTACTTTCATGCTATCCAGTAAACATCCCTATACAAGACAGACAATCAGCAAAGTGATCAATCAATTGATTACATCATTTTCAATCATTTCTGACATGAGACTCCAGTAGGTAACACTGGGTGGTGTCTTTGGGTCTACCAATCCTTGAATTTATACCACTTTTCCATTAACTTCAGGACCTGCAAGGATCCATTCATTACAAGGAAAGAAGTATAAAGGAAGCATTATGCAGTCAACTATGTAAAATGTTAAGTGACAGGTGTTTAGGTCATGACCCTTGTAGAAGACATGGAGGAATTTAATGAGTGGCTAATTAATTTGCATTCTAATACGTTTCTTAAAATTAAAGTAAAGTATACTTGCTGCACTACCTATTAGATTGAAATTTAAGTAATCAACATACACTTCAGCGTTAATGCTTACAGTGTGTAATCTATTGGCATGTATTTTCTAATATATGAAATTAAATACACTGCATTTTTCATTCCAACAGATGGCGCATCACAAACATAAATAAAATGCATTACTACAAATGTTTGTGATCGTCATCTGTTGAAATGACAAATGCAATGCCTACGTCTCTATTATACGCCATTAGGTGTGGAATTCGTAAAAGCAGTATTAATGTTTGTGATGTGACATAGATAGGGATGGAAAATGCAATGCGTTTTATTACTTTAAAAGGTTTATGCTGAGTCATTTGCTGAACTGACAGAGACATGGTAACCAGATGGACGCACAGATACACAGATACCCAAACACTTATCCTTCCATTAAGGTGGACAATTACATAAAGGAAGTGGCAAGTGGAAAAAGGTGATAAAAGTTAACAATTGAAAGAACCAATTCTTCTTTTTTGACATGAAAAATGAGTCTGGTGCCAAAAAAAAGAAACAAAGCCAGTTCAACTAATGCCAACATCACATTACGTGACTTTTAGCTGAAGGGTATGTTGTACTTACCAAATACAGTTGCTGATCTTATCATTTTAAATGACTGAAAATTGCAGGGAATGTCAAATTAGCAACTGCATGTCGACTTTCCAGGACAGTCATGCTTGCCACTTTTTCTGATAACCAATAGAATTGCTGCTTGGCAGAGCCAGTGGTGTGCGTAAGGTTAACAAGAACAGCGAGGTCAGCTGTAATTTTCACCTTTTTTTTTCTATTTTCTATGCTGTTGTGGTACAGAACAGATGAGACATTAGACAAGTGAGCTTCTCTTCTCTTTGTGATGTCAAAAACATCTGCATTCCTTATTTGTCATCACTGCTTTATATAAATTGTACATATTTCCAGATGAGTAATCATTGCTTGTCAGCTTCTACATGCAAACAGTCCACCACTATAACTAAAGAAGTTTGTTTTTGTCAGGGCAAGTCGTAGACTAGTTGGAGTGAGTCTCTAGGTATGTCAAAGTAGAAGACTGGCCTTCACGGGAGCGCACTGCTGGCTGCCTTGGACTCACTAAGAAGACTGTAAATGATGCCTACAAATGAAAATCGCTGGAAAAGTCATCTGCTGGGACACAGCCTATGAAATCTTGGCGTCTGCATGACGGCATAGACTTAAATCAAGTGTTAACCGGTGATGAGTGAGCAGGAATGTTCCAATATGCACACGGCTTTCTGAAACTAAAACTAAAATTCATTTTACAGGCAATTTAACTATTGCAAAATGCAAAACACACTAAAATGTAAGATTTTTATTTGAGTGAAAAACAAAGAATACTGCTCCCTATAGCTTATATTCACACTTCTGTATTTCCTTGTGTTTGCTTCTATAGCTGCATAAAGCATATAATCCACACCACACTGGTAATATCAGTTCGATTCATGTCTCTTGTTCACATCGCCACAGAGGAGTGCAGCACGTTTTTTTAAAAATGTGGCATGTTGCATATTTTCTATATGAAGACACACTAAAATGCTCATAGCAACTACATTATCCTAGCTGAGGATATGCAGGATTTTCTTTACTAGATGTCTTTACTTAAATAACAAATGACAGGCAGAAATATGCAGAATTAATGCAAGAAAACGCTTCCAGATATCAACTAAATGCTTTTCTTGTTGTGAGAATGGCACAAATTTCATGGGAAGTGAAACTTAATTTATTTTGTGAAACTTTGCAAAGCAAAACGTAGAGATTTTCTGCCATTACAATGCATGTAAATCACTACATCTCTAGTACTGACCACAATGTCTATATAAATTTGTTCAATCCATTGATATGCTGAGAATAAAGTGCGGCACCAAATATCATGTCTGAGTCTTAGACCATTCGGAAAAATATTACAGGAAATAACACCAGAGCTGTATAACTGCAGGAATCAAGAAGAAACAAAGTAACTGATAAGCCTAGTCTGGACTGCTAACAGGAAAGCGTTTTGAGGAAGGGTCCCTGTGAAGTTCCCTTTGGTCAGTGAGTTTCCTCTTGGTGATCGATCTATCTACAGTGTATCCAAATATTAGTAGTGTCTTCCATATCTATCTATCTATCTATCTATCTATCTATCTATCTATCTATCTATCTATCTATCTATCTATCTATCTATCTATCTATCTATCTATCTATCTATCTATCTATCTATCTATCTATCTATCATTAGTTTTTTTTCTCTATCTATCTGTCTATTAGCCTTTGTGTTTTCTTTTGTGTAACATTCCATTTTTGCAATACAGTTAACAGCTCCATAATGTAATTAGGTATGGTAAGCACTATACGACATAAACATCAATGTTCTAATGATTCATTCTCATAAAGTATACTCTAGGGAACAATTAATCTTTATCCCTTTAGTGGACTTTTTCAAGAGCTTCTATTCCATTCTGATGAGACAGTGGGTAGACATTTGAGTGAGATCTGACCTGGTTGCCATACAGTCTCAGTGTCGCCTCTTGTGATTTATTCTCTGCTGTCCTTGAAATGCATTCAGCCTTTTTTATAGTCTCTTGACTCTGACGGGAGGCCTTCGAGGAATAATTCACAGGCTCCTGGTCCTTGTGAAAGGTGACTTTGACTCATGAGAAGATAAGATTCCTAACAAAGCAAAGGAGGCCACTACAACCTGTCAAGTTGCCTAGTGTCCCCAGTATCTCATCCTTAAGCTTCCTAGATTGTTTTCTTCCAAAGAGGATCCACAGAATGTCAAGTTCTTTAATTTTTTTTATGATAATCCTGCATTTTTTGAGTGCCAGATCCATTACTTTGCATCATATGCTTGTTATCCTTTCACTGAGAATCTATCTTAAGTGTATCTTTCATGAACTGGGAGGTTTAGTGCCCATTTATAGAACCCTAATACAGTGAAGTAAAATTCATTTTTCAGGCCATTTTATTCTTTTCTTATTATTTTCTGAGTTGAATAATTCTTTGCTTAGCACAAGCAAAACGGGCCTATCAGAAGGCTCAAGTTTATGCCATGGTGTCTACAATATGAAGTTTCCATGTTCTTCCCATACTGGCTATAACATCCTCACTTAGCTCCCATAAGCACTGTACTACTCTGTGCTGTTAATTATCATTCATTCATTTTCTAACCTGATAGTCCAGTTTAGGATTGTGGGAAGCTGTTAATTGACAGCACTGGACACAGGGAGTCGACCAACCCTTGATGGCGTACCACTCCACCGGAGGAGTCACACATGCACACATCATTCTCTCTCAGGGAAATTTTGAATTTCCAATTAACCTAAAGTGTACATCTTTAAGACGTGCAAGAACACAGACTTTGAAAAAATTATGAGAACTTTCATAAGGCAAGGGACCCAAAACTAAGGCCAATTTTCTATATTTAATTACTTCTAATTCAGGGGTCTCCAACTCCAGTCCTGGAGAGCTACTGTGGCTACAGGTTTTCATTCTAACTCTTTTCTTAATTAGTGACCAGATTTTGCTGCTAATTAACTCTTTGACTTAATTTTAATTGATGCACATCTTAAGACTCAGGCCCCTTAATTATTTCTTTTTTCCTTAATTAGCAACCAAATAATATTAAGACACAAAGTGAACCAACACATAAACAACTTCCTGCGTCCATCACACAATAACTGAAAATAAAGAAAGGTGAAGGCCACAGTAATGTTGATCTGCTCAGGTCCACAAAACATTTTGACAGCGCTCTTAAACAGGAAAATCAACAGTTTTGGAAATGTCTGCCACGGCAGAATGAGTGCCATGGAATTAAATAACGGGGTTAATTAGCAACGAGAATTGGCTTCAAGTTAAGAAACTGAATTAAGGTTGGAGTTTGAGGCCCCAACTTAGTTGGTCATCTGTTTGGCTTACTTCATATCAAATTTATGTTTAGGTGCTGTTTAAGGAAAAAAAATCAATTCAGCAGTCCAAGTCTCAAGAAAAGTCAATTAAAATAAAGGGAAATAGTTAATTAGCAGTAAAAACTGGTCACTAATTAAGAAAAGAGTTCGAATGAAAACTTGCAGCCACAGTAGCTCTCCAGGACTGGAGTTGGAGACCCCTGAACTAATTAGTTCAAGTGTGCATAGGTGTGTTTTTTGGGTAGACAATATTTTGCCATTCTGATCTGATTGAACTCATGCATAACATTCTTGGCAAGCAGAAATTGAAAATGAATTGATGGAATGGAAGCTAGAGAGCAGTTCACTGCATTAAGGGATTCCAAGAATTCTATCCATGCTAATTTGTAAATTATGGAACGATCTAGAGCTACTCCAAACAACGTTTTAAATGTTTCTCTTGATTACTTTGCTATTAAGAAGCATGGCCTGCTGGACAGGCATTCATGCTAAACAGCAGTGAGTCATATCCCACTGCTAACTCACTGCACCATATTCTACCGTTATAAAATGATTAGATGATTAGAACATTAAAGCAGTCTAGATGAGAACAGGCCATTCAACCCAACAAAGCTCAGCAGTCCTATCTCTTAATTTTTCCAAAATAACATCAAATTGAGTCTTGAAAGTCCCTAAAGTTCTACTGTGTACCACACTACTTGGTAGCTTATTCCAAGTGTCTATGGTTCTCTGTGTTAAGAAAAAAATTCTGTTTGTACGAAATTTACCCTTAACAAGTTTCAAACTGTGTCCCCGTGTTCTTGATGAACTCATTTTAAAATAACAGTCTCGATCCACTGTACTAATTTCCTTCATAATTTTAAACACTTCAATCATGTCATCTCTTAATCTTCTTAAGCACATTGAGAAAGTCAGAAGTTTGAATAGGGGCTGGCAGATCATTCCACCAGCTAGAAACTACACATGAAAAGAGTCTACTGTAGATTGAGAATTGATGCCACAGAGAGGCAGACCTGAATAAGCGAGAAAGAGCATAGGACGTCTCAAGTGTCTCCATACATATCGGTGCTGACCCACAGACTGCTCTGTAGGCAAGCGTCAAGGATTTGAACTTAGTATGTGTTGCTATAGGTTCAAGGTTTCTTTATTTAGTCATTTTTACAACAGAAAACATAAAATTTGCCTTCTCGATTGCATTAATGATAAGACAGAAAGAAATAAAAAAAACAAATAGAGACAAGACAGGTTAAGGTAAGGCAATTTGATAATGCATATTTACACAAAAATGATTACAGAATACATATCAAATCTTAATCATTTTCTCCAATATTCCTCATTAAAAAGTCATAGGGCACTGGGAAGAAAGGGATTTCTGGAGCAATTTGTGTGGGTTTTTAAAGCGACTACCCTTCCTGATTTACTGAAGTTAAGTTTTACGTGTAATGGATGTTTTTCATCAGTTGAGATGATTTGCAGTTTCTTTAGCATTGCCCTCTGACACAAACTTGCTAGATCATCTACATCAGCCTTAATAACTTTACATGTATGCTTAGTAATCTGCTGTAGCTTTTTTAAATTTTGGTTTGTCACACCACTAAACCAGGCAATGATACTGAAAGTGATAACAGACTGGATCATACTACGATAAAAGGACAACATGAAGTCCTTGTCTACTTTTAGTAGTTTGAGTTTACGGGGGAGAAATAAGCGCTGATTGAATTTAGAGAAATTTTTTTTTTATTTGCATTCCAGTTAAGACTGTGATCTTGATTTGTTCCTAAGTATTTAAATTAATTCACAATGTCTATCTTCTCCCCCAGAACAACAATGGGTGAACATACAGATTTTTTTCTCTTAAAAATCAAATATAATTTCTTTGGTCTTTTTTTACATTTAGAGTGAGATAGTTTTTATTACGCCAGTTTACCATACAGTCCACTTGATTTAGATGAGGTTGTCCCCAACTCCAGTCCTGGAGGGCCCCAGTGGATGCAGGTTTTCATTCTAACCCTTTTCTTAATGAGTGACCTGTTCTTGCTGCTAATTAACTTCTTTTGAATTAATTTTATTTGACTTGCTCTTGAAGACTCAGACCCCTCAATTGTTTCTTTTTCCTTAATTAGCAGCCAAACGATAATGAGATATAAAATGAACCAAAACATGACCAGTAAACTGTGTCCATCATACAATATCTGAATATAAAGAAAGGTGAAGGTCTCAGGAATGCTGATCTGCTCAGGTTCACAAAATATTTTAACAGTGCTCTTAGAAAAGAGAAAATCAACAATTTTGGAAATTGCACAATGAGAGCAGCAGCAAGTCATTGAATTAAAGAACGGGTTTAATTAACGACAAGACTCAGCGCCTAATTAAGCTACTGGTTGGAGTGAAGTTGGTTGGAGTTTGAGGTCTTGACTTAGTTGGTCTTCTGTTGGCTCACTCACTTCATATTTCATTTCTGTTTGGGTGCTATTTATGAAAAGAAATGAAGCAATTGAAAGGAACAATGAAGAAATTCAGTTCAACAAATCTTAATTCAAAAGAACTTAATTAGCAGCAAAAAACAGTGCATTAATTAAGAAAAGCGTTAGGTTGAAAGCCTGTAGCCACTGGGCCCCTCCAGGACCGGAGTTGGGGACCCCTGATTTAGATAATGGCTTTCATTCTCCCCATCTTGTGATCATGGTGTCATCAGCATATCTGATAATAGACCAGTTGTCATTGTTCTGTCTCAGGTGACTTACAGTATGTACTGAGTAAATGGTGATACTCAGTATCAGGATTTCCTGTGTTTGAATGAATGGCTTCTGAAAAAGCGTCCTGTACCTTGACTGTCTCTGAACGACTTAAGGGAGGCAATGTAGTGATCTGAAACAAGGAGTGACATGTGCCTGCCTCAGGTAGTTGAACACCAGATGTGCTGCTACATTTTGAATCGTCTATATAACATTCTACAGATTCACTTATTCCAGTTCAGTGTAAGGGACCAGAGAAGCCCATCCTGGCAGCGTCAGGCACAAGGCAGTAAATAGCCTCGGACCAAGTCCATTACAGAGACCTGTAATGCACACAAGGGTTTGATTTGAAATTGCTAATCAACCTAACACACATCTTTAAGATGTGGGAGAAAACACTTGGAGGAAAACCTACAGGATGTGGGTAGACTATGCAAATTCCACACTGAAAATCACAGGGTGTGGGATTCAAACCAAAGACGCTAGATCTGTGAGATAGCAGGGCTAACAACTGCTCCACCATGACCTCCTTAATTTATAGTCAGTCAGTCAGTCATTTTCCAACCTGCTATATCCTAACACGGGGTCACGGGGGTCTGCTGGAGCCAATCCCAGCCAACACAGTGCACAAGGCAGGAACAAACCCCAGGCAGGGCGCCAGCCCACCGCAGGACCTTAATTGATATTTTAGGTCAAATCGTATATAAACATCTGCTGCTCTGCACTAGGATGTGTTCAAGAAGGTTAGTTTACTTCACCCCATCTGGTATTCCCACAGGTTGTACAAAGAACGGACAACTGTCAATGGCGTCAGTATAACAAACAGTCATAAGTAAGACAATATCGGTCAATATTTGTCACAAACTGACTGATTGTCACACAAAGGCATATGAGCTAGTTTAAAATAAGCCTTGATATTTTAGGTATGCATTTTATTTATTTACAAATTAAGCTATGAAGATAATGGAAAAATGCTTCATAAAATGAAACCTGATTTGACAGACACCTTGGGGCCACATAAACTATAGTACAGCACAAACACAAAAATAAAAGAATTTTCTTTATTTATACGGTATCTCCCTTACTTGCCTGCTCACTTATGTTATGGCTTTATTAAGAACATTAAAGTAAATGGTCCACAACTTAATTTCAAAATAGCTCAGACAGCAAAAACTGCAGAACCTTGCAGAATCTATCACTAACTGGAGTCCGGCAACTCGCAAGACATCTCTGTCAACGTACTTTGCATACTGTCTACAAAGAGCTCTTACACAGCTGTGATGGGAAGTAGCTCCAGGTAAAATGGCAGATGGGCTCGTCTATCGAGATGTGTGACAGGGCGGACTTTTTAGGAACCAAACGAGCCTTTCCACGTGTTGCCTGAGGGACTTTGAGATGCAACAGGAAAGCTCATTAGTCACAGCATCGTACTTGGCAGGTGAATTTGCAAAGTAAGGGCACTTCCATTTCCCAAAAGCTTTAGTTCTCCTAATCGTCTACTTCTGACACTGTACTCTTTGGTCTTTTACTGTATGTTGAACTCTAGGGGCAGATGGGGAATGCAACATTGCAGATTCATGCAGTAAAAATAAAATTGCATAAAGCAGCATTATTTAGTGGTCCCAAGAGTGGGGCTTGCAGTTAAATACAGCTATAACTAAACATCTGTTTTCCCCAAGATCTATAAAGAGATAACTTCAAACACGTCTGCACTTTGTAAATATTTCAGATCTGAAAAAGGAAAATATTTTCCCAGGAGGACACATTTCCAATACGTCTAGAAACTGCAGCACAGATTTCTGCACAAGCAATTAAGGTGTATAGAAGATATGCCAAGCAGTTAGTGTTGTTTCCATAATAAGAGAAGGTCAATTATTTTTTCATGTCTTTTAAAGCTGAAGACTGACTAAGCAGTATTTCTATAGCATTAGATGAACTCCCTGTCTGAAAATTCTTCAGAAATCAAACCGGCTGGGAATCGCTGAAATAAGACTTCAGAAATAAAATCCAGAACACTAACGAGGATACAAATAGACATGACATGATATGCTAGAATAGAATAATTACACAAAACAATAGAGGTAAATGTTGAAAAACCTCAAAATCAAACATGTACAGGTGCACAGTGGAGTCTGTCCTCACTGGATGTGTAATAATCTGAATTTTGAAGTTTAACAGAATATTACTGGCAAAAACCTTCTGTCCATGACATATATAACACACACTCAAAGAGCCTTTGCAAGGCAAACTGCAAATCATTAAAGAGCTCAGCCATTCTGCACAGTCACTTTTCCTCTACTCGGTTCTGGCATATGGTTCAGGATCACTAGCGCTCATGCAGTACCTTTAAGTTCAGGGACCGTTTTTGCCCAATGGTCATAAGACTACTCAATGGATACTTGTACTGACAACCACAGAAGTGTTTTACTGTGCCCATCAATTGAAGTTGCTTATATTGTACAACTTTTATTAGTCTGTCTGTATGATTCATCATATCATACAGGTGGCCAAAAGGTTGTGGACTCCTGACTATCACACCTCTAAGAGCTCATTGGTCATTCCATTCCAAAACCACTGGCACTAATATGGGCTTTCCCTCAATTTCCCACCATAACTTTCCAGCTTGGTACCTCTACTGAGGCCCGAAAACTGAAATTGTTACTGAAATTTAAATTTTAGTACCAATCCAACACTACAGCTGACACCCTCATTGTATTTGAGAAGCATAATAGCTATTTCATTTTTATTCCTCAGTTATTTGAAGCTAACATCAGTTTATTCTGGATGGTTGTATGACAACTAATAAATAACAAATGGAGCTTCTTTAATTCTGATGTGTCCATTTTGGTAAATGAACATTAGAACACTCTAGACGAGAACAGGCCATTCAGCCCAACAAAGCTCGCCAGTACTATCCACTTATTTCTTCCAAGAAAACATCAAGTCGAGTTCTGAAAGACCCTAACGCCTTACTGTCTACCACACTACTTGGTAGCTTATTCCAAGTTTCAATCGTTGTTTGTGTAAAGAAAAACTTCCTAATGTTTGAGCGAAATTTACTCTTAACAAGTTTCCAATTGTGTCCCCGTGTTCTTGATAAACTCATTTTAAAATAACAGTCTCGATCCACTGCACTAATTCCCTTCATAATTTTAAACACTTCAATCATGTCACCTCTTAATCTTCTTTTGCTTAAACTGTAAAGGTTCAGCTCTTTTAATCTTTCCTCATAATTCAACCCCTGTAGCCCTGGAATCAGCCTAGTCGCTCTTCTCTTGACCTTTTCTAGCGCTGCTATGTCCTTTTTGTAGCCTGGAGACCAAAACTGCACACAGTACTCAAGATGAGGCCTCACCAGTGCATTATAAAGGTTGAGCAGAACCTCCTTGGACTTGTACTCCACACATCGCGCTATATATCCTAACATTCTGTTAGCCTTCTTAATGGCTTCTGAACACTGTTGGGAAGTCGATAGCTTAGAGTCCACTATGACTCCTAAATCCTTCTCATAAGGTGTACTCTCGATTTTCCGACCGCCCATTGTGTATTCAAACCTAACATTTTTACTTCCAATGTGTAATACTTTACATTTACTGACATTAAATTTCATCTGCCACAAATCTGCCCAAGCCTGTATGCTATCCAAGTCCTTCTGTAATGATATAATGGATTCCAAATTATCTGCTAATCCACCTATCTTGGTATCATCTGCAAACTTAACCAGCTTGTTACTTATATTCCTATCTAAATCATTTATATGTATTAAAAATAGCAGCGGCCCTAGCACTGACCCCTGTGGAACACCACTCTTAACATCGGCCAGTTCTGATGAGGTTCCTCGCACCATCACCCTCTGCTTCCTTTGTCTGAGCCAATTCTGCACCCATCTACAAACATCACCCTGAACTCCCACCTCCCAGCTAATGGTATTAATGCTAGGCTGTTTTTGTTCTTAACCCATACTTAGGGGTTAATGCACCCCTGGACACCAAATACTTTTTTGCTGCACTTTTTAAGTAAACACCACAATTCACAAAGAAAATGTGAAATTTTAATGGAACACTTTTTTTTTCATGCAAAGAGCATCACAATTACTGTAACACGGATCATTTTACACACTGCCAATGATCTGTAAAAACTATTAAAAAAAACTACTGCAACAATCTATTATTATATGTACAGGGTGCAACATATGCCATTGATGAAATTCAGTAAATCACAGAGCCAACTGCGCTTGAACTGGCTACATTCAAGCACACAGAGGTAAGCGCTGATGCTTGCCAGCTATTCTAGTGCAACGGCTAAATTCCAGAGACAGTGATGCTGATTCGCTAGGGGGCTGGCTGCTCAATGAATATATGGCACTGACTGATCAGCTCTGGCATGCTTGCAAATTGCTATGGGAAGCAACAAAAACGGTTGCGGCTGTCAATGAATGTACATCGTCGAATATACTCGGCCTCTATGTGTTGGCAAATTGCACTGAGATGCGACTATAGCAGGTTGCAGCATTCAATTAATTTACGTTGCTGAATATCCTTGGCTCTGGTGTGCTGGCAAATTGCACTGGAAAACAACTTTAGCCGGTTGGGGAGTTCAATGAACATACGTCGCCGAATGTATGTCGTCGAATATACTCGGCTCCGGCATGCTTCCAAATTGCATTGGAAACCGACTTTGCCGGTTGGAGTGATCAATGAATGTACTTTGCCGAATATACTCGGCTCTGTCATGCAGACAAATTGCATTGGGAACCAACTATAGCCGGTTCCAGCAGTTTAAGGATTAAAGTAAGGTCTTACAGTTTAATTGGTATGATGTGTCATAAGAACGAACCAGACACATTAAAAAAGGTTTGGGGCAGCCACCCGTATATTATACCCAAAACAGAACTGATTTAAGGCTATAAAGATGGCGGCTTTAAAGGCCGAGACAGGAAGTGACATCATCAGGACAGGACCCAGAAGTGGCGTCGTTAGGACCGGAAGTGACATCATCATTTGCACCGGACCCGGAAGTGCCATCATCATTAGTGCCGAACCATGTGGGATTTCCAGTAAATTTTCTGCAGAGGATTGAGAGAGAAATTCAGTGCACCTCGCCACCCCCGGTCTGGTGTGGTACTACCACTGTTCAGGCCCTTTAGCTGCCTCCCAATCACATGTGTGTGACAAATGATTACTTACTTATAAGGTCTACAGCATTTTTTACTTGCTTTGTTCAGTTTTTGTAACCGAGTCGTGTAACACTTTGTTTCAAAACAGACCTTTAATTTATGTTGATTTTGACTCTGTTGACCTCATTTGTAAGTCACTTTGGATAACAGTCTACTAAATAATTATGTATAAATGTGAATGCAAACGTCAACAAATTATAAGCAAAGAACATAAGACTAAAGGCATTAAGAAAGTGAAAAAGATAAATTTAGAAAAAATAAACCACCAGCAGCATACACATGTCAAACACTCAAGCCTGGTTACTATCTTACAGATAGAGGACACGGCCAAATGAAACAGTAGCACTGTCTCTAACATGGTTTTTGCTTCCATTCTTATAGCGGAGAAAGTAACACCCCATCCATCCCACCACAATGCCACCTATTCCAATGACTTGATATAAAGGAAGATGGTGACAAGAGATGGTCATCACTATTATGGATCAATGCACTCTTGAGAGCATCTCTACTACAAAAGAAAGAACAACAACAGAAGGAGATGATTTTACTGTCATTTATTTCACTTTTAATCTACCCCCTGCCAATGGCAATGAAACTAGGTTTTCCAAGCAGGAACCATAACCATCTCCTACATCTCTTCTTGTCTTTATTTACAACAGAGAGTCACTTTTCGCCCATACCCCAAACACCTATTTGATTTGTTTCCTTCTATCAGTATATACTAGACTACTCATCTATTGTTTTTTCTCCCTGAAACCCTCCATCTGTTCACAAATTCCAGTCTTGTAACTTGGCAAAGATTCACACACTGCTATGTTTTAGCCAGGGGTCCTTACCTGGCTATTTTTTATTAAAACATGAGAATGCTAGATCATTCTAGATGACAACAGGCCATTCAGCCCAACAAAGCTCACCAGTTCTATTCACTTAATTGGTCTAAAAAACATCGTCTAGTTTTAAAAGTCCCTAAAGTCCAACTGTCCACCACAGTACTTGGTAGCCTATTCCATGTGTTTATTGTTCTTTATGTAAAGAAAAACATCTTATTGTTTGAGCGATGCTATATGTCTCTTTTCTTTGTCTTTTTTCATACATTTTTCAGTAAAGATCATTTATTTTAATTATTTCTGTTAATGTTGTTCTGTTCATTTATCATTTCGCTGTTATGTTTAATGTACAGTATAATTGTTTTTGCTCTCTTAGAATTACTTACCGGTATGTTCTTTCTTTAAAAGTCATTATGTGGAACCTGAAGAGATGGAACCACCCCTTGCACCACTGCTATGGGGCCACCCAGAGCCTTTAAAGGCAAGCTGGGATAGTGAGTCCCTCTCTGGTTCATTTGAATTTACTTCAGTCTATTGTGTGTAGGGCCATTTTGTTTCTTCTCTTGGTTTTTTGATTATCTTTGTCTGTGTTTGTGGTTTTCAATTTATGCATAGTGTTTTGTCACTTGTTTTTGTTAGGATTGCCATGTAGGCAACTCTTTTTTGCTCTTTAGTATGAAGCATCTTACCACCAGTCAAAAAAAAATTGGTGTTTTTTTGTAAAACATTTGCCTTATCCTACAAAACTATTACAATAACCACTTGATCCCAATGACCCTAAATTGTGCGGATTAAGTTGACCCCTCAGCTCACGCAGGATTAAATGTATAGCTCAGACATTTGTTCAGTTCTTATCACTTAATTGCACACTATGTACATCCGTGATCTATCCCTCACTAGCCATCACAGGATGTCCGAAGCATTCACATGCATGATAATACTGACAACACCAGGCAATATATTTTACATAATAATGGAATGCGTTTGCAAAATAATTTAACAATTGTATCAATAGCCCAATAAAGATTTCTTTTGAGTGGCAGAAATAAGCTTCCATACTTATGAGCCTTTTCTTGCATTTTTATTTTCTTTGGTTAATAAATATCCTCTTTTATAAAAAGATTTTTTGTTTGCCCTTTCATGTATAAGCTGGGGGTTTAACAATCAACCTCCCTCTTGTGGAGCTTGGACTACATTTTGGGACAAATCTTGTGATATTTCTACTTTAAAAGCTTATTCTTCATTTTGAGGATTATCCAGGCCAGACTAGCTAGGCTTACCTTGGGGTGAGATCTGTTTTGGGCAAGATAGTCAGGATTCTGGCCTGTGTTTCTGGGTCATTTTGTTGGTCTCGCCCATTTTTACAGTTTTGGTGCCAAAGTCATAACATACCAATTGGCAATACTGTAAAACACCAGAGAACTCCACAACTTACTGATATTCAGGCATCTCCTGAGGTCACACCTCATTACAACAATTACATTTCTACTCTCATCCTGGATATCTAAAGCTGTACTGACTGAACTTTGATATTGTTTAAAACTAGCCCCCAACTCACTTTGCTTGTCAACCCCCGTGTTTGCGCTACACGCTAGCCTCTTTGCAGTTCTGCCGATCATGTATGGGGATGAGGATGTACAATTTACTATTTTACATTACAGCAAGTAATTAACCATATTAAAAAATATTAAAATGTAATAATTTGAATGTAAATTATGTTTCATGTTGTGTTAAGAGTTATTCGTTGCGTAATACAATTCCGTTCCTTTTGACTTTGAAATTAACATGCAAAAACTTTTAAACTTACACTTTTACTGTAAAACAATTTTTTGAATTAAAATTTTGTCAATATCGCATTGAATTGTGATTCTGTGTTTGGACTTTCATCATGACAACGCCACGTATAACTGCACATGATTGAATTTCGTTTCTTTCTCTCTATTAAATAAAATTACTTTTTCAAATGTTTGGCTCTGAGATCTGTAAATTGTCTTTGTAAAAGCTATTCTAATGGGAAACTGGCATATCAAGATCTCTTTTGTTGTCTAAAGTTATCCCCTAAAGATATACTTTCTTGGATACATCCTTCTTTCTACAGAAATTTGTGTGGAGGAAGACCAGACGGTGTTAATGGTTGTAGATATTCTACAGGATATTGTAAGTTGACGTTTTCATCTTCTACACGATCACCACCAACTGTTTCAGCATAGTCTATTGATATGCATTTAACCAATTGGCAGTGTAACCAATCGTCATTTTTGGTGTTTATTTCTTTGACTTCATCATTTTTTCGGTGCTAGAATTGCCCGTGTACTCATTTCTTCTGTTGATAACCCTTAGTGATGAAACTCTTCATTAAAATTTGGACATAATACGTCTTCATTAATTGGGAACTTAAAGTGAGGAAAACGTTAAAATTTACAACAGCTGAGAGAGCAAGAACTGTGTCTGTCAAAAGCATTCACACGAATGAGAGGTGAAAGTATCATGTGCATGGTTTTCTATGGTTGAGAGGAGGGCGTGACTTGAAAACATCTCATGGTCAAAGTCTCGATTCGTGGGAAAAAATCTTCCAAAAAGTCTTGTATGTTTCTTTAACATTAATATGTTCTAAATCAATTACAAATATAAAACACAAAATAATTGATTTTGTACGTTTTAGTCAGTATTTAGTAGATGCACTTTTGGCAGCTATGACAGCCTTGAGTCTGTTTGCAGAGGTCTTTATCTTTCTTTCTTTTTTACAGAACTGCTCAAGCTCTGTCAGGTTGTACTGGGATCTCTACTGAACAGTCTTTTTCAAATTCACACCCAAATTCTCAGTTGGACATACTCCAGGACACTGACATTGTTGTTTTAAGGCCAGTCTTCTGTAGCTTTGGGTTTATGCACAACGTTGTTGTGTTGCTGGAAAACAAATTTTCCCCCAAGGTGCAGGTTTGTTGCAGACTGCATCAGGTTTTCTTCCAGGATTTCTCAGAATTTTGTTGCATTCATTTAACGCTCCCAATCCTTCCAGGACCTACTACAGAGAAGCATCCTCACAGCATGATGCTTCACAGTGTGGACGGTGTGTTAGTGATAATGTGCAGTGGTCAAGCATGGCATTTAGTCTGAACAACTAAAAAGCTCAGTTTCTCATCAGACCACAGGACCTTTGTCTAGCTGATGTCAGTGCTCCCATGTGCCTTCAGACAAACTCGAGCTCAGATATCACGTGCGTTTTTTCTCTTTGCCACTCTCCCATAAGGCTGTGACTCGCAGAGCACCCAGGCAGTGATTGTTGTATGATTGTTGTCTCTCCAATCTTAGCCACTGTAGCTTTAGAGTTATCATTGATGTCTAGGTGGCCTCCTAAACTAGTCTTCTTCTTGCATAGTCAAAGAGTTTTTGCGGTCAGCCTGCTTTAGCAGATTTACATTGTGTAGGTTAGGCCAGGATACTGACGTCCCACAAGTTGGTCCTTCCACATTAGGTGCAATTCGCCAGGCTAATAAAGTGAAGCATTTTAAAAAACTGCTAAAAGCCCATTAGTTTAACATGGCTTTCTTATAGCTTCATTTTAATGTAACTTTCATATTATGTATATGCATTTAATTATCATTTTTATCATATCTCCACAATCCGTACTAACCCGTACTATTCTCTGCTGTTCTTTTCCGGTTTTCTGTGGTGGCGATCTGCGCCACCATCACCCGATCAAAGCACCATGCTGTCTCTACACTGATGGATTGAAAGCCAGATGTCCACATGACCATCATCATCTAATTCTTCCACGTGAAGCCTGAAAACCATGAGGACTGATTGAGATCATTTATGTTAGGCAGAATGCCCAGTGAGGGCTGGGTGGTCTTGTGGCCTTGGATCCCCTGCAGATTTTGGTTTTTCTTTTCTCCACCCCTCTAGAGGTTTTTATTTTTTCTGTCCTCCTGGCCATCAGACCTTACTTTATTCTTTGTTATTTAGTATTGTCTAATTTTATTTTTAGATTGTAAATCTTGTAAAGCTCTTTGAACTACATCATTTGTATAAAAATGTGCTATATAAATAAATGTTGTTATTTAAACTACAATTAATTATAACGTGTTGACTACAGACAGAAGATCTCCACTCAATTAATAATCTGACTTCAAAAATCAATTAGCTGCACCAGTGATGATTTACAGTGCCATCCATTATATCCAGGACAAAGATACATTTTTCCTTGATTTACCCCTCTGCTCCACAGTTTAAAATTACAACTCAAAAAATTCAGACAAGATTAAAGTGCACATTGCAGACTTTTATTTGAGGGTATTTGCATACATTTCAGTCACAGCATGCAGAAATTACAACACTTTTTATACAGGATCACCCTTTTCAGGGCACTTTAATCACATCTGAATTGTTTGATTTGTAACTTGAAACTGTTGAGCAGAAGGATAAAGCAAGGAGAAACGTGTCTTTGTCCTAAACATTATGGAGGGCTCTGTACAGGTCTCAAGTTGGGGATAATACTTATGTGATCGACTATTTTGTTTAATACTTGTAAATAATTTAGACCACGTTGCAGAGATCTGTGTTCACTTTGTGTTGATCAGTCTCAAAAAAGCCAAATTAAATGCACTGTGAGTAACAATAAAATGTGAAAACTTACAAGGAGGCTAAACATTTTATAGGCACTAGAGTTTGTGAATCAGTCACATACGGTACTTCTGTATATGGTCTGTGCTACCTTTCAGAATGCATAATCTACTGTTTTGTCTTAGTAGAGTAATATATTACTCTACTTTCTCCTTTTGTATAATTAATGTGTAGCCTTTGTCAGAATGCCTCATATCTCACAGACTTACCGCTGTTTATAAGAGATTGTACTTTATAACTTTTCCCCACCTTCCCTTCTACATTTTTAACCTCAGGCAATTAGATGTGCAGTAGTAAAAGACAAGCATGAGTTAAGTTACACC
The DNA here is from genome assembly GCF_900747795.2 of Erpetoichthys calabaricus. Classification (NCBI taxonomy): domain Eukaryota; kingdom Metazoa; phylum Chordata; class Cladistia; order Polypteriformes; family Polypteridae; genus Erpetoichthys; species Erpetoichthys calabaricus. Next base: position 302,880,438 of record NC_041395.2, on the reverse strand, counting down.
TTAAAAAATGTATAATTGATAATATTCATAAATACTAACAATAAGCAAAGTACAAGTGCACACTGGCAACCATACAACCTGATAAATGCTGATGTATAGTTTCAGGTGGCACACAGATTTGTTAGTTACTTAAAATGTCTCTAGTTAAGTCCTCATTTGTGGTCAGCTTTCTTCAAAACAGGCTGCATACCTGTTTCAATATGGCTGCCGAGCTGTGCTCTTCATTGTGTTGTCCTTTTCAATTCATGGTGTGAGATGCTCTTTCATCAGATGTTTGTAAGAGAAAGAGGGAGGGGTAAAGCATGCAGATTTATAGATTTTCTGTCCAACCCCTAAACCCTTACGGCCAATAGGGAGCCATGGTACTTAAAGGCTTCTGATACAAGCCAACTCCAGCCATACTTCAGACCAATGGGGCACAGTATACCTTCACACATGCCCCCAAAACCATTTGTTAAGGTGAAGCTTGCCAGGTCAGTAGATTGGCTTTCCTGTGGGATTTTATTGAGAAAGTCCTGCAGAGAAACACTTGCCAAACTTGTTTTAGGCACTTCCCCCAACCGTGTCATAAAATTACAAAGAACTGCGTATTAACCATCAAACCACTGCTGTTTTTATCAATGATGGACATTAGTGTTATAAGTTACAAACAAAGACATACAAAATATTTATCAACTTATATGCAAAATTTCACACCACAACATCTAGCAAGTGAGAGTTTATGAGGACTGATTGAGATCAATGATGTTGGGTAGAATGCCAGTGGGGGCTGGGTGGTCTCATGGCCTTGGAACCCCTGCAGATTTTGGAGGTTTTTGTTTATCTGTCCTCCTGGCCATCGGACCTTAATTTATTCTTTGTTATTTAGTATTGCCTAATCTTATTTTTATTTTTTATAAACTTTTCTTTCTTCATCTTGTAAAGCACTTTACGCTGCTTCATTTGTATGAAAATGTGCTATATAAATAAATGTTGTTTTTGTTTGTATTGTATGCACTAGAACAATCTGCTTTATGTAAACTCGGAAGTCAGCAGCACTAAAGCCCTTAATTTTTACACAAAATGTGGATTATAATCAGACCATCCAATATATTAATGGTTTTGGCCTACTGGAACTTTGCTCAGTTTTTAAAACTGAACATTGATTTGAAAGGGAAAAGATCATTTGTATTTTGATTCAATTTCAATAACATGTGATGACAATTCTCAAGGGTATTCCAGGGAATTTCAAGAAATCATCAGTTTTCCAATAACCCCATTCACACTCCACAGAGTCTCCCTTTCATGTCCATTCAACAGGTCAGAACTGAACAGGCTGATTTTACATTTTAATGTTCCGGTACCTTCAGGTGTGTAACGGCCATCAGCAATGCGCAGTTGTCACATCTGAGTTTTGTGAGAGAAGCAGACATTTTTTAGTCTTTACTTGGTAGGTCGGATTATGTTTAGGTAAAGCACAAGCATACTAAAAGAAGAGCAGGACTAGGACAGAAAAAATAATTTTTATTTAAATTGTATGGCAAGATATGTTACATTGATCCCCATCATGTGCTGATTTCAGACAGCAGATGAAATTTTGGTTTGGATATTGTAACATGCTGCAACCACGGCCTATGCACATCTAAGTAATTCATTTTACACCCTGCTACCTCCCTATGCTCCAATTTTTCTGAGCATATGTTTTATTTATTGATGCATCTGGTTGAACTCGATCACCATCCAAATGATGCTAAAATGAAAAAATATACTCCTGGTTTGTTATAACAGCTGAATGTATTAAAATAAAGATAGTTTTACACACACAGACTGAGTGCCTTATAAGTTGCAATCTATCAGTGATGACTTCAGAGAATGCAGTTAGGGATAAATTAAGTAACAATATTTTGTAGGGCTGTGGGACATTGCAGGTTAAGTGGGAAAATACCGAAAGCACCAACTGTAGGTAAACAGTACATCAGATCAGCTTCAGTGATCCTTGAAATTAATTTTGCATCTGTTAAGAACTGTACTGGTAAGATGCTAAAACATATTTTTCATTAACAATTTCATCAATTTTTTTTAATGACGTTGGATAAAAATTATCTCTTGGGTGTTGCCCCGGAATCATCCATGAGACTGAGATGGTAACTGCATATGGTTAACAGGACTTTGTTCTCCTGGAAGATTCGACTACCATCAGGTTTGAAATGGCGCACCATTGGATGAACATGCTTACTTGCAATTGCTTTGTTACAGGCCAAAGAAAACTCTCATTACTAACAAGCTGCATAGACTGCATTGACTTCAGTCAGTGTTTGCCACTTCAAACAGCAGAAAAGACTGTAAACCTGAAACTGGATTCCATTGAGGTCCTGTACACATCACTGGTCAGGAAATATGCTGGAAACATAATCATAGGCTACACTCACCTGGGTAATCATCTCATTTCAGTAAATACTATTGACAAAGCGTTACCAGTCACTAAAAGCAAAAACTACTAGACCAGTGGTTCACAACCTTTACTATGCCCCGCACCCCTAGAAAATGTTTGATTTACCGTATATACTCACGTATAAGTCGGGTCTTGAAAACCGAAAAATCGATCATAAAATTAGACCCCGACTTGTACACCCATTCAAAAATGTGACACTTAAGTTTTTTGGGTTTTTTTACATCTTCTTGCCTCCTCCAGTCTCTCATCAGTTTCTCAGATGCATCGAATTTTGTTGCAGCAGCGCACTTACCAATTTCTTTCGCTACTTCAATGATGTTTAATTTAAAACCACCTTCATATTTTCTTCAGATTGAACGCTCCATCGTAGATAAGGGATGCTCTTACAATAAAGGTGTATGAGGGTGTGAGATACACAAAACACAAAACAGTGCAAACGTTGCTTCGGAATAGTTCGGGTATTACCGTGTGATCACGTACGTGCAATAGAGAGAGAGAGAGAGGTTAGGAACACGCGCTGATACAGCGCATTGCCAGACCCACATAGAAAAAAAAGGCAGTGTGCTCCGTGGTTACACTCTCAGGTGGGCGTTAGCATATCATAATCTCTTGGACCAATAGCGTGAGTTTTCCGCATTCGACTTATATGACCAACATTATAAAATACCAGAAATTATACAATAAAATCAAGTCCCGACTTATCCACGGGAGAACTTATCCGCGATTATATATGGTATGTTTGCAACCCCTATACAAGTAATATCACATCTGAACATAAAGAAGTCAAATTTGTAATTTGTGAACCACAAATTGAGCCACTTACAGTACAAAACTGAATTAAAAAAACAAGCTTTAAACTAAGAGCATTTAAAAACAAACTGAGCGAATTACCTTTGTAAATCTTGTAGCGAACAGCCAGGACCCTTACCTGGCCTGGATACCTTCATAAAGGAAAGACCAAAGAGAGAACACTCCCTTGGAACACTAGATTACAGCCCCTCAGGGTTGTAGCAGTGCCTCAGTTTCCCACAGGGCTCCATAGGAACACAGCCGTGTTGTGTTCCATGTGTGCCACCAGGGGGTGCTGCAGGGATTGCTGAGCACTATTTTATCGGGCTTCCACCTCACCAGGAAGTGTTTCTGGACCACCCTAACAGCGTAATCCCGGATATAGGATAAAAGAGGCCTGCTGCCACTGCTTGGGGAGCCTGAGTCAGGAGAGAAGGTGACAAAGCTTGCTGGAGGAGGAGTGCAGGCAGAAGGTGAGAGAGTCAAGGACAGATGAAAAAGAATTTCTTTGTGCTTTATAATGGTGATAATTGTGCTTTGTACTGCATTGTGCAGGTGGGAAACAATTTGGGAAGCATTTCCCACATAAGAATAAAAAGACTGTGTGAAAGAACTTCTGTTTGCATCTGTCTGTTTAAGGAGTTGAGAGCTGTGTACCCCCTGAAGGCCACAATCTCAATAATCCTGTAAATGTGAAAATGTAGACACTAGATTGGTGATCTGTGGGTTGGGATATCCCACAAAACTTCAAGTGGAATGAAAAAATGACACATGGGAGACCCCCGTAAAATAACACGGGCCAGCACGCCACTAAACAATGAAACACAGCTGATGAGTTTTGTCCCCCAATAACACCTGCACAAACAGATATGCGTCAAAGATAAAATTGCTGCTCCACTGCCAGTACTGCCAGCAGGAGAGAAGGGCTGAGAGGAGGAAATCCATTCCTGGGCTCTCAATTACCGGGAGCCAGAGATTCCTGGACATTTTTCATTCCCACATTCCCGGGAAAGAAACTGCTGTAATTCCCAGGAAAACTGGAATGGCCAAGCTTGCATATATAGCGTGTAAAAGTGTAAAAATCGATCAAGAAATAACAGAGTTATAGTTGAAAATAATTAAGGTGGTGCCATTGCTGCAGCTTGCACTTCATCAGACAACAGCCTTGAACAGCAACTTGAAATTGCAATGCGTCAGTCTGTTGCATCCGCATTATCTGTGCCAAGAAACTTGCCATCACAGAATGATGACAAGAAACTGGATGCATCAGTAAAAGCTGAAATGGCGGTGTTTCAGAGCAAGCGCGGACGTTGTTTAGAACAAATGTATCAGTATCTGATGATTGTGCCTCCTACTTCAGTGGAGGCAGAGCGTGCTTTCTCAGCAGCTGGCGTACTTCTGCATGAAGCTGCACTCTTGCCTGGACAACCGCACGCTGGACACATTAATAATAATAATAATTCATTACATTTATATAGCGCTTTTCTCATTACTCAAAGCGCTATCCACACAGGGAGGAACCGGGAAGCGAACCCACAATCTCCTTACTGCAAAGCAGCAGTACTACCACTGCGCCACCTGTGAGGACATTGTGCTTTCTACGCTCTTATTACCACAACTAAAGATACATGTACTTATATGACAGCATGAACTGTTTGTAGATAAGGTTAGTCTTTTATTTGTCTCAACATATTGCAGTAGTTTTATTAAAAATAAGTGTCGGTCGTTCTAAAACCGTTCACATGTGAGATGCCCATGCACTCTGTCATCCCCGGGATTCCCAGGAATGAAATGCGGGATTCCCGAATTCCGGGGAATGGATAAACCCGTCCGGGAATGGATTCCCTAGCTGAGAGTAAGCAGCAGGCTTTGCATAAAATTCAGTATCCCTTGTCCCCTAGCAAAAATGTCAATCAAACCTCGAAATCAGTAATGGTTCACAATCAGACCTCGTCCTCAACCATTGCAAGGTCTAAATTCCATTCTCCAAAAAAAAAACATATTCACCTTTACGACCGTCTGCCCACAGCAAAGAACCCGCGAGAAACCCATTTCTGTTGCTCATTCACAGGTGACAATTGTGTGCACAATGTTTGACTTTTATCACATTATAGAACAGAAGCACTATCTAATGAGCAACCTCCAAGTGACGGCACACTGCAAGACACATAATGCACCACGATAAAGTCAGACAACACACCTCACTCAATTTTCTTTCCTACACCATCCCTGATTCATCGCCATCTGTCTCTGAATTAAAAAACCCCTTCATCCAATTTAAATTATGTTTATTTTTATAAAAACTTACTAGGTGGGAGTGCAATTCTGCATTGTCATATTGTGTTATGTATTTGTGTTTTGTGCAATATATTTTTCACTACTTCTTCATCTTCTTGTATATGGTGTTGTTTAATTGTAATTACCTTGTTATGTGTATGGATATAACACCAAGAAAAATTCCTAGCAGCTATTTTCAAGTTCAAGTTCCTGTTATACATTCACTCATTTTTTTGAGAACAAGATGAAGGAGGACTAATTTAATTTCATTACTATCTATATTGCTCATTATACCTACATAAGTCCATTTTTACATCTTATAAGTGGTTTATGCACCATGCATTAAACATGGTGTCCCCTTTGTGAGGTTCTTGATGAAACTCACAGCTCAGACCTTAGCTTTAACTCGGTCTGACATCTGTTTTTCCTTTTTTCTGAAACAATGCCTTGGCATTACAGGACTTTGAGGTTTCACCCACTATTGCCCTTAACTCATTGTGTCTTTTCCCTCTGAATTCCATGTCACCATCACACTAATCCCTGTTGCTCATGAAACATCATCAAATTGTGCAGTCTTCAATACTGAGATATTTTTTGGAGTAACAGGGTCTGCCCAGCATTATTATACATAATGGATGTAACAAAGAATAAAATAGAATTCTTAAACCTAGTTAGTCCATTTAAAGATGAGGGGAGCACAGTCACAATCTCAGCAGCATTGAGTGCAATGCAGTAAATATCCTTGAGCGTCCTTGAGCATGGGAAAGCCAATATATAAATAAAATTATTATCATTAATATTATTGGATAGAATACCAGTTCATCACAAGCAACACCCACCTTAAACTGAACTAATTTAGCATTGCCAATCTACCTAACACATGAGGAAATCTAAAGTCCCAGGAGATAAAACCACATGATAACTCCATTCACACAGTGACTGGGTGCAGCTGCAGAAGTGAGGACACTGCGCCACCCATGACAGGATGTTAATTGCCTAAATACATCAATAAACATATTTGCTCAGAAGCAACTTCTTCAGTACCATTTGTATTCCTTATAATTACAATGGCAGTGATACTCAGTGCAGCAGATACAGTATGAGTTGCCGCGTCCCCTTATAGTCTGAGTTGCTTGAGTGCTGGGCACCACCATTGTTGTACTGTCTAGATTACAGTATTTTAATTTGATGAGGTTATTTAATGATTTGTCATTGTTACAAGGTATGATGGTAAATTTGCACTGCTTACGTTTTTAAATTATACTGTAATCCACTTTGTCCCAAATGTTGTGTATCGCGGTCTCTTAATAAGCAACACAACATCACCAGTGATGAATGTAACTACATTATCACAGTATCTGTGATAAACCTTTCTTACGTAATAGTACGTATATTGAGGCTTTATAAAACCATCAGTTTTAAAAAAGAAATGTATTGGCAATTAATGTGCAGTACAAATATGATATAAATTGCATGAATGTATTATTGTCCAGACTGACACCTTCATAAGTGGTGTCAGCACCCTTTTCCCAAATCTTAACTATTTTTAAAGTTTATCTTATCCAATACAGGACAGCGGTAATTTGAACCTGTGTCTTCATTAACTTCCTAAACTCACAAAAGACTTTTGCACCTGACCTTCTAGTTCAGATTGTGGAAGAATACCAGAGTCTTCCAATAAAGCCATTTGCTTCATGGATTCAATATTTTATAAATATACATTAAATCTCATATACTTTGCCTAAATGTGCTTTCAAAAACAGTTTAATATAAAAAAAGTAGAAAAAAGTAAGAAAAAAAGACATTGCTTTTAAAGAACAGCCATCGATAAATTACCAATTGTGTGAATTAAAACATGAACAGAAACACAGAAGTTGCAGTACTTACACTTTGTTTAATGTAGATTCAAAGCATAAAACAATATTTAAGCGCATTAAGATACATTTTTTTTAGCATTTGTACTTAATATAGGTAATTAAACAGTTTTTTCAGAACATTTGGTGAACAGTTTATCCCATCAACATATTATCCATTAATTGAATAATGTTTAAAAACTCAAATTTTAAAATCCAGGTATTAAAAATGATTATTAAGCTTCAAAACACTGTGTACAGAACTACATTAGTATGGTGGCAAGCTAAAAGCTGCATTCTAATATGCAAAGAATGAATCTCTGTAGTTACAAAAGCAATTTTACGCAAGTTAAGTAAATTTGTATGTACTGAGTTTCTGTTTTTATTGTAATCAAAGATACCAATCATATACAAGTCATCTAAAATGGAGGGAAAAGCCAAATGGTAGGATTAGCTGGGAGCCACATAGCGTCAGAATGAGGGGATAATCACAGAATACATATCATAATAATAGGCTTGAAGCTAGAGTAATCTTAAAGAGAATAAGCCTAAATGATATGAATTTTAGAAATTTTATTTTAATTTTAAAATGCTCACCCTTTCTGAATAATCTGCATGGACATTCACCATTCTCTAAAACAAAGTTTCATGCCGGAGCAGGGCTTTAAAAACATTTTTTTCTCACAACAAAATCTTGACCTTCCTAGTGTCTTTAAGTCCCATTTCATGATGATCGTCAGATCCAATAATCAATATAGTGCTGCTGGAGAATGTGAATTTCCCATTGGGATTAATAAAGTATCTATCTATCTATCTATCTATCTATCTATCTATCTATCTATCTATCTATCTATCTATCTATCTATCTATCTATCTATCTATCTATCTATCTACTCTTGGAGAATTGCTGCCAATCAATCTAAACTTTGTTCTGAAATACTGAATTCAGCACTACCTCACTCTGGACAGCACCATTGCAACTGCTGTACATTTTTTATTGCATATTTGATTGACACTCCTAAAATGATCAGAGTATCTTTTAACAAATAGGTAAACGGCAGCTTAACTGACTTGTTTAGGGACACACAGTTCATCAAAGGGGAGATTTTACAACAATTCATTTCCTGTATAGCACCAAATCACAAAAGTAATGTCTCTATTGGATTTAGTAGGACTTGTTTTTTGACAGCCCCCCCAGCTTTGACGCTCGAAGAAGGCAAGAAAAAATTCCCAAAAGGTCTTGTAGGAAAAAAAGTGGAAGAAATCTTGAGAAGGGTAATTCAAAGAGAGACCCCCTTCCAGGTAGGTTGGGCATGCAATGGGTGCCAAAAATGGGGTAAATACAACACACAAAACAGAACACAAGTACTTCTCTTCACAGAACTAGATGGTCAATCTATCATGGCGACCTCAGAAATACTCAAGTACAAACTAACTTCGATCTTACAAAGCACTCCTCACCAAGTGCAGGCAAAAAGCACCTCGACAACTTCAAGTCAGAATGCAAGAATAGATTATAACTCTCACTAATACAGAACTATCACATATAAGTATTCAGATTTGTTCAAATATATCAAAACAAAGTAGAAACTAATTAACATAAATGAAAAACAACAATATCTGTTCATCAGCTAATTGAAGAACCACTGCCATATTGTAGAGAAGGAGTCAGACAAGTCTGACACAGTCAGAGTCCTGAAGACCTCAGCGAACAAGCCATTCTATAACCAAGTCAGTGCTGGACCAGCAAATCTGACGAATGGACCCCTCTACCTGATAAGTCCAGTACCCTCATGCTTATGACATCAAATGGTGGTACTCTTTTTGCAGTGGATTAATAAGAAAGTATTCAGACCCCGTCTCTCTCAGCACACTTTATTGTGTTGTAGTTTTAATTTTAAAAGGGTATATTTGCCGTTTTTGCCCATCAATCTGCACTCAATAACCTATAATGACAAGGTGAAAACATGTTTTCACAGAGCATTGCAAATTTATTAAAATAAAAGTGAGATATCAAAAGTGAAATATCTCATTAGTACAAGTATTTAGACCACTAATTCAGTACTTTATAAAGACTCTTTGGCAGTAATTACAGCTTTTCGTACTCATGGGAAAGTTTCTACAAGCATTGCTCACTTTGCACAGTTTATCCCATTCTTCCTGGCAGATTGTCTCAAGGCACGTTACATTGAATGGGAAGCATCTGTAAACTCACATCTAGATGTCTTTCCACAGAAGTTCTATGGGGTTTAAGTCTGGGCTTTGGACAGTAAGAGACTTTTCCTGAAGCCACCCCAGTGTTGTTTAGGCTGTATACTTTGTGTCACCCTCATGCTGAAAGGTGAACCATTACTCCAGTCTGAGGTCTTGTGCACTCTGGAGCAAACTTTCCTCAAGATCTCTATCTATTTGGTTGCAGTCATCCTTCCCTCAATATTGACTAGTCTCCTTGTCCTTGAAGCTGAGAAGCACCCCCATAGTGTGATACTGCCACCACCATGCTTCACTGCAGGGGTGGCATTAGGCAGGCGATGAGCAGTGCCTGGCCTGATCTTTGCCAGACATAGAGCCTGGAGTTCTGCCCAAAGAGTTCAATTTTTGTCTCATCAGACCAGAGAATCTTTTCCCTCATGTTCTCAGAGTCCCTTAAATGCCATTTACCAAACTCCAAGCAAGCAGTCATATGAACCTTATTTTGATGGAGTGCTGAAAAGATGGTTGTCCTTTCTAAAGATTCTATCATCTCACCAGAGTGACTTCTAAAGCTCTATTAGAGCGATCATTGGTTTCTTCTTGCCCAGTTGCTGTGCTTGGCCAGACAGCCAACTCTAGAAAGAGTCCTAACTGTTTCAAGCATCTTCCATTTCAAAATCTGTGAGGCCACTCAAAGCTTTAGAAATAGTTTTGTACCTTTGCTTGACATGTAGTGTGAATTGTGGGACTTTATATACACAGGTGTGTGTCTTTCCATAGTCAATTCACTATGCCTGAGGTGGATTCCAATCAAGTTCTGGACACATCTCAAGGAAAATAAAAGCAAACAGGATGCACCTAACTACAATCTGGAGTGCCAAAGCAAAGGGTCTGAAAATTTATATGAATGAGAAATTTGTGTTTTTTCTATTGTAATGAAGTTGCAGACTGTTCTGAAAACAACTTTTAACTTTGTCATTATGCTTTATTGATTATAGATGGGTGGGCAGAAATATCCATTTAAATATAAACCTACAACACAATGTAGTGTGCGGAAAGTGAAGGGGTCTGAGTACTTTCTGATTCTACTGTATCTCAGAACTCTGCATTGAACTGTCATTGAACATATGAGGCAATCAATGCAGTTATTAATATCCCTCTGTTTCTGTAAAGAAAATGAATAAGAATAAGACATTTTTCAGCAAATACATGGATTATGATCAAATAAGAAAAAGAAAACTTAAAAATTTAATGAAGTCCTATGTGTTTTGTTAGTTCCTTGAGGAAAAAATGAGACAACCATCCATCTATGCACTACTTAAATTTACTTAACCCTCACAATGTTGTGGGGTTTGATCCATTTTCCTGTTTGAAATCACTAAACTTGTATCTGTTCAGATTGAAATCTTGGAGTTACGATTCCCTCAAATTATGAAAACTAAAAAAAAATAATGTAAGCATCTAATAATTTACCTTGCCATGTTCTTCGGGTCAGTTTTGACCCACCATTGGTTTTAAATAATTTTTCATTTGCATTTAGGGTGCTTTGCTTGTTGACAACCCTTCAAAACATCCTAAATGTATTGTCAGTTATTTTCCTATCTGTTGATCAAACAGAGCACAGGGGAGCCAATGGCTGTTGGTTAAGAGGAAGCTTCAAACAAATGTAACAAAATGTTTCTTGTAACAGATGGGAGAAGTTAAGTAGCGTAGCATCTTTGAGAACTTGATGAGTAGAAATAGAGATAAACTGCATGTTTGCATTTAAATGTTTGTAATATTTTTATATTTTGAACAGGAAGCCTTTAAGCAGGGTTACAGTTTGACTTGGCTATATAGTACAAATGAAACTCCCACCATGCCGCTCATAGTCTTCACTGAACATTTTTATTAAACTAGCCATGAGTTAAACTCCACTCAAGCCAACTTGTAGGCACATGTAACGTTCATAAAGTTGAGAACATCACAGCTTTTAAAATGTTCTTGCTCAAAATAAGACATGAAAAGCTCAAAGATGAAAACCTGTTCCCTGGGTGCTATCCTGCAGGCATTAGACCTCTCCTGTGGTTGGCATCATTACAGAGTTGTGCACTGTCAGCAGTCATAGCAAGTTTTTTGGCAGCATCCACAACCAAAGTAACTTTAACATTTCTTTTTCTTTAGATAACTTTTTGTTTTATTACTTAAATCATATCAGGCTTTCCAACTTTGTGCATGTTTTGTGGTCAGTCAGAATGTTTGCATTAGGGCAGTGTGGTGTGGCAGTTGTTGGTGACCTGGTCACTGTCAATATGAAGTTTATACGTGTTGGTGGGTTTTCTTTTCATACTCCATTTTTTCTAACAAATGCCAAAGATGTGATGTTAGGTTAGCTGGCCTAGTCTGAGTAAGAGTGACCCAAACAGACCGGTATCCCATCTAGGGCTGCGGGTGTATAGTTCAGTTTTTGTCACTAATCAATGGGCAAAGCAGGTTCAGAACGTGGTGTAAGGTTTCTAAACTCTTTTGGGACTCCCCCCAATGAGATGACGTGTCAAAGACCATCCTGAAGAGTGATCGCCACATCTGTGGAAGATAGCTTATCCATTGATGGGGCAACCATAGGCTTCCAGCACTGCAGCGGCTTGCCGCGCAAGCAAATCTGAGCTGATCGCGGTCACACTATAAGCTCCTGTCGCTGATGGGTGATGAAAGGAACATTATTAATGAAGGGAACAGAATTACTTGGCCAGTAACCTGACCAAGACCCTGCCTGATTGCTGTGTCTGTGTATAGGAGAGTGGTAAACCCCGCTACAATAAATAACCATGCTGTTCCTGTTTCAAGCTGAATAAAGTTGTTTTTGCTAAAGTACTGAGACTCAGCCTCGTGTTTTGGGGTGCAAGACAGGGACTCACACATTACAATGGGCAGGTGGAAGAACAGGAGATGTATTATCATTAATAAAACAAGAGTCAACAATGGCAGCCTTATTTAACAGTGCTTAGCCCTGTTATGTCAAGGCATTAAAGCTGTGGGTTTAATACAAACCTAAATATTGTCTGTTCTCTCTGTGTTTATGTAGGTTTTGCCTGGTTTCCTCCCAGAACATAAACCTGTACACAGTAACTAAACTGATTTACTTTAAATAGGAGCAGTATAACATAGAGCAGTGGTGTGCATTGTTTCCATCCAGGGCTGATTCCAGCCTTGGATCCCCATGTGTCTGTAAAGCAAAATGTTTATCCAGGAAATAATTGACTAACACAACATTTTTGGGTTTTTTTTTGTAGCCAAGTGTTGATGAGGTATAGTCAAGAACAAGTACAAATGTCTATAATTATTTACCAAATAGCATTTTTTGTAAGATTAACAATCAAATATCTCATCTAACAACCATCAAGGCTGCCTAATCTGGTACTATGCTATGTTAATATGAGGAACGTTTTTCAGAAATAGGTTTTCATGGCCACTGCACTATTTCAAAATATATATGCTAGCTTTGTGTGGTCTTTGGGACAAAAAACAACCTGAAGATTCCCTACCAGTTTTCCTATATTCGTGAACTTGAAAAGACGTCAACTAACTCTTTAGAATTATCCAAGACAGAGTACGAGGACTCACCTGTGCTTGCTGCCCTGTTGGCTTTCAAAAGAAGACACTGGTGATTCCATATCTTAACCGTATTGCTGGCATAAGAGTCCTATTAATCTTTGTCTTGTTAACATACCTCCAAATAGACAATGTTTTTAGTGAAAATTTCAAGTCTTGCCACCTGTTGCTGAGGTGTTTCACTTGCACATTGTTGAGTTGTATAGTTGCTTCCTTTCGATGTAGTGTCTCTTCATCTGTGTCATTACTACGTGTAACAACACTAGGGGTCGCTGTTGCACCGTTAAACCCAACAGACAGATACGCAGGCATAGGATGAAAGCACAAAGAAGTTCTTTTTATTCTTTTCCTTCTTCATAGTGCCTTTCAAGCACCACAGCCACAATAAACACACTAATCAACAATAAAGCAATACAATTCTCTCCTCCACACCACCCAGCAAGCTCTGTCTTCTACCTCCCAACTCCGGCTCACTTGCTGGGTCTCCAACAGTCCTTTATATAGTGCCCGACCCGGAAGTGCTTCTGTTCTTCCTTCCATGTGACTTGCCAGCACTTCCGGGTCAGATGGAGAATCCCAATTCTTTAATCTGCCTGGAAGTACTTTTGGGTTTCCATCCTCATGACTTCCTAGTACCATCGACCCTACCCCAAATTCCTCCCTGCCAGCCGATATCTCCATCACCTGGTTCACCTCCCAAGTCACTGCACGTGCGGATGTTTGGTGGATGTGCCGAAGGTCCAAATTGCTACATATCCTTCCACCAGACTGGACCGGTGCCTGCACCCTTGTCCAACTAGTTATGCCCTTCCGTCTCCTTCCCTTACATGGACAACAACCCTCCCCTACCCCCCATCCTCATAGGATCCGTAGATCCCTCGTATCCCTCGCCAATTTTTCATTACACAGCCCTGGTGTATATATTGATTCCATTGGGGTGCCCAGAGGTGTACCTAGCAAATTCAAAGCCCGTGACCAGGTTGCCGCCGGTTTCGAGTCTATTTTTCCCTTGATCACAATAAACAAAAATGTGGACTGGATAAATTACTTATACTATAATCAGCAGCGGTTCCTAAATTTTACTAAAGAAGCTATTGCAGGCATACATGAGCAGTTAGATAAAACCTCACTTATGACCTGGCAAAATCGCCTGGCCTTGGACATGTTATTAGCTGAAAAAGGAGGTGTCTGTGCTATGTTCGGAGATACCTGCTGCACATATATCCCCAACAATACTGCTCCTGATGGCTCCATCACGCGTGCCCTGGCTGGCCTAACTGCCCTTTCTCTAGAATTGTCTCAGAACTCTGGGATTGATACTCCCCTAGATGAATGGTTCGCGTCATGGTTCGGCCCTTGGGCCCATCTTTTTAAATCAGTTTGTATCTCCCTCGCGATAGGTCTCCTTTTGTTACTATTCACTTTGTGCTGCATCGTTCCTTTAGTCAGGCATCTGGTTTCCCGTCTTTTTTCCAACACCATGGCAAAAGCTTTCCTCCTCCATGAAGAACGCACTCTCGTCTATGATCCTGAGAATGTTTCCCTTTAGTTACCCGATTCTTTTTTCTGCTCAAAAGGGTCGAGTGTGGAATGGAAATTTTCAGTTTACAGATAACTGTCCTTTTTATATTTAAAAGAATGTGTACTTGACAGTTTTCAGAAACTGTATATGTGACCTTTAACATATATTACTGATGCTGACCTGTGTGAGCAGTTCAAAAGAATCTGACCTCACCAGAAAGCTGCCTTTACCAGAAATGTATTTTTATAAACTGTTCTTCCTGTTTTACGAATAAGCTAAGCTATGAACTCATCTGTAACCGCCGTCTATTTTAAGCCCTAAAAGGCTCATGCATTAATCTGCCTTTATATGAACTTGTGAAGTTTGCACACAATCAGCTGATATAAAAGAGCTGAACTCTTTCCTGTCAGCGCGCATGCTACTGACACTCCAGTCTAGGTATGCAAGAATAAAAGAAAGTTTATGAACATTTCTTCTGGTGTGAGACTCTGACTCCTTCCATTTTACGGGTCAACAATTCTTTCTTCCACACATGACTCCCAAGGTCTTTTTACAGTTTCCCCTGGCGGCACCCACGGTACCCAACAGGGCTGAGAAACCGGACTCAAAGTCCCAGGATGTCCTGCAGGAATCTGGGCACCGCTGCACTCCAGGGGAGCTGCCATCTAGCGTTTTGGGGGAGGCAGTGTCCTGGAAAAGCTGCCTTCCCCCATCCTTCCATCTTAGGGGCGTCCCGGCTAGGATGAGCTGCCGCCCCTTCGCCACACACGTCATTGTTGTGCAGCAACGTTTGGTGCACACAGGTCTTTCGTACTGAGGTGCATGCAATTGCTGAAAAAATTTAAAAGTGCAGGCATACGTATATATAGTGGGTGTAGCTGAGCGTGAGCAGAGTGCACTGCTCCATACTCACACAGGTCTTTTGTTTATATATGTCTAATGATGCTTGATAAAAATATAAATAACAAGCTGGTCAAGTTACGATAATACTAAACTAGATGAGCCATCATATTATATAAAATCAGATGAATCATTACAGAGGGACCTGTGCAAAAAATCTGACTTGTGTGGGTCTAGCATCCATTCAAGCAGAATCAGGTCCGAGGTGTTATGGTATTTTTTTTTCTGCTTTATTTGAAATGTTCTTTTGTGGTCTAATTTAAATTAATTGGTTTCGTTTAGTGGTTTGCATTAGTTGAGCATTTTCTTTTAAGTCTGCTAATTGTGTAATTAAGTTGTTGGATGAATCACCTAATTCAGATGTTTCCCTCAAGTGTGGCAATTAGTTAAAGCTACAGCACCTTATGGTTATAAAGGCCTGTATTTACCACTCATTTGCCAGAGTGGCATATGTTAGCTGTCATGGTGTTGCCAGGGTTGTAACTCTGACTTAATTGCGCTTTCTTTCTATTTCATTATTTAAATCCTTGTGTATCCCTTTGTCTTTGAATATGTTTTTGTTTTCTTTCTTTTTATTGTAAATTATTTCTTGGTATGTTTTATTTGGTTTATTGATTATTTTTGAGTTATTATTTAATGTTAATTGTAGATCTATTACTTTGATGTGATCTTTTCTATGTGTATTGTAAATATAGCCTCAGGGGGTGGGCCCCCCAATGGTGAAGCTGAGGGACCAAGCTCGGCTTTTATAATGACCTGAGAAGCTTCTGTGCTTCATTACACCATTAGTTTTCAATTTTTGTTAATCAGATTCCACTCTTGGCATTCTTTTGGTTTTCTTCTTTTTTTTTTTTCTTTTTGTTGCTTGTTTATCTTTGGTTTTGGTGTTTGGACTGATCAGGCTAGCTTTAGGAGAACCTCTTGCAGGCTAACCTTTTAGACTTTTCTTTGCTTATATTTTAGACTTTTTGTTAACAAAATACGTAAGAAATCCTGTTTGTTTTATGTGCCATAGGCTTTGTGGCTTCCCTCTCCCTTTTGAGTTTATAGGCTTTGCTCCTTCTAGCCTAAAGTAAGGAGGCCTGGCTCATTTTGCTCATTCTAGGTGTCACTGACGTTTGAAGGCCTACTGTTGAGTTTTTTGAGTCCATCAAATCAAAACATTAGCTTACTATTCATTTTGTTTTTAATCCCCACCTTTTTTAATTTTGTCATTTGATTATGGTGTTTAGTGGTCTTTTGCCCATTTAGTATGAACATTTTTGGTATTTGACTTTTGCCTTTGTTATTTAGTTTTTGAATTTGAATTTAGAAGTGGCTTTATTGTTTTGGATTCTTTTTTTCATTTTTAGTACTTTGGATCTTTTTTTAAGTTTAGTAACACCATTGTATTTTCTTTGTAACTTGTACTTGTTATGAAAGAAGACACATGTACAGTACTTACAGTGCAGTACCTAAAATTTTTATCGGAGCTCAGTATTTTTTTCTGTTCTCCCTGTTTTTAAAAAGTTTTCCAGTATGATGTATTTAAATGTATTACTCTTGCCCCTGATTTAATAAATTAGATTTTTTATTATTTTTGTTTATGCCATAATGCCATCTCTGTTTTGGTATACATGCCATCATTTTGGGGTCAAAACAACAAAACAATAGTTTGCTAGGGGTGACAGGAAGAAGTCGCATTAGTATTACATCATTTTGGCGACAGTACATAAGCTGGCACAACACTGCAGTTCATTGTTCAGGATTCTGGACATTCTTAAAGGGACTAGAAAATGTTTATTAGTGATTTTTCTCAGTAATGATTCTATGCACATTTTATTTCTAACAACAATTTTTGGCTAATGCTTTTGCTTAGGTGTTTACCGAGTCTGACACTTGTCTGTTTGTTTTCATCTCCATCTTTTCTCCAGTTCTGTTTCTGTGTTTATAAAACAGTTCAGTGCCCCTTTTCTTCTTGCCTTTAATTGAATCCTTTTCTTTTTTGCTTTGTTTGCTTCTAACAATAGAACCTTGTTTCTTAATTTATAAGTATTAACTAATTAAATGTCTCTAATTAAGTTCTTGAGTATACAGTGTTATGATTGTTTGCTTTATTTTTAGAGCCTCCTTGAAGTGTTTACATAAGAACATAAGAAATTTGACAAACAAGAAGAAACCATTCAGTCAACAAAGTCCATTGGTTTAATAATAATTCTTTGCATTTATATAGCGCTTTTCTCACAACTCAAAGCGCTTAGCAATTGCAGGTTAAGGGCCTTGCTCAAGGGCCCAACAGAGCAGAGTCCCTTTTGGCATTTTACGGGATTTGAACCGGCAACCTTCAGATTGCCAGTGCAGATCCTTAGCCTCAGAGCCATCACTCCGCCACCACCTAATTAGGTGTACCTAATTGCCAAGCTGTCCCAATTTTTTAGACAATTTTTTCTTCATATATGGGGGTTAAGTACCTCAAGAATTCATTTCTGTCATTTATTTTATGATCTAAGTCTCCAGAGAAAGTTATTTTTTATACTATTCTGCCACAACACCATTTTGTTTTTCTTATAGATGCTGTCATTTTCTGGCAGCTGTATTGATGATTGTCATGGAAATGCTCCCCATAATTCTCCAGGGTTGTACTATGTGTGAACTCATCGATTTAACCATGTAAATATTGGCGTATCCGATATATTTGCAGTCGTTTCTGTAGTGCTTATCTGGTCAAAGATTTTTTTTGCTGAATTCCCCACTATGATGTTTGTTTTTATTCCTTGTGTGTCTCTGGTTTACATTTTTCTCCCATTCCTGTAAAGAAATAATCCCTAACTGTTTTTTAGACAGAACACCCAGGTTTATCCAGAGCGGTTTTCTTCTCCTTTAGTATTTTTGAGTGCCACATCAAAACATAAAGCAAGAACTACTTCAGCAGGGGAGCCAATGAAATTTCCATTTATTCAAATAAATGTCAAACCATGTTTAAATGTTGACATATCTGCCTCTTCGTTTCTTTATCTATCAATCCATAATACAGGCATCTTTCCCTTCTCTCTCTCTCTCATTCTCTCTCTTTCTATTCTTTATCAAATAAAAGTCTCCTTCAAACATACTGTAGGAAGGAATTAAAGCTCCAGAAACAACCAAATGATCATGTTACCTCAGACTTTGAGTTCTTTGTCATCTTTGGGGGTCAAGTATCAATAAATGTAAGTATTCATAGAGCCTGCCAGGTCATAGCCAGTTCCCTCAGTTCTCCAAATGCAAAACTCAACCTTGTTTTAACATTCACTTCCAATGGCATGTGCTGAATGATGCCTGTCTCATCAATCTTAATCTGTACTTGCCTTACCTACAATGAGTGCCATGTTAGTGCAGTGGAAGCAGGGGCACAGTCGTCATACCTGCCCTCCTAGATTATAAATTTCATACTCTCATTTAAACCAGACATAGATAGATAGATAGATAGATAGATAGATAGATAGATAGATAGATAGATAGATAGATAGATAGATAGATAGATATGTATTTGTCCACAGAGGGAAATTTGGCTTTTTACAGAAGTTCCTTAAATAGAAAAAAAATAATCAGGCAGATAAATAAAAAATAAACAAATAAATAAATATACACACACACTTTGGTCTGAACAAAGAAGAAAATTAAAAATGAAAGAAAACTTCTGACTTGGCTGTCCCAGTCCCAATCCCAGTGAGGCATTATGCATACATATTGCTGTTGGTATAAAGGAGCCCCCATAGCGTTTCTTGACACACTTCTGCTGAATGATTCGCTGGCTGAAAGTCCTCAGTGTTAGTGTTTTCAAAGAGAGGATATGCAAGATTCTTCACAATGGCACTTAGTTTTGCTTTAATTCTCCCCTCCTCGGCTACTTCCAGGGAGTCCAGAGTACGTCTCATGCTTTTTTAATTAACTTGTTGATTCAGTGGGTCTCTCTTCAAGTGATGTTATCGGGCAAAAACACAAGAGTGTACAAAATTGCACAGGCCATCACAGAGTGAGTGAGTGAGTGAGTGAGTGAGTGAGTGAGTGAGTGAGTGAGTGAGTGAGTGAATGTGATCCTCTTGTGGAAGATGTGAAGGATGTCACTTCCCACATTGAAGGAATGCAGTCTCCTAAGGAAAAAGAGCCTGCTCTGCCCTTTCTTATTTGGTTCCTCTGTGTTTCGACACCAGTCCAACGTGTCATTAATGTGCACTCCCAAGTATAATCCCCTAATGCTTTCTATACATACACAGACAGCTTAAACTCATGTGGGAAGATTGTTTTTTTTTTTATTTGCTGGTATACAAAGTATTGTAATTGTCCAAAGATTTGATGTCGACATTTTGATGAATCTCAACATTTTAGACCTCCCTGAATCCAAAAATACCATTTTTAGAATTATGTCTGTGTGTCTGTCCATATGTGTGTATTTAAACACAATAACTTCAGTACGCTTTCACTTAGGTCAACCAAATTTTGCATACAAGTATTAGGTAGAAAACGTAGATTTCTAACAACTTTTGAGCTATTTCCACTCACCAGATGTGGTACTCTTTTATTCCTGCAGCTGCCGGGTCTGATTTATTCAACTTTACTTTTATAATAATTGTTCAATATATTATTAATTTGATTTGATTTGTTGTTGATGGTTCTTTAATGTACATAATATAAAAGTATAATTATTGTCTTGGGGTTTACTCCTCAAATATCCATCCCCATATCTGAGTATATGAGAAAGTCTAGGGGAGACCACTCCCGATTTTTATTATTTCTAATTTCGTCCAAAAACCTTTAAAAGTAGACCTGACAAACATGGATGACTCTTGGCAGATTATCTTTAGCAACAAACATACTGTATATTCATAGGTTTACTGACATTTACTAAAGTGAGAACATCCCGACATTGAAATTTTCAGGGGAGGCTGGACTGACCCTGTGGCTTTTCTGATATATTGTGGAGCTTGGGGCCATCTAAAGAGCAAGTATGATTGATTTTCAGTCAAGAACAAAAGAGAAAGAAATATAAAAATAATAATGGTGTAAAAATGTCTGAAAAGCTGAATCTCTACATGCTACTATGAGTAATTTTAAGACCAGTTTCTCAAAGGCATACCCTTCACACTCTTCATACATCCATTTATTATGAAACCATGCTTAATCCAGTTTAGATCCATGACTACGCCGGCAGCATTTCGTACAAAACAAGAGCTCACCACAAATGGAGTGCCTGATCAAGGTAGTGAAAATCCATTTTCCTTAAATGGGAGTCCATTTAAAGTCACTGATTCACCCATCATGAATTCAAGGCAAACAATGAAATCATTTTAAAGTATACAATTCAATCCTTCGTGAAAGAATATTAAAATCACACCCTGGCTCATCTTCATTTCCAGCAATCACCCAACAAAGTTCTGAAAATCATCTAAATATTATATATATACTTACTTGGTAGCTGCAATAAATGATATGCATTATTCACAAATTGATGCTAGTTTTACTGTTAGAAACATTTCCTCTAAACCAAGGGTTCCCAAAGTGGTCGATATTGACCCCCTGGGGTCGATTTGAACTTTCTAGGGGTCGATAGTTTCAATGAAAAAATTTGGGGGTCAACGACAGCAAAAATAGACCCCCTTACTACTGCTATTTGTTTGTTACTTCAAAATATCTATGATTCCAATAGGTACCTAATTAAGAAGTAAAATCATTTAAAAAAAACACATTACATACCAAATTTGCGAACGAAAAGGTAAAATGTGTCATTAAAAGAGTCACACGTAAGAATGCATGAAAATACATGTAGCACAAACATGTCTGTTCATTGTCTTATCGAACATATCAAAGCAAGTGCGGATATGAAAAACCATTGCATGTAATTAGGGGGTCGACGGTTTTAAAAGTTTTTGGTAAAGGGGTCTGTGGCTGAAAAAAGTTTGGGAACCCTTGCTCTAAACAAACACACAGAATTCTATTCACTTATTCATTTATTAGACTATTGAAAGGCACATTATACGCAAACAACTACACGCTCTGACACTTTGCCAGTAAGAGTAACCAATACACGTCTTTCAAATATGGGAAGCCATCATGCTACCCTGTCTATGTGGACCGTGTCCAGATGGTGATATGAATCCAGTACTCTCCCAGTTCAATTCAATTAAATGTTTTAAGGATCTGACTAATAAATACCAAAGCATACATAAGTTAAAATGAGACCATTATGCAGTGTGTCTATCCAGATTCCAAACAAAATAAAAATCCATGTTCCTTGGTCATTAGAAGAAAATCTATCTGACCTGGGCCAGCAGTGCTCCCCATTGCTGTCGCCACATTACACGCTCAAAATGTTAATGCAAACAGCACTAAGCACCATTACAGGACACTGGGAAAAGAAAGTGACAGGAAAAGACTTTGTAGCAGCTAATCAAAAGAGCACTATTAGCAGTATACATAGTTAAAATGAATCATTTTGAGCCATGATTTAAATTGTCGGGACCAAAGGAGCTTCTCTTTCACCAGTTGGGAAATCATTCCAGATTTCGGATGCTCTATAATTAAAGCCTTTATTTTTTATATTGGTTTTATCTGTCCTGGACTTTTTAGGAAGGCCTGTATTTTAAGAATACAGTGCATAGCCTGGAGAGTAAAGCGTCATACACGTGAGCCACAGATCTAAGCGGTCAGTCCTAGCGATAAGAGAAATGATTTTTGCGAATTGCATTTTACTTTGCAAAAATTACATAAAACAAACTTTGTTTCACTTCCCATAAAACCTGTGCCATTCAAACAATGAGAAAGGCATTTAGCTGCTGTCTGGAAAAGTTTCCTTGCATTCATTTCATATATGTCATTTAGTATTTAAATATAAATCTCCAGTGAAAAAAATATCACAGGAATGTGTGCATATCCTCAACTAGGATAATGCAGTTGCTATTTGCATCTTTAGTGTGTGTTTGCATCGAAAATATGCAGCATACCACATTTATAAAAACAAAAACACATGCTGCACTACTCTGTCGTGATGTCAACATGTGAACAGAATTGATATTAGCAGCGTGGTGTGCATTATATGCTTTATGACGGCTGTAGTAAAAAACAAGTAAACACAGAAGTGTGAATGAAGCTATAGGGAACATGTAACATACTGTAAATTAGCAAGTTGACATTGGCACAATAGGGGTGTTTCTGTACAAGAACAAGCCTTGCAGGGGACCCAAACCCCATTTTAGGTTGGTTACTACTTTAATATTGGAAGCTCTGACCCTCTGCCAACCAATTTGGTGCAAGTTTGCTCAAAAATGAATGGATATGTCATTGTATGTCGATTCCTTTATAAAGAAAGCTATGACTTGTAAAATGGATTGCCACCTTAAAACTCAGATGGTTAAGCACTTACAAAATGCAGCCTGCATCCCTGTGATATAAAACACTTCTTTTTTTCTGCAAGCAAGCCAAGTCCATAGCGACATGATTGACAGAACTCATCCTCCACTGTTGCGCCGAAACAATGTCATCTTTAAATTATCTGTCTGTCAATCTCTGTTTGCTGCCCCTAGAAATGTTTTGTCAAAATGCCTCTCATGTTTTAAAAATAAATCTGCATGAAAATGGTGTTTGTCCAAGAATTCCTGGCATATCTCACTTATTCTAGAGGGTTTCATTTGCATATTAAGACAAGAAAACTAATATCGTCCAGTTTTCAAACTCAAACCATTTGTTTCCTGTGCAGATACTACTGCTTTTCTGGTGACTGGTCAGCCATACTTGTTTTCATACAGCAGCTGTCTTCTGAATTGATGTCTTCTTTTATTACCTAAAATTCCATGCAGATAGCCATTTTCTAAACTCACTTATTCTACTTTTAGGTTAAGAATGAGGTTAAGGCCCTTCATTTACTGTTGGATGCAAAGCAGAAACCAACCTTGTGTGGGATGCCAGCCCACTGACGGACATCCAGTATCTGCAAGGATACCAATTTAGAGTCCCTGGTTTGTTTTCAAGTAAAAGTAGTCAACTGGCATAAGGGAGTACCAAACTCCATAGGGAAAGTGACCACGTAAATACACCAACTAAGAAAGAAAGAAAGAAAGAAAGAAAGAAAGAAAGAAAGAAAGAAAGAAAGAAAGGGAACTAATCCATGAATAGTATTAAAAAAATTGCTATTATTAAATTTACAATGATGTTAACATTGTTCTGAAAATGTCGATTTGCTGCACACTATAACGTGAACGTAAATGGACTACATTCAGTCATGAATAATGCCTAAAAATTGATGCATAAAATGCAAAAGAGAAGAGCCTGCTGCAAAAGTGATGCTTTGATTTTACCACCTTGCACAGAAGATAGCAGCAATGGTAACATAGCATCAAAATGAGCCGTCCTTCAGGTTAGTGATTCTCAAGTTCAGTTCTAGTAGTCCATAGTGGCCCCAACTATTTGTTCCAACCATTTTCACAAATAGGCCTCATTTTTGTCTTGAAGTGATTTCATGGTTTAATTAGTTAGAATGTTTTGAATTGAAGACCCGCCTCCTCTTTTCATTCATTGGTCAAGAGTCACATCAAAATCTCATTCCCAAGTGAATGCATTATCTCTGCGTGCACCGCTCTCATTTCCACACATTTATTTAGCAATGTTTTGTGCACGTTGTCAAGATCAGACTGATTGACTTAAAGTGTGAATTATAAAACATGAGTAATGTGAGATTTTTTCCATGGACATTTTTGATGCTGTGGTCCAGCATTGGTTTCCAATTTATGCCCATTTTTATCAGTAAGTTTGTTATCTCCATTTTCCATGAAAACAGGAGATTAAAATTTTATTGTTGCCATCATTGCAAACTACTTGGGGAAAGTTTAAGAGAAGGAAAGCAATGTAAAATCACATTATTAAGAATTTTTTAAATATTCACTGACCTTAAATGCTTAACTCCTATTTGCCATTTTCCTATTAATTCACATATTTTGTTCTCTGAATTTTATACAATAATGCCAATTAATGATGAGACGAGCAGACAGCAAGGCAAATGACACTATTGGCCAAAATACATCAGAAAACAAGTAAAAAAACAAACAAAAAAAATTCAGACTTTAAGGTAAGACGGCCAACACTGTAAAGCCATGCCATTTAAAGTGAGTTATGATGTGCCTATCATTGTCCGAGTTGTATTTTAATTTTTGCAACCATTCCTTGGCTTTTAAAAATAAACATTTTCGGGTTTTAGAAGGCGAAGGAACACAGTGGGCTCATTTATTTTTCATTTAGACATATTCTTAATGACATTTAAAATTAACATTTTGCTTTTTGTGTTTGCGTTGTGGGCACCTATTATGATTGTGGAATTTAAGCTGTGCAGATTTCATTTTTGTATTACTTCAATGATAATCTTATCATTTTCAAGGTGTCAATTTTTTTTCTTACTTCTTATTTCATGATACCACTTTGTGGAGGTCATTTTGTTTCAGTGGCCATTTTGGTTGTGGTTCGATCTGCCATTTTTGATTATGTGAACCTGTCATTGCCCAAGAATATTGAAAAGGAGGGCACACTATTTACTGTCAAGAGGTTAACTTACCTCGGCCGTGACAGTCATGTCTCTGGCGACTCTTCCTTAGAAGTCAGTAGATGGTTTGGGAGAGCATGAGGTCACTAGAAAGGGGTGTGTGGCACTCCCGATATCTCTGCAAAAGGATGAAGGTCCAAATCTTTAGAGTCCTGGTGCTTCCTGCCTTATTATAAGGTTGCGAGACATGGACGCTATCCAGTGACCTCAGATGAAGACTGGAATCCTTCGGTACTGTGTCTCTTCGGAGAATCCTTGCGTACCGCTGATATGACTTTGTGCACTGCGGTTGCTCATGGTGTCCCAAATGAGGCACATTTCTTGCATTGTGAGGGAGCGTCAGTTACGGCACTATGGCCATGTGGCATGATTCCCCCGAGGGTGATCCGGCTCACAGGATCCTCAATTTTTGACGGCCACGTAACACCTTGCTGCAGTAGATAAAGGGTCATTTCCAGAGGGTGGGACTGGACCACATGTCTGCCCGGAGAGTTCCCAACAAGGATCCCGAGCTGTTTCGTCATGTGGCGGGAGTGGCAACACGCTGTACCAGTGCATGCCCCCCAACCTGACCTGACCTGACCCTACTATTTAATGTGTCCAAGATTATGGATCCTCAAAGAGAACTAAAAACTTTTATTGTGCTTTATTTTTTGTGGTATTTTGACTTTGCTTTTATTTAATGTATTAGTCTTAGTAGTTTTGGTTTTGTTTTGATCTCCCAGTTGTTTGTGTTTTGCAGGTCACCTTTTAACCTTGATTTTGTCTTTTCTATTTCCTGGTCCTTCATAAAACTTCTCCCTTGCCCTTTTCTTTTCCTTTTGGCAGGACATGTGTTTGTGCATTTTGCCCAGTCTGGTCAACAAACAATTGCTAAGCAAGATCAACCATAAGTATGTCACCTGACATCACAAGGGTATAAAGGTCATGTATGCAATGTATCCTGCTATGTCATCCAAATTCACGTTCAATCATTATAAAAATGTTGAAAAATTACATAATTAATTGTAACGTTAAATAAGCATTTTAGTCACCCAATCAAACTTTAGATCATTATTTCAGAGAGTTAAATTCTGAATCTTCCATAAATGATTTGTTGTTGTTGTTATCATACATGACTAATAAACTTGATAGTTTTGTTGTGATACACAAGGAACCTTTAAGTAAAAAATAACTGATCACAATGACAGATCTTGCACTCTAATAGAATGTACTGAATGAGCCTTTAAAAAGATCACTTATATTTATCAGTTTGTGAACAGTACAGAATAGTCGTTGAATTGTTATAAGCTTCTGATGCCCCACTGCAATGGCACCCTTGCACAAATTTAATCTTTCATTCCTGAATGAACCAGTTATATGAACAGTATACAATACACTTTCTTGCAATAGTTAAGCACAATTTACTCCAAACAAACAATTAAAATACAAATTGGCAAAAAGTAGGTGCAATTGACTATATACAATATATATAGTAGGTTCAAATCAAACAACGAAGAAAAAGAGAAATCCAGACAAAAAGAATCATATTCCTCCTTCAGTTAACACTGTTCAAGAAGGACTTAAAGAAAAACAATTAAAAATCTAAAAAGTATAAGACACAAAAATAATAATACAGAAGGTAAATCTATTAATAATTCAATGTAAAAAAAGCACATGCTAAACTTCTTATTGCTCCTATAGCTCAGCAACACACAAACTGTCAAGAAGTCCATGAGATGGTCAAAAGATGACCTCTTGTGGAAAGCTCATTGGTTTTATATGGCAAGACATTTCCACCGGGCCATTCCTGCCATATATCTTTCTGGATAAACCAGTCATTACAGACATTCACCGTACATCATTCACTAATCAGCTGAATACACTTTATATACATATTCATGTTTCTGTAGATGCAGGCGTGCACTTGAACATCGTTCACTCACTCTCACCAGTAAGTAACTACACTGAGAACTCTATTCCTGCCCATGTGTTAGTAACTAAACTACTGCTTGGCATCTTTCTTCTGTAGCAATGGACAGACACCTCGGCACCTGTCTGTTTGAACCCTGAAGTCACTCAGCTGACCTATAGGCCTCCATTACACCATACAGACACGAGAGGAACTAAACGCCGGTGCACACCCTCATACCACCACTGCATTAACTCTCGTTGGAGCACTTCTTCTTCAAACATTACACGTGTACATTTACCTCTAATAACTGTACATTTTAATTATAAAGCTAAAAATCACTAATGAATCTCTTACAGACTTTAAAAATGTGTGTCACGGTTTGTCACACAGATGCACATGCAGATTCTTTTCAGACTTGGGTATTAACTCTCATATACTGTAAAGCATAGAATAAAAAGTACCAAAAAAAAAACCAAAAATGTTTTAGGAAATGTGTTTCCTGTCTAGGTTTTTTTGCCCCAAGCACTTTCCAAGAGAAAGTTAAGAATCGATTGTTTAAAGACTTACGAAGCAGCAATGACAACAATTTAGAAGAGGTGCTAACTGTAAAGCATTTATTGGACACTTACTGCTACATAACAAGATGTTAAGAAAAGAATTGTTCATGTTACACACCAATAAGAGACAAACATACATCACAGCAAGACCTCAAATTCTAAAGGTTTACGATGTTATTTACATGCAACTTTAATGATTCAAATGTACACTGGCCTAAGCCGGTCATTTGGGTGTAAAAAAAAATATACAGTATACAGTATATATATATATATATATATATATATATATATATATATATAT
Organism: Erpetoichthys calabaricus; assembly: GCF_900747795.2. Taxonomy (NCBI): domain Eukaryota; kingdom Metazoa; phylum Chordata; class Cladistia; order Polypteriformes; family Polypteridae; genus Erpetoichthys; species Erpetoichthys calabaricus. The sequence goes on along the minus strand of NC_041395.2, from coordinate 302,852,589 downwards.
ATTGTGGCTGGCGGCCACAATATATACACATGTTCCGGGGGAGAAACCATGGACTATTCAATACTTCCCCCGGGACTCTTGGCGGCAGCCTCCCCGGCTGACGATGGTGCCTCAGTTTCCCGCAGGGCTGCAGTGGAGATGGAGTTCTCCACAGCCCTGTTGGGATCTGGGGTGGCCGTCAGGGGGTGCTGCATGGGTCCCTGAGCCAGCATGGACAACTCTACAGCCCCGCCAGGAAGTGCCATCAGAAGCAGGTGATCAAGCACCTGGAGCACTTCCGGATGGGCTATAAAAAGGACCGGCAACCACCACTCAGGGCCAGAATCGGGAGGAAGAGGACGAGGTTCCCAGGGATGAGTGGTGGTACAAGAAGGGAGTGTTATGTTTGGTTTTGGAGTGCTTTTGGGACTGTGTATTGCCTGTGGGGTTCACGGGGAAGACGTGCCTCACAGGTGAAGAAAATAAAAGTCTTGGTGTTTTATACACGTGGCTCAGTGTGAGTCTGTGCTGGGTCAGGCACTATTTAGATAGATAGATAGATAGATAGATACTTTATTAATCCTTTATCACTATATATATATATGTATATATATATATATATATATATATATATATATATATATATATATATATATATAGTGTCACAGATGGTCGGGATTCTTACACGGCCGGGACACCTCTTTGCTGGAAGGATCAGGGGAGCAAGCCAGATGGGAGCGGTGCGTCAGACTCCCGCGGGGCTTCATGGGAGATGGAATTGTCTACAGCCCTTTTGGGATCCGGAGGTGCTGCCATGGGGCGCTGCAGCTGTTCTTGAACCCGTGTGGTGGGCCAGTTCTGGTGGAAGTGGGGCAACGAGCACCTGAAGCACTTATATAAGGAGCCAGCGGACAGTACTCGGCAAGCCAGAGTTGGGTGGAAGGTGGACAAAGCTTGCCAAAGAGGAGTGGAGGAGAAAAGAGAGAAAGAGAAGGAAAAGAGGAAGGCTGTAATATTGGATGGGTGCACAGCTCTTATGGCTAAGTGCAATAAAGAAAAAAAAAAAGAAAAATAAATAACAAACGCTTACATGCTTCTATATATACCTGTAACCAGTGTTTCCACTCTTTTAGGAAAAACATAGACCATGTAACCAAAAAACACAAAAAAACATAGACATGTTTAATAAGATATACAAGGAATTTTCTAATTAAATACAACAGTAGCACATGTGTCAAAAAACTACATAAGCAGGAAATGTCAAATTCAAGCTTGGGAGCAGAACATTAAACAGGACTTGTCCTCACTCAAATCAACAACTTTAACTTTAAATTCTCCTTTTTTTGCTTTTACAGTTTCTCACAACATCGTTTAGGCCACCGTTCTTCTTTAACGTCCTCAATAACAGATTTTGGTGGTTTCCAAGTGTAGCAGTTGATATTTAGTGACCTCTTTTGCTATCAGCACACGACTGACTGACATTAAGGCATATGCATTACGCAGAATGTGATGTCAAGGAACATGTCGCCAATCACAATCACCAAGTTAATTTGGTTATGCACAGAGTTGATCAGCTTTTGTTAAGATGTATGAAACAATACATTTATGTATACAAGAAACTGTAGTTCAAGAATTGTGCTAAAAGAAATACAGGATTATGATGTAAAAACATAGACTCAGGAGACCAAAACACAGAAACATAGACAGGAACAGAAAAACATGGATCTAGGTGGAAAAACATAGTAGTGGTAACACTGCCTGTAACTTGTAACCAGTGCTTACGTGCTTGTCACTTAAATGCTTAAATGCTTATTGTACATATGATTTGTATTGTATATATTGTGATGGACGACCGGCTATGGACTCCGGTCGCCACCCCCAGGCCGCTAGGAGGAGCCCTCCGGACAGCATATTTGTGCCCCGAGTTCCAGCAGGGCCTCATGGACTTTGTAGTGTTGTGACACAGCCCTGCTGGATACCTTGGGGGCCGCCAGGAGTCGCTGTAAGGGGGCTAGTGGGCTCTTGCATGCCCTATAACCCGGGAGTGCGTCACAGTCACGTGACTGGAGGAAGCAGCGTGCTCCCGGGATGAAAAGGACTGTTTACCCTGACCCGGAAGGGATAAGGACTTGGGGGTTTGGCCAAGGAGCCATTTCCGGGTCGGGGGCTATAAAAGGACTCTGGGTAAGCCCAGACATTTGAGCTGAGCTGGGAGGAAGGGTGGCAAAGTGTCTGGGAGTGTGGAGGATTGATTATTGATTATTATTGTTTGTTATTGAGTATTGTGGAGAGGAGGGTGCTTGGTGCACATTATTATTATATAATAAATAATAATTGGACTTTTATCTGGTGTCTGACGTCTGATCCACGGGTTCAAGGTTGTCACGGATACCTCAATCAGTTACAATATGTATTTTATGTATGATCACACAACTCCTTTTTGAATTAATTAACATATATAAAGAGAAAATACTTCCTCATACACAACACATTAGTTTTCCTTGTTTTTCTGTATCAAGAAGTTTTGATTTAGCTTTTGCTGTCAAGGTTTTTGTAGACCAAGTAACAACCCAGTAAGCAAACACTGGTGCTCATGACATGTTCCAACTGTTGCCATCAGGCAAAAAATACAGGAGCATCAAAACATAACACTAATAGACTGAATAACAGTTTCTACCCTGTTGCTATTAGGGCGCTGAATGCCACCTAATCACCTCCAATGCAGCAGTGCAATAGATGAGATCTTGTGCAATAGTGTTCATGTGCAATTAAGGTCTTATGTTGAATGTTTGTGTTCTACCTTATTTCTTCTTATCCTTTCTTATCCTTTTGTAATTATATTTTGACACCACAGGGACTGGACCTAATTTCGTTGTATTTGTTACAATGACAATAAAGATATTCTGAATTCTGAATTCTGCTACTGGCTGCTGCTGTCCTGCTGGAGACTTGGGTTAGTTTTATTTTGTTAGTTAAGTTTATTTAATTAAACTGTGGTTCTCTCATTTAATTGACAGTAGGTGATATACTTTGTTCGTTATCTTCCCGAGTTTCATTTTGTTTGTTTTAACGATATCTGATAAATACTGTGTTTTTCTGGTTACTGGTTGCTGATGATCTGTGTTCTCCATCAGGAAGCTTTCCACAATGCGGATTAACAGTATGTTTACCTGGATTATCCTGTTTTTCATACTTCAACCAGTCACATCATTCCAATAAATGGCAACGGAATTTCTTCAACTTCAGTTTCACCCCTCTGTGCCATCATTGTGACTGTATCAGCACCTGGATATTCTCCATCTTTCTCAGCGGAAATACATTCATCGTAGGTCTCGACATAACTTCAACTATCATGACCAAAAGCCGATAATATTTTTTTGGTCTACTATTCCTCGACCTTCATGGAGATCTGGATGGCCTTTTGACCATTGTGTGCAGGGAAAGGCTGGTGAGATCTGCAACACCTGGAAAAGACCATTTTGTCTTTGGGCTATTTAGTGTCTGTTCACTCACCAGTAAGAGTCCTTTACTTTACGATCTGCTGACTGTCCATAAGTTTGACTTTCTTTTTTTTAACTGAGACCTGGCAGCAAACCATTGATTTTTTGTAGCTTAATCCATCTGTTCCTCCTGGGTTTGTTTGCATCTGCCATTGTGATACTTTACAATGAGAAGTGGAGAGTATCCTCTAAAACTATGCCTCAGTATGCCTCATTTGAGTCCACTGTCTTACAAATCAATGGACCTACTTCCACTATACTTGCCACTGTTTATTGACCACCAAGCCAAATAAGGGCTTTTAAAATTAATTATCTGAGTTTGCCAAATCCCCTATATTCTATGGCATGTAATGTTATTTTGCTAGGTGATTTTAATATATATATGGACACTTTTACGAGAGATTTTATATAATGTCTTGACAGTATTGGTTTGCAGAAATTTATAGATTTTCCTACTCTCTCTAAAGGCCATATTCTTGATCTTATCTGCTGCTCTGGTGTTATTCCCTATAATTGTAGAGCATCTGACCTGTCCATATCTGACTACAAACTGATGTCCTGTAATGTCAATTTAATATGATCTAAATCAAATCCACTTTGTTCTATCTCATTTCACAACATTAGGAATATTGATTTAACAGCCCTCTCCAAAGGAGTTGACAGCTTGCCCAGCAGCAACAATTTATTTACCCCAGATGAACTGGTTTCCCACTACAATGATGGATTATAAAGTCAGTCAGTTATTATCCAACCCACTATATCCTAACACAGGGTCACGGGGGTCTGCTGGAGCCAATCCCAGCCAACACAGGGTGCAAGGCAGGGCGCCAGCCCACCACAGAACACACACACACACACACCCACATGCCCAGCACACACTAGGGACAATTTAGGATCACCAGTGCACCTAACCTGCATGTTTTTGGACTGTGGGAGGAAACCCATACAGACACGAGGAGAACATACAAACTCCACGCAGGGAGGACCCGGGAAGCGAATCCAGGTCTCCTTACTGTGAGGCAGCAGCACTATCACTGCGCCACCGTGCCGCCAGATCATAAAGTCTTTTAGATAACTTTGCTCCTTTAAAAACTCAGACTGTCTCTTTCATCCACTCTGCCCCCTGATTTATCCCGGAATTACGCCAACTTAAAAGTTAGGTCTCCGCTTGGAATGTCTTTATACAAAGACAGGCCCGGCTGTCCATAAGAATTTGTATGATGAACACATGTGCTGTTATAAGGATGCTTTGTCTGTAGCAAGAACTACATATTATGCAACATTAATTAGTTCTGGTGAAGGGAATACTAGGGCATTATTTTCTACTGGAAATAACATCCTATGGCTACGTGATAATTTTCCACCTCAATTCTGCTGCACTGATCAATGTATTTTTTATGACATTTTTTAATGCTAAGGTTGGAAACATCCACCAGCAGCTGACCTCTTTAGGAAACTCTGCACATAGAACATTTTATGATCCCACCTTTCTCTCGTTTTAAACTCCCAAATGTGGAGAAAATATCTGGTATTATTAGAAAATCTAAACCCTCTACCTGTCAGTTGGATCCACTTCCTACTCATGTGGTTAAATCCTGTTTGCCTTCTCTTTCTTCTTTAATAACTAACAGTATACATTCTCTTCCCTTATCTCTGGTCTTGTTCCTTTACCTTTTAAAACAACTGTGATAACTCCAAATCTCAAGAAATATGGTACAGATCCCTATAACCCAAATAATTATTGTCCAATCACATATTTACCATTCCTTCCAAAAACACTTGATAAAAGTGCTGCCAGGCGGGTTCGCTCTCACTCACTACTGAAAACCAAATGTTTGAACAAGTTCAGTCTGGTTTTCATCCGTTTCACAGTACAGAGACAGCCCTGGTTAAAATCACCAATGACCTGCTAAGGGCAGCTGATTCTGTAAGAAAGTGTGCAGCGATTAGCGGCAAAGTCTTCCACTGCAAAGTCTACTCCCACAGGGCTTCTTCCTTAAACACCCAGTCCCAATTTCTTCTGTCCATGTGTTTTAAACTGCCACCGAGGTTTAGAGAGAGACAGCAAAAGATACTGATCAGAAGAATTAACACTAAGGGAAAATAAAAAGCTAAAAGTGCCTCTGTCTGCTACCATATGTTTCTGTCATTTTGACTACTGCATCACTTTATGACATAACAAGAGCAAATAGATTTTAAAAAAGAATTGTGGTCTATAAATATACAATGTGTTAAAATGCTGCAGCTATTTTGTCATGACATAATTGCAATTTCAATTATTGTGTAATGTTAAATTTCTATAGTTATTTGTTTAGACATGCAGTCAGAAGGTGAATGCTGTGCAGCCTCATCTCAGCATTTACTCGTTGTTAAGCAGATGTGTTAATTCGGGTGTGTTGAGTACTGAAATCTACATCTCCTGTGGTGCTTCATTACCAGCTCTCTTAATGGCAGTCCTTCTGAAAGAGTGTAACACCGTTTATTTCAAATACATATTTTGCAGTTCCAATTTTTGTGAATACAGCTGCCAATTCTTTCAAGGTCACATCAACGCCTGCACTATCGTCGTAATGCTGAACAACAGAGAAAACACACAGCACTTGCAACAACATATCGTTTCCATTCACCATTCGTCTGTTGATGCCGTTGAATACCAATGTATTATCTGATACTACAGAAACGTTTTTCCCTTGCATCAGGTTATGTTTATTTTTAAAACACGTAATGTGGTCTAATAGGGTTGTTTTAGGAGACTTTTCGACTGTAGACGGTTCATCATAAACGGAAGATTGCTGTCTGCCAGACCAGGTTAATGAGAGCACCTCTGATTGTTGCAGTTCAAAAAATACCACTGCTGCTCTTGAGCGCCACCTTCATGAGGCGTTGGATTGGTTTAGAAATGTGACACCCAGTGAGCCGTTTAATTTTTCCCACCTACTTTTAAGCAAAATTCACTCATGGTTGTCTCCAGACATATATATTAAACATTTGGCTTCAGCAAGACATTCAATCAGCTAATCCATCTACAGTATTTAGCATTATTAGTCAGTTCTCATAGATAGATAGATAGATAGATAGATAGATAGATAGATAGATAGATAGATAGATAGATAGATAGATAGATAGATAGATAGATAGATAGATAGATAGATAGATAGATAGATATGGACCATAATATTAACTCACAACTACAACAAAGACCTCTAAGACCTTAAGAAACTAGGCAAATAATCCACACACCATCTAAAAGTCATTTCAGATGTGTTTTGGTCACTAATGAGGCATAATACATCACCATCTGCTGTGAACATCATGAGGTGCTGATTCTTTAGATAATTTGTTTATCTGTAAAGTTATTTTATGATCATCAGAATATCAGAGCTCAAAGAAACTTTTGAAATGGCAACCCAAGCTAAAAAGATCAGCAATCTCCTCAAAGATTTGCCTGTTCCACGACAGACACAAATACGAAGGTAAAAACTCACCGAGACAGAATTCAATTGAGCATGAACTGCTCGCTTTTACTCTGGTCTTGGATGATTTCACTTTGCTATACGGTACCTAAAGTAGAATATATTGAGTCGGCTATTTTTATTAGTCTCCAGCAACAGTGACGAAGGCTGAAGTGAATAAATTAATTATACCCAAGTGCAAAGAAATCTGATAGGATTTTACCAAGTCAGCTTTTACAGCCAAAACCTACCTTTAAAGCTATGTTTTCTTTCAAAGATTATGCGCGAGTGCATAAGTTTTTCTTTTTAGCAGTAAAATCTATCATGCATAAATAAAATAAAAACACTAATGCAATTAATATTCCCATAAAGGGAGATGAAAGCCTATTTTCTTCTCCTGTTTAAAGCAGGATTTTGGCATCAATATAAATGTTTGCATACACAAGGGAAACCAGGATTACACGTTACAAGTAAAGAGCAAATCTTTGATCTCTAGGTACATTCATACAAACATTCTCTAATCCTCCTAATCCAATTTATGGTTGGGAGAAGGGGGCCAGACTAACCTGGCAGTAAGGGTCAATGTGGGAAACATGTTTGGCAGGGCACCAGTCTATCGCTGTTTGATCTCTGTGTATTACTGTATCTTAAAAATAAACTGAATTTATTTGTGATGTCCCGTGCATACCACCTCATTTTCATTGATCTTACTGTGAGGCTTCTTGTAATTCATGACCAAGCATAAACCAGAATGTCAGAGAGAGAGAGCGACAAACACAAAAGTGATTGATACCAAAGTTTTATTAAAACAAGGTGATAGGAAAATATCAAAAATTGAATTTCAGTAAAAATCTAATAAGTCTGTCAAAACAATTTTCCAGGCAATAAAGTTAAAAATTATAAAATATAAAAAAATCAAACATTAGAAGAAACAAAACAATAACTCATATACTTTGCTTTCTTCTTTCCTCTGGGTTTTCAAGAAATAACTATCCAAAAATAAAAATAATTAGAATGAAAATTAAATTAATGCCCAGCACACCCAGGTAATCCCACTTTTTCCGCTACGGGATAACGGTAAGTACAGTGCACTCCCTTTCTCTCCTAATGAGTTGTTTAATAAATCTGTGAGTTACCTTCCTCTAACAGACTCACGCAAAAAGACAGACAATGACCTCCAGTGTCGACTCTCCTGTTTCATATGAACGCAGGATCTTGTCCTCCAGTCCTTGCAGGCACCTCTCCAGCCCTTTCCAACTACCTTGTGCACTTTCATGCCAGTTATGCTCCGCTCTTTAATGAGGAGGGAATGTTCTACATCCATCTCATGGAGTGAGAATGTGTGAATGTCTGCGCAAATTCAAACTTCAATGCACCTTTGGTAAGTATGGCTTCCTTGTACTGTTGCACCCTCAAACACTCACTCAAATGGCTTCTCATAACTTTTCGCTTTAACTCCGCAACTACAAATCTCATGCTGGGATGACTCTTCCAATCCATAGGCATGAATGAGTCACAAAGCACTCCATAACTTCCCCAGCACTGCCTTGGACACACACAACCACACAGCTGTTTCCTTTAGCGTAGCTTCCATCTGCACCACCTCCTAACTCTAAAGACAAGCACTGTTATCTATTTAAACAAATGAAAAAGGTCTATAAATAGTTCTACATTTAATGTATGTATGAAATGTATTATTATTATGAGAAAATCACATGCAACTATCTTTCTAACTTCTGTGTCATAAGGTGAACCATCACCTGGCAATTGCTACAGTATATTTGGTTTTCTTCTTATTTGAGATATTGGCATGAGGATAGGGAACTATTTTTACCTATTCATTTAGCTGAAACGAACAAAAGTAGAACCGCAATTTACACAAATTCTATATAAGCAATTTAAACCTTGTGTAAACTGGCTGAAGAAAATAAATAAGAAGGAAAATAATGCAAAAGATTAACCTGAAACACAGTGCATTACTTTATTTTACAGGTAAAGAAGGGCCTCCTTGTATTATCGCTGTGTCTCTCTCTCAAAGCAGCATGCAGAGGTACAAGAAAGAGTGAAGTGCAAATGTCCTGTTGTATCTCATTCACACAGAGACACTTGGGTTAAGAATCTGTCTTTGTTTTGAATTTTTTGTAAATGTTATAATTTTTTCCCCACTTGTGTCTTTAGTCCCTTTATATTTTTATAGTGTTTTGTCAAAGACCTTTTCCTCCACAGTGTTCAAAGAGGCCTTCAGGTGTTACTTGAAGAAATCTATTTAAATTGAGACATCCAGAGTGCGGTAATTAAGGATGTCAGCTGAACAGCCTATCGAATTGCATATTAATGTCATATTGTTTACATTGTGAAAATTCCGAGAAGGGCCTGACTGGGGCCGCCAGCACTTCATGACACTCCCATTTCACTACACACCTACAACAAGACATGTCTTACTTGGTAGTCGTCATTACTCCGGGGTAAGATAACTTTTCCATGACCCTAATCTTAACAATAATGTAAAGATGTTTAATGAGAAGGACACGCAGGGTGCACCTTAAAATGAGTGTCTTGAAAAAGATGCAAATCACTGGGCATGTGTTATGATTTAGATTCTATTTATGATTTTTATTTTAATTCCTTCATCATTTTCAGAGATCTAGAACTTGTTTTTGAGTTTTTTGGAAGCCCAGGCTTTCATCCTGTTTACTTTTAAATCCACTGTTATGTGAATTACCTGTTATTTTAAGCTGTTCTGGGCGTCATTTTCTATTCTTAAGATCGCAGGCATTTTTAGATCCCACCTTTAGAGAATAAAAGGTCACCTCGTCTCAGTTTGTCTCCATTTTGTCCAAAAAGACTTCTATGGATTTCATCCCAGTACACAATCAGACCATAAATAGAAAATAACTGCTTGCTGCTCTTCTTTGGTAAAAATGGAGACTGACACTGTCATGTTTACTCCTATAAAATGCCAAGAGAAACAGACTGATCAAGGTCAAAACTGTACGAGGGTGACCACAGAAACACCATGTGGGGAAAGCTGTACAAACAACATAAATAAAATTACCACAAAGGTGAAGACATAATTATTAACTTTATGATTAAGGACTGTGTCTGTTTGACTCCTGGTTACAAGTTACCCTCTGCTTCTTGACTATAATTAATGTCTTTCGATTTTGCCCGTTGCTCAATCCTAATTAGCTTCTCATTCTCTCACTATGTTTTTTGTAAAATAAATTCCACTTTATGTTCTGAACTTGTTCTTAAAATCCCCGTCTTCCAGGTTATGAACCTTTCTTTACTCTGGATATGAGTCCATCTCCCGATTCCACTCTTTGTTCCTGTGACTTCTTAGTGTGGTCATTACATATGTAGAGATTGTCACTAAAGGTGCTGGTAACTGAAAGAGCTCCACCTGCAGATAATCTTATTTTTGTAAAAGACAGATTTCATACAACACCAAAGACCATCCTATGACTGTCATGTTAAGAATTTTTTTTTTTTTGTAATCAGTTTTTTATTGATGTCAAACTAATAGTAAAGCAAGAGAAAAAGGTAAAGATATTTTCATATTCACATTTTGAAGAAAAACCCTTCATCTGTGTCCATTCACAACCCACCCTACCCCGGAGCTATTTAAGAAAGTGGATCCCAAATTAGGACTGATTGATCACACAGGTCACCAACAGGGTCCAGAGGCCAACACGCCTGGTTGAGGAAAGAAATCTAATAGAAAACTGTCAGATTGAAATCAAGGGTTTGCTGTCAGCCATGACTTGATCGGGGGATAGAATTTTTTTAGTTACTAATAGCATGCACAGGTACTCCGTTAATCTGTGCGGTTGACAGTTCTAATAAAGCTATGTAAAGCAAAATCAGGACTTCCAGACCGAAAAAGGTGACCGATTTGGGATCCTTCCAGTAGGAGACATTCAGAACTTTGGCTGCTATTGTGGCCAATGAAATAATGCACTGGTATTAAAAGGAAAGAAAGGAGAGCAGAGAAATCTAACAGAAGTAGAGTAGTAGGAAATCAAGGGATAGAGATAAATAAGATGGAGGAGAGGGCCTTAGGTATTGAAGCCCAAAGAACTGCAACAGTGGGACATTCCCAGAAGGTGTGGAAAAAGGTGCTCTGTGCATTAAGGGCGCACTGACGGCACTGTGAATCAGGGGCTAAGCCAATCAGGAAATGCTTCCTATGGTAATAATTAACTCCATGGACAATTTTATACTGAGTCATGTTAAGAATTATGAATTTATAGTAAACAAATTCAGTGTTCTGCGGTGGGTTGGCCCCTGCCCAGGATTGGTTCCTGCCTTGTGCCCTGTGTTGGCTGGGATTGGCTCCAGCAGACCCCCGTGACCCTGTGTTCGGATTCAGCGGGTTAGTTAATGGATGGATGGATGGAAATTCAATGTTTTTTTTATCATTTCAGAAATGTGTAATTTTTTTTGTCTGTCAGTCTGAAACCCAGTATGTCAATAAAAACAAATCACGTTATTCGTGAAGAAATAATTCTTGATCATAAAAATATCATTCCCTTCTTTGTCTTTTGCTGAAAGTAACAGAAATATGGGTCACTCTTCAAATACTTTCACTCCGAGAGACTCTGCTATTCTTAACTCTTTTTCAAGTTCATTTCCAAAAATAAAAACAAATCCAAAATATTCTGGGGATTTGAACAGTTTGTTCTTTCTGAAACTTTAAAACTAGAAGTTTCTGGGGGTCCTTTCTTGGCTTTTATACACCTGAACTATTGAAATTGCTGTTTTAGATTCAAAGCACTTCCCTTGTGTATGACTTATTTAAAGAGCTAAATCACACCTGACTTTGATTTAGTCCTCAAGAGCAAGGATGAATTGCCAGTTTCCGTACTTTCCCTCTTCTCTTTTTTTTCTTTTTAGTTAACCATATCTGATTGATGTTTCTTCCCAGAATAATTTTTTCATACATTTTTATCTTTTCATAATAAAAAGTTTCTTCCACTTCACTCAGTGTTTCATTTTAATGAAATGGAAATAATTCATGTAAGAAGCATAATATGTGACACAATTTGCACCTTTGAAAAAAACAGAACAATATCATTCTCCACAATAATGAATCCTCTTAGACCACATTTTGCTCAAATCAAGTAAAGACTGGTTGGTTTCAAAAGAAGCAAGAAGATCGAGCAGCCACTTCACAGAGTTGACCCAGTATGGTTAGAGGTCAGAGAGCCCTCTCTGTGTGGAGATTACATGTTGTCCATATGTGAGGCTAGGACAGGAATTTCATTCTTTCCTCAAGAAGTGGATATGAGACTGTCATCTCTTTCTAGATAAAAATAAGAAGCTACCCTCATCTACACTCTATCAGAATGAAAGAAAGAGATAAAAAGCAGAGACCTACCATTACGTAGAATGCTTGGAGAAAAACCCCAAGTGAAACATGTTGTGTTTGAGAAGTTTTGAGTGCCTAAATATTCTTGTACTGAGGTGAAAACATTCTGTTTTTCAGAGTTTGTTAAATTAGTGTCATAATATTTCATTTGTATGGTATCTTAATCTTAAATAGGATTACTTAGATATAGTTTTTAAGGCTATTGTAAAGCTCATAATGATAGTTGGAATTATTTTTGGTAGTGTGCATTTAAACAGGAGTCTAGCAGGCAGGTGTCCTTTTTTTGAACAAAATCAAGCACATTACAAAGTCTCTGTTCTGTATTATATTCCAGGTACCATATAGAAACAGGATGTTGTTGACCATGGCCTTCCATATCTCTCTGTTCTGTGGGCGCACAAATAATCTTCAAGCTGGTCATTCTCTAATGAAAGTTTGACTTTTGCAATCAATTTTTGTTTGATTTTTGTAGTAATTACCAGATTTTTGGTACCTTATTTTCTCACTATATGGCTGAAAACCTTCGTCTTTCTCTGACTGTCAGCAGCAAACTTTTTCTTAACCCAGATCCTAACTGAACTTCCTCATTGGTTGTGTGACTTGTCATAATGCACTTTAGGAACCACAACTCCAATGACTTAATTCTCTTTTCCAGAATTGCTGAAATTGTCCAGCACTCTGAAACATAATTGAGGACAGGGAAGACATAGCACTCTAAAATCTTGATCTTTGTCTTCAGTTTGGTTTTAGTATTGAAAAGAACCTTCTTCAGTTCAATGAAGGCATCTTTAATCTTACTGATCCTCCATTTGATTTCATAATTGCACTTGCTCTGAGATATTACCATGTTTCCCAAGTAACTATTTATTTGTCTGACATTTTCACTAGTGACTGATGTTGCAAATAGGAGTTTCCTTCTTGTTGGACCCAACCATACATTCTGTCTTCTTGCACTTGATCCTTACGCCTCTTTTCTGACTTTCACTTTCTATATAATTTTGAGAATTTTTCTGCAGCTTTTCCTCTGAGTCAGCAAATTAGAACTGCATTCTCTGCATATCTCAACTTATTTAGGTTCACACCTCAAATCACCGGTCCCAAAATTTTTTCTATATCTCTTAAGATCTTCTCACTGTAGAAATTAAACAAGTCTAGAGAAAAGACATACCCTTTCCTAGCTCCTTTCTTAATTGGAAACTATGCAAACTGATGAAGCTATAAATTCAGATTGATTTAATTCATAAAGTATTTTGCCACTTTCATAGATTTAATTAGGGACATTGGTTAGCTGAAATCCACCAATGAGGCGATGAATCATAGGATAGTAGGAGGTGGTTCTGGGATTCATTTAAATAACACTGAAGAATACTGACAAATATGCAAATGTAAAAGCAGATACTAAATAAGTGTTATAATTATTCAATTCTATAAGTTTAAACTCAGCTAAACATACTGGTAAGTATATGCTTTAAGAAGAAATGAAATAGGTGCTGGGACCTTTCCCTTAACATTTTAGCATACTTAGCTAAAAGTAGCTTCACTGACAAGTAACAAGACCATTGGAAATTATCAGTTGTTTGATTTCAGCTAATTCAGCTATTGCTATCAGCTGCCAAGGTACTCTATAAAGGAAAAAAGATTTCAAAAGCATTGTCTGAGACATCAAATTGATTATAGAAGGAAAGACATCAGAAGAAGAGAAGAGAGAACAAGCATCACATTTAGTTTTAAGAAAACAAAGACTATAGCAACCAAAACCCATTAAGCTACCTAACACCAAGCCTGAGTGTGACTCTGATATAAATCGTTCAGGTTATATGTTTTCATCAATTATTTTATTTAACATTTGGGTGTATGTGAAGTTTCTTAGCAAATAAACATAAGTTTAGACTGAAATAAACTCTGGGTATTACCTCACTGAAACTGTCGTGTTGCTTACTGACATTAGCAGGTTATAAGTGTTAATATGTTCTCCGATGATGACGAACTGTGTTTGTTCAGGTTAATTCATTGCAAGGGGTAGCAAACTGGGAGCTGTGTTCTGTGATTCCGATAGAAGCAGACTCTTGGCCTTTTGAGGGAATCCAGTCCTTGCTAAGCATATGTTTGCAAAATCCTTTAAAAGATAATGAATTGGGTACAGGCTGTGTTCTGTGATCAGTGGGGGGAAACTGAGAGCAAGGTGTGTTTAAGCCATTGTTAAGGTATTTCAGAGGCTTGGTATTGAATACTTTACAATGGTATCCCACCCTTATGAAGGAGTATTGCACAGTGTACATGTAAAACATTGTTAATAAGGTAGGCATTTTCAGGATTTACTTGTACAGCAATAAAAAAGGCAGCTTAAGTGTCTATACCTATAACATCACTAAATTAAAAGGTCATTTATTAGAACATTACTTTTTATTTGTCTGTAGCTTAATACAGTAAATTATATAAATTGTGGCTAATTTAATAAGAAACATAATGAAACAGACTTTTAAGTATTCATCCATCCATCCATTTTCCAACCCGCTGAATCCGAACACAGGGTCACGGGGGTCTGCTGGAGCCAATCCCAGCCAACACAGGGCACAAGGCAGGAAACAATCCCGGGCAGGGTGCCAACCCACCGCAGGACACACACAAACACACCCACACACCAAGCACACACTAGGGCCAATTTAGAATCGCCAATCCACCTAACCTGCATGTCTTTGGACTGTGGGAGGAAACCGGAGCGCCCGGAGGAAACCCACGCAGACACGGGGAGAACATGCAAACTCCACGCAGGGAGGACCCGGGAAGCGAACCCAGGTCCCCAGGTCTCCCAACTGCGAGGCAGCAGCGCTACCCACTGTGCCACCGTGCCGCTTAAGTATTCATTCCATTTCTAATTTTACTGTATATTTGCTAGAATACATAAAATAACACTTTGTGATATGCGAGTCCCTGTCTTGCACCCCAAAACACGAGGCTGAGGCACAGTACTTTAATATAATCAACTTTATTCCACTTGAAAATAGGAATAGCACGGTTATTTCTTGTAGCGGAATCTACCACTCTCCTATATCCAGACACAGCAATCAGGCAGGGTCATGGCGATGTAATCCTGTTCCCTGGATTTACAATGTTCCTTGCATCACCCATCAACGACAGCGTGTAAAGTGAGAATGCGGTCAGCTCAGATTTGCTTTTGCTGTGAGCCGCTACAGTGCTGGGAGCCGTTAGGTTGTCTTCCACAGATGCGGTGATCACGCTTCAGGACGCTCTTCGTCGTGTTTTCCTGAGTTTGGAAACCTTACAACATCTGTAACAAAACTGAAGGATAAAAAAGTCAACACTTCAATACTAGTGATGAGCAAACTCCACTGTGTTTGTTTCATCTCAAGTTTGGAGAATCACAGAAGTGTTTGCAAAAATCGTCAAACTTTGCGAAATGCATTGAAGTCAATGGGAAGGACTCACTGAACTAGACTTGATTGGATTATAATGGTGCAATCATCTTTAAAATGTCCCTGAGGGCTAGGGAAATATATACAAACTATTCTGGATTGAATATTGTAACTGAAAAGGTGATTTAAGCTGAGCGGTAGCAGTGCCAACCACTGCACCACCATGCCTCCGTGAGATCTAAGAAGAAAGAAAGCAGTCAGAGATGCACATTCAGATATTTCGCCAAAAAAAAAAGTGGAAATGCAATTGTTCAACACTCATAGTCAAAAGTCAGAAAAAATACTTTTAAAGGAAGAATATTCAAAGTGGCTTGTTCTGATTAAGCCCACTAGCTTATTCTATTTTTTTTCTATATTGTCTGTGCAGATGCTTTGTACTTTTTCTTCTAACAAAAAGATAGAATCTTGTAAGTAGTAAAACATTTTTTCATTATTATTATTATTTCAGAGTCTGCTGCATTTGGAGTGTTGTGTGTGTCAGACTCATTCAAGGTTTTTTATTTTTTTTTTTTATCTCCTTATAGCTAATTATGCATGATTAGGGCACATGCCTCCTTCTCTTATGCTGAAGTGGAACTCGAAGATCAACGTGCACATTTGGCGACAAGCAGAGATAACTCATATTTATGATGTATATGTTTCATAAAAATAAAATTTTGAGAACCTGAATTATTTACATATCTGTTCCACCACTACATCCCATTGAGTCTGTAATGGAAATGATCAGCATTATGTATCTGGGGGCAGGTCCCATCCAATGTTGGCTGTTACAGCTGTTATGCTGGCCTCGCAAAGCATTATGGGGCAATGGGGAAAAAGGTTCTCCTAAACTGTTTGAATTATCAGTAAATAATTCAACAAGCGAGGGTGAATGCTAATGCAACAAATTCGATGCAAATAATGCTTTGGTGAAATTCGCTGATCAACACTAATGTTTACCTTCAGCACTGATCATAAAGATACAAAACAGTAGTAATACTTGAGAAGCAGAAATTGACGAATACCCGTATTCAGGACCAGTTCAACGTAGCCCAGCTTTGAACAGACATTCCAATAGTCATTTTAAAGAGGAGGGTCGTTACAAGGTTACTCTTAATGACTCTGACATCATTTCATACAACCTTGTTTACTGACACACATACTCACACACGAACACTGCAATTCTTTATGTTATACAAGTCCAATTATTTTTTCTCTCCTAAAGTTCCAGTTTCTAAAAATGCTCATTTACATCAAGCCCACACTCCATACCATAAATTTAAATTTTAATCATGACACAGGGTAGCATATCTTGAGCAAAATTCAATTTCTGTGCTGATAAAATGAAGTCATTGCTAATCTGACCCATCCCATCACAATTAAACTAATCATAGCAGTCCAACTGATCACTTTGCCCTGTATGGTGTCTCACACACACATACATAAGAAGCTTCCACACAATGTTACTGAGATTAGCAAATTGACATCACCCCCTGGGTTAACATGGTCACTAACAGCCTCTATCCTTACACCCACAGGCCAAAGGACAAAATGGACGATGACCATTGACATCACTTCCGGAATAGCCAAGGTGGTCCCAAATCTTACGTGTCTTGACAAATTTTAACAAGAATGTCACCAGAATTTATTGTTAGTATTTCCTCAGAAGTGTTCCACAACAGAAAGCCTTTTCCATCCAGTCTGCCTGAGAGAGGCTCTAAGGGATGATAACATTGAAAATGATTTTTTCATTTGAACGTTCCTTTACATTTGCTCAACATTAAAAGGGGTAATGTCTAGTCCCCAACCCTCATTAACTTATTTGTTTGGGATTGGGTTTTATTTTACATTAACAATTCAAAATTATCTTTTTGTAACTGTGAGTGTTTGTCTGTGTGTGAGTTTGGCCCATCATCACACTGGGGCTCTAAACAGTGCTGTTTCCTGCCTTGTGCCCAATGCTACTGATAAGGCTCTCTCCCCCAAGGGCCCATTAACTCGATTAGGCAGGTGCAAGAATGCTATATTATAAAATATTATGTTATGTTTTATAATGCAAAGGTAATAAACAAAACAGATTGTGAGAAACAGGGACACAATACTGATACAGTATTTAGTGGTAAATAGTATGAAGAACAAAAGAAAATTCCATTTCTGTAAATGTAGCACACACACACACACACAATTTGCCATTTGGCAATTACACATCTTAATCATGCGTCATAATCTGGCTCAGGCACTTGTATAATGACCTTGAACTGGGTGAACAGCCAAAGTGTAAGTGTTCTGTTTGCAGGCTTGCCGACTACACTAATACAATATGACATGTCAGCACCTGCTACTGAATTTCCCAGGGTCAGGTTAGTTTCATATTATATTATTTCTTGTAAAGTTTTCTTTAACCAGAAATTGAACTTGCATATTTTTTTGCCAACAATGTCCTGGCTTCTGTGATCGATATCACAGGAACTGCACATTGTAACTGAAGGCAAAGTTTGCACTAAAATATGTTAAAGCTGTGATAATCCACTTTACCAGGCAGCCTCATAAATACTAAAAACCCTAAAAACCAAAAGTGCCATTTTAAGGAAAGAAAAGAAAAGAAATGTGAAATCGTAATTCAACTTGACATGTGAAGCGAACCGTAAAGATTTTGACTCAGACCACGCAAATAAGACTAATATCTCAAAACAACAAAAAATAACATTAAACAGTTTGGAAATATGCACCAGCTCCTCCAGAGAAAAATTCTATTATTATACATATTATTATGAAAGTAATATCAATTGATTTACGTAATAAGAGGAAAATTCTTTTCTTTGACTGCATGGCCTTTCGAGATAATAGGCAATTCCCTGCTCCCTTTCCGTCTCTTTTTTTTTATATTTTCATTCATCATAACCTTGCATGGATGGGTTCGCTGCATCTTATATCTGGTATATGGATATTCTGGGCTGCCACTTAGGCATCAACTTGCACATTAACTACAAAAAGCTGAAATACATTCAAACACACCTCTGGAGACACTTCAAACATACCTCCATGCTGCATTGTCATGGCACAAACATTTAATTTTATTTTTTTCCAGAATTCAGACATCCTCAAAAGCATAGCCACTAGTGATCAGGCACTTGATCCAACTCCATTGATGTACACTTCACACACGACCTCACACTTTACTGATAACAACTTTCTAGCTAACTTTTTTCCTTGATGCACTTATTTTGGTTTTTACAAAGTTGAGAAGAAAAAGAAAAAAATAATGGAAGATTAATGCGGACATGTACCATTGCTGTGAGGCATTGATAAAGGGGTGTCTGCAGTCTGGTGTTTTGACATTTGGAAACAACGTGTCACTGGGTATCCCATCAAAGTACAGTAAGCAGTCAGTTATTAGGGACACAAATTATGCAACTCAGCGGGGATCGGTAGACTAATGAAATTGTTTTGCCCACAGCAGACTGTAGAAGGATTTGACATACAGGGAAGAGGTATATACCGCGTTAGCTTGATTTCTGTTTTTCATAGCTCATACCTCAATTTCCATGGAGCTATACATTGAACAGATTCGCTCATTTGTATTAATAGCAAATATATTTGAAGTGGTCATATTGCTCTAACTACCTACTGATTTTGGCAAGTAAATCTACACAAAGGAATATAGGGTCTAGGGTGACAGCTGAAAAGTCCTATGGATCCCAGTGACAAGGAACTGCCTGGCTGGCTAGAATCACTTCATTAGATTTCTCTTCTGCATGGTATACGTTTTATTTTTTTTAAATGCACACATTCCAGCATATGCATCAATTCCACAGCTAGCTGTAACTAGAAAGCTGTTTGATATCATTGTTGCTCCCTTGGTGCTGTCAGCTCAGCTACACTGCATATTGATTATTTAAGTTTTGCCTGATTTATAAATGTTTATGAATCTGAGGTGTATACTCAGCGATTAACACACTAAATCAGGAATGATGGCAGCTTAACATAAGTCATTGATATGAGTCCTACAATCTATGCATATGCTTCTGTAAAAATGGTCTCAAGATCAAATGATCTTATGATTTCGATATGAGTTCCATTGTACAGTAGACATAAGAGGGTAATGTCTGAGCCCTTTAGGTTTATCCTCTCAAAATCAGAGGTGCAGCTTATTTCCCCAGCCAATCTGTATAAATAAGCATACCAGAGTAGAGTCAGAAAAATGAAGAGAATGAGCTTGAAGTCCATACTGAGATTATGGAAGTGCTGTGAATTAAAGGTGT
Source organism: Erpetoichthys calabaricus (assembly GCF_900747795.2). Classification (NCBI taxonomy): domain Eukaryota; kingdom Metazoa; phylum Chordata; class Cladistia; order Polypteriformes; family Polypteridae; genus Erpetoichthys; species Erpetoichthys calabaricus. The sequence goes on along the minus strand of NC_041395.2, from coordinate 302,832,612 downwards.
CAGTGGGGTTTCAAGTCCCAAATAATCTCCACTTGCAGACTAAAATATTATATATTTTCCTTTGACCCACTCTTTTGCGGAATCCTCTTTTTCACTGCAAGATTTTAAAAGGCTGGAAGCATTGGGCACAATCTGTAGATGAGATGCTAGCTTAACTCATGCAAAAACCCTTAACTTTAACATTAACTTGGACTGGGGAGGTTTAAAATTATAATTATGTACGATCTTTAGAATGTAGGAAAAAATTGGACTACCATAAAAAACAAGGGGAGTATGTGCAAACTGCCCGGACTGAGATTCAAACCCAAGACTTTGGTGCAGAACAACATACTGTGCCGCTAATAAGAAATCACTCCTTAGGCCTTCATTTTAATCTAAGCAATGTGCAAAAGCTATTAAATGTTAAACAAAACATTAGGTTCTATTGTAAAGAACGTTGACTATAAAAACAAGCACGGACTATATACCATAATGCACTAATGGGACCGCATCTGGAGTACTGTGTGCAGTTCTGGTCACCGTGGTACAAGTAAGACATGGCAGCACTTGAGGATGTGCAGAGGAGAGTGACCAAGTGTATCCCAGGATTTAAGGCCCTGTTATACCCCGACAGGCTCAGAGAATTAAACTTGTTATTCTTGAGTAGAGGAGACTGCAGGGGAACCTAATCAAAGGCATTGATAAAGTGGATCCCGCAGAATTATTTCAGCATAAAAATGAATGGAAATTAAGGGGAAGAGCATTTAGGACTAATAATACCAGAATGCAATGGGAATCTGGAAAAAAATATCGAGCCATGTAGTTGAAGCAAAACCTTTGACAACCATTAGGAAGTATCTGGATGAGATATTGGGGCAACTTGTTTGACGGACTCTCGTTTGTCTAATTTCGTAAGTTCTTATATATGCGGAGGATGCCATCATCTATATGCTACATCGATCCCTCTCTCACTTGGACAGAGGCAGTGGTGCTGTAAGAATTATGTTTCTAGACTTCTCTAGCGCCTTCAACACAATCCAACCTCTGCTCCTTAGGGACAAGCTGACAGAGATGAGAGTAGATTCATACCTGGTGGCATGGATCGTGGACTATCTTAAAGACAGACCTCAGTATGTGCGTCTTGGGAACTGCATGTCTGACATTGTGGTCAGCAACACAGGAATGCCACAAGGGACTGTACTTTCTCCGGTCCTGTTCAGCCTATATACATCGGACTTCCAACACAACTAGGAATCCTGCCACATGCAAAAATTTGCTGATGACATTGCTATCGTGGGCTGCATCAGGAGTGGGCAGGAGGAGGAGTATAGGGACCTAATCAATGACTTTGTTAAATGGTGCGACTCAAACCACCTACATCTGAACACCAGCAAAACCAAAGAACTGGTGGTGGATTTTAGGAGGCCCAGACCCCTCATGGACCCTGTGATCATCAGAGGTAACTGTGTGCAGATGGTGCAGACCTATAAATACTTGGGAGTGCAGCTGGATGATAAATTAGACTGGACTGCCAATACTGATGCTCTGTGTAAGAAAGGACAGAGCCGGTTATACTTCCTTAGAAGACTGGCGTCCTTCAACATCTGCAGTAAGATGCTGCAGATGTTCTATCAGACAGTTGTGGCGAGCACCCTCTTCTACGCGGTGGTGTGCTGGGGAGGCATCATTAAGAAGAAAGACGCCTCACGCCTGGACAAACTGGTGAGGAAGGCAGGCTCTATTGTTGACATGGAGCTAGACAGTTTGACATCTGTGGCAGAGCGACGGGCGCTCAGCAGGCTCCTATCAATTATGGAGAATCCACTGCATCCACTAAACAGTGTCATCTCTAGACAGAGGAGCAGCTTCAGCGACAGACTGCTGTCACTGTCCTAAAATGTTTCTGAGAAAAACTTGTGCTGATGCTCAGGTTATAAGGATTATTGCAGCCAGCAAGGTGCAGCATGCTTTTATGAGGTAAGATGAGTTTTGACACTGAACAGGTTTGGGAAGCCGGGGTAGGGTAACTTAACATTATTAAAATATACCAATTTTGCAGGTGGCGCATATAGTTATGGAGAGTTACTTCTGATATCTCATGGCTTTGAAGTCCATGCTGCTGTTGTTCATGTATGTATTCGCCAAGGCGTTGTAGAACCCATACCAGCTCCCCTCCAAACCACCTCCACTTTAGTTCTCTAGTTTCCCTGCCAAGTCCTCAAACTAGTGATTCTAAATTAGCTGTCTTTGGGTGTTGACATAAGAGGTGCCTGTTGTGGATTGATGCCTTGAGTAAAGCTGCCAAGATACTGTAGGCTCACGCTCCTGCAACCTTTAATTAAATTAAGTGTGTTTGAAAGTGTTAGATTATTTTTGTGGATGCAAAGCACTGAAACATTATGCTCGGTATTATCATGAGCTTCTTTATGAACATGGGTGAACTGTTCAACTTAATTAGCTTTTAAAGTCCATGACTAATGGTGGAGGTTCAATGTGTAAGCCTCTGACTATCATTGCAATACATAATAATGAAGAGAGGTGCTACTCATTTTTTCCGAAACTTGAACAGAAACATGGCTTTATTTCTTTTTTCCAAGAACACATACCAGATGGACAATATTGGTCTCCTACATAGATCTTGTAGAGTTGTGCAATAGTGACAAAAAAACCACAAATTTTCACTGCTGGTAAGACTGCTGGATCAGTGTCATCTTCCTGCCTCATCTAGACCCCATGTGTCTGGTGACTTCAGTACTAGCAAACTGTCCTCAAGTGGCACTGGACACATGGCTGATGGTAGATTGGGGTACTCAATTGATTTCATAGAAGCCATAGACATTGATCAGACAGAAGCAACAGTCTGTCACCTGACCCTTATGTTCTCATCATATTATTGGGACTGCGAATGGCATTAACTTCTGAGTACCTTTGATGCAAGCTCACAGATCGACAAAGCTTGTTGTGTAACTAATGTAAGGAGCTCTCGGTTTGTCTTTATCGCCAGTTTTACAAGTGAAGTAGACCTCAAACACTTTCTCAACGAGTGAAGTCATGCTGCGTCCTTAAAGCTTCAGTGTACACTCACTACAAATGTAACAGAACACATTGTGGCTGTAACAACACTGGAGAGATATTTTGGCTAAATGCTAAGTATGTACACACTATACCATGCCTGCAGAACATACAGTGCATCCGGAAAGTATTCACAGCGCATCACTGTTGCCACATTTTGTTATGTTAAAGCCTTATTCCAAAATGGATTAAATTAATTTTTTTCCTCAGAATTCTACACACAACACCCCATAATGATAATGTGAAAAAAGTTTACTTGAGGTTTTTGCAAATTTATTAAAAATAAAAAAACTGAGAAATCACATGTACAGTAATCCCTCCTCCATCGCGGGGGTTGCGTTCCAGAGCCACCCGCGAAATAAGAAAATCCACGAAGTAGAAACCATATGTTTATATGGTTATTTTTATATTGTCATGCTTGGGTCACAGATTTGCGCAGAAACACAGGAGGTTGTAGAGAGACAGGAACGTTCTTCAAACACTGCAAACAAACATTTGTCTCTTTTTCAAAAGTTTAAACTGTGCCCATGACAAGACAGAGATGACAGCTGTCTCACAATTAAAAGAATGCAAACATTCTTCCTCTTCAAAGGAGCAAACAAATCAATAGGGCTGTTTGGCTTTTTAAGTATGCGAAGCTGTTGAAGGTGGCAGCTCACACCCCCCTCCGTCAGGAGCAGACAGAGAGAGAGAGACAGATAAAAAAATCAATACGTGCCCTTCGTGCTTTTAAGTATGCGAAGCACCGGGCAGCATGTCGCTTCACGAAGCAGCTGCACAGAAGGTAGCCAACGTGAAGATAATCTTTCAGCATTTTTAGACGAGCGTCCGTATCATCTAGGTGTGCGAACAGCCCCCCTGCTCAATCCCCCTACGTCAGGATCAGATAAAGTCAGCGCGAGAGAGAGAGAGAGAGAGAGAGAGAGAGAGAGAAAAGTAAGTTGGGTAGCTTCTCAGCCATCTGCCAGTAGCGTCCCTTGTATGAAATCAACTGGGCAAACCAACTGAGGAAGCATGTACCAGAAATTAAAAGACCCATTGTCCGCAGAAACCCGCAAAGCAGCGAAAAATCTGCGATATATATTTAAATATGCTTACATATAAAATCCGCGATGGAGTGAAGCCGCGAAAGGCGAAGCGCGATATAGCGAGGGATCACTGTACATAAGTATTCACAGCCTCTGCTCAATACTTTGTTGATGCACCTTTGGTAGCAATTACAGCCTCAAGTCTTTTTGAATATGATGCCACAAGCTTGGCACACCTATCCTTGGCCAGTTTCGCCCATTCCTCTTTGCAGCACTTCTCAAGCTCCATCAGGTTGGATGGGAAGCGTCGGTGCACAGCCATTTTAAGATCTCTCCAGAGATGTTCAATCGGATTCAAGTCTGGGCTCTGACTGGGCCACTCAAGGACATTCACAGGGTTGTCCTGAAGCCACTTGTTTGATATCTTGGCTGTATGCTTAGGGTCATTGTCCTGCTGAAAGATGAACCGTCACCCCAGTCTGAGGTCAAGAACACTCTGGAGCAGGTTTTCATCCAGGATGTCTCTGTACATTGCTGCAGTCATCTTTCCCTTTATCCTGACTAGTCTCCCAGTTCCTGCCGCTGAAAAACATCCCCACAGCATAATGCTGCCACCACCATGCTTCACTGTAGGGATGGTGCCAGGTTTTCCCCAAATGTGACGCCTGGCATTCACACCAATGAGTTCAATCTTTGTCTCATCAGACCAGAGAATTTTCTTTCGAGTTCAATCTTTGTCTCATCAGACCAGAGAATTTTCTTTCTCATGGTCTGAGAGTCCTTCAGGTGCCTTTTGGCAAACTCCAGGCGGGCTGCCATGTGCCTTTTACTAAGGAGTGGCTTCTGTCTGGCCACTCTACCATACAGGCCTGATTGGTGGATTGCTGCAGAGATGGTTGTCCTTCTGGAAGGTTCTCCTCTCTCCACAGAGGACCTCTGGAGCTCTGACAGAGTGACCATCGAGTTCTTGGTCACCTCCCTGACTAAGGCCCTTCTCCCCCGATCACTCAGTTTAGATGGCCGGCCAGCTCTAGGAAGAGTCCTGATAGTTTTGAACTTCTTCCACTTACGGATGATGGAGGCCACTGTGCTCATTGGGACCTTCAAAGCAGCAGAATTTGTTCTGTGATCTTTCCCAGATATGTGCATCGAGACAATCCTGTCTCGGAGGTCTACAGACAATTCCTTTGACTTCATGCTTGGTTTGTGCTCTGACATGAACTGTCAACTGTGGAACCTTATATAAACAGGTGTGTGCCTTTCCAAATCATGTCCAGTCAACTGAATTGGACTCCAATTAAGCTGCAGAAACATCTCAAGGATGATCAGGGGAAACAGGATGCACCTGAGCTCAATTTCGAGCTGCACAGCAAAGGCTGTGAATACTTATGTACATGTGCTTTCTCAATTTTTTTATTTTTAATAAATTTGCAAAAACCTCAAGTAAACTTTTTTCACGTTGTCATTATGGGGTGTTGTGTGTAGAATTCTGAGGAAAAAAATTAATTTAATCCATTTTGGAGTAAGGCTGTAACATAGCAAAATGTGGAAAAAGTGATGCGCTGTGAATACTTTCCGGATGCACTGTATGTATCTACATATATAGAAACTAATATCAATGTAAGGCAAAGCATCTGTGTATGTGAGCTGCTCTTACAGGCTGTCCTGTCAGCATCCATTCTGACTAAGCCTGCCCATGTGTGCCAAAGCTTTAGCACATCCACTGAATGTTGTGTGACCTGCACTTAACACATGGCAGACATGGCTAGACTAAAGAAAACAGCTTATGGGCAACTTATTAGTAGACTTAAAATATGACAGGAAATGACAAAAATAGATGATTACAATAAAATGGTATGTGATAGATTGATTTGTTTTTATCTGCAGGCCAAAATCTACCCAGTTGTGCTCAGGCAGCAAAATCTTCATTGTGTAGTGTTATTGGTACAAAGTTAACACGCTGTTTAATCTAATTTTCTAGTGGAAAGTTGATCATTTTTATTTGTTCACTGCATTATTCTTTTATAGCTCTTATATTTATTATTACCTGTTTTCCTTGGCACTTTTATCCAAGGTCACTTCTGCTATTAGGTCACATTACAACTGATGACAGGTCAACAGACCAGCTAAGTGTCACACAGAGAGGCAGTTTTGAAATCAAACCAGCTATGCTGGCCTTTATAGTTCAGTATCTAAACAACAACACCATACTGTCTCCTTTGAAATATGTAAGAAACACAATACAGCACCACATCATCAGGGTAGTGATGTGAAATTTGTTGTTAAATTTATTTATTGTCTGAAATGTGCAGATGGGCTATTGCCTCCACTCTGCTTCAGTCATCTGGAAAAAGTTTCTAACTGCCTAGTGAAGGCTCTTTAATAAATCACAATCATTTTTATAAAATCACACATTTTAGGATAATTTCTAATACCAGATAGTTGTATTAGTTTTATCTCAAACTGATGTTACTGTCAGAAATTGTATTCTGCTATGTCCACTGTCACACACGTGCGCATGGGAAACAGCTGAAGGGCCTAGACACTTGTAATTCTACGCCAGGCCAGGGGGTGGCGGAGTGTACTGACTATCTCTCTCAGTCCTTTGCAGACCTGTCCCGGGAAATCCCGCCTCTGGACGGCCCCAAGGATGACGTCACTTCCGAACACCAGGATACCACTCCCACTTCCTGCGATGAAGACGTCATTTCCCTTCTGGGCCTTTAAAACTGCCATCTTGACTCAGTACAGGCAGTTCTGTTTTGGACTCCGAACGATTCACTTCGTGTATTTAAAAAGAGCAATTGCAGCCAAGCATAATATACGGGTGGCTGCCCCAAACCTTTGTGATGTCTTCGACTCATTCTTATTACACCACTTATATTGACACAGCAGTTAGAGCCGATGCCTCACAGCTCCAGGGTGCCTGGTCCAAATCCTGGCTCTTTCACTATCTTTATGGGATCGGCACATCTATGTGGCTTTCTGGTTAACACTTTGTAAAGGAGATACTTGAACCTTTTCAGCTGACAGTTTTCAAGTGACAGGCCTTAAGCTTGAAAGTATTATCATGCTGAACAGGAGTGCAGAGTATTCAGGGAAAGCTGAAAGGCAAAGCAGAATTTACAGTATTTTGCTTAGTCAGAAAATGAAAGAGGACCTTAGACAGTTTTATATAGCCAACTTTAAACAGTTTTTGATTTCCATGGGAAAATAATCTTGAGCAGTGATAATGATTCAGTAACATTTTCTGTGTGTTTTGAGGAAATGTAAAGCTGCCAGCTAACAGAGATGAAAACAAGTAAGCCAGCTGTCCCTTGTGTGTGAGAAATGAGGAGGAACCTGCCTTTTATTAGACATTTCTCAAAAAAGAGTTTATTCTAAGTTCAGTGGCTGCTTATTCCAAAAATTTAGATTTCTCTCAGTTCAGCTGTTGCTTTTCAGACACTTCTATAATGAGCTCAACTCAGTTGAAAACATGGACACTGTGAGAGGGGCCTCCTAGCTGAAACAGCCACTTCTGTCTCTGAAAAATCTTGAAAAAGAGCTCTCTCTCCAGGAAGAAATCTTTTACTTTTCATTTTTTGATTAATTTGGATGTAAAGAAAAGAAGCCATCTGGGAATTGTCATCTGGGATTAAAGAGAAACTGCTTGAACCCACTCAGGTTGTATAATTTTTGTATTAGTCATATATGCTATATTGATTTTTACGGCTTATATTTTTGATCATGATGCAAATAAGTAGAATTTTTAAATGAAATCTTAAATCAACAACTTTGTCTGATAGCTGTTGGCGTAGCATAGAAGCCAAACTGTTCAATCCTTGTCTAATTGTGGCCCTTTAAGGGCATGAGAGGACGCTCTTGTGAAGCTCTCTACTAGTGCTAAACTGGGCTAAAGTAAAGGAGTGAAAGTAAAGACAGCCTCAACTGAAATAACTGCCACTTACTTAAAAAAGCATCTTCTCCCAGATACTATAAGGATGGTGCAAAAGAGAGAGGATGAACTTAATGCTAAATATTAAACCACGCCACAAAACCTCTGAGCAGTGCAACAATTCTATTAACAATTGAGAACAATTATAAACCCACACATAAACAGTCCGTCATACTGAAGTGCAGTTCAATGTACTTAAATTACAGACAGTTCCAGTCTGAAACTCCTGAGGCACTTCTTGGACTTTTGAGTGTCTATTCCCAGCACGTTCAGTATCGAGCAGCTCTGGATAAACCTCTATAATGAGAGGCACTTCTCCTATTTACCACTGATTCTTTTCCTGGCAATTAAAACAAAGACATTGAACTGTTTGTAATTTAAGTATAGTACACTGAACCTCTCTCTGAATTGAACTGCCTTTATCTGTTGGTTTATATTATTGTTATGATAATTGTTGCACTGCTCAGCAGTTTTTTGTGCTTTCCTGTAATATTAGGTATTAAGCTCATCTTCCGTCTTTCACATCATCGTTAAAGTCAGCCTCAGTCATCAAGAAGGCCCCTGGGGTTGAATATGCAGGGTACAATAAGGAAAGTGATGCAGGTAAGATGTTACAGGTAACAGTTGTGGAGCTGGGTTTGACATTTCTTCCTATCCCCCATTAAGAATAAAACCTTTCATGTTAGGTGCATGACACAAGTGATCTGAAAACATATTTTCTAAAGATGGATAGGTTAGGACAATTGTCCAGTCTAAATTAGGCAAAAATGACTGGGTATTGGCACTATGGTTGTCAAAAGTATCAAAATATTGATACGTATTGATTGTAAAATGTTTAAAAATTGTATGAATATTAATTTTTCATGGTATTGATTGTACAGCCTTCATTACGAATGCATTTCCCGTTCTTTCTGGTTTTTGGCAATTGCACCTCATAGATTATCAATGGGCATGGCTAGAGTTGCAGCCCCGTTTCCACCCACAAGATGGCAGCTTCAGCAGTGTAGCTATTTGACAAAGAAGGGCAACTAGACAAGCATTTGGAAATACTTCAGTTTTTTTTTGCTAAATACAGCCAGAAAACCAGCATATACATGCAAGCCTGTAATATTTCAGAATACCAACTTAAGGGTCTAACACTAGTAATTTAGCCAAAAACCTGAAGGACTAGCACACAAGTCAATACAAAGAATTTCAATAGGTATGTATCTTATTTCTAAATTATAGAAACATTAACCAGAATAAGCCTGAAAACATTTGTGTTTGAGGTAGGGATGCAACATTTGATTTTTTTTTTTCTACAGGTTAAAACTTTTTTTGCAGTCAGTTAAACGTTTAACACATTAAGACCGGGATTATGTGCGGGACACTTTTATTCTGCAGTGTTCATTCAGGGGCTCTGTTGCTTCCTCAGTTTTTAAACCGTCACCAAAAACTGTGCTGCCTTAATGCTTTACTTTCTTTTACTTTATTATGTGTGATATTAAAATTATATTTCACCACATTTGCTTTATAATGTAAGGTGTAATAACTTTTCAATGCTCAAATGCATAAACTGACACTACTCCAAGTCCTTATATACTCAGATTTAAACTTTTTATTTTTTATAGAACTTTACAAAAGACTGCACTACGTGAAGCATTTGCATTTAATGACTTCAATTTATATTATTCATTTTTATCAACATAAGGATTTTAATGTAATGTAGAATTGCAGTTTAGTTAAATACATTTTTAATGGGTTACAATTATATACTTTATTGGGTATCAAAAATGGTATTGAATCTCAATGCCTGTCATGTGAGGTTGGCACCATTGTCAGGTTGTACCTTTTCATCATTACAGTATATTTGGAACCTATGAATTACCTGGAAAGGAGCACCTGACTCCATGGGCCAATCAAATCTAAAATGGGAGGGGCTGACCATGCCTAAAAAGTTGAAGGTATAGTGAAACGGAGAGGAGAGAAGAGAGGCAAGGAACAGCGCAAGAAAAAATTTGTAGATATTACAGGGGAAACTACACTGACTACAGGAGGAGTCAAGTGAACCTGGGTTCATTCATGAAAAGCAAGAGGTCTTGATGACATAGAGCAGGGGTCCTCAATCACAGTCCTGGAGGGCCAGCAGTGGTTGCAGGTTTTTGTTCTAACCCAGTTGCTTAATTAGAAAGCAATTCTTGCCAATAATTTAATTTCATAGCTTGTTAGTGCTTTAACTCTGCCATGTCAGGTAATTCTCATAATCTAGATTTTCTTCCCGTTTCTAAGTTTATCATCCAAATGATTTGATGGCTAAAATGGATGAGTAATTCTCAGTCCTTCACTTTTTTCTCTTCACTTTCCTTCCAAGTATTTAATTAAACCCAATAGTGCCTGATAAATGCACACAGGTGTAAATGGTAACAAGCTAAATGGAGAACTGCTGCTCTCTTTTGTCATTTGCATGTTATTGCTAATTAGGAGCAATTAAAACCAAGAATACAGCTGTTTAAGACTAAAATAAGCAATAAGTGTTCAAAATCTTAACAAACGAGACAACTAAAGTGAAACAGAAGTGTTACTTGAGCAGTAAGTACTTCTTATTAAGCAGCTGGGTTGGAGCAAAAACCTGCAGCCACTGCGGCCCTCCAGGACCGTGATTGAGGACCCCTGACATAGAGGATCATTTTTCTGTTTGATAGAAAACATGGGAGAGGGCCTGACCTGCCTGTGTGAGGAGGCTTCCCAGTATTGAGGTATGGCTCGGCCAAAGCCTCGCAATAACAAACATTAAGAAAAAAAAGAAAACAGTATTTCTATGGATAGACATTCAGGGGACTTTGTTCATTCAGTTAATCCTTTAAGATAATTGCTATTTGTGTATTCATGTTTTATCAGTGGAGTGTCTTGTATTGTAATCCGCCAGTGTAGGGGGATTGCTGCAGGGTGCGATTTGTGTAAATAGCCAATTTATTTGTTTACAATAATAATTTTATTTCAGTCATTGTTCTTCTGTTGGTGTGCTCTGTACTTGTTGTGTGGTTAGCAGGGAAGCAGTGCCGGTCATTTGTGCTCCAGATCATTTATTAATTTTTTCTTTTAGTCACCACAATAGGGATTGGTAGTGCATACTATTATCATTCCCTCCAAGGGCAGGAAAAGGTTCCAGAGGAGTGGTACATGGGTTAGCTCGTACTGTGTACCAAATATGACTCCAGCTCCATGTAACCATTATATTGTTTAAGGCAAAACTGTGGTGTATGCTGCTTGTGTGAGTGCATTACCCGTTGATGGTCAGCAACCCTGTCCAGGAGATTGCTTCCTGCCTTGCAGTCAATGATTGCTGGGATAGGTTTAAGCAACCCTCTGGCATATTACAGATGGATGGATGGATGGATGGGCGGGTCAAAATTTTTGCTTTAAAACTCCTATATACAAAAGAGCTCTAGAACTGACTAAAAACACTTATTGTATACAATAGCCTGCCTAGGAGTAGGAGAACATTTTCTTTAAATATCAGGGAAATTTGCTAATGGAGAGGCAAATGTATGTATAAAAACACTCTCCATTTTTTTTAAATCAATCATGTGGTTTATATCAGAATACCAGTATAGTGTATATGAAGCAAGTCTAACATAAATTGAACATTGCTTATTGTGAAGCAACTTTGGCACCTTGTATGCTTTATCTAATGTCTACAATTATTCAACAAATAAAAGTTTTGTGTATCCACTGTAATTTTATTAATTAATAACTGTCTCCTTCCATTTCCTGGATCAACAGATCCAAGGAACGGACCAATCCTGGATTTGGCAACACTCATTCACACTCACACCAGGACAAACACCTAGAGGAATAACCACAGGAATACATGGAGAGCAAGTACATAAGAGGCCAGGATTTAAGCCAGAAAATCTTCTGAAGCTGTAAGGCAGCAGCATTACTTTCTTGTGCATCTATACTGCCCATAATCAAATAGTTTCTGAGAAAAAAAAAAATATACATTGTCATTCAAGTTTTGCTTTAACTGTCAAACATGCAAATTTGGTATATTCAAAATTGCAGGATAGTAATGGGAAAGGTAGTTGTGGCACAAGGAGTGAAAAAATGAAGTGCAGGTTGCATATTATACTATAAATAGCTCAAAACCTTGTTTCTGCTTCCCCTGAAACTACAGACCATTACAGCTGATAATGACAGGCGGAATGGCCCACTACATATGGTAAAGTGAGAACAATAACTATTTGTTCGATGAGCAACTGTAGTGCCAGAGTCCTAGTAGATCCCTGTGGGCATACCATTTCAGCATTTTTCAAAATCATAATAGGCAATTTTATAATTACTTATTAATCCAAAAAGCAAAATAAAAACATTTTACCCCTTCTTATAGACTCAGGTATGTTCTTTAACTTCAGAAAAACCTGCCTTCACATTTCTACCAAATATCATCAATTATGATTTCCCAGTTTACTACAAAGAGTCGACAGACTAGAAGAATATGTCTTCTGATACTGTCATCCTTCCTTCAGCTGTCTCTCTTCTCTGACTGACCTTCCCAATTAACTTCAACTGCTTCTCATCACTTTTCAAGTCGTCACTGAAAATGCCATCCTTATCGGCAGTTTCGGCAAAGCTCCAATGGGTTACAGATTGCTCGATTTTCAATTTGTACGGCCTCATTTTGCAGGTGTTTCTGTTTGCACCTCATCAGCAGCGAGGTGAAATGTTTTGTGTTAAAGAGACCCCTGCCTATCTTTCATAAATCTAAGCAATCTTTTCTCTCAGTCTAAAAATTGTATTGTGATGGGTGGCCTGGTCGACAGTGGAATAGCAGGCAGGAAATGTTGGCACATGGCAGTGGTAGGGCTCAGCACGACCCCAGGAATCTGAGGGAATATGCACAAGCAGGGAAATAATGTCACCATACCGGGGTGAAGATGGAGGGGCAAAACCAGGGGACAGTATGCCCCGTATGGATGTCCCCGCTGCAAAAAAAATAGAGGACCTAGGGTAAATTGAGGGAAATGCAGCTCAGAGACAAGCATAAAATGATCCTTTAAAGGCATTTGACTGTTGTCAAACCAGAAACTGTCAGGAAGTTCTGGCTTTATTTACAGAAATAAAGCAAAGCCATGTAGGGCTGGCAGGATATTAACAGACCTTCCCTGGCTGGAAGAGAAGAGACCATGCTACCCTTTAAAGTGGGAGAATGATCTGAATAAATGATCCTCTTAAGGGAACTGACTGCTCAGGGGTGGAGGGACACCTGGTGATGTGAGTGGTAGCTTTAGTATGGTGATCTTGATCCTGTTCAAAATACTCTGATAATGGAAGCTACCTTGGGATGGATATTAAAGTTGCCTCCGACCTAAAGACTCAACAGCCTTGGACTTGGGAAGGGAGTTGTAGCAGAGGCCCAACTGGTTGGATAAAGATGTGCTAGCTTATATATTGTCACGGGAGGCTAGGGGTCAGACCCAGCCAGGACGCCTGGAAGGACCGGAAGGTGGTCTATACGTCTCCTGGGCCATGAGGGGGCAACCGCCCTGGATGATGAGGGGACCACGGGGACGGAGCAAGGAGGCTCAAACCCATTGGGGCCTGTGGCTACTGCCAGGGGGTGCCCAGAGCATCGTGGAGCCCGGGAGATCGACACTTCCGCCACACCTGGAAAGGTGGAGGTAGGACCTTCCAGGGACGCCTGGAGTGCTTCCGGGTGCAAGGGCAGCATTTCCGCCACACCAGGAAGTGCTCCCGGAAGAACGTCATCAAGCAGCTGGAGCACATCCGGGAGGAAATAAAAGGGGCCGCCTTTCTACAGTCGGGGAGCTAGAGTCAGGAGCGGGAGCAGAATGAAGTTCCCATGAGGAGACGAAAGGTGGCCCACGGACATTCAGAGAAGGGCCTGTGTGGAGGGTGATTGGTGCTGGGAGCACTGTCTGCTGTGAGGACTTCATTCTGAGAATAAACATGTGTTTTATAAAGAAGTGGTGTTTGTCTGATGGTGTTCGGAACCGTGCTCACTATATATATCCATCCATCCATTATCAACCCGCTATATCCTAACAACAGGGTTATGGGGTTCTGCTGGAGCCAATCCCAGCCAACACAGGTTGCAAAGCAGGAAACAAACCCTGGGCAGGGCGCCAGCCCACTACAGGGCAGCTTATATATACATAAAATGGGACAACACACCCAATAGCGTCCTAAAGCGCAATCGCTGCGTCTATGGAAGATAACTTCACCATTGCCAGGGCAACCACAGGCTCACAGCACTACAGTGGCTCGTCACAAAAGCAACTCCGAGCTGACCACGATCGTGCTATAACCGCTTGTCATCGATGGGTGATGCAAGGAACATTATAAATGCAGGGAACAGTAATACTTGGCCACGAACCTGCCTGATTGCTGTGTCTGTGTATAGGAAAGTGGTAGATCCTGCTACAATAAATAACTGCACTGTTCCTGTTTAAAGCTGAAAAAAGCTGGTTCTGCTAAAGTACTGAGACTGAGCCTCATGTTTTAGGGTGCAAGACAGGGACTCATACGTTACTTTATATATTCATATATATATATATATATATATATTCATATACAGTTGACCCTTGATATACGACTGGCCTGACATGCGAACAACTTGCTTTATGACCAAAATTTTTGTTTTGAATTATGACCAACATCTTGCGTTATGACCTGAATGCAGTCACGTGTATCCGCTTGTGCGATTGTAAACAAACAGCCGAGAGCGTTTGTAAGCGTCAGTCGGAGCCCAGATACATGTGTTTGTGGACGTAATTTTGGTCAGTGAAGTGATTGATATAATTTGTTTCGATAATTGCTAAGGAAGGAAGCGAAGGTAACAAAGGTAAAGAAAGCGATCACAATTGAAACGAAGAAGGAAATTGTGTGGAAATATGAGAGTGGCGTTCATGTGACCGATCTCGCTAATATGTACAGCATGTCGAAATCCACCATCTCGACAATTTTACAAAGAAAGGATTTGTATAAGGAAACTCCTTCCAAACAATAACCACCTTCCATTTCATTCTCCTCCTCCTTCCTTCCTGCAAGCCAAAGATGTCAACTTAAACGGTGAGTACAGTATGAAATTGTTGTTTCTGGTAGGCTAGGCACTTTTTATAACTTTTTGGTTAGTACATTAGAAAAATTATTGGTGTTTTTGGTAAATTATTCACATTATACAACCCTTTTCTATTAAAAAAAGTTAAGTAAGTGTTGCTGTGGGCGGAACACATTAAGGGCATTTCCATTATTTCTTGTAGGAAAAATAGTCTTGACTTACAACCAACTTGAGTTACAACCAGCCCTCGCGAACGAATTGAGTTCGTAAGTCAATATAAACATCTACACGTGGAAGTGTGTCTGTCTGTCTGTCCGGTCCAGAAATGAAAGGTGGAGTCGGGGTAAGGGCTCCACCTCCGAGGAAACAAACTCGCTAAGCCGCTAATACAGAAGCGAAGCGAACACATCCACAAAACGGTATCCCTTTACTTTTCCTCCCACCGCTAATACACAAGCAAGGCGAGCACGTCAGCAAAACGAAAACTCCTAGGAGAGAAATGCCTAGAATAGTTCCCTTCAATTACCTGACATCTCTACATTTCATTTTTTTCTTACGATTTCAGTAGTTTCTAGGACCCCTACAGCATGGGCTTACACAGCTAGTATAATATCTCCCGGTCTGCATATTTCCACCTGCGTAACATATCCTTGTCACTTCTCGCCTAGATTATTGTAATTCCCTTTTCTTTGGTCTTTCTCGCAAATTTCTTTATAGGCTTCAACTTGTCCAGAATTCAGCTGCCTGCATCATTACTAGAACCCCCTCTATTCACCATATTACTCCCGTTCTGAAGCAGCTTCACTGGCTTCCAGTTAAGTTCCGCATTCAATTTAAAATTCTTCTGTTAACTTTTAAGGCTATCCACAACATTGCCCCTCCATATCTGTCTGATCTCCTCCATGTTGCCATTCCCTCCCGTACCCTTAGATCCTATTCGTCCATCCACTTGACTGTCCCCCTCACCCATCTTACCACCATGGGGAACAGAATATTCAGTTGCTCTGGTGCCCAGCTTTGGAACTCACTACCATCTGAGCTTAGAAATATTGAATTGTTTTCACTTTTCAAATTTAAACTTAAAACTCATTTGACTGCTTTTTCTCTTTGACTACAGTTGCTCTGTCTGATTTTAAATTTTGTATTTTAGTTTTAGTTTATATATATATATGCTTGCCCACCCTCTCTCCCCCACCCTGGGGCGCACCACATGCCTGACACTTCGCGTCTCTGCCGCTCGCATTGTGAATGGGGGCTGAATGCAAGCTAAGGAGATGTGGACAGATCAGCTGCGTATTTTGCTTGTCGTGCTGCGCGTCGATCATTTAAAACCCTGCACAGCAGCTGTCCTTTGGTCTCACTACTTTGTCTTGTGGGACGTTAAAGTGTCTCTTGCGGGACATCCGAGCCGATTATTACTTTCCTTATTTTCTGAATTTGCACATACAGTACAGGGTATATTATTATTGTTCTCTTGTGCATCCTTTTTTGCTTCTTTTCTCTCCTAAGCTTTCATTTCTCTTTTCGATGCATTGCTCTTTCTTCTTCGCTTAGTAGTTTACGTGCCATCTAGATCATATAACATTTTTAAGAGCTGGGAGCACATGAAGTGTGTCTGCCAAAAGCATTCCAACAACTGCGAGGTTAGATGTCCGTGAACTTGTTTTAAATTGTTTCTAAGTAGGGTGTGATGTGCAAAAGTCACCATCTCACGGGTCTTGCTTCCTAAGGTTGTAATGTCTAGTCTCGCGTGACGTCAAAGTGTTTGTCCGAGATGATCACGTCTCGACCCAAGATTTTTTTATATAATAGATAGATATACTGTATATACAGAGAGAGAGACAGAGAGAGGGGAAAGATAATGGGGTACTTGATGTGGTACTTTGGTGGGAAGCGGATGACCCACCCTACTAGAACAGAAGAACATAAGAAATTTCATAAATGAGATTAGACCATCAGTGCATCATGCTCATTTGTTTAGCTAACAGCTAAGCTGTCCCAGTATCTTCAAAAAAGTTCTCAAGGTTTCTGTTTCAACTATATGTCTTGTTAGTATGTCCCAGATTCCCACATTTCAATTCATTATTAAGGTGAAAGAAATCTGGTGGATCTACTTCATCAATGCCTTGGGGAATTTTGAAATCCTGAATTAGGTTCCCATACAGTCTCCTCTGCTCGAGACTAAACAGGTTTAATTCTCTGAGTCTGACAAAGTACGACATGTCCTTAAGTCCTGGAATGTATCTGGTTGCTCTCCTTCATATAGCTTTAAGTGCTTTGAGTATTACTGAACAGTCAGCATGGGTTCAGACAACAGAGGTCATGTTTTACTAATATGGAGGAATTCTATGTGGAAGCAAAAAAGACAGAATCTGAGAGGTTTATATGATAATATTTTTCTTGATTTTCAGAAGGCATTTTAAAAGGTCCAACATGAGAGGCAGGGCATCAAACTTAAAGACATGGGAGTTTGGTGTATTGTGCATAGAATTGGCTAAAACACAGGAAGAAGAACATTATGGTGCGAGGAATCTTATCAGAATTTGTGAAGTTAAGGTTGGTGTCCCTCAAGGGTCAGTGCTTGGCTGCTGCTATTTTTTAATGTACATAAAGTTTCTGTTTGGGAATATAAACAACAAGCAAGTTAAGTTTGCACATCATGTCAAGCTAGTTGGATTGGCAGGTAATCAAGAACCCATTAAATCATTACAGTGTGACTTGGACAGCATACAGAATTGGGCAGATTTGTGGCAGATGAAAATTAATGTAAGATATTACAGTCAGGTCCATAGGTTTTTGGACAGTGACACAGTTTTCGTTATTTTGGCTCTGTATGCCACCACAATGGATTTGAAATTAAGCAATCATTATGTGACTGAAGTGTAGACTTTCAGCTTTAATTTAAGGAGTTTACCAAAAATATCATATGAGCCATTTAGGAATGACAGCCAATTTTCTGCATAGCCCCTCATTTCTATAGGCTTCAAAGTATTTGGACATTTGACTGACAAGCTGTTCTATAGCTAGGTGGGAGTAGTTCATTCATTATATCATTAACTATTAGGTAGGTAATTCCGATTGTGGAATTTGCATTTGGAAGCTGTCACTGTGAACTCTCAATATGAGGTCCAAAGAGCTATCCAAGCAAGTAAAAACAGTACATCATTAGGCAGAGAAAACAAAACAACCCATTTAGAGAGGAAGCAGAAACACCAGGAATGGTCAAATCAACCATTTGGTACATTTTTAAAAAGGACGAACACACTGGTGATCTTAGCAACACCAAAAGGTCTGGAAAACCACAGAGGACAACTGTGCTGGATGATTGAAGAATTCTGTCCTTGGTGAAGAAGAACAGCTTCACAACATTTCCAAATCCAAATCCAAAACACTCTCCAGGAGGTAGGCCTATCATTGCCAAAGTCTACAATGAAAAGAAGACTTCATGAAACTAAAGACAGAGGGCTTACCACAAGGTGCAAACCACAGGTAAACCTCAAGAATTGCAGGGACAGATTAGACTTTGCCAGAATTTTTTTTAAAAAGACTAAAATTGTTAAGATGAACTTTGGTATGGCTAATTTTGAGCAGATACAACAATGTCTAAGTAGGATACACTGGGACAAGCTTTTAAGTGTGGAGACAGTCGAGGAGCAATGGAACAGTTTTAAAAATGTTTTACATGTAATGCAGGACAGATACATACCTAAATTGGAATTAGTAGGAAACTAAAAAAACTCCACAGTGGATTAATAAAAATTTTAAAAAGAAGTTGCAAAGGAAAAAAATGTTTTATAAGGCATATAAGACTAATGACTGCAAAGTGAATCATAGAGTGTATGAGAACATGAGGGCAACCATTAAGAAGGATATCAGGGAGGCTAAAAGACAGTTGGAGAAGAATACAGCAGACAAGGCGAAAGACAACCCTAAGAGATTCTTTCAGTATTTTAGTACTAAAAGAACAGTCAAGGAGGAGGTGAAATGATTCAGAAATAGTAAAGGGGAATTAAAAGATACAGACAATGAAATTGCAGATGCCCAAAACTTGCATTTTCCTGAGGTGTTCACAAGTGAGCAAGTAGATAACCTCCCAGAGGTAAACACGACTACTAAGGAGGTACTGAGGGATTTGGAAATTGTAGAGGGAGAAGTGCTGCTCAGATTAAATAAGATGAAATCAAACAAATCACCAGGACCAGATAATATTTATCCTATAGAGTTCTTAAGGAGGCTAGTGAGTACAGATATAAACCCTTGATGCATATTTTAGGAAGTCATTGCACACTGGAGAGATTCCGAAGGACTGGAAAATGGCAAATATCATCCCATTATATAAAAAGGGTGACAGGGCAGATCCAAGCAACTATAGGCCAGTAAGCTTAATGTGCATCACAGGAAGATTAATGGAAGGAATTATTAAGGATAAGATCAAGCAACACCTGGCAAGGACAGGAGTTTAACTAAACAGTCAGCATGGGTTCAGAAGAGGGAGGTCGTGTTTTACTAACATGCTGGAATTCTATGAGGAGGCAACAAAAGGATACGATCAAAGTGGAGCTTATGATATTATTTATCTGGACTTTCAGAAAGCATTTGATAAGGTGCCACATGAGAGGTTGGACGTCAAATTAAAATAAGTGGGAGGTCAGGGTGATGTTTGTATATGGTTGCAGAATTGGCTCAGACACAGGAAGCAGAGGGTGATGGTGCGAGGAACCTCTTCAGAATTTGCCGATGTTAAGATTGGTCTTCCACAGGGGTCAGTGATAGGGCCACTGCTATTTCTAATATATATAAATGATTTAGATAGGAATATAAGTAACAAGCTGGTTAAGTTTGCAGATGATACCAAGATAGGTGGATTAGCAGATCATTTGGAATCTGTTATATCATTACAGAGGGACTTGGATAGCATACAGGCTTGGGCAGATTTGTGGCAGATGAAATTTAATGTCAGTAAATGTAAAGTATTACACATAGGAAGTTAAAATATTAGGTTTGAATACACAATGGGCGGTCGGAAAATCGAGAGTACACCTTATGAGAAGGATTTAGGAGTCATAGTGGACTCTAAGCTATCGACTTCCCGACAGTGTTCAGAAGCCATTAAGAAGGCAAACAGAATGTTAGGTTATATAGCACGATGTGTGGAGAACAAATCCAAGGAGGTTATGCTCAACCTTTATAACACACTGGTGAGGCCTCACCTGGAGTACTGTGTGCACTTTTGGTCTCCAGGCTACAAAAAAGGACATAGCAGCACTAGAAAAAGTCCAAAGAAGAGCGGCTAGGCTGATTCCAAGATTGGTGGCGATGAGTTACGAAGAAAGACTGAAGAAGTTGAGCCTTTCCAGTTTAAGCAAGCAGAGATTCAGAGGTGACATGATTGAAGTGTTTAAAATAATGAAAGGAATTTGCATATGGATCAAGATTTACTTAAAAATGACTTAAAATGACTTCAACGAGAATAGAGGGGCATAGTTGGAAACTTGTTATGAGTTAAACATTAAGAAGTTTTGTTTTTTTTTTCACACAGAGAACCTCAGACATGTTTAATAAGTTACCAAATAGTGTGGTGGACAGCAGTACTCTATAAACATTCAAAACCCAGCTCGATTTTGTTTTGAAAAAATTATGTGGATAAGATTGATGAGTTTCATTGGTCTGACTGGACTGTTCTTATCAAATTTTCTTATAATTTCCTAATCTTCTAAAAAATAATATCAGTATTTTGGGGTACCAGAGGCAAACCCCATTTAACTGCCATTAGGCTATTGTAAGAATCAATTGAATCTGGTGACACCATTGTGCCTTCCTCAGAAGTTAAAACTGATATGATTCTTAGCAGGGTATCCTGGTTTTATGCTATCAGGACCGAGGTGGGATCAGAGGCACAGACTTAAAAGCAACTATTGACTCTCTTCCAGGTCTTGTCTCTTCCTGGCTGTAGATGGGAGTAGTAGATGGGTGTGTGATGATGTTATATTCAAATTAATTTGCAGTATTCTCTAGTATTCTCTTGAAATCTGACCCCATAAGAGGTTCATCAAGCTCATATGTTTGACAGTATATACTGTATACATTTCCGAACTTCCTTAAATTTTAGCATCTACAAAAAAAAAACAGTCCTAAGCCTGTTTAATCCAGTTCAGGGTCACTGTGACCCTATCCTGACAGCACTGGGTCTAACACTGGATAGGGTGCCCATCCACAATCACACTCACATTGGCCAATTCAACCTGAAAGCTATGATATTTGAAACTTTTTCTTTTTACCAAATGCAAGCTAAAATGTTTTATATGCAGATTTTTTTATTCTTTTTACCATCATGTCCAATATTTTCATCTACATGCGCGCTGTTGAAGGCTGCTCATCTGTGCCTGATTTGAATTTTTCCCACAGGTCCTTCCAAAGCAAGAGGGCAGCAGTGCAAATAAAGAAATAAAGAATGCAATCTGTACTGTGGCTTTGCCTGGGGAATAATTACTGAATGAATGGCTAAGCAGAAGCATCATTGTATTCATCCCAAACGTGTAGCTTACCTTCTAGTGAATGGAGACTTTTTTGAGAGAACAATCATTTCTTCAGCAAGACCAAGCAGAATAAACCCAAAAAGTATGTGCCACATATTTTGATGAATAGCTAAACCAAATACTCAGTATCATAAAATGCACAGTACATTCTTAATTTTTTTTTTCGGGGGGGAAGAGGGTTACTTAGATTTTTCTGCTTTTTTAAATAAATGTAATTTAAAAAGAAAAATAAGTAGAACAGTGGTCTCTAACCTCTTTAGCCATAAGATCACTATATGAAATCAAAATTAATCAAAGTCATAAATGCTGGACCTAGGCTATCCAGAATAGCATAATTTCACTTTGCTATAAAAATACACTGGCAAAAGCAATCTGACGGCGGGTGACTAACAGTGTCAGCTGACTGGTGGGCGACCACAGGGCTAGAAGACAAAACTTCGGGGTGTTCGAAATGTTCAGTTAATATCCACTGTTTCATAAAAAATATGAAATTGTGTCGCCTTCTTGTTTTCTTCAGTTTTAAATAATGCACCACACAGCAACCAATTCCCTCAAATGTGCAACACTTTATTTTACGGTATGTAAATTAATTTACAGATGTTTATTACAACTACCTAGAAATCAAACAAAAAAAATCTATTATTGGAATGTCTTATAAAAAGAGTCTTTGTTATAAAACCATTCTTCAATTAATGTCTGCCTAATAGATGGAAAGGATATTGGCCTGGACTGTAAATTCATCAATTGATTATAAATCGCTGGCTGGTGTCCTGGTAAAGGTTTGGACTGCTTGAAGGAAAGGCTGGCTACAGGACAAGGACACAATCCAGTCCTTGAAAGACTAAACATGTGCAGGAAGAGGGGCACTGCTTGGGTGCAGTTAACGCTCTTATTGTGCTGGGAGACCAGAAAGGACTATAGACAGATAGACAGATGGAGAGTGAGGAATGTTCTTTTAAGGAAATATGTAATGTCCCTGGCCTCCTTATAGAGAAACGAGCAAGAGAAAGAGGCCATGGAGGACTAGGAGATGGTTAAAAGAAAACCTCCATGCTGACACACAGCAACACACAGTCCCCTTGGGTTTGTGAGTAAGGTATGGGCTGGCACTATGTAAATGGTGGTACAGGGGTGCAAGGACACGAAGGGGCAACCATACATAGAGTCTCTGTTGCAAACATAGAGCCACCCTGAACCCCAAGAAGAAACTCTAGGGCTTATATAGAAGTGATCCCAGAATAAAGGCTCCAAGCTTAAGACTCTTCAGTCAGTAATTGAATAGGGCATTTGTGCTGTATATAGTATAAATGCTATACTTTATTTAGGATTAGCCTTCTATTGATTTTGAATGCAACTCACAGTACTTTACTCCCATATTGGACCTGGTCCATTAAGAGAACTTTAATCTCTGATGGGTCCACTACAGCCACTCCCTTTAACATATAGAAACACCTCAACCTCCAACCATCTGACATACCGCATGTCCAACTCGTACTTATGACAGAAGTCCCAAAAGTCATTCACAATCCTTTTCAAAAGGCACCAGACAACAAGTGTAGTCATATCAGTCTCCCCTCCCTAGATCACGCATTTCTGCTGCTGGCGGTATAACAATGGATTCATGGGAAAAGGAGAGGAAGGCTATAAATTTGTATACCAAATTGAAAGGGATAAAACAATATGAAGATGGTAAATCTGTGGCCATTTTATAATATCATTTTGGATTGTCTCACTCAACAGTATCGACAATTCTGGAGGGATAAGGTGTGAATAACCAAAACTGTCAAAGGATCTGCTCCTATGAAATAATTCTAGCAAAACTGAAAAGTGAAACTATGTAAAAGCAAAAGATTTGAGTTTTGAGTTTAGCAGTTAGCAGCAGAAGAAAATGACAATGATGTGGATGATCTACCATTGATTAGTTAGTGCATAAAAAGCTAACAAACACATAAAAAAGTATGTATGTATACATATCAATTTGTGCACATTAGAAATTAAAGTGTGTCAGAAAAACGACCAAAAGACATCGAGAAGGTTTGGGGCAGCCACCCATATAATTGTTTACGGCTGCTAAACTGATCAAAAAACAGAGACATGCTCATTCAACCGAGTCCAAAACAGAACTGATCTCCAGGAAGCAAGATGGCAGCTTTAAAGGCCAGTAGCGGAAGTGATATGATCAAAACCGGAACCAGAAGTGACGTCAGTGGCTGCCCCAGAGCCGGGTGGGATTTCCCTAGAATGGTCTGCAAAAGATCGAGAGGGAAAATTAGTGCACTCCGCCACCCCCTGGTTTGGCATGGAATTACCTGTATCTAAACCCTTTAGCTGTCTCCTAAACACATGTGTGTGACAAGTGCTTTAAATTAAACATTTGGTATTAATACAGCTATGTACAGAAATGTTCATATTCAGCAAAAGTGTTGAAGTACATGTGCTGTCTAAAGATCAAGCACCTGCTTTCAGTACCCAGGAGACCACCGTACATCATCAGCTTTGTTCATTTTAATAAAAGAACTGCAGGTATTTTCATTGTAGCTTTGTATACATAATGTGGCTAGAGTAAATTTTCAACTGTATGGATATTGAGAATGTTTATAATGTTATTATCTCGTGGGATGTTCTCATGATTGTATGAGTTGCAGTAATCTTGATCACACATTTATGTCAACTCATACAGTCAATCTTCTTCTAGTTCATCTTGTTATTTTATTTTATTAGGTTAGTGAGAACATATATAAATCCTTGATGTGTACTTTTTTAGAGATCAGTGCCCACTAGAGAAATGTAATCCCATTATATAAAAGAGGTAACTGGGCAGATCCAAGTAACTACAGCCTAATACACTTACAGTTCATCACAGCTAAATTAATGGAAGTGATTATGAAGTAAACAATTGAGCAACCCAACTGAAGAACAGGCATCTTAGTGAGCTCTCAGCATGGGTTCAGACAGAGGAGATCGTATTTCACTAATTGTTATGATACCTTTGGAGCTGCTGCTTCTGAAATCCAGTTTCTTACTTAATGAAGCCAGGAAACCAAACTCTAAAGCAGGTTTTGGCTGACTCACAACTATAAAGCAGAAAGGGCTCAATAATATTGAAAAAAAAATCTGAAACAATCTATAAAATGGGAAAAGGTTTGAGAAGGGGAAGTAGAAACGTCAAAAAGTTCTGTCCCAAAGTGAGAAAAATCAAAGGTTCTTTGTATTTTAAGACTTTAATCAAATGAAAATCTATTCCGAAAACAAAACACAATGGATTTCAAAAAGGAGTGACCCTAACATGGCAACCCAAAGCAAACAATGCTTTATTCTGTGAGGGGCACTATATAAAATAAAAAAATGATGGATATTTAATTGAATTTCTAAAAATCAGCCACAAGTGACAAGTATATAATACAGCTACAATGGACTGACACCCTATCGAGTGTTATTTCCTATCTTATGCCTGCAGCTGCCAGAATAAGTTGTACAACTGTAACCCTGACTTTAAGCATACGCAGTTTGTGCGTTTTAAAGTGTATAACACAAACGTCAGCTAAAATGACTTGCTGACAGTAAAAGATATGGATTGAATTGCCATGCCTGTCCTTCACAATGCAGTCCTTTAGCCATTAGATCATAAGTGAACAGGAGAATTGCATTCTGAATCTTTATCAAAGTTTCCAAAATCTTAACAAATAAATATTTAATGCTTCAGTGAATTCGGAAAGGCAGACATTCTGATTCCTTGTCAAAGTTTCCAAATAAATTTTTAATATTTCAGTACATTCACAAAAACAGACATTTTATATGGGTCGGTCAATAACAAGACTAAGAAGGTGCAATTTTTACAATATTTAAAGAGTTTTTGTATTTTATGTTTTGGCTATCCATGCATGTATTGGGATTTAAATGTGTTTTTGGCCAGTGTCAGGATTCTAAAAAGGCCTGAGGTTGTCATTACTAAAATACAAGGGGTAGTTGTGCTAAAGTTTGAAAATGGGATTTATCAGAAAATGGAATGAACCCCAACAAAACTGATAATGTCATCTCTCAATGTAGTCTCTACCATTCTCAATGCCACCTGCCTGGAAATGCCTGGATTTCAGCAGAATAAAAGGGTTTATCTTGTCCTCGCAGCTACTTGTGCACCGCTTTCTTCACGTTATCATCTGTTTTGAATCGATGACCACCCAGATGGAATCACACGGTGCCAAATTTGGTGAATAAGGAGGACGTGGCAATACCTCAAACTTCAGTTTCTCCAGACAAGCCTTGGTGTTCTTAGCAGTGTGCGGACGGGCAGGCATGGTCTTGCAGCAAAAGGACTCTTTGAGACAGCAGTCAAGTGGATGGAATAGCAGACTTCACATTGATCTCCAGCAAGTCACAGTGACTCACATTAGTGACTGTAGTACCCCTCGGCAAGTAGTGTTCAACAATAACTCGGGCGCACAAGCAGTTGTGAGGACAACACAATATCTTTTATTCTGCTGGAATCCAGGCGCTTCCAGACAGATGGCACAAGTGTCATTGAGAAGGGTGGAGACTCCATTGAGAAATGACATTATCAGTTTTGTTAAGGTTTGTTCCATTTTCTAACCTTAGCTTGACTCCCCCTGGTAATTTCAAAAAGTGCCTCCAAAGAATGGAACATTAAAGTAGGTGAAAGAAAAAAGCATTTCACAGGGTCCACAATTAACCCTACACTGCCTATGCTGCCATGACGAGATCAGTGTGTTAGTGTATTCTCACGACCCAACAGTGCTTATCATGAGAAAAAGAAGAAAAAGGAAAAAAAATAATTATGATGAAGGAAACTGGACTACTGGTGAAAAAAAGAACCAAATCAATGATACTGAGACTGATGGGTCTTTCTAATTCTACAATTCTAAATTTACAGAAAGGCAGTTGTTTCAGGCAAGGAAGAAAAATGTTTAAAGTAAGGAAGTAAAATAATCCAGGGAAGTTCCTGTGTTTTTGCTGTTGTGCTTATGAATTTCTGCATTTTTTTTTTTTTATTGGTTGAACACTTCCTTAATGGTTCTGTATGTTCACAAGAGTTTGAACGGTCAGGCTGGAGTTAAGAGTTTGACCAATTTAAATCATGTTTACCAAATCTAACTTATCCCCCACCTTACACCGCCATGTCATACTTCCCAGGAACCCCACATTTATGCCTGTACTAGTACAGTATGTTCCCTTTCTCACTTTTAATACTGTAATTCTGTTATATTAACTGCATCAAAGATTTGCAAATAGAGCAAGAGAGGCTGGGCTGTTGTAACAGAGTAATCTATTTAATAAATAAGGACTCTCAGTAAGAAGCTCAATGTTCTTCCTGTGCCCATATGGGGTTTTTGCTGGCACTCTGGCTCCCACCGTCGTGCCAAAGATATTTAGGTCAGGGTATCTGGGGACTCTAAATTTTAAGTTAATTTGCTAAGTATTAGATCAGCAACCCATCCAAGAGAAGCTCCCACCTTGTGCCCATAATATAAAAATAAGCTCCAGCATCCCACATCCCTGGAAAGTACAACACAGGTTTAAAAAATTGAATGGATTTATATAGTACATTTATATTTATTTGCTTAGCAGACACTTTTATCCAAAGTGACTTACAAAAGAGGTAAACATAATTGAGTAGCATTAGGCTAGAGCCTTTTTGTTCAGCAAGTGTAGTAAAACAGGTAACAAAAGTTGACTGTCACAAATAAAAAGATGTAATCTCTCTATATATATAAATACCAATGTACGTATGTCTATCTTTCTGTCTGTATGTCTGTCCGCTTTTCATGAGAGAACTACTTAACGGATTTAGATTGGGTTTTTTTCTATAATTTGTTTGAACATTCCGGTTGATTTTGCAACTTTTTCATCGCGCTAAATATCATAGTTCGCTTGCAGGAGTGATATATTCACGCTAATCTGAGACAGAGACTGAGTAAGAAGTCAGGCAGGGCCCTCCTCACTGTCCTGTTTCACTACTACGTGGACGGATCCATGGGGGATGGCTAGTAACTGATAATTTTACAATCGATTAAGCAATTAAACTTAATGTAACAACAAAATAACCAACAATATAAAATATCAAAGAGCATTTCTTCAATCAATTGGACTGATATTCACAGAACAGTTTGGATAATCGCTCCACAAATTCAAATATCCAACATAATCATAATGGATACAGTTTATGTGTGTTGTCAGAATGAAATAAGTCTGATCTTTACAAAATTTGTTAAAAAGATGCAGTTTATACAAAATATCTGAAAATGTGCAACCTCTGTCTGCTAGAATTTTATAGAGAACTAACATGTATGGCCAATGACAGATGCAAACATGAATGTGCAGAAATACTTAATGATGGAATCCTATACTACAGTACAAAATATTTCATGCCATCAATCCTTTTTACATTAATTTTCATAAACAGACACATAATTTACATTCAGTTATGTTATTACTCTACAAATTATGAAGGATTTTATTCTCGTTAGAGTGGCACATGGCTAATCCTGCTGCCTCATCCTAGGTTTCAATCTTGCACACAGTCATCGCCTGTGTGTCAGTTGCATGTCCTCTGTCTTTCACAGTATCTCTCTAGGCATTGTGGTTATCCTCCCACGTCAAATAGGTGCATCACAGATGGGCAACTCCAAATTGGCCAATTGTAGGTATGTGAATGAGTGGGCCTAATTCTGCAGAGACAGGCTAAGGTCACCAGTGACCCTGAATTACATTAACAGGATTTGAGAATGTTCATTGATCTGGCTCATTTTATTGTCATTATCCTATTTATCCATTCACCCATCCATTCATCCATCCATCCAGTTCCTTAAATGTATATTCTTCCTACTCTGACAGACTTGGGCAATTAAAGCTGTTTAATGTTAATCAGAGGTGACTACATGAAGACCTGATCCAGATTGTCAATATTCTCAAATCCAGTAGAATTCTTTCATCTAAATGGGGAATCACATACTCGAGGACACCAGTGTAAATTAAAAGGAACTGCATTTAGGACTGAAGCCAGGTAACACTTCTTTACACAAGGAATTGTAACAACTACCAAGCAATATAAACCTTGGCATTCTTGAGGAAGGATCTTAAAGTATCTATCTATCTATCTATCTATCTATCTATCTATCTATCTATCTATCTATCTATCTATCTATCTATCTATCTATCTATCTATCTATCTATCTATCTATCTATCTATCTATCTATCTATCTATCTAATGAAATATTGGTAAAGATTAGCTACTAGCTAAACAAACAAGCTTGACGGACTATTCTCATTTGTTACAATTCTCATCTCATCTCATTTTCTGAACTGCTTGTACCAGTGAGGGTCATGGCAGTAGCAGGCCAAACAGGTCAGCCCAGACTTTCTTGTTCCCAGCTACAGATTCCAGTTCATCCTGTGGAATTCCCAGGCATTCTCAACCCAGCCAAGAAATATAATCCCCCCAGCATATCCTGGGTTTGTCACAGGGTCTCTGCCCAGTAGGACATGCACGGACCAGCTCTAGAAGGAACCCAAACCACCCCAACTGGCTCCTCTTAATCCAGAGAAGCAGCAACTCTACTCTGAGACTCTCCAGAATTGCTGAGCTTCTCTCCCTATCATGAAAGTTTAGCCCAGCCAACCTGTGAAGAAACCTCATTTCTGCTGCTTGTACTCTAGACCATAGGTGAAAACAGGGATGTAGGTTGAAGAGTAAAAAAAGTTTTGCTTTGTATAATCAGCTCCCACTTCACTCCTATGGACCAGTACAGCACCTGCAGAATCCATTTGTTGATCTCACATTGTATTTTTCCATCACTTCAGAACGAGATCTTGAGATATTTGAACTCTTCCACTAAGAGCAGTTGTTCTCCCACTCTTTACAAAGACAGAACCATGAGTTCAGACTTGAAGATGATGAGCCTGATCTCAGCCACTTCAAGTTGTCACATTTGTTATGTTTTTATGTTCTTTCTTCCAAAAATGCAATCATTCATCTCTCTGATCACTCATCCATTCATTTCATCCATGTATTCATTCACCCTTCTAAATCACATATTCACAAATCTAACACTCATTCATTTATGCATTCATATATTTATTCATTTACTCATACAATACGCTATCCCACCATTCCATCTTTCTGCCTATTCGTGATGGGTAGCAGGACCCACCTTAATAAGAGGCCAAGTGTCAGTGTGTGTGTATTTGTATCTGTCTGGTTGCTAGGGATAGAAAGTAAAATTTTATTATATGTAGAAGAAGTGTCAAAAAAAAAAAAAAAAAATACCAAATAAGGCTCTAAAGTTAAGAAAATTGGTCTTTTTGGCTTATTCTGTTATCCAACATTTTATGCCAGCAACAGCAGTGTGGTTGTGAATTTCACGCACCTAAAAGGGTCATGTGAACGAGGTTCATAGATGAATTACCAGTGACTGAAAACTTTGTATGGTGGGCAATAGATGAGTGAAAAATGACAATAAATCGACACGCACAACTGGAAACCAAAGTCCCAACACAATTAGGCTGGAGGTGCTAAACCAGGCCAATATGGTAGTACACGTTCCTGGCAAAACACTACAACTATAAGAGTAACTAGTTCAGCAAGCAATGATGAGAAGAAGCGGTGAAAACGGGCAACTCTATCAGAAGAGGAAAAGGCCGCCGTGAGGCAAAGGGATCAGGTACAGTACATTAGTGTATGAAGAGACAACACAAAACACCAGAAGCTTAGGAAGTTCATCGCAAAAGAAATTGGGATGTGATTTACCAGACCAGAGATGATGAATTGCCTGAAGAAAGGTATGTATGACTAAATAATGATGTCCATGCACATGTAACGGCACAGGCAGTAGAAGCCTTAGAGAAGCAGGAGGAGAGTAAACAGAGGAAATCATACGCCATGGCAATGTCACAACCATGTATCAAATACAAAACATGAGGTCTATGTTGGTTACTTTAATTTTATCCCACAACTAGTTTTGCACATAACAGGATTCAACATTGGAGTGGATTTCAGTCTACCACATGACTCACTGATGCGCATTGGACTATTTTTGTTTACCTGTGTTTAATATGCAAGTAGAAATTAGAATCCCACCTGAACTCAATGACATTCAAATCACACACACAAACCAACCTTTGACTGGTTACTGATCCACAATCTAAGTGTACCACCCTAATGTAGCTACTTTTGTCTATGATTTATTGAATGGAACAAGCACCAATGCCTTCTTGTGCTGTCCACTGGTATTTATCATGTCTCCTATATAATTAAAACTGAATGTGTGCCATCTACTGTAACTTGGGTGTCTCTTTTATTACAAGAACAAACATGCAAGCAGACACCAATAAAAGGGGCGTCTCTGAATCATCATTCTGGCATCTCATAAGGCACCACAAAGCCCAGCTATATATTTAAAATTTCAATTGCCTCTGCAAGCCGTGTGCCGCTGAAATGTGCACCACTGTACTTGTGTATGCAGTTAAACCCTGAGTCATAAATTCCTGGCCATCTTGCAAGTAATTCTCCTGAAACTACTGATTCACAGCTCACCAAACTAATCACACAGCATCTTTGTCAGACAAGACAGCAGCTGAGAGTGCCAATAAGCAGGACGCTTGTCATTATGCCCAGATCAATTACTGACTGATGTCCAAAACTAATATCAAACCAAATTTCACCCTACAACACTTATTGTATAAGCTGTCACCTTTCTTGATTAGTGGGTAATATGGAACACCAAGTAACGCGGAGTGAGGTCATACTAATTTCACATTAGGTTAAAATAAAGTAATTAATTAAGATATTTTTTAAACTTGACATCAAAAAGGTGATAAAATAAAAATTAGAGCCATATAACTGAAACTGTCGCTGTGAAGCTTAATGGAATCATTTGGAGCGCAGCCTGCATTGGCTTAAAGAAGCCAATCAGTAGACATGTGCATATAAATTCACTTTTAAAGCTTAGGGGAGGAATTGTTTGCTTGTCTTCCTATTAAAATTCACGGCACGTGCTGCTGCTTTCTTAGTGTTGTCCATAATAAATCAGAGACAAAGGGTCATGTAGTGAAACACCAATGTTATGAACATGGGCTTGGTGATGTGGAGCAGAAGTTCTAATGAGCAGTCTCTTTCAGTTCTGATGTGTTTAAACTTCAGTGTTTCATTCTCATGGCAAGCCAATCAGATGCTGGGACAAAAACAAAACTACCAATGACAGCTTAGTACATTCATAAGCAATTGGCTTCTATGTGGATTCATCAACTTCATTTCTTATGGGGTGTACTATAAAAGCGTTGTGACTTATATTCATTTGTTCATTATTGAACCTATGTAATAAGACTCAGCCTCATGGAACAAAGCAGTATTTGGCATGAGGCAAGAAACATCAGTGAATAAGGTACCAGTCCATAGCAGGGTACGCTCCCAACCATACACACACAGGGCCCATTTACAGTCTCCACTTGACCTCAGATCCTTATCTTTAAAATGGGGAGTATACGCTCGCACCACACCGCCTTTGACAGGGTTGGAATTTAAAACAGATTTGATTCAATTCAAACCACAAGGTTTGGATTTGACTTTATTATATTTTCTTATATGTATGATCATCAATAAACACTACACTACACAGGAAGCTTGCAACAGCCACTTTTTAATTTTTCCCCACGGGCTGAATCATTATTCTATTCTAGTGAGCAAAATTCCCCATTTATGACTCAAATTTTGAATATTGCAATAATTGCTGTCTGAATGGCTCATCCTGCCTTTATTTGCTTAATCTTTTTTTGGCTGAGGCGAGAACTTCCATGCATGTGGTGCACCATGTATGAGTAGTGGACATCAGACGTGGGGTGGTAAAGTCATGTGTTTGGGATTGAGTAGACTGATATGGCAGAAGCAGTTATTTTGCCTTTGACTCTCATGGTAAGCTTCCGAGCCATTAGTTTGAATCCCAATCCCAGATACTCTCACTGTGTTTGTGTTGGTTTTTCTACTAGTTCGCTAATTTTCCTCCCACATCCCAAAAACATGTATTTGGTTAGCTGGGAATTCTGAATTGTCAGAGTGTGAGTGCAATTCTGGTTATATGCCCGAGATTGTGATGTGATGGATTGGCACCTCACTCCATGGTTGGTTCCCATGTTGTGCCAGGATATACAGATCCTGCACAGGACAGGATAGATCAGAATGAATGGACTGATGTTATCTTTAAATTAAAAGTCAGATCAGGTCAGGTTAGGGTGCATGCACTAGTACAGCACATTGCTTCACTCACCACATGACAAAAGAGCTTGGGATCCTGGTTGTCAACCCCCCAGGCAGACACGCGGTCCAGTCCTATTTCCCAGAAATGACCATCTAGCTGCCCCAGCCAGATGTTAACATGAGTGTCCCCTGGGCCTGGTCTAACTGCTTGGGTCCTCAACAATGAGAATCCTGTGAGCTGGATCACCCTCGGTGAATCACGCCACATGGCCGTAGTGCTGTAACTGATGAGCCCTTACAATGCAGGTAATGTGCCTCATTCGGGACTCCATGAGCAACCTTTAATTCAACACAGTGATTTGGATTCTGCAAAGAGACACAGCACCAAAGTAATTCAGTCTTTGTCCTAGGTCACCGGATAGCGTCCATGTCTCGCAACCATATGGCAGAACAGGAAGCACCAGGACCCTAAAGACTTAGACCTTCATCCTTTATCAAAGATAAAGCGCCACACACCCCTTTACAGTGACCTCATGACCCCCCATGCCCTCCTAATCTGTCTACTGACTTCATAGGAAGAGTCACCAGAGACATGAATGTCACTGCCAAGGTAAGCAAACCTCTCGACAAGGTCAACACTCTCTCCGCAGACAGACACACTGCTGATGGCTGTGCCCAAGAGGTCATTAAAGGCCTGGATCTTGGCTTTAATCTAGGACACTCACAAGCCCATACACTCAGACTCCTCACTCAGTCTCTCGAGAGAAAGTCAGATCACCTCTTCCAAAAATCCTGAGCCCTGGGCTTGAAAGCTTTCCTTTCCAGCTTGAAGGACCCATGTTTAGTTCTCAGTCTGATCACAGATATGTGCATGTTCCATCCACATCTGAATGCATTTTCTTACTTTATTCCAGTTCTCTACTGTTACACATATCAAAGTCTTGCATGTTAAACTGATATGTGATTCTAAATTAGCCCTGCACTTGTGTGTAAGTGTGCTTCCTGTTGGACTTATACCACTCCCAGATATTTCTGTCTTGTGCTCAATGGTGCTGGGATGGTCTACACCTTCCCACTCCCTTATATGTGATAAGAAAATGAATAAATGGAGTTCTTTAAACAGTAACAAGGTTTAACAATATTTTTACTGACCACTAGATATTACTGTAAACTGGTCCTTCAATTGCATTTAAAGGCAGAAAGTCAGAGTAAAATCTGTCCATTTATTTCCCAAAGCCATTTACTTACTGTAATCTAATTCATGGTCACAGTGGATGGTCAGGAACTGATTCTAGATGAGACTCCAGTCTATCATGAGGTAAAGTCACACATGGAGGAACTAAACAGTTCTAAAATGCACCAAAATATAAGTTTTGGAAAAAATGATTTTCAGTAATGTCAAATTTTAAGTCTCTAGAATATCGAGAAGGATCTTAAAAAACATGACTGACAGTGACTTGACAAAACTCATGCAAGTGACTACTCATATATATTCACTCATATTGAGCTCCCCATCAACCTAGCATATACTGTATGTCTACTCAGAGAAACAGACACACAGACACGGCACTGGAGCAAGATGTAGGTCAGACCATCGCACAATCTACAGAATTAGGCATTTAGTCTGAGGGTCCAAATCCTATGAAAGCTGCTTTATGTGATCCAGTAAGTCATCTGACATGTTTTAACTGCATAAACAATCATTGTATGTACAGCATATAAATTAATCATCACAGACAGTGGTGGTTGATTAAAAAAATTTGGATGTGAGTAGAGTTTTTGGGGGAAAAAACTAAAGCAGCACTTATCTATATATATAAAATTCTTTTCGCATTTGAAATCGGAAATTGCGTATGACCACGCAATATGGAAATTACGTATGAAACGGAAATTACGTATGTCCACAGAACATATTATAATACAGGAACTAATCACTTCGTTTGTGGATGCCATTTTTATATTGTCTTTACGGATTGTTATTATTTGTGTGAGAGTTATTTTACTGATATTAAAAAGAAGTAAACAAAAACAGCCGATCTATCCCATAGAAGTGCGCCCCGCGTTGCCCTCTCCACGTGACTGTCGCAGAAACTGCCACATTGTAACTTTTTTTTAGTTGGCAGTACTTGATAGTAGAAGAGATGACGAAAACAGCTTTGTGTCTTTCTACTTTTTAACTGTGCTGAGCTGTAAACAATGTGAAGACGAGACCGCCTTCAGCGGTGAGCGGTCGTGAGAACAAAGTGGACGCTGCGAGGCGCGGAATGTTGGGCTGCTCCGCCGGGTCGAGAGCTTCGCAGTTTCGGGCAGCATCCTCTCTTCTCGCACTGTTTGTGACACATCAAGTGCCCCGTCGGCTCCTGGGAGAGTGGAAATCTTTGCGAATGAGTGTAATTGGCGCCATCGAAGCAGGACTCTGTTTGTAAATTGCCCTGCACAACCACTTACTGTCCCTTAAGGTGAGTTCGGGTCACTAAAACCCTGCAACATTCAAGTTGCTTTTGTGATCAATTATTTTAAGAAGATGGAGAGGTTACATCTAAGAAGATGTACAGACCTCTTCATGTAAAGTGTTGGACTTGGGAATTGTTTGGACCTTCTGCCTGTTAAGCACGGAAGGGCAGTATCCACATTTATCAGAATTCTTTTTCTCTTAAATCACAGGCACATAGTGCAAGGTTGTCAGGCAGAAATTTGTGGCAATCACATAGAAAATGTAATTTCTATACCACAGCGGCCGTGTAGCGCCTTTCAAAAAGGATCTGCTACCGAGAGATGATCCAAATACATTTTAGCTGCTGTTAGTACAACTTACCTATTGTGTTATACCGCCTTTAAAATGTAGTTTACCCGAAACCACTCCAGTACTGCTCAATGTATCTTTACTTCTTAAAATGTTAAGGTTTTACTATTTAATAACTTATAGACTACATTTTACTTTTTTCCCTTGCACTCAGTGAGCGAAGCCACTGGGTAATCGGCTAGTCTGTTATATAATGCCTTTCACATCTTCCTACCTTTTATACAGTGCCTTTCACATCTGTCTATTATATAGCGCCTTTCATATTTGTCTATATATCTATCCATCTAGTCATTTCACATACTCTTGTGGTCCTCATCATAGTGCCAATGCACATCTTGGCCTGTCCAGTACCAGACTCATAGGTCAAATTCAGGCTAAAATGTTTTATATCCTTTCCACCATTCTGCCAATCTGCCATCAACCAATCTGATGCCAGGTTTCCCATTTCCATCTCCCTTGTTCTCCACATAACTTGCCTTATAGATATGGAAAGGAACAGGTGCACCTGCCATCAAAATTATACGCTACACTTGTCTGTAAATTACCTAATCCTCTGCCAACTTGCCCAATTCCCCTTTCTGTCAAAACCCACACCATAATATCCACACCCGCACATCCGTAATATCACATTGTAAGACCCACTATAACACCCAGACCACAAGTCCAACCTTAATCTTATTCTACCTTTATGATGCCTATATTTCCTTGAACAAATTTTTATTTGCACAAAGTGCCTGGTGTCAGCGCATGTCAACATCCATTAAAACTTGTATTCCGACTTATACTTATGTCTGTATACCTATATTTCCTGGGTGAAGGGCGCCAGCCAAATGAGCGTGTATGTATGTCCTTGATCTTTTGGCAAGCAGGTGACCTGAGGCTACCCTTTAATTGGGTGCTTTCAGATTTTTTTTGGGGACTCAGCTCTCTGTACCCCAGACACTCCCACCTTTATTGGCAGTGAATTAGTATTGTTTTAAGTTTTTTCAATGTAATGTGATTGGACAATCGTCGGTGCACTACTTTATGTTCACGTCAATGGTTCACAGTTTACATCCGCCCTTAACATAACTACACATTAGTGAGAGTGACATTACAGAGATGGCAACTTCAAGTTGAACTTCAGAAATCAAAGAAAATCCAGTTATTTCTTTAATGAAATACCCTTTCATAAATTGTTCACTTAAAGAAAAGGAGTGGTTTCCCCTAGACTTTCCCATATACTCAGGTATGGGGATGGAAATTTGAGGAGTTAACCGCAAGAAGATGATTATATTTTTATATTATGTACATTAAAGAACCATCAACAACAAATCAAATCAAATTAATAATATATTGAACAATTATTATAAAAGTAGAGTTGAATAAATCGGACTCTGCAGCTGCATGAATAAAAGGTAAAGTACCACTTTCGGCTAACAGAAATAGCCCAAAAGTTGATAGAAATCTACATTTTGTACCTAATACTTGTATGCAAAATTTGGTTGATCTAAGTGAAAGTGTGTG
Organism: Erpetoichthys calabaricus; assembly: GCF_900747795.2. Taxonomy (NCBI): domain Eukaryota; kingdom Metazoa; phylum Chordata; class Cladistia; order Polypteriformes; family Polypteridae; genus Erpetoichthys; species Erpetoichthys calabaricus. The sequence continues at coordinate 302,795,487 of NC_041395.2, read as the reverse complement.
GTATTTTCAGACACAGGGAGGTCTAAAATGCCGAGATTCATCAAAATCTCAAAATGGAGGATTCCAATACTTTCCCTATATATTCGTATACAAGAAAGTCAGGGAGGTCTAAAATGTCGATATTCATCAAAATCTCGACATCAAATCTTTGGACGATTACAATACTTTCCCTATACTTCATATACAAGAAAGTAAAAAGAAGATAAAGGAGCTTTAACTGCACCAACCGGACTGGAGAATTCAGCATTGGGCAAGTGACTGAGGGCGAGTGTACACACAGACTTTTTCTGATCTTGTTATGACAAATGGAGTTGGCTGTTTTTTGTTTCAAAGTGTCAAAGCGTTGTGGACAATGACAGGAGTATAAGACCTAAAACATCTTTCTGAAAAATGTAAGTAGCTTGAAAATAGCTGCAGTCATCTAGAGCAGTATTTTTCAACCAGCATTGCTATGACACAATGTAGAAGTAATAGTGTAGTGCACTTGGGTCTGAACCTGAGAGGGACAAGCTTCACAGGTTGTGGAGACCTGTCCGAGGAGGATAGGTCTACCTGGAGAAGCTGTCATAAAAGCAGCTCTGTGATCACTATGTTGCAGACACAGCACTTAGAGCACTCAGGATGTGTCTCTAGGCTGCTAGAGTCCATCTGCCCTGGGTGTGTGGTCACCAGCAAGCTTCACAGAGCTGGTGGATAGTGGGCATACGAGTTGCCTCTGAAACATATAGGGGCAGGCGAAAGGGCAAAGCAGCGTAAGATGCCACCAAAGTGATCACTAAGTGTCGTGTCTACAAACGTTCATCTCAGAGCTCCTTTTTTTACCAGCTTCACTGGAAGTCCCCCCTTTGGGCAGTTGAGCATGTGTATGCGATATACTGTATATGTGTTTGTGGTTAGTAAAATAGTGGTGTGACTTGGGATGATTTTGGTTACAAAAATTGTGCCACTACAGAATACAAGGTTGGGAAACACTGATCTAGACAATACATCTTGCCTGAAGAAGGGGCCTGAGTTGCCTCGAAAGCTTGCATATTGTAATCTTTCTAGTTAGCCAATAAAAGGTGTCATTTTGCTTGGCTTTTCTCTCTTTCCTTGAACATGAAATTTTCCCCTCTTTTACTTCAGGCCTTGAAATTTCTCAGTTTCTTTCTGATTAAATTGAGTCACTTCACTAAGCCTGTCAAAAAAATAACCTCATACTATTGTCTAGATCAGTGTTTCCCAACCTTGTATTCTGTAGTGGCACAATTTTTGTAACCAAAATCATCCCAAGTCACACCACTATTTTACTAACCACAAACACATATACAGTATATCACATACACATGCTCAACTGCCCAAAGGGGGGACTTCCGGTGAAGCTGGTAAAAAAAGGAGCTCTGAGATGAACGTTTGTAGACACGACACTTAGTGATCACTTTGGTGGCATCTTACGCTGCTTTGCCCTTTCGCCTGCCCCTATATGTTTCAGAGGCAACTCGTATGCCCACTATCCACCAGCTCTGTGAAGCTTGCTGGTGACCACACACCCAGGGCAAATGGACTCTAGCAGCCTAGAGACACATCCTGAGTGCTCTAAGTGCTGTGTCTGCAACATAGTGATCACAGAGCTGCTTTTATGACAGCTTCTCCAGGTAGACCTATCCTCCTCGGACAGGTCTCCACAACCTGTGAAGCTTGTCCCTCTCAGGTTCAGACCCAAGTGCACTACACTATTACTTCTACATTGTGTCATAGCAATGCTGGTTGAAAAATACTGCTCTAGATGACTGCAGCTATTTTCAAGCTACTTACATTTTTCAGAAAGATGTTTTAGGTCTTATACTCCTGTCATTGTCCACAACGCTTTGACACTTTGAAACAAAAAACAGCCAACTCCATTTGTCATAACAAGATCAGAAAAAGTCTGTGTGTACACTCGCCCTCAGTCACTTGCCCAGTGCTGAATTCTCCAGTCCGGTTGGTGCAGTTAAAGCTCCTTTATCTTCTTTTTACTTTCTTGTATATGAAGTATAGGGAAAGTATTGTAATCGTCCAAAGATTTGATGTCGAGATTTTGATGAATATCGACATTTTAGACCTCCCTGACTTTCTTGTATACGAATATATAGGGAAAGTATTGGAATCCTCCATTTTGAGATTTTGATGAATCTCGGCATTTTAGACCTCCCTGTGTCTGAAAATTCCACACACTTTCACTTAGATCAACCAAATTTTGCATACAAGTATTAGGTACAAAATGTAGATTTCTATCAACTTTTGGGCTATTTCTGTTAGCCGAAAGTGGTACTTTACCTTTTATTCATGCAGCTGCAGAGTCCGATTTATTCAACTCTACTTTTATAATAATTGTTCAATATATTATTAATTTGATTTGATTTGTTGTTGATGGTTCTTTAATGTACATAATATAAAAATATAATCATCTTCTTGCGGTTAACTCCTCAAATTTCCATCCCCATACCTGAGTATATGGGAAAGTATAGGAGAAACCACTCCTTTTCTTTAAGTGAACAATTTATGAAAGGGTATTTCATTAAAGAAATAACTGGATTTTCTTTGATTTCTGAAGTTCAACTTGAAGTTGCCATCTCCGTAATGTCACTCTCACTAATGTGTAGTTATGTTAAGGGCGGATGTAAACTGTGAACCATTGACGTGAACATAAAGTAGTGCACCGACGATTGTCCAATCACATTACATTGAAAAAACTTAAAACAATACTAATTCGCTGCCAATAAAGGTGGGAGTGTCTGGGGTACAGAGAGCTGAGTCCCCAAAAAAATCTGAAAGCACCCAATTAAAGGGTAGCCTCAGGTCACCTGCTTGCCAAAAGATCAAGGACACTTGATACATACATACACACTCATTTGGCTGGCGCCCTTCACCCAGGAAATATAGGTATACAGACATAAGTATAAGTTGGAATACAAGTTTTAATGGATGTTGACATGCGCTGACACCAGGCACTTTGTGCAAATAAAAATTTTGTCACACTACCTAATTAATTTAACTAGAGTTTTTAAAATATTTGGGGATTCGGTGCCTCAGCACCCCACATTGCAAACCTCCACTGATCACAGAACACATGTATTTGCATAGCAGCACCTCTTGGACTCTTGGCTGGTTCATGGTAGCTGGCTAAGCAGCAAGTTTACTGACCCCAGATGTGAGAGCATATAACTTTGAATGATAATGACCAGAGGCCTCATGTGTAAAACTTTGCATGGATTTGAAAGTGAAAATACACACACGCCAAAAATAAAACAGGTTTATAAAACCTGGTATTCACACTCTTCTATACGAAGCATTCAGACTGTACAAAATGCAATTTAGATGCATACAGGTAACAACACAACAAGAGTCATGGAAAGCAACTCATCTGTATCTGCTATATTGCAATATGGTTTTCTCAAGTGAAGGGTGACCAGTCAGAGAATGAGACATTGTTATGAGTGGGATCCAATCAGGGAAGGTTGAAAACACAAACAAATCAGAGCGTGATTAGAGTCTGTGTTTTCAAAACTCCACGTTTTCTCCTACGTACAGTACATTGCAATGCAGAACCATCTTTTTCAGAACTATAGAGCTCTACAGAGCATTTTCAAAAGTCCCTGTTTTCATGGGTTAAAAATGCTGGGGTAGTGAGGATGAAAGACAAAAATGGAGACTAATGTGTACGTATTCAAATGAAAATGCACTAGTGTGGCCATAGCCTAAGTAAATATCGGTGTGTACGCTGGGGTCCTATCCAGAATCGTTTCCTGCCATGTGCCCAAAGATGCTGCCTCACAGCAATCCTATAACACAGAAGCAGGTGCAGAAAACGGATGGATGAATATTCTTGTGAGAAGTGGTCCATGGCGTTGTACAAGTTTTAAATAAATAATCGTGCCAGAGAACGTACAGGCTTGGAATGGGCACAGGTGTGCATAAGACAGCGTCACTCTAAGGTTAATTGCGGTGCCTGGCTAATCCCGCAAATGTGAGTGTCTGTCAGGTGCCTTATTCAAACCACTGAGTGGACGAAGAGTCACACCTGCATCCAATCATAGCAATATAAGAACCAAGGGAGTAGGAGCAACCTGATGTGTGGTGTCTCCCTCAGACATCGAAGGACAGGCGACAGGAGACGTGGGTTATTCAGCATGGCGCACCATGGCTGCCAAGGGCCTGGCAATGGGCACCCGAGCAAGGAATAGACAGTTGACTGCACCTGTCGGGGTATGTGGAGGACACATCAACACTGTCTCTGAGATTTTAACATCATTTTTATTGATTTATTTATTGGATATTTTAGCCTTCCATTTTTTTACTGATTTTATAGATAATTTAGTTATGAAAGATAAATTTAATGCAGTGCACTATTTTGAACACTATTTGATTTTTGTTTTTAATCTTTTTTGCACCTACCCCTTGGCTGAATGTGGGTGTCCTCATTTGCCGCAGCCCATCTCAGTCTATGACTGTCAACGGTGCCAAGTTGGAGAGGCTCCCAAAAGTTGCCAAGGAGTGTGGCGCCAACCCAGACTGTCACAAATGGTGGCAGTGGTGGGATGAGCCATGGCAGTAAGGAATGAAGAGCAGAAGAGAATCAGTAAGTGGGTTTGGTGCCAGAATGCTTTAAAGAACCTACAGGCTCAACCCTAAGGAGGACATTTTAGGATTTGGACCTTTTAATGCACTATGTATTTAGTGCTGATTTTTTTTGTCTTTTAAAGTTCTTACTCTTTTAATGTCCAGGGTGCTTGGGTTTCATTTTATGGTGTTTTTCACACCTGGCTTCTTAACTCATTTGATCAGTAGTGGAAGCACTATGTGGTAATGAGCAAATTGTGTTAAGAAATCTTTAGACTTGTAGTTTACAGTTTTACCACACTTTTCAGGCCAAAAAAAATTAAACAGATGTTGGTTGGAAACAGCAGAAAAATAAATGTCTTAAAGAATCATAACCTGCAATAATGACACAAAAAAGAATCATACCAGCAGCCCACTGCACATGCTGCATAACTGAAACATTGATTTCTCAACGCAACAAGGATTAGGACGTCTACGCAGACACTTCACAGACGGCTTTGTTCCGCTACTATAAAGTTCACATTAGCTTTAATCTGTGCATCCCTGTCAACCTGACAAATTCAGTGAAGTCAGGGAGCTGGGATCCCATCAGGTGGAAAATCAAAAACCGGACCTCATTTATCTTTCCTTACACTTCCAGCTTTCATGTGGATTATTCTAACAGACAGGAGCAAGTGTGCTGGAGACCACATGAAGAACATGCCTTGCCACTTCCACTTGAAAGACAATAGACTTTTGGAAACAGATTTGGCATAACTTGACCTCCATTTGGATATTATCCAAACTGACACCTTTGTTGCTGTTAGACAACAAGGCAACATAATAACTTCACAACAAAAATCAGCTCACTTTCTTAATACCTACAGTTAGGTCCATAAATATTTGGACAGAGACAACTTTTTTCTTATTTTGGTTCTGTACATTACCACAATGAATTTTAAATGAAACAACTCAGATGCAGCTGAAGTGCAGACTTTCAGCTTTAATTCAGTGGGGTGAACAAAACGATTGCATAAAACTGTGAGGCAACTAAAGCATTTTTTTAACACAATCCCTTCATTTCAGGGGCTCAAAAGTAATTGGACAAATTAAATAACTGGAAATAAAATGTTCATTTCTAATACTTGGTTGAAAACCCTTTGCTGGCAATGACAGCCTGAAGTCTTGAACTCATGGACATCACCAGATACTGGGTTTCCTCCTTTTTAATGCTCTGCCAGGCCTTTACTGCAGCGGCTCTCAGTTGCTGTTTGTTTTTGGGCCTTTCTGTCTGAAGTTTAGTCTTGCAAGTGAAATGCATGCTCAATTGGGTTACGATCAGGTGACTGACTTGGCCATTCAAGAATTTTCCAATTCTTTGCTTTAATAAACTCCTGGGTTGCTTTGGCTGTATGTTTTGGGTCATTGTCCATCTGAATCATGAAACGCCGCCCAATCAATTTGACTGCATTTAGCTGGATTTGAGCAGACAGTATGTCTCTGAACACCTCAGAATTCATTCGGCTGCTTCTGTCCTGTGTCACATCATCAATAAACACTAGTGTCCCAGAGCCACTGGCAGCCATGCATGCCCAAGCCATCACATTGCCTCCACCGTGTTTTACAGATGATATGGTATGCTTTGGATAATGAGCTGTTCCACGCCTTCTCCATACTTTTTTCTTGCCATCATTCTGGTAGAGGTTGATCTTGGTTTCATCTGTCCAAAGAATGTTTTTCCAGAACTGTGCTGGCTTTTTTAGATGTTCTTTAGCAAAGTCCAATCTAGTCTTTCTATTCTTGAGGCTTATGAGTGGCTTGCACCTTGCAATGCACCCTCTGTATTTACTTTCATGCAGTCTTCTCTTTATGGTAGACTTGGATATCGATATGCCTAACTAAACCGGAGAGTGTTGTTCACTTGGTTGGCTGTTGTGAAGGGGTTTCTCTTGACCATGGAGATGATTCTGCGATCATCCACCACTGTTGTCTTCCATGGACATCCAGGTCTTTTTGAGTTGCTGAGTTCACCAGTGCTTGCTTTCTTTCTCAGGATGTACCAAACTGTAGGTTTTGCCACTCGTAATATTGTAGCAATTTCTCGGATGGGTTTTTTCTGTTCTCGCAGCTTAAGGATGGCTTCTTTCACCTGCATGGAGAGCTCCTTTGACCGCATATTGTCTGTTCACAGCAAAATCTTCCACATGCAAGCACCACACCTCAAATCAACTCCAGGTCTTTTATCTGCTTAATTGATAATGACATAACGATGGACTTGCCCGCACCTGCCCATGAAATAGCCTTTGAGTCAATTGTCCAATTACTTTTGTGCCCCTGAAATGAAGGGATTGTATTAAAAAAATGCTTTAGTTGCCTCACAGTTTTATGCAATCGTTTTGTTCACCCCACTGAATTAAAGCTGAAAGTCTGCACTTCAACTGCATCTGAGGTGTTTCATTTAAAATTCATTGTGGTAATGTACAGAACTAAAATTAGAAAAAAGTTGTCTCTATCCAAATATTTATGGACCTAACTGTATTGTGGTTTATCTTTCGTGCATTACAGTAAAGATGAAATATTAATGTTTAATAAAAATGTTCCCCATTCTACACGTTTGTGTCAGATTACAAAATACATCAATGTTCTGAACCTTCAGATATCTGAGAGTACTAATATCTTGTGAGTTTAGATTTCTGTATTCTGCGATGGATGGGCATCCCATCCAGGTTTGGTCCCTGCCTTACTTCTGTGTTGGTGGAAAAGAATAAAGAAATGAATTCAAATTTTTTAGATTTTGAATGATGAGAACTGTGACATCAAATCCGTTGATCAGCATGTGTACAGGCAAATGAGTGCCACTAGTTTACCTAAAACACTGTCATGGTTTGGGAGAGGATCAGAATACTACAAGAAAACCTAAATGACAAGGCAGGGCCAGGAGCTGTGAGACAGAGGCCCGGGCTGGTGGACCATCATGGGTTCAGATCTGTTATTACTATTCACAGTGCCTATAAAAAGTATTCGCCCCCTTCAAAGTTTTCACATTTTCTTGTTACATGGCATTCAATCACAGTGGATCTAATTTGACTCTTTTGACAGTGGTAAACAGGAGAAGACGCGTTGATTTTAACATGGAAATGAATTTCTGCAAAGTGGTTTAAATTAATTATAAATATAAAACACAAAGTAACTCATGGCACAAGTACTGTATTCTCCCCCTTTCATATACAGTAACACATCTAAATCAGGCAATTGGGTTTACATCTAGAAGTCACATAATTACTTCAATGGAGATCATCTGTCTGTAGGCAAGGGGTTTCAATTGTCACATAAATGCACCTCATCTGTGAGGTCCAACAAGTGGTGAGTCACTACGGTGGCCTAATATTCACAATGAAGAGAAAAGAAAACTCCAGGAAACTCCATGGAAAGAAAATTGAAAAGCAGAAGCCAGGGGGTGAAGACAAGAACATATCCAAGTCAATGAATATCACTTAGAGTCCACCTAAATCAGACATGAAGAAATGGAATTATTATAGCACAGCTAGAGAGAGCCATTTACAAAAATTGAATGTTCTTGCAAGACTAGTGAGGGAGGTTACCAAGAGACCAGGAGAACTCTGAAGTAGTTACAAGAGACAGTGGTTGAAATTAGACAGACTGCAAAGACAACTGTTGCCCTAGGGGCTTTATGGGAGAGTGACAAAGAGAAAGCTACTGTATAGTTTAAAAAGCACACATGAGTTTGCCGTAAGAACATGTGGAAGACTCTGAAGTCAGATGGAAGAAGATTCAACAGTCGTAAGACACCAAAATTGAGCTTTACGGCCATTAAACTAAATGCCATGTTTGGCACAAGACAAATGCTGCACATCAACAGAAACACAACATTCTTACCATGAAGCATGGTGGTGGCTGCATCATGCTGTGGAGATGTTCCTCTGCAGTAGGTCCTAGAAGGCTTGTGAGGGTAGAGGGGGAAAATTAACACAGCAAAACACAGGGACCTACTAGAGGAAAAGCAGCAAGAAATCTGTGCCCTGTGGGGTTGGATTTCCAGCAAGACAACAACCCTGAGCTTAAAGTCAAAACTACACAAGAATTGCTTCAAAACAACAAAGTGAATGTCCTGGAATGGCCAAGTCAAAGTCCAGATCTCAATCCACTGAGAATTTGTGGCTGGACTTGAAAATGGTTGTTCACTCATGATTTCCCTGCAACTTGACACGGCTTGAGAAATTTTCTGAAGAAGAATGGGGGAAAACAAGAGAGAGACCTGTGCACACAGACTCAAGGCCGTAATGGCTGCCACAGGTACCAATACTAAATACTGACTTGAATGTGATCAATTATTTTGTGTTTTATATCTGTAATTAGTTTATATCACTTTACACAGATCTGTTTTCAATTTGACATTAAAGAGTCTTTATTTCTGTTAATCGGTTTCAGAAAAACCCAATTAAATTCACTGTGATTCAAAGTTGTACAATAATAAAATATGAAAACTTCCAAGTGGGTGAATGCTTTTCATTGACATTGTACATTTCTGCTGTTATGCCAATAGTGAGAAGTCAAGCAAAATGACACCTTTTATTGGCTAACGAAAAAGATTACAATATGCAAGCTTTCGAGGCAACTCAGGCCCCTTCTTCAGGCAAGGTTTAATGCAGTTAATGCTATGATGTGGTAGCAACAAGATGTAGTCCTGCATTATCAAGACCATAAAAAAGCCTGCACTGAATAAAGGTGTAACTTTTTATTTTGCAACCATGATAGCAGTTGCTTTACATTTGCCTAAAATTCATCAGTTCCGCTTACCCGCTATTGAAGTGTCTATCATTTTGGTATGACACTTGGTCTCCTCCACCTGTTCCCTTCCCTTCTCTTATGATTACCACAATATGATTAGCATCGATTAGTAGTAGTCAACCTGGAAGGGGATGCAGGGTTAGACTGCATATACAATTAGGGGATGAGTGGAGGAAATAAAGCTCCATCTTGAGGAAGAAATTACCAAAGTTTGGTTGATTTAGGATGGGAAGTTCTAGTTTAGATGGACCAAGATGAAAACTATGAAGGAGACCGATGCATAGCAGAGGAACAGCTAGGTGTAAAGCCTCACTACACCAAAGTGCATATTCATTAAGCCAAGGCGACAGACATTTGTATCACATAGAAGACCACTCATTTGAACTGCATTTCTTTGACCAGACACCCCTAATTCTAGAATAAGGTTAAAAGAAATACAGAATTAAGCGTTTACATATTTTAATAATTCACGCTACAGTTGTTCAGTGAATACCACTGTTGCCTTCTGCATCCATAGCAGTGACTTTGAATCCTGTCCATCTAAAAAGTCTGACTGTTCTCCCACGTTGGTGCACGTTTTCCTCCATGTTTCTCTTTTTACCCCTACACATGTTTCCTAAAATCACAACGGCTAATTTGTCACTTAATTTGTGGCCTGCATAATACTGTCCAGGTCTCATTCTTTCCTGACACTGGAATAATTGGGTTTGAGAATGTTGTGTTTAATTCTAATAACTTTAATGGATAATCTGCTATGTACAATTTTATTAAAATATAAGTCCATAACAACTTCTACCTAAAAACAAATTTTGCTTGAATTCTTTTATCAAATCAAATTATCAGCTTGCAGACATGAGACATTTCGACACAGTTTGGCACACCAAGTGGATTCAGAGTGTCATGTTTTGTTTTGTTTGCCATCTAATTGACTTATTGATATTTGTGACAGCCCAGTGGTGGTCCTGCCTTGCCCTTGATGATGCCAGGGTAAGCTCCAGCCCCCACAACCTTGAACCAGATTAGGTGGGTGCAACAAAGAATGCTTACATGGCTGGATTAAGAAGTCATTTTCATCATTTCCGATTCAGCTATTATTTCTCCTGGACACCAAAATTCCATTAAACGTAGATATGTACAGATAAGCCCTACAATGGACTGGCACTCCATGCAGGGATGGCTCCTGTAGGTCTTCCCTTTGCTGCTAGGATTTACTCCAGCTCGCCATTTCAAAATGGATATTCACAGATACTGTAGTCATTGCTCTTCTGCCTCTGAGCTGGTGGATTTTAGGCAGGTTCGCAGTACAGTGCAGTCAAAGATAATAAAGTACTGTCAATTTGTCTTTATCTCTTGAGGCAGACATGCAAAGCACTAATCATAGTTATGTGTATAATAAAAGGCACCACAGGAACCTGCCATCCGCAAAAAAAAACCTCATCCCTTGTGCAAGCTGGGTGGCATGTAGAACTAACACTGCCATAATACATTGTGTGAAGCATTACCTTTTTAAAGTCACTTTAATGTGACTGATGTAAATTAAATCAGCGCTGACAGTGAAAACTATAAACACTCTTAGCATTTAAACTAGCTTTTTTTTGGAGTTTCTCAAGCAGAAACTCATCGTTTGAATTGTTTCTGCTTATAGAGACCCCCTACTAGCAGCTATGAAGAAAGACCATTATTAGAGAGGATATTCATTCTCTATTAAGTGCAGGCACACCAAATGCTCCACTAAAACTATTCAGATTGTGACCTGGTTTCAAGTCATAGAAATAAAATGAAAATAGGGCTTATTGGATAAACATCTAAAGTAAATGAATAATCAATATGCAGTTGCTGGCTAGAAAACATATACCAAGAAAGCACTCCATTTATATCCAGTACGGATCTGTGCTCTCCTGTCCACACAGCCATTCATTCTTCTGTTTTCTTACTGAAGAGCCAGTTGCACTATGGGCAAAACAGTGGCCAATCCAGGATGTGGCACCAGTCTGTCATTGGTATACTCCAGCACACAGTCCCAGTTTAACCAGCCAAGGTGGGCACATGTCACTCTTCTTTTCAGATCACTACATTGGCTCCCTGTGGTAGCACACATTAAGTTCAAACCCTTGATGCTCACCTAAAGAGTAGTCAATGGGTCAGCACCTACAGTGCATCTGGAAAGTATTCACAGCGCATCACTTTTTCCACATTTTGTTATGTTACAGCCTTATTCCAAAATGGATTAAATTCATTTTTTTCCTCAGAATTCTGCACACAACACCCCATAATGACAACGTGAAAAAAAGTTTACTTGAGGTTTTTGCAAATTTATTAAAAATAAAAAAACTGAGAAATCCCATGTACATAAGTATTCACAGCCTTTGCTCAATACTTTGTCGATCACCTTTGGCAGCAATTACAGCCTCAAGTCTTTTTGAATATGATGCCACAAGCTTGGCACACCTATCCTTAGCCAGTTTCGCCCATTCCTCTTTACAGCACCTCTCAAGCTCCATCAGGTTGGATGGGTAGCGTTGGTGCACAGCCATTTTAAGATCTCTCCAGAGATGTTCAATCGGATTCAAGTCTCGGCTCTGGCTGGGCCACTCAAGGACATTCACAGAGTTGTCCTGAAGCTACTCCTTTGATATCTTGGCTGTGTGCTTAGGGTCGTTGACCTGCTGAAAGATGAACCGTCGCCCCAGTCTGAGGTCAAGAGCGCTCTGGAGCAGGTTTTCATCCAGGATGTCTCTGTACATTGCTGCAGTCATCTTTCCCTTTATCCTGACTAGTCTCCCAGTTCCTGCCGCTGAAAAACATCCCCACAGCATGATGCTGCCACCACCATGCTTCACTGTAGGGATGGTGCAAGGTTTCCCCCAAATGTGACGCCTGGCATTCACACCAAAGAGTTCAATCTTTGTCTCATCAGACCAGAGAATTTTCTTTCTCATGGTCTGAGAGTCCTTCAGGTGCCTTTTGGCAAACTCCAGGTGGACTGCCATGTGCCTTTTACTAAGGAGTGGCTTCCGTCTGGCCACTCTACCATACAGGCCTGATTGGTGGATTGCTGCAGAGATGGTTGTCCTTCTAGAAGGGTCTCCTCTCTCCTCAGAGGACCTCTGGAGCTCTGACAGAGTGACCATCGGGTTCTTGGTCACCTCCCTGACTAAGGCCCTTCTCCCCCGATCATTCAGTTTAGATGGCCGGCCAGCTCTAGGAAGAGTCCTGGTGGTTTCGAACTTCTTCCACTTATGGATGATGGAGGCCACTTTGCTCATTGGGACCTTCAAGGCAGCAGAAATTTTTCTGTAACCTTCCCCAGATTTGTGCCTCGAGACAATCCTGTCTCGGAGGTCTACAGACAATTCCTCTGACTTCATGCTTGGTTTGTGCTCTGACATGAACTGTCAACTGTGGGACCTTATATAGACAGGTGTGTGCCTTTCCAAATCATGTCCAGTCAACTCAATTTACCACAGGTGGACTCCAATTAAGCTGCAGAAACATCTCAAGGATGATCAGGGGAAACAGGATGCACCTGAGCTCAATTTCGAGCTTCATGGCAAAGGCTGTGAATACTTATATACATGTGCTTTCTCGGTTTTTTTATTTTTAATAAATTTGCAAAAACCTCAAGTAAACTTTTTTCACGTTGTCATTATGGGGTGTTGTGTGTAGAATTCTGAGGAAAAAAATGAATTTAATCCATTTTGGAATAAGGCTGTAACATAACAAAATGTACCAAAAGTGATGCGCTGTGAATACTTTCTGGATGCACTGTACAGTATATATATGTAGACACTTGGGAGGTCCTACAGTCCTTCTCATAAACTCAGGTTTGCTGATGAACAGTGTCTGAAGATGTCACCTCTGTGTGGCATCAAGATTCAATCCAGTCTCTTTTCATGTGTAGCTTCCAGCAGGAGGAACATGCTGCCCAACTCCATTTGAACTGGTGACACCCTCAGTGTGTTTAAGAAGTGTTTGGAGACCCTCTTGTTTGGTGAAATTCTGCCTAATTAGTAATGGTTTTGTTAGGCTTTTGTAACCTAGGAAGTGTAACAAGTTGTATTTTGTCCGAATTGCTTCACTTGTGATATTCACTTTAATGACCTTGTCCTGTAACAGTTGACCCTAAACAGTTTCCAGACCGATGGTTACTAAATTATGTTGAGCAATTTTGTAAGTCACTTTGGATAAAAGCATTTGCTAAGCAAATGCACATGAATGCCATAACTTTATATTTTTTAAGGCCACTTAATCTTGAAAGTCCTTCGCTGAGTGAACACATGGGCACACCACACACACTCCAAGTCCAATTTTAATTGCCAATCCACTTAACCTGCATGTCTTTGGAGACAGTTTCCAGAGAAACTGGAAGAAATCCATGCAGACATGAGAAGAACATGCAAACTACATGCAGGAAGGACCTGGGATGTGACAGGTGCTACCCCTGCGCCACTCATAAACGTAAATGTAAATGTAAATTCAGAGTCACCAATAAATGCAGTGCCTGTTAGTTTAAAGTATTATTAATGTAATTGGGAGACTGTTGTGTCATTAAATATGTGTTTTGTAATAACCATTTGTATGTTTTTTTTCTATGATTAACATCAAATGAAGCAGTGTAAGGACATGGATAAGACAATGATCACATTACAGCTTCAAGTGTCAAGGATGACCTTGACTGAAAAATGGAAAGTGGATGTCTATGCCACAAAAAGGGACTTAAAGAACTGAAAAAGTGACAAGAGGTTACTGATGAAGTTGACTGATTTGTAGGTCCAACCGAGAGGTTAATTGCAAGTTGTATCTTTTTTAGCAGGGGGCTTAACTTGGTAGAATTTTATTATTATTAAGGTCTTTCTTTATGTTTTGAATGCAAATTCCTCTAATGCCTTTTTCTACCAGTAAGCCTTTTTCTCTATCATGTTCATTTTACAAATGTACTTTTGGTTATGTGAACAAACATGTACAGCTAAATATGCAGCAATCGTATCATTTAAATATTGCACAGTAGATTTCTGACTAGCATCTAAGCAATGGCTGGATTGCTTCTTGTACTTCTACCTGCTAAGATATCCACAAGCATTCTAAACTGGATGGCTCGAGGTAAGAAACACAGAGATGTGTGGCCAGAGGGAAGTGATACCAGAGGTAGACCGTAGCCAGCTCCACCATGGATTCCTTCTCTGATCAAGACGTAATAACAAAACTTAACAGTCTCAAACCAGTTAAAGTTCAATTCAGGGTCATTGAGTGCTAGTGGCTATTCTGGCAGTATCAGGTGCAAGGCAGGAACCAACATGAACAGGTCACCTGCTAAAGTAGCATTCAGGTTTTTGGATACGGAAGCAAAACAGAAGTGCTCAAAGAAAAACACAAGCAGTGATGGGGAGATCAAGCAAACTTCTCAACAGACATAACAACAGAGCCCTAGCTGGAACACAGTAATTATCATTTAAGTTGACTCTAAAACATTTTTAAAGACAACATTACCTGTTTTTCCCTGTGTAAAATCTATTAAAACTGGTATAAATTTGTCAACCGGGAGAAAATTCTGTATGTCATTTTTACCACGGTTTAGCACATCAGGAAGCCGTCATTATTACTTATTACAAAAGCAATGCACATGTTGCGTGGTTGAGAGTGGTGTGAAAGGCGCTATATAGGCACCCGACCCAACACAAACTGACAAAGAAGGCACGTAAAAATTAAACAAAAAAGATTTATTTTCTTCGTCTGTGGGTTACACCTTCCTCGTACCCACAGACACAACACAGTCCCAGAAGCACACAAAACAAAAAGCAAAGCACCAACAAAACACCAAATCTTCCTTCGCCACCACTCCTCCCGACTCTGGATCCCGGAGTGGTGTCTGCCGGCTTCTTTTATAGCCCACCCAGAAGTGCTTCAGGTGATAATTGACCTAATTAAGGCTCCACTTATGGGTGTGGCTGCGTTACAGCCTACATGGGCTCAGGGAGCCATGCAGCTCCCCCTGACGGTGTCCACTGAGCCCAACAGAGATGAGCTCCAGTGTTCCACAATTGTGGCCCTGATGCAACCCAGGGGGCTGCCACCAAGTGTTCCGGGTGACGTAGTGTGTATCCCATGGCTGTTCCCCCGGATCCAGTGTCAAAGGGGCGTCCTGGCTGGGCATGGGTCCCGGCCGTCCGCTACAATGGGCATTTCATTACCTTCTGACACAACACAGCATATGACGGTATAATTGTGGAGATGGAAAAAGAAGGTGAAGAATGAACAGTGGGCTTTCTTTGTGAAACAGAAGGACCAATGCAATTTGGTACTTGGCCACGAATGAGATGCCTTTTAGAAAAAAAAATATGATTTAGTACAGCTATATTGAAATTTTACTGCATGTACTGAATCAAAAGCACAAACTTGTACGAATTGTATGTTGCTACGTAAAGGTGAATTGCTGTATCACTCTCCTCCAGACATCTCTACAATAATCACTGAAGTGAAATATCACTTATAGTGTTTTTTCAGTATATGTATAATAATAAAATATATGCTAACCTGAAAAAAGTATATAAACTCACCTGAAATTGCATTGCAATGTTTTCACAAAACTTGGAGTACAAAGTTTAAAGCCAGGATCAAAAGGTCTTCTGGAAAGAAGAACACGCAGAGGTAGCTCACTTGCCATATTTCCACAGACGCGACAGACTTGACGATGTATATAAATGCTAAAATGAAAAGTGGGTTTTTATTATGAACATGGAAGGACCCAAAAAAAACTGGGTAGTTGACCATGAATAAGGTTCCTTGTAAAAAAAAAATATATGTGATTTAAGTACAGCTGTACTGAAATTTTTGCACATGCACTGAATCACATACACACACAACTGCACGAATTAAATTACACACGCTCATAGATTTACTCCAGATGTATACAAAGACAATGAAAGTCTATGAATCCTTGCCTTGGTATACATTGTCAGGGATGCTGTGTCTGTGCATTGTAATGTTTTCACACACTTTGGAGTCAATTTGACATGTGCTGTACTCATCAGGGCTATGCTCTGTACATTCAGATTATGCCACCTCGTGTGTTCTCCTTTCCCCACGTCAAACTGTTTCTGGCTGTGAACTTCAGATACTCACAGCTTTTCTGCTCTTAGACACCTGTGATGCTGGTTGTGTATTTTTGCATTCCAAGCTTTGTGAAAACAATACATGTAAGGTGGCACATTGTTGACTTTTTATTTAAGAGACTTTTGCACTACTGAAAGGTAATTTTCATTATAAGACAGTATTTATTATTTGCTAAATTTGTTCCCTATTTGATTTGCTTAAATGTAATTTACATTACTGTTCAAATATAATAATAATGAATCTTGTTTGAACTTTTTGTTTTAAAAAGTTTAAAAAAAGAACTCCAGTAATAATTTTAATATAATTCAGAAGCACTTCATATTTTATATTTTTAGATTTTTAGGTCTATACCATGACAAAAACCATTACCGTTTGAAATTTTGTAAATATCATGATATATAAAATTTAGCTTAAATACTTTCATACATTTCCTGAAGGACTTATTCCACTTCTTGGCTACTGAGAACTTTACTGTTTCTAACAATCCGTTCTTTTTCCTTCGATTATGTTATATAAAGATACTGTAGCCTTAGTTTTTTGGGTTTTTTTTTACAAAATATTTTCCTTCTGTCTTCAAAAGTGATACCCCAGATACCCTGGTCATACTCCACTTTTCCTTTATAAACTTTCTGAGGAGGCTGAGGAAGTCTGGTATGTCAACTAAGATCCTCGGAAACTTTTACAGCTGCATTGTTGAGAGCATCTTGACCAGCTGCATCACCGGCAACACTACTGCTATGGACTGCAAACGCCTGCAGAGAGTGGTAAAGACTGCTGAGAAGATCACCAGGACCTCACTGCCCTCTCTGCAGAGCATCTACAACTGCAGAGTCCGCAGGAGAACTGCCTCGATCCTCAGGGATCCCACCCACCTCCAACACGAACTGTTCACACTTCTATCCTCAGGCAGGTGGTATAGAAGCATGAAATACAGGACTTCCAGGCTAAACAACTCTTTCTTTCCCAAGGCCATTAGACTCCTAAATAACAGACTGGAGTTTATAACCATGGTTCACCTCATTCTACCTACCTCACACAACTATATTTGACTTGTCCATCACACACCTACCTGCACATTACACTTTTTTACTTCTATTCTGTTTTTATACTTTATGCTGCCTCTGTTACTTATTATCTATCTGCTACTTATTATTTATGTTTATCTTTATACGGTTGGTTTTTTTGGTGTGGACAGCAAAGAAAGAATTTAATTGTACAGGGAATCGTGTTTCCTTACTGTGCATATGACAATAAACTTTGAACTTGAACTTGAACTAAAGACATATTTGTTGTTGATTGCTGTGTGGGGTTGTGTGCATTTGTGTTCCCTGGTTTCTGGTCCAGGATTTTTTCCTGCATTGCACCCAGTCTTGCTGGAAAAGGCATGTCATAGATAGAAGACAGATAATGAAAAGCCAGTAGAGCATCACCCAGACATGCTAAGGAGGGTCTACAGATGTACAATTAAACCACCCTAGCCTATGAAGGTTACGAAGGTGTTTGCTTCTTCAGGTAATGTGAACCCTGCAAGACAGAAGAGTGACTGGGAGTAGCAGTGGTGCAGTTTTTCTATGGCTTCCAGTTTAGCACTCTGGCTCACAGACTGCTCCACTCAAACCTTGGTAATAAAAGAGTATTTTTTTGACTGACACTGTTAATTAAGGATAGAATTGGTACTTCTTATAGCTTTCTTATTTTGCCTCATCTCTAACTGTATTGAAAAATGAAGAATCATTCTGTCAAATGGGTGTAGTAGGGTGGTGCAGGGGTACAATGAACTGAAACAAAGATTTCCAGTATGACTAGAATGGACCCAAACTATGGTGGTCATGTCTTTTGGTGTTTCAAGCACCCTCCAGAAATTGTCATAGACAGATAAATAAAAATGTTTTAAAACGCAGTTATTATTATACAGGCATATCAACTAACTAGCGCATGAAAAGTAGTTTGATGAATGAAAACAAACAAATAAAACATGAAATACTCTGGAGAGAAAATGCGGTATGTCTTGCCTTAAATATTCATGAAGTGGGCACGTACTGCAGGAAAAGAGATTATAATGATTGCTAAATACCAAAATTGCTCATGAGGCTCATTAGATGGTTTATTTGTGAAGAAAGAAAATAAGCTTTATTCACTATTTGAGATAAACCTCCAGAGACTGAAAAAAATCCCAGTTGCTTTCATATTCAGTATTCTTGTAAACACGCAAAGTTGAAAAGGTAGGGGATTTCACTTTTTATATAACTTTATTCAAGAAGTAAAATACCATTTAGAATTTTTATGTATGAATAGAGACTGCAGAACGCGTGCCATACAGTAACTACAGTATGCAGTGGACTCGGACCCCTTCACTTTCTGCACACTTTACTCAGTTGCAGATTTCATTTTAAATGTCTAAATGTGCCATTTTTCATTATCAATATACACTCAGTAACCCAAAATGAGAAAGTGAAAACATATTTTCCAAACGGTTTGCAACGTAATCCTCTATACGATGATGCCTAATGACTAAGTCATGGCATTGTAACCCTCAAGGCTGTTGTTTTAATCTCAAAACTAAATCAAAGTATAATTTTAAACACATCACTTAATTTGTCTCAATGCAGACCCAGAAATATGGAAATGGTAGTATTGTACCTATGAAGTGTCACAGTAGAAAGATCCATCCATCCATTGTCTAAACCGCTATATCCTAACTACTGGGTCACGGGGGTCTGATGGAGCCAATCCCAGCCAACACAGGGTGCAAGGCAGGAAACAAACCCTGGGCAGGGCGCCAGCTCACAGAAGCAGTATGAAGATGGTATATAAAATAAATTTCACGAGTGTGGGTGTGTGAGAGTGAGTCCTGTGATGGACTGGCACTCTCTCCGGTCCTGATTCATGCCTAACACCTCAACATCTGGTCACTACTCAGGGTGTCAGTGTAGGTGTGAAGGAGGTGTGCTGCAACAACTACGTGTTGGTCCACCACATCAATGACTGGCTGGGCTGGTCTAGTAACACAGAGGAAAATGGCAACTGCGCTCATTCAGTGTGTATAATGACATGATTCTATAACTCTGTGATAGCCTGCGTGGTTTTCTGTGCTCTGGTGTGCTGGGCTGCAATCATTACTTCAAGAGAGGTAAGCTGATTAAGAGAGCAAGCTTAATTATGGGATGCACTTTCAACCCACTGGAGGTAGTAGCAGCAGAGAGAATGAAGACAAAACTGACAGCCATTATGAACAATGTTAAACATCTCCTCTCTGACACACTAGCATTGACTGCTTTGAGATTATAAATTATTCAACAGAAGTGTGTCAGGAATGAGACTGTAGCTCCTTTATAAAAATAGCAACACAGCTTTGTAATGGTTCTTTAATTTTTAGCCAAATTATCTCTTTTTTGTAATTCTTGTGTGTATTTGATGCTGTTTGTTATAAAATTTCTTGGCCCTCTGAAATAAAATACTATCTGTCTAGTATTTCCATGACTCTGAACTTAATGAATGAGGTTTGAGTGATGTTGTTAGTTGTTATGTCATGCCGTTTTAAGTTTATCATCTCTATCGAATAAAGGTGACTTGATTAGGCAACAGACTTTGAGGAGAAAAAAGAATTTCTATTCTTTGGATAAAGTATACATTATTAGTGGTATCATTTTATAGTTTACTGTAAGTCAAGTGTCCCATATTGAGAGCCCAATGACTGGGAAGTGACCCAAATCTTCTGACAAGCCACGCGGTTTGATTGTACTTTCAGATATCCGCCATTCCACACCACAGACGTCCTTTTCTATATTGCATTTACAGAAAGCATCATGACCTTTCTGCCCCATACTTTTCCCCCCAATCAGAACACTGAACGCTAACACTATCTATAAACAACTTTGAATTACATTTGAATATGAAAACGTTTTATAAAACAGTTCCAAAATTAGATCATCTTTCCTCAAAATGGACGTTTTAATGAAATAACAACAAAAGTAGCTTAAGTAAATTAACTCTTGAACTGTCATCATTCTTTTTTCTTTTTTTTTTTTAATATACTTTGTTAATCCCCAAGGGGAAATTGTCTTTTCGCATGACCTTTGGGGGACAGAGTGCAGGGTGAGCCATTGTACAGTACTCCAGGAGCAATTTTCAGGTTAAGGGCCTTGTTCAATGGAGGTTTGAACCAGCATCCTTTCAGATACCAGTGGAGATCCATAGTTACAGAGCCACCACGCTATTCATTTACTATGAAAAGAAATAATATTCTGTAAACACCGATGACATGAATGCAGCAAACCAGCTTGAACCAGTCAACCACCTCAAGCCTGCTTCTTCTATAGTGGCAAAGAGACCTAAGCATCTCAGGTAAGTTAAGGCTGACCTCCCTGTGAATAGTTTATTAAAATGTTTTTATGTTATATTGATTTTCATTTTCAATTAGGACACATTCAGAAAAACTGAAAAGTTATTACATATTTTTTTATATCATTAAAATAGTACACAACACATGTTTACTGCTCTTGGAATGGTTTTTTACTGCCTAACTGATATACCAGCTCCCCTTGTAACACATAATATGACAGCATAATGCTACAGTGACCTCTATTTCATTAACATCCAATCACTGTCTTTGTGAAGTCCACATGTTCACTCAGTGTTTGAATGTTTGTTAAGTCCAGCAACAAAACACACACACACACACACACGACACTCCATTGGCTCAAAGTGAGTAAGTAAGTGATTGTGTCCTTAGGAGGACTGGTGTCCCATCAAAGTTTGGCTCCTTCATTGGAGTTAATAGTACAGAGACCCTGCAACTCCTGTAATAAAAAAGAAGGTAAATGGATATTTAACTGGTATCACTGGACATGTTGATAGGTCCATCCATCCATCCATTTTCCAGCCTGCTGAATCCGAACACAGGGTCACGGGGGTCTGCGGGAGCCAATCCCAGCCAACACAGGGCACAAGGCAGGAACCAATCCCGGGCAGGGTGCCAACCCACCGCAGGACACACACAAACACACCCACACACCAAGCACACACTAGGGCCAATGTAGAATCGGCAATCCACCTAACCAGCATGTCTTTGGACTGTGGGAGGAAACCGTAGCGCCCGGAGGAAACCCACGCAGACACGGGGAGAACGTGCAAACTCCACGCAGGGAGGACCCGGGAAGTGAACCCAGGTCCCCAGGTCTCCCAACTGCGAGGCAGCAGCGCTACCTGTTGATAGGTCTCATTTTATAATTTAGAAATAGAGAAGAAATTTTAAAATCAAAGCACTGCGCTAAGTATGGCTGGTTATGTGCTAAACAGTTAAACTAGCCCAATGTGTTCTGCAGATCCTTCTCAAACGTTATCAGACTATATGTTCCTACTACATTACTCTGACATTCCAATTGCCCCTTGTGTGAAGAAATGCTTCCATCCTAAATCATCCATCCATCCATTGTCCAACCCGCTGAATCCGAACACAGGGTCACGGGGGTCTGCTGGAGCCAATCCCAGCCAACACAGGGCACAAGGCAGGAAACAATCCTGGGCAGGGTGCCAACCCACCGCAGGACACACACAAACACACCCACACACCAAGCACACACTAGGGACAATTTAGAATTTCCAATCCACCTAACCTGCATGTCTTTGGACTGTGGGAGGAAACCGGAGCGCCCGGAGGAAACCCACGCAGACACGGGGAGAACGTGCAAACTCCACGCAGGGAGGACCCGGGAAGTGAACCCGGGTCCCCAGGTCTCCCAACTGCGAGGCAGCAGCGCTACCTGTTGATAGGTCTCATTTTATAATTTAGAAATAGAGAAGAAATTTTAAAATCAAAGCACTGCGCTAAGTATGGCTGGTTATGTGCTAAACAGTTAAACTAGCCCAATGTGTTCTGCAGATCCTTCTCAAACGTTATCAGACTATATGTTCCTACTACATTACTCTGACATTCCAATTGCCCCTTGTGTGAAGAAATGCTTCCATCCTAAATCAATTTTTCCTTAATTTCCAACATATTACCCAAGTATGTGATTCAATTTTTAACTGAACGGCTTCCACTGGGGCAGCCTTTCCGAATTTTGTAAGCCAGCATTCAGTCCTAAAGTAGTCCTTTCATGTCAACACTAAGGATGTTTAATCTTGTCAGGCTGTGTCTCAAGACAAGTCCTTTAGTCCAAAGATACAGTTTGGTTGTTTTTTATCTGCACTGCTTCTTAAGCTGTTATGTCTGGGTCAACAAGAACCAGGAAATGAGAAAGTTGCAAGCAAAGTTTGGGGCAAATCCATATTACTAAATGAGAATGGTAAACCGGAAGGCACGGACCCAGGTACACGGTGATGGACGCAGGAGACATAGTGCGCGTCTCATAAACCGCAAACGAAGTCTGATCCACCGCGAATGAAGGAGTCACGGCTCAAAAACGAAAGAGCTCAACTAACGAAGGAGTCACGGCTCAAAAACAAAAGAGCTCAACTAACACCACACAGAAAAGAGGATTCTGCACTGCACCCCAGAGTCAAACGGAAGACACTACAGAGTCCGCATAGGTCCACAAAGATAGTACGGAAGGCGTGAGAAAGTACGAAAGGCGCAGGCACCTACAACGCACTTCTGAACTAAACGTCCACACTACACAACATGGTCCGGGTAATAAGAATAAACGAACTCTCCGTATTAAACGTTCGGCATCCTCACACGTCCAAACCATATAGCATATGTGAATCACATTACAGTGATGCATTATTAACAGTACAACTATAGAAAACGCTCCATATTAACAGTAAGTGCAATTATCCATATTACTAACGGTAGACAACTGATAACTAATGGAGTCACGGTCACGGCTCCAAATCGATCCAGCTCAACTAACGGAGCTACAACAACGAGCCCGGATGGATAAAATCATTAAACGTGGGCGCCTACAACGCGCGTCTGAAACCGCGGAAGCAAAACTGTCTCGGCTCCAAAACCAAACAGCTCGACTAACGGAGCTACAAACACGAGCCCGCATGGACAAATACAATGAACATAGACGCCTACAACACGCATCTGAAACTGCGGAAGCAAAGCAGGCACAGGTTCAAAATAAAAGACCACAACTGACGGAGATACACAAACAAGCCCACCTGGATAAAATCAATGAACGCAGGCGTCTACAACGTGCATCTGAAATGCCGCAAGCAAAGCAGGCATGGCTCCATGACGGACATACAGAAACGAGCCCGCCTGAATACAATTAATGAACGCAGGCGCCTACAACGTGCCTCTCAAACAGCAGAGGCAATAGATAAACAGCAAAGAAAGGAACGACAAACAGCCGCTAAACAATTCCGCCAATTAGCTGACAACGCATTCTGTAATGAGTCCACTATTAATGAACATTCATTAGGATTAATGAATATCATTTGCTGTCATTGTCATTTACTTAACTTCCCTGAAGAAACAAGTGGCAATACAACTAATGAGTTTACACGTTGTTGTCAAAAGGGTCAGGTTAGACTGCCTCCTTTAGATGACTTTCATGAATATCTACAGAAGCTTCTAACTAACAATGTACCCGAAAGTAAAAACTTTATGGACTGCATTGGATCCTACAATAATTCATTTGCTTTTGCATCTACCGGGGTGAATATCAGGCCAACAGCTGGCAAAGGCCCATACTGATTTCGCGTATGTGGACAAATATTACATCGGATTGGAACAGTGCACCCTGAACCAAATCACGAACGCAAATATGCACAAATCTACGTGTTAGATCCAGATGTCGCAATCTATCAACGAATGACCCTTCCTGAAAACAAGCAATACACAGAGCTGATAATGAGAAACGTCACTGAAGTCATAAACAGTCACCCATTAGCTAAGTCTACACAAGTACATACAGGATCAAATTCTAACAATACTGTTTTGATTCCTAGAGTTGACCTTACAAGTTCTGACCTGGAATTACCTTTTACACTTTAATGACGCCAATTTCCCATTAAACCTGCATTTGCCATGACAATCAGCAAATCCCAAGGACACACCATGGACAGAGTTGGCATATACCTCTCTGAGCCTGTACTTGGACATGGACAACTTTATGTAGCCTTCTCAAGAGTTCCGCGTTCATCTGACATTAAAGTTAAAGTTGTAGATACTCCATACCAAGGAAAACTCATTCATAGACAACACACCATCTTTACTACAAATGTTGTGTATAAAGAAATATTCCAATATATCTTTCTAATGTGCCATGCTATGGGTTCTTTACTTCCTTTGTTCGTCATCTACACCTTTACACTCCAATATATCTCATACATACATCAATGTATTTCGGGTTACCCAACACCAGGGGTTGGCGAGCGAAGCAAGCAGGGGGCAGAGCCCCCTAGTTAGAATATTAAAAGCAATCTTTCATAAAGCCAGAAAGGCAGATCAACAAATTCAATGTCTAAAAAAAACAATGTTATGTTATTTTTCAGAAAATCATTAAGAATAATCCTGCTGATTGTCAACTAAATATCCAAAAACTTTTGACAGTGATACTCCTTTCAAACTGTCTTGCCAATGATGTCATCCGATTCATCTTTCAGACACACCCTCTAGCAATGCCCACCCACATTCTAGCAAAGGCATCTCAAAATGGCAACATCAATGAAAACAATATAGCGTCACAACAAAAATTTTAAAATATCACCAATGTCATGTATTAGAAAACAACTTTAAATCCACAAACTCACTTTCACTATTGATTCTCTGATATTTAAAACTTAAGTTTAAACTAATGTAATTGCTCAATAAGACATATACCAGAAAAAAATTAAATCATAACAAATGCATGCTGTCACTATCTCTTTTTCTGCCTGACTTCTAATTTCCTACTGGGACCTTGGTGCCACTGCTCTATTTCAAAACTACTACCCCTCTTACCTATTGAAGGTGACACACAAGATATTGGAGGCGTTGAGATTCAATGGGATTCAATCTTCTGGGTAGCAGGGAGTGGTCAGCTCACCTAGGTCATCAGACTTGTAACTCTGCCTGCTTAAAACCAACTTCCATGGCTTTAGGTGCCCACCATGATGTAAAGACTGAGAATCCATTGGCACTAAGTGCTACAATATTAACAGTTATAAACAAGTAGATAAACAGTCATATTAGAAAGTGATACAAGGTACTTAAATTGCTGGTACAGTACGGAGAGGCCCTAAAGATATAAGCTGTTCTATTTTAATAGTTGCCTTCTTCACATCCTGCAAAGCTTAAAACTTCTAAGGCATTGATTAGAGACTATTTTCTACCAACTGGAGATAAAGCACCTCTGGAGCAGTTAGTGTGCTGATACATAGACTTGGAACTGTTCTAATATGATTGACCGTTTATCTACTTTTTAACTTAACTATTCATATACCATAGAATCTTGCATATAACGCACAGTTGTTTATAATGTGCATGCTGATTTAGCCCAAAATATTCAGTTAAAAAAAGAAGTTCATATATAATGCATGCCCTTAACTTTTCAAGATTTTGGGGTGAATGTCGACTTTTGTGGACAGGAGAGGTAAGGGCAATAATTAACTGTTAAAAAACCGTTAAAAAACTCACCGTTACAATAAAGGTAGACTCTCTTTGCTTGGAGGAATATTAGACTCATTGACTTGTGATAGCTAATCCCTACGTGTGCGTAAGTAGCAAAGAGCGAACAACGGCAAAAATGGCATTGACATCTGGCAACAGAGCCAAAGCGAATGCACAAAGCAAAAACACTCAGTGAATGACATTTTGCATATATTTTAATTTTTTTTCAATTGGATTCTGACTTATTGGGCTCCAACTGTGGTGCAAATGATATGGAGATCGAGATTGTAAATGAAAGTGAGGTACCGGTATTAGCTGATCGGTCGCCAGCTGTTCATGGTGCTGAACACGTTCGTGTAGCTGATGACAACATTTGCCTGGGAAGACCACCACTTCCAATGACAACAGGTACAAAACCAGCAGCACTGGCACTGTGACCTCCACCACCGCTGTCCATCCACCGACACTATCTCCAGACAACTACCACCGCTATAGCTGGAGATGGCAAACATGAAGCGAGAGTAGCCAGAGAACCTCAAACAGATATTTTAGTTTAATTTGTGTGTGACACCATTTCTTTGTGTGCTTTTCAGAAAACAGCCCTGAAGCCAGTCTCTGCTCGTCATCCACTCTTCTGCGCTGCTACTGCTGATGTTGCTGCAGTCAAAGATGGCTAACCTACAGCCACAACGCACTGCACACAGCAACAGATGTTTTATGTTGATCTATGAGAGAAACTATTACTTTAAAATTATGTCTCATGTATAATGCACACCCCAATTTTTAGCATACTAAAATATATGAAAATTTCACACATTATAAGCAAGATTTTCCGGTAATTGCATGGTTATACTCCAACGACTTCCTTTTCTTTGTGTTAAATTCAGTCAGTTCCTCTAATTTTCCCTGTGTCAGTCTCTCCCCCAATGCACTGGTGTTCTATTCAAGGTACACTTGCTCAGTCTCGCCAGATGGAAGGATAACTTTAAACTTACCACAGGAATGAATTTGGTGCATGGATATAAGGAATTAGCCAATCAACACACATATGAAATCCACACGCTTCTTTTAACAGGGTACCAAATGAATTTAATCTGTAAATGATGTAAAGCAATATATTTCACTTAAAATCCCTATCTTTATAACTGAAGACTTCATTTTATTACTCAGTTTAGCACATACTGTATGTAGTTGCAATCTTGTCTAAGACCTCCTTCAAGGTCAGCATATTAATCTGAAAAAGAAAAATAAAGCTCTCTAACATTAGAAAGAATAGATTCAATCAGCATCCAAGGAGACAGAGAGAGGGTGAAGTGTTTCTCAGTGCAATTGTGCTGCAAAACCAGCATTTAAATGTCAATTTTAGTTCACCACTTTAGAAATGAATGACCAAACAAGAGGCTGAATGTTTGCTAGGAAGCATTGTGAAGACTATGCTTTTTACAAGGTAAACAAGACTAAACCTTCCCGTAATATGGATTATACTGTCACTCACTTCTTTTGGATAAATCAAGCTTTTGACAAAGTGAAATCATGTGACACTCCAATGGATATTGTTATAAAGAAATGTACATTTTTCCAAGACTGAACTCATAATATTATTAACTGTATGAAGAGCATAATGGATAAAAACCATTACCATGAATATCAAGGAGACTCAGGAGTACACATGACAATGCGACCACAGATTTATAGATTGTTGAAAAGGTTATTGCACTCTACGGAACAATTGCAACAAATTTAAGGTGAAATTAAACTTTAGTATGTAATGAGATGCACATTAAAATAATTTTATTACACTATAAAAGAACTTAAAATGTATGAAACGTGGAGACCCTATATCTTGCAGGGTTATAGCACTGCAAAATTAGATAAAAGCCAAAACAAGTGCAAAAGAGAACCCACTGTTTTTTGATTATGCAGTATACCCGGACAGGTACCTGTTGTGGGGTTCACACTAGCTGTTTTTAGTCATTTTTTTAAATAGATGTTCCAAAATTTTAAATTACACATAGTGATTCTGTTTGCAGTACATCATGTCAGAAGCATCTGAGTGTTGCAATTTCTTTTTCAAAAATGTAGAAGTATTCATTGTGGTTGACTGATTCTCAGTGATGCTAGGATAGGCCCAGGCTCCTCATGACCCCACATTTAATTGGATAGATGAAAATATTTGTACATGTTAATGTTTAAAATCTCTGGTTGGTTCACCTTTCTCCTCTACAGTGCATACCAGGGATAGGACTAAGTCTTACATATAAGCTGCAAATCCTGATCTTCAAGTTTCAAGTCAAGTCTGTTTTTAAGGATGACATTCAAGCAAGTCGTGTCAAGTCGCTTGTTTTAATCAAGTCAAGTCATAGTTGAGAAGACTTGAGTAAAAAGGTGCTGACATTTTCACCACTATTTGGAACTAATCGAGTGTGAGTTTTTCACGCTTATAATGTATGACATATACAAACTTCTAACCTAAACATAAACTTTATCAGAGAAAACAGTTCTTAGTAAGAAGTAACCATGGCTGGTATCTTATATATAAACGTCTACACGTGGAAGGAGGAGGAGGAAGAGGAGGACAAAGTTTGCCTGGAGGAGAAAGGAGAAAGGAAAAGGAGAAAGGAAAGAAGAGTACTGTGTAGAGGTGAGCTCGTGTTTTGGGAACTGTGTTTGACTTGTGGGGACGAGAAAGGCGTTTCCCACAAGGAAAAGGAAAAATAAAAACTCTTGTGTGCTTTAAACCCATGTCCTACGTCTGTCTGTGTCAGGGCTGGCCTTTACAGTGTGTTTATATGTTTTGTTTTTTTTTTCAAAAATTTAAAATAATATAATCGCAACTCCTATACTTGTTCTTCAAGTGCAAGAGACCAAATGTTTCCAAAAAGGGGGGCACCTTGTGCCAAACAGTGTAATTTTGCCGTGCTTTGGAATACAACATCTAAACTTAGTACAGTGATAGCTGGCAGTTGGGGGCATAAAATAAACTTGATTCCAGGGCTGTGTATCATAAAATGTCTTGGTTGTGTACTGTAAAATCAAGGTTTTTTTTTTTTTAATTTTTGAAAGAAATCCTTAAAGCACCAATTTTTTTGTGTGTTTTTATTTTGTTGATATTGGTGTAAGCAAAGGTTTTTAATCATATAAATACTTTTAAACATTTGGAGTGCAGCCCTTGGTACTCATTTGTAGCTCATTTATTACACAAGCTGTTAGCTTTGGTTATTTAGGCACAGTAATACCAAAACCCCTTAGTGCAAAAGAGGTGTCACGCACACCCGGCAGTAGATCATCCTTCTGGGCTCTGCTAAGTTATGTACCTCCACCCCGGGTTGAGAGGGGGCACCGCCTCTAACCTTACCCTCTGTTTTTCCTTCCATCGTGCTGAGAAGATATCCAGTGATGATAACTGACTCAGCCCCTTCTGGTCCCCCAGCTACATATCTCACAGCTCCCCGAAGGAGACATCACTCGTTACGAGAAGGTGCTACAGAATGGAGCTTGTAATTTTCACAAGCTTCACCAGCTGATAAGAGGTTCCTTGTGCTGGGACCATGACTTTTGTTTGTTTAGTGCCATCAAGTGCACTTTTTTTTGGGACTGTCATCATAATTAAACGTGGATGTCCAGGTTGGTGCGCCAACATTCCATCCTTGTGGACCTGCGGTTCAATCTTAACTCAGACATCACTTAGTTTAGGTATCTAAACGTCTCAGCTATTTAAACATTATTTAATCCATGCCACTCAGGTAGCATATTGTAAAGTCTCAGCCTTTATTAAAAACACAATAGATGGAGTTATGATTTTGGTCATAACACCAGGAGCCTTACACAACACTCACAGACATCACTTATTATATACTAGCTGTGTAAGCCTGTGCTGTAAAAAACCCAGGGTCCTAGAAACTATTAAAATCGTCAGAAAAAAACTGAAATGTAGAGATGTCAGGTAATTAAAAGGAACTACTCTGGGCGTCTCTCTCCTAGGAGGATTCGTTTTGCCAACGTGCTTGCATCGCTTGTATATTAGTGGCGGGAGGAAAAGTAAAAGAGGCGGCATGGTGGCACAGTGGTAGTGCTGCTGCCTCGCAGTTAGAAGACCCGGGTTCGCTTCCTGGGTCCTCCTTGCATGGATTTTGCATCTTCTGCCTGTGTCTGCATGGGTTTCCTCCGGGTGCTCCAGTTTCCTCCCACAGTCCAAAGACATGCAGGTTAGGTGCATTGGCAATCCTAAATTGTCCCTAGTGTGTGCTTGGTGTGTGTGTGTGTACACCCTGCGGTGGGCTGGCACCCTGCCCAGGGTTTGTTTCCTGCCTTGTGTCCTGTGCTGGCTGGGATTGGCTCCAGCACACCCCCATGACCCTGTAGTTAGGATATAGTGGGTTGGATAATGGTTGGATGGAAAAGTAAAAGGGAGACCAGATTGCCGATGTTAGTGGTGTCACGCACAAACACATGGGGAGTGGCTGAAGGGCCCGACGGGTGCCGTGACCAGCCGTGCCGGGGGAGAGTGTCGGGGTACTAACCTCTCTTTTCTTGTTCCCTCAGAAAGACTGAAGCGCCACCATCATAGACAAACCCCGAATTCTTCTACTACCACCCGCTTCCAGGGTCCTTTCTAACCTCCGGTCCCCCAAAGATGGCATCACTTTTCCCGTCAACCATTACGACTTACCCCATCATTTCCTGTTGCACCATTATAAATTGTCCGACCTTCTTTATTTTGATGTCTTTTGTACTTTGGTTGAAAACACTGACTTTTTTGCTTTGCTTTACAGTATATGGTTCCTAAACACCCCCAAACCTTTATACTTGTTTGTGCTTTTTATTACAGCAGCTAAGCGACTTTGTCTTTCTTCTGAGGTTTCGTTTTGCAGACATGCTGGCCCCGCTTGTGTAATTAGCGGCTAAGCGAGTTTTCTGTTTCCTTGGAGGTGGAGCCCTTACCCCGACTCCACCTCCCACTTCCGGACTGGACAGACACACATCCACGCGTAGATGTTTATATATAAGATGATAAACCACCTAAAATGCCCTCCTCCACAACATCCCTTTTGCATGGCTTGGTGGCAGGAGAGATTTTCACTTGCATCAGAAGTTCATGGAGATCGAAAAATAAGTAGACTGTGAGTCGAGGAGACAGCTGTAGAGACAGGAGTAGGGTCCCATGGTTGAAGTGGTAAGTTATTTGGAAGAATGGTCCATCAATCATACTGTAGTGTCCGAAGCCAACTCCCTAGACTGTGTACCATTCTATATTAATCTTGAAATGACAAAGTTTAAAGATGTTGTTATTGTGTTGGTGATTTTTGACCCTCAGATCTTGCAGAAGGCCATTTGATTCTTTGCAGTGTAAATTGTGAATAACCAAAATTGATAATCACAAGTGTTAATCTCTCCATTGCTGCTGCCCTCCAACATCCTTTTTTGGTCCTGATGACTTATGCAGTTATCGAGTGCTTAACAGTATATTAATGGAATGTAAACTGAAAGAATGCAATATCAAAAATCGTAACTTTGGTATTATAACATTAGACTTTATAAATCACGTATCTTAAGTCAAGTCGCAAATCATCAATAAACAAGTTTAAATCAAGTCGAGTCATTTTTTTAAATACTGTCAAGCAATTCACAAGTCAGAAAGATCAAGACTAAAGTTACCCACCTCTGGTATATACCATAAATGCTGTGCATATTAGAAAAGAATTATGAGAGGGTCAAAATTTTAACCCTGAGTTTTCCACATATTTCCACATTTTAGGAATCCATGAACACAATCTGGCAACTTTCAGAGTGATGCGGATCTGTGTGTTTGTGTCAGGATTGGAATCTGTGGAAACGATAACTTAAAAACAAATCACTTAATCTAACTAAAACATGCCAGAGCATTTGCATTGCAACTATATTTCAAAATATTTACATTCACGACAAATATTAATGACCAGTAACAGCGCACTGCATAATAACGTGCAGTGAATACACTTGACTTGAGCATTCCTAGTTTTCATCCTCTCTCTCTGTACGTTTAGCATTTGTTTGCTCAGAGGTTGATGCGCTTACTTCTTCGTGAGCAGCTCTTCTTTTCTACACCCTAGCGGCCTGCTTCTTCTCTTCTTTCGTCGGCATCTTTTTGCATTCAAACTGATTAAGTCAGTGTTTGTGTTGCAATTACTTAGTACGTTTTTTTCACTTAAGCTAGCACTTATGTCTTCAATCTGCCTCAAGAATGATTTAAGATATGAAGAGGTAGGGGAAGTGATGGCGAAGGTGGTAGGGAATGAGAACGGCGTCCATACACATGCGCCACACTGCCGAGAGTTGATTCTACAATAAAACAAAATACAAATAATAAGAGGAATAACCTTGGTGGTCAATCATCACCCCGAAATCGGATAGTAGACGTCACATAGTATATGTGTACCAAATTTCAGGACAATAGGTCAAAAGGTTTGCGAGCTACAGGGGATTTAAAATCCTGGACAGACAAAAAGACAGCCACAATAGCGTATTATATAAGAAGATTTTATTGAGCCCCATAACGGGAAATGGTAAAAGTCATTTTTTTCATCAAGACACAATTCTTTCATTTCATTCCTCAATGACATAATAAAACATTGGCTTGTAACTGTTACTGCTATAATCACAGCTTTATGGAGGTGAAGTCATGTGGTGGACACATGGAATATTTTCGTGCTCTTCATTGTGACTGACAACTAATACCGAATGAGCCACTCATTAGTAGACAATTTTATGTTTGCTCAGAAGCAGAAAGTCTTCTGAACTGTGTAAAAAGCCCATGAAATGGGAGAAGATAAATAATAAATAAGAATGGGCCAAGTTTTTTGCCCTGTGCAACACCTCAATTAAAAGAAAAAAGTTGGATTTATGGATACCAATAAACACAGCCTGCCACCTAACAGAAAAAAACTGACACCATAGCAAAAGCTTGTCACTAAGGTCTACATATGACTGAAGGACTGAAAGTGGAGAGGATGACGCACGGTATCAAAAGATCCAGCAGTATAAGACAAAATAATTGCCATTTTCAGCAGATATAAGAAGACCATTTATTTTTTTTAAATATAGGAAATTTAATTGGGACACAGAAAAACTGGTCTTTAATAATCAAATTGCCTTGACCTTTTTAAGACTGTATCCGACATATACAATTCCAGAAACATACTAACAATGTCTACTCTTCCAGCACACAAGACAAATGTGCTTTAAAGCAAGGCAGTAAGTAGGCAGAGGGTCCAGTGAGCAGGTGGAAGACTTAAGTTTATTAACAGTCTTATAAATAAGACACTGTCAACCAGACACAAGACAACAAAATCATATTCAGGACTGACCTGTGATCTCAAAGACAACAAACATGTAGTTATTGGGTTGGAGGATTCAAGGTATTGATAAACAGACTAAGCGACCTCTTGAAAATAAGAAGTGGATTTCTTACAAATGTCATATCATGGTGACATTGATGAAAAATGTGAAGGTTGCAAGAGTTTACTTATGGCAGAAATTACGTGATTTACACAGGGTCACACTTGGACATCAGCAGTCTACGATGGGATAAGCTTCTAAAAAGAAAATGACCAAGTTTGTTTTTGTGTTTTGCGGAGGTTGGTGTGAGTGACACAGTGGCTTAATGGGTGATACTAGTCTTGATTTGTAATTACTGCTTTTGGTAGGACTCTGCAGCATTGCAGAATGCAGTTTTACAATTGAAGTGTCATGGGTCCGGTTAGCACTGAGCCGCAGCTCTTTTTGGTTGGTCACTAACTGTGTAAAGTTTGCATGTTTTCCCCATGTCTGCATATTTTTTCTACCAGTTCCCCAAATTCTTCATCCTATCTCAAAGACTTGTGTGTTAAATGTACTGGAGATGCCAAGATGAGTGGCTGTTGAGTGCAAGCATATTCTGCATTTACATTTATTTATTTGGCTGACACCTTTATCTAAGGTGACTCGCAACATTTATGATACAATTGGTGACATTTCTTTTGGTTTTCTAGTTGGAACACAGGCAGGTCAAGTGACTTGCTTGGGGTCACACAGTGTCAGTAGGGGGATCTGAACCCACAACCTCAGGATTTGAAGTCCAAAGCCTTAACCAGCAAACCACACTGCCTACTCTGTAACAGACCTGCGATAAGCCATAATCTATCCAAAAGAGTAAAAAGAAAAGGGAAAAACAGAGGGCTGGATAGGTGAAAAAAATCAGTCTTGTGGATAATAACAACCTGCACCATTTTAATTCATAGAAAGTTGAATCGTTAGGACGGAGGTTATTAGAGGGAATAAACACATTCACCTACCAGAATAATGTGAAACATATTGCATACAACTCCAACAATAGTCTTAACTAGACTCCCAAGATAAAAACACATTTTAAATAACGTATACAATTTCTCAAATTCATCCTCCAACACTTATTCATGTTCTTGGCTGTTTTTAATTGAGATTTGTACTTCTTAACAATGCATTAGTATATTTTGGCTTAAGCGTTGACCATTTTAATTGTTTCTAAATAATTTAGTATTTTTTATGAATCACATTGCAATTATTTCAACACACAGAAAACCAAAATGTAATCAATGCTAGTAACATACATTTATGTTTAATATCAAATAAAATCAAATCAATATCAAGCTCCTTCTCCTCCGGAAATCAGACAGCCATGTGAACAAAGAGCTCAATACACATTAGTCTCCACTATATGCTGAGACATCAAAAAGTTGAACAGAGACACAATTGTTTATCTTAATTTAATACTAATACATTCTTGCCAAATTCTTAAAATGCCTTGGACCACTTCTTACAAAGAAAATTTGATCTTGTCTAATTTTAAGTCATATTCCCAGTGACAAATGCAGGGTGGAAGCGAGTTCATCAAACTGGGTATGATAAGAAACAAGCAAGCAGTGTCATATTGGATATCATGGTAGATGTTTCTTAAAGGAATACTCCACTCAAAAAAGTATTATTTTTATCTGTTACTTACTCCATGTTGTATGTAGTAATGGCCAATAAAAAATTTTATTCTTGTGCTTTTATGGAGAACAGAAATAAAACTTTTGACACAACAGGGGGCCAAAGCTGAACAAAAAGAAAAATGTCCATGTAAGGAAATCTCAGTTTATTAACCCATATGTCATTAATCCAATTGTATGCTCCTAACTTACAAAACTCACATATTTTAGCTGAAATTTTGTTAAATAAACCTCTTTAGAAAAATGCTCTCATTAGACTCAAATGGGAATGACCTTTTCAAATTAGGACCCGCCTCACCCCTCCTGACCAATGATTGAGGGAGAAGTGGGTCTTCGGTTCAAAAGCTCAAACCCATTTGAATGCACACCCCAGCCAGTTATGAAAGGGTTTTCCAGAAGTACTTATTTAACAAAACAAAACACGCACATTTGGAGTGTTGTTCCAAAAAACCCTTGCGTGCCTACTTAAAAGACCCTGAGCAAAAATGCAACTCTAAGCAAATACACGTCTTCTCTTCAGTACACACACACCTACTGTGTTCCGTTAGCTTCACTTGACAATTCTGCTAACATCATGAAGGGACTGCTTACCACATGCCAGACTACTTTCTCATATGACATAAGATGTTGTGCCCCCTTAACTCCATCCATTTTATTATGTAGCCAGGCAACACTAATCTGTGGCAGTCACGTAACTGGAGGACTAATATTTAAAAAGGGAGCACAACCCTCGGTGGGGGGCTGTTGTAGCAGCCTGAATGAAAGCCATCAACCATTTTGTGTTTAGTGTCCAGTATCATTCTGAATTCTGCATCTTGATACTCCTGCTTGTGTTTCTTCTTCCTGCCTGTACTTTTAATTTTTTGCCTTTTATTCTTTTCGATAGACCTTTTGCATTTGAGTTTCAGTTTTCTTATCACAGAAGCCAGTTTGTGAGTGACACCATGAGTGGATGAACCACCCACCAGCAAGCAGTCAGCCAGCATGGCTATGACAGTAAGAAAGAGTACCCAGAGAGTGCAGTTTGACAGAATGAAAGACAAATCATCTACTTCCTGTGCAGATGGACCAAGATAAAGGGCTTACACAAAAGTAGCATCTCATTCTCTGTGATTCTAAGACCTGGTCAACACTGGCCACTCACATACAAAGGACTGAATCTTTCCACCTGTGATGCCAATACTAGATACTTTGACTTAATTGATATACTAGCCATCCCCCATGGCTCCGGCCACATAGTACTGAAACAGGACAGTGAGGAGGGCCCCACCCGGCTCCCCACTCCTGACGTCACGCTTCCCACCTCCCCACGGCCCGCAGCCTCTGTCTCAGATTAGCGCAAATATAATATCAGCAAACTATGATTCTTAGCGCGATGAGAGAATTCGCAAAATCAACCGGAATGTTCAAGCAAATTACAGAAAAAAAACTGATCTATATCTGTGAAGTAGTTCTCTCGTTCGCTAGCTAAGCGGAGGTAAGGTACACACCCCGAGGCTAGCACGAGAGTGAGGAGGTCCCTGTCCCCCTCCCCTCGGCCACTGCATGTCTCTCGGATTCATGCAAATAAATAATGGCGCAGGCGAACTATGATACATAGCACGAGAGAAGTCACAAAATCGACCAAAATGTTCAAGCAAATTATAGAAAAAAACCTGATCTAAATCCGTTAAGTAGTTCTCTCGTGAAAAGCAGACAGACATACAGACAGATTTTATATATATACTGTATATACATATATATATACTGTATATATTATATATATATATACTGTATTTGGACGACTTCTTGTGGAGCTCCAAAGTTATCTTCTGCACTGCCCTCAAATCTAAGGATAACACTGCCTGTCCCTGACTCTCACCTTTTGGCCATGTTACATGCCTGGACACTGTCATTCCAGCTCAAGGTGACAATTCACTCACAGGCTTGAAAAGACTTACATGTCACCCCTATCAGACATGGATACAGCAAACTGGTGAATGGACACCACACAGCTCACTTCAGCAGACCTCTGTTGTCCATGTTTGACATTGAATGAATGAATGAGTGTTTACTCTTAGTAAAATAAAGACGATGAAGAGTTCAAGGCTGTGGTAAAGGCCAAGCAGCACTAATGAGTGAATAGTCAGGACTCATTGGATGCAATGTTACCAAGTTCCATCCATCCATTATCCAACCCGCTATATCCTAACTACAGGGTCACGGGGGTCTGCTGGAGCCAATCCCAGCCAACACAGGGCACAAGACAGGAAACAAACCCCGGACAGAGTGCCAGCCCACCGCAGGGCATACACACACACACACACATACCAAGCACACACTAGGATCAATTTAGGATCGCCAATGCACCTAACCTGCATGTCTTTGGACTGTGGGAGGAAACCGGAGTACCCGGAGGAAACTCACGCAGACATGGGGAGAACATGCAAACTCCACGCAGGGAGGACCCAGGAAGCGAACCCGGGTCTCCTATGTTACCAAGTTCCAGAGGGTAATAGAATATAATAGCCTTAAAATATATTTAGGGCAGCCCCTGAACCTAGATGATCTAGAATTCCCCCAGTGAATGCTAAGTATAAGTCTGGTGTTAGGGCAGTGTCTAAAAGTGGCTAAGGACTTTGATCATAACCCACAACATGGCTAACTCCATTCTCAAAGCTGTGTCACTGCATGAGCCTGAGCAAGCCTTTTACCTTACTAGTGTGCCAGTACTTCTTCTGCAGAAATATGGTGCTGATATTCATCACTGAAAGGTGAAATATAAAATAACTGATTCAATGGATGGATGGATTCAATGGAGTGCCTTGATATAAAATACACTGACTAAAAAACAAAGATGGGTAAGTTGACTAGCTGTATCATCAAGGACAATATCTACAAAGGTAGATTTGTCTTAGTTATTTTAATATTTTTAACTAGCTAGACTATTCATCTAAGTCAGGTTGAAATCTAAGTAATAAGCATAGGCCTGACGTTTTTAACTTGATATATAGGCTGTCCATTTGGTCTGGTATAATAATGTGTAACCAATTCCTTTCTCTCATGGCGGCCTTTTCCTCTTTGGACACATCCATCTGTCACAGATACACTGACACACACTTGTCCTTTTATTAAGGTAGATAAGCTGATTTGTGTTAATCCAGCATTAACTCTCTTTTAGACATATGCAGTGTTAATGTTTACAGTGCACCATCCATTGAAATATATGTTGTAACGCATATAGTAATAAAATGCATTACAACTTTCATTCCAGCATATGGTGCATCACAAAAGAGCATTGCTTTTATGAATCCCATAACAAATGGCATATAACAGAGACGGGTGGACACACAGATACCAAGACACACACTTGTCCTTTTATTAAGGTGGATTCATTCTGTGTCTGCTACACTAGCCTGAACACTTTAACAGTAAATTAAAAGGAAATCAAAAACATTTTCTGTTTTTCAGTATCATTTTGTGTTTAGCATCACTACAAATGCTGAAGGGGAAGTGAGGCAAAGACATTTGTGTTTCTTATAATGTTCTATGTGTTGGTGGTTTGCTACCTTGCAAATTACAAAAGTCAATTTATACAATAAAGGTAGACTTGACTCAATAAACCCATATTCATAAAGTGCTAAGAAAATATTCCTTTATCCTTGTGGGACAACACAATACTGTGAGCAGTGAGAAGGAGGAGAAAACGAAG
Source organism: Erpetoichthys calabaricus (assembly GCF_900747795.2). Classification (NCBI taxonomy): domain Eukaryota; kingdom Metazoa; phylum Chordata; class Cladistia; order Polypteriformes; family Polypteridae; genus Erpetoichthys; species Erpetoichthys calabaricus. The sequence continues at coordinate 302,756,792 of NC_041395.2, read as the reverse complement.
GATTAAGCAGAGAAGCCAGAAGTGGTGATTGCAATCCAAAGTTCAAGATCAGGCCGGTGCCGCGGCTCAATGTTTCCTTCTGTGTTCTACCCAATGCTGCATTATTCCATTTTGACACACTCATTTTATAAGAACAAGCTGTCATTTCATTCAGAGAAGGCTGAACTGCAAAGCAAAAGAAAAGCAAAGGGAATGGCATTATTTATGACTTCCATAATGGTCTATTAAAAGACTAAATGGACAAATTATTTATTACAATGCATTCACAGCAATAGTGCAATGAAAAAAGGCTTGAACATCATGTAAGAAACGGATAAGTTAGCACCATATACACTAATTGTTATCTATGAATATGTGCAGACAAACTCACTTTTATTAGAATTTTGCAGTTTAATTATCTAAATCAGTGTACTCTGCAGGCAGAAGGATACCCAGGTTTTATTATCGGAATATCTGGGGCTTTTCATTGTCTAAATAACCCAACCTTCAAGCAATGAGGAGACTTTTATGGCTTCTTCTGCCAGTGGAAATGGCATATAAAATGTAACAAAAGTGACTGTGGAAACATCAGACCTGTGACTAATGGAGAAAATGGTAGGCTGTGCCAGTGTGTCTCTAAGGAATAGCAGAATGAATCCTTAACAGGCACAATTGCAGCTAAATGAGGAGCCTTTAAACCTAGGCATGGAATGATCAGAAACTGTCCTTCTGCAGCCGCCAAAGAGCTCTGCACACAGACCCCGGGCTCTGCATACAGCGTGAAATACATCATTACTGAACTCCTGTTTTTATTTTAAAAATTAACATATTTCAAATGACTGTCACATACAAAAAAAGTGGAAGCCCAAATGTCAGTTTATCACACCTGATGATGCTGCTCAGTTTGTAATCATAGTGCCCATCAGACATCACAGTAATAAAGCCAGTTCTAAGCTTGCAAGATACATTAGGATAGGCTCCCCAGTCAAGATTAATAAAGAAAAATAGATAGGCCAACATATAGCATTACACATATGGTTTAGAAAGAAATAGGGAATTAACACAATCCCTGGCAAAGGTAATGATAATGACGTTAAATATGCAATGAGACGTTGACATCACAAGGTAGTGCCAAAGTACTGAGCTCAGCTTCAATAAAATGACATCATGAGCACCCAATGGAGTCTTCTGGAATGAGAACTTCTGCACAGAGGCACTTGAGCAGTGAATGCTTACAGAGAAATGCAGTATCTCAAGATGTCCGATTCGGTGTGTGCCTCCATGGCTTCTGTGATTGAGGGTCTGCTTACATTACTTCAAACTCACTTTGTTAGCGTTTTGTTAAACTCATACTGTACGCCCCATATCGAGGACTGCTCTGCAAATTAGGAACAAACAGGCAAAAAGCACCGCTATTCTTCAGCACTTCATACACAGGGCAGTAAACCTTGCATAAGCAGAAGGCGTATGCGTACTTAATTTAATGCATTTTGTAAATATGTTCTAATGGAATGATAAGATATAAATATTCCTTGTGAAATCCTAACTTACTGACAAAGGCCAAGGGGCAGATTTTTGCATACAACAGTGATGAGGAAACAGAGAGTAACTAATTATTGTAAGTTTCATTTTCAAGATAACATATGAGAATATGGCTAAGTAATTGTATTGCAAACCTTCAGGGGACATCACTGCAAAAAAACAGATCTTATTGAAGACATTTTTTATTTTAATTCTACTTCTTCTGAGTGAAATGCTACACACATCCGTAACACAGCTTACTGTAGCCTCTGGCACATATTGAAGGTGTTAATCGACACAAATCACTACTGAGCAGTTCACTGGTGCTCATCATAATCACTAATGCAAAACAATAAAAAAAAATTAAAAGGATAGTGAACCAAAGGAGCTGCTGTAATTAAATCCTCGATTTAAAGAAATTCTACTCCTTTTGACCTGACACACTATGACACATTCTGCATCTGTCTACTGCTTTTACAACGTAAGTAAAAGCTTTAGCTGTGTCCTCTGTAAATACTATCTATTTATTCATCACAATACTGTGAACCAACATAGATAGATAGATAGATAGATAGATAGATAGATAGATAGATAGATAGATAGATAGATAGATAGATAGATAGATAGATAGATAGATAGATAGATAGATATGAAAGGCACTATATAAAAGATAGACAAATAGATATGAAAGGCACTATATAAAAGATGGATAAATAGATAGATATGAAAGGCACTATATAAAAGATAGATAGATAGATAGATAGATAGATAGATAGATAGATAGATAGATAGATAGATAGATAGATAGATAGATAGATAGATAGATATGAAAGGCACTATATAAAAGATAGATAGATAGATAGATAGATAGATAGATAGATAGATAGATAGATAGATAGATAGATAGATATGAAAGGCACTATATAAAGGACAAGGGTGTCGCTGGCAATAAAGCACATGCACACATGTAATGCATATTTGTGTGTATGTTTGTCTACTGTATATAAATATTTATCAAATATAATTTAGACTATTTAAACTTAAAAAACAAGGCACATGGAAATGTGAAATATGTATTTAGAGCATATGGAATAATAAATATTAAAAAAATAAAAATTTAAATTTATTCGACAAACAGGGACAATCATACATATTTTACTGCATAAATCTAAAAGTCAATGCACATGGACACATGCAGGTAATTTATGTAAAGGATAGATAGATAGATAGATAGATAGATAGATAGATAGATAGATAGATAGATAGATAGATAGATAGATAGATAGATAGATATTTTAGTATATTGAGTTATAAATAAGTAAACGAAAGATGACAGCAATTTAGACCTTGAAACATACAGTATGACATTTATCTTTATTTAAAAGTCTGAATTATATTTTAAAAAAAAAGTATTTTCATTTTTGGCCAATTGATACTTTAACTCTGAAGCAAAGTAAGATTGAAAATGTGATGAAAATATCTGAGTCTTCTCTATTTAGTTTAGAGACTTATTACATATCAGAATTGTATCAGCCTGCAGCACAGTGGGATCTCAAATCCAAAGCAAACCAAAAGGTTTGATATCAAATGCAATTTGTTTTCTGTATTTTCTTTTTTTGAGTATACTACATGGGATTTCCCTAGGACTCAGATCTCATAATATGTAATGGATTTTCACTGGTATATGTGAAGAAAACAAAAAGCAGGCAATGTAACTTGGAGTAAACGTTCCTATACTTAGGACAGTATTTTCAATGGTCACACAGTGTCAGCAGCAGGATCTAAAGCCACGGCCTCAGGGTTTGAAGTCCAAAGAATTAACTACTACACCACTGAACATTATAAACAGCTTTGTCAATAATGCACAGTGCAAGACTTTATGTAATCCAAAAGTTGATTGATCGATTGATTGGCTAACTGGCTCAATCAAAATAGAGCAAATTCATTGATACATCCATTAAACACCATGTAACCCAAACATAGTTTTAGGTATATATTTTTTTGCTATTTTAATCTTACTATTAAATCAAAGATTATTTTTTTCATTTAAATATGATATTTCTGAGAATAAACATTGATGTATTGCACTTTCTTTAAATGCAATTTTCCAATATCCCCATTACAATATATGAATAATCTATTAATTTGCATTCTTTTTTCATAATTGCCTACATTACATCCATCTGGTAAAATGAGCCTCCCTTCACCTTTACACATATAGTTGCAAGAATCCAAAGAATGATCCAGAAAAAAAAAACAGCAGTCCTTGAGTTAAGGTTGTTTAGAAAAGCGGATGGATGGATTTTATTAACTACTACGCATGCAAAGCCCAGTGCATTTGGTTTAAGTTGCTCATACATCCCGTGGTATTCTGAACCCACAGCATGACTTTACTTTTTCAATCAGCCCTTTGAGAGTTCTGAGATAATTAGGTTGTGTTTTTTCCCCACAAACACATTGCTTGCAAAAAACTTTGTGTCACAGCCACAAACATGTAATGAATACCTTGTTAGCCATGCCAGATAAACTGTAAAACACAGAGTTAAAAGCCCACACTACCTAGCCTCACTCAGACTTCACTGTGATGAAAGACAATTGACAATTATACTAAGAAAATGTCTACTTTAAGGCTGTATATAAAGCTACAGAAATCACTGAGGCACTATTAGGGGACAGAGCTTCATGTAACAATTAAATGAATACAACACATGTCTGGAAGCCAAAGGCACAGGATGAGTAATTAGGAAATGGCGTTGTTTCCCTTGGGCTTCTTCTGTAAGTGCTATTTAAACTTTTTATAACAAAAAAAAAAAAAAAAAACGATTAAAAATGCATAAACAATATATATTTATTAACTTTGTTTGCACTTCATGTTGATGCCTTAATTTGCTTCTCTGAATATTAATTTATAATTACTAAAATATTTTAAAAGTGCCAGTATATTAAAGTCCATTAAACTCATCAAAAACAATAGCAATCTTGATCAAAACACCATCTTGAAAACATGATTTCAACTAGTATTTTATACATAAGTATATTCAAGAATCAGAAACCATAAATTTTAACACTGATGTTATTTGCTTTGTTAGAAAAATGTCACACGCCCCTCCTCAGATTTAAAAAATAAAAAAAATTAAATATATCAGTGAAATGCTCCTTCTCGTGAATTGTGAGTCGAAACAGTGGCATATTCCTCGACTTAATGTTAAGCCTGGCAGGGCTGCAGATTAATAAATCATGTCCAAGTGATCTTGTTAACCTCTGACCTGCACAACTCCTGTGCTTTATGTTTAGATAATCGCCTGCTAAGCCCTGACTGCACTGGACGCTCTGCTGTCTCATCCCTGTCGGGTGGAACAACTTAAAGAAAAAACAGTTTTGCCTGTTAAGCACCGGCATGTTTCAATACAGGTACTATCCTAATATCCAGTAACATGTTTTCTAAATATACAAGCCTATTAGATTAAACCATATTATGCATAATTAATAAAATGGCTAGAAACGAAAGAATCTATTATGCTGAAACATACCTTTGTACAATATACTGCAGTGCAATTATCATAAAATTCAGAACTGTGCAGTTTAGAAACACGTCAGCATGCTACGCTCATATATTACTCTGACTGATTTCGCCCATACGAAAACATGAAGTGTTCCCAGTTTTTGGACATCTCAGTTGCCAGAAGTCCCTCGTAATTTGCTGCAGCGCTCATTCTGATGTTCTCAAGTTCTTAAGCAACACCGCATCTCGTAAACTCTGATAAATTACAAAGGACGACTCAGCCTTTAGATTCTTGAGGCATCGCTGTTATTCAGATACCTTTCTATTGCGTCTGGAGAAAACGAAGAAAGTAACACATCACAAGACCCTATAAAACATAAGGCCAGCGCTCTTGATCTTTGTTTCGTCCTGCAACATCCCTGTTCTTTGCATTTTTATTATTACATTTACAAGCGTTTAATCACCCGGTCTGTCTCACTTTGTAACAGCCAGAGAAAGCCGACCATCACTGCAAGGGGACTTACTTGACTGAATTTATTCTTTCAAAGTTATCATTTCGAAATGCATTTATCTTAAGCCTGCATTTACGGGGATGCGTTTCATTCATAATATGGTTGTAGCTTCCCAGTACCCCCAGGGGGCCCTGAATCCCTGGTTACAAATATGCCAAATTCTTAAAGGTACGGTGTAAGACGCAGAGCAGAATGACGACTTTTAAATAGGCTCGCGTCAGCACTGACTAAAGTACAAAAGCGGGATGGACAATACAGACAATATGCAAGCAATATGCAAGTCCCCGGAGCATGTCTGCGGAGCATCCACCGAGTAGAACACAGCGTGCCGCCTTAAACTGCAAATCTTCTTTCGATTTTTTTCACCGACAAGCACACACGCTCTTCAGATCTTCACCAATGCAGACAATGATCACAGCGAACATGTTTTGTAAACTTGCGCCACAGTATATTTTGACATGTGCACCTATTTAAAGTCGCGGGTTTATGTCAATACAAAATGACCAATAAATACCACGTGTCTACAAAAGTAGGTGCGAGGCGGATTTTGCGGCGTGGACTCACCCCCAAACCCCCTGTACGGCTGCCCCTATAGCACCTACTTACACTGCTGTTTTGTCCCGACCAATGCACCATGGCTTGATTGTGAGCAGAATCCCCTGTCAACGAAAAGGTGCTGCTTGTGAGTTTGAACTCCTCCTGCCTTGGATTGGTCATTCTCCCTTCCTCACTTGTCCACATCAGTTCGGATCGGCTCGGTATGTGTCCAGTCGGCAGTGAATAGCTGCCGCCCGCAGGCATACGGCTCTTCTCCTCCGGTAACGGTCCGTAGGTACCCCTTTTGCCCCTGTGTCCATGGCTTTCATTTAGTGATGCCCTGATACGGTCGACCTTCTCATCATGACTAACGCTGGAAACTTTTTTGTCTCGACTAGCAGTCTCCTTCCTGTCTTCGGCCAGTTCCAGTAGTCCAACAGGAGAGAACTCCACGTCTACGTTGCGCTTTCGCACCGACCTCACCTTTCGGCTTTTAACTGAGAGACAGCCGGACTGGTGCTCTCTGCAGCCGAGTGCAGAACGGCTCTTTGCGGCGTCTGCAGAGTCTGCCTCATCGGTCCAGTCGGGATACTTTATAACGTCCCAGGGAATATTTCCGTCTGATATTCCACGATTGTCCATTTCCTGAAGTCTAAACAATCCCACCGGACGAGCTCCAGCCTGACAGGATCTGCAACTTATCTCTGCCTCGGTAAAAAGAACGAAAGATGTGGAGATGAGAAGCCACAGCACAAATACAATTTGCCAGAAAGGACAGAATCCAACCCTCCTCTCCATCGCGATCAATGAAACTGAGCTTTTCCTTTCTTTCCTTTCAGTGCAGACCAGTTTGAACAATGATAATCCCCAATCCCGGCAAAGAACTCCCTGGAAGTTGTCGGTATACACTTGCAGTGTTATAAAAGTGGTTTTCACAGAAGCTGTTCACGTTGGAGGATTTGATCAAATGAAGCGCCACAAGGGGGGCGGAGCCCGAACGAAGCCACGGGAAGGATTGACTCCTTTGCTCTTTCTTCTCTTTTCGTTCCACTGCATTAATCTTTACGCCGCTATAACCTCCCTTTCACCGAAATACACAGAAAATTACTTTTTAATACATCCTTTTCGGCGGACTGATCTTCCTGCAGGTTGTGCGCTGCAACGTTTCCTTCGCAGGTGGCCGAGATCCATTTCATTTGTAAACCTCGGCGCCAGCCAACTTTTTAGAGCAGAAGGTACCTGCGCAAAAGAGCGCTGTGCTGGGAGCAGGAAGCGAGACGCGGTGAGCTTGGCTCGGAGGGAATGAATATACATGGCATTGATTTGGAATCTGACTTTATTACATGGGCACTTTTGCTGCATGTATTGTGTTTATGCCTGGTTGTCATTATTAGCAAACAAGTTGAAGCGGTCAGTGAGATCTCTTTTATAAGCAGTTATTACAAAATTAAACATATTTACTTGTAGGCACATTGTAATCCTATTTGATATCTTAACCCTACCCTGGCAAAAGCACTCTTGTATATAATCGGCTTAGTCTGCACCTCTGTCCAACTGTGGACCAAATCTGTTCACATTATGTTAGAATGGATAAAAGAAAATTAAAAAAAACTTTTCAGGGTTTGTTGAATAGTGGTTAACACTCCCTTTATACAGTATATCGGTATTTATGTTCATTTTTTTATTTTCCTTTTCAGTAATCGGTAGACGCGCTATTTATATATCGTTATTCATTTAATACTAGTAGAAGAAAGAAACAAATTGCACAAACTTCAGAGGCTGTATATTCACTGCACAAGTCCGTTTGAAAGGCATTTAGACGCGCACTACAAGAAAAGATTACAGCTTTTGCAGAGGGTCTAACCAGAAGCGTGTACTTTCTTCAAAAGACCTGGGAATTCAGAGACACACTTCAGTGAAGCCGACAATTCTAAATTTAAATGTTTGTGCAGCAGGCAATCATTGCTTTTTTTTTTTTTTTTTGGAAACACATTTACCATAAACTGCTGATATGCATGTGCAAGCCCTAGTAATGGTTGCCAATAATGCAGTAATGTTGAATAGATACACACACAAAAACTGACTGACAACAAAGTGCTTGAATGATTTTTTTTTTTTATTTCATCCCTCAGTGTTTCTTCACATTTCTTTTTAAACTGACACCATAAGAAGGTTTAGCAGCTTTGATTATAGCGGCTCTGTTAACTGTGCTCCATGATTGATTACTTTGGTTCCAAAGAATAACATACTGCCAATGCTGCAGATCTACAGCTAAGAGTTTGGAAGGAGGTGTCATCTGATACAGTTGTGTATCAGCAGACAAGATGAGCGTGAATTTGCTATCACATTTGTTCAAAATCAGACCTGACAGACTTCATTCCCTATTGTCCAACGTACAGAAAGAGTATCAATTGCTATTTAATCCCACACCATTGAAAGAAACAACTGAGTAAGTTTCTGTGTGATGTTTGGGCTACTGCTCTAATTACATTAGAGTATCCTGTAGCAAGCGCTAGTACTGTATATAACAAGAAAAGCCTGAATTAGTTTTTCATTTTATTGTTATTTAAGGTTCACAATCAATGTCTTAGCCCAAAGGAATCTCTATTCAGATTGTTGCCATTCCATTAACCCAAAACACCATCCTCTTTTAACCCCACTGTTAATGAGTCCACAGATCAGAGAAGTCAAAGACGGCAACAGCACACCATTCATTTACAGAAAAATCACTTTCAGCCAGGAGTCCATCAACTCTCATAAGAGTCGCAAAGGGTGCCTGTAATAACTACAGCACTAATAGAGGTAAAATTATTAATAATAATAATAAAAGAATTTATATGAAGATTTATCACTATGTGTTTTTATAACCACAGTGCATACTAACAGCCATGTTCATGCAACTAACCTCATGTGTTATTTATGTTAAATCTAAATACGATACTTTTCTATTATCGTGACGCAAGGTTAAGATAAGGGAATGGGTGAGGGGTAAGGTAATTAAGTATTATTTTAACATTAGGGACTTAGTCAATTTTGCGGTGGGTTGGCACCCTGCCCAGGATTGGTTCCTGCCTTGTGCCCTGTGTTGGCTGGGATTGGCTCCAGCAGACCCCCGTGACCCTGTAGTTAGGATTCAGCGGGTTGGAAAATGGATGGATGGATGGATGGACTTAAGTCAATTGGGGTTAAGATAAGAGTAAGGGTTGGGATAGGAACATACAATAATTAACAATTAAAAATAATGGGGTTAAGATAAGGGAATGGGGTGGAAGACAGTGCGGGCAGTGGCCCCACCAACTTGCGTCACGATAATAGAAAAGTACTCTAAATACTTATTAGCTTGTGCAAGGGAATTAATATTCTGAATGTCAATAATTTGAATTAATTCAAGATCATTTTAATTTAAACAAACAGTTTTTAAATTTTATAAGTACAAAAAAATAAATCTATAGACTGGAATTGAGTGCTGTATGGAGCTTGTACCTTCTTTATTAGATAATGGATTCACATGGGCCGCCTTCTGGAAATGGAGGTTCAGAAAATGGAAAGCTGGGAGGTGCTAAGGAATTTGCTGTCAGCTGTTCCTTTGCCGTTTCCCACCTACAAATATCAAACGCAGTAATTTTATGAAATACAGGGTTTCTCATAATATAGAAGTGTAAGGCCCAAGAACATTCTTAAAAATACATGGCACTTTACTGGGTTGTGTGGTCCCTCATAGATCCATTGCTTGATAAAGAATCATTTCATTTTGGAAAGGGTACTTTGCATATTACATTAGTTCCTTGTGCTTTGAAAAGGTTCCTAATATGTGGAAAAAACAGAAATCTGATGTATAGTAGGCCACCTAGGAGGTTACTTAAATATCTAGAAAACCTCAACTTAACCTGTGTATGTGACTCTATGCAGTAAGACTCCTTTTAAAATCAGGAACTCATTATTTCACAAATCTCTTTTTATGTAAACTGGTATAGTTCTAAATAAAAGGTTCATTTTGGAACCTTCATGTGGATGGTCCTTTTGGGAACCAAAAGTGTTTCTCCTATGGCATTCCTCTCATGAACAACTTAGGTACCTTTATTTTTATAAGTGTAGCAATCATATAGTGTGGTCTGACTGTCAGTCTTGAACAATCTGCACATTAACAGTAATCACATCTTATTATATATTAGTCTGGAAATTAATGTGTCCAGTTCATGTAATGATTCCATGGCAAATAAATATGCTGTCAGAGACACATATGAGGTATTCTCACTTAAAAGCAAGAAGGTTATTAGGTTTTCTTCACAAGAGAATAAAAAAGAGCCGTGACTAATCTTTTTGTATATTTTAAGACTGCTATCAATATTTTAAAAGGTTATCATGTTATTTATATTTCTTTAATAAAAGGTCAAGGTATCTCATTTAGCAATGGTAGGATTCTGTTCACTTTTGTACAATGTTCCTTTGCGATGCTGTTTTACTCCTTGACATCTCTGTGAGCAGTCAGGATTTTCAGTTTTTGTTCATCACAAACAGATGTTACCCTTAGGATTTTGTTCAGCTCATGAATTGATAATTCAAGAGCTGAAGAATCACACTATCCCTACAATGTTTTTCCTACAGTGTCATTTTGAGGCTTTCATAAAGATTCAGGATGTGTAATAGGAAAGTATAATTCAATGTATTTTATCCTAATAATACCATCTGTCCATTTCCTCACTAGTTTATTGAATTGAGTGTCACAATGTAATGGGGTCTACCCTTACAGAACTGGGCATAAGGTGGAAATCAGCCCCAAAGAGAACACTAGTCCACCTAAGGGCATACACTAACATTCAGTGGTGTTTTTAGTTAACCTAACAACCATGAGGAAAAGTGGCACAGGCGTGAGGAGAGCCTGTCATGTCCCATACTCTTAAAACTAATGGAGCTTTTACTGAAAGGTGTGGTTCTTCGTAGAACCGTCACTTTACATTCAGGGAAGGGTTTTGGCATATGAAATTAGTTTTCTGGGTTTTGAAAAGGTTCCTATCAAGTGGAAAAAACAGAAATCTTTAATGCAGAGTGAGCTATTTACAGTAGCAGGATACTAACAGGCCAAGAAAACCTGAACTTAGCCTGTTAGTATATGCAGCAAGAGACCTTTTAAAATCAGGAGCCCACTGGTATCTCACAAATCTGTTATTGCCTAGTTTATGTTTATTTATGGGGCCTGTTACAAATCTAAATAAATAAAAGTTCTTCATGGAACCTTCTTGTGGATGGTTCTTTTGGGAACCTAAAATGGTTGTCTTATGGCATCACTCTGAAGATCCATTTTGGCACCTTTACTTTTAAGACTGCAGTACCAGGATTTGAAACCCGAACTTTGGGAATGTAAGGCAACAACAACAACAACAACAAAAACTAAACACTGCCTCAATCAGAATAATACAAGTGCAAAAAAGTAAGCACATTTTTCTTTATGCTTCTTAATATTTTCAATACTTAAAAATGAAAACTAAAAAGCTGCTGTAAGTTAATCACAGGTATGGTAGTTTACACTCTTAAAAATAAAAGGTGCCATAGATGGTTCTTCAGAGCGATGCCACAGGTGAGCCATTTTTGGTTCCTGAAACCCCCATCCACATGAATATTCCAGAAAGAACCTTTATATATTTAGATCCATACCAAGCTCCATACAGTAGATAACCATGAATAGATGGTAGCAGATATGTGAAACACCAGTAAGTCATGGTTTTAAAAGAACACTTGCTTACAATAACCCAGGTTTTTATAATCGGTAAGTGTCCTGCTGGGCAGTCTACGATATGTTCGGGAGTCCAGTTTGTTTTCTACATATTAAGACATTTTCCAAAGCACAAAGAACCAACTTCATATGCAAAAAATCCACCCCAGAATGAAACAGTGCTTGGTCTATCATTCTACGATTGAGCCATGCAACCCAGTAAAGAACCACAAAATGCCATTAAAGGGCTGTTATTTTTGAGAGCGTACTTAATCCAGATCATCTTCTTCCTAAAGTTTTATTGCAATCTGTAAAATATGGCTTAGTAGAATAACAATGACTAATTTAAATACTAACAATAAGAACATTTCAGTTTGTTTTCTGTAACTGTCCATATTTGTATTTACTATTAAGTTCTGTTTAAAATGCTTCATGTTATCTCTCTGTCTATAAACTTCACGTGTATTCCGTTGTTTTCTTAACCCCGTTATAAATTCCAAAGAGAACATATTTCTCTTTTAAGGAATTGATTATCATAAGATGATCAACGGCGTCTACTAGAATTCGCAAATGACTTAAATTATAACTTTCAGTAGCCTCCTAGTGCTTTTAAAAAGTTATTTACTGTAAAATAGGACACGGTGACTATTAAGTGATAGACAGTTATCAAGGAGGATTTTATGAGATCACAAATGTACAGTAACATTACCGAGACGAAATGTTGACTGCCCCTCCAACTGTGAGAGTAAAAAAAGAATAGCTTAACGGTGGGATGCAATTGTGATAACTTTCAACACAAAAAAAATGCGCTTGAGTCTTCTATGCGTACAGGATTTACGGAAGGAATGCTTTTCGCTTACCACTCTCTCAAAGAGCATTTAATGCATCTGCGTGTTTAAAGCAGGTCACTTAATGAGCTCAAATAACACTTTGCTTTTGTCGGACTTTTAATTATACTCACGGATAAAGGACCTGATAAAAATGGCATATGTTTGCAAGCGCAAAATCAGTCGGCTGAGCACGCGGTTGAACGCTTCACTACAAGTCGCCACAGGGAGAGACGGAGACGGCGCAGACTGCAGCGAGCAGAAACACCAAGGTGAGCGTAGTGATTGCCATTGCGCATAAGGTGCGTGCAGTCCGTTCACCGTTTTGAGACAAACTGCAACAGGCCGGGGCGGCACTATGAATCAACTGAATCAACGTCCTCGGTTTGAATGCCGCGTCCAATCGATGCCGTCCACGTTGTACCGTATGAGTGGTTAATCTTCTTTCCGTAATCCCACAGACATTGAATGTCCATTTCAAATTAGCCCCGAGTATGTTTGCCAGTAAGAGTCCTGTTCAAGCCTATTTCCAGCCTTGTGCCTTGTGCTGCCGGGATAGGCTCCGCCCACCCCGATTTGGATTACGCAGGTTGCAGAACATTACGCCATGCCGTGTAACTGGCTCTGCTTGGCAACTGTTTAGTGCCACTCTTGTCAGAGTGATCGGACTCTACGGGTATAGCGACTGGCGATCCACCCATCATTTTATACATTTTTTATGTTAATTGAGAAACAACGAGTATAATGGTAACCAAGGCATAAAAGATGCAGGTTTTCTTCATTCCATGGATTCACTTTGTGACTCTTGAGTTAAAGCACAGTGGTTAGCACTGCAGCCTCATGTATCCAGCTTTCTGAGTTGGATTACAGTGCCAGGTTGTTGGAAATATGGAATTTGAGCATTCGACCCTCGTCGGTGTAAGCTTTCCTCCCACTTGCCCAAAGTTCTACACATTTCCTTTAATAATAATAATTCGTTACATTTATGTAGCGCTTTTTCTCACTATTCAAAGCGCTCTCTACACGGGGAGGACCCGGGAAGTGAACCCACAATGTCCTTACTGCAAAGCAGCAGCACTACCACTGCGCCACCATATTTGAGCATTTTGTCCTCTGACCCGTACTGACCTTTCAGGGACACCCAAATGCCCCGAATTTAGTTCATTTTCAAATTTTGTGATAAAAATATATTTTTACTACCTTCTTACAGTACTTAGTTGTAACTTTATAAGTAATTATACTTTATTTTCTCAGATTCTCTTGACGAAAATAACCCAAATGTAACGAGAATACTCGTGTTTGCTGCCTGTTTGCAACTTGTTCAGTTGCTATGGTTGGTTGAGGACAGCGACACTCTTACCGTTTTGCTCTCCAGCCGCACTGCTGTGCAGTTCTGGATCAGCATTGCAGCATACAGTGACTGTCAACAAAGTGTGTTGTTACTACTTGCCACAGCCCACTTTTTTTCTAACTGCCTGTATTAAATAATAATATAATTTCTCTGTTGTCCGAATTAAATAAATATTTTCAAATAATTTCACTTTTACCGAATTTTTTTTTAGCTTGTATTAAATAAGTTTCAAATGATTTTGCTTTTGTTTTCCTCATAGCCCATTGAAATCCTTGTTTTATGTTTTTAACTTATGTCTCTACTTTTATATAATATATTGGTCTGGGTGTGTAGGGGGCATATATATATATATATATATATATATATATATATATATATATATATATATATATATATATATATATAAATAGTAATATAGAGAGAGATTTTAAGAGTGTCCCGTATTTCTAATTTTCTAATCTGGCAACCCTAATTATGGGGTCTGACATATCTTCAGTTCCATTATTAAAACTGCTGATGACAATGGTGGGGGTGGAAGGGGAGTGTAGGATTTTACATGTAACATCTGGACTTCTATAACTTTCTACTAATGGAGTATCTGCATGTGCCACCAAGCCGCTTTAGATGATTAAAAATGCAGTGGCATGTCTGGTACTCAACTAGCCAAGGTGGGCACATGTCACACCTCTCTTCAGATCACTAAATTGACTCCCTGTATTGGCACGAATTAACTTCATATCCTTGATGCTTGCCTACAAAGTAGTGAATGGGTCAGAACCTCTACTGTATATATGGAGACACTTCTGAGGTTCTATGCACCTTCTCAACCACTCAGGAGGCTGCTGGTATGAAATCTCTGTCGAGACTCTTTTCATATGTAGCTCCTAGCTGGTAGAACAAGCTGCTCACCTCCAATTAAATTGCTGACTCCCTCAGTGTGTTCAAGAAGCATTTGAAGACTCTCTTGTTTTGGTGAATTTCTGCCTAATTAATGGTGGCTTTATTAGGTTTCCGTAACAAAGGAATTGTAACAAGGTTTCATGTATGTTCTGAGATCTCCACTTGTAATGAGCAATTTTGTAGCCTTGTTTATAACATTTGTTCCCAAACAGTCCCCCAGATACTTACTCAATTATTTTGACCTCTCTTGTACGTTGCTTTCAATATAAGAATTGCGAAGCAAAAAATTGTAATGTCATGTCATGTAATTTAGACTAGTGGGGGCAGACAAATCATAAAAAAATAATTGCCTTTTTTAATTACAACAGTCCTGATAAACATTTACATAATATCTCAAGTCAAATATCATAAATTGCTTGTAATGTAAAGTTAATTATAACCTACATCTCACAATAACACATTTAAAAATGTGAAATTATGAAAAATATGTAGGTCCCATTAACAATATTGAAATGAAGGAAAACATTTTATTTTTCTTATTTGTTTGTCTTCATGTTGTACTTGTAGCAAAATAAACACTTTCTTATTTTCCAAACAAGTTAGAAAATATAACTTTCAGGGATTGGGTTCACTATTTTGGAAGACATGGAGGTTAGATGGCTTGGCTTTGCTAAACTGGCCCTTGATATGTGTGTGTCCATTTGTTTGTGTTTTCACACTTCAATGTTCTGGTGCCCCCTTTCCATATATTGCTCCTGCCTTCCACCTTTCCCATAATCATGCTCTGGACAAGTGGGTTTAGAAAATGGATGAATGGAATTTTGGAGCATTTTTTATTTTGTATTTACTTTATCAAAGAGACATTTTTGTTTATTAATATTTTGTTATGGTAGTGTGTATGACATGACAGAGGCTGCCTCATACACATCTGTTTTTTACAGGTAACACATTCAAGCATAAGCTGCGGGCATGCGCACACAACTCTGTGACAGTTTAAATAGATTGCACTGAATATTGATGATCTGTTTGCCGACAGGTGTAGTTATCTGAAAAGAGTAGAATCCTGTAAAACAATATACAAGTTGAAGTGACTGCTCTGAAGCTAAATTCGAAACAGTGACCTAATCCACAATGGACGTCATACAGAATGTACAGAATGAACATATGGGACAGCGCAGTTAGAACTTAAGTTTTGAAAAAATGCAATCTCGAAAAATCAAACGTAAAGGGAAAAAAATGTACATTCACAAAATAGTTTAGGAACTTGTTGATGTTTTAGGGTAGTTTAATAAAACTGAAAGCTTTTTATTTATGTCCATCTATTTTCTAGCCTACCTATTATTACTTCAGTTCTGACTTACACCTTCTATCTATCTATCTATCTATCTATCTATCTATCTATCTATCTATCTATCTATCTATCTATCTATCTATCTATCTATCTATCTATCTATCTATCTATCTATCTATCTATCTATCTATTGTGAATGACTGCCCAACAGGCAAGATATTTCCAGATAACTTGAGTTTCAGCAGGATGCCAAAAAACCCTTGCATGAGAAAGACTGCCATATTGTAAATGGTGAAATCTCTTCTCTGCATAATAGTGTGGCAAGAAAGTGGCTAAAGAGTCACAGACAAAATGATGTGAGTTGGGTTCAGAAGTGAAAACTCCAGAGCAAAGGAGACAGAAGGGCACCATGGATGAAGTAGATATTTTTTCACAGAATTCTAGTAGGCATTCGATCCGGCTAATGTTAGGGGAGCTTGATCCGCTACACAGGAAAGCATGGCTCCTGGTGATTGCCTTGAGGTGTGTGGAATTCAGACAGGCTGGAGATGACAGCAGACTGCTCGGCATGAGAGTACAGGTTGCTTGGGAGAGACCTGATTCCACATGGACCATATAAATCGTTGGATATAAGAATATGTGTAGCCATTATAGAAATCACTAGCCTGGCATTCCTTTGGCCAAACCAGACTTCCATACCCTGGCAGCAACTGCAACAAGGGATTTAAAGTCACTTAGTTACCTAAGGTCTATGCTTCATCTTCTAATAGGTCTGCACACATGGACTAGAAGTACTGAACTCCAAAGTAAAATCTATTATATTTGAATGAATTGATTATCAATTTAGTTTGGAACTCCATCCCAACTATACATTGCTTAATCCTCTTAAAATAGTCGGTTTGTGGGGTTCTCAGGACTATTCCGACAGAGTCAGGACAAATACAGCAATAAACCTTGCACAGGGTGCCAGTTTCATACACAGATGAGTTTAATGTGCATATGCTTGGGAAAGCCTGAGGACCAAGACAAATGTAAGGTGGAGAAATTGAAATCATGGCAGAGATAGTGATGCCACCAGAATCTGGACCCCATATCCTGGAGTACAAGGGACTAGTATTTTTCTGGATTAAAAGAAAAAATATATAATTTATAGGCTTTTGAAAAGTTCTATTTTGAACGAAAAATACCCTTACTTGTTGCCACAATGTCTTTCTATCTCAATTGCATATTTCATTTGGATTTTATTTTTCTCACACCTTCAAAATACATGTTAGGAACCTGTTGAGTTGAAAAATTGTTAAAACATACCAGATCTTGTCACAGGAGCATGTTCTCCATGATTGCAATTTAACCTGTTTTTATAGTGAAGTAGCCATATTTCAGATCTTAACAGTAGCAGGTATTTACATTATGACGTACTGCGTTTGAAGAGAACTGTGGCAGGTCCTCTCAGACAGTTAGAGAAGATGACTGGCAGAGATCAATTGATGCCTGTCTTTAGAATTTATCAGAAGAGTGGTTGAAGTCATTAGCCAAATGTCAGCAGACAAGACGTTAGATCGTTTCCCAAAGTTCAAGGGGCTAAAATAATTAAAAAAAAAAAAAAAAAAAACAAAACTCTTACGCCAGTCATTAAATTTAAAGCCAATTAGACTGAAGCACAGACTTGCTACATCTGCTTATTTAATTCCAACTGTCCTCTTTGTATTTTCTGTTGGCACAGTGAGTTATGAGCAACTACAAATATGGTAAAATCTGACTGGGAGATGTGCGTTGTTTCAAGAAACTAGAACAAAACATACTGGTTTCAAAACAAAATCCAGAAGACTAAACCATAAGTGAAGTGAAAATAAGAACTGCATGGAGTCATTATCAAAAGTATGAATCTTTAACCAGAAGGTTTAAATCCATAATCTCAGAGAAAGAACTGAACTATTAAACTGAGTTATTGCGGAACGTTTATGAGGTGATATGTAGTGGCACTTTGCAGACAGTCCTTAGCAATGGTGCAGTGTGGCCTAGCAACTCACCAACCAACAGCTGAGATTCTAAAATGGCAATGAGATTCATTTAAAAATAAACAACACAAATATTAATACTAATTCAAAACACACATTTAGTTATGTTTCTTGAAAAGCTTTAGGAATATTCTCAACAAGCAAACAGTAAAAATATAGCTAAAAAAAGTCACTCGTTGGCTTTTCCTTTAATTCCTTAAAGTCTGAACTCTTGTTAGTGTGCATGGTGCTTGTTAATTATATGATTATCATGACATAATATCATGTTTCATATAGTGTGCACATCACGTTTTCCGCTGTACACAGCAATTGAAGTTCCAAAATGGAAGAGCCCATAAAAACAGCTACACAATATGAGATGATGTCATCAAAATGGCAACAAAAATATAAATAATAAATTATATCAAAATTAAAGCAAGTGGCATATTCTTGGCACCATGACATTCTTTATATTCTTACCCTTATGATTAATCTCTGTTTTGCTGGTTGTTCATTTCTCCAGGTATTCTGGTATCGTCCCAAATCCCAAAGAAATGTGTGCATTGGTTTGACTGATGATCCTCAAGTAGGACTAGCAATGGCGTGGCATTCTGTTCAGAGTTATTTTCTGTTTTGCCCTGACTGTTGTTAATTTTTGTTTTTTAGCCTAAAGATTTATTTTTGACAATTTTTGTACAAATGTATTTTATATTTAAAGTATTTGTTTATTTTTCTCTTATAACAATGATATGACGGAGGCCTCCATTTGGTGCACACTTTCAGTGGCTGTGGCCATGTTGTTTATAGTGACAATGCTCAATGCTGTCCAAATCACTGTCAGCATTGTAACATATAATGTCATCACAGAGGCACTATTTAAGATGGAGGCACAGTAATGATAGTATCCCTGCTTCAGGATAAGTTAAAATAGACTTTGCATGACTACTATATTCTTGCTAGTTAGGGCTTTTCAACTTCTAGTCTACTGTAGTGTTGCTTTTGGTTCTATTTTGTGACAACTGAATTTTAAATTTTGCTTTCCTTTTTCACCTAGTATTCTTGTCACTTTCAGTAGTTTTTGGCCTTCACCAATACTTTTCACCACATAAAGAAATATTCAACTCAAAAACACAGGGTTGCTCTTTTTGAATTGTAGACCCACCTCTCTCCTTTTTTCATATGTCTAGAGTCCTATTTTTAACTCAAAAACACAACTATGTGTGATGGGGCTTACTGTTTGTGCACTACATTCATTTCCTGGACTTATTTATTTAACATGGTTTTGATGAAAAATAAATGCATTTTGCACGTTGTGAGCATACAACTGGATGACTTGACATGTGCAGTATTAGACACAAGTAACATGAGCTGTGCTCTGAGGTTGTAGTCTGCTAAGATCTTTATACAAAGAATAAATTGAATTACAGTTAGTACCTCAGAACTCCCCAGCCTTAATATAATATTGAATTTGTAGTTATGAATAGTAGAGCTACATATTCTGGATAGGGATAAGGTGCTGTACTCTTTCAAAAGGAATCTAGTCATTGATTTATTTATTAAAGTTGGCTTCCCTTTTTTTATGTGCTCTGTGATTTTCCTTGATTTTTTTATTTTCTGGTGTTTTTTGAAGGGCAACCATTTGAGTACTGAGAAAAGCGTTATATAAATGTAATGAATTATTATTATTATTATTATTATTATTATTATTATAACAAAGCAAGATAATAATAAGCAGAATAATAAAACATATGTTAGGCCTAAATTTTCAGTTTGCGAATCTTTTGCTTATCTGGAGTGGTGGATGTGTTAATTTAAGATACATATTGTCATAAAGAAGAGAAAAAAATGTTATGTGTTTGTTTTTATTTATCCATGTGGCATGTGCATGTACTTGATAACACAAGCAACACAGTGCAGTAGCACCAGCCTTTCTGAGCTGCTGGATGGCAGTTCTTTACACCACTCTGTAAAACATGGCAGGTGGCCTACACTTTGGTTGATGTGTTGATTAGGATGAGGTAAGAGAATGAGAAATATTTATTAAGAAAGTCTGTGATCCAAGTGACTAGTCAGAACAAGACAGACAGAGAGTCAAACACAAAATAGTAGAAGAGAAACAAACAAAAGTGCCTGAAACATGATGCACAAAGTCCAAAAAGAAAGTAGTCGGTGTGGCTAGCAACGCAGCCCCAGCCAAATCTTTGCAATATGAAGTTTTCATGATGGACTGTGAAATGCAGGTTTACTTAATCCTGTTACCATTGAATTTATGGGGGGTATTTTTCGTACGTTGCTTAAATCATCCAAGATCTGGTGCCTCATCTTGGATAAGTTAATGCCGGTGACACTCATCCGGGACAGGTTGGTTTTTCAAATGCAGCCATGTATTAGATTAGTCGAGCTGAATCTAATCATCCGAGATGAATGCACGTGCCCGGGCTGAATGAAAAGCCCATATATATTGAGTCTAGAAAACATGATCAGCAAGTCTTTGATAGGCTATAACAAAATGACAAAAGAACGGGCGCATTTGTTTTTCAAACACGCGGTGCAAGACCTTTTATTCGAAGGACATGAAGAATTTCAAGATTTAATATGCACAAGGGGTAACACTGCAAAAGCAGCCCAGACCAGAAAAGACGGCTGGCAAAAAGTGGCTGACAAATTAAACGCTAAGTAGTGTGCATTGTACTTACTGAAAGCAGCGTTTCATTTCCTATGTGTCAGATTAATTATTATTTAATATGTCATAATTCCAGATCAAACGTGAGCACAAGGAGAACATGGGAACAGGTTAAAGTGAAGTACAAGAATATACTTCAAACTGGTAAATATTGGTATATAACTATTTAAAGAATTGTTGACATAAATAATCATATCTATAATAATAAAAGGCAAAGCCCTCACTGACTGACTCACTCACTCACTGACTGACTGACTGACTCATCACTAATTCTCCAACTTCCCGTGTAGGTGGAAGGCTGAAATTTGGCAGGCTCATTCCTTACAGCTTACTTACAAAAGTTAGGCAGGTTTCATTTCGAAATTCAAAGCGTAATGGTCATAACTGGAACATATTTTTTGTCCATACACTGTAATGGAGGAGGCGGAGTCACGTATCGCGTCATCACGCCTCCTACGTAATCACGTGAACTAAAAACAAGGAAGAGATTTACAGCACGAGTCACACGCGGGAACGAAGGTAAATGACGTTAATTTTTGACTGTCTTTTAATACTGTGTAAGCATACATATTAACACATGTGCAATTAAACGTGTGCATTTACGGGGTGATTTCTCAGGCTTAAAAGCTCACCTTTTATCAAACGCGGGAACAAAGGTAACTGACGTTGTTCACTGTCTTTTAATACTGTGTAACCATACATATTAACACATGTGCAATTAAACGTGTGCATTTACGGGGTCATTTCTCAGGCTTAAAAGCTCGCCTTTTACTAAAAAGGTAAATGCAAAACTATTTTCAATCAGTTTATTGAAACGCTCCCGTTAAGGATTGCAATAACATATTCGCGAGATAAAAGAACGAAGTAGGGGGAAATGGAGGAACAGCCGCAAACAGCGAAGAGCAAAAAATTAATTAAACAATTGAGAACGGAGCGAGTTAAGCATACAAGCATGTTCATAAGGGAAACAAAGCACGGTGTAAAACGTAAGTTTAAATTAAGTTTATAGAAACGCTCCCGCTGCGGATTGCAATAACATATTCGCGAGATAAAAGTTTAATGAGAAGACACGAGGTATAAACGAACCACACGCCGTGGCGCAACGTTAGGGGCAACAGTTTCAACCATTCTATGATCTGCTTCTCGCAACTGAAAGACGGCACATGGCGGATGTTAGCCGACTTGCTGACCGCAACGTTAGGGGCTTCAACTATGGCGCTGACGCCACATCTCAGTGCCAACACTTTGCAGACTGTACTTAAAAGACACGCCCTCCTCACTGGACAGTTAAAAACACCAATCAAACTAACGATGACATCAAGTATTACCCAATCAAAAGTAGGAAAGGAGGCATCTTCATAAAATGCGTGTGGGATGATTTGCATGAGACGCTGCTTTAAAAAAAAAATTATAAAAAAAATACGGGATAAATCCCGTCCAGTATTGATTCAAAACGGGACGCGCAATTTATGTGAATGTATGTATGTATATATCTATGTCTATATATATATATATGTAGATATGTAAATTTGTATATGTATATATATGTTTATGTGGATGTGTATATACGTATGTATATGTACATATGTGTATATGTAGATATGTATATATATATGTATATATATGTTTATTGTCTGCGTGGGTTTCCTCCGGGCGCTCTGGTTTCCTCCCACAGTCCAAAGACATGCAGGTTAGGTGGATTGGCGATTCTAAATTGGCCCTAGTGTGTGCTTGGTGTGTGGGTGTGTTTGTGTGTGTCCTGCGGTGGGTTGGCACCCTGCCCAGGATTAGTTCCTGCCTTGTGCCCTGTGTTGGCTGGGATTGGCTCCAGCAGACCCCCGTGACCCTGTGTTCGGATTCAGCGGGTTGGAAAATGGATGGATGGATGGATATATATATATATATAATATATAAATATATATATATATATAATATATGTGTATATGTATGTATATATGTATATATATATATATATATATATATATAATATATATATATATATATATATATATATATATATATATGACAGCAACACTCATAACAATGACAACACAATTACATTGACAATCATGTTACGTTATTTTTAAAATGTTTCCTTTACTTTTTCATAACCTCTTTAACACGCTACTTCTCCGCTGCGAAGCGCGGGTATTTTGCTAGTATAATATAAAAAAACATTAATTTTAAAGCTAATAAGAAGGCAGACAAGCAAAAAACAGGTGGAGGTCCACGTGGTCCACACCTAACCCCTGCAGAAGAGTTGGCTCTCCAGCAAAATGCCCATCGCCCTGTTTCTGGGGGCATTCCAGGGGGAAGCTCCTCCTAAGAACCAGTGGCAGGATGCAGTGGTCACTTCATTTCAGGTAAAGGATGGTCATTGCATATATTTGTCCTCCATGTGTGCCATAGGTATGTTCCATATAGCCCTCTTTTTTTTGGGTCAGTTGCAGGGAATGTCATATCCCATGAACCTGTGTCTGACCAACAAGATATTGACGAAGGTCAAATATTTGATGAAGACACTGTGTCTGATTATTCATCAGGAGGAGAGGTACATTTTCCAAATAATGTTTGATCAAACTCCACTCTGATCAGTCCCATGTGCCCCAATCAAATTGGAAACCCTGGGTAATGAGAGTGTTAGGCTGATTGAGATTCTTCATGGAACTGTGGGTGTTTTAGCCTGCGTATTACCTACCTGCAATGGCATGAAACGCCTCTTTTATTGCCTGCAGACGCAGGTGTCCAGGAAACACAATGAAAACCCGAAGGAAATATTTCAGAGCCAAACAGACTTTACAAATTGCCTGGCAGACTGCACTTTTAATTAGATTTTCCGCATCGCCTACAGTATATAAAAAAAGTGCCACTTGTAAAAAACCCCAAAGCAATGCATACTGTCTGTGTTGTTGTGAGAGCCCAACTTCACCTAGTTTAACTTCGAATATAAGGTGCTAATAAATCTTTGAGGTACAATATTCCCCCTCGGCTAAAGCGGTATCTTTCGAAAAGAATTTCCTCCAGGAGCAATAAAGGATCTTGCCGATCACGCAAAACCCTCTCTGTATGAAATTCTCTTCGTATAATTTGCGCACCGATATCAATTGGTCGCTCATTCATGAACGGCGAAGCCATGACTGGATGACTTCCACGCTCCGTCACTGATTACGTGTGTAAACTAATCCTTGTTTACGCAGAACAAACCTGCTTGAGGATTAGGATGTGTTGCTATGACAACACTTCCAGCAAGAGTTTCGAAAAACCGACAGATCCAGGATCAGGCCAAATCGTCAATAATTACATCCGGCTAAATGAGTAATCCACTTACGAAAAATACCCCCATGGTGCCTAAGAGGTTACGTTCACCTTAAGGTTACTGTTGCATTACAATTACAATTTCTAACCTTAATAAAAGGATAAGTGTCTGTGTGTCTGGCTGTATATCTATCCGGTTGCTATGTCTCTATCATTCCAGTAGATGGCGCATTACACTTTTAGCAATAAAGTGCATTGCATTTGTCATTGCAATAGATGGCACATCACAAACATTAACACTGCTTTTACAAATCCCATTCCAAATAGCATACAACAGAGATGTATGCATTGCAAACTTTAACACTGAGGTCTGCATTGATTACTTAGATTTCAACCCATCTTAGCACAGCTAGTTACAAAAATATTACAGTTACTGTAGATGCTCAAATTAATACATTCTTTAACTAATGATTGTTATTAAGGAAAGAGTTAAAACACATGTTTGCGCATTACTGGTTTCACCCTGGGAGGAATGGTAATAAGTGGCTATCACTGCTGCCATCTGCATACAGCACCTGGCGTTCGAATCCACCTCCTGGTTACTAAGAGGGTGAAGTCTGCATGTTCTCTTTAAGTCTACATGGATTTTCTCACTTGACTCTAACGTTTTCCACCCACAGCCACAAAGACGTGAATGTCAGAATATTTGTGGATGCTCGGTTGAACTTGAGAACTCTACAATATACCAGATCCCACTCCATGGTTAGCTTCTGCCTTGCACCCCAGTACACTGCCACGTGACCCTGATTTGGATTAAACAGTTTTGATAATATTAGAGTATGTGCATTCCTTTTTTTCTAAGTATCAGGCTACACACACCTTCTTTATGTATGACTTCTTGTCTGCAGGTGAATTGATTCTCATGGCAGAATTTGCCTGCTGCAGTGGTGTCCTTTTGTGGTTCCCAGCTCAAATTTCTGAATCCACCTGCATGTCAACATCCTGACAATATTTACAGATCATCATGTGTTCAGTTATTTATGTCCAATTACACATCTCCATTCATTCTATTAGATTAAAG
Organism: Erpetoichthys calabaricus; assembly: GCF_900747795.2. Classification (NCBI taxonomy): domain Eukaryota; kingdom Metazoa; phylum Chordata; class Cladistia; order Polypteriformes; family Polypteridae; genus Erpetoichthys; species Erpetoichthys calabaricus. The sequence goes on along the minus strand of NC_041395.2, from coordinate 302,731,646 downwards.
ATGACTTAGATGTTTGATGTATAGACCACATGGAATATTTCACACTTGTAACTTTTGTTTTGTTCATAACTACAATGTGCCTATATATTGTAATAAATACTCAGACAAGTTAGCAAGGTTTGGGGTTTCCGGCCCCGTATACTGTACAGAAACGTTGAAATCAAAATTACAGTCAGTGCTCTGACTGCTGTCATTACAAGAGACATCTTCCTTGTATACAAAGGGAACTTAAATAATGAGGGACCGGAAACTGATGACTGGAATGCTGGGAGGAACCGAAGTGTATTATGGGCCATGACATCATCAAGGTGAGACCAGAGAAAGGGATGGAATGCGGAAATGGCAACAGGTGGTTTGGTGAGTCCGGGGAGCGTTATGGTGGCGTTGTTTCTGTCTTTCTTGCGAGAACAAGAGAAAGAAAGGTTAGTACCCCGTGTCAATCCCCTGGCACGATGTTTTACGCTACTCGTTGGGTCTTTTCGCAGCTCCCCAAGCACGTGTGCGTGACAATATGTACATGTATGTACTTTAGGAAATAGGGGAGACTCAACTATACCAGTTAAAAGCACCCCAGGCCTTAACAGAAGTATCAGAACCCTTCACCATCAAAAAGAAAAATTTATTTTGATGTTTGCTAAAAATGGACTTGCAAGTTCTTTGAGAACAAGATCCTGGATGACTCCTCTGATCCTCTGATTCCCTTTTCCCCTGTTCAGTGGACTAAATTTTTATTCTTTGCACCACTTTAGAACATAAGAAATTTGACAAACGAGAAGAGACCATTCAGTCTATCAAGCCCATTTGTCTATCCATCCATCCATCCATTATCCAACCCACTATATCCTAACTACAGGGTCACGTAGTCTGGACAATAGATGGCACTATAACGCGTTAACCTGACACAAATAGATGCTAAAGGCACAAGTCCAAAAACCACATGTGAATTTTATTTACAGTGTCCCCAACAGCCCAAACACACACCTTCTTTACTCTTTTTCTTTGCTTTCTTATTTTCTCTTTATCTCTCATTCCTTTTCTTTTCTCCTCCACTTCTCCTCAACAAGCTTCATCCTCCTCCTCCTCCCGACTCTGGCTCTCTGAATGGAGTGTGGCAGCCCCTTTTATAGTGCACCCGGAAATGCTCCAGGTCCTTCCTGATTAACCTCCGGCAGTACTTCCTGTGTGGCGGAAGTGCTGCAGATCTTGTTTTTGGAGCTGTCCAGGCACCCCCTGGCGGTGGCCACAGATTTCAACAGGTTTGAGCTTCTAAGCCCCAAGCCCATAGCCCCGATGCAACCCAGGGGGGCTGCCCTCTCATGTTCTGGGGTATAAATTGCCCTTCTCCTGATTCTCTGCTCCTTCAGTTCTCCCGGTAACGCACAATCCCCATTCATCCATCACACTAGCTAATAGCTAAGCTGTCCCAATATCTCATCTGGATACTTCTTAAAGGTTATTGAGGTTTCTGCTTTACCTACATGGCTTGGAAATTTTATCCAGATTTCCACAACTCTTTGCATAAAGAAGTATTTTCTAGCTTCAGTTGATAAGCTGAAAGAATTCTTCTTGTTCTGCTTTAGCAATACCTTTAAGAATATTGAAGACCTGGATTAAACACCCCACACCGTATCCTCTGCTCAGCACTAAACAAATTTAATTATCTGAGTCCACCAGAGTAGGACATGTCCTTAAGTCCTGGGATGCACTTGGCTGCTCTCCTCTGCGCAGCTTCAAGTGCTGCTATGTCTTTCTTTTAGTGTGGTGACCAGAAATGCACACAATACTCCAGATGTGGTCTCACAAGTTTGTTATATACTGTAGTCTGAGCATAATGTCCCTTGATTTATATTTAATAGTTTTTATGATATAGCCTAACATTTTATTTGCAAACACTTTACAATCAAATTTATATTTTTAGGTGTTCAATCCTTGATGAAACGTACTACCTCCTCTTCAGAGGGACATTTGCCATCAAATGATCCATAGTTGCTTGTCAATTCAATACAACAGAGATCACACTTAATGAATCTGTGCTATTGTCCACAGCGGCCCCTGGGTGATGATGTTCATCCTTCCAGCATCCATGCCAAAATCAGCTTGGAACTGTTCCTCATCAGCACATTAAACAGTCTTCATCACTTATGCTTCTGCCAAGCATGTTCTAATAATTAGCCCTCTCAAAAAGTCATTGCAGTCTCATTGGGGGCAATTGAATATGCAACTGTGTTTGCCTAATATTTTAGATCATAATGAAATGTTAACTGCGGTGGGGTGGTGCCCTGTCCGGGGTTTGTTTGCTGCCTTGTGCCCTGTGTTGGCTGGGATTGGCTCCTGCAGACCCCCGTGACCCTGTAGTTAGGATATAGCGGGTTGGATAATGGATGGATGGATGGATGAAATGTTAATTGTTTAATTATCTCCATGACCACACTTGTAAGTTACCACCTGCTTTCAATATGAATTGAACCCCTCATTTTATTAACTATTTATTACGTCACTCTTAATTTATATCATTCATATATATTTTGTGGAGGAAACATCTTTATGTATTCATAACCTGGAACAATAAGTGCACACAATTAACTCTAATTAAACAAATGGTTTATTAACACCAAATGAAACCAGGGATGTATACATAAGAGTGACAAACTTCGAAACTGAAGTAAACTCCTGGTGCTTGTGTGTGGCTGACCAAACAGGCTTTCAGCTCCTGTCTGACCTGAGGTGGCCAAACGACTAATACATTGTCCTCAGTATCGTTCCTCTAACACCAAAGAACATTCCCAGATCACCTCTCATTTTCTCTATCCCTCTATGTGTTCTCCTCAAACTGACCTTACTTTCTACTTGCTATTAAAAGCTTTTGTCCTATCTTACACCCTGATTCCAACCTCAACTGACTTCAGGCCAAGAGATGACTGACAGTCATCAGTCTTGCATCTTCTCTCTAGAAGTCCCTCTCACAGCCCAATGTCTATGTGCACCACTGAACTTCAATGCAGCATTTAAGCGTGAAGTACTTTTAATTTTTCTTAACTATTTTGTTCCAAATAGCAAGTTTCAAGGGATCCTATGCAACCACATATTAGTCTGAGAATACTCTTCTGGTCTCCTGGCCATCCACCATATTCTCTGTAGTGGATTAGTGTATCTGGAGTAATCACAGTATTTCTGGTGTAGTCTTTAAACCAATGAGGCACAGTGTCCTCTAATTGTTGCTCATCTACTAAGTAATGGGGTATCCAACATCAATCCCAGAAGGCTACAGTGGCTACACGTTTTCCTTTCTGTCATTTTCTTATGTAACGGTTGCCTATTTTGAATATTTGTTGCTTCTCTCCTGTGGTTTCTTTCTAATAAAAGGCAATGACCCCTTTGACTTCATTAATTTTTTGTAATTACTTCTGGTTTTTATTTTGATTTTTGATATGGGTTATTTTATCACTGCCCTTTTGTTCTTTTCGATGGTGCCATTTTGAATCCTTTTGCCAGGACTGTCCTGGAGTGGGTGTGTCCTCAGAGGTTGTGACCTTGTCAATCACAATGCAAAAAGATAAAGTGTTATCAAACCAAATACTCTCCATCTTTCTACACGAATTCCCAATCCCTTCAGACAATTTAAACTCTTCTTTTGTTTTATTTCACTAGTTTTGAACTCTTTGACATCATTTTTGATCCTTCTTGATTTCATCTTTGTCTCATGATTTTTGGCTTTGGAAGGTGTCTCAATTCACGGAATTCAACGGTGGTAACTTGCAGTGGTCAACTGTAAACCCACAACAGCTGGATTACAATGACCCCTTAGAAGCATAATCCATCATCGGCGCAAGCTAAAGGAGAACTCCATTATCTATTCTGACTGTGAGTGCTTTCTGGAGACGTCACCTGAGCATACTGTCTCATTTAGCCCCCACCATACAGGGCTACATGGCCACCACACTCGTGTAGTTTGTAGTGATGGCAAAGAAAAATGTTTAATCTTATGTTTTCATGGTATAATGGTGGAATAGGTGCCTACAGTGGCCAAGAAACATCCATTAAAAATATCACGATTGCACCACATAATCCATACATCAATATGACCAATGCTGGACCACAGCAAACAGTATCAGAAAAATGTACAGTGTTACTCGTGTTGGACAATCCACATGTTAGGTTATCCAGTCGAAAGCTCACCATATCCCAAACATATATATTTTTACTAAAATACATAAATAAACCACTCTAATGAAACAAAATAAAAAGCACTCTGATGTGAAAAAACATTTCAATTGTAAAACCACTTCCTGTCACTACATTTGTTTTCATATCCACAACTGGAGAATTTTTCAAGGGTCTATGAATCTGCACAAGTGACCTTCCGCTTGTTGAAACATGTCTGATAGATACAAGTCTGAGGATTGATCTCTTCCTGACATGACTTTTCTTTACATTTTTAACTTTAGTTGTCTATGTCTCTGAGTGAACATTTTCCTGTTGATATCACATGAAGTTCAGTGTTAGCCAATGAATAAACTGATACTGGGCTGGACTTCTGACCAACGAATGAGCGTGGAGGCAGATCTTCAGTTCAAATATTCAGTCATATACGAGCATGTTCCATTTTATCTCACATGAGCATTTTGTTTTTGGTGGTTTATTTCAAAATATTTTAGTAAAAATAGACAATTGTTTAGGGCATTGTGAGCATATGAATGGATGACCTAACGTGTGGATTATGTGACACAAGTAACGTGAAGTTTTTTCATCTACATTTCTGACATTGTGTGCTATTTTCAAGCATTGGTCTCCTTAGATGCCATTCCTCCATGAAAATATATGACTAAAACTTTTTCTTGGTTATCACTACAAATTATACAGTATGAGGTAAGTAACATATAAAATATTATTTTTGACTATACTTCAATATTTAATTAATGTGTAGCATGCTGGGACTACGAATGGAAGGGTACTTGTTAAGGATAAACTGAACTGAATTGAGGAGCAGTGCTATAGTGTTATCACTGCTGATTCATGGATATGACATTACTTGTCTGAATTATTGCCCAGGGAAGGTACACATGTTTGCCCCATGACATGGGATATCCTCTGGGAACTGTGCTTTTCTTGCCATATCCCCAAAAATGTGCAAGTTAGCTGATTACAAGTTAGCCCTATGTGAGTGTAGGTAGGTACACAAGTGTATGTGAGTGGGTCCTGTACTTGGCAGTTTGGTGCATTGTGCCAAGTGCTGCTGGAGCAAACCCTGGTCCCTACATCCCTGAATTTCATTAACAAATTTTATGTTAAGAATGTAACTCCCTGTGTAGGGATGCATGTTACTGCAATGTACTATAAAAGCAGTACATTTCAAACACTGATTTTGTACTCACTGTCTTTGATACAAGGAATTGCCAGTTCTGACAGTTTTAAAAGTGAAATTACCTCATTTGTCAGCACCAACTGCAGTCCCTTTTTTTTTTTACCTGGCACCAGACCTGGGGCCTCATGCATAACGCCGTGCATAGAATTTGCACTATAACATGACGTAAGCACAAAAGCCGAAATGTGCTTACGCACAGAAAAATCCAGATGCAGGAAACTGTGCGTTCGCCAACTTCCACGTTCTTCCATTACAAAAATCCCGCTCAGCGTGGAAATAAATGCACGTGCACGCGCTTGCTGTCCTGCCCTAACTCCCAGAATTTCGCCTCTTTGAATATGCAAATCAATATAAATAGCCCTTGTGAAAAGGCAATGGCAAAAGTACAAGGAAAAATAGAAGAATTTCAGCGAATACCAAATAGAGGCAAAGAAAAACGTACTATTTGTTGGTTTAAACAGTTATATAAGCAACAAAATGAAGTTGATCGAGTAACATAGCGTGTTGGAGAAACTTGAAAGCGCAAGTTCACAAAGTCGCACAGTGCCCGAAATAAAAAAGTTGTCACATATCAAAGTCGGCGTGAAAAGGCGACTCGTAGCCCACCGTCTGAGTGTCATATGAAAGCTTATTAGGGTACAATGAAAAAAAAGGCACAGTGTGAAAAAGCACGAAATGTGAACTTTAATCTCGAAATTTCCACTTTAATCACGTAGTTTATTTTGTCATTAAAGTAGAACATCATAAACTTCATCTTAAAATCATTTAATTTACTAGTTTCTCAAATCCCATCGTAACTAAAGTAGCACATTAAATACTTTGTTGTGTATTTGATCTTATATGTGCTCTATGTTCCTGAATCACTACGTGCTCTTCCTCCGACAGGACAAAGAATCCATTATGTTCGTAATGTTACAGCTCTCTGAATAATTAAAATACTGAGAAGTATATGTGATATCATTTTCATGATGATATGAGTTAAAGCATGTTATTAAACATGGGAACACGGTGGCGCAGTGATTGTTCATGCCTTACAGCAAGATGCTTGCTGCGCCATGCGCGACCTTCAATGAAATAATTTATTACAGAAGTACTGTCTTTTTCAAACGTACTAACCTCCAATTCCTGTCCTTATTTTTCTTTCTCCAAATAAACAAATCGCCACACAATCAGCTCTGTAATAGACGTTAAGCCATCTGTAAGCTTAGAACGCAGATTCTTCAAAACTTTTAAGGAACATTGAAATATCTTCGTAATGTTTAATTATTCTATCCATCTATCCTTTCAGTGTCGCGCCAGCCACAGCATGAATACAGAGTGAGGCAGGAACAAACTGTGAACTAAGCTCAAGCTCGCTAGCTCTGCGGCACCGTGTAGTTAAAGTTAAAGTTTTATCTGTATAATATAATCAACATATTTTGCTGCATTTCATCTTAAAAATGATATCGTCATGATATGTAAATACGTGCTTTATAAAGTGGCTCAGGTTGTGCAATACTATAACTGTATCATAAGTACAATTACCTCATGATAACTTGTAAGTACAAACAGTTCTACAAGGAGCACTTGATGGACTGATTGAGTGCGTGTATAGTTCTTGGGATGAAACTGTTTGTAAACCACGAGGTCTGAACAGGAAAGGCTGTGAAGCGTTGGTCAGATGAGAGCAGTTCAAATAGCGAATGGCTGAGGCAGTGAGTACTTGATGCTGTATACCGATAATTCTCTTTCCAATCGCTGTAGATCTGTGATTCACACTCAGATACAGTGATATAAATACTCCGAGTGGTGCAGTGAGAGTAATATGGAAAAAGATGATTCGCTGTGGCAACCCCTAATGGGAGCAGCTGACAGAAGAAGAAGGTGCAGTAAGAGTAACAACACTAAAGCAGTTATGGTATTTAGAATAGTTTGACCATTCTGTGGACCATTATATTGTTACAGGTTAATTACTGTTAGATGCATTAAATTTATGAACGATATGCGGTTAATTTCAGTGTATTTGATAAAGATGTGGATCTAAGAAAGGGTAACCACACAGGAACAGTAGCACTGCTTTGACGCTGGGTGCCGCCAGTCTGCAAAACCGAGAGGAGAACTTGCGTAAGACAGGGTATGAGGTACCGTGGAAAAGTGCGTGGCTTTGCGCCAAGTGTAGGTTTTATACATCATGATTTGAACGTGGAAACGTAATTACGCAACATTTCTGTGCGTATGCACAGTTTATACATGAGGCCCCTGGTCTTGCTGTCCTGTTGATTAGTGTCATTATTATTTGTTAGGGCATCTTAAATGACTTACATGACAATCACTCACATTATATGAGTAAAGACCAGAGCTGTAGTTGCATGTCAAACCTTTTATTCTTAGCCTCACATGAGCACCTACCTTATATGCTTCATTTTAGAAGGTAGACAGAGTTTTAAGATGAGAGTCAAGGAAAAATTTAGGTGAAAGTACATCTCTTATATTTGCTGTCCTGTAATTTGAAGTTATTTGCAGATTCTTACTGACAGGGAAATTGATGAAAGGTGCTATATACAATGTATATTGATCATTCAAAGTTGATCTATTTGAATAGCATGTATTCATGCAGAATTTTCCTTACCCTGAAAATTCTTTTAGAAGTAGAAACTAAATTTGGAATATTTTTGTCATCCTTCAAACTGTATGATAGATTTGATAGCAATGGACAAAAAAAAAAAAAAAGGTTACCAGAGACCATAATGACAGCTCTCAAAAGCAAAAGACACTTGAAATTCAAATGTTTCAGCTCAGGAAGTCCTCCACGTGGCACAGATAATGTATAAAAATTTTTTCTGTGCAGCTCCCTGCACTTCATTTTCAAAAGATAACATATGTGTGAAATGAATTCCTTCTTGTCACCTAGTTTTGTGAATTCGAGGGTTAGAGCACCGAATGATTGCTGCCTTTCTAAAAACGCATCTTTAAGATCCTCCCTTACAATCGCTGCCGAGAAATTTTGATCTAATCCTCTTTGTTTGTAACCCATGACCGCCTATTTTCCTGCAACTAAGTGTGGCTCGCTTTTAAATTGAGTTGCACTTTAATTGATTCTGACCAGGGACGATTGCAATGCCTTCCATTTGCATAGAAAAAATACCCCAGCACAAGTGATCAAAGCGGGAAGCAGGTTGCATTGCAGAATTTATAAGCAGGCACTGGATAGTTTATGCAAATATAAGTTGTGACCCTTACAAATATTTTATGCCTATGAAATCCCTGGGAATGTGCAGGATATGAAACAATCAGAATGTAAAGTTTTTTGTTTTTCTTTTAACCATGAAAAACCCTATACACATTAGCTCTCGGTTTCATTATTTTAATTTTTCCTTTATTGAAAATATTTCAGGATTCAGTGCTTGATGTTCTTGTGCCAGGCTACAGGCAAAGATGTTGAGAGTGACATCTGGTAAAGCCAAGCATTTGCACACTTTGCTCACCTCTGTCAAGGCACTTCAGGCCAAGCAGACAGACAAGCTTTGAACACAGCAAAAGACAGTCGGGCAAGTCTCATACTGTCAGATTGGGAGTTTTATATGTGTGGTCATGTGTGAGGTCTCTGTCTTGGAAACTGTGTCTGGGCCTCCTGTTAAATTAACTTGCCTATGATGTGGACTTAATTCACTAAAACATGACTGTGCACTTTATCAACAGTATCAGCATGCAGCTCCCTCTTTTCCACAGTGTGCCCATACAGTGTGTATGTGTGTGTGTGTGCATGTGTGACTGTTTCCCAGAGTGATGGATCAACGGCCGTGAAAGGGTTCCAACTTTGTCTGAGCAGTTAGCTGCTGTATCCTGAGCTCCAGGCACTCTGGGGGCTGCCATTATTTATAACTGTCTCTGCTTCTGACAGAAATCAGTTGACTAATTTCAGTTCCTAGGTGAAAAATAATGATTGATGTCCACTAAACCAGAAGGTGGTGCTATTAGGCAATATTTTCAATTTGAACCTGATGTACTGTTGTGTGCTCTACCTGACAACTGACTTTATGATTTTTAGAGCAGCAAAATGATGAAATGTAATTTTTCAATTTTCATTTCAGCTTCCCAAAAAATAAGTATGACTGCAGTGCACATACTGTACAGTATAGAGGTGTGTAGTTAAATGCACTCTATCTATCTATCTATCTATCTATCTATCTATCTATCTATCTATCTATCTATCTATCTATCTATCTATCTTACGTGGAACTTCACCTATATATTGATCTATTATGTTATAAAGGGTTTTTTATATATCAATCTATCATTTTTTAGATTTTGCTTTCAATTTATCTGTCAAGTTGTTTATATTGTGCTCTGCATCTATATATCTGTTTATCATTCATCATTTTGTTTTATACTGTTATCTATCTATCTATCTATCTATCTATCTATCTATCTATCTATCTATCTATCTATCTATCTATCTATCTATCTATCTATCTATCTATCTATCTATCTATCTATCTATCTATCTATTGTGGTGGATGGCCAGGGCCCTTGCTCGGCCGGAATGCCACCACACTGGGAGGACCGGGGAAGCCAACCTATCCAGAGCGTTACCTCCCCCAGAACAATAAATGGCAGCCCCCTGGGTTGCAGTGGTGCCTAGGACTCCTGCAGGGTTTCATGGGAGTTGGAGTCTGGTGCACCCCTTTTGGGAGCCCTACAGAACAGCTCGTCCACCACACCCGGAAGTGCTGCCAGAAATAGGCCATCAAGCACCTGGAGCTCTTCCAGGTCCGTTATGAAAGGAGCCAACAGCCACTACTCCGGGAGCCAGAGTCGGGAGGCAAAGGATGGAGCTCGCAAGGAGGGGAGTAGAGGAGGCAGAAGAATAGAGAAGAAAAGACAAAGGAAAGTAAAAAGGACTGAGTCTATTGTGGTGGTTGGTGCACTGTATTGTGTGTGCAGAAGAAACAAAATAATAAATAGTGTGTGCTTTTGGACAGTGTGTGTCTTAGTGTCTGTCTGTAGCCAGGCTGACCTTACACACTATCTATCTATCTATCTATCTATCTATCTATCTATCTATCTATCTATCTATCTATCTATCTATCTATCTATCTATCTATCTATCTATCTATCTATCTATCTATCTATCTATCTATCTATCTATCTATCTATCATCTCACAAGCATGTGCTTGGGGGGCATCTTCATGACTCTAATGATGTCAGAAAAATGAGCATGTTGGGAAGCACGATTTCTGACTCATTCTTCTACCTGTACAGCAGAAACATAATACCAGGAAGAACAACAATGTCACTTTCATTCCATTTTCAGAAGTCCCACCCTGTCCACCTTTAAAGATCTTTAAGAGACTGAGAGCCTGGAAGTTGGCATTCACTCTCGTACCCATGACTGAGAAAGGCACAACTCCAACTTCAGAAGTGATATTCTCATGGCTTGCTTTGATGATGGGACACAGTGGGCCTGAATCTGCTCATTTTATTATTTTGCAAAACTGAATTTGTTTGTTTGTTCAATAAACAGGTTGTTTCTGAGGTTCTCAAACCTTTATTTTTGTTCCTCTTGTATTATTACTATATGTATATTGTCACGCTTGGGTCACAAAAATTGCACAGAAAACCAGAGGAAGTTGAAGAGACTGGAATTTTATTCAAACACTGTAAACAAACATTTATCTCTTTAAAGGGTTTCAAACTTGCTCCTTGAAAGAAAAGAGTTAACACCTCCGCTTATCATTTAAAAGTAACCTTGGACTTCTTCGGAGGAGGAGGAATACGTGTCAGGAGCAGGAGAGGTCTGAGAGAGAGAAGGAGAGATAATCAGTTTAACAAACTGGGAGAAGCCCGTGCAGGCTTTTTAAGAAGGCGGAGCACCGCACGAGAGGCATATTATGCGACAGAGCCGGCCAGAAGGGAAAGGAGGAATGTGAAGGTAAACTGTCTATGTTTCTTAGGGGTTTTCCCAGGGGCGTCTGTATCTTCTGGGGGTGCGATCAGCTTCGCAGCTCACACCCCCTCCCTCAGCTTTATTCATGTTTCCGTGAATCAAGCGATCTTCCAGACCAGGTTCAAACAGACGTGACAGGACATCAGCATTAATATGCTCAGAGCCAGGTCGATGCCTGACTACAAAACTGTAAGGTTGTAATCCCAAGAACCATCTCATGAGACGGGAGTTTGTTTCTTTCTGACGGTATAACCATTGAAGTGGAGCATGATCAGTTACTAATGTGAACTTTCGTCCCCATAAGTAATAATGTAGCGCTTCTATAGCCCATTTAATCGCCAAACATTCTTTCTCAATAGTTGAATAATTGCGTTCTCTGGGGAGTAATTTCCTACTCAAGTATGTGATAGGGTGTTCTTCACCATCAAACACCTGAGACAGGACTGCTCCTACTCCGAATGCACTAGCGTCCATTTGTAGTATAAAATTTTTAGAGAAATCGGGATTTCTCAGCACTGTATAAGAAGACAAAGCTTTTTTTAAATCTGAGAAGGAACGTTCGCAAGGTTCTGTCCAAATAATAGGGCGGTTTTTCCTTCCTTTAGTAAGCTCTGAGAGAGGAGCAGCCCTATTTGCGAAGTCAGGGATGAATCTTCTGTAGTAACCAGCTAGCCCCAGAAAAGCGCACACCTGTTTCTGTGTTTTAGGATGTGGGTAAGCGAGCACCTCCTGTATTTTCCTTAATTGTGGACGAAGTAAACCCCTGCCCATGGAGTAACCTAGATAATGAGTCTCAGACATACCTAGTTTACATTTCTTAGGATTAACAGTCAATCCAGCTTGTTTTAGGCTATCAAGGACAGCCTGGAGACGTTTTAAATGTGAATGCCAATCATTACTGAAAATCACCACATCATCAAGATACGCCCCAGAATATTCAGAATGTGGACGCAGTATCTGATCCATCATTCGCTGAAACGTTAGAGGGGCCCCATGAAGACCAAACGGGAGTCTTGTAAATTCATAAAGTCCATCAGGAGTCGCAAATGCTGTTTTCTCACAATTGTCAGCCTCTAGAGGCACCTGCCAATATCCCTTTGTGAGGTCTAGCGTGGAGACATAAGTCGCCTGACCCTATTTTTCCAATAGCTCGTCTACTCGGGGCATTGGGTAAGCATCAAATTTAGAAACCTTATTCAATCGCCTAAAATCGATACAGAAGTGAACCGAACCGTCTGGCTTGGGAACTAACATGACCGGACTACACCAGTCACTTTTACTTTCTCGAATTACACCTAGCTTCAGCATCTTCTCGACTTCTTCACGCACAATATTTCTTTGTGCTTCCGGGATTCGAAATGGCCGCATCTGCACCCGAACACCGGGTTCAGTGGTGATTTTATGTTCTGCTAAACTAGTGACGCTTGGTAAGTCTGAAAAAACATCAGTGTTCTGTTCTATCAAGGTTAATAACTCTTTCTTTTGTGAATCAGTCAAATTCATTACCAATGACAACATCAGTCTGAGAAACAGCAGCCAAGGATGTGTAAACCCCTTGTCGGTCGTGCCATTTCTTCAAGAGATTGATGTATAAAATTTGGAATGGTTTTCGCCGGCCTGGTATTCTAACCTTGTAATTTACTGGTCCCATACGCTCCTCGATAACTGCCGGGCCCTGCCATTTAGCCAGGAATTTGTGCGGGTCAGACAGTACCAGTACTAAAACACGATCGCCGGGCTTGAATTTGCAAAGCTGACTGCGTCTATCGTAAAGACGTTTTTGTGTTTCCTGTTCTCATTGTTGATGCTCCACAGCAATAGAAGAAAGTCTAGAAATTCTATCTTGCAAGGAAACTACCCGCTCTGCGAAACTCTCCCCGAGAGATGTTGTTTCATGTCCTATCCATTCTTCTCGTACAACATCTAGGATGCCTCTTGGGCGCCTGCCAAATAACAGCTCGAACGGACTCAAACCAGTGGATGCTTGCAGCGATTCCTGCACCGCGAACAAAACAAAAGGCAGGACGGTGTCCCAAGTTGTGGGATCATTATGAGTAACTCTTCTGATCGTTTGTTTTAAGGTTTTGTTAAACCGTTCAGTCAAACCATTAGTCTGAGGATGGTAAACGGTGGTGCCCAATTTCTTTATAGCGAATCTTTTACATAATTGTTTCATCACACGAGAAGTAAAAGGTGTGCCTTGGTCAGTCAAAATTTCCTTAGGAATGCCAATACAAGTAAAAATCACGCACAGAGCTTTGGCTACTGCGGAGGAGTTGGCCTTTTTCAAAGCAGCTACTTCTGGATATCGTGTTGCATAATCAACTAACACCAGCATATATTGGAAACCATTTTTAGTCTTAGGCAAAGGGCCTACAATATCTAATCCCACCTTCTGAAAGGGGATATCCAAAGGGGAGCCCGAGGAGGCTTATAAGCGGAGACGATCTGACAGTCAGGACATGAAGTACAGAACATCTTTTCCCATCTTCAGCCAATAAAATCATTTTGATAACCGCTCTCTGGTCTTATCAGCCCCCAGGTGCCCTCCCAAGATGTGAGAGTGGGCCAGCTGTAAAAGAATTTCCCTATGCCCCTCAGGTACTACTAGCTGCTCAATAAATTCCCTCATCAAATGGTCTGTAATCACTCTGAAAAGACAACCGTCTTTCTCTAGAAAATGGGGTGTTTTCAAGCTCCCGGTATCGCGCTCTTGGTAATAGGAGTGACTAGCAGTGTGAGCCTGTTTAAATGCATATTCTAATGAGCCATCAGCACGCTGCAAGCGCACAAAATCCGGCTGCTCGCTAGTACTCGGTTTGGGTTCGGAGGCATTCACAATCTGAGAGGATGTGGAAGGGCCTTGCCATTCTGAGAAATTGTGGGGGGTGTCTCCCACAGACTCAATGGAGAGATCGGGTTCAATATCTAATTGGGGTTCTAGATTTTTCCCAACTGCCGCCAGTTCCCCGTCTTCCTCCCCCCGACTAAGTTCAACAGGTGAATCGTTTACTGGTGAGCGATGTTCAGCCATTAGTCTAGGAAAAAGGGCATTCCTTCTGCCTATCAGCAAAGGCCAAGGGCATGAGTCAGAAACAGCAGACCAAACTTTAAAGTGATGACCCTTATAAGTTAAAGGAAGAAGCAATGTCTCACAGTCTTTAACATCTCCATGTACACAACGTATTTTATATATATTGTGATATATGGCCGGCCATTCATCCCGGCCAATACCCCCAGGCCGCCAGATGGAGACCTCCCTGCAACATGGAGGTGCCCCGAAGACCAGCAGGACAATGGAGTTTTTATCCACAGCCCTGCTGGATACCATGGGGGCCGCTAGAGGACACTGCAGGGAGGAACAAGGAGTATTTCCCCTACAACCCGGAAGTGCATCCTAAGCACATGGACAGATGAAATGACGTGCTTCCGGGTTGAAGAAAAGGAGTTTTTATCTGACCTGGAAGTATTCCTAGTCACGGACTATAAAAGGAAAATCCCAGAGATTGAGCTGAGCTGGGTGGAAGGGTGGCAACGCATCTGGGAGAGTGGAGGATTGTTTATTATTGATTATTGGTTATTATATGAGTATTGTGGAGAGGGTGGTGCTTTGTGTCCATTTATTATTATAATAAATTCATATTTGGACTTTTTATCTGGTGTCTGACGTATTGTTTGAGGGTTCAAGGGGACGATAGCGGCCCCTATCTGTCACAATATATATATATATATATATATATATATATATATATATATATATATATACTAGGGGGCTTCGCTACCTGCTCACTTCACTCAACCACCCGCACCTGCGCTACGCGCCGTTGTGAAGAGTGGGGCTGAAGGCACCCCAAGGAGATGTGGTTGCTCCTCCAAATCCCTCTTGAACGGCAATACAATGGGAAAAAAATACAGTTGTTTTTTTTTACCTCCTCTTTGCTCAATCAGCTGCTGGCTTGCTGCTGCTGCCTTGCCGCATGATTTGCATTTCGTGCGGTGCTTCAAACATTTAAAAGCCTGTACAGCAGCTGTCATTTTGTCTCACTGCCTTGTCTCTCTTCACCCCCAGACATCCTCAAACACTATTCAATCTCATTACGTTACGTTATTTTACCAAGTAATATTTTCCGTTTATTTGTGCTAAAGCGAACTTTACTATAATTTTTTTGAGACTTTAGAACTTTCCTATTTTCATTATCTCTAACCTGCTCTGCATGTGTATCGCGCCAATGTTTTTGAATTCTTTACGATGTTCTACTTTGTCATGTGCTCTTTATCTTTTTCTGGCCCCGGGTGTGGTTAAATCTGTTGGCACACAGTCTTGTCTCACAGGACGTGAAAGTGCCTTTCTGAGAAGGTCACGTTTTGTCTTCCTGTACAGGTCTCGTCTCGTCCCAAGTTTTTTTTATATAATAGATTAAGTAGCCATACCTCCGACAGTGGACGCGGTGGTGAGGGCCGAACGTGTGGCGGGGGTGAAAGAAACAAGACGCCGGCTGTTGTGTAACGGGGGTCTAGGTGCCCTACTCCCAGAGCCAGCGTCGGTCTCACGCCGCTCTACAGGGACGCGGACGGTGCAGGGTCTCTTTTTTTCCCATAAGGAGACTCAGACCGTCAGGGCGCCCCAGAGAAAAAGGAGGAGCCGGATAAGGAAAGCCGGTTCAATCAACAGAAAGAGGCGTGAGCATGGGAGCCCACATAGTGTTGTGGGCTGCCCTCTGCGGGGCACTGAGGGAAACCCCAAACTCGGCTCAGAAGAAGCTGAGGCTGCTTCCAGTTGCTGAGCCGGCACTTCCGCCAGTTCATCAAGGGCACCTGGAGCATATCCGGGCAACATAAAAGGGGCCGCCTTCCAACAGCCAGGGAGCTGGTATCGGGTGGCAGAAGACATGGCTTCGGAGAGTGGGAGAAGGCGGCCCGAAGAGGAGCACTGTGAGGCTCGAGAGAAGGGTGTTTGGTGTTGGAGCACTGTGTGCTGTGCGGGACTGTTTATTGGACATTTGTAAATAGTGTAAATAAACGTGTGGTGGACTTAAGAAGGTGTTCGTCTGTCCATGGTCAGGCTGTCTTCCACAATATACATATATTTTGACACTAGGGGTCGCTGTTGCCCTGTGTAACCCACAGACAACACATCCAAGACTTCATGTTCCAGGTAAAAGCACCAAGAAATATTTTTTAATTATTTTCTTCAATAAAATGCCCCAAAGCTCCTCCACCGCCTTGAACAATAAATCAATAATAATAACAACAATAATCAATTCTTCACTCCCAGCAGCTCCGTCACACTACCACCCAACTCCGGCTCCGCTTACTGGGTATCCCATAGTTCTTTATATAGTCCATGATCCGGAAGTGCTTCTGTCCTTCTGGCCATGTGATTCCATAGCACTTCCGGGTCAGATGAAAACTCATATTTTTCTTCAGCCCGGAAGTGCTTCAGTTCTTCCGTCCCCGTGACTTGGGAGTACTGTGTCTCCCTGCAGCGTCACCCGATGGCACCCATGGCACCCAGCAGGGCTGTAAAGTAGAACTCCATCCCCCACGATGCTCTGCGGGAATCCAGGGCACCTCCATGCTGCAGAGAGGACTCCATCTACCGGCCTGGGTGTGCTGGCCGGGATAAGCTGCCGGTCATCTCTCACAATATATATATATATATATATATATATATATATATATATATATATATATATATATATATATATATATATATATATATATAGGCGGCACGGTGGCGCAGTGGGTAGCGCTGCTGACTTGCAGTGAGGAGACCTGGGACCCTGCGTGGAGTTTGAATGTTCTCCCCGTGTCTGTGTGGGTTTCCTCCGGGTGCTCCAGTTTCCTTCCACATTCCAAAGACATGCAGGTTAGGTGCATTGGCATTCCTAAATTGTCCCTAGTGTGTGCTTGGTGTGTGTGTGTGTGCCCTGTGGTGGGCTGGCACCCTGCCTGGGGTTTGTTTCCTGGGATTGGCTCCAGCAGACCCCCGTGACCCTGTAGTTAGGATATAGCAGGTTAGATAATGGATGGATGGATGTATATATATATATATAGTCAGACATGCAGACCGGATGTGGTGAGCATTTTACAGGTCTGTGATAAATGAAAATGAGGAAGTAGTTAAGGATGTTGCTGACACTAACTTTTGTTCCTTCTTTCTACTTCTACTTTCTAAATGGGGCATCCTGCAGGAACACGACTCACATTTCTTTTGTTGCAATATATAAAGTGTCATGGCCCTGACTGACTTACTTGACTAACTGATAAGAAATATTAAGGAATCAAAATGGAAAAACATCTTCCACTGATGTACTACTCTCGAAAACAATGAAACCTCACTGAACATTGAAAATTTAACAATAATCTTGTATTTAATAATCAGAAATGGCCCTCTTCATTCCAGTTTATGGCAGTCACAGAATAGTGCAGATGCTAGCATGTCCTTCTGCAAGTCAGCAGCATCATGATTCAAATCCCGCCTGCATACTTTTTTTTCTTGATTTTATTTATTTTCTGTATGCAAAATCTTCTATATACAGAAGAATAACACTACATGTCTCTGATTAACTGAATAACTAACTGCCAAAAAATTCTTGGCTATTTGCAAACAATCTAAGGAGAAATTGTTTTCTCTAATAGAGTCAGTCTACAGCAGTTCCAGAATAGTGCAGATGGCAGCCTGTCCGATTGCAAGTCAGCAATATTTGGTTCAGCTTCCTTCAGTATCTTTTTTTTTTTATCTTGATTCTATTTATGTTTCGTACACAAACATATCTGCAAAAGAACAATGAAACCTACATAAGTGATACCAAAAATCAAAAAGTTATTGTTTACCAGTATGAAATTATCCTTTATCATATGAAAAATGCTATCCCACAGTGTTCTAAAAAATATTAGATATTAACATTCTTCAGTCTTTACTTTTGTCTGTTTCTTTTGCATTCAAATGTGCATTTATGTTATAATATTTTACTGTCTGGATGTGTAAAAACATCTTTTGATATCCTTTGGTTTTTCCACTGCTGCCTTCTGTATTCCGCTATTTAAATGGTTTACAAATTCAAAGTTCCCATAAGAAATCAGATTGGACATCATTTCTTTATTAGTTCACCTCTGACTTGCTCCTGCATTGTTTAAAATGATCACATTAGATCATATGTACGTCTTTAAGGTTTTCTGTTCCTATATATACTATTAGAAGGCAATCCTTAATTACTATCAGTGTGTGTATACGGTGACATTTCTGCATTAAGCACTAATAGATGCATAGCCCCACCAGATGTTATGTAAAATAAGTCATAAGCTTTCCTAAGTTAATTAAATTAACATTAACATTAAAATGTTTATAAGAACCTTCAGCTTTATCTTCTTTTTTTGTAATTTAAAATGTAATCTATCATATGCTCAATGTAATTACTTATCTAGACAATTGTTACTTTTTGTAGCTTATTTTTGGTTGATTTTGGCTAGTTTAATTGGCCTTACAGTGTTCTCTGTACCCTTGGGTGTGTATGCATGTACAGTATGCAACCCAATCTTTCAGTTTTAATGATGAGGCTTGAAGGCTTCAGCCCCTTATTCTTAGCTTCTTTAAAATCAGGACTTCCTTTTAATAGTGAGTTTACACTCCCAGTCCAAGTTTTAGTGAGTCAAGGCTATGCAGCGCAAGCTAGCAAAGAGGTATGAAAAATCCAGTACCATTTATTCCCTTAAAGGTTGCCACTGTTCTCTTAAAGCAAAGCTGGTCAATATCAGGAAAAGGACCACCTAAAGGTGCTAAATTTTGGAAAAAGCAACCAAGGAACCATTAAGTCATCTTTAAGCTTCATGGAAAAGAAACTAGCAATAAGAGGCTCCTGGTGAATCCGGTTGAAGTAAGAACAGGTATGTAGAAAATTATTTTTTTAAATGCTTGCCAGACTCATACTGTCCAGCAAACATCTGGCTTCAAGGTGGTTAGCACTGCTAATGGAGTAACTCAGACATTTATGTTTGAATCAAGCAGCGTGAATAGTGTACATGTTCCATTCACCTGAAAGCCTTTTGATTCTAAACTTGAGATGTTACTGTTTTAATTTAGGCAGTTCTTAGCCAATACATTCTCCTGGGCAGTAAGTAACTCCAGGGTGCCAAGTTTACTTTGAAATTTAAATCTCTATTGCTGTATTTTTGGCAAAGAACATTAAAATAATCAGATGCCAAAGCAAGAAAGACCAGGCATCAGCACTCCATTGATTTGTTGTGTCTTAAAAGGTACGTGAAATTGCATGTCTCAATAATCATTAGCCAAAGGGGGATCAACATTATTAATGAGGAAAGTTAATGTTAGCATTAGAGAAGTGTACACAGGTAAAGGAAATTCACCCACATTTTTAAAGAAATTATATATATGTATATATATATATATATGTATATATATAAAATCCAATGTCTGTCTGTCTCTCTGTCTGTCCGCTGTTAAAGTCGGTCTACCTCTCACCATGTGTTGGAGCGTACCTTGCCTCCACATAGCTAGCGATACCTGTTTGTTCAACATACATTATCATCTACGGATTGTTAGGGAGGGTGGCGCAGTGGGTAGCGCTGTTGCCTCGCAGTTGGGAGACCTGGGGACCTGGCTTCGCTTCCCGGGTCCTCCCTGCGTGGAGTTTGCATGTTCTCTCCGTGTCTGCGTGGGTTTCCTCCCTGGTGCTCCGGTTTCCTCCCACAGTCCAAAGACATGCAGGTTAGGTGGATTGGTGATTCTAAAACTGGCCCAAGTGTGTGCTTGGTGTGTGGGTGTGTTTGTGTGTGTCCTGTGGTGGGTTGGCACCCTGCCCGGGATTGGTTCCTGCCTTGTGCCCTGTGTTGGCTGGGATTGGCTCCAGCAGACCCCTGTGACCCTGTGTTCGGATTCAGCAGATTGGAAAATGGATGGATGGATGGATTGTTAGGGAGTAATGTTTAACGTTTTTGAGAGAGAGATCAGAGCTATGTGTGTTTTAGAGGGTAGCTGCTGATTGGCAGAGATATCATGGCCACATGCTCTTCTTTCCACTTGGAGGACGCTCTCCCGTCAGAGCTGAACACGATCAGATACAGTGCCAACGTTTGACGTTGGAGTGTACCTACCTTCTGCTTGGCCAGAACTAAATTTTTTTATTGATTTTAAAAGTTTGTCCTGTTCCACTACTACATGGGTGGAGCTGTGGGGGACAGCTAGTATATATAAATATGTATACAGTATATATATATATATATATATATATATATATATATATATATATATATATATATATATATATATATATATATATATATATATATATATATATATATATATATATATATATATATATATATATATATATATATATATATATTGTGGTGGGCGGCTGGGTTCCATGCCCAACCAGGACGCCCCTGCTGCATATGTTCAGAGAGCAATGATGGGCAGCTCAGTACCTCCCCCGGGACGCTTGGTGGTAGCCTCCCTGGCCGGCGGTGATGCCTCAATCTCCCGCAGGGGACCATGGGAGATGGAGTCCTCAACAGCCAAACTGGGAGCTGGGGTGGCCGCCAGGGGGTGCTTCAGGGATTCCACAGCCCAGCTGGACACCTCATAAGCCCCACCCAGAAGTACAATTGGACCCAGGGGGTCAAGCACCTGGAACACTTCTGGGTGGGCTATAAAAAGGACCGGCAACCACCACTCTGGGCCAGAATTGGGTGGAAGAGAACGAGGTTGCCTGGGAGGAGTGGTGGTGCCAGATGAAGAGTGTTTGGTCTCTGTATATTAAGTGCTTTTGGGACTGTGTTGTGGCTGGAGGGTTCACGGGGAAGACATGTGCCTGTGTCTTTTTACACATGCCTCTGTGTCAGTCTGTGCCGGGTCGGGCACTATATAGCTGTACCCCGTGGCTGCGCCCACATAGTAATGAAACAAGAGAGCTTTAAAAATCAATAGACGTTGGCACTGTCTGATTGTGTTCAGCTCTGACAGGATAACGTTCCCTGCGTGGGGAGAAAAGCACATGGCCGTGATATATCTGGCAATCAGCACCTATCTTCTAAAACACACGTAGCTCTGATCTTTCTCTCAAAAACATCAAACGTTACTCCTGAACAATTTGTAGTTGATAATGTCTGTTGACCAAACAGGTATCGCTAGCTAAGCGGAGGCAAGGTACATTCCAACACGTGGTGAGACGTAGACCAACTCGAACAGAGGCTGGCGAGTGAATGAGGAAGGCCACATCCCCCTGCTCTCGGCCCACAGCCACTCTCTTGGATTTGCATAAATACATTGGTACCGCAAGCAAACTATGGTACTTAGTGCAATGAGAGAAGTCGCAAAATCAACCAGATAGTTCAAGCAAATTATAAAAATCAACCAGATCTAAATCCGTTAAATAATTCTGTCGTTAAAAGCGAACAGACATACAGATAGAACGTGCTTGGACCACAACATTTTTAAAACCGTTTCTTACTGAACACTTAAAGGCCAAGGGTAACCTACATTCCAAATTTCAAGTCCCAAGTCCTCATGGTTTCGGGAGATTTCGTGATGAATGAGTCAGTGGTATTTGACTTTTATATATATGTACTATATATATGTCAATGTCAATTTATTTATAGAGCACATTTAAAACAACATCAGTAAAGATGTAGCCAAAGTTCTTTACATTAAAACATACAACAAACATAAATAAAATAAATAGAAATAAAGAACAATTAAATGAAATTCAGCCAACAGCAAGTTAAAGAAAAGGTAACAGAAAGCTAGGGAATAGAAATGGGTCTTCAATCTCGTTTTAAACAATTCAGTTGAAGGTGACTCCTTAATGTAATGAGGTAAAGAGTTCCATAGACAAGGTGTGGCAGCTGCAGAAGCCCTGTCCCCTTTAGTTTTACACTTAGTGCGGGGAACCATAAAAGACAACTGACCGGTAGATCTAAGCTCTCTGGATGGCTGGTGTAAAACACACAATTCAGATAAATAGGCAGAAACATACCCAGGTAATGATTTAAAAACTAGGAACAAAATTTTAAAGTCAGTTCTGAAACTAACAGGCAGTCAGTGTAAAGAAGCTAACATTGGAGAAACAGAATCAAACTTTCTTACACCAACCAAAAAACAGGCAGCAGCATGTATATATATATTTTATCAGGTATAAAGGAAAGACAAAGTCCAAGGAATAGTTGGGGTGCCAACGTGGCCACCCCATTTAATGACAAATCAACAAAAAATGTCTCTTGGCAGCAAAATAAACAGGCACTCAATGACACAAACACAAAAATCAGCACACACAAATCCTAGTCTTTGATAGCTCTCTGCTAAGGGTCTGTTTGTGAAGCCCTCTCCTGCAGAAGGTTTAGGTCGAGATCAACGCCTCATTCTGGAAATAGCTGCCTTTATATCATTCAGACTGGAAGGGTGCTTTGAAATGATGAGAGGATTTTCTCAGAGCTGCAGAGGGAAGAGACAAGACTGTTATTGACAGCGTCTCCTCTCATCTTGGAGTGGTATCACATACCTGACCTGAACCAATAAGATTATCCACAGATGTGCTTGCGTGACTATAGATAGATAGATAGATAGATAGATAGATAGATAGATAGATAGATAGATAGATAGATAGATAGATAGATAGATAGATAGATAGATAGATAGATAGATAGATAGATAGATAGATAGATAGATAGATAGATAGATAGATAGATAGATAGATAGATAGATAGATATTGTAAATGCTGTAGCGGATTCACTCGCATCGCAACTTGGATCAGTGGTGAACCCTTTTACCCAGCCAGAAGACCGTTACAGACAGACAGTTTGCTTGGGTGCACATCCTGTCTGGGTTGGCTTCCTTTTCCAAGTTGGGATGAGAAAATAATGGATGGACTGAGAGACATGGCCTATAAAGAACAGTCAGTTACCAAGGATGTTAGGTGGCAGTGTTCTCCTGGGCTGCCACCAGTAGGGATACACACAGAGCTATATGGGGCTTTTAATTCATTAACGCAGTCCTGTGGGGTTGCTTGGGGCTGCCAGGAGGTGCTACTGGAAAAAGGTTTTACTCATTTAGGGATACTCAACCTGGCCTAGAAATGCTTCTTGGTGGTAATCTGTTGGCATTGGAAGACAATCACAATACTGCCCGTCTGTCAAATATAAAAGAAGCCACCTTGCCTCATTCGGCAGGCAAGAGTCAAGAGGAAGAAGGCAACATCTGCTGGAGGAGTGAAGGAAGAGATAAAGAGGAGTAATGGAAAAAGGAAGGACAAATGGACAGACGGGCATTTTTGTGATTATTTGCCTATAAGAACTTGTAAGAAGAGGGGTGTATAATAAAAACATTCTTGATTTGAACCCAGGGCTGGGTTGGTTCAATTGTGTCTGAGGTTTGGGGCTTGGTAGTGCCCCACTCTGGCCGCAATATAAATCTATGAATAAGAATTTTTATAAATAATAATAAATAATAATTCTTTGCATTTATATAGCGCTTTTCTCACTACTCAAAGCGCTCAGCAATTGCAGGTTAAGGACCTTGCTCAAGAGCCCGACAGAGCAGAGTTCCTTTTGGCATTTATTGGAATCGAACCGGCAACCTTCCGATTGTCAGTGCAGATCCCTAACCTATAGAGAGGATAGGAGCTCTCATATTAGACTTTATTATGGAGAAACATTCAACAGAGACTTAAAACCTTTCAACTGCCATGTCTGTTCTCTAATCGGTGAAGATGCACCTTTGGCAGGCAAGTCGTGTCCACAGAGTAAAAGGTCTCTTGTGCATTCTATTGAAGTCTCAGTTAACCTGGGAACAGACACAGTGGATGAATCCCAAGAAAGAAAGAAGGAAGAGAAAGAGAGTTAAAAGTATTTGAAAAGGACCCTATGCAAAAAATTGTGTTTAGCTGATATGGCTACACACAAATTGGAAGCTCACTACGGGGGTGGCAGGTCTTAATGGGTCTGAAGTAAATGGGCTTTTATGGAGTTTTTCCACTTACTGCTATGCTTGTTGTGCATCGAAATCCACTTTGTGAGTGGTGTGCAGACTAATGCAGGTGTAGTAGAGGGCTAAACAGAGGGGAGTGGGCACTGAGACCAAAGCAAGACCCATGTCCACCAGAACAGAGGCACTTTTGGGATTAGATTCAAAACAAACAATAAACACCATTGTTTACTTTGGATTTTCAACCCATTTATATTATGTAAATTGTTAAGGAGGATAGGAAGGGAGGATAACTGGCAAACGGAAAAGGAAAGTTCTGTTACGTAAACAATCTGAGTTATTTTAGTACACTCATTGCTCAGCATGACACAGCTCCAGGCACTTCTTATTCTTATTCTCTGACACAGCACACAAAACACATCCTCTGAAGCACTTCAGAAGAACTAGTGAATGTTCTCTCCTTCTTTGATTTGCTCACTGAAGTGACATGATTCGAAAACACAGAAATGAACGAGTCAGGGATGTTCCTTTGTAGAGTCAAGAGTCTCTGATACTGGAACACCAGGGGTGTCCAGAAGTGTGTGACTGGCTTTAGTTAGAGTTGAGGGTTCAAGAGATCAATTGTGAAGGGTTTGACATTAGGATGGAGACTAGGCTTGTGGCATAGGAAAGTAGATTTGCACACATGGAGAAAGGCCTCTATTGGTCAATTAATACCTAAATATGCAAATGTGACTACAATGGTGCCAGATATACTTACAAAAAGTAGTTAACCCCTTTGAAAGTTTTCACATTTTATTCTCATACAAAATTCAATCACAGTGGATTTCAGTTGGATGTTTTGGTGTTGATCAACAGAAAAAGACTCTTTGATGTCAAAATGAAAATACATTTTTGTAAATTGGTCTTAATTAATTACAGATATGAAACACTAAATAATAGATCAAATAACTATTCACATCCTTCATGTCCATTTTTAGTAGATGAACCTTTGGCAACCATGACAGCCTCGGGTCACTGTGAGCATAGGTCTCTCACCATCATCTTTGCACATCTGGTCACTGCAATTTTTCTCCATTTTTCTTTTCAGATCTACTCAAGCTCTATCAGGTTGCATGGTGATCAACAGTGAACAGCCTTTTTCAAGTCTACCCTCATACTCTCAGTTGGATTTAAATCTGATCTCTACATCAGCCACTCCAGGAAATTAACTTTGTTGTTTGTAAGCCATTATAGCTTTGGCTTTCTGCCCTGCTGCAGAGAGTCTTCCTCACAGCACGAGCTGCCATCATCAGCCTTTATGGTGGGGATGTTGTGTTTTTGGTTATGTGCATCAAAATGCCTTTTACTCTGTGGGCCAGACAAGGTAAATTCTAGTCTCCTCAGACCATAGAATGTTCTTCCAGCTGACTTTGGACTCTCCAGTGAGCCTTCTGGTAGACTCTAGCGAGATGTCATGTGCATACTTCTCTTTTTCACTACTCCAGTAAAGCTGCCACTAGTGAAACACTTGGGCAACAGTTGTTGTCTGCACAGACTCTTTACTTTTAGCCACCGTAGCCTGTAAATCATTTAGAGTTCTCATAGATCTCTTAGTGGTCTTCCTCACTCGTCATTATTCTGCATGATGACTCAATTTTCATGGACAGGCTGCTCTAGGGAGATTTAAGCTGTGCCACATACCCTTTCCATTAGGCCATGATACTGAGTCACCACAAGTTGGACTTTCCAGATACTACAATCAATTGAAATCCATTGACTACAGGCAGCTGATCTCCACTGATCTGATTATATGATGTCTAAAAGTGATGATTTAGGTGTGTCATATCAGAAAAGGACCCCAAGCATAAAGCCAAATCTACACAGGAATTGCCTAAAACAGAGCAAAGGTAATTGCCCTCAAGTAGCCAAGTCAAACTCCAACTGAGAATTTGTGGCTGGAATTGAAAAATGCTGTTCACTCATGACTTCCATGTAACCTCACAGTGCTGGAGCGGTTTTGCAAAGACGAATGGAAAACATAGCAGTGTCAAGCTGTACAAAGACAGAGACTTGTGCACACAGACTCAAGGCTGCCATGGCTGCTAAAGGTGCATCTAACTACACACTGATTTGAAGGGGGTGAATGCTTATGTAATGAATTATTTTGTGTTTGAAATTTTTAATTAATTTAGACAAGATTGCAGAGATCTGTTTTCATTTTGCCCATTTTGTTTTTGGTATACTTCATTCATTTCCAAGGGGAATCAGCCATTGTATGCACTCCTTGTGCAATTTTCACATTAAGCGCCTTGATCAAGGGCTCAATGGAGTAAGATACCTTCTTCCAGTAATAGGATTTAAACCAGCAACCATTCAGATACTATCTGTAAAAGAGGACAAGGACAAGATAAAAATTTGGGCTGACACCATGACTCCATATATTGTAAACACAAAAATATAAAACGTTTTTCAGCAAAAAGAGCAACTCTGAAATTAGACTATATAAGATAATGACACTTCTTGTTAAATGCAGGCCAGGCAGGAAGAGGCGGGTTCCAGTGGACAGACACTGGAAGTGACATCAGAAGTGGTGAGGCTGTCAATCATACACAGAAACAGATGTGATTTTAGAATACAATGCCACCCTATTGATCAGCATGGAATCAACACCACCAGATTTCAAGTGACTCTACTCTGTTGGGCCCTTGAGCAAGGCCCTTAACCTACAATTGCTTACAATTAATCTGCATCCAGCCATGCAAGAAGGTCCTCCATCTTCCAGGGAAAAGTTGGGGGTTGGTGGCTGGACTGGCACTCCAGCCACCATAAAGAAAAACTCACATTGTTCCAGTGTTGTGCTGAGGTGTCACCCACTGCACTTGGGTCCCAATCCAGGTGATTCGCCATGTGGTGGGTGCAGCAACATGCTATTGGCACATGATCCCAACCTATTTCAAGAGCCTTTAAGCTGTTCCCATGGAGCACATGTCTGACACGGCGCAAACCCTTAGCCACAGAGACATCACTCCATCTATTTTGGTTGATCAGTGTCAAAAAAGATAAATTAAATTCACTGTGGTTCAATATTGCATAACTATAAAATATGAAAACTTCCCTTTGAATACTTTTTATAGGCACTGCAAACTTTGAAGGGTTATTTCAAAATTTAGGTCAATTAACATATTGCTTTGATCTTCAGTTATCCAGGTTGACTGTTGATTAATCATTAAGTGTAGGAATAAGAAACATGGCTTGTCCAGTGTTTGAACACAACCATCCATACATTTAAATATATTTTATCCATCCATCCATCCATTATCCAACCCGCTATAGCCTAACTACAAGGTCACGGAGGTCTGCTGGAGCCAAACCCAGCCAACACAGGGCACAAGGCAGGAAACAAACCCTGGGCAGAGCGCCAGCCCACCGCAGAATATATTTTATGTGAATGCTAATCTATGGGTTAAATCATTTAAATGATGCTTTCGTATATGTGTTCATTTTCCTCTCTATAATCACAAAACACAACAAAGCCACCGGATCAGAGTCTCTGGGTGCATTACATTCCCAAATGGCTTCAAAATCCTCTTTTTGCATTGCCTGTTCTTGTTCATAAATTGCACGGTGCCTTCACTATCATGCTGTGTACATTTGCTGCCAACCACTTGTTAGGAAAGCTATAGCTGTCACTTCAGTATTGGGATTCTCCTCATTCTGTATCCCATTTCCAATATCTCTGGCTAATTGATCTTCATTAGAGACACTGGCTGTTCCAGCAAGCTAAATTCACTGCATTCCCATAAACCACAGACATTATGAAAATGTCCTTTTAGGGAAACTGCCACATAATATAGAGAGACAGACCTACAGTGGACAAAAACTGGTTACCATTGTCAGTTTAATTTAGTCATATTAGTTAATTAAGCCATTATCCTCATCATTCTCAATACACACTTTACCATGTTTTAGTGCAGCGTTTCTCAACCGTTAAGTATCTGCAACCCGAGTTTTCATAACAGTTTTAATCGCGCCCCCCTAACGTTTTTTTGAAACCCTAATAAAATTTATTCCTATACTTTTTGCTGCCGATACACCACTACAAGTTTAAAATTTTCCTATGAATAGCGAAATTACGCTGCATATGGCAACATTCTACATTACCTAGAAGTAACAAAAAAGGGAACACGCCCCACAGTTTCAGAACCACTGTTCTAGTGTGTCAGGTCAGGTCAGGTCAAGTTGGGGAGCATGCACTGGTAAAGTGCATTGCCACACCCACCACACGACAAAACAGCTCGGGATCCTGGTTGGCAACCCCCCAGGCAGACATGCGGTCCAGTCCCACCCTCCAGATCTCTATCTGTCACAGCACCTGAGGTCCTCAACAATGAGGATACTGCGAGCTGGATCACTCTTGGGGAATTGCGGCACTTGGCCGTAGTGCCTTAACTGATGTTCCCTCACAATGCAGGTAATGTGCCTCATTCAGGACTGCATGTACAAGTGCTCATTCAACACAAAGTCAAACCAGCGGTACCCAAGGATTTTCCGGAGAGACACAGTACCAAAGCAGTCCAGTCTTTGTCTCAGGTCACTGGATAGCGTCCATGTCTCGCAACCATGTAGCAAAACAGGAAGCACCAGGACTCTAAAGACTTGGACCTTCATCTTTTTACACAGATATCGGGAGAGCCACACACCCCTTTCCAGCGACCTCATGACCCCCCATGCTCCACAAATCCATCTACTGACTTCATAGGAAGAGTCACCAGTGGTAAGTAGATCTCTCAACAAGGTTGACCCTCTCTCCGCAGACAGACACATTGCTGATGGCTGTGTCTAAGAGGTCATTAAAGGCCTGGATCTTGGTTTTTATCCAGGACACATGTAAGCCCAAACACTCAGATTCCTTGCTCATCTCTCAAGAGCCCTGATCACAGCCTCCATTACAGCATCATTGGCACAAAAATTACAGCATCATTGGCAAAGTTAGGATCAGTGAATCTTTCTTCGCCAACAGATGCCCCACAGCCGCTGGACCCCATGACCTTGCCCAACACCCAGCCCATGCAAGCATTGAACAGAGTAGGAAAAGAACACACCCCTGATGAACCCCAGAATCACCTGGGAAAATGCAGAGGTTCTGCCTCCACTCTGCACAGTACTCACAGTACCAGTGTACAGGCTGGCCATGATATCCAGCAAGCTTGAGGAGATCAACTGAGTTGAATGCTGAGTCGAATGAAGGATGAAACTTGACAAAGGCTGCAAAGAAACTTTGCCGATATTCACATGTGTGCTCCATGAGAACCCTTAGTGCCTGGATGTGGTTGATGGTAGACTTCTTAGGTGTTAAACCAGACTGCTCCAGTCGCAGGTAGGTGAGCAAGTGATCACGGATTCTATTGAGGATGATCCTAGCAAGGACCTTATCCGGCATGAAGAGCAGTGATATGCCCCTGTGGTTGCCGCAATCCAGTTGATCACCTTCCCCTTTCCAGATAGGGATGACAAGTCCCGTTTTCCAGTCAGATGGGATGACGTCAGTAACCCAAATGGAAGCAAAAATTGCTTGCAATGCCAGGAGGACATCCTTACCACCAGCCTGGAGAAGTTCACCACTTTCTAGTGTGTCAACTGGCTAAATCAAACCATCTGCCAAGCATCTGCTTTCTAGGGGCCTACTTCTTCTATGTCATTCTCTTCAGTTTCTTCCTCCTGATGACCTGACATGGTGTGAACACACATGAGGTTGACATTTTGTAGCTCATGTTTATCACAATGACTTGTGAGTTATTTTTTTTCAGAGTTGTGCATACCATGCCACTAATATTTTATAAGAGTTACTGCAGTCAAAAACCATGTATAAAACATGTAAAGTGATGGTTGCAGTATGTATATTGAATCAGAATCTGAAAGACTGATGAGTTGAAACATAGTATATTAGAATGGTGCATTTTTGTTACATTTGTTTTAAAATTGAGCTTGGTTTCTAGTATGCCATGAATAATGTATCCGATTCTCCATTGTCTAATGGGAATTGCAGTAGGATTTAATGATTTTTTTCACTCTTTATGCTTTCAAAAATGAATATGAAGTAGATGACTTTTTTCCAGAAAGTAAATAACTCTGAAAAACACATCTGGCAGGTTGCAAAACATAACACACAAGCTACTGTGTTCATCAGAAAAGAAATATAAAAATTACTGACTGCCTGTTCACTCTGACCAATGATAAGCTCAAATACAAATGGTTAGGAATAATATATTTGACCATGAAAGTGTAGGCACGTCCCTTGAAGGAGTCCTGTATATAATGTTGGAGTGATTATTATTTCTCCAATAAATCTGGAGACCCTCCTTAATTTCTGGCACACAATGGAGCGGTTCACAGTTGTGTGTTATGAAGTTGAGTTGAGAATTAGAAAAAGTGGTTCGCCAACTACAGTTCCATGCAAAGGTTTGGGCACCCCTGGCCAAATTACATATTTCGTTGACATTTGAACTAAAAAATAGTAAATGCAATTTAGACAGCAAATAAAACAATTGAAAACAAACTAAAACAAAGGCATTTTTATCAAAATTGTAGTCGCCCGTTATAATTTATTTTTGAACTGAAAAAATAGTAAAAATTGGTACCCTTTCAGTTGTATGGTCTCAGAACTGTTTTAGCTCATGAGGTGTTAGTCTGGTCAAGAACTGTCATTAGGAATTGTGAGCTGAAGACAATCCCAGAGCCTAATAAATACTTTGGCTTGTCACACATGTGCGATTGGGAGGCAGCTAGAGGGTCTGAATAAAAGTAGCACCACATCAGACCAGGGGGTAAGGCAAGCTGCACTAATCCTCTCTCTCAATCTTCTGCAGACCATTCACGGGAAATCCTGCTAGGTTCTGGCGCCATTGAAGATGTCACCTCCGGTTC
This sequence comes from Erpetoichthys calabaricus, assembly GCF_900747795.2. NCBI lineage: Eukaryota > Metazoa > Chordata > Cladistia > Polypteriformes > Polypteridae > Erpetoichthys > Erpetoichthys calabaricus. The sequence continues at coordinate 302,700,510 of NC_041395.2, read as the reverse complement.
CAGCCCCAATGACGTCACTTCCTGTACTGGCCTTTAAAGCGGCCATCCTGCCTCCATATCATCAGTTCTGTTCTAGACTCTAACTTGTGAACATATCTCAACAACAACAACATTTATTTACATAGCACATTTTCAAAAAAACAATGTAGCTCAAAGTGCTTTACATGATGATCAAACAGAAATAAGACAAAATAAATAATTAAAATTAGGGAACACTAATTAACATAGAATAAAAGTAAGGTTCGATGGCCAGGGAGGACAGAAAAAACAAACAAAAAAACAACTCCAGACGGCTGGAGAAAAAAATAAAATCTGCAGGGGTTCCAGGCCATGAGACCGCCCAGTCCCCTCTGGGCATTCTACCTAAGGCATATTATATGAGTGGCTGCCCCAAACCTTTGTGATGTCTCTTTGGCGTTTTTGTGACAGAATCTTCAAACATTCTGCAACACTCAACAACCATGAGCTCTTCCAAGGATCTGAAAAGTAAACTAATTGATGCCTACAAAGCAATTCTATAAAACAGTATCAAGGTGTTTTCAGCTAGTGGTTTTCACACTTCAAAATGTCATTAAGAAATGGCACTTAAGAGGAACCTTGGAGGTCAAGAAAACATCTGGAAGACCAAGAAAATCATTTGAACAGCTCGTATACTGCACTTGAAGGCAAAGCAAAACCCCAAAATGGCTATAAGGGACCTGCAGGAAGGTTTTGCTGAGAATGGTGAGGTGGTGTGCTGCATCATTCCTTACATGGACATAGAGGAATCATTAGAAGGAAACCTTTCTTGTGAACTCATAACAAAAAAAACAATATTTTAAGTAGGCAAAACAACATTCACATAAGACAGAGGCATTTTGAATCCAAGTGCTATGGACAGATGAAGTTAAAATTGAACTCTTTGGCCACAACCACTGCATTTTTGTTTGGAGATAAAAAGGAGTAACATTTGAAGAAAAAGAACTGTTAACTGCTGGGTGGATCTACTGTGCTTTGCTGTTGTGTGGTAGCTACTGGCACAAGAAATATTGTGTGAGTACAGAGAAGAATGGATTCCACTAAATATGAGCAAACACTTTAGGAGAATTTTAGGGAGCCAGTCAGGAAACGGAAGCACAAAAGAAGGATGATCTCTACAATATGAGAACGCCCCAAAACACACTTTGAAATCTACTCTGAAGTACATCAAGAAATACAAAGGGGGGATTTTGGAATGCCTCTTGCAGCTCTTAGACTTGAACATCATTAAAAAAATCTGTGGGTAAAACTTAAATGTGCTGTGACAGCCCAAAGACATCTCACTGCTGGAAGTGAGGTGAAAGAAAGAATGAAGAATAAATTCCAAAACAAGAATTCAGAAACTCATAGCTGGTTATGCAAAATGTCTGCAAGCTTTGATCTTATGCTACAGGGAGTGTTACTAAGTACTGACTTAGCAGGGTGCCCAAACATTTGCTACTGCCACTTTTGCTCTTTTATTTAGTATTTCTTACATTTTTTACTTCCTCAAGTAAATCATACCCGTTTAACATTTTCACTAAAATGCCATTGTTTTAGTTTGTTGTCAAAGTTGTATTTACCACTTTTTACTTGAAATATTAACAAAGTATGCAATTTGACTATGGGTGTCCAAACTTTTACATGGAACTGTACAGGTGCATGAATTCAAGTACCTCTGGGTATTGCTCAGGATAAAACAATCATGAGTTTATAATGTACCACGGTGCAGCAGTAGCAGCTTTGTGAACATTATGCCTAGCAAAGCAGTTGAAGACAGAACTAACTTCTTGGGTGTGCAGTAGCTTTAGATTTGTCAGTCAGTTTACTTCCTCAGTTACAGTGAGAATATTGATAAAAAGAATAAGGTGGCAATACAAGTAGATGAGTTGAGATCATATTTTGATTTCTACAGATTGAGGAACATAGATTTATTGGAGGACTTTGGATATGAGCTGGATCAAATGTGGAGAAGAGATCTACAGTAATCTGATGGAGGATTGAGGATACACACAGAGGGTGTAACATATTAGGGTGAGTGTTTTCTAGAAATGTCATTACATAATCAGTTACTCCATACCAATGGAGCATCTGAAGATGAAGAAGTCAGACTAAAGTGAGGTATCTATGAGCCCCTAACAACTAAAATAAAGTCTGCTCTAGATGTCAGCATTCATCTTGCATTAATGTGCTCAAGTCCCCATTAAAGTGGAATTTTAGCAGAATTTTGAAGACATTTAACTTTTCTCTAACATTTGAAACTGAAATCTACCCACACTTAGAATAAATTGAAATAGTGGCACAGCATATTGACACTAGTGCAATCTTTATAAGCTAATTTGTTTATTTTAATTATCTCGGTGCATTTTACCACACAGCATTTTCTTTTTTTTCTGTTTGGCTCATATACTTTAAAAGTGCAGATCATTTTTATAATTTTAAATTATATACAAATTATCTATCTATCTATCTATCTATCTATCTATCTATCTATCTATCTATCTATCTATCTATCTATCTATCTATCTATCTATCTATCTATCTATCTATCTATCTATCTATCTATCTATCTATTGTGGAGACCAGCCTCAACACAGACAGGCAGACACCGTTGGTTCAAACACCACAACACGTTTATTCACATATTTACAAAGTAAAGTCCCACACACAACCCAGTGCCCCTGCACCACACACCCTCAGTCCAGGCCTCTCCAAATCTTGTCTTCTCTTCATCGCTTCCTCTGCTCTCCTCAGAGGTTCGTCCTCTTCCACCCAACTCCAGCTAACAAACCTTTTATGTTTACCTGGACGTGCTCCAGGTGCCCTCTGATGAGCTTCCTGCGGCACTTTCCGTGGCCCCCTCACAAACCAGGACAGCTGCCCTCTCGTGGTCCGGGGGAGGCATAGTCCCTCTCCCAGTCCTTCTCGGCGTCCCGGCTGGGCACAGCCCCCAGCTGCCCGCCACACTATCTATCTATCTATCTATCTATCTATCTATCTATCTATCTATCTATCTATCTATCTATCTATCTATCTATCTATCTATCTATCTATCTATCTATCTATCTATCTATCTATCTATCTATCTATCTATTGTTCATGAAAACAAAGCACAAATAAATGAGGGTTGGTGTCCTGCAGGACTCTCTGTTTAATTGCAGTGTCCAGTGGACACAATTACAGGTCAAAAATTTTGCCATCATTAAAAAGAATTGTGTTGGAGTTAGGGTCACATCAGAAGATGGTCTTTGCAGGTGTGAACGTCAACTTCTGTTAGGCATTTGGGTTATACATCACTGAAACTGGAAGGAGTGGGGCTTTGAACATACAGGGCATGACCTCATGTGCTGGGAATATTTTTTAGCAATCACGTTAATCGGTTATGTTATGTCCTGCTTACTGTAACATTTAAAAAGAGAATTATACTATTACAGAATCTACTCTGTAACATAACAGACAACAGGGAATGCAAAGGAAGCCATACTTCTTATTCAGTGGATTGCTTTACAGTACTGACTACCCATTTAACAAATGTTAGCATCCATCCCTTTAATGTCTGTGAACATAAAGAATGACATAGAGACTCAGAGCCAGGTCAATCAGCTATTTACTTCTGCTGAAGGGACGTTAACAATTCAAAAGAACTGAGCACTTTGAAACTGACAGTGAATACAAGGAGTTTTTATAAAATCCTTTACAACAGTCAAACATCGAGATTGGCTTAGCAGGTAATAGTTTGATTTATGGATTTTTATAATTGTATTTAGTCAGTTGTCTGGCAAAGATGTTTGTCTAATAAACAAGAACATTTTATCCAAAAATCAAGAGAATTTACTGTGAATTTTATATGTCAACATGCACTAAAGCTGTAGCTGCATCTCATATTCCTTTCTTCCTCCTGCAAAGAGCCCTGCATTGCAGGAACTGAGAAGTTTCTCTTTAACTTTCATGGCATTCCATTTTTAAACGTGTCTCAACACAATTCTGGAAACCCCAGCTATAAGAGCCAATCTTAAAAAGTAATGTAAATGTTAAATTCACTTAAATGTCTGCATAGTTTCAATAATAATTTCTTATAGTTACTTAGAAAACGGTTTAGTCTTTTACACTGTGTAAGTTAACATGAAATATATATATAATTCACTAAGCCGACAGAAAAAAGCAAGACACCCATGGGATATGCACGACATAGCCAACAGAACAAGCAAGACATAGCCACGCCCACCAACTCACAGAGCCACGCCCACCGACAACACAGAGCCCTGCCCACCAACAATTCACTAAGCAGCCGACCATGGCACACGCCCAACAACAATTTGAGCGAGAGCAAAAGCATTTGCCACGAATGTTTTCATTAATCAAGAACGAAAGTCGGAGGTTCAAAGATGGTCACATACTGTCGTAGTTCCAACCATAAACGATGCTGACAGGCTATCCGGCGGTGTCATTCCCATGACCCGCCGGGCGGCCAACCAGGTAACCAAAGTGTTTGGGTTCTGGGGGGGAGTATGGTTGCAAAGCTGAAACTTAAAGGAATTGACAGAAGGGCACCACCAGGTGTGGAGCCTTTCGCTTAATTTGACTCAACACGGGAAACCTCACCCGGCCCGGACACGGAGAGGATTGACAGATTGATAGCTCTTTCTCGATTCTGTGGGTGGTGGTGCATAGCCATTCTTAGTTGGTGGAGCGATTTGTCTGGTTAATTCAGAAAACGAACGAGACTCCCACCTGCTAAATAGTTACGCGACCCAAGAGCGGTCAGCGTCCAACTTCTTAGAGGACAAGTGGTTTTCAGCCATGTGAGATTGAGCATTAACAGGTCTGTGATGCCCTTGGATGTCCGGTACTGCACGCGCGCTACACTGAATGGATCAACGTGTGTCTACCCGGCGCCAAGAGACGTGGGTAAGCCATTGAACTCCATTCGTGCTGGAGACCGGGGCTTGCAATTGTTCCCCATGAACAAGGAATTCCCAGTAAGTGCGGGTCATACGCTCGCACTGATTACATCCCTGCCCTTTGTACACACCTCCCGTCGCTACTACCATGGTCGGGTGACTTGGTGGATTATATATAGAAAAGCAGCTGGAACTGCAAAGAACAATGAAAAGTCAACGTGGCTCAGAGGTGCATGTGGACTGTAGCAGAGACAAAAGCGACTGAGACGGTGTTTGGAAAATGAACAGTCAACGTGACTCACAGGTGCATGTGGACTGTACACAGATAAAAGCGACTCAGGTGAGGAGTTGGGGGCGGGCACATGAGCAGGCAATGTGTACTGAACGATGATTGTATGTTTGTTCGTAGGGTGCATTGTTGCAATGTTACTTTTCTTGGTGGTTTATTAAATTACGGATTTTTCAAATGTTAATTTTTTTCCCTGTGCTTAAAAATCATTAAAAAAGCAGCGTGATTATGCGGGTTGGCTAGTGAAATACAACTTTCTTTGCTTTATCTGTAAAATTGAGTGTTCATTATGCCAAATAACCTGGACTGTTAGATAACTTTACAAATAATAGATTGGCATTCAGCTTTCTGACCGTTGTGATATCTATCCATCTATCATCCAACCCGCTATATCCTAACTACAGGGTCACGGGGGTCTGCTGGAGCCAATCCCATCCAACACAGGGCGCAAGCCCACCGCAGGGCGCACACAGACACACACACACACACTAAGCACACACTAGGCACAATTTAGAATCACCAATGCACCTAACCTGCATGTCTTTGGACAGTGGGAGGAAACCGGAGTACCCGGAGGAAACCCACGCAGACACAGGAACACACGAGAACATGCAAACTCCATGCAGGGAGGACCCGGGAAGCGAACCCAGGTCTCCTAATTGTGAGGCAGCAGCGCTACCCACTGCATCCAACATTTTTATATGAACATTTCAAAGTACGACTGTATGACCAAATTTAGACAAACATGAAGCAAGATAAATAAGCTTTAAACTGAACATTGTTTAAACAAGAACTTTTCTTTCTTTAAAATCATATTTTTCTCTATTTTTGTATGAATTGCTTTGCTCTGAAATTTTACTAAAACTTTTAAAATGAACATATGTGGCTAGAACTGTCCTATGAAGCAAACTAAAAGCCGCAGAATTTTGGTAATTTGGGACAAATGCAGCTACACCAACAGAACACACACATATTTTAAAACAGCCTGACAGAACCTATCATTTCATACACACACACAACATTTCAGAATATTGCAGGTGGCATATTTAGTGCTGCTGCCTTGTGGATCTATTATGCTGGACTCAAAGCCCACATTGTCAATGTGGAGTTTACATGTCCTCCCTGAGATAAAGTGACCTTTTCTACAGGTACTCCAGTTGTACTCGGTCATCATATCTTATCACACCACTGCCCTATCCAGGTAAGAACAGTGTTATTAGCATCCTTAAGATTTTCATCGTTACATGTAGGGCTTCGGGATCACCACAGGGGCATGTAGCAAACCTTCTCCTGGTGCCCCTGTTAATCTGCCCTACCAGACAGTGACCAATTGCTACACTACATAGTCCACTGCACTCATCCAGGAATGGTAAAAGGATAAACCCTCGGACCTGAAGATATCCAAGTTTAAAGTTGTACTTGGTGTTGCTAGGTGAGACTGTGGCTGTCCTTGACCTTGAGTTAGATTATCCCATCTTGAGAATCTATGAACTTCATATTGTCAAAAGTATGTGGACACTCCTCCAAATTATTGAGCTTGGGTGTTTCAGTAGTATCAGTAGTAGGTGCATAAAATCAAGCGTAGATTCATGAAATCTCCATTGACAAACACTGCAGGTAGAATGGGTCGTACTAAAGATCTCAGTAACAATAAACCTGGTACTGTCATAGTGCCACCTCTGTCAGAAGTCATTATGTGAAATTTATGCTCTCCTAGATTTACCTCGGTCGGCTCTAAGTTCTATTATTGTGAAGTGGAAGCATCAAGGAGCAACAACAGTTCAGCCACAAAGTAGAAGACCACACAAATTCACTGAGCAGGGCGTTTGAGTGCTGAAGCGCGTAGTGAATAAAAATGACTATCTTGTGTTGCATCACTCACAGCAGAGTTCCAAACTGCCTCTGAAAGCAATATAAGCATATTAACTGTGTTAGTCAGCGGTTCTCAAACTGTGGGGCACTGAAGCTGTACGAGGGGGGGCATCGAATAAATAAACAAGACATCAAAATGAATTTTTTACATTTTTATTTCAAATTTAAATTTGCAAGCATCACAATGAATGCATAATAACTAAAATTAAAATAAAACATTTCTAAGGCATAGATCTAATGACTAATATGTGCCTGCTTTAAAGTTCAAGACGTATCAGTATCTGTCGCGAACATTCGGGTAACAGCAGATCAGGTGATAATGCTGTGCGACTGCACCACATTGGCAGCGTAGCTAATATTGCCAAATTGAGTTAAATAGTTTACTGTGTATTGGGTTATTTTCATGATACAACTAACAGCGGTATAATATTTGTCGGACGAAAATACGTTCATTTTGCGCAAATATTTCATTGAAGTTAGCCGAACACATACAAATCTTATGGAAGTAAAAATGATAGGATACCGCGACACTGCACAAGTTTCATACCTTTGTTAGTTGTATCATGTAATGAATTATTATTATTATTATTATTATCATGGGTTATTCTCATCTATCTTATATTATGCAGGGGGCGCAGAATTATTCCAGGTAGAAAAGGGGGGCTGCAAAATACGAAACTTTGAGAACCGCTGGTGTTCGGAGCTTCTTGAAATGGGTTTCCATACACAGAAGCCTAAGATCATTATACATAATGTCTGGTGTTGGCTGGAGTGGTGCAAAGATCACCACCATTAGACTGGCGCAATGAAAATGTGTTCCCTGGAGGAATGAATCACGCTTCACTATCTGGCAGTCTGATGGACAAATCTGAATTTGATGAATGCGAGATGAACACCATCTTGAGAACAACATACTGTAAAGTTTGGTGAAGGAGGGATAATGGTCTGGGGCTGATTTATCAGGGTTTGGGGCATGCCCCATGGTTCAAGTGAAGGGCACTGTTAATGTTACAGCATATAAAGACATTTAAGACAACTGTGTTCTTCCAACCCTGTGGCAACAGTGTGGGGAAGGCCAAGTTCTGTTTCAGCATGACTCTGGCTGTGTGCACAAAGCCAGGTTCATTATGACAAGGAAGAACTTGAGTGGCCTTCATAGAGCCATGACCTCAACACTACCGAACTCCTCTGGGATGAAATCTTCTTCTCAAATATCAGTATCTTCCCAGAAGAGTGGAGGCTGTTATAGCCGTATGGGGTGGGGGAACTCCATATTAATGCCTGTGGTTTTGGAATGGGATGTTCATGATGCTCAAATATGTATGATGGTCAGGTTTCTACAAACTTTTTGTATGTTTGTAACCAGAATTTTCTCTCTAAATCATAAAAATTCAAATTTGTTCAATTTTGGTTATTACCTTTTCAAGAAAGTCCAGAATTCAGCCTAGTAATTAGAAGCTGTCATGTTGCATTAATTTTTATAGAATTTTTAAGATGGCTCAGTCAGGTTCTTGAGGTTAACTTTCTTTTATCTATGAATAAATCATTGGTATATAACCACCCAAATAATCAGATTGTGATTCAGAACTAGGAATGTAATACTGTACTCTGATCTTCACCCTGTCAAGAGGCTTAACCTCAGACACTGATGTCCAAGGTTGGATCCCTGTAAGTGGATGCACATATATATAGTGATATAATTTGGGTGTCAGCGAGCCCCAGATCCCAACACAAACACACCTGCACAGTCCCGGGTTCAAATAATGGAAGGTTTTATTATAAATACCTCCAAAAGTGACATAAGCACACATACAGGTCTTTCTCCTCCACAGTCTTTTTCTTCTCCATACTGCACTACCCTCCTTCACTCAAGAATTGCTGCACTACTTCCTAGCTCCGACTTGCCTGGATAAGGGTGTGTGGCCCCTTTGATTACAGACCCGGGAGTACATCCGGTGCCAGGGTGATTGCCCAATGAAAGCACTTCCAGGTCACATGGAAGTCCATTACAATAGGGAACTGATGAGTGCAGCCAGTGATCCCAGCAGGGCTACCCTGTCGGACTACATCTCCCACAATGCCCTGCTGGCCAAGTGTACCAACATCTGGGACTGATCCAATCTAGCATGCTGGGGGAATAAAACACCTCCAGTGACATCTTTCTTTTCCAGTGTGCTGTCTGTCCATCCCTTTTGGTTCTTCCTTCCAGGTCTGATCCCTTCTTCCTCCCCGGCCAGGATGCTTATATGCCTGTTGGAAGCCCATGTGGCATCTACTATATTTTTATGCTCAAAAAAATTAAAGGAAAACAATGAAAATATACCAGATCTCAGTGGAAAAAAATATCCTGCTGGATATCTCTACTGATATGGACTGGGTAATGTGTTAGGAACTAAAGGATGGCACATCATTTGATGGAAATGAAAATTATCAACCTACAGAGGGCTGAATTCAAAGACACCCCGAAAATCAAAATGAAAAAATGATGTGGCAGGCTAGTCCATTTTACGGAAATCTCATTGCAGCAACTTTATGGTCCTCACGTGCTTGTATGCATGCCTGATAACGTCAGTTGGGCTTACTCCTAATGAGGTGACAGATGATGTCCTGAGGGATCACCTCCCAGATCTGGACCTGGGCATCACTGAGCTCCTGGTCGGTCTGAGGTGCAACCTGGCACTGTCAGATTGTCTGACACATAATGTCCCAGAGGTGTTCTATTGGATTTAGGTCAAGTGAGCGAGAAGGCCAGTCTATGGTTTCAATTCCTTCATCCTCCAGGAACTGCCTGCATACTCTCGCCTCATGAGGCCGGACATTGTTGTGCACCAGGAGGAACCCAGGACTCACTGCACCAGCACAGGGTTTGACAATGGGTCCAAGGATTTCATCCCGATACCTAATGGCAGTCAAGGTGCCGTTTTCTAGCCAGTAGAGTTCTGTGTGTCCCTCCATGGATATGCCTCCCCAGACCATCACTGACCCCCCGCCAAACTGGTCATGCAGAACGATGTTACAGGCAGCATGACGTTCACAGCTTCTCCAGACTCTTTCACGTCTGTCTCATGTGCTCAAGGTGAACCTGCTCTCATCTGTGAAAAGCACAGGGCGCCAGTGGTGGACCTGACAATTCTGGTATTGTATGGCAAATGCCAATCGAGCTCCACGGGGCCGGGTAGTGAGCACAGGGCCCACTAGAGAAGGTCGGCCCTCAGGTCACCCTCATGAAGTCTGTTTCTGATTGTTTGGTCAGAGACATTCACACCAGTATTTTATTAATACCAAAGCAGCTGAAACTGATTAACAACCCCCTCTGCTACTTAATTGACCAGATCAATATCCCAGAAGTTTCATTGACTTAATGCTATACTTTGATTAAAAAGTGTTCCTTTAATTTTTTTGAGCAGCATATATATTGTGATAGATGGCCGGGGACTTTGCCCAGCTGGGACACACTTTTGAGGAGAGGACCGAGGGAGTGGACATATCACCAGCAGTACCTTCCCCGGCACACGAGAGGGCAGCCCCCCTGGTTTACATTGGGGCCACGGGCCACCACCACGGGGAGCTTGGTCTGTTCTGGAGCCGTGGTCTACAGCACTTCCGCCATACCCGGAAGTTACTGCCAGAAGAGGAACCGGATTCCCTTGTAGCTCTTCTGCCACACCTGGAAGTGCTGCCGATTAAGGAGCACCTGGAGCACTTCCAGGTGCGGTATAAAAAAGGCTGCCTCACTCCAGCAAGGATGCCAGAGTTGGGTGGCAGTGGACACAGCCTGCAGGAGAGGAGTGGAGGCAGTAGAAGAAAAGAAGGACTGAGCATTGTGGTGGTTGATGCACTGTGTTTGTGCTGTGTGAGCCAAAAAAGAAATAAACGTGTGTGCTTTTGGACATTCTGAGTCCGTGTCTGACTGTGTCCGGGGTTCAAGTTCTACAATATATGTATATATATATATGTATACATATATAGTAAGAAGAGAGATGATAAGGTGTTGGGGCACCACGAAGGCAAAACTCATATATTTCATGGCTAAAAAAGAAAGATAGTCTCAGCAAAACATATTTTTTTAGATGGGAGTCAAGATCTAGACTGACTCAAGATGACAGTGGAATCCCTTAAGGTAAGGTGGAAGAGGCTGATTAAAGGAATGTGAGCTGGAATTAACATCACTGGTGCTGTTGGTCCTCAGATCTATTATAGAAATAGGAGGAGAAGCATTAGAAGCATTGACTCAGGGAGGAATTACTACTTGATGTTGTCAAGTTGTCTCCCAAATGCACATGTGTCAAATGACACCCCCCTTAGCCCAGACCCATCAGGATAGTCAGAAATTAGAAATCATATACCAGAGATAGAGAATTGGTGTTGGTGTGGAGGAACCCTCAGCAATGTTAAACCTTAAATTTGTACAGCTGGTGTTCCAAAAGCAATTTAGTGACCCGTGGATTCAGCTCCTTGTGCAAAGCCATCCACTGTGAAGGTGCATGGTCTATAACAAGAGTGAACTCGCAGCCGAGAAGGTAGTACCTTAGATGTTGGATGGCCCATGTTAGGGAGGGAGGGGCAGAAGCATTAGGAAACAGTGCCAAATCTCAACTCAGGTTAGAATTGCTACTTGATGAGCCCACAATTTCTTTCCCAAGTGGATGGCATTCATCAATTTCACATTATGATTTTTGACATAGCTTTAGAAGGACTACCCAATCCATTAAGGAAAATGCAAAACAGACTAAATAGGAATGCATTTTTACATAGATAGATAGATAGATAGATAGATAGATAGATAGATAGATAGATAGATAGATAGATAGATAGATAGATAGATAGATAGATAGATAGATAGATAGATAGATAGATAGATAGATAGATAGATAGATAGATAGATAGATAGATAGATAGATAGATACTTTATTAATCCCAAGGGGAAATTCACAGATTCACTAATCTATGGAGATGTTGTTCATTTTCTCCATGTCTGTAAGTTTTTCTCCAAATGTTCAGGTTTGCATCCTATAAAGATATATACTTTGGGCTGACTGGTAACTCAAAATAAATAACAATATATGACTGTAATGGATAGGGGCCTTGTCTGGAACTGTTCCTTACCTTGGTGCCAGTGCTACTACAATAGGGTTCCAATTCTTTGTGAGTCCATAATTAACTTAAGAGAGTTTAGGCAATGAACAGATGGTTTCTGGGAGCAGTAACATTGAATTGTAATCTGCTAAGGACAAAGTTAATCACCAATAAAATTATACATACTTTTGTATGTCAATGGGCACTCAAGAAACCAATACAAATGGCCATCAAGCAGGGTTTGCCAGTAGGATTTCCTAAAAAAGAATTTGTGCTCATATAAACCCAGATTCTACACAAAATGACATAAACCTCAGTAAACCAGTTTTAGACTACAATTATTTTTAACTATTTACTGACAGGTATTACTTTGTGTTACAAATAAAGGTTATTTACTTTTGATTTTAATCCTCCTCATTGGAATTTTCATAGATAGTTACTATTTCATTAGAAATTTTTCCATTCTCGAGTCTTTCAGAATAAATGTTTTTGGCTCCTAAGTTGTACAAGTGTTATGTTTTGTTACTCCTTTCTTGGCGAGGAGTCTATCTTTAGTAGTTTCTGCTTTGAAGTTGTTTGTGTTCTTTGTTTTAACACAGTTCATCACTGCTCAGAGAAAAACTTCACTGAACACAGGCCATAGAGTGGGGTAGAACTGTCAGTCTTGTCATATAATCTGATATTAATTGATATTTTGGCTCATCAAGACATACATTGTTTTTCTTTCTTTTCTTTGGCAACTCGTCACTCATCGTTGTTAATAAGGTTTGCAAATTGAAATTGCAATATTGCAAATGTATTACTAAATCGGAACTTGTTAGCACACCTACACTGCAGTCAAAGACAAACTAACTGTGCTGGCAGTGGATGAGACGCTCTGTTGCTAAAAACATGTCGGTGTCATTAGTTTAAGGGGAAGAAAGGTGAGTCAGCCATCAGACACATCTGCTAGCCAATGCTGAGGTGGCTGCCATTACAGTGCTAGTCTTGACACCAAGAGTCTGCACACTATGGATTAAGAATGACTTCATTATGCTTATGATACACGTACTTAACGCAGCAGCTTCAGTCAATGTCAATATTCATACAATACAATGTAATGTAAAGTAACACAATGTAATCTCTCTATTATAATAAAAAAATCCTAGGACGAGATGAGACTTTTTAGCCTGGAACGAGACGTGACTTTTTCAGAGAGATACTTTTATGTCCCATGAGACGAGACTTTGTGCCTTTGTAAATAAAAGACAAAGAGTAGAACATTGTAAAGAATTCAAAAACATTGACGCGATACACATGCAGAGCAGGTTAGAGATAATGCAAGTGCTAAAATTCGAAAGTCTCAAAAAAATTATAGTAAAGATCGCATTTGCGCAAACAAATGTAAATTATTACTCAGTGAAATAACGGAACAGCGAAAAGAGATCGAGTACATTGTTCGGATTTAAACTTTAAGTCAGAGACTTGTAGATTGTCTAATCAGGGAAAAGTAGTGTTTCTTCCCAATGAAGAGGCATATCTACGAGAATTAAAAGATTTGTTGTTTGGTGAAAGTGAAATCCACATACGCGAGTGGCAGAGACGCAAAGTGGCTGGCGCGTAGAGCAGGCTGGGGGGGGGGGGGGGGGGGGGTTGGTGAGCGAAGCAAGCAGGAGGCGAAGCCCCTTAGTGTAAAGTAAAAAAAACTTAAGTTAAAAAAATAAAAGACCTAGAAACCCAGACAGGAATCAAAAACTGATTTTTCAGTTTAAAAACCCAGCAATGGCATCCCTGCATTTAAAAAAAAGGGTTGTTTAATGTCACTTTATGGTTCTTTACTTGGATGTGCAGTCTCTTATGGAGCCATTGCTTCCTTCTCATTCTGGGAAGGGTCATCTGTATATGAAGTTGGTTCTTTGTGCTTTGAAAAACTTCCTAATAAAAAGGCTTGAATGTACAGTAGGCTACCTAGCATGATACTAAGAAAATCTGAACTTAAGCTGTGTTACTGTACATATGCAGCAAGAGTCCTTTTGAAATCATGAGCCGTTGGTATTTCACATATCTACTACCATCTGGCTATTTACTGTACGGAACTTGTTACAGTAGCTAAATAAATAAAGGGCCTTTCTGGAACGTTTATGTGGATGAGCCTTTTGGGAACCAAAAATGATTCCTCAATGGGTCGCTCTGAAGAACCGCTCTGGCACCTTTGTTTCTAGGGGTGTATCATCAAGTATATTTATTATACAGTATCAAGATATGCTGGCCATTATTTTATCGATGTAGTTATCTCATCAGAGCGAGTCTTCTCTTCTTAGTTGGCAGATAGAATACTCTAAAGAAAACAAGAAACAGGTAAATGAAATAGCTTCCAATGTCTGCCACAGAGTAAGGGTTCATCTCTTTAGCCTGGAGTAGCCAGATATTTTGAGTTCTGGCTGATTCAGTGGTCATAAGTGAACTGCTCTTCCTCTTCTTTGTCATTCTCATTACATTTCAGTTGGTCCACATGACCAGAATAGGCAGTCCTCTTACCTTTCCTCCAAACTTCACGTTGATCATCCCACTGGAGTGCACCCTTCTTGATGCTTTTCCTGCAAAAAGAGTAGAGCAGGTTCTAAAGAATCTGGACTTCTCATTCCCCCTTCACCTGCGTTCTGACATTATTTCACATGGGCAGACGGAGCGAACACCAGCAATGTCAATAAAAGATATGCTAGGTCGATAACTTGATATTTGCAATGTATAGAAATAGAAAAGGCCTGAAATGTTTGGTGATTGTTATGTTATGGCAGCAATATTTTTGAAGTGTATTGCATCTTACAACAAACTCAGATACTTACCATTATAACACATATTTGAGGTGATCTACATACATTAAAAGCAGAGTGATTTGTACTATTTATGTTTAGTGAAGTCTGATGCCATTCACACAGCATTTCCATTAAGCACCATAATGTTATTTGTATTTTTTTCTGAAAATACCCTGTCACAAATTATTGCTGGACTTAAATGCTGCTTTGCATAATGATAGTTTTATTCAACCCATCACATTTTCTTTTCTCTAAAATTCAGATATCTTCCAGATTTTTTAAAAAAGGCCAGTAAACAAAGCAAACAAAAGAAAGAGGTTTTATTTAAATTCTTAATATACAAAGTTCCATACAGTATAAAGAATCTGTCATTCAGACTCAAAAGCAAAGTGAAGCTGGTTAGAGCATTCCAATTGGTGGGTGGCTTTTATTAATCAATCAATCAATCAATCAATCTTTATCTTAGATAGCACCTTTCATATGGAGCATTATTAAGCAAACAGCCTGTCAGAAAGAACACTGAGTAGGAATAAAAGAGAAGTATTGCACTGCTTTGTGGGCTGGGGGATTTTTGAAAATGACTTGCTTTACAGGGTTGGACCCAGAGCTGACTGATGTAGTTCTGGGTCAGATGTCACAAGGGTGAATGTTGGCTGAATTTCTTAGACTTCTAACAAGCTCTTGATCTTTGGCAGCAGATCTCCTTTTAAACGTTTTTCTCTCTTGTCTTTTCTTTCTTCTTGCTTTTTGTTTCCAGTCCCATAGGACTGCAGCTGGGATTTTTAATAAGAGGGCCGCAAGATGTCTTTTGGTTATGCCAAGTTGCAGTTTCAGGTGCGATTATCAGGGGCAGCTATGCACCTTTCATATGCTCCTTCCAATTTGGCGATGGTCTCATTTGACACAAATCTTACCATTCATTAACTGTCCCTGCTTTATCCAGTTTAGGGTCACAGGGACTGAATTGGGCACTGGCTGACAAGCAATTGTATGGGCCAGTTAACTTAATGCATCTTTGGCAAGTGTGGTGTAACAGCTAAGACACTGGGCTAACTCAAAAGCTAAGTTTTCTGGTTCCATTCCTGCCTTCAGGAATGACCCTGAGGAAGTCATTTAACCCATCTGTACTCCATATATATGTCCAAACCTTACATACAATGTCTCCCAACACAACTCCGGGTTCAATATACAAATTACTACTGTCTCCAAAACCACCTCCAGTGAAACTCATCTAAGAATAATACAATAACAGTAATAGTAAATGCCCTTTTTCTCTCCTTCTGCTCCTCCTGCTGCATTTTGACCACTTTTCCCGACTCTGACTGTCCAAGGTGAGCCAGACATGAGAATGCTTTCAGTGTCATGGCACTGGCCACCTAGCACACTTCTGGATTACATGAAAAACAGGGAAGTCCTCCCCAGGCAGTGCCCTCTAGTGGCACCCAAGGACTCAGACAGGGCTCTGCAACCTGAACGTGAGAGCAATCAACCATGAGGAACACTGCCACCTTCCATGTGGGGGAATAAACCGCTCTTGGTACCATCCTTCATCCAGTCCATCTATTATTTTTTTAGTCCCATGGGGACTTGTAGATGTCCATAGTCCTTTGACTATAGTTAAATATAATTAGGTACTAGTTGTGAGTCTCTCTGGTTATAAAAGCCCCTCTTTGTAAGAGCCATAGTCTTTGTTTATACATTCACTGCAAAAATGAAGACAAATGAGCATTCTGCTAATGTGAGAAACAAAGTCATTGAAATGCACATTGCATGAAGTGGCTACAAGAAAATATCGAAGAGTTTGAATGTCCCATTAAGCACGGTTGGATTCATCATCAAAAATGGAAGGTTCATCACAGCACTCAGACCCTAACTAGAACAGGCAGTCCCTCAAAACTAAACATCACAGCAAGACGTCAACTGGTGAGAGAGGCTAATACAAATCCAACCGTCACTCTCAGAAGTCTGCAATGCTCTTTGGGTGAAACTGGAGTAAAGGTGCATAGATCCACAATTTCACAAAACAGGCCTCTATGGGAGTGTAGCAAGAAAGAAGCCATTCCTTAAAACGTTTCACATAAAAACACATATGGTGTTTGCTACAAAACATGAGAAATGCCAAATTAAGATGTGGGAGAAGGTTTTATGGTCAGATGAGACCAAATAAAACTTTTTGGCCAGTCTTCAAAGAGGTATCTGTGGTGTAAAACGAACATTGCCCATGCCTCATGAAGCACCAAACCTATGGTGAAATACAGTGGTGGTAGCATCATGCTATGGGGATGCTTTTCATGTGCTGGGACTGGAAATCTTGTCAGAGTTGAAGGGACAATGGATGTACACAAATATTACACATTATTTCAGGAGAACCTTTTATCATGACAGTGGCCCTAGGCAGAAGGCCAAATTGACACTAGAATGGCTCAAAAACAGAAAGGTAACAGTTTTGGAATGGTCAAGGCAAAGCCCTGATCTTAATCCTATTGAGAATCTGTGGCACAATTTGAAAACTGCTGTCCAGAGGCGCCATCCCACCAACCTACAGGATCTCTATAAATTCTGTCAAGAAGAATGGGGAAGAATCACTCATGAACAATGTACTAAACTGGTACATACTTACCCCAATTAAGGCTGTTATAAGTAGCAAAAGGGCTCTCGACGATGTGTTAATGTGTAGGGCTTGAATACTGATGCAAACGCTAATGTTTGAGTTTTTCTTATTCAGTTCAGTATCTACAGAAAATGGTTTTCTTTGACTTGGGAAATGTATTGTTACAGGATAAGAGTTCACATTAAAAATACTGAGTGGATAAGTATGTGTACAAATCTGTTGTCATACAGAAAATTATGGTGACTTTCAAGGTGATTGAATACTTTTGCATACTTTTGTAGTGGATGGCTGGAGCTCTTACCAGCCGGGAAGCTTGGAAGATGAAAGGACCGTGAGAGAGACAATACCTCCACCAGGATATGAGAGGGCAGCCTCCCTGGTTTGCATGGGAGCCACAGGATTGGAGCTTGGAATCTCAACCCATTTGGGGACCATGGCCACCGCCAGGGGTCGCCTGGACAATCCCGGAACCCTGGACTGCACCAAGAAGTGCTGCCGGAAGATCGTCAGGGAGCACCTGGAGCACTTCTGGGTGAACTATAAAAGGGTCCGCCTCACTCCATTCTGGGAGCCAGAGTGGAGAGGTGGAGAACAGAGCTTGCAAAGGGAGGAGTAGAGGCGGCAGAAGAAAAAGAAAAGAGAGATAGAAGAAGACAAGGGACTGAGCTATTGTGGTGATTAGAGCACCGTGTGCTGTGTGCTAAAAAGAAAATAATAAGCGTGAGCTTTTGTAAGTGTGCTTCTTGTGTCTGTCTGTATCGGGTTGAGTGGCTGTCACACCCCCTAGAGTTGTCATAATACATACTGTATATATATAATATATATATATATATATATATATATATATACATATATATATATATATATATACATTATATATATATATATATTATATATATATATATATATATATATATATATATATATATATATATACTGTATATATATATATATATATATATATATATATATATATATATATATATATATATATATATATATATAAATACACTAGGGCATTTGCCCCTGCTCTCTTTGCTCACCAACCCCCCTGGCCTGCGTTATTTTCAAACTACTTTGCGTCTCTGCCACTAGCGTTGTGAAGAGGGGGGCTGAACGCACCCCAAGGAGACGCAGTTGCTCCTCTGAAACCCCTTCTTAAACGATGATACAATGAGAAGCAAATACAGTTTTTTTTACCTCCTCTTTGCTTGATCAGCTACAAACATTTAAAATCCTGTACAGTAGCTGTCTTACTCTCTGTCTTTATTTCCGGCCCCGGGCATGGTTAAATCTCTTTGTACAAAGTCTCGTCTCGCAGGACATGAGTTCTTGATATTTTTTAGTTTATGATTTAAAAACGGAATAAGAATCTGAAAATCTAACAACATTACATTAAAGTTTGATAAATTCTGAAAAGAATGATACCAAACATATATACGTAGGTTTTAAAATAAGCCCAATTTAAAGCATGACAAAAAAAATGTGACATAAAAACGTCACAAATAATCATTGCACAAAATCATTGCACTTTTAGGGTTAGGATTTTATATATAGAGAGTAGATACTGTACATATATATAAATATATATTTTTGAAAGGTGCTATATAGATGCACGACCCAACACAGATTGGACACGGAGGCACACGTAAAAATAAAACAAATTATTTTTCATCACCTGTGGGCGCACATCTTCCCTGTGTCCAACAGGCAGTATACAGTCCCAAGCACAGCGCACACAAAAACACCAATAAACTAAAGTCTTCTCCTCCACTCCTCCTAGGCAGCTTCATCTTCCCCCTCCCGACTCCGACTCCTGAATGGTGGTCGCTGGCTCCTTTTATTAGGCACCCGGAAGTGCTCCAGGTGCTTGATTGCCGACACCCGGGTGTGGTGAAACTACTGCCCAGAAGGGCCCAGCAGCTCCTACTGCAGCACCCCCTGGCGGCACCTGCGGAACCCAACAGGGCTGCACCAAACTCCACCTCCCATGAAGCCCTGCGGGAGTCTGAGGCACCGCTGCAACCCAGGGAGGCTGCCATCTAGCGTCCAGGGGGAGGTATTGGATTTCCCATGCTTGCTCCCCCAGAACATATGCTGCAGGGGCGTCCCGGCCAGGGATGGACCCCGGCCGTCCGCCACAATATATATACTGTATATATGATGCAGCATCTGCCAAATGATACAAAGAGTACACTTATATGTGTGTATATATATTTATATACTGTATATGTGATATCATATATATATGCATGTGTGGGTGTTTGTGTGCAGTGTTTTTCTGATATTATGTCTTTTGATAAATGTCGCCCCAACATAAAAATAAATTATAAAATGTACCCATGGTATAACATTCAGCTGTGTTTGGGACTTAGTTAACTGCTTTGAAAGTTGGAGCCTTTTTAATATCTGATAACAGTAAGCAGTGAAAATGGGCTGCAGCTACTCTACATGTACTAGTAGAGTACATAAAATACATTTTGTAATAGCATTGTACAGAATAAACTGAAATAGGCTTGTGGCTGCTGAAATGGCTTTCACGGACACCAGGTTCTAATTGAAGTGATTTAAAAATGTCATTTTTTGTACTATAGTTAATTGTTGGTTGTGAATGTATTATGGATACTTCCTTTTCAAATTTCTTAAGCAAAAAATATTTCAAAAAAATACCTAATAGAACATTCTAATCTATATTGAAATTCCAGCCTAAAATTGTTGGCTGCAGCATGCTATTGTTGTGCCAGTCACGTTATCAAGACTAATCTGCTGGACCACAATATCGCCAAAGCCCACACATATTTTTTTTCCAGCAGACCCTCCCAAGTTGTCTCCTGGTGAGAGGGAATGTGGCCAAATGCTATGATGAGGTTAACTGGCACATATGCCGAAGAAACTGTAGCAAGTGTCAATACCAGAAGTCAGAGAAAACGTTGCCAAAACCAAAGTGCTTAACAATAAATGATGTCAAAAGAAGGATTAGCAGAATTCAATAATCAGGATTTACACTAATACCAAAAATAAATTGACAATAAATGAAATTAGAAAGGGTACCCATATTATAACGGCGTTTCTGAAATAAGGGATGTACTCCTGGGTCCAACAAAAAAGATGCCACCTCACCTTAGCTGGTGAGGAGGTGGACAAGGTCTGCTGGGAAAAATGGAGGAGAGAACAAGGAAGGACAGGATTGAGCTGTGCTGTGCTTTATTGTGCTGTTTAAAAGAAGCATGGCACGGTACTGTGTCAAATAAACAAACCTTTGTTTGAACCTGAGACTGTGTTTT
Source organism: Erpetoichthys calabaricus (assembly GCF_900747795.2). Taxonomy (NCBI): domain Eukaryota; kingdom Metazoa; phylum Chordata; class Cladistia; order Polypteriformes; family Polypteridae; genus Erpetoichthys; species Erpetoichthys calabaricus. The sequence continues at coordinate 302,679,685 of NC_041395.2, read as the reverse complement.
GGCAGTTGTGTCTGGGGTTTAGGAGTCTGTTATACCCCCCTAGTGGCCACAAGAATCATAAAGAACAAGAGGAGCTCACAGGGGGCTGCTAGGGAACAATAAACCATGCAAGTGTAGGGGGAAATCCCAACTCTGTGGGGCACTATATTGATGCCAAAGGGTTCCACCATTATATAATCCTAGTACAAACATCTTTGGGATCTACATTGTATGAAGGACAGAAGTTCATGTTTGTTCTTTAAAGAGAAAATGAAGATGGCTAAGAGGTGCAATGGAACCAGTTGGCATAGTACAATCCCTCACTTGATTATAACATCGCCCCAGATTTTAACTCTAGACTGATTTTAAAGATGACACCTTGCCAGTCAAATGTTATGAAGTAAGTTTGGGCCAAGACATACAGAGAGGGATGTTGAACATCTAGTGACTTATTAAGAGATAATTGGACTCGTTGTTGTGTCTTTTTAAAAAATAGTAAAATGGGTGACCCTCGGCATCTGATAAGCGTGAACAAAAATCTGTTATAATGAGACACTAAGTCACACGGTTTATTTATCCCTACATAATACATTTTCTACTTAAGATTCACCTGTTTTGCTTCATTTTTCTGAGTTAAGGCCACTCTGCTTCAACACTTATTTATTTGTTATTTCACTAAGATTTATGTGTTATACTTTAGTGCGTAAGCTCTTGTTGCTCACTGAAGCAGAGAATAACTACTATTATTTAATTTGCTACCTCACTACATAGAGAAGCAATAGAATGTATAATGTATTGATTTTTTTAATAATAGCACATTATAATATGAGTTATTCTAAACATTGTCACTTTGCACAGGTGAATTAAAGCAACAAGGCTGAAACATTTTTTTCTCTTCTATGCAGGACACATCTGCAAGCCACACAAATGTATCCTGACTTGTTGAAATGATTCGGGTGAAGTCGTTCATTCTGGCAATTCTGGGAACGGCTGTTATCTCTCCCTGTAATTTATCTCTGCCGATCACAAAAAACAACACCTTTTTTTTTTTTAATCTTTTTTTGTGTTGCTCAAGACGCTTGAATTCAAACAGGAGAATGCTGACCTGTACTCTTAGTAGTGTAGCTTGGAAGAAGGTACACTTGGGAATTGTCAGTCACTCTCCTCCTATGCAATTTGTTAGATAGCAACAAGGCTTAAGAGGATACATCTGAATTGTATCTCTGCGATCTGTGGGAAATAAAATGCTCTAGTAATCAAACCAGCCCATCCGTCATCGCGCTTCATTTTATTGGAAATGTTGTCTAAAGAGCCTTGGCTTGCTTTGGAAGAATGAAAAAAAAACAAAACAATAAGACTAACGTGACATCTTCAGTCTTTGGGCTCCATATTGGAAAGATGCAGGACTTGCTTCAAGAAGCGAATTCCTGCTGCTTTTTAGAGACAGATATTTATCTCAGACCAGTAAGATTTTTCTGATACAGACAAGACCTGTTAAGTCAATAAAAATAGTTTCTGGAAATAAGCTTTCAATGAACTGTGGCTGGGATTGTTCTTCTTCCTCAGGTTATGTTCCTTCAAAATCCTCTACAGTAAATACAAAATTACTAAACTTGTGAGTTGTGACAGTGGTGAGCTACCCTTTATAGTGAGGTGGCCATGCAGCTTCTGTTGGGATATGATTACTGATGTCAACTCTGGGAGTCTGTGCACTTTCACCTGTATTCCATGGTACATATTCAGTCCTGGATCAAGGGTGCGTATGCTGGTGGCCATCAATAGTACACTTCCTGCAAAACAAGCAAAGTTGGCAAAGGCCGGTAACATAGGGGGCGTCCTCACAGGTGGCGCAGTGGTAGTGCTGCTGCTTTGCAGTAAGGAGACTTTGGAAGATTATGGGTTCGCTTCCCGGTTCCTCCCTGTGTGGATAGCGCTTTGAGTACTGAGAAAAGCGCTATATAAATGTAATGAAATATTATTATTATTATTATTCTCAGGATCAAGAGGTGATTGCATGATTTTTTTTAACTATCTCTGTACATTTTGTAATTTAATTCTCTTTTTATTTATATTTTAGCCTGCATTCATCAGAATTACATTTTATGGAATATCTCAAACTTTAACTATTTTAGCAAATGGCTAGTTGTTAACTGGGATACAAATATAAGTTTGACATTTAGACATTTATAAGTAAATTGTTTATATTGATGTAGCAGAATTGTTTTAGTTAAACAGTAAATTGTTTATATTGATGTAGCAGAATTGTTTTAGTTAAACAGCGAATCACATTGTTGAAAACAGTTGAAACTCATGGGAAGGGCATTTAAGATGGAAGCCACCTATACACAAAAGATCTTGACAACCTTGGGCAAACAACAAGTCATGAAGATGAAGTAGAAACTTAAAAAATGTAAAAACACCTGAATGAGATATCAGGAGTTCTTGGCTATTAGCTAATGATCCAGAGTGATTGAATCTTCTCCCGTACTCCTGCAGTTTGTAGGATGTCGTTTAGTGTACCTAGCTTTCTTTTTTGTGTCTGACAAAATCCTATAAGGCCAGACATATACAATGAGAATTTCTCCCTAGTCAGAAAATTCTATGCTCTCTCAAAGATTGGATGTAGCTTTAACAGTAAAAGAGTCTACTTTTGTTATAGTTTTGTTAATTATAGACATACTAGTCACGGCGCACTGCTTGATAACGTGCAGTGAATACACTTGACTTGAGCATTCATAGTTTTCATATTCCTTCTCTATACATTTAGCATTCATTTGCTCAGAGGTTGATGCGCTTGCTGCTTCCTGAGCAGCTCTCTGTTTCTCCATCCTAGCAGCCTGCTTCTTCTCTTCTTTCATCACCATCTTTTCACGTTAAAACTGATTAAGTCAGTATGTGTTTTGCAATTACTTAGTACATTTTTCTTAATTTTTCACTTAAGCTGGCATTTAAATCTTCAATCTGCCTCAAGAATGATTTAAGATATGAAGAGGTGGCAAAGGTGGTAGGGATGAGAACAGGGTCTGTATGCATGCGATACACAACCACTCTGCTAGCCGCTGTCGAGAGTTGATTCTACAATAAAATAAAATAAGAATAAAAAGAGGAATAAAAATCATCACCCGAAAGCGAACAGTAGAGGTCACGTAGTATACAGTGCATCCGGAAAGTATTCACAGCGCATCACTTTTTCCACATTTTGTTATGTTACAGCCTTATTCCAAAATTGATTAAATTCATTTTTTTCCTCAGAATTCTACACACAACACCCCATAATGACAACGTGAAAAAAGTTTACTTGAGGTTTTTGCAAATTTATTAAAAATAAAAAAATTGAGAAAGCACATGTATATAAGTATTCACAGCCTTTGCCATGAAGCTCAAAATTGAGTTCAGGTGCATCCTGTTTCCCCTGATCATCTTTGAGATGTTTCTGCAGCTTAATTGGAGTCCACCTGTGGTAAACTCAGTTGACTGGACATGATTTGGAAAGGCACACACCTGTCTATATAAGGTCCCACAGTTGACAGTTCATGTCAGAGCACAAACCAAGCATGAAGTCAAAGGAATTGTCTGTAGACCTCCGAGTCAGGATTGTCTCGAGGCACAAATCTGGGGAAGGTTACAGAAAAATTTCTGCTGCTTTGAATGTCCCAATGAGCACAGTGGCCTCCATCATCCGTAAGTGGAAGAAGTTCGAATCCACCAGGACTCTTCCTAGAGCTGGCCGGCCATCTAAACTGAGCGATCAGGGGAGAAGGGCCTTAGTCAGGGAGGTGACCAAGAACCCGATGGTCACTCTGTCAGAGCTCCAGAGGTCCTCTGTGGAGAGAGGAGAACCTTCCAGAAGGACAACCATCTCTGCAGCAATCCACCAATCAGGCCTGTATGGTAGAGTGGCCAGACGGAAGCCACTCCTTAGTAAAAGGCACATGGCAGCCCGTCTGGAGTTTGCCAAAAGGCACCTGAAGGACTCTCAGACCATGAGAAGGAAAATTCTCTGGTCTGATGAGACAAAGATTGAACTCTTTGGTGTGAATGCCAGGTGTCATGGTTGGAGGAAACCAGGCACCGCTCATCACCAATCCAATATCATCCCTAAAGTGAAGCATGGTGGTGGCAGCATCATGCTGTGGGGATGTTTTTCAGCGGCAGGGACTGGGAGACTAGTCAGGATAAAGGGAAAGATGATTGCAGCAATGTACAGAGACATCCTGGATGAAAACCTGCTCCAGAGCGCTCTTGACCTCAGACTGGGGCGACGGTTCATCTTTCAGCAGGACAACGACCCTAAGCACAGAGCCAAGATATCAAAGGAGTAGCTTCAGGACAACTCTTTGAATGTCCTTGAGTGGCCCAGCCAGAGCCCAGACTTGAATCCGATTGAACATCTCTGGAGAGATCTTAAAATGGCTGTGCACCGACGCTTCCCATCCAACCTGATGGAGCTTGAGAGGTTCTGCAAAGAGGAATGGGTGAAACTGGCCAAGGATAGGTGTGCCAAGCTTGTGGCATCATATTCAAAAAGACTTGAGGCTGTAATTGCTGCCAAAGGTGCATCGACAAAGTATTGAGCAAAGGCTGTGAATACTTATGTACATGAGATTTCTCAGTTTTTTTATTTTTAATACATTTGCAAAAACCTCAAGTAAACATTTTCACATTGTCATTATGGGGTGTTGTGTGTAGAATTCTGAGGAAAAAATGAATTTAATCCATTTTGGAATAAGGCTGTAACATAACAAAATGTGGAAAAAGCGATGCGCTGTGAATACTTTCCGGATGCACTGTATGTGTACCAAATTTCAGGTCAATAGGACAAACGGTTTATGAGCTACAGGTGATTTAAAATCCTGGACAGACAAACGGACAGCCACGGTAGCGTATTATATAAGACCAGTGATGGCGCACTGCATGATAGCGTGCAGTGAATACACTTGACTTGAGCTCTAATAGTTTTCATCCTCTTTCTCTGTACGTTTAGCATTCGTTTGCTCAGAAGTTGATGCGCTTGCTGCTTCCTGAGCAGCTCTTCTTTTCTCCACCCTAGCAGCCCGCTTCTTCTCTTCTTTTGTCGACATCTTTTCGCGTTAAAACTGATTAAGTCAGTGTTTGTGTTGTAATTACTTAGTACGTTTTATTTAATTTTAAACCTGCCTCAAGATTGATTTAAGATAAAAAAGAGGTAGGAGAAGTGACAGCAAAGGGATGAGAATGGCGCCCATACACATGCGCCGCATAGTTGCCCTGCTGGTGGCTGCCGAGAGTTGATTCTACAATAAAATAAAAAAAAAAAGTGGAATAACCTTGGAGGTCAATCATCACCCCGAAAGCGGATAGTAGACGTCATGTAGTATATGTGTTCTAAATTTCAGGTTAATAGTTCAAACGGTTTGCGAGCTACAGGTGATTTAAAATCCTGGACAGACAAATGAACAGCCACGGTAGCGTATAATATATAAAGATTATATAGGTTTTGTTTTCTTCTTTGACTTTGGTAGTCAAGGTTTTCCTGATAATACAATTTAGAAAAAAAGCAAAGCTTTTGTTATTGCTAGCACTCCCATCCATCATCCACCCTGCCTCTCTCTCAATGTTTCTGTTCTTGTGAGATGAGAATTTGTTCTTTTTGGTCCATTTAGATTCCAGAATTGTGGTAAGTCCTTGCTGGTTTGTAAACATGAATGCTGTTATATTTGATTCGTTCTCTTAGTTCAAGGTGGACAGTTCATTGTGCTTAATTCATTATGAAGAAAGGCCAACAAAGCAGGAGTTGAACAGCAATCCTTTGATTCTCGTTCGTGTTGTGCTGCATTTCCACTCTCAATCAAGCATCACCCAACACCCTCCCGCAAAAGCGCACATTACTCTTTTTCATATTTTAGTAAATAGAAGCATCACACAGTGTTGCCTGGCTAAGTAATGTTAAGCTCTGATCATTTTGTCTGCTAGTCTGGCTTCAGTCTGTTTGGATGTTTCACTTGCTCTGAGCCAGCAGGTGGCACTGATGTGCAAAGTGTAGAAAATGGGAAAAAAAAAAAAAAACAAGTGGGACCTTGGGTTCCATAGTAGTCTGTCTTGTCCGTATAGTCCTAGAGAGCAACTATGCAAAAAATGATCCAGATAAGTCAAAGAGCGTAGATTTACTAGCTCAAACTACCCAGCATTGCCTGAGCCTCTTATATCTAGAACATCAGAATTTGTGTAACTCTGAAAATAAAACAATGACATATTCAAATTAATTCAGTGGGAGATCACTGTTACCAGTTGCATACAGCTTCATCAGCCGTGAACTCTGAAGTAAACTGGACTGTGATGGGGCCGAAGGAGCTGGCTTATATATCTCGGCCTCCGAGCAGCCCAAAGCTTTCTGAATGCACTGAGTGGTGGGGAGGCACACAATGCAGTGTGAAGTAGGGGGAAGTGCTCAGAAACATTAAAAACTGAAGCATCAATGATCTGAATGTTGTCTACATTCAAATGTTAACAATCAATAATGAAGCATTGTAAACAACAGTGCAAAACAGGTAGTACAGCAAAGGGATCCCGACAGACAGATAAAATACATCTTTAACATTTTTCGGGGGCAGTGTGAAGGGAAAAACACTTGACAAATTTATAAATTAAAAAAACAAAATAGGTAATTACACCAGATACGGTATGCACATTTTTTATTGTGAAAAAAATTTTGGCCCGCCATGTTGCATTTGCCATCTTGAACCTCCTGCTGTTTGTCCTTACGCAAAGGAGCAGATACTGGTCAAGCGGCTGGATTGATGCCCTTCTACAGCCCTGTCCAGCTCTCCTCACGTAACAGCCCATCTCCTGCCATCTCTTCCATGCTCTTGAGACTATGCTGGGAGACAACTTCTTGTGACGGAACGCATGGATATGCCATCCTGGAGGAGCTGGACTACCTGTGCAAATGAAGGTAGACAATGAAGACAAAGCACAAGTCAGAAGATGGAGACAAGAAAATACCCAAGTCACTGAATATTCACTGGAGTCCAGTTAAATCAATCAACAATAAATCGACAGAGCTGTAAATCTGCCTAAAGCGGGCCTTTCACAAAAACTAAGTGATTGTGCAAGAAGAAAGCCATAAGAAGAAAGGGATGTAAAAAAACCCATGAGAACTCAGAAGGAGAGACAAGCTACAGTGACCAAGATTGGAGAGAGTGTGCATACAACAACTTCAACAGCTGCAGCTTTATGAGAAAGTAGTAAAGAGAAAGCCACTGTTAAAAACAAATGCATGACACTCAGCTGGATTTTGCCACAGAGAAACCTCTAGGGTCAACTGGAACAAATTTCTAAGGTCTGATAAGAGACCAGAATTGACCTTTTTGGCTATCAGACTAAATACCATGTTTGGCATAAGTCAAACACTGCACATTATCACAAACACGCTACAGTGGGGATATCTAATATCCACGTCAGTGAGTATCTCAGGTAAATCAGTCATTAGGGTACATCTACTAAATACTGAATTGAATATTTTTGCAATCAATTATTTTGTGTTTTATATATGTTCTTGATTTATACCAGTTTGCAGAGATTTGTTTTCACTTTGACATTAAAGAGTCTTTTTTTCTTGATTAGGATCAGAAAAGGGAAACTAATATTAGTATTGTGTAACAATAAAATGTGAAAACTTCCAAGACAGTGAATACTTTTTATAGGCACTGTCTATCTTGCAGGATGTGCAAAGGGTGGAGTTGTGTTTCATTGGGGTACACTTTCCTTTAAATAAAACAAATATATGTATTTTAATGCATTCTTCTTCATTCTGGCTATGAAGAGTAACGACATGTTGCATGATAGTTGAATATCATGTTGTGTCATTTTCTAACACACTTAACCCAGACCAGGGTCACGGAGGTGTTGGAGCTTATTGCATTTGTTAACTGTTACTGTTGGTTACATTTGATCGGAGGGTTACAGATTGCAAGCACGAGCATTAGTTTGATTGGATTCCAGTGAGGACACCCAGCAATTGACGGCCACAGACAAATGTCCAGAGCTCCCTCATGTCAGATTCTCACAGGACAGGTTCTAGGACTTCATGATCATCAATACAGAGGGTTTGGATAAATAATGGATGAATGAATCACAGAGCTAGACAGTTGCCTCCCTACTGATTTCAGCAGACTGTTTGAGGAATTTCTTGAAGGCCAGTAATGAAAATGAAAATGAGAGTTCTTGAGATGCAGAGTGATTCCACATTGATCTTACAGTGTAATGCAATATGAAGAACAGTTACTGTACTTTTTATTGAGTTTACTAGAGCTTTTTAAACTGAATATGACAAGGAATTAACTTGTTGTAGTTCTTCGTAAAGGATTGATAAAAATAGCTACACAATTATTATGTATCATGATTTTATTACAAATACTATAATTTAAATGGCTTTACCATGTCCATAAAATTACCGTGGAAGGCCGAGTTGTTAACTAGAGTGGCCCTGAAGTTATGAAGTTGTCTGCTTGTCTGAGGGATGCCTCATTGATCTAAGTGTTTAAATCCAGACTGATGTCTCATTACTTTAGTCTAGCATACTATGATTAGAGCTGCTAATAAGCTGTTTGGATTGCAACTCTGTTAGCTGTTTGCTCAAAAATAGTGTCATGACAATCATTATCAACTAAAAGCAACGTTCCTCTCATCTCTTTCTCTTCTCAGTATCCTTCTGTGGCGAGTTATTACTTGGAAAGCAACATCAGGGATAGTGGGAGCCTTTGCATACAGCATTAGAAAGATTAGATTTGCTTCTAATTACACTATCCACATGCTTATGATACTGTAGGATATCCAGTATATGAGGGCCAGCCATTTAGCCAAAGTCATGCAAACTGTGGATTTGTCTGTTATAACTGAGCATGGACACCCAGAAGTACAGTGCCTAAAAATTAGTTACAGATACTAAACACAAAAACGATTGCATAAGTATTGACCCCCTGCATCTTTTGCTGTCATGATAGCTTTGAATATGCTGTGCCCAAGTTTCTCTCTATCATCTTTGAAAACTGGACACTATCATTTTTCTCCTTTCTTCTGTGCAAAACTGTTCAAGGTTGGTCATGTTGCATGAGGACTGTGAGTGAACAGCCTTTTTTCAATTCCAGGAACATTGTTGTTTCTAAGCCCTTTCGGTGTAGCTTTGGCTTTATGTTTCAGATGGTTGTTTCAATGGAAAACAAATCTTCTCCTAAGGTGCAGGTTTCTTGCAAACTACATCAGGTTTTCGTCCAGGATTTCCCCGTATTGTGCTGCTTTCATTTTCCCCTCTACCCTCATAAGCTTTCTATGACCTGCTGCAGAAAAGCATCCCCATAGCATTATACTTCTTGGAAGGGAATGTGTGTTTTTGATAATGTGTAGCATTTGGCTTACACCAAAGATGGGGTATAGCCTGCTCAATATTGGCTGTTGCTGACCTCTGACTACTGCCAAAAGAGCCTACAATGGGCACATGAGTGTCTGAGCAGAACCATGGAGTAATGGAAGAAGGTGGTCTGGTTGATGAATCACGTTTTCTTTTTGATTATGTGGACAGCTGGGTGCAGCTGTGATGTTTATTTGGAGAAGAGATGGCAGCAGGATGCACTATGGGTAAGAAGACAAGCCAGCGAAGGCAATGTGATGCTCTGGGGAATATTCTGCTAGAAATCCTTAGGTCCTGGCATTAATATGGATGTTACTTTGACACATACCATCTACCTACTAGTGTTTCAGACCATGTACACCCCTTCATGACAATGGTATTCCCTGATGTCAGTGGCCTCTTTGCCACACTGCAAAAATTGTTATGGAATGTTGTGACAGTGCAGGTCCTGGTACATGCTCCCTCTTCCAGTTTCGGGACCCTCTTGAACCTGACACCGTCGATAACGTAACCAAATGAGCTGGCAGATGAGGACAAATCACACTTGGAACAAGGAGATGGTGTGAAAAAGTGTCCTGTGCTTTCATTTAACAAAATAAAAAACAAAAACAAAACAGTGTTCAAATAAATAGTGCGGGTCTCAAAGATCAATAAATAAATAATCCATAAAAACAAGGAAAATCCAAGTGTTTAAAACCAGGCTGAAAACAAGAATAAAAACTAGCAATAGCTGTTGGGACAAATGAGCCAGGCACAACTCCTTCCATGTCTCTCCACCTCACCCATTGCTCGCTCAACTGATGAAGACAATCTACCCCTGTCTCACTATCGACCCCCATCTTGACTGTCTTCATCGATGTCTGCCAGACCACTCGGGGTCGGTTGTCTTCTCACTCTCCTTCTCACACACGCAGGATTCCAGGAGAGGACATCACCTTGATCGTATCCACTCCTCACAAAATCAGTGGGTACGATCCGACCCTTGACCACTGATCCCTCGCTCCGACACGGGATCCCTGACAGCACTGCCTTTTCTTTCTCTCTCTTTCTCTCTCACTCTCTCTCTCTTCAGTCGGCTGACTCATCCTCTTTCATTGCCCCAATGCCGCACTCTCGTTCTGCAAGTATCTCTTTAAGTTTTCCTTCCTTTTGTTTCTTTCTTTCTGTTTCTTTCCTTTCTCCCCCTCTTTCTGTGTCGGCCCATACTTATACTGCTCAATCATTCACTGCAGGAAGCCGATGAAGCAGTTGAGAAAGATTGCACCCTCTCGTGCAGGTTCGACTCACCCCAATTACTTCATCAACTCCCCGCAGCTATGCGAGTGCACCCACAGAGACTGACATGGCCAATGGATTATTTCTTTCAGAACCGCAGACCCGCTATATCACAAATGTATTGAGGAACATGACAAACAGTTGAAGGTGTTGACTTGGCCTTGACATGACCCAGATCACAATCTGATCAAGTATCTGTGGAATATGCTGGAAAAGCCAGTCTGATCCAGAGGCCCCACATCACAACTTACAGGACTTAAAGGATCTGCTGCTAGCGTCTTGGTGTCAGATACCACATGACACATTCAGAGGTCTTGTGGAGACAATGTGTCAGAGCTGTTTTGGCGGCATGAGGTGAAACTGCACAATATTAGGCAGGTGGTTGTTAATGTTGTTTATCTGTGTAGGCTGACTGGTGACTGTAAACTAACTCAGAGTGGGTGGGTGGGTGTGTGAGATTTTTAGCTTTACATGCAATGCTGCTGGGATAGGCTCCAGCTTCTCTTTATTTAAATTAAACATGGGTTCAAAAATAAATGGAAGACTCAATTTAACATGTCCTTTGCTTTCATTCCTTAACAAAGCCATTGTTTTTTCTTCTTGATGCAGAATACCATGAGTGTTACTACCTCCACAAATGAACTCAGCATTTATTGTTGACATGATTTCTTTCTTTTAGTTTGGATTAAGCAGCTGATAAACTTCTGCGTTGTGTTGAATTATGCTGAGCTGATATAAGACATTGTACTAAAGGACTGACACATTTCTATCTCAATCTCTCACCCTTATAGTAGCTTTTGTACTGTAGTATGGTCCATTGCAAAATGTATCCAGCTAATTCATTTACCATTAAATGTATGTCCTGCAATAACCTGATATCCTAATCAGAGGATCATGTCCTTCTTTGTATCCCGTGCTGCTTGCAGTAATATCCCTATCTCCATGACCCTTGATTGAATTACATGATGACCACTGCACCTTCCCCAGGTGAGAAATGCAAGAGAAGCTACACATAGGGATGAAAATTTTCTTTGCACATAACACCCCCTGAAAGTCACTCAGAACTCCTGCGTGGCCAGAGACACCCACACACAGTAGCCTTCTCTCCGTATTTATAATAATGATGCCACTATTTAAAGATGAGTTGTTCCATTTCTTTTTTTGTGAAGAGGTTCAATTCTGATTGTAGAACCAGTCTTTTTCCTATAAAGTACCTCATTTGGAGACATGGCATATTTTTGATCTATTCTGGTAATTTCGCTGATTAACTCTGATGCCTTCTTGGTCTCCAATTTATTTTTATGGGAAAGATATGAAATAATCTGACCTCTTAAAAACACCTTCAGAGTTTCCCAGAGACCTCTGAACGTACATTTGTCTCAAAAAAAGGTGAATTCTGTAAAGTTCACATCTGCTAAGGACGAAGGGTTAAGACACAGAGTATGAAATGTGTGTGTGAAGCATAGTGATTCAAGCACCAAGATCAGAGGGGCATGATCAGAGATAACAATACCATTGTACTTACAAGATTTCATAATCAGCAATAAATTATTATCAATAAAGAAATAATCAATCCTTGAGCAACTATGATGTACTGGCTTAGCTCAACAAATCCAAAAGCGAGTGGTTTGCAACGCAATAACAAAAATTAAAGTGCAGATTGAGATAAAATCGTTGACCATAAAAATATAGCCCACACATTTAGGGAGTATTATAAGTCATATTCCACTCTAATTAGTTTAAGGAAGACAACACACAATCTAAAGAGTTTTTTTGACATGATACACATACCACAGCTATAAACTCTTACTGAACAGGAACTGGACAAATCTCTGACACTGTCAGAACGACCCCAAAGTGGGAAGGCAGCAGATCCTGATGGCTACCAAGTAGAATTTTACAGAACCTTTTCAACTTAGTTAGTTCCAATATTACTAGCAACATTTATAGAAGTTAGAGACAACAGAATTCTACATCAAATATTTTGCCAAGCATTAATTACCACCTTTCCAAAGAAAAGTAATGACTTATTACAATGTACATCATACAGACCAATTTCACTTCTGAATAATGATGTTAAGATACTATCCAAAGTTCTAGCTAGAAGGATTGAGAAAGTGCTTCCCTCTGTAATATCACAACACCAAATTGGATTTATTAAAGGCAAACACTTAGCTTCAAACTTTCTGTGTCTGTTTAATGTAATATACTCACTAATAAAATATAACACAAAAGAGATTTTATTATCTTTGGATGCAGAAAAAGCTTTTAACAGAGTTGAATGGAACTATCTGTTCACCACATTGCACAAAACTGGGCTTGTCCCAAGTATATGTGCATGGATAAAACTACTTTATACTAGTCCAGAAGCCTTAATTTGTATTAACAAAATGATCGCAAACTACTTCAACATAGAACATTGTACTCTACAAGAGTGTCCTCTATCATCATTACTTTTTGCAATTGCCATTGAGCCATTGGCCATTCACTTTTGAAATGCATTAGAGATAAAGGGGATTAATAGAGAAAAGTTTGAACAGAAAAGATCACTATAGGCAGGTGAAATGGTACTGTCTATATCAGACCCACAGACATCCATACCAGTATTCCTTAATGTACAATTTAAAAAGATATCTGGACTCAATATTATTTGAATGAAAGTATCCTTTTTCCAGTGAACTCTCTAGCATACAATACTAGACTGGACATCTATTTATTTTACCAGAACAGTTTAAATATCTAGGAGTAAACGTCACAAGTACATATAAAGATATTTTTCAACACAGTTTTGCACTCAGCATGGAAAAAATTAAACAATTTGAACAAATCATCTGCCCTTCATCTCACGTTAGCAAGGTGAATCAATACTGTAAGGATGAGCATCCTTCCCAAACTTATTTTTCTATTACAGAGCAAACACCATACTCATTAACAAATTATTCTTCAAGAAATTAGACTCAATTATAAACTCATTTATCTGGAATCGAGATGTCCATCCATTCAAAAGGCAACTCTACAAAGACTTAAATCTGAAGGTGGCATGGCACTACCTAACCTGGAAATTGACACAAATTGATGAATATACATATTGCCTTGTCTGCAATAGAAATAAAATCTTGTTGTACATCTTTATGTGCCCTGCTTTATGTCCCAGTAAATACAAATTATTGTCAATATACATATAATCAAATTGTCCATCAATCACTCAGAATATGGAACCAATGCAGGAAACACTTCAAGTCAGAGAAGCTTTTATCTGTTACACCTCTACATGATAATCACCATTTTCAGCCCTCTCAAACTTGCACAGTATTTATTCTTTGGAAAAAATGCAGGATTAAAACACTTAGTGAACTTATATTGATAACGTTTTTGAATCATATGAGCAATTACATTTCAAATTTAACTTCCCAGCAACACAATTTTTCCACTACTTTCAAATCAGAAATTTAACTAAAAGGAACCTACACAATTTTCCCCACCTCCCATCCATTTCTACTCTAGAAGAAATATTGATTAGTTTTGAAGACTTAGGCAACATCTCAATAATAAATAAAAACATTTCAAATTATCTTCCTTTCAAAGATCCTAGGGTGAGATAGGGAAAGGATTTTTCACTTAATATCTCAGAAAATGAGTAGAAGGCAGCCACGGATAGAATAAAGTCTAGCACCATATGTGCAAAGCATTCAGTCATTCAATTTAAAAATCTTTCATCAATAACATTTATCTTGTTTAAAATTGTCCAAAATGTGTCCAGGGCAAGTATCAACCTTCAAACATTGCAATCTAGTTCTAGCCTCACTAGGCCATATGTTTTAGAAGTGTATAAATGTTTATCAGACAGTTTTGATGTCACAATCACCCATAACCCATTAACTGCAGTTTGGTGTACGTCCAGATGGGTTTAAAGTGGAGAAGGACAACTTGATTTTAATTGCCTACACCACACTACTAGCATGTAGACTTATCTTGCTCACCTGGAAGAATTCAAACCCACCATTTATAAGTTATTGGGTAACTGATGTTCCATACTACCTAAAATTGGAAAAAAACCTAATTCTCGCTTAGATAATCAGTTCAAAACTTTTTAAAAATATGGCAAGAACTAAATAATAACATTTCAGAATAACCATTTATATAGGGGAAGGACATTCTAACTTCTTTGTTGTTTTTAAATTTTTGCCCATGCTTTTGGTTGTCCTCTCTTTCTCCTCCGTGGGGATTCAATTCTGTTTTGTTAGGTTTGACTTGACTGTATGTAAAGTTATTTTCTTCGTTGTGTAAGATTGACTTGATTTGTATGGAATGCTATTTTCATCAAAGAAAATGTATTACAAAAAAGAGCTCCAACAGTAGCAATAAGTGAAATGATTTGCAGCAAGACTCTGTGCTGCTTCACAACAATATTTTCAAAACATTTCAATTTCATTTCAGTTTCATTTCAAGCAAACTTTGTGCCATTGACACAAGAATAAAAGCATAATTTAGAAATTTATTTGTGAAGTGAAACGATCTACAAATTTCAAACCCTGAGTATTAGTCTGTACATCCGTCCACTCTTCACAAATAATATCCACGATGCCCCACGGACACCTGCCAAACAGTAACTCAAATGGACTTAAGCAGGTAGAAGCTCGAGGGGATTCTCGAACCACATGAGGAATGGCAACACAGAGTCCCAGGATATCAGGTCATCAGGCTAATCTCCATGGACTGAGCAGGGGAGAGGCAGCACTCCCTAGCCAGATGTCCAGTCTGGTCACAGCAGAAATACCTGCACTCTGTCCCAGCTGTGGAATTTTCATGATGCCGTGTTCTACTTGGCTCTCCACTCTGAGGGCCCCCGTCAGTGATTTCTTTGACACTGATGGTTGGCCAGAGGGGCAGTAGGCTCCGAAGGCTGAACAAGTTAAAGGAAAGGATGGGCCTGAAGCTGGAAATGAGGTAAGAAGCTGCAGTGATTGCCTGGAGGACAAGGCCAGGAGGGTTGCAGAGGAGTAGTAGCCAGACTAGGGTAGCCGCTCAGCCTCCAAGCAGCTTGGGTGTCCTTCAATCTATGGGCTAAATTGATCAGAAGTCAACATTGTTCCAAAGCATCTCGTCACTGAGGTCTTCACCTATCCCAAACAACACTGTGTCAACAGCAACCTTTTTTATTATGTGTTCCACAGAGTCTCCACAGAACCAGCTTTGGATAAGGTGTAGCAGATCCCACAGCTTTCCACAGATGGGGTGATTAAGATTGATCTGCCACAGCCAGTACTTACCCACCTTGGCTAGGGTGTTCAAAACAGTACAAAGAAGAACCTGTTGCTTCAGGAAATCATAATCATCAAGTATCTCAAGAGGGAGGTTTCACATAACCTGCAGGGCATCCCCGGACAAAAAAAGGGGCGACGATGGCAACCCAGTTTTGTCTGTCCCAGCACATCACCATGGCCATCTGCTCAAAGCAGAAGAGGAAACTCTTGGGGTTGTCTGTAGGGGCTATCTTCACAAGCAGGTCCCTTGGAAGGGCAGAGGGAGAGCCGCCACATGCTCTGGGTCTACTGCAAGGGGAACGTGCTGAACCTCATGAAGATCCATCTGTACAACACCCCACCTGGTACCACTTATCAAGCTTGCACAGGACACTGGAAAAAGGATCAGGTTTCTAAGGTACAAACAAATATATTTTTTTAATTACTGCCAAAGTACTATCTGTCCTAAAATAACATCATTGTATGGCAGGGATTTCTACATTTTATTTAGAGCTTTCGTATTTATTGGATGAGCACCCTCTATGTGTCATAGTCTGCAAAATTTAATGCAGTGTTCTCTACTCAGACTTTACTGTTGGGTTGTATGGCTGAAATGATATTTTCTAGCATTATAAAAACATTCCTAATTATTTTTTGTCCTTATATTAATGCATTGGCTGTATTAATTAGTCTGAAAAGTGAGAAACAGTGAGCAGCTTGTTTTTTCCTTCATGACTCTGAAGTAATCAGTTGAAGCTGTGCTGCAGTGCATTTGAAAAAGGAACAAGATGGAGAGAATGCGACTGAAAAAAGGAGCTCATCTCAGTGTAACTGCAGAAAGAAGATCTGTCTTGAGCTGACGCCGAAGAAACAGCGAGATCACAGGCAGGCAGTTGGTCCTGCGCTAAGGCAGCAGACTGAGAATAGATTTGACACTTGTGTTTTTATTTATTCATTGATTTTATGCCCTCAGTGTGTTTCTGCTTCAGACTACCTTCTGGCTGCGAGAAAAACTTTCTTGATATCTCTGCTAATTGGATGAAACAATGGCTGAAACTCGCACATAAAATAAAGCTATACACAGTACAATATAAATGCATTGCTAATAACTGTGAAACATGTAAGGGGGATTCTTTCAGTTGATCATTTTTCTCTAAAGATACATCAGGATGACACACTTTATTCCTCTAAAGTGGTATCAAAGGTGCATTTTCTTTATATGATTTTTTGTAATACTTTCAAGACAGACTATCAGAAAGTTTTATTTGTAAAATATTGTAAGCTGGGGATTTCTGGAGGTTACGATAGAGATCATTTGTACATTGAGACAGCTGCAGGGAAGAAGCAGCTTTGTGATTTAGTTATATAGAGCATAATATGGCCAATCTCTCACTAAAAGGGAAACACACTGCCCGTGCACTGACATTTATAAGCACAAATTAGGCAGGTGCTTGGATCTTTCATTCTCTAATTTGGACAACAGACAACCTTTTATCATTTAAAACTATGTGGTGTGCACGCAATAAAGGACTGTACCTGTGATCCAGAACAAGTGCCTCTTTAGAATCTGGTTGACACTGGTCTGTTCAGGGAAATGTATGGATGGATGGTGTCATAATCTCTAGTCACAGAACATGAAGGATCTCCTTTTCCTCTGCTCTGCCTGCTTATCCTCTTGACTCCCTATCTTCTGCTTTCTCCCTCTCTAAGTGTCCAGTTACCAGCCTCTGTAGTCTATTATGTAACTACACTTATACACCATCCATCCATCCATTTTCCAACCCGCTGAATCCGAACACAGGGTCACGGGGGTCTGCTGGAGCCAATCCCAGCCAACACAGGGCACAAGGCAGGAACCAATCCCGGGCAGGGTGCCAACCCATCGCAGGACACACACAAACACACCCACACCAAGCACACACTAGGGCCAATTTAGAATCACCAATTCACCTAACCTGCATGTCTTTGGACTGTGGGAGGAAACCGGAGCGCCCGGAGGAAACCCACGCAGACACGGGGAGAACATGCAAACTCCACGCAGGGAGGACCCGGGAAGCGAACCGAGGTCTCCTAACTGCGAGGCAGCAGCGCTACCACTGCGCCACCGTGCCGCCCCACTTATACACCCCTCCCTTTAATTTAATGTTTGCTCAGATTCTGCACTCCTTCCTCTACTCCTCCTGCCTGGATGTCTATATTTCATAATGTAAAATGCTGTTCCTGAAATCCTATTTATCAACAAACCCAACTAACGTTTGTTCATAGACTTACCTTACTCTTTGTAGGCTCTGTCTGATGGGTCTTGAACCTGATACTGTTTGCCACATTTGCACATTGGGTGTCCCAGGTAGTTTTCTACATATGATCTGGTTCTGCCCTCCTGTTCTTTTCCATTTGGACCTTTCTATCTCACTCCTTGTCTTCTTTCCTCTCTGTTGATATTCCAATATTGCCAGAAACTCTAATCTAATATATTACAATTAAAATAATGTCAAATTCTTTAATTGGATCAGCTGTTTTTATAGCCTCCTCACCATCTTTTTGAATTTTACTTAAGGATTGTTAAGGATTTGTTTTGAGTTTTCCTTTTTTGTTTCTTATGGGTTAGAGGAAGTCCCATCTGGGATAGTAGGCTTCAAGAAAGCCTGGGGCTAGATTTGGGAGACAAGGCCTCATTCAGACATTTTCTTAGTTTGGAGCTGACAATAGGAAGGTCTGAGGCTCTGTTGCAGAGGATTAGGCCTCATTTAGTATTCATTACATTTTTGGGCCATAACATCATAGCACTTATGATGTTAACCAACTTTCATTTGTGCCCTCCTACCATACTAACTACTCTCATAATACATAGCTTTTATCCAGAATTCATGTAATCAGTCTGGGATCTCTTCTCTGGTTTCTCTCCAGCACTCTAATGGCTTTGTTGAACCTGCACATACATAATTTTCCAGATTAGGTCTCATAATTGTGTTGTACAACATAAGGGTAGCTTCCTTCTGTTTCACACAGCATGCTATAGAACCCACCATTCTCTTAGCTTTATTAATCTCTATTTAGTCTGGTGGTGGACAGTGACAGGTCAACATGCATTCTCATAACTCCCACAGCATGTGACATCTTGATACACACGGAGATTCTACTGCTTTTAAGGTAAAAGTATTCAAAATAAATCAAACAGACAAACATTATGGAAAGCTCTGGAAAAATAAAAAAATAAATCCAATATTGTTTTATGTTAGGAAGCTCTTATATAAGCAGAATTCCTCAGTCAAGAAAGACCCTTTGTTTTGTTTTAGGAAAGAAACTTAGCAGGGCCTAAGAACGGATTCTCAGGTTTTTGAGATACTAGTTAGGCTGACGTCACCTCCAAGAGGACCAATGACTTTGGATTTAGTCTAGAACTTGTTTCTGTATCTGTTTAGGTGTTATGGCTGATTTTTACTGCTGGTTTAACCTGTGTTTTAACTTTTGTATTAAAATTAATGTTTAACAATTAATTATTACTGGGTAGTCTATCAGATAAGGAGAAAACATATCTTCTTATATAAAATGTGAAGTTCTAGTAATAGAGCTAGTGGCAGATGACAGCATAACTGATTGGTTTATCAATTACACAAACAGCAGAGTTTGCTGTGATCTCACGATATTTTGCATTCATACCCTTACTCTGAGCCCAACTCTTGGCCTACAACAAGAAAAAACAGAGAACATTGTTTTATATTTCTCCATTTTATTCATGACTTTTCTTTGGTTTCCAAATAGCATATTGTGATGAAGTAATCCAAAAACAACCCATAACTTACCCATTAGGACTGGCTGCACATATTATGTCCTTGAGCAGAGTTTGACAGTATTCCAGGAGACAGATGTAAGTCCACAAAGGGTCACATGCCTGGAAATCAGAAGTACAAATATAAAGGCCAAAACAAGATCATGGTCAAAAAATAAGAGCAAAAGTCAGGAACCAAGGAAAAATTTGCAAAATAGGAAATTGAAAGAGTGTTTTGCAAAAAGGTTTTGAATCTGTAACATGGATTAGGACTTGATTCTCATGGAGGACTCTTTAACCGATCATGTCATTGTCACAACCTTGGAAGACACACCGCTAGAAATAAATGTGTTTGACCTAATGAAGGCAGCTCAAAATTTTATGGAACACTAACAGCTTTACTGAGATCTGATGAGGATGAAAAATGTACTGTAAGAAGTATGGATTTAATATGAAAAAAGTTAATGAAGTCCCAGGAAGTACACAGAACTGGACTGAAAGTATGAGCATACAACAACAGCATTTATTTATATAACACGTTTTCATACAAATGATGTAGCTCAAAGTGCTTCAAGGATGAAGAAAGAGAAAAAAGAGAAAATATATTAAAAAAGAAAATTAGGCAATACTAATTAACATCAAATAAAAGTAAGGCTCGATGGCCAGGGAGGACAGAAAAAACAAACAAAAAAAAAGACGGCTGGAGAAAAAAAACAAAATCTGCAGGGGTTTCAGGCCACAAGACCACCCAGCACCCACTGGGCATTCTATCTTACATTAATGATCTAAATCAGTCCTCATGGTTTACAGGCTTCACATGGAAGAACTTGATGATGACGGTCATGTGGACTTCTGGCCTTCAATCCATCAATTTAGGGATAGCACGGTGCTTTGATCAGGTGGTGGTGACGCAGATCGCCACCACAGAAAACCGGAAAAGGAACAGCAGAGAAAGTAGGGGTTAATATTAATTTAGGAACCATGAAAATTATAATGATAGTTAAATGCATATAGAGAGTATCAGGATTAAGCTAATATGAAGCTATGAGAAAGCCATGTTAAACTAATGTGTTTTCAGCAGTTTTTAAAAGTGCTCCACTGTATTAGCCTGGTGAATTTCTTTTGGTAAACCATTTCAGATTCTAGGTGCATAACAGCAGAAGGCTGCCTCACCACTTCTTTTACGTTTAGCTCTTAGAATTCTAAGCTAATTTGAAGATCTAAGGTTACAATTTGGAGTGTAAGGTGAAAGACATTCTGAAATATAGGATGGAGCGAGATTATTTAAGGCTTTGTAAACCATAAGCAGTATTTTAAAGTCAATTCTAAATGGCACGGGTAGCCAATTTAGTGACATCAAAACTGGAGAGATGTGCTCGGATTTTCTTCTCCTATTAAGATTCTAGAAGCTGCATTCTGCACGAGTTGCAATTGATTGATGTCTTGCAAAATCTCCAGAACATAAATGATATGATAAGCACATAGTAAACTTGCTTATAAAAGGACTTGGCAATCTAATCTGGAAGATAATGTCAAACCTGAAGACAATATTTCCAGAGTTAGCTCTCTTAGATTACGTTCAGAGCCGTAGCATGGCAAAACTACTCTTGGTGCCAAAAGGGAAAACAAGTGCACTTCTTCAATCAAAACGGATAAAACAAATTTATTGTATCCTCTCACATTAGGAATATTTACATCATTTTCATTGCTTTCTTCGTCCTAAATTTTTACTTCCGGTTCAAATCTGTTGTTTTAAAGTTTTTGAGTACTTGCATTGTCTATCGGCACGTATTTTTTTTATTTCAGATTTTGTGCTCCCAACTTCTTTTTAGGAATCATTTTCTGTCGTCAATTGATTAAGAATAAGTATTATAGTCAGTCAGTCAGTCATTGTCCAACCCGATGATAGTTCCAAAATAAAAATGATTCATTATTAGAATAAATAAAAACATTCGATTTTCCTTTTTTTCAATTTTTTAGCCAAATCAATAAAACAATATAAACTAATATACTACACAAAATTAACTTACCTTAAATAATGGCAGAAACACAACAACAGTGTAGAGACACAAGTAGACAGAGGATCACCAGCGTAATGACTGATTGTGCATCGCAGTTCCGACAATAAAGGTGCACACCGCTCAGTTGTGCCTTTACATATTAGTGGCGTGACAGTTTTCATTCTTATTTTACTTAGAACTAAACTTTCATTTCCAATAATTCGGCTGTGATTGTAAAATACAATATAAACACATTTCAATGTGCACGTTGTTTACAAAATCATAAAAAGTAAAAGGAAATATCTATAAAAGTTTCACTAATTTTCAGTGATATTAATTATTATTTTTAACCCAAAACAACCACGTCATCCATCGATGCCCTTCATAGAATGGCGCTTGGTGCAGGAGCACAGTTCACACCACCCATGCTACGGCTTTGATTACATTGCTCATCTGCTTCATCTGTAAAGACAGACGTCGCAGCTCGCGAGAAGACCTATGAACATCTATCACCAGATGTTGCTTATACTGTAAGGAGGCAAAAGCAAAGTTTCATGATTATTTTGGTATAGAAGTTCAGATAAGCCATGCACTTATGAAAAAGAAAACCATTACAATGGCCTCAGATTAAGTCAGGTGACGGAGAGGCATTGGGGGATTATACACTTTTTCTCATTAATTGTACAAATTCTCTGAGATATACACTGTACATGGGTAAGTTTGATAGTAGTTCAAACCTGGCGACTGTCTTAACAGAGCTACTGTACCTTATTTGGTATAGGAAGAATAGAAAAAGGCAGCTTTTCAAATTGAAAGAAATCAAGAACAGGCACAACTTACTGACTCTTTAAATTGTCATAAAGGAAGGCAGTTTTACCACTGAAAATGAGATTCAATACACTACAGTAAAAAAGACTGTGACAACTGTTTGTGCATTTAAACAGCCCTGTGTATTTTGCAATGACAAGCATGCACTTGCTGAACGCAACTATGAATAGGAGAATGCCAAGTCTGGACTGGCATTTATGGCTTTATTAGGGGCTAAAGTGGAGGGAATGGATCTTACGAAGCCTGTACAGAGAGAAAAATATAAACAATGGCACAACAACATACATAACAATAAAAGAGTACAGTCAGACGAGGTGGAACTTAAATTCACAGTGAGGGCTCCAGAAATATTTACTCTGGGGCTTAGAGATGAGAATAGATCAGTGGGAGTTACCAGTATACTAAATGTTACTTCTGGTTCCTGATATAAGTTATGAGGAACAATCTACCTTGGTGGTTGTCGGAGCTGTTCAAGGGTAAACTGAGGGCATAGGCTTGAAGGACACCTTAGGACTGATCCAAAAGCTTCAGAGGGCATTCCCCACCATACTTGTGGTTAGAGTGTTTTTAGTATTGCCGAGATGCTTTGTTTATGTCCCCAGTGAACTTAAAGAAAGGAGGTGGTTCAGGACAGCAGTTTAACTAATAGGAAAAGGATCATAAATTGAAAGAAAGATGAACAGTAGTTAAAAAAGCTGTCCAGCGTGTTATGCATTAGAGAAGTGAGCCAGTCATCACAACATTGTGATCACACTTGGTGACTGTAAGGCTCTTTCTGGTTATCTTTCCCTTGCCTTATAATAAAGACTCTTTTACATATTGCTTTAGCCTCCTAGCCATTCATTCTGAGTTAAGGGACATCTATCTTCCAATCTACATATTTTAATTACCTATTATCAGACATGCAAGCTCAGGGAGCGATTAACAGGCTCTTAACAGGTAAGAACCTTGAGAGAGGCAACACAGCTTCCTTTCTCTTTCTGCTTCTAGAGTGAAGAACGATGCCCAAGAGGACCACAGACATTACTTTACCCCACTCTTGGAAGTTCCACCTCGTCTGGACGTTTTCAGAGGTTTGCAATAATGTAATCATGACTTTACAATTATAAATTTTGTGTATTATTCTTATGTTTTTTTTCAGTTTGTTTACAATTTTATTATGAAAATGCTATTTATTGCCAGAGCCACTTCTTTATGAATAATTTCCATGTGCACTGCCATGTTGTTATTGGCAGCCACGTTCATTGAAAGTCACACATTTGTGCACCAGCAGGATGTGTTACATCATAACACCGATGTTATTTAAGATGGAGGTGCACATCTCTCTATATATGATGAAAGAATAGTTAGGAAATGAGACCTAGTTACTTTTAGGAACTTTTTTGGAATGTCTTCGCAGCCTTGATTTTTGAAATTTTTTTTGATTTAGTTGTGCAGTATACATTTTTTTCTGAGCTGCTAACTTTTATCTATATTTTTGCTTCAAGTTTTTTTGGACTATTGCTTTACTTTATTTACTTTACTTTAGTTTCCCAGCCCAAGTGCCTCCTTAAATAACTAATGAAGTCCCAATTATTTGGATCATTTACCAATCCATCACTGGCTATTATAGTACAAAACCAATAAACTTGGGAAGCTGGATCCTCATAAAAACTAATTTTCCATTATCAAAGAATAGTCAGACTGAATTGTTGACTGCTGATTTTACATTTCTGTTGTTATGCATGTGCGTCTGAGGATCTCCTCCTAAGCTCTGTCAAGGTACGTGATAACCCACTGAGATGAGAGAGGGCACTATTGCTAATGGTCTTCTCTTCCCTTTCTCCTGTAGCAACACGAAACCACCCAGTGAGGGCACTTAACTTTACCCCTTCCGGTCCACCATCCATAAGATCCCTTGACTCCTGGAAGGCAGCATCACTTGGATGATAGACGACCTGTGAAATGGTGCTCTGGAAATCACTGACTACCATTTTTTTTTTCTTTTTTGTGTTCACTATTACTTTATTATCTTTTCTTTTGGCCCCTAGGCCTGGGCAATTGCGGCAAGATGGGTGTTACTTTCATTAATTTTTCATTTCTATTAAACGGGATGACCCCAAATTTTGATTAAAAGTATGTTGTTGATATAAATCTGTCATTCCTCCACCTGGCCACACTCGCTATCAGACAATATGGATACATTTTGTATCAAACACCCTCTGTAATTAGCTAAGAAGCTACATGCAAATAGAGATTTATATTTAAGATTGCAAATCTGAGTGTACTCGAATTAGAAGTATTATGAGTTTCCTGATTTTTGTGTAACTAACAAGGAGTCAGTTTTCTCTATATCTTCTCTCTCTTCTCTGACTTGATAGCCTACACCCTTTCTCCAGTGATCAAGTCATCAATATCAACTGTTAGGGAAAATATTAAGTAAATAAAGAAATGTGTTGAGTCACCTTCACAAATGTAATTCAAAATGGCCATCTTTATTACTTCAAGCTTGAAGGAACTGACTGCAGTGCACTCTACTACACCTCAGCCAACTGATTAAAAATGACAGAATAAGGATTTAATACAATGAATGCATTTACATATCATCTGTATTATTTAAATTTAAACCAATTAGTACACAGATAAATGGTATGTCCTAATGTCATACATATATCTCTATATATATAAAATCCAATGTCTGACTGTTTGACATTCCAGTTGATTTTGAGACTTCTCTCATTGTGCTATGTATCATAGTTCGTTTGCGGTACCGATTTATTTGCGCAAATCCGAGAGAGACGTAGTGGGCCGATGGGAGGGGGGCAGGGCCCTCCTCACTCACTTGTCAGCCTCGGGGTGTACCTTACATCCACTTAGCTAGTGAACAAGAGAACTATTTAACGGATTTAGATCGGGCTTTTCTCTAGAATTTGTTTGAGCATTCCGGTTGATTTTGTGACTTCTCTCATTGCACTAAGTATCATAGTTTGCTTGCAGGAGCGATATATTCATGCTAATCCAAGATAGAGGCTGCGGGCCAAGGGGAGGGGGAAGCATGACATCAGGAGTAGGGAGCCGGGCAGGGCCCTCCTCGCTGTCCTGTTTCATTTCTACATGGGTGAAGCCGCAGGGAATGGCTAGTTTTTTTATATAACCTAAAGGTTCCAAAATACTTAACATGATAAAAGTCTTAGATACACACATTTATCCACAAAGAGAGGCTTCTAATTTATAAATTCTTAAAATAAAATATATTTAGTAATAATTTTCTCATTCCTCCCTTGGTTACAAGTTCAGGATAGGATACAGTAGAAACAGAATATCCTGGTTTCACAAGAAAGCACACCCAGAATACTCATAAATTCAGACAGAAAATAATAAAACACAAAGAGATACATGTATGTGCTTTTCTGCTACACTGCCCAGTACCCATAAATGTTTTGTAACGGGCTGCTAAGAGTGAGCATTTTTCAAAGCTAGTAATGCTTTCTCATGAGATACATCCTAGCTGGGTAATTTGTGTGTCTCTTTTTTAGATCAAAAAGTATCACTGCATGTGACGAAATATAGAGTAAAGTACACAAATAACCAGCTAGCCTCTAAAAGTCATGTATTTCTTTTTGTGTTTCAAGATAAGAAAATGCAAGTACCTCTGTATTTCTTCATAGCCTACTCCGCTTGGCCCTTGAGCAAGGCCTTTACCCTGCAATTGCTTCTTCCTGGGTATGACGTTAATCTGCATCCAGCCCTGCAAGCAGGTCCTCCAAGTTGCAGGGAAAACATAGGGGCTAGTGTCAGGTTTGGCACTCCGGCTACCATAAAAATACTCACATTGTTCCCGTGTAGTGCTGAGGTGTCATCTGTTGCACTGGGGACCCAATCTAGGTGGTTCATCGTGTGGTGGGTGCGACAACACGCTATCGCCACATGGTCCAGCCTTACCACTGAAGCACCTAGGATAATGTGTTTTCAGACACTGCCACGTTACATTTTTGGGGTTCATGGTCAGACTGACTTCATTCAGATTGTCCAATAGTGATTTTAAGCATGAAAGGTAATTTTTCCCAGTCATTTTTAAAAACGATAACATTGTTTAGATACATGCCTGTGTGGTCAGTGTGTGTTTTAAAATTTGACTTAGCATACAGTGAACTGTTCGACATGTCCATTAAGCTCAAGATTAGTCTTATAAACTTGTACAGTCCATTAGGAGTGAAAATGCTGTTATTTATTTGTCACTTTGACTCTTAAAGTGGTACCTGCCAATATCCTTCCATTAAATGGAATGAGGAGATACATGTTACCTTTCTTAATTTTTCTAAAAGCTTGTCAGTGAATGGCATGGTGCGGAATATACATCAAATGTGGAGCGTTTATTTAAGCATCTGAAGGCTGTGTTTAAACTTGTACTGCCATCAAGATTGGGGGCCATGGTGATCAGACTAGACCACTTGCTTTTGGATTCTCTCATGATGCCACACTGTTTTACTTCTTCCTGAATGGTGGTTCTGCAAGACATAAGGAGTCTCTATCGGCATATTGGAATTTTTATGCCGGTTTAGTATAATTTTGTGTTTAGCCAAGGGTGCTTTCCTTGGAAGGCTAAAAAATATTTCTTGTTTTTATTGATTAGGTTTATCAGTTGTTCCTTTTGTGTTGTATTTAAATCTCCTATTATAAGAAGTCCAGATTTCATTTAATTACTTGTTCATTATCAGCAGTGGTGCTGTTTTTAAATCTCCTGTACATCATATCACTCTTTTTCTTTTCTTTTCAATTCTTAAGCAACCCTCCTGTGGGCATCTATCCCCTACAAATTTTTAATTTATTGTATAATTTCTTCAACTACAGCTAGTCCTTGTAACTGGACTATAAATTTGGGGAATTGTTTGTGATGACAATAACCAATTAATTTCTCTTTTCTGTGCAGTCAAGCCAAATCTCTTCCCAAATGAGCCACTGGACTGTGACCGCTTTAATCCCTTTCCAAGGCTACTAACAGGCCAAACCTAACAAACTCTTCCTCAGTTAGGGATAGGGGGGCATCGTTATCTACAGGAACACCATATTACATCTGCCATTGTAACCCTTGATGATCAAGACACACCGGACTCCACGGTGGCTATAAAAGGGCATCAGGGTGGCTAGCATCTACCAGAATGGTGGGGATTTTTTGTCCTCCTCCTAATCTTTTCCAACCTCACCATCAAAAGAATTACATACAGTGGATGCCAGAAGGTATTTTTACCCTTCACGATTTTCACAGTTTGTTATGTTGCAGCCTTGTGCTAAAATCATTGAAGTTCATTTTTTCCTTTCATCCATACCCTAGAAACTCGGTCCTGGGGAACCACTATGGCTGCAGGTTTTTGTTCCAACCAGATTTATAATCAGTGACAACAACTGAATACACTGATCTCATTTAATTAGCTGGTATTGTTTTCCTCTTCTCTTATTCTACATTCAGAAAAGCACTGCAGCATGATTTTTACATTTATAAGACATTTATAAATATTTCTGTTTTTGCTATAGATTTAAATGCTTAACTCTCTTTAGTTGCTTTCATTATATTTCACCCTTTCTCTGTGTACTTGCTCCCTTCATTGTGTCTTAATAATGACAATTAGAGACTAGCAGAGCAGACACCCAGGCAAACAACTCTGAATCATGAAAGGCTGCAACTACTTTAGTGTCTGCCCCACTATTATTATTATTATTAATTAGTAAATAATGAATTAATTAAACAATTAGAATACCTGGAAAATTAGAATGAAAATCAAGATGAAAATACTGTTAAAAAGAAAGAAAAATACGTTTTTCCCATTTAACTGCTTAGTGCATTTTAATATATATATATATATATATATTTTTTTTTTACCAAACTTAGTTTTCTAATTTCTATATTGTTCACAAAACATAATCTGGGAAATAACAGTTCACTTAATTAGCCCAGGAGTCTAATTAGAAACAGAAGCTGGTTAGAACAAAAACCTGCAGCCACAGTCGGTCCTCAGGACTGAGTTTGGGAATCCCTGCAACACTCTGATGATCTGGTTTAGGACCGAGTGGCCATGCAGAAGCCTCTACTCAGTAAAAAATATATATGGAAGCAGGATTGGAGTTTGCAAAAAAAGGCACCTAAAAGTCTGGTAGACTGTAAGAAACAAGATTCTCTACTTTGTATGAAACCAAGATTAATATCTTGTCTGAATAAAAGCAGGCACCACTCTTCACCTGTCCAATACTGTCTCAATGGTGAAGCATAATGGAAGTAGCATCATGATGTGAGGTTGTTTTTCAGCAACATGAACTGTGAGAGTAGACAGCGCTGAGAGAAAGCTCAATGGAGTAAAGTTCAAAGATACAGTATCCTTGAATTAAAAATGCTCTGGACCCCAGACTGTGTTGAAGGTTCACCTTTCTCTAAGTCAACAACCCTAAGCACAATTAAAAGACAACAATCGAGATGATTAGGGACACCTCTCAGCCAGAGCCCAGATTTGAACCCAATCAAAATATCTCTGGGAAGACCTGAAATTAGCTATCCACTGATGTTCTTTATTCATTCTGAGAGACCTTGTGAAGATCGGCAGAAAAGAATGGCAGTAAACCCCCAAATCCAGTTGTGTCAAGCTTGTTGCATCAAACCGATGAAGACTCCAGGCTGTCATCACTGCCAAAGGTGCTTTAGCTTCAACTTAATACTTGTGTCAATGTGATATTTCAGTTTCTACATTTGTAGAGATTTCTGAAATGCTCTTTTTGCTGTGTAATTCTAAGTTATTGAGTGTTGCTTGATGTGAGTAAAGAAAATTTAAATGATTTTAGCACAAGGCTGCAACATAACAAAATATATTAAAAAGAAAAGGGATCTTAATACCTCTGAAGGCACGGTAATACCACCATTTCTCAAGCCCTCAAGTCAGGTCTAGGAAACTCTTTCTCATCTGGGGACAGGGGGATCTCCTTGGCTACAGGAACACCAGACTACATCTCCTATAGTGACCCTTGGTGATCAAGGTACTCCTCAGTGGCTTTACAAGAGCATCAAGGTGACACTCCTGCTAACATCTATCAGGCTGAAGGGAAGTTTTTCTCCTGGTCCCAGTGTTTTCCAACCTCACCATCAAAAGAACTACATACAGTATTGTGGATTCAGTGCCTTGCCAGTCCTCATTGGCTTCACTTTTTCTTGCATTTAGGTTATCTGCAAGCTCTCTAGCAGGGCCCTGTTTTCATAATGGTATGCAGACTGTGAGTGTTGGCTCTCCTCGTTGTAGGATAGTCATGACAATGTGAACATGTACAATCTGTGCTGTCTGTAACTACATTTAGAGCTGCATGTCACTCCTTTCACATGACTACCCTAACTGCACAGATAACACAATATGTCTGTGACATTATAGGTGACACAGGACTGTACCAATTTATCTTCAAAGCTCCTGAAAGATTGAATCGGGAAAACCAAAATGTGCATTTTCTGTATCTGCATATATCTTATATGCTTTATTCATACACTGTTCTTGTTGCATTAATTATTTTGACCTATTGTTCAATTTTAATTACTTTATTGACAAACCCTTGACATTTATCAGGGCTGCAAAAGCACATTTTCCTGTTTTCCGTTTTGGGTCATTGGAATTGAAACCTTCTAGACCTGTAAGCCTTACATTTTCCAACATTTATGATGGTATTTGACTTTTACTTCACAATTAGATTTCAAGTTTGTGCCTTTTTAAGTGACAGACATATTGTTCAATTGTGAAAAGGCTAAAGTTTTTTCTATGTATAAAAATGCACATTACGCTAAAAGCAGGGAAGAGTTAAAATCCTTTTAACTAATTGAAAAACAATATTTATTCTTTAGATGTAAAATTAGTAATAATTTAAAACATTAGTTAAAAACTTTTGAAATAATTTTATGTTAAAGTCTACATCATTTCAATATTAAATATCAAATTTTCTGCAATAATTATCATATTTCTAAACGTCTCTAAATTATCTATATGACATTTTCTACTGATTTCAGAATTTGTCTGTTTAAAAAGAGATTCAACTGACTGATAATTAACCTTAAAAGTTTCATCAACATGACTGGCTTTAGAAACTTTCCTTCTGGAAGCAACTGCTAGAATGCTGGGAGGACAGGAGTGTAGGAGCAGTTGGGAGTACTGGAGGATCACTGGACCAATTGTGCTAATTTCTGGGGACACATAAAATATTGCTATTAATGACTACTAAAATACATAAGTAATTTATTCCTTTAAAAATCAATTGGTGAGTGTGATTAAACAAAATTGTTAAATTATGTTTGGCCGCTATATGGAGCGCTAGCTACAGTATCTATATATCCTGTTACTGCACCATGTTAGCTTTAGGGTAATCCAAGGCTTGCTGTCAGGTTTCATTTAAAATTACTTAATGTTTTCAAACTTGTTTAATCCAGTTCTAAGTTCTTTTGGAGATTAGAGCCTATCAGAGGTAGGCATCAACTCTTGATTCAGCTTTCGTTAATCATTGGACAATCTTACATGCATATCTGCGAAAGGACCAATTCAGAATTGCTAATTACTGTAAAATATTCAGAAGTGACCCTGAGTGAACAAACATCAAACACATAAATCAAACACATAAATAGTTACATTTAATTGTAAATGCAAGTTATATGATATTTAATGTTTGAGAGGGCGGAGTGGTGGCTCTGAGGCTAGGGATCTGTGTCGGCAATCAGGTTGGAATCTTGTAAATAAGAATAAACAGCAGTAAAAGTTCCAAGAAGAGTTGTTGAAAATTATTGCCAAAAGTTTAAAAGAATTTACCTCAGGACTTCTTGCCGGTTCAAATCCTGTAAATACCAGAAGTGATTCTACTCTGTTAGGCCCCAGAGCAAGGCCCTTAACCTGCAATTTCTCCATCATGCATATGATGTTAGCAGGGAAAACTCAGGGGTTGGTGGTAAGATTGGCCGCTACAGCCACTGTACAAAACTTCACATTGTTCCACTCCATTCAATCTAGCGTGGTGCTGAGGTGCCACCTGCTACATAGCTGCACTCAGGTCTTAATTTGGGATCCTGAGGTGGTTTGTCGTGTGGTGGGTACGGTAGTGCACTGTATCAGTGCATGCTCCCAACCTCTCTCCCCACTGAGAGACAAAATAATTACATTTTGGACTCCATAACCACTTACACTTGCATCATTAAGTGCAGTCAGAAATTTCTCCTACATTTTTTGCACTTTCACCCACTTTATGAAAATGCTGCCGATTTATTTCTCCACACACCAAACTCACCAATTTTAAGTTACCCTGGTTTATTTTTTTGTGGGAAATTACTGATGTGAAATCACTTCTCATGTTGCAAGCACCAGGTTCATTAAAAATTAAACAAAATGTACAAACATAATTCTTTTCAATTCAGTGCTAATTCACATGGACCGCACATGAAAGAGCAATTCCCGATTTATAATTTCTCAGTGAGTCACTTAATATATTGCAGCTTGCTTAGAAGCCTAATTTTGAACATTTAAGGCCAGTTTGCTAACTGTTTTGCCATGTTTGTGTCAAATTTAAGTGACTATTTATACCAGGCAACTGAAAGGCTCTTCATTAAGAAACTCATTTCCTCTACCATTAGGAATAACCCCTGGTATTTGAAATCACCACATTAAATTATCCCCTGAACGTTTGTACATTCAGTAAGTAAAGAAAACACCACAACTCTAAGAAACAAAACTGATGTTGTCAAACAGGCAAAGCTATTCAAAGCCACTGCATAATAATTACAAAAAACATAATGCAAAATGTATTATTACAGACAAAAGTGAAAGGTTCAGAGATCAGAAAAATCAATATGGAATGAGATGGTGAACCAGGATCAGATTAAAGGGTCACTTTAACTTCCTTTATTTTAACAATAATTTTTAAAAATGGGCATGATTTTCCATTAGATAGTGTAATGTAAGTGTCCACAGGACATTTACTAACTTAAAAGTATAGTATTTTGTTGTTTTACTTGCACATAGCTCTCCCCATCTACCGAACCACTGCACTCAGTATGTGGATAGTTCACCATGTAATACAGTCATATGAAAAAGTTTGGGAACCCCTCTCAGCCTGCATAATAATTTACTCTACTTTCAACAAAAAAGATAACAGTGGTATGTCTTTCATTTCCTAGGAACATCTGAGTACTGAGTAAAGATTTTTAGTGAAGCAGTATTTAGTTGTATGAAATTAAATCAAATGTGAAAAACTGGCTATGCAATAATTTGGGTCCCCTTGTAATTTTGCTGATTTGAATGCATGTGACTGCTCGATACTGATTACTTGCAACACCAAATTGGTTGGATTAGCTCTGTAAGCCTTGAACTTCATAGAGAATCCTGAGAAAAGGTATTTAAGGTGGTCAACTGCAAGTTGTGCTTCCCTTTGACTCTCCTCTGAAGAGTGACAGCATGGGATCCTCAGAGCAACTCTCAAAAGTTGCTCAGTCTCATGGTTTAGGGGAATTCTGCAAAAAGCTACCTCAGAGGTTTTAACTGTCAGTTTCAACAGGAAGGAATGGAATCAGGAAATGGAAGGCCACAGGCACAGTTGCTGTTAATCCCAGCAGGTCTGGCAGGCCAAGAAAAATACAGGAGCGGCCTATACGCAGGATTGTGAGAATGGTTACAGACAACCCACAGATCACCTCCAAAGACCTGCAAGAACATCTTGCTGCAGATGATGTACCTGTACATCGTTTTACAATTCAGCGCAATTTGCACAAAGATCATCTGTATGGCAGGGTGATGAGAAAGAGGCCCTTTCTGCACTCACCCCACAAACAGTCGCTTGTTGTATGTAAATGCTCATTTAGACAAGCCAGATTCATCTTGGAACAAAGAGCTTTGGACTGATGAGACAAAAATTGAGTTATTTGGTCATAACAAAAAGCGCTTTGCATGGCAGAAGAAGAACACCGCATTCCAAGAAAAACACCTGCTACCTACTGTCAAATTTGGTGGAGGTTCCATCATGCTGTGGGGCTGTGTGGCTAGTTCTGGGACTGGGGTCATTGTTAAAGTCGAGGATCAGATGAATTCAACCCAATATCAACAAATTCTTCAGGATAATGTTCAAGCATCAGTCACAAAGTTGAAGTTACGCAGGGGTTGGATATTCCAACAAGACAATGACCCAAAACACAGTTAGAAATCTACAAAGGCATTCATGCAGAGAGAGAAGTACAATGTTCTGGAATGGCCATCACAGTCCCCTGACTTGAATATCATCGAAAATCTATGGGATGATTTGAAGCAGGCTGTCCATGCTTGGCAGCCATCAAATTTAACTGAACTGGAGAGATTTTGTATGGAAGAATAGTCAAAAATACCTCCATCCAGAATCCAGACACTCATCAAAGGCTATAGGAGGCGTCTAGAGGCTGTTATATTTGCAAAAGGAGGCTCAACTAAGTATTGATGTAATATCTCTGTTGTGGTGCCCAAATTGATGCACCTGTCTAATTTTGTTATAATGCATATTGCATATTTTCTGTTAATCCAATAAACTTAATGTCACTGCTGAAATACTACTGTTTCCATAAGGCATGTCATATATTAAAAGGACGTTGCTACTTTGAAAGCTCAGCCAATGATAAACAAAAATCCAAAGAATTAAGAGGGGTTCCCAGACTTTTTCATATGACTGTAAATATGGAAAATGAGTAGGGTCTTTAATTCTGCCCGACTAGGGTGGAGAGGGGTTCACTACATTGCTGGGAGGCCATTATGGTGCGGATGGTTGCACACCCTGGCTGGGATGGTTCATATTGTCTATCCCCATTTGGAGATTTTTGAAAGATTCAAGCCACCTGCACATTGTACTTTCCATGGTGTGTTGTGTGCAACAACAAAAAATACTCATAAAATCAAAAAGGCAGAGTCTGCAATAGAGCAGATTGAAGCACCACAAATCAGTTATCACATTTTGTAAACACAGGATATGGTAATAACAGAACTGAAGTCAACAATGATGTCACTTTCGGCTATGAAGATGTCACTTCCGGTTCTGGCGCCAGTGATGTAATTTCCCCTACTCTTGCTTAAACGGCCATTTTGTCTCAAGGCCAGTCAGTTCTATTTTGGACTCTGTTCTATGCACATCGTGCTTATTTCAAATCAACTTTTTGCAGCCAGGTAACAATATACGGGTGGCTGCTCCAAACCTTTATGATGTCTATGACTCATTCTTACGACAATTTGAAAACATCCTTGCACTCAGGTAACAGAACATGCATACTGCTCTCACAAACAGACCATAATGAATACATTATATCCATGTCACGTGACTGGCAACGGGCAAATGTATGGCACTGACCATGCAAAGAAACTCACAAAATGACGGTGACCTTACAAAAAAATAAATAAGTATATATTGTGATGTGTGAGACCCTGTCTTGCACCCCAAAACACGAGGATGCGTCTCAGTACTTTAGCAAAACCAACTTTATTCCCTTGAAACAGGAGCAGCACAGTTATTTATTGTAGATGGAGCTACTGCTCTCCTATACACAGACACAGCAATCAGGCAGGGTCGTGGCCAAGTAATAATGTACTTAAAATGTTTCTTGCATCACCCATCGACGGCAGGTGCTCATAGCACGACCACGGTCGGCTCGAATTTGTTTTCACGGCGAGCTGCTACAGTTAATAAGCTAGTTAGAAGAAACATGCAAAAATTAAAAAATGGAACAAAATTGGATAAACAACATGAAAAGCATGGATTCATCATGGATTTCATTCTTTAGCTACTTGGTCATACTTTCTGCTGTAACCTACTTCACTGTATGCATTGTGGCCAGACTGGCCAGACATGCTGTAAACGTGTCTGTTGAGGGTTTTCAAATAGTTCAAAATAGTTCAAATGCAATTACCAGAAAGGTATATAGTATGATTTACAATTAAAAACTCCACACTCCATGTGTCTTTAAAGATTTTAGTGAAATTCAAAGTAAATAGTTCACACAAAATAAGGAAAAAAGTTGATAATATGCACAACAAAAAGGGAAAAAGTGAATTCCTTGTCTATGATATTCTGCTTGAGGTTTAAGTATTTACATTATATTTCTTAAAGTTTCTATATGTAACTCATTCAGCACACATACATACATAACGTTCAGAAAAGAATATGCTCTTAATGCCTATCTGACTAACAGTTCATGTTTCTTTCTAGCTGTTCATCTGCAATCTTTGAGCTATTCTATTGTTACCCAAAGCTAACATTAAGAACATTCCATTACTTGTTAGCTTATAGGGGTTAAACTGAATCTTCCACTATCTACGGTTAAAGCAACATTGCATTTAAATTAAAGAAAAACAAAATTAGGTAAAAATAACATTCAGCTATAACTGCAAGGATTGGGCTCTTACACATTGGTTCAACTGCAGAGGAACCACCTTGGTAACCCCATTTAAGTGGCAATAAATTACAGAAAAACACAACACAATTTCTCAGTCTCTGCTGTTCACAATTACAAAGATTTTTTCACTTAGAGAGGAATTTGTCTTCTCTCTGCCTATTGGTTTCTGCACCAGAGTCAAACTAAAGACACCCCCTATATACATCCCTGGATTTGGAAAGGGCATGTCTTGTGAGATTGGTGGGGCTGTGGTCAGGAGTCACCTAGCAGCAGTTCATGGAAACAAAAGATTGTGAGCGGCAGCACCCCCTTTTGTTCCCTGGTGGTAGTGCTTACCCTCTCGGGGCCTTGAAGGAGACCCCTTTGTGCATGTGTGTGATAGCATCTATAACACCTAGCTATAGTAAACATCATTCCAAGGCAGTATGTACATTACACAGCGACCCACATACAAATTCTACTCAGAAGGCCTGAAAATGAAACTCAGGGCCAAGCACAAGGTGACAACCTTGCTCACTGCAATATTCCACACAGTTTGTTTTTTATCTCTTAGTTAATCCCACTTTAATTCTATTCCCTACTTTCCAATTGCTTTACTTCAATTAGTTTGCACTATTTGCCTCCAAGCTTACTTTAGAATCTCTCATGACTACATAATGATAGAGCAATGAATCAACATTAAATTAGTTTGCAAAACATGAAAAATCTGTTTTGTACCTTTAAGAGGCACGAGTGGCAAATAAAATCATGCCAACGGTATTATATCCTGCCTCCCTGCTAAGGAAGCTGCAGTCATGTGCTGTTAAAAGATGAACCTGTTTTTCTGCCGAGCCACGTGTTGGTGATTCTTATGAAAATGGTTGTTTGAAAGAAGGACAAATCAATAATAGGCTAAGTGAACAATCTCTGGAGGCAGCACAAGACAGGAGCTATCCAACAGTTCTCTTAAGGTTCAGGCTATAAGCAGCAGCTCTCCACTCAAGTGAGACTGTTCAAAAAGGCACCTGGGCTGTGAAGGAGGCAAACGACACAAAGAAAGATGAAACAAAGGCTCTGCCTGAGAAATACAGTATAGCAACTCATAAGCAGGGACTGCTTGAAATAAACCACAATCCTATTGCTGATTTTGCCCATCTTTAAAGATAAAAAAGATATTTTAGGACATGCTAACTGTGTAAAAATTCCAAAATACCCTGTGAAGGGAAGTGTTTCTCCCAGAAGGTAGGAAACCAACAGGAAGGTAAAGAGGAGGCTTGGCTACCAAATCCTCAACAGAAGAAAGACTATGACACTGGAAAAAGGAGAAGTCTGAAAGCAGGTGTTATGCTTTCATGTGGGCCTCAGGCTTTCCCAAGATGTTAACGGGCTAGCAGCACCACTATTGGCTGAGATGCCTGACCCTCATCTAATAAAGAGAGTGGGATCAAAGACCAGACTATGTATGTTTATTTATATACTACAGTTGTTTTTGTTGTCTTTGAATACTTATTTTATATAGTTTTCATATACTGTATTTATAATTGTGTATGTTTTTTAAATCAGCCTCCATTCTATGTGTTTTGTGGTTAGAACCCCAGGAGGTGGGGCCACCCTGGAATCATCACTCTTGAACCCTCCCACTGGCTTTTTAAACCAGAGACGAGTAAACTCAAATCAGGAGATCATTGTGTTTGAATTATGAGTTTAAAGCACTGCTGTTTATCTTTAGACTTTCTAGTTTTTTTCTGACTTCTTCTTTCTGTTGTTGAAGATTTTGATTCCTGGATTGTGTATTGGGACTTCGTTTCAGAACAAGTTATCCACCTGAAGCTAAGCATGTTTGGGCCTGGCCAGTACTTGGGTGGAAGACAATCTAGGAAAAAGCTTGGGTTGTTGCTGGAAGAGATGTATTGGTAAGGACATCGGAGGGAGCTTACCCTGTTGTCTATATGTACATGCCAATGTACCAGTGCAAAGATGGGGACACCGTGCTGTAAAAATGGCACCATCCTTTGAAGGACACGTAAAGCTGAGGTCCTGACTCTCTGTGGTCATTAAAGATCTCTGGACATCTTTCGAAAAGAGGACATCAATATAAACTCTACTAAATAAATTGCCCACCACCACGGCACTATTCTGGCTCCCTCTTCATCCCATGTCCTAATTGGATATCTCTGTCACCCCTTAACTACCTAACAGCTAATGTGGTGAATGTACTGGCATAAGAATGGCTGCCATCCCATCATCCAGCTGGGTTCTACATATTGGTGGTGATTGAAGTGGTTCCCCCCATTTATGAAAAGCACTTTGAGTTGTGAGAAAAGCGCTATGTCAATGTAACTATTTTTTTATTATTATTAGGATTGTCTTTAATGCATCTCCTTTCTTGAATCTTGAGTATTTTGCCTTATTTTCATATTTTTATCAAATAAACCCTTTATTTAAATAGATGCATTGTTTGCCTTTTTATACACAAGCTGTGAGGTTATGCTCATCCTCCCTCTTGTGGGGCTTTTTGTTATATTTAGGATATTTTGCATTATTTTACCAACTCTCCATACTTTGGCCTGCTAGGCCGAAGCCTACTGGTCATATTTCTGAGTAAGATGGATTAGGTGAGCATCTTCTGGGCTGACTAGTGAAGCCCTTGACTACCTTTATGGCTATATTTTAGAGACCTAATAGTCATTTTGTTATATATGACACACTGTCACACAACAAAGCCACTCTGACCACGAGAAACCATATGGTCTTAGAAGGGACTGTGCTGCACCCAAGCTAACATATCAAGTGGCTGGTTGATTTCTTGGAGATTCAGTCTTGTAAAGGAACTAAAGGCTCAAGAGTTAAGAGACACCAGGGACCACAAAAAGGAATTTGAAGCCTGGAGTCCCTGGTGAAATCCTGGCCACAACCCTCAATCTGGAAGTCATTCTAAGGCCTTATTGGAAGTGACCCTTGTATTGAAGTTTAAGTGTCTCACAGCCAAAGCACAACTGGGTCTAAATTTAATAAAACAATTGTGGCATTACGTGTCAAGCGGATGTGGCAAAATGATGGGGTGCAGATTTTTTTTTTTAATAGTGCATCTCAGATTCTTTATTGTAGGTGTGTGTAGGAAGGACGGGCCTGCCACAGAGTTCTTAATGGGTGAATGGGGTGATTAACTATTCATGTGTGTGTGAGAGATCAGCACAGCTATCCCTAGATCGTGGCTCTGCTTCTTTTGTAGCTGTACTCAGGACATAAAAATTCTTAGTAAATGAAGAAGAGGGAAGAAAAAAGTTAAAATAAAGGAAATGCAAAGAAAGTCCGAGAAGGGAATCGGGAGGGTAAACTAGTGTGAGCGAGAGAAACAGAGAAATAGAGTAGACCAGACTGGAGAAGCCCCAGTGAGCATGGCGCACCAATCTGGGTAAAGGCCATCTGGGAATCTCACTGTGGATACCACTGTGAAGGTGGCAGTAAAAAGAAATGGACACCTGGAGCTCTCGGCAGGTACCGGCTGAGGGGGCCACAAGGGAGTCATGAGGATTGTGTTTGTAGGTGTCTCGCACATGCTGATTTTAATTCCTGGTTTTAACCATTTATTGTTTTTTGATATTTTTTCTCACTGCACCATTTTAAACATTTATTTATGGACTATGATTTACTGAAGAATTTTTAACTGCACCATGCAATGACACTGTTGCTCTTTACTATAATAAACATGCACTGTTTGCACTTTGCAC
This sequence comes from Erpetoichthys calabaricus, assembly GCF_900747795.2. Classification (NCBI taxonomy): domain Eukaryota; kingdom Metazoa; phylum Chordata; class Cladistia; order Polypteriformes; family Polypteridae; genus Erpetoichthys; species Erpetoichthys calabaricus. The sequence goes on along the minus strand of NC_041395.2, from coordinate 302,640,115 downwards.
CTTTACTTGTTGTTATCTCCTCACTTGCCTTAGTCTATTCCGGTCTATAAACTACAAGATGCACCAAAAATTGTATGGTGCCCATTGGTTGCCGGCATGGATTATCACAATAATTACAATATGCAGGAGGAAAAAAGGCCCGTGTGGACAGAAAATTAGACATGAACAGAAAGGCAATTTAATGGTTCTGTTGTGGTTAAATGGACTAGTGGAAGGGTTTTGGGGTGACCCTCTCCTACCTTTCTTATACAGACCCACAGATACGTCCTCCATCCCAACTCTTGTTCTGTTATCCTTGCACTCACTTGGCCTTGAAGGAAGCACAGCCTGCAGATACAATGTACTTACAGCTAGGACAACAGATACTGCTGCCGCGCTTCACTTTCCCTATAAAGTCTTCTCCTTCTCTTTATTCATTTACACTCCAGGTGACAGGAATGAGCAAATATTAAATGCAAACAAGGGGGGCAGAGGTAATAACCTTGCATTCAGTCATTATAGTCCTTAACATTCTTAATATGCCAAAAAGTGGAAGCAAATAACATAAACGGGTCTGGCAAATTGCTAATAATACAACCTGACTGTTTCAGGAGTTGCCATAGATGATGCACTCCCAATGTGTGTGGCATTCAACCTCTTAAGGTTTCATTGCTGCATCTTCTTGGTGACTATGTTCTTCCTACTTCTCCTCTCTTTAATTCAATACTTTTACTTTAAACTGACAACTTTTTAAAGCTTGAACGGGCCAAAGTAAACACCCCAGGCCCCTCTCTGTCCAATGTCATTTTGACAGGCCATATCAGTGCATGTTCACGAGGTGTACATGCATGAAGATAACTAATGGCTTGAACAATGGTTGTGACCTTTTCATCTTGCTAGACCTGTCCTTTTTGCAGCGGTAACTTTCATTTTTGCTAGTTTAGCCTTCTGTCTGCACTAACACTTCCTCTTTTATGTGGTTGTCTGTACTAAAGATCAAACATTAAAAGAAAATAAAAGGCACATAATTTAAGCATTTTTACCATAAATACATTGTCTACAATCCTTCTAAACATATTAACAACAAATATGAAATCTACCACAATAATGAAATCACCTTCTCCTACATTAGTTAGTCCATTGGAGAAACAAGACATCGAGGCCAGTTTGTTGCTTTGCTTCTATATCATTTATGCCCTGTTGTCAACTGATGTAATTAACCAGCAGTTCATTTCAGGATTGATCTCAGTTAATACAAGTTGATGAAGAGACACTTTCATATATTTCTATTGTGTTTCTGTGGTACAAAGTATATATAGGCTGGCAAAACTTCTCAGCCAGGGCAGTGGGCATCATCAAGGTGGCACATGGCAGGAATGATCATCACATAATTAAAATGTATGTATGCATGCTCCTCTGAGAGGTGCCAGGCAGGCATACTAGTATGAAGACATGCAATAGCTTAAGTTGAAGCATGTAATGTATACCAGGTTGCTGGTGGACAGATGAACCAACAGACCCCAGTATTTGTAGATAAAAAGTGTTGAGAAAGAGGAATAGCAAGACTTCTAATAGGCTGGTGTACACAAATACAATCTGGAGAAAGCTGGGGTAGCACTTAGCCACTAAATATATTAACCAACAGGGGACATTCATTTAAGACTGAAGCCAGGAAGAACTTTTTTTCTCCTAGAGATGTGGGAAACTGGAACAAAAAGTTGAAGCAGTAATCCTGACAACCTTTAAGAAGTATCTGGATGAGATATTGGGACATCTTAGCTATTAGTTAAACAAAAGAGCTTGATGGACTGAGTGGTTTTCTCTTGTTTGTCAAATGTCTTATGTTTTCATGTTCTGATGTTCAAATAGGGGTTGTTACCAGTTTAAGTGGAATGGACCTCAGTTAGAGTAAGAGTTGGGTTATGAGTTCTCCAAACCCCTAGGGGGCAGGGCACTTCATAAAGTCAGTGTTCTCCGCAAAGAGCTTAGAGTTCAACTCCACTGGCAAGAGAGAAGGATAACCAAAGTATTGGAGGGGGTATTGGGGAGTTAAGGCAGAAGGAGCACTGGGGCAATTGTATTTAGGTAGGCCCCATGGACCTAGGTGTTTGTTGTTTCTCTCCTTTGTTGTACTATGTCGTTCATTGTAGAATTATCATCTGTCTGTATGTGTTTGCATGTAATAGACCATCTAAAATCTCTAGAGTGTTCTACGTTTGCTGATCATCCAATTTAACTTCTAGAAGCATGAACTACAGAACTGGTGGGGCCTCCCGGGCCTGGGCCCATGCGATTTTTAGCCTATACATAAAATGTACTTATTTACTTACATATTTACTTACTTACCAGGATAGGGTCAGATGTTCTTGTCAAGATCACCTATCCACAGTGACCAGGGGAACCATTGCATGTTTTTACAAAGGCTCCAGCTCTTTCTCTGTTATTGCCTCTCCTAATACCTTTCCAGGACATATAGCACTCATATATGGGTTACTGCACCCTGGTGGTTCTGCTCTTCAACACTGGCATTTTCATTACTCCTCTTGTCAGTAGGTAGTGGGGTTTTCTCTCCTTTCTGGCAGTCTTTTCTGGAAACTGTGTCATCGTGCTGGAGACCTTATTCTTGGCAACCTGCTGCCAGGTGGGCACACATTGTGTAAAGAACAATAAAGTATCCTGGCCTTTAATTCCCCTTGGCTAAGCTATCTATAAAAAGCTCAATGATAAAATTAATGTAGTATTCTGCATAACACTTTAATAAAATTGCTAATTGATATCTGCTGTAAAACAACGGAAAATAAATACATTACTTAATTCTTCTTTGGCTGTATTAAAATGGCAAACAATAGAAACATATTCTATTTTTAACAAATATTTTGTTATAAATTGTCTCTCTGTCATGACCATTTTAGCTATATTCTAAGACCCCTCACCTTTAACTGACCCATGTCAGAATGGGCTGTCCTATTAATTCTATTAAGAGATGACATACTGCTTTCTGCCTCTCTGGTGGATTAAAGCCATTTTCTGGGTTCACCCAGTTTGGCCAATTGCCCACCTCAAAGGAGCAAAACTTTGTACACTTAGATGCCCTGACACTAACCTTCTTTAATCATCTTTTATTGACACACAAGAGAAATGGTGACCTTATTCTAACCCCATGCCACAGGAATAGGAGATGATCCTAGGACTAAATGAATTGGGAAAAGTGATAAAATTCCAATAACTGTCTACAACTCTCTGCGCCTCTCACTTTTCACACATTCATAAAATCATAAAATTAATTTCTAAACATCTCATTAGATTAAAATCAAGCAGGTCATTTTCATGCAAGTTTTTGTTCCATTTACAATACATTTTTAATGGAAAATAAAATTTAAGGCCGATTCCCTATTCGGTAAAATATGTTCATCCTCCTTCTTCCAGAAGTACTTCCTTCATTTTGGTGTTTATTAACTTGACACTTACTAGAAAACCACTACTGTAGGCATAGTGCATTTGTTTGTAATTTGTAATGATGACGTTTTCCATTAATATTTAACAAGACAATACAGTATATCACATTCTTGTGTTTTCCTTGCTGAAAATCATTTTCTACTGAAGCGACCACTGAATGATCCCCTCCATTTATTACATGACCACTTAAAAATCAACATCTATGGTCCTTATTAGGGCAAAAAGAGACTGAGGGGAACAAATTAGTGGTAACTCCCTCTAGTCTAACAGAATAAAGTGGCTGAACGTGGCTTACCTTTGGACAGTCATAAAAGCTGCCTAGTTAAAAAAAATCCTTCATCAAAGCACTACTTTTATCTTCAACCAAGAAAATAAATCAAGAAATCCTGCTGTTTTCAGAATTCAGAATTAGTGACATCTTGTCAACATGAGTGGCAAAGATTAAATAACATAGGTGCCACACAAAACTGTAATCAAAATACCAAAGCAATGGTTGAAGTCAGTACATTTTTCAAAGCCTGGTCCACTTTTAATGAGAGTAAGGCAAAAGTCAGAGCCTTCATAATCAGTGCATTTGTGTAAAAGGAGACCAAGAATGCTCTGAGGGATACAAATTAGGAATAAAGCCAAACCATAAAGATCAAAAGCAAGTTTCCTAATTTGGACAAATGAACCATACAAAAACTCAGCAATTCAAATATTACTGTGCAAAATTCTTAGGGCACCTAAGAAAATTATTTATGAAGCTAGTAATCTGGCCAATGAAGGTATATTTGCTCATGTAAACAAAATGAAATATAAGAATAAATACAAATAAAAAATAACAAGAAAAGTAATATATTCTGGTAAGTTTAAAATGAATTGTAATGACATACTGACGCTGAGTAATTTTAGCCAAAGAATTATTTACCAGAAGTGAGTCAAGAAACACTACTGAGCTCCTTTATCGCAACAGTTACACACCTTTATAGTGCCTTTCTGTGACTACTCCCTTATGATTAGCCAAATGAGAAGTTTTCTTGAGTATATTAGAAGGGAGTTTTGTTTTTTTTTGTTATATTTCTTGAGATTTTGTAAAAAGTGCAATTTTCCTATTAGGACAAATAAAGGATCATTTATCTATTGTCACACATGTGCACTTAGGAGACAACTTCAGGGTTCGTCAAATGTCAATTCCACCCCAAGTCAGAGGATGGCGCTGTCTCTTAATTGCGCTCTTCCTTTTCCCTCTGCAAAGTGGAAGATTGACGGACGAAGTCCTATGATGTTACTTCCGGTTTTCTGGCCTCCTGAGCCTGCTTTCTGCCTGCCTTGCCTTATAACCGACTCCACTGCCATCTTCTACTAGTCTAGCTGAAAACTCATGTGTGGAAAGACATACCTGAAGTTATTACATGTTTATTGTTTTGCCAACATCTTCAGTTATATGGGGAACACCTGGTGGTGCTCCAAACCTTTACACTTTCTTGTTGACTTTTATTACTCTATCTATTGTAAGTGCCATAAAGGACAAACTCTGTATGCAGGCTGGATGGGAAAAATTACTTCTCGCCCAGCCAGAGGGTTTTAAAGGATGGACCAGTGGAAGCCAGAGGACTAGAGCAGTTCCATCCTCCATACGAAAGGTGGCAAGAGTCATCCCAAGGCATCCAAGTTTGGTCACCCAGAGGGGTACATGGGCGTTGGAGTCCAGCAGTGCAGCCCTGTTGGGGTCCCTGGATGCCATTAGAGGGTGCTGTTGGGGAATGACCTCCCTGGTTTCCACATGACCCAGAAACGCTTCCAAGACAACACAGTATGGCATCAGAAGCATTCCCAGGGACACTCAAAAGGAGGAGTGGAAAGGGAGAAAGACTAGACACTTGCTTCCTAATTGTGGTTTGCTTGGTTTTGTACACTTAATAGTTTAGATTGTGTAATAGTTAGTCATTGTCCAACCCGCTATATCCTAACTACAGGGTCATGGGGGTCTGCTGGAGCCAATCCCAGTCAACATAGGGCGCAAGGCAGGAACAAATCTCAGGCAGGGTGCCAGCCCACCGCAGGACACACACACACACACACACTAGGGACAATTTAGGATCCCCAATGCACCTAACCTGCATGTCTTTGGACTGTGGGAGGAAACCCACGCAGACAGGGGGAGAACATGCAAACTCCACGCAGGGAGGACCCAGGAAGCGAACCCAGGTCTCCTTACTGCGAGACAGAATTGCTACCACTGCACCACCGTTCTGCCCATTGTGTAATAATAATCCTTTATTTAACCCGGGGGCTAAGTTGAATAAATATTGTGTCTGAGGTTTGGGGCTCAGTGTCACTGAGATATTGCTTTATTTAGGATTTGTTTTTTTACAGAAGTTCAATAAATATACTGACTATAGGGCTTGTTGACAAAAAATATAATTTTGTGTCCATCAAAGTGTTTTAGATTAGACATTTCTAAACCTCTCCTTGAGGCACCCTAAGTATTTTTGGTTATCATCCAGTGGCCCCATTTATTTGTTAAATGACACTGCTAGCACATCTCATTCAGCTAATCATTACCTCATTTATTTGTATCAAGCGTCCTTTTGGTTGAATTTAATTATAATGTTAAGACTGAAATTGACTAATAAAGGCTAAATGTAATAGAAAAATGGATTAGGAGATTAAGGTTTCTATTAGGGTAAAACAAAGAGCAAGGTCTTTAATCGGACATGTGTCAAAAATTTCAAGCATTAAAAGTTGCAAATTAAAGGCAGAAATCAAAATCAAAAATACAAACCAAAGATCCTAATCCAAATTAGCGTCTGTTTCAATTCAGTTACGTTTATTTTTGCACAGCATTCTTCACTGAGTGTAGGCACAGAGTGCTGTGACAAGTCCTTTAGTAAAATGCAAGTAGAAAATTCACAAATTACTGAACACAGAGGGCGGTACGGTGGCGTAGTGGTAGCACTGCTGTCTCGCAGTAAGGAGACCTGGGTTTGCTTCCTGGGTCCTCCCTGCGTGGAGTTTGCTTGTTCTCCCCGTGTCTGCATGGGTTTCCTTCAGGTGCTCCAGTTTCCTCCCACAATCCAAAGACATGCAGGTTAGGTGCATTGGCGATCCTAAATTGTTCCTAGTGTGTGGGTGGGAGTGTGAGTGTGCCCTGTGGTGGACTTGCGCCCTGCCTGGTGTTTGTTCCTGCCTTGTGCTCTGTGTTGGCTGGGATTGGCTCCAGCAGATATAGCAGGATATAGTGTTAGGATATATCGGGTTGGACAATGGCTGACTGACTGACTGAATACAGAATTAGTACACATAAAGACACATATTTGTTAAAACACCCAGTCACACCCATGTAACTAGAGATGGGTGTCATTGCCATAAACAACATGTACAAAACTTTCTGAAAATGCTGTCGCCTGCTAGGAAAACCAAGAAACTAAACAGAGACACAATAAGAATTATAAAAATATACAAAGAAATGTAATAAGAGTCAGGAACAAACATAAAGGTTTCAGGATTTTATACCCCATATATTTGAAAATACACAAACATAAAAAAGTCTTTACAGACAGGAAGTTCAAAGTGGAAGTAAGATGGTGGATATACTGTATATGCTGTGGACAGGAAGAGGAGGGAGCTTGTGGAACCAGAACTGGAAATGATGTCATTAGGAGGAGGGATCTTGGTTGCTGGAAGTGGCATCATTAGGAGGTGGGTTCTGTTGAGGGTCTGCAGAGGGAAAAGAGGAGAGAGTATTACTGGACGGCGTCACCCTTTGGCTCAGCTGAGAAACATTTATCTTTGAGCCCATAAACTGTCTCCTAAGCACACATTTGTGACAGAAATAACAATAAAGTGATAAATCATGAAAACGTAACAATAGATGGTACATATCACATTAAAAGACCCATGGAATGATGGGAGTGTCTGAAAGAGAGGTCTGGAAACCAAAACTGTATTGTTCTTGAACTCTCCAAAAACATAATGTATGAAAAAGTTTTGGAAAGCAAATTACAGTTTGTATCAGTGCTTCATGTATGTATCCTAATTTTATATAGTGTATTCAAAAGCAAATGAACAATTACTACCCAGATTAACTAACTTTAAAAGTAACTCTCTTAAGTGGCCGTTTGCACTGTACTGCAGAGTTTATTCAAGTAACTATTGCAAGTTGAATGTTGTGGTCAACTTTATTGTGACGTGTACAGAAACCAATAAAATTCTTATATGTGTGTCTCCTCAGAATAGTGGTAGTAATGCAGAAAGACACACACACACATACACTTGAGCAGAGGTGGGTAGTAACGAGTTCAGTGCCGGATTAACCAATAGGCACATGTAGCAAATGCTACGGGCCCCGCAATTTCGGGGGCCCCCAAATGGTGGACCCAATATTTAATGAAAAAGTGTAGCATTGAAAAACTGGTCTTTAAAAATATTATCTTTATGTTTTTAAACTGTAAATTTCTTACACAACAAAACTTTAGGGGCCCAACACATAAAATTCACATAAATATTATAAGATTCTTATTATAATCGAGAGTAAAATAATTATTTAGTCCGGTTTGAACTGTTCAGAATCTAAATTTCAGATGATGCAGACCAAAAGGGCCCCCAAATTTGAAATGTGCTACGGGCCCCCAAAGCTCTTAATCCGGCCCTGAATGAGTTACATTTACTCCATTACATTTACTTGAGTAACTTTTATAAAAAAATGTACTTCTAAGAGTAGTTTTACTGCACCATACTTTTTACTTTTACTTGAGTACATTTGTGAAGAAGAAATGCTACTCTTACTCCGCTACATTGGGCAACACTCGACTCGTTACTTTTTTCCATTTACACATTAGATACGCTATAATTTTGCCAGACAGAAGTTGCCAGTGGATCTACTGCATGACTGTTTCACCAATCAGACGTAGCAACAATAATCACATGACTCCGTTTCACCAACCAGACGTAGCCATGCAGTCACATGACCACACACAAACTTCCTGCGTCTGCAGCCTGTGAGAGACTTTTAGTCATGTGGGGCTCCTGTTCACTGCTAAATGGTCACAGCTTCACTGCAAGAACCTTGAGAGCCAACTCCTGCTGAAGCTTAACCATCACTTCACTGAGTGAAGAACAAGCACGTTTTAACCAAACATGCACAGACAGTCAACGTAAAGTGAGACTTCTTGTACATGCACAAGCTGCCTTGTTCTAATGTTATTTTCTATCAGCTGTGCTATTTGGAGGGCAAGTGTGTGACGATGCCGGTCCCCTACAGACTCTTTTCTTTTCTCCTTTTCTTTGATTCCCCCTTCTTTTTTTGTGCTGACCTGTATATGCACTCCTGTCTCTGTGGGCCTTAATCACATGCCACAGAAAGCTAATGAAGCAATTGAGAACGATCGCACCCATGGTCTCTTTTTTTGAAGCTGTGGACCCGCTACACCACAAAGTGAATATACAGTATTATATTGTCAGTGTACAGTATATCTTGTCACTGTAAGTAGTTTGCACTGTTCAAACATACATGTTACCTACTGTAGGTATTGGCTTCAAAAGCTTTATTGTGAAAAACAGATTTGGAACTTTGTGTTATTTGTACATCTTTATTTTGTAAATATGTTATTTATTTTTACTCATTTTTTATTTTATTATTTGGAAATAGCATAATTTGCACATTATTTTATATTTTTGTCTGTCTTATTACAACATTCCTAAAAAAATAAATCATTTATTATGTTCAAACACTTTTCACCAAATAGTTTTTTACTCTTACTTGAGTAATTTTTTGGATGACTACTTTTTACTTCTATTTGAGTAATATTATTTTGAAGTAACTCTACTCTACTAATTTTTGGCTACTCTACCCACCACTGCACTCGAGTCTTCCTGTTAAGCACCCAGATGTTCTTTCCAAGTTCTTTTCCATAGCTTTCTTCCCCAATGAACACCAAAGTTTCTTATTATTTACTGAATACAACACCGAAGTTTGATTTTGGCAAGCTCAGTACATTATAAAGGAGTGCTGAGGAACTTCTCCAGGCAGCTGTTTCTCTACAAAGGGAAGTACGCTCTGCCCTACTCATCCTTTTGGAAATGCATACATCGCCAGAGGAAGCAGTTAGAGTGAACAGTTTCAGACAATGAAAAGAAAGAGAAAATTAGCAGAAAAAGGTGAATTATTATTTTTCATTACCATTGCAATTGTGACACTAACTGTTTTTCATGCAGCACTAATCATTCCTAATATAATAAATCAACATGGCTTACATATTTATCAAGTTTAGACAATGCAATTTATTAAAATTTACCTCACATTGAGCTATTTTTATGGATATAAAGTTGTGGCCTAATAAAAAAGAAAAGTGTAAATGAGTAAAAATGTAATTTGTATAATAATAACCTGTTTATAGATACTTCATCACAGTCATCACTGTCATCACTTCTAAACAAAGCTAATTAAATGAATGTTTTAACAGTTTAAAAATGTCTCTTCTCAGTAATGTTTGCACATTTATCTGTTGTGTTTTTTGACATTCAAAATTTTAACAAAAAATGTTGCAGATCATTGATAGCACTATCCAGTCTAATTTCTTAAATCCTATACCAAATACGAATATTGACATTGTAAAGTATTGTAGCATATGAACATTTGAAATCTTTAAACTTTTTGACTTATTTAAAATTACTTTTGCAACTACATTTTGACAGTTTAACCCAAGGACAGGCCAAACCTTAATGATATTTTCATACAAGAAACACTACATATGTGCAAGGTTTCCTTTGTTTTTATCAGACAAAATCCAAACATACAACATTTCATTCCCATGTTCCTGGGGTACAGCTTCCGGGTCCTGCAAAATGAGAATGGGCACCGTGACTAACGTCCTTTTCTTTTTTATATCTGCAGATAACACATGACATCACTTCTGCACCGCTTTGGTAGCTCCGCCCTACCAGGGAACTCCTGTAAGTTCTGACCACTCATTCACGCACCTGCAGCAGATGGAGACAGAGCTCCTGTGCTCTAGCCAAAGTCTGGCAACTTCAGAACAATGACAGAGGTAGGTATTTATCATCTTTATATTCAGTTAAACTGGGTCAATAAGGAGGTGCCCTATCTATTGAACCCTTGATCCTCTCTTCATTTACAAACATGATAAAAATGGGTTGGGTATAGAATTACTTTTTGTAGTATGAGGCATAAAGTTTACTGTCTTCACACTGCCAAATGTCTCAGAAATTATACCAGATGGTCTGTGTGTGGTGCACTCTCTTTGAGTCTTTGATGCTTTTGGTTTTTTTTTTTCAGCTCACTATTGATAATAATATATTCAGATTATTAATTTCTTCATCATCGCCATAGGTTTCTGTCATCAAATCTTTTTTGATTTCTTGACTGAAGAAAACATTTGTACATAAAGAATGTTTCAAGAGAACAGGACATTCATCCCAAAACAGCTTGTGTCACTCTGATTCAAAGTGTCCAAATTACCATCAAGTTGAGATTTGTACATCTCTGAGGCGGGGATTTGTTTATTGTCAGTGGATCACTTTCCACGATCTTTGGTGGTATGTACTTCAATTCCAGAACAGGAGTGAGCATGGTAGCTAATAGTATCATTTTTTTTTCATCCACAGTGCCAGAGGATGCCACATGTGGGCAATTTATTCCACCCCTTCCGGTCAGACCCCTATAAAAGCCAACTGTCCCCAGAAGATGGGGTCTCACTTTGACCAGAGCTGACCGCAGGATGAAGCAAGACCTGTACTGAGCAGGATTAATCTCTTTCAACAGCAACTGCTCCCTACTGTTTTGTTTTTCCTTTCTCTACTTAAGGCATCATATTAAACAGGGTGACCAGGATGGGGTTTTTTTAAACTTTCTATGGTCTTCCCTCGTCAACACCATATAAAGCAATACTTCTAATTTTTGTATGAAATTTACCCCAGATTAGCTTTCACCTCTGTCTTTAGGTTCAAATTAAAGTGACAACTGGCAGCCACTCTACTTACTCCCTTTAAGTAGGTTTGACAAATTGTCGTGTTAGGTTATGTTATTTCCTTCTTGTAATCTGAAAATCAAATGTTCAAAATGTGGCGTTCTAGGTGCATTCTGCAGCTACAGTATATAAAAGCCTTTTTTTATCTTATATGCAACACATTGATTCTCTACACTGGTTGTTTATAATAATTTTGCTTCTTCTTCTTAAGGGTTACTTTCAATCTCCAGACCACTTATAATTTATGTTATTTTATTTAATATCTTCACTTTATAAGTATAACACTTATTTTTTGACATACAGGAATTCACCTCCTTGAAAATGTTCACATTTTATTGTTATACAACACTTAATCACAGTGGATTTAATTGACCTTTATTGACACTAAATAAGAAAAAAAAGTCTTTAATGACAAAGTAAAAACAGATCTCTGCAAAGTGGTCTCAATTAATTACAAATATAAAACACAAAATGATTGATCAGATACTGTAAGTATTCACACTTTTCAGTCAGTATTCAGTAAGTGCATCTTTGGCAGCCATGACACTCTTATGTCTGTGTGCACAGGTCTCTCCCTCTCTACCAGATTTACACATCTCGACACTGACATTCTTTTTTGTACAAACGCTAAAGCTCTGTCAGGTTGCTTGGCAATTATGAGTGAAGAGCCTTTACTAAGTTCATCTACAAATTCTCAATGTGATCAAGATCTGGGGCCTCATGCATAATGTGCATAATGCGTTGAATTCACACTCCAACATGGTGTATGGACAAAAGCAGAAATGTGTGTATGCACAAAAAAATGCAAATGCATAAATCTGTGCGTACTCCAGCTTCCACGTTCTTCCGCTCCATAAATCCTGGTCAGTGTGAAAAGTCACGCACGTGCATGCGCCTGCTGTCCTGACCCATCTCCTCCTAGAATTACGCCTCTTTGAATATACAAATCAATATAAATAGCCCTTAAGCTCTGTGTTCTGTGAAAAGGCAATGGCAAAATCACAGGAGAAAATAGAAGAATTTCAGCGAATACCAAGTGGAGGCAAAGAAAAACTTGCTATTGGTTGGTTTAAACAGTGATATAAACAACAAAAGGAAGTTGATTGAGTGACATAGTCGCACAGTGCCGAAATAAAAAAGAAGTTGTCAGATATCAAAGTCGCCATGAAAAGGTGAGTCGTAGCCCACCGTCTGAGTCTCATATAGAAGCTTATTAGGGTACAGAGTAAAGAAAAAAAATGGACACACAGCTGGAAAAAAAGCTTGAAATGTCCACATTAATCTTGAAATTTCCACTTTAACCACGTAGTTTATTTTGTCATTAAAGTTGAACATCATAAACTTCATCTTAAAATCGTTTAATATACTAGTTTCTCAAATACCATTGTTAACTATAGTAGCACATTAAATGCTTTATTTTGTATGTGTTCTTCTATGTGCTCTATGTGTGTGAATCACTATGTGCTTCTTAAACGGGGTTTCTCTTCCTCCGACAGTACACAGAATCCATTACATTCATGATATTACAGCTCTCTGAATAATTTAAATTCTGAGATGTTTACTTGTTATCATTTTCAAGATGATAGGAATTAAAGCATGTTATTAAACATGGGAACACGGTGGCGCAGTGATAGTGATGAGCTGGCGCCCCGTCCAGAGATTGTTCCTGCCTTCTGTAAGATGTTTGCTGTGCCGTGCGTGAGCTTCGATGAAATAATTTATTGCAGCAGTACTGTCTCTTTCAAACGTACTAACCCCCAATTCCTGTCCTTCCTTTTCTTTCTCCAAGTACCTAATCACCACATAATAAGCTCTGTAATAGATGTCAAGCCATCTGTAAGCTTAAAACACCGATTCTTCAAAACTTTTAAGGAACATTGAAATATTTTCATAGTAATTATTCTGTCCATCTATCCTTCCAGTGTCGCGCCAGCTCCAGCAAGCATACAGCGAGAGGCAGGATCAATCCCTGAACAGGGCACCAGCTCGTTGCTAGTGCTGCAACACCGTGTCATCACACGTTTAATTACTAAAAATATAGATTATTTAAATGATGTTAACATTTTATCTGTATAATGTAGTAAACATTTTGCTGAATTTCATCTAAAAAATGATATTGTCATCATATGTAAATATGCGTTTTATAAAGTGGCTCAGGTTGTGCAATATTATAACTGTATCGCAAGTTTCTTCTACTTTTTTCGGATTAGGGGCTGCTACAGCAGATCATCTTCTTCCATATCTTTCTCTCCTCTACATCTTGTTCTGTTACACCCATCACCTTCATGTCCTCTCTCACCACATCCATAAACCTTCTCTTAGGAATTCCTCTTTTTCTCTTGCCTGGCAGCTCTATCCTTAGCATCCTTCTCCCAATATACTCAGCATCTCTCCTCTGCACATGTCCAAACCAACGCAATCTCGCCTCTCTGACTTTGTCTCCTAACTGTCCACTTGAGCTGACCCTCTAATGTACTAATTTCTAATCCTATCCATCCTCGTCACACCCAGTGCAAATCTTAACATCTTTAACTTTGCTACCTCCAGCTCTGTCTCCTGCTTTCTGGTTAATGCCACCATCTCCAACCCATATAACATAGCTGGTCTCACTACCGTCCCATAGACCTTCCCTTTCACTCTTGCTGATACCCGTCTGTCACAAATTACTCCTAACACTCTTCTCCACCCATTCCACCCTGCCTGCACTCTCTTTTTCACCTTTCTTCCTCAATCCCCATTACTCTGTACTGTTGATCCCAAGTATTTAAACTCATCCACCTTCACCAGCTCTACTCCCTGCATCTTCACCATTCCACTGACCTCCCTCTCATTTACTTACACACATGTATTCTGTCTTGTTCCTACTGACCTTCATTCCTTTCCTCTCTAGACCATATCTCCACCTCTCCAGGGTCTCCTCAACCTGCTCCCTATTATTGCTACAGATCACAATGTCATCAGCAAACATCATAGTCCACGGGGACTCCTGTCTAATCTCGTCTGTCAACCTGTCCATCACCATTGCAAATAAGAAAGGGCTCAGAGCTGATCCTTGGTGTAATCCCACATCCATGTTGAATGCATCCGTCTCTCCTACTGCAGACCTCACCACTGTCACATTTCCCTCATACATATCCTGTACAACTCTTATGTACTTCTCTGCCACTCCCGACTTCCTCATACAATACCACAGCTCCTCTTGAGGCACCCTGTCATATGCTTTCTCCAGGTCCACAAAGACGCAATGCAACTCCTTCTGGCCTTCTCTAAACTTCTCCATCAACATCCTCAGAGCAAACATTGCATCTGTGGTGCTCTTTCTTAGCATGAAACCATACTGCTGCTCACTAATCATCACCTCACTTCTTAACCTAGCTTCCACTACTCTTTCCCATAACTTCATGCTGTGGCTCATCAATTTTATTCCCCCGTAGTTACTGCAGTCCTGCACATCCCCCTTATTCTTAAATATTGGCACCAGTACACTTTCCAAGATTCCATTAAACAATCTGGTTAAAAACTCCACTGCCATCTCTCCTAAACACCTCCACGCTTCCATAGGTATGTCATCTGGACCAACGGCCTTTCCATTTTTCATCCTCTTCATAGCTGTCCTTACTCTCCTCGCTTGTGAGTATGTTTCCATCTTTATCCTTTATCACCCTAACCTGCTGTACATCTTTTCCAGCTCTGTCCCTCTGTCTAGCCAATCGATACAGGTCCTTTTCTCCATCCTTAGTGTCCAACCTTTCATACAACTCATCATACGCCTTTTCTTTAGCCTTCGCCACCTCTCTCTTCACTTTGCGCCTTATCTCCTTGTACTCTTGTCTACTTTCTGCATCTCTCTGACTATCCCACTTCTTCTTTGCCATCCTCTTCCTCTGTATACTCTCCTGTATTTCCGCATTCCACCACCAGGTTTCCTTTTCTTCCTTCCTCTTTCCAGATGTCACGCCAAGCACCCTTCTTGCTGTCACCCTTACTACACCTGCTGTAGTTTCCCAGCTGTCTGGGAACTCTTCACTGCCACTCAGTGCCTGTCTCACCTCCTCCTTAAGCTCAACCTTGCAGTCTTCCCTTTTCAACTTCCACCATTTGATCCTTGGCTCTGCCATCACTCTTTTCCTCTTCTTGATCTCCAACATCATCCTACAGACCACCATCCTATGCTGCTTATCTACACTTTCCCTTGCCACCACTTTGCAGTCTTCAATCTCCTTCAGATCAACTCTTCTGCATCGGATGTAACCTACCTGTGTGCATCTTCCTCCACTCTTGTACGTAACACTATGTTCCTCCCTCTTCTTAAAATACATATTCACCACATCCATGTCCATCCTTTTGGCAAAATCCACTATCCTCTGACCTTCTTCATTCCTCTCCTTGACACCATACCTACCCATCACCTCCTCGTCTCCACTGTTCCCTTCACCAACATGCCCATTGAAATTAGCTCCAATCACCACTTTCTGTCCCTTGGGTACATTGTTCATCACTTCATCCAACTCACTCCAAAAATCTTCTTTCTCACCCATTGCAAATCCAACTTGCGGTGCATATGCACTAACAACATTCATCATCACACCTCCAATTTCCAGCTTCATAATCATTACTCTGCCTAACACTCTTTTCCCCTCCAAAACACTCTTGACATACTGTTCCTTCAGAATAACTCCTACCCCATTTCTCCTCCCATCCACACCATGATAGAACAATTTAAATCCACCTCCAGTCCACCTGGACTTACTCCCCTTCCATTTAGTCTCTTGCATGCACAATATATCAACCTTCCTTCTCTCCATCATATCTGCTATCTCTCTCCCCTTACCAGTCATACTGTCAACATTCAAAGTTCCTACCCTTAGTTCCACTCTCTTTACTTTCCTCCTCTCCTTTTGCCTCCAGACACGTCTCCCCCCTCTTCTTCTCCTTCTTCTTCGGCCAACAGTAGCCTAATTTCCGCCAGCACCCTGTTGGCTAACAGCACTGGTGGCGGTCGTTTTTAACACGGGGCTCGACCAATCCGGTATGGAAATTTGTATTGTTGTCCGCATATTGATTTGGCAAAATTTTTACACCGTATGCCCTTCCTGACGTAACCCTCCCCATTTATCTGGGCTTGGGATCGGCACGAAGAAACACACCCTGTATTGCAAGTTTACAGTGAAGTAATTGTACTTATAAGTACAAACAGTTCTACCAGGATCACTTGATGGACTGATTGAGTGCATTTATAGTTCTTGGGATGAAACTGATTTTGAACCGTGAGGTCCCTGCATGAAAGGCTCTGAAGCGTTTGCCGAATGGGAGAAGTTCAATAGACTGTGCGCATGGCTGAGACAATGTGTGCTTGATGCTGTATCCCAATAATTCTCTTTCTGATCAGCCGCTGTAGAGCTGTGATTCCACACTCAGATACAGTGGGACAAATACTCCAAGTGGTGCATTGAGAGGAACAATTTTAAAGCAGCTATGCTATTTGGAATAGTTTGGCCATTCCGTTGACCATTATATCGTTACAGGCTAATTACAATCAGATGCCTTTAACTAATAAACGATATGCGGTTAATTTCAATTTATTTCATAAAGCTGTGTCAGGGATGTGAGATATGGATCTAAAAAAGAAAGGGAAACCACACTGGAACTTGACTTTATGCCAAGTTTAGTTTTTATACATCATGATGTGAGTGTGGAAATGGGCGTACGCAACATTTTTGTGCGTACGCACCGTTTATATATGAGACCCCTGGACTCTGGCCTGGCCACGCTAGGGTATTAACATTGTTGCTTTAATTCATTCCTGTGTAGATTTGACTTTGTATTTGGTGCCTCATCAATTTTGGTCTAATCATACTTAAGAACATATGAAACTTGACAAACGAGAGGAGGCAATTCAGTCCATCAAGCTCGTTTGTTTGGCTAATAGCTTAGCTGTCCCAATATCTCATCCAACATTGAACATTCTTCCACTTGACTTCAGAGTTCCCCATGCACCATGAGGCACATACTCTGTGCATTTTTTTAATAGTGCCTTTCTCTTTGCTACTCCCCCATAAAGCTGCGACTGCTGAAGTGCCCGGGCACCATTGTTGTCTGCACAGTCTCTTCAGTCTTAACCACTGTACCTTGCAATATCTTCAGAATTCCTCTGAGGTCTCTTGGTGGCCTCCCTCACTAGATTTCTTCTTTTATGATTGCTCGGTTTTTGTAGATGGCATGATCTAAGCAGATTTACAGCTGTGCCATACTCTTTCCATTTCTTTTTATTTTATTTTGTTTGAAGAAAATAACATTGCATACAATCATTTCAAACTTATACAACAGGTAACTTCATAGTCAAACTAGAAAAAAAGATGAAAAGAAAAAAAAATCACAAAGTTAAAAAAGGAAAACAACAACCCCCATCTGAGAGAAAGAGAGAAGAGCCAACAGTATGGGCAAAAATAGCTAGGAATAAAAAGGAAAACAAAGAAGGGAAAATGTCCTTTTTCCCTAATATAAATGCTTATTCTAGAATTTCATTAATGAAATCTTGCCACATTTTTAAAAAGTTTTGAACAGATCCTTTAGGTGAGAATTTGATTTTTTCCAACTTCAGATAGTATTAGACATCAGTTACCCATTGACTGTTAAAAAGTGGGGTGGGGTTCTTTCAGTTGAACAAGATAAGACTACTTGCTAGTAGAAAGGAAAAGGTAATTACAGTTTGTTTGTCCTTCTCCACTTTAAGCCCATCTGTGAGTCCACCAAACACAGCTGTTAATGGATTAGGAGGGATTGTGAGACCAAAGCTGTCTGAAAGAAATTTAAAGATTTTGGTCGAAAATGATGTTAATTTGGTGCAGGCCCAAAACATATGGCCCAGTTAGGCTGGAGCTTGATTGCAACATTTGCAGGTTGGATCTTGCCCTGGAAACATTTTGGACAATTTTAAACGAGACAGATCTGCTTGATAAAAGATTTTAAGTTGAATAATTGTATGCTTTGCGCATATGGAGCTCGAGTGAATTCTCTGCATTGCTCCTTTCCACTCTTTTTCCAAAATGTTGAGTGAGAGATCCTTTTCCCACTTTACTCTGGGATCTTTGAAAGGGAGGGACTTTTAAGATGTTTTAATATATTACGGAGATGCTGTTTGTGTCTTCAAGACTGATCAATATTTTTTCCGTAGTTGAAGCCTGTGGAAGGGGAGGAAAGTTGGGCAGGTTTTGTTTAAAATGTTTCTAATTTGGAGATAGTGCAAGGAATGTGTTGCTGGAAGGTTAAATTTGGAGTGTAATTGTTCATAGGAAGTGAAGATGTTGTCTATGTACAGATCTCTAAGTGACTTAATCCCGAATGTTTTCCAGACATTGAAAGCTGCATACGTTTGAGAGGGAGGACAAAGGTGGTTATCGTGCAGAGGTGCCACAGATAAAAGCTTCTCTGTCTTAAAGTACCTTCCACTCCTTTTCTGAGATACTAATTGAGAGATCCTTTTCCCCACCATACCATAGGATCTATGAAAGTAAGAGACTTTGAGATATTTTTATATATCATTGAGATGCTGTCTGAGTCTTCAAGACTTATCAGTGTTTCTTGTGGAACAGAAATGGGTAGGGGGTGTAGAAAATTGGGTTAAGTTTCTTTTAGCAACATTTCTGATTTGAAAGTATTGGAAAAATTGTGTTGCTGGGAAGTTAAATTTGAAGTGTAAATGTTCATAAGATGTAAGTACATTATCTATATGCATTTCTCTAAGTGTTTTAATCCTGGATGCTTTCTTTATATTCCTTAATGGTTGATTCAACTGAATTCCAAAGGATATTTAGTGACTTGTATATTTTCTTGTCTCCAGCCTCTGATTTGTGCTTTATGATCACTATTCCATAGAGTGGTTTGGAGTGTTCTTTTGTCTTCATTGTGTAGGTCAGGCCGTCATACTGACAAACCACAGGTTGGACTATCTAGATCCAGGAGCATTTAGACTACAATCAACTGAAACTCCAGACAGGAAACTACCATTGAACTATTTCTGTGATTTCTGAAGGCAATGGGCAGCACCAGTGAAGATTTAGGTGAGTTTTAGTAATGGGGTGAAAACTAATCCAATCAGCTATTTTGTATTGTATTTTTGTAATTAATTTAGATCACTTGTCAGAGATCTGTTTTCATTTTTTTACTTTAAAGAATCTTTTACAGTTGATGAAAGACAAACAAACAAACAAACAAATTAAGTAAAATGTGATGTAACAATAAAAATGTTGAATACATTTTATAGGCACTGTACCTTCTCAGATTTTCTCTCCAGGTTTATCTGTAGTGGTTTAGCTAACTCTATGGTATCTGCTAATCCACCCAGTTCAGTGGCATCTATCAACTTAAGTAAACTGATTTTTAAACTGAATTTAAATCAAAATGTATACAAATTAAAAAGAACACCCGTCAAATCGCATATCCCCCAGGAACTTCCTTTTGGACTCTTCAAACACAGAACACACTCGATTCACTATAACTTGTTAGTTTCTCTGCTGAAGCCCCTCTGTGTCCCTGTATACCCTATTTCCATATGTACAACTCACATTTAAATAAATTAATAAGGCTTTCTTTTTACATTTCTGCTCTCTTTCAAGAACGATGGAAGTTTACATAGCAATTGTTTAAGTCTGCAAACTGGAACAGACATTTCATATTATCATTTTTAATGATATTATAAATTGCATTAGTATAGATGGATTAAAACAAAGTAATCAGACATACAATGTTATGTATGACCCATTTGAATCAGAATCTAGACTGCAAGAAATCAGGAGATTCAATACGAGAATTCACTCCAAAATGAGAGGCATTCCAATGGCAAATGTATCCCTTTAAAATAAAGCCTACAATGCAGCAAAATGTGCAAAAGTGAAGGGGTCTGAATACCCCTTCAGTTTATGTATAGGAGGTAAAGAGGAATTTGTTTCTGAATGCTGCACCAGACAAGCACATAAATCTCTAAAAACAGTCCAGACTTAAGGAAGTTTTTCCATTCTGGTGCCTAACAAATACATCGCAGACTGCTTTAAAAACTTATGAAAGCTGCTGAGAGAACTGTGTGAGGCCAAAGATCACCTTAAAAGAAAGCCACACGTCTATGACTGAGGCTGCAAAAGAAGCAGAACCATTCAGTAATGTTATGTGACCCCACAAGCACTGTCTGTATGGCAAGAAGCTAAAAGGAAGCCAATACTGAATGAGTTTCTTTTTTTCAATATTTCCTGAAAACATACTCATTCACACTCGGGGTATGTTGTGTCAATCAATGAAACAATGAAACAAATGGCAACCTCTTTGCATTCCAAATCGAACTTTTTACAAAGTAAAGAAAACTGAAAGATGTGCAGAACATTCTTCTTTTTTTTCCTCTTGGAATCCCACCTTGTTCACACCCAATCCTTAAACATCAAATAGTAAGAGCTTATTTTACA
Organism: Erpetoichthys calabaricus; assembly: GCF_900747795.2. Taxonomy (NCBI): domain Eukaryota; kingdom Metazoa; phylum Chordata; class Cladistia; order Polypteriformes; family Polypteridae; genus Erpetoichthys; species Erpetoichthys calabaricus. The sequence continues at coordinate 302,619,258 of NC_041395.2, read as the reverse complement.
ATGAATTTTGGCAGGTTGGTCTTAAATCCCAGTAATGTAAATCTCTTTTATGTCCCGCTAATGCAATGAGTCATATAATGAAAATGATCACAACAGTACTTTTGTTTATTTGTTGGAGGGCATTAAACTCATCTAATACTTTACATTATTTGAAATGTTAAAACAGTTCAGTTCATACTGTTGGAGACTTAAAATACCTGAAAATATTTAAAGAAAAAAAATATATTGTGCTGTGTTCTTTGGCTATGCAGCAGTAACCTCCCTTCTTTTAACAGCTTTAGCTGTTTATTTTGTATTGTCTTCCCCCATATATAAAAAGTATGATTTTAAAAGGAGAATCATATTACTTTCTATTTTATTTATAGTGAAAGGTTGTGTCTCTTTTGGTGTTAACAGAAACAATTTTACTTTAAATGGTGAGCTTGGGTGGCATGGTGGAGCAGTGGTAGCGCTGCTGCCTCGCAGTAAGAAGACCTGGATTTGCTTTCCGGGTCCTCCCTGCGTGGAGTTTGCATGTTCTTCCCGTGTCTGCGTGGGTTTCCTCCGGGCGCTCCGGTTTCCTCCCACAGTCCAAAGACATGCAGGTTAGGTCAATTGACGATTCTAAATTGGCCCTAGTGTGTGGGTGTGTGTGTGTGTCCTGTGGTGGGTTGGCACCCTGCCCGGGATTGGTTCCTGCCTTGTGCCCTGTGTTGGCTGGGATTGGCTCCAGCAGACCCCCGTGACCCTGTGTTCGGATTCAGTGGATTGGAAAATGGATGGATGGTGAGCTTCTATTGAATTCCATGCTGCTCTTGCCTACAGTGATCTATGTTAACATTCTCTCTTTCTCTCTCCCTAAGTGGCTTCTTTAAATCAGGCTTCTAAAAAACTACAGTGGCTGGCACATGCCAAAAAACAAAAGATACCACAATGAGGAAAATCCTTGGATAGATAAATAGATAAAAGGCACTATATGATAAGCACTATAAGACAGACAGACAGACAGACAGATAGATAGATAGATAGATAGATAGATAGATAGATAGATAGATAGATAGATAGATAGATAGATAGATAGATAGATAGATAGATAGATAGATAGATAGATAGATAGATAGATAACAGGTGGCGCAGTGGTAGTGCTGCTGCTTTGCAGTAAGGAGATTGTGGGTTCGCTTCCTGGGTCATCCCTGTGTGGAGAGTGCTTTGAGTAGTGAGAAAAGTGCTATTTAAATGTAAAGGATTATTATTATCCCTGAAACACACACATGAACTTCTGTGTTGGGTAATAAGAGAGCTGTAACAATATAATGGTTTACGGAATGGCCTATCGAACCTAAACTATCCAAAACACCATAGCTGCTTTAGTGTTGTTACTCTCAGTGCATCTCACTATTTTAACCCACTGTATCTGAGTGTGGAATCACAGCTGTACAGCATCTGATCGGAAAGCTCTATGGTGGTTTGTGTTGAGAGTGCAGAGGATTATGGGGATACAGCTTCTAGCCCTGTAGAACATTTATAGCACACGTTGCCTCAGCCAGTCTGTTTGAACTTCTCCCATTCAGCAAACACTTCAGAGCCTTTCCTGTAGGGACCTTGTGGTTCAGAAACAGTTTCATCCGAAGAACTATAAACGCACTCAATCAGTCTATCAAGTGCTCCAGGTAGAACTGTTTGTACTTATAAGTACAATTACCTCATTGTAAACTTGCACTACAGTTATAATATTGCACAACCTACACTATTTTATAAACCATTTGCACTATCTGCACTAAATGTACATGCATATTGTACTTATGTTTCATACTGTATATTTTTCATTGTTTTTATTGTATTAGTATTAGTGTTATTTTATCATTTTATAGGAAAATAAGCTTATGGAGGATCTACATATTGAAACTCATCGTACTTAACAATAACAATAAAGGAATTCAATTCAATTCAAAAGAATAGACCGTGTATTTACAAATGATGATGGCTGGCTTCTAAGTCAATTTAGATTTCCAAGAGCTATCTTCTTATAACTCTTGATATCATTTTTAAGATGAAATGCATTTAAGTATGTATATAACATTATACAGCTAAAGTTTTAACTTAATTTAAATAATGTATACTGTTAATAATTAAATTTGTGGGCACAGTGACACAGTGGTAGTGATGAGCTGGTGCCCCATCCAGGGATTGGTCCTGCCTTGCACTGTATGTTTGCTGGAACTGGTGTGACCCTGGATGGATAGATGAATGGAATAATTAAACATGTACTACAAAGATTTTTCAATGTTCCTTAAAAGTTTTGAAGAATCTGTGTTCTAATGTTCTAAGGTTACAGATGTTTTGACATTTATTACAGAGCTTATTTTGTGGAGATTAGTTATGAAGAAAAGGAAGGACAGGAATTGGGGGTTGGTATGTTTAAAACAGACAGTACTACTGCAATAAATAATTTCATCCAGGGTCATGCACGGCACAGCAAGCATCTTGCGGGATTCAGGAACAATCCCTGCTCATCACTACCACCATGTTTAATACATGCTTTAATGTATTTCATCATGAAAATTATATCAAGTATACATCTCAGTATTTAAATTGTTTAGAGAGCTGTAATATCATGTAGTGATTCACACAAATAGAACACATAGAATACAAAATATTTAACATGCAAGTTTATTTATGATGTGATCTGAAAAACTCTAGTAAATTAAACATTGATTTTAAGATTAAGTTTACGACGTTCTACTTTAATGACAACATAAACTACGAGACCGAAGTGGAAATTTCAAGATTAAAGTTGACATTATGATCTTTTTTTCTTCACTCTGTTCCTATTTTTTTCTTTTCTCTGTACCCTAATATGCTTCTGTATGACACTCAGATGATGAGCTACAACTCATCTTTTCACGGCGACTTTGATATCTGACAACTTCTTTTTTATTTCAGGCACTGTGCGACTTTCTGAACTTCAACTTTTGAGTATCTCCACTACACTGTATCACTCGATCAACTTCCTTTTGTTGTTTATACCACTGTTTAAGCCAGCAAATGGTTTTTCCTTGCCTGATTTTTAAGGACAGTTTCCCCATTTCTGGCCCTGGTAAGCCACAGCCTCAGACAGAAGTGCAAGATTTGTACTAAAAATAGAGCAGCTCAGGTGTTGTGAGTGAAGGCATGCAGGAAAACCAGGCACCAATGGAGTGCTTAATGGGGTAATTGGCTGATTGCTCATTCACATGTGAGACAGCGATCAGCATAGACATCCCTCATTAGCACTCTGTGGGTCATTAATGGAAACACATAAACTCACTGGGATTTCAAAGGTCTGAGTAGGTCAGAAAAAAGAGAGATAAAAAGGAGGAAGAAAAAAATTGAGGAAAGAGATAAACAGTGAAAAGTCGGTTTGAACCATGCAGGAGATCCAGTCATATGAAAAACTTTGGGGACCCTTCTCAGTCTGCATAATAATTTACTCTACTTTTAACAAAAAAGATAATAGTTGTATGTCTTTCATTTCCTAGGAACATCTGAGTACTGGGGTGTTTTCCGAACAAAGATTTTAGTGAAGCAGTATTTAGTTGTATGAATTTAAATCAAATGTGAAAAACTGGCTGTGCAAAAAATTTGGGTCCCCATGTAATTTTGCTGATTTGAAGGCATGTAACTGCTTAATACTGATTACTTGCAACACCAAATTGGTTGGATTAGCTCGATAAGCCTTGAACCTCATAGATAGGTGTGTCCAATCATGAGAAAAGGTATTTAAGGTGGTCAATTGCAAGTTGTGCTTCCCTTTGACTCTCCTCTGAAGAGTGACAGCATGGGATCCTCAAAGCAACTCTCAAAAGATCTGAAAATAAAGTTTGTTCAGTATCATGGTTTAGGGGAAGGCTACAAAAAGCTACCTCAGAGGTTTAAACTGTCAGTTTCAACTGTAAGGAATGTAATCAGGAAATGGAAGGCCACAGGCACAGTTGCTGTTAAACCCAGGTCTGGCAGGCCAAAAAAAACAGAGGAGCGGCATATGCACAGGATTGTGAGAATGGTTACAGACAACCCACAGATCACCTCCAAAGACCTGCAAGAACATCTTGCAGCAGATGGTGTATCTGTACATTGTTCTACAATTCAGCGCAAATTGCACAAAGAACATCTGTATGGCATGGTGCTGAGAAAGAAGCCCTTTCTGCACTCACGTCACAGTCACTTGTTGTATGCAAATGCTCATTTAGACAAGCCAGATTCATTTTGGAACAAAGTGCCTTGGACTGATGAGACAAAAATTGAGTTATTTGATCATAACAAAAAGCGCTTTGCATGGCGGAAGAAGAACACCGCATTCCAAAAAAACACCTGCTACCTACTGTCAAATTTGGTGGAGGTTCCATCATGCTGTGGGACTGTGTGGTTTGTTCAGGGACTGGGGCCCTTGTTAAAGTCGAGGGTCGGATGAATTCAATCCATCAACAAATTCTTTAGGATAATGTTCAAACATCAGTCACAAAGTTGAAGTTATGCAGGGGTTGGATATTCCAACAAGACAATGACCCAAAACACAGTTCAAAATCTACAAAGGCATTCATGCAGAGGGAGAAGTACAATGTTCTGGAATGGCCATCACAGTCCCCTGACTTGAATATCATTGAAAATCTATGGGATGATTTGAAGCAGGCTGTCCATGCCTGGCAACCATCAAACTTAACTGAACTGGAGAGATTTTGTATGGAAGAATGGTCAAAAATACCTCCATCCAGACACTCATCAAAGGCTATAGGAGGCATCTAGAGGCTGTTACAGTATATTTGCAAAAGGAGGCTCAACTAAGTATTGATGTAATATCTCTTTTGGAGTGCCCAAATTTATGCACCTGTCTAATTTTGTTATGATGCATATTGAATATTTTCTGTTAATCCAATAAACTTAATGTCACTGCTGAAATACTATTGTTTCCATAAGGCATGTCATATATTAAAAGGAAGTTGCTACTTTGAAAGCTCAGCCAATGATAAACAAAAATCCAAAGAATTAAGAGGGGTTCCCAAACTGTTCATATGACTAAGTGGCAAAGTAGTAGTAGATGCCCCAAGGTGGAGTGAAGGGAATGATGTTCTAGGGGTAGATCACTAATGCTGAAATTTTCTTAATGGGGTAATTTTAGGCTCCAGGGGTCCTGCGGTGACCGACGGAGGAGGAAGGAAGAGGATCTTGTTTGGTGGGTCCCAGCAGGTACCGGTGGAAGTGTGTCTCAGCTCTGCTAACCAGACCTTGCGGTTGGAGCAGGGGAGACAAGGTAAAGAAAGAGAAAGAGAGAGAGGGATAAGCATGTAGGAGGAGAAGGGAGATTCTAACTGATTTGATTCCTGTTTTTTGAATATTTGCTTAACTCTTTTTTTTTTGGGTTTTAACTTCTGCAAAACACTATTGTTTTTATGGACAATTATTTATTGGAGTCTGCTTTTCTGCACCGCACGTTTGAACACTGTTTGTTGTTTTATTAATTGATGTGAATTCACTTGTACTTTGTAACTTTAAGCTTGTTTTGTCGTCATTTTCTGTGGTCCATCTCCACCTACGAACTACTGATGCTCCAGTACATGGGTGATGCCCATGGCTGTGCATTCAGGGCATCCCAAGGTCTCATGCCCTTTTTGCTATGGTCCTAACTCCATTTCATAATAAATATCTTTTGTTCAAGCTTATACCTTGTAATTCTCCTGAAAATGGTTGTTTACTAGTGAGTGAATGACTTTTGGCCTGTTGCTCTGACATCACATGTGATGAAGACCATGGAGAGGCTGCTGCTTCACCACCTTAGGCCACAGGTTCAACACGCCCTTGACCCTCTGCAGTTTGCATATCAGGAGAAGGTGGGAGCGGAAGATGCCATCATCTATATGCTACACCGATCCCTCTCTCACTTGGACAGAGGCAGTGGCGCTGTAAGAATTATGTTTCTAGACTTCTCTAGCGCCTTCAACACAATCCAACCTCTGCTCCTTAGGGACAAGCTGACAGAGATGGGATTAGATTCATACCTAGTGGCATGGATCATGGACTATCTTAAAGACAGACCTCTTGGGAACTGCACGTCTGACATTGTGGTCAGTAACACAGGAGCGCCACAAGGGACTGTACTTTCTCCAGTCCTGTTCAGCCTATATACATCAGACTTCCAATACAACTCGGGGTCCTGCCATGTGCAAAAGTTCGCTGATGACACTGCTATCGTGGGCTGTATCAGGAATGGGCTGGAGGAGGAGTATAGGGACCTAATCAATGACTTTGTTAAATGGTGCGACTCAAACCACCTACACCTGAACACCAGCAAAACCAAAGAGCTGGTGGTGGATTTTAGGAGGCCCAGACCCCTCATAGACCCCGTGATCATCAAAGGTGACTGTGTGCAGAGGGTGCAGACCTATAAATATCTGGGAGTGCAGCTGGATGATAAATTAGACTGGACTGCCAATACTGATGCGCTGTGCAAGAAAGGACAGAGCCGGTTATACTTCCTTAGAAGGTTGGCTTCCTTCAACATCTGCAATAAGATGCTGCAGATGTTCTATCAAACAGTTGTGGCGAGCGCCCTCTTCTACGCAGTGGTGTGCTGGGGAGGCAGCATTAAGAGGAAAGACACCTCACGCCTGGACAAACTGGTGAGGAAGGCAGGCTCTATTGTTGGCATGGAGCTGGACAGTTTAACATCTGTGGCAGAGTGAAGGGCGCTCAGCAGGCTCCTATCAATTATGGAGAATCCACTGCATCCACTAAATAGTATCATCTCCAGACAGAAGAGCAGCTTCAGCGACAGACTGCTGTCACTGTCCTGCTCCACAGACAGATTGAGGAGATCGTTCCTCCCCCAAACTATGCGACTCTTTAATTCCACCCGGGGGGCTAAACGTTAATATTTAACATTATACATAGTTATTGTTTGTTTTTTCACCTGTATTATTATCATTCTTTAATTTAATATTATTTATTGTATCAGTATGCTGCTGCTGAAGAATGTGAATTTCCCATTGGGATTAATAAAGTATCTATCTATCTATCTATCTATCTATCTATCTATCTATCTATCTATCTATCTATCTATCTATCTATCTATCTATCTATCTATCTATCTTCAGCGACAGACTGCTGTCACTGTCCTGCTCCACAGACAGATTGAGGAGATCGTTCCTCCCCCAAACTATGCGACTCTTTAATTCCACCCGGGGGGCTAAACATTAATATTTAACATTATACATAGTTATTGTCTGTTTTTTCACCTGTATTATTATCATTCTTTAATTTAATATTATTTATTGTATCAGTATGCTGCTGCTGAAGAATGTGAATTTCCCATTGGGATTAATAAAGTATCTATCTATCTACTAATAAAATGGCAAGTGGTTTAATAGCAATGGCAAATTGTATTATTGACAAAGGGCAGACCTGCATGGTTTCACATTCAAAACTGAAATATTTAGAACTCATTTTAGTCACACAATGCTTCTTGACCAATAGAATAATTATTTAATTCATGCACTAAAGTCGGTCTTATGGTACTCTGTAATAATCATAGGCACCCTAGATTTTTTATATACATTTTGCTTACAGCATTAGTGTGTGAGTAGAAAATAGCTAGTACTCATGGTACTCCAAACAATGGCTTTCATGGTAATCTGTGGAATCTATCAATTACAGTACAGTACCATGAACTTTGGGAATCCAACATGTAGGAATAAATAGCTTAGATTAACTGGCCACTAAGAAAGTGGTCTGTTATTCATGAGGTTGTCGGCTCAAATCCTATCTTGGGATAGGACATTATCATGTCTCTTATTCTGTCCCTTACGAAATTGTGGGAAAACAATCAAATTTCAGTAAAAACATTTAAGACACATAAACATAACTGCATCACTTCTCTCTTGGACTGTTTGTAGTTCTCTTTTTAATGGTCCTTACAAGTGCAACATCGATACAAACAAACAAGCACTTACTTAAGGTCTCAAATGGCTATATCTAGAATCACCTACTTTTCAATATTCAAAAACTGTGTCTACTCACCTGGCTCTAAATTCTAACAGCCTAAAAGATTTAAGACCGTATACATTTGTTTTAATGCCAACAGTGGATTAGGATACTTTGAAACATCAAATTCAAATCAGTGGTGTAGCGTAGTGGGGGCGGCAGGGGCGGCTCGCCCCGGGCGGCACTTTTAGGGGGCGGCAAAATTTCACAATAAATAATAATAATATCTTATAAAAATTTGAACCATACCTAAATAAGGGGGCGGCGGAATTTTCCTCTGCCCCGGGCGGCTGACACCTACGCTACACTACTGATTCAAATTCTGAGTAGTGTAAACTATGTTACTAAGGCAAAGAAAACATACTTTAACAGTATATCACCAATTCCTATTATTTGTATACTCTCCATAAGTATGCAAGACAAATTTACTTAAAAAGATCCTTTCAGTCAGCAAGCCAAGAAAACTTTATTATGATTCCAGACACTCTGAATTGCTAAAAATAAGCATTAAGGTAGCTAATCATGCCTTCAAACTTTTTATAAAGTAGCATATCACAGCTAGGCATAGGAAACCAGACAGCTGCAGCTTTGCATTTTAGCCCTAAATTACTATAATAATCATAAATTAATAGGCTTTGATTACAGGAAACACTTCAGAGTTTTGATATTAGGTAGACGTTAAAATTGTGGTCATGAATATTATATTAATGTACTGTTTTTTATAACTATTCTGTAGAAGCAAAAGTTAGTAAATATAATAAATAGCCATAGCATGGGGATTTTGTTAAAGATTCATTTTCATTATCGTTCCTTATAATTAAGAGAGGTAGGTAGAAGGATTCATCATTATGCAAAATAGGTGACAAACAGATAAACAGCTTTGAAAAATGCTTGAAGTGTCCTTATAAATGTCTATCATTCCCCAGGAAAGCTTCAGTCAAATTATCGTTGAGAAAGTATTATTCACCTATTTGCTTTATTTTTGAAAGTGTGTGAAATTTCACATTGAAAATGAAATCCAATGATCAGGACACCCATAATCAGGGAATGGTAACCATGTCTATGGTGGCTACAACTACAGACTGGATTAAATTTAAGAAGGCAATTCTGTGAACAAAGGAAGCGCAATCGCATAGTGTCCATGAAGCCAGATTAACAGCAAAGAAACCAAAATAGTTCAGACAGGTGTTTTTATTAATGTATTCTGTAACACATGAGAGGGATGATTACAGAAAGAAACAGAAACAAAATTTCTAGACAAGATTGCTACTTCCTTTCTAGGCCTTCCTGTATGGTTCTCAAAATATGACTGCAATGTGGCATGGCTCTCCCTCTTGCCCCCATCTTCTGCACTGAAATGAAGCACTCTCTTTCTCACCTCCCATCTTTCGCTCCATCTGTTTTTTCACTCTCTCTCTAAACAGTAGTTTCACTTCCTGTCACCACTTGAGTGTTTGTTGCTTGTTTTTAGAAAACTCCGCACTCAGTTAAGGGGGTCAAATTTGGCTTTGATATGTTAAATTTGACTTGACTGAATGGGATGTTATCTGTTTCTAATTAAAATCAATACAAATATAAAAAAGCACTGCCTTTGAAGTAGCTTTAAGCTCTTTCAGGTTCACATCTGCTTTAGCCTCAAAACTGCTTCTAAACTTTTGGCAGGGACGGCAAATTAGTGTTCCCTCTAATAGTTCCTGGTATTCTTGGTCCTTTGAGCCTCCAGACACCCATAAAGATCCATAAATTAAGGCAGAGTGGTGGCTCTGAGGCTAAGAATCTGCACTGGCAACTGGAAGGTTGCTGGTTCAAATCCTGTCACTGCTAGAAGTGCCCTTGAGCAAGGCTCGTAACCTTAAAATTGCTCCAGGGACGATGCACAATGGCTGACCCTGAACTCTGACCTCCAAAGGTCATGTGAAAAGGTAATTTACCCTTGGGATTAAAAAAGTGTACCAAATACCAATCAATCAACTCTGATTGAATGCTAGATTCATTGCCCTCGAACAAGATAGGAAGCAAAACACATTTCCAACCACATCACACCTCTTGTTAGCGCGGCACTGTACAAGATACCAAGTTTAAAGGGATGGCCACAAGAAGAGAAGAAAGACAAGCAAAGGATCAAAACCAAAAATCAGTCCTATCTTTTGTCAAACTTCTAATCAAAGAATCAAACCAAGGAAATAGAAGGCAAAAGTCAAGAACCAGGAAGTCTAAATAATAATACTAATGTGCACACAAAGAAAGTTTTTCATTGAGTATCCGCAAACTCATATAGTGACACATCTGATGCCCTGATTCTTATACCCGCCTCTCTGATGATGCCAACCACTTAATCCCTGGTACTGCATACCACAGCAAATGGCAGCAACACAGGGAAGAACAAAAAGGCAATGACAATATGTTGCAAAATATTTTATTTTTTAAAGTTCTATAATAAAATAAATTTGAAAAACATAATGGGAATTAACCACTGATAAGAAAGGCTTAAATAAGCATAGAAATATTTGCTAACATACAGAATCATAACATGTTTTTCCTTTTTGTATTGGTGCCACTTCCAGGAAGGTCTGTACACATGCACATCGCAGTATCTTCAGAGGTGTCTAAGTACCTGCATCAGCATTGCGGGGTTTGATTCTCCTTCTAGAGCATACATTGTCAGGATCTTCAATGACCCTCTTCCAGTATCATTCAATATATACAATACATTGCATCCCTGTAATTTATTTTAAATTTTAATTTTATACCTTTTGTGAATAAACACTCAAAAGTACTGGCTACTAGCAAGTATAACTTAACCGTAAACTAAATTATTGTCTTGCATTGCAGGCATGTGGAAATAATAAAATGCAATAAAAATGCAAAGCCTTTTCTAAAACTGAATGGATTTAATCCATCATTGTGGTTTTGATTACGTTTTACAGCTGGTGCCCTTCCTAAAATTAACCATCTTTATTTATCCGGGCTTGGGACTTGCACAAAGTCGGGCTGGTTTGCCTTCCTGGCGGCTAGTTTAAAAGCAGTGTTGGCGTAACAGACAAGATCCTGGTTAGATCTTCTGTGATTCCTTACCTGTTTGATCTGGTTATGGATTTGTTGAGCCATGGGATAAAAGACCAATTCACTTGGTGCATGCTTTTTGCTGATGACAATGTGTTGCATAGTCATCAAAAAAATGTAAGTGGAGAGAAGTTGGAAGAATGGAGAACGGCTTTGGAATATCAGGGGTTGATGATAAATAGGATGAAGACAGAATATATGTGGTTTAATGATGTTCAGGATTCAGAAGTTAGTCTGCAGGGAGAGCTATTGAAAACAGTGGATACATTCAAATATCGAAGATCAGTGGTAGCCCAAAATGGAAAGCTAGATGCAGAGATGACCCATAGAGTGCAGTGTGGGTGGAACAATTGGAAGAAGGTATCAGGAGTATCATGTGATTGAAGAATTAAGGTGATGGTTAAAGGTAAGGTTTTTAAGACAGTGGTAAGAGGTGAAATGATGTATGGAGCTGAGAGATATGGACATCTAAAGGGAACGCAGGACAAGAAGTTAGCTGTGGCAGAAATGAGAATGTTAAGATTGATGTGCAGAGTTACAGAAAAGGACAGAATTGGTAATTAAACAATCAGAGGTACAACACAAGTGGGAGAGATAGCTAAGAAAGTAAAGAATGTTGAAGTGGTGTGGGCATGTGTTGAGGAGAGACAATGAATATGCAGGCAAAAGAGTGATGGGAATGGGAGTACAGGGAAAGAGAAAACGAGGGAGGCAAAAGTGGAGGCGGATGGATAAAGTAAAAGAAGATCTGAAAGGAAAAGGGCTTGATTGAGGAGAAGGATGTGCAGCATTAAACACATTGAACCCCACATAAAAGTGGGAAAAGATGAAGAGCAAGAGGGGGAACAACAATGCAAAGCCCTCATAAAGTTTTCAGACCCCTTCATGTTTAGCACATTTTGTTATAATGAAGTTTTGAACAAAGGGAGAGAATGGAATATGGAGGAGATCTATTGACGAGAACTCAAATGATGGAAGGTAGAAGGACCAGGAAGAGGAGAGGAAGGAGATGGTGAGAACAGGATAGAATCTTCAATAAGGTGCCAGCTGGCGGGCAAATGGGCCAGCCATTATAGATAGGGATGGAACTTGTGATAAAAAAGCACAATTTCCTGTACATGCCAGTCAGCAGTGCTAACCATTATACACACAGTACGTGCCTTATTATTTTTAAGTATAGCTGATTATAGTGTGGGTGGCATGGTGGCGCAGTGGGTATACTTTGAATACTTTGTATTCTTGGTGATTCCCCATCATGTATTTTGCTTTTCTCTTGCTTTTGGTGAATTAAAAATATTTCATAATGTTAAAGGCTATAATGATTGAATAAAAGCTTATTACCTCCTCCACATGTTTTTTATTTAGTATTTGCGCTCTGTTGCAAATGGGGTATAAATGAGGAGAAGTGAAGCGCATTAGCAGTCAGTTATGGGTGCAGTTCAGATCTGTAGTCCCCTTGGCAAGTGTACTGCAGCTGCCGAGCTGTCTCTCCTTCCAAGCCAGGGGTCTCGTTTATAAAACTTTATGTGGATTTGAGTGTGAAATTATGTGTACATATGGCAAATGGCAAAAAAAATCATGGCATATGCATATTTCTACACAATTTATCCTTTATAAATTACAATCATATTGTAAATGTGCGAATGTGAGCATGCCTCAATCCCCACTCAGTTCCCATCCTGAACAAACTATATATGGACAATACAATACAATACAAATTATTTTTGTATAGCCCAAAATCACATAAGAAATGCAATACAATGCAATTTATTTTTACATAGCCTAAAATCCCACAAGAAGTACTGCAATGAGCTTTAACATGCCCTGCCTCTTGACAGCCCCCCAGCCTCGACTCTCTAAGAAAAGGAAAAACACCCAAAAAAACCATATTAGGGAAAAAAATGGAAAAAACATTGGGAAAGGCAGTTCATAAAAAGACCCCTTTCCCCTTTCCAGGTAGGTTGGGCGTGCAGTGGGTGTCAAAAAGAAGGGGGTCAATACAACACAATACACAGAACAAAACACAAGTAATCCTCAATACAGTATAATAGTAAAATAAAAATATTACAAGTGCAGAGCAGAATTTAACAGTAGATGATATCACAAAATAGGATTTAGATTTGTCTAGAGTCCTGGAGGCCTCAGCCATCAAGCTGCCTCCCCCATCCGGCTATTCCACATCTGAGATAGTGCCACATTTGAGTACCGAGAAAAGAAACAGAATAGGTGAGGGTTAGTAACAAATTATAACTATCTTTTTACTTATGCTTTAGTGCTAATAATAACTAACAACAGAGATGCAGTCTGCACAGTTAATCAGCAGCTCTAGTCAGGATATGCTAAACTGAAGTATTGAGTCTTCAGCCGGGATTTGAAAGCTGAGACCGAAGGGGCATCTCTTATAGTAGCAGACAGACCATTCCACAGTTTAGGGGCCCTGTAACTAAAAGCTCACACTTCTTACTGGACAATAAAACACACAGAGACACAAGGAGAACATGCAAAGAATAAAAGACATGGCGTTCAGGCCTAAGCAGCTGATATCTGCATTAGCCTACTACATGTGCACCAGATTTTGGGAAAGTGAAACAAGAAAGAAAATGATTGCCAATTCAATTTTAATTGTGTTTTTTTTTTTTGTTTTAAAACTATCAATGGTATATTACACACCCTTTTATACCGAGTCAATGTTCATTAAATGAAAACAAATGAAAAGATATTTGCAGGCCCCACTTTAGTGCAGCATGCTGAAGGAGTTTCATTACGCACCACAGAGGCAAGTATAATTATCCGGAAGCTCTTCAAATCAAAGGCTTGCAGAGATGAATAGGTTGAAATTAAAATGAAAAGGTTTTCCCATGCAGCAAATGAAATGGCAGTGCCAAGTTAGCGATCAAGGAGAAAGAAAAAAAAAAAAGCAAAAAACAAACATGACTCTCAGAAAAAAAAACCTTTGGTGAATGTAAGGGAGAAATGAAGAGAAGGAATTAATGAAAGAATCTCTGTCTTCGCTGACTGAACACTTGATCTTTTATAGGCCTCTCAGATATAAGAAAACATCACAAAGAAGCTTCACAGTGTTCACCTAACAAATGGCGGTTGGGGGGGTTGTCTGTTTATTAAAAGTATAAAGGCCCCCCGTTCCTTTTTATTCGAAACTAAACACCAGCTAGACTGACAAAGTGCAGTCTAACCTTGCATTCATAGCTCCAGCAGAAACACCAGCTGGTACAATAAGGTAAGAAGCAGTGAAGAGTAACAAGCCTCCAGGAAATATACAAAATTGTAATTGACATTAGCATAAAAGCACACACCTTTTTATGTTGTTTTTGTTAACCTGGGATTGCTCTCTACTTTTCCTGTTTCATATATTTATATATAACTGATACATTTAATGCATACTTTCATAGGGTTCAACAACACGAGTTGTTTCCTCCCTGTTGGTAGAAGAAGAAGAAGATGAAGACTCAAGTTCCAACTTGGAGTGTCCTGAAATTCACTGGGTGGCTTAGATGCCTGTTTCTAGAAGATTTTTGGCTACCTTATACTTAAAAGAGAAACAGTTCTGATGAGCTTGAAAACAGTTTCACTCAGTTTTTATTCTAAGGTAGTAGAACATTACCATTCATGGCGTCTGCTTTATTCTGCATTCACATGCTATCAAAGTTTTTGGAGCTCCGACTTGCGACGCTTCAATTTCCCACTGCATTCACATTAATTTCCTGTCAGACTTTTCAGAGAAACACGAGGTTGCTGTTGATTTATTACTTTGTCTGCAAAAAATGCAACTAAAGATAAATTGTATTTTTTTCGTGAACATAAAGAGCCTACTAAATGTATTAAAAGTGTTTCCCTTAACTCCAAATGCAGTTCAACAAAGAAAATTGCACTTCTGGCTGAACAGGTTATATTTTTTATTTTATGCAATTGACAAAGGTGAAAGGTCAGCATTACATCACAATTTGGGTAGCTTTCTTTTCCCTGAATTGTTTGACTTGTAGTTCCGGATGCATAGAGAGTTCACATATATTTCTAATAATAATAATTATAAAAATTTTTTGCATTTATATAGCGCTTTTCTCACTACTCAAAGCGCTCAGCAATTGCAGGTTAAGGGCCTTGCTCAGGGGCCCAACAGAGTAGAGTCCCTTTTTGGCATTTACAGGATTCGAACCGGCAACCTTCCGAGTGCCAGTGCAGATCCCTAGCCTCAGGGGAAAACTTGGAAACTCATATTTATTGTCTGTTTAACAGTGCATATGTACAGCATAAGTGTATAAAGTATAATTGAGTGGGAACCATTGAACGCATGACAGAGCCACTATTAGTTTCTTTTTTTCCTTTGTTGTTCTAAAGTTGTATTTCCAGAATAGATAGTGACTGCAATGGGCTCATACCTCCCTGAACTGCCCTTATGAGTTTTGGAAGTTATCGGTTATATCTCTCTATCTATATATATACAGTTCACTCCACAACGAACCTATCTGTTACCAAATGTAACCGTTCCCCTTCCTCTCCGAAATAATTTCTGTATATTAATCTGCTTTTGTACCACCAACAGGGACAGACCCCCACCACTCTCACCCAAAACTATTTCAATTGTTATCACCCACAACCGGCAATTCTTATTTTACACTACAACCACTGAGAATACCTGTTCATTTTCAACCAATCGGCTTTAAAGGCAGCACCTAACATCCAAAAGCAGGAACAGATTGGCAGCCACACTAAATCCCGTCTTCGATTAAAAAATAATACATGAAAATACCCCCTACTTGGAGAAATGAACTGTTTTTATTTAAATTCCTAAGGTAATTAGATCTTTTACACCTTTATTAAAGTATGTCAGATTGGATACCTTCCACAAACCAGTCACACTTTTATGATTCTGAATGGTTGAAACTGAATTTAATAGAAACCAGACTTATTAAACCAGTTTGACCTCGAACAAATAGGACAGATTGGGGAAACTCAAGAAGAGGAGACTGGTCAGGCAAACAGGAGCCTGGAGTCACAATCAGGTTCAGGTTGGGGAGCATGCTCTGGTACAGCACGCTGCCACACACACCACACACACAACGAAACAGCTCAGGATCCTGAATGGCAACCCCCAGGGCAAACACTTGGTCCATTCCCACCCTCCACCCACCCAACACCTCCAGGTGTTACATGGGCGTCTCCTTGGCCTGGTCCAGCTGCTCCCTAACAATGAGGATCTTACAAGCTGGATCACCCTTGGGGAAACGCGCCACATGGCCATAGTGCTGTAACTGATGGTCCCTCACAATACAGGGTAATGTGCCTCATTCGGGACTCCATAAGCAACCGTTCATTTGACACAAAGTCAAACCAACGGTACCCAAGGATTCTCCCAAGAGACTCAGTACCAAAGGAGACCAGTCTTCGTCTCAGGTCACTGGATAGAGTCCATGTCTTGCAACCATATAGCAAGACAGGAAGCACCAGGACCAGTGGCATTCAGGGGGCGCCAAATTGATGTTCCCCATTGCATTTTGGCAAACAGGAGGGGGCGCGAAATTTTCAGTTGTCTCCGGGCTCTGAAAACCCTAGCTACGCCTCTGACCAGGACTCTAAAGACTTGGACCTTTGTCCCTTTGAATAGATATCGGGAGCTCCACACACCCCTTTCCAGTGACCTCATGACCTCCCATGCTCTCCCAATCCATCTACTGACTTCATAGAAATGAATGTCACTGCCAAGGTAAGTAAACCTCTCGACAATTTTTGACACTCTCACTGCCAACAGACACACTGCTGATTGCTGTGCCTAAGAAGTCATTAAAGGCCTGGCTCTTGGTTTTTATCCACAATCAACTCTTAAATAAAACCCGCTGCCTCACGGCTCAATAAAACTGGGTTCAAATGCTGACTTTATAGGGCATGCACACATTTCTCAACGTCAATGTAAGCTTTACTCCCCATTGTGACTATTGAATGTAAAGCAATAAGTAACAGAAACATAAGAATGGCTGGTGTCCCACAGGTAAAGGCCAGTTTACTGCAGTGTTTAAGAGAAAAGCACATAGGGTCAAAACTAGTGTTGCTTTCAGCAGATATCTTGGTCATCCACAACAAAGATAACATGTTGAGGGCTCTACTGGCTCTTATATTACCAATATTAATAATATCCATCCATCCATCCATCCATCCATTATCCAACCAGCTATATCCTAACTACAGGGTCACAGGGGTCTGCTGGAGCCAATCCCAGCCAACACAGGGCGCAAGGCAAGAAACACACCCCGGGCAGGGCGCCAGCCCACCTCAGGGCACACACACACACACACACCAAGCACACACTAGGGACAATTTAGGATCACCAATGCACCTAACCTGCATGTCTTTGGACTATGGGAGGAAGCCAATAATAATAATAACTCATTAATAATTAATTACATGTATAAAGGGCCTTTCTAACCTACTCAGCATTTTACATAGAGAGAGAGGAACCCCTTCAAGCACTACCATTGTGCAGTATCCACCTGCATGATGCAATGGCAGCCGTTTTTGTGCCAATACTACTGTTGAAGAGGTGAGATAGTTAGCCAATAAAGAGATATGGGATCATTAGGAGGCCAGAATGATTAGGTTGTGGTGAGCAATTACCAGGACATTGGGAAATGCTCTCCTCTTTTCAATAGATGCCCAGGCATGGTTTATGACCACAGAGAGTCAACACCTCAGGTTTTACATCTCATCAAAAGGAAGGCGCCATTTTTTCAGCAGAGTGTCCCCATCACTGCACTGGGATCCCTACACAGACCACAGGGTAAGCGCTTCACTGATACCTCCTTCAGCAGCAACTGAATCTTTTCCCAGATGGCCTCCCTCCCAAATTCTGACCAGGCCCAAACATACTTATCTTTGAGTGGATTGCCTGTTTTGAAGTGCAGGTGGTATGGCTGCTGGAGGACCAGAAGGAGGAAAAAATGGAGGCAGAATGCTGGTAAAATGAATAACCCTATTTTGGGTCATAAATTTCCTGGCTATAGAAGAAAAGGACAGGTGTGTAGACTGCCATTCAACCTTCATACCATTAAATGTATGATCACGCATACAACTTGAAACAATAATTATTTACTTTCAGGATTTAACAGATTTTCCAAAAAAGCAGTCAAAACAATAGAGATGGTCAGTACATGAGAAGCTATAGCAATTATCTAAGTGCCAGTAACGGTGCACTGTACGATAACGTGCAGTGAGTACACTTGACATGAGCATTCATAGTTTTCATCCTCTTTCTCTGTACATTTAGCATTCGTTTGCTCAGAGGTTGATGTGCTTTCTGCTTCCTGAGCAGCTCTTCTTTTCTCCACCCTAGCAGCCCACTTCTTGTCTTCATTCGGCGGCATCTTTTCATGTTAAAACTGATTAAGTCAGTGTTTGTGTTGAAATTTCTTCAAATGTTTTTCTTAATTTTTCACTTAAGCTGCCACTTAAGTCTTCAATCTGCCTCAAGAATGATTTAAGATATGAAGAGGTAGGGGAAGTGACGGCGAAGGTGGTAGGGATGAGAACGGTCCCTGTACGCATGTGCTGCACGGCCGCCCTGCTGGCTGCTGCCAAAAGTTGATTCTACAATAAAATAAAATAAAAATAAAAAGAGGAATAACCTTGTAGGTCAATCATCACCCTGAAAGTGGATAGTAGACGTCACATAGTATATGTGTACCAAATTTCAGGTCAATAGGTCAAATGGTTTGTGAGCTACAGGTGATTTAAAATCCTGGACAGACAAATGGACAGCCATGGTAGCGTATTATATAAGAAGATAAAGTTCTAGTCGAAACAAAACCAAAATACATTAAAAATATTTAAATTGCTCAAGAAATGTCTTTGCAAAGTCATGCCTTTAGACCTTTTAGTTTTGATGTTTGAAGACAACATAATGTGTGCAATCACCAAACAAATGTGAACGAATTCACACTCAATGCCAAACATAAATGACACGCATCGAAACATGGCAGGTCTCTTTTGTACTATTGATGTAGTAACACTAAACATAACAAAATGAAAAAAATCTACAAACTGTATCTGCATGCAGTACCACTGGATTTTAGTTTTAAAATTAAATTAGAAATACGATAAACAAAGATTTCTTAGTATTACTGATTAACTATAAGAAGGTCAAGTTCAGTATACAATGCACAAAAGGCACTACACTGAATTTTAGCACTGAAGGGCAGTTAGCAAAAATAAATAAGGAATACAAAAAAATTAGCATCACAACCCAAGGATGAGAGTTTGAGATAGAGGACTACATGTCAACTTGATTCATCAATTTTGTACATCAAGTATTTCATTTTTAGTTCTTTCATGTGTGAAGAAAACCGATCTTGTTAATAACCTTGAAAAATTTAAAAGTAGTACATTTTCCTTTTTATTTATATTGAGAAAAAAATGTTATTATAATTCTATTCATTTGAAATCATTTGAAGTCTCCTATTATCTTTTTTTATTATAACTGTAATTACTGGGTTTTGGTCAAATGACTAAAGGAATGTAAAAATTCTGAGGACAAGCAGTGGCCAGAATCAAATGTGGATAACCAAGTCTTCCATCATACATATTGTCAGACACAATAGGTCATGCACTGATGGGATTCAAGTCATTGTTCACATCATTTGATTGCTTGAAGTGTCAGTAATATAGATATCTAAGGGATTTAGCCCATCAAAAATGGCCTTGATGATATCTAAGCCAGCAATCTACAGTCTGTGAATTTCTCCTTAGCAGTCACTGCTATTGAGGCTCCTAATCCCAGTGGAGGCAAACACACCACCTGCATCAAACACTCAGATAAAGACTTACTTTATTGCATTTCTTGGAACTACATAATAACTTATATCTCTCTATCTATAAATACTGTGACAGGCCACTGCCATTACCGGGCCGGGACCCCATGCTGGATGGAAGGACTGAGGGAGAGAGCATCTGCAAGGCATTACCTCCCCAGGGACACTGGAGGGCAGCCCTCCTGGGCTACTGTCACACCATGGATTCCCACGGGGCATGCTGGGAGTTGGAGTTTGGCACAGCCCTGTTGGGTTCCATGGGGGCTGCCATGGGGAGCTGCAGAGCCTTGCACTGGGCTTTCACCACACCTGGGAGTGATTCCAGGTCTGATTAATGAGCCATCTGGAACACTCACAGGGCCTTCTTAAAAGGACCCTCCTCACATCATTCAGGGAACCAGAGTTGCATGGAAGAGGACGAAGCTTGCCAGAAGAGGAGGCGGAGCAAGAAATGGAGAAGAAAGGAAGAAGATGGGAAACAGTTCTTGGTGTACTGTGCTGTTGAAGGGAGCGAAGGAGATGTGCTTCCCGTGTAGAAATAAAGGGTGTGCTATGCCAAACTCATTTCTCTGCCTGTCTGTGTTGGGGATGGGGCAGCTGGAACGCCCCTGGTTTCCACTAATATATATATATATATATATCCATTTTCCAACCCGCTATATCCTAGCTACAGGGTCTCGGGGGTCTGCTGGAGCCAATCCCAGCCAACACAGGGTGCAATGCAGGAAACAAACCCCAGGCAGGGCACCAGCCCACCACAATATGTATGTGTATATAAGTATATATATATATATAATATATATATATATATATATATCCATTACTGTATAGCATATCCATTGCTCCCAGCACTGCAGCGGTTTGCCAGGAAAGCAAATCCGAACCGATCGCGGTTGCGCTATAAGTGCCTGTCATCAATGGGTCATGCAAGGAACATTATGAATGCAGGGAACAGTATTACTTGGCCACGACCCTGCCTGATTGCTGTGTCTGTGTATTGTAGATCCCGCTGCAATAAATAACCGTGCTGTTCCTGTTTCAAGCTAAATAAAGCTTGTTTTGCTAAAGTACTGTGACTCAGCCTTGTGTTTTGGGGTGCAAGACACTGACTCACATGTCACAATATATATACACACACATTGTGTGTATATATATATATATATATATATATATGTGTGAAAACTTAAAAAGTATTACCTTTTCCCTTTTATTTATATTCAGAAAGATGTTATTAGAATTCTAGAACACATATTTATATGTGTGTGTGTATATAATAATAATTTACATTATCAAGTAATAAGGGAGGCACATTTTATATATATATATATATATATATATATATATATATATATATATATATATATATATATATATATATTGTCACAGATGACTGCGGTGATTACCTGGCCGGGATGCCTGGAGGGACCGGAAAGCGACATTAATAGCTTCCGGGGCACAAAGGGGCAGTCGCCCTGGATAAAAAGAGGACCACGGGACAAGGACAAAGAGAACTGGTACTATTGGGAACCGTGGCCACCGCCAGGGGGCGTTTTAAGCCTCAGGAGACCCGGATGTGATGACTTCCGCCACACTTGGCAAGATGGCGGATGGATCGACCAGGGACGCCCAGAGTGCTTCCGGTTCAAAGGGCAGCACTTCCGCCACACCAGGAAGTGCTGCCGGATGAACGTCATCAGCCACCTGAGGCACATCCGGGCAGGAATAAAAGGGGCCGCCTCCTTGCAGTCAGTGAGCTAGAGTCGGGAGTGGGAGAAGGACGAAGCTCCCTGGAGGAGTAAAGGCGGCCAAGGACATTGAGTTAAGGGTGATTATTGCTGTGTGCTTTGTGTGGAGTGAAGAACTGTGTTTATTTAGTGATTTAATAAACGTGTGCTTTTATAAAGATGTGGTCTCCGACTGGTGGTGTCCGGGAAAGTCTCACAATGGCGACCGAACAGGGACCTTCCACTTGCTACCAAGCGGGGGACCCACTAAATAAATTTTTTGTGAGCTGCCCGGTACCTCAGTCGGCCACACACACGTCCGGAATGGAAACGGTCCACTCTCGCACCGTGGACGTTCCGCGAATCGCCCTGAAGCCGTCTGAGACTCTAAAGAGGGCTATCTTCCACCCAAGGGGGTTGAGAGGTGCCAGCCAAGGCAGAAGAGAAGGGTATTCCCCAGCACTAGTCGTCGCCGGAGGGACTGCTATAGGCGCAAGCACTGACGCATCAGGAGAAGCTTACCTGGTGCCGCGTCAGTGGCTGGAGTGTGCCTATCCTGTCCGCGAAGCCGGGACGGCATCACTAGGTGAAGGGGAGGATCCGCCGCGTCTCAGGAAGCCGAGGCAGGCTGGCTGCGAAGAGTCGCACACACACCTTGGGAGAATGGAGCAGATGGCCGAAGACCGGAAGTCCCGCCCCGTGACAGGCGAGGGATTGGACGACGTGTGTCGTGTGCCCGTCATAGATTGGCTGAAGACGGGACAGGCGAACGTCCATCTCGAGCGAGGGGAGGATCCGGTAGAACCCGGAAGAAGGCTCCTGTGTGTACAGCCGGTGAGTAGGAATGATTTAAATCCTCCACTGGCTGATACTATGTTTTTACCTGCAGCTAAAAAGGAATCGGAGACGATGAGTCGGTTGTGGCAGATGGTGCAGCAGGTAGAACACGAACTCCGAGTCTGGAGAGACGAGCTGGAGAGGAAGGCGGTCGCGTCACGTGAGATGGAACGTCACAGGGAGGAAGGACGCGACGCTGGAAACTTTAGCCAGGGGTTCGTGACGGTAAAGGTAAGCAAAACCGTTACCGGAAAGAAAAAGTGAGGTGCGAGCGAATTTGTTCCTGGATCGCGTGGTTACAGGGACTTAGTAGCTGCATCTCCGACAGAGGGAACAAAACGAAGGGCTGATCGCTGGGAATGGGTGGAGACAGGACGCCCGCTGACTAGTGCCCAGTGTCCTAGTGCTCTACCGCCAAAGCCAGCATCACGTTCACGTCAGTTTGTAGTGGGAGAAATAAGAAGGGCTGATCGCTGGGAAGGAGGGGAGCCAGGACGCCGGCTAACTAGTGCCCAGGGTCCTAGTGCTCTACCTCCAGAGCCAGCATCACGCTCGCGTACGTTTGTAGGGGCACAGGCGGCAAGGGGTCTTTTCCTCTTCCATAGGAAGACCCAGGCCGTCAGAAAGCCCCAGAGGAAGGGGAAGAATCGAAGGAGGAAAGCCGGTTCTTCCTACAGAGTGAGACGTGAGCCCGTGAGCTCACGTAGAGTGATTGGTCGTCCTCTGCAGAAGCAGAGGGGTGCTCACAAGTCAGCAAGGGCGTTTATCCTAAGTACCCGGATGACGGGGAGTGGAGCAAACTCAAGCGGGTGCCGAGGTTTTGGCGACTAGGGTGCTGGTCAAAGGGGGGAGCGTCGGCCCTATTCCAGAGATGACAATGCTAGACAGTGGTGTCAGGGCAACGTCATCGCCCCTATGTCTGTTTTATTTTATACAGGACCAGACCTGGGAAGACAACTTATATTGCCCGCTTCGTTTGATTTATACACTCGCGGGACAGGCCGCTTCGAAGGACTGTTCTTCGCTGGTGGTTGGGCACTGTCACAGATGACTGCGGTGATTACCTGGCCGGGATGCCTGGAGGGACCGGAAAGCGACATTAATAGCTTCCGGGGCACAAAGGGGCAGTCGCCCTGGATAAAAAGAGGACCACGGGACAAGGACAAAGAGGACTGGTACTATTGGGAACCGTGGCCACCGCCAGGGGGCGCTTTAAGCCTCAGGAGACCCGGATGTGACGACTTCCGCCACACTTGGCAAGATGGCGGATGGATCGACCAGGGACGCCCAGAGTGCTTCCGGTTCAAAGGGCAGCACTTCCGCCACACCAGGAAGTGCTGCCGGATGAACGTCATCAGCCACCTGGAGCACATCCGGGCAGGAATAAAAGGGGCCGCCTCCTTGCAGTCAGTGAGCCAGAGTCGGGAGTGGGAGAAGGACGAAGCTCCCTGGAGGAGTAAAGACGGCCAAGGACATTGAGTTAAGGGTGATTATTGCTGTGTGCTTTGTGTGGAGTGAAGAACTGTGTTTATTTAGTGATTTAATAAACGTGTGCTTTTATAAAGATGTGGTCTCCGACTGGTGGTGTCTGGGAAAGTCTCACAATATATATATATATATATATAATATAATATAGATAGATAGATAGATACTTTATTAATCCCAAGGGGAAATTCACATATATATACTGTATATATATATATATGTTACATAGTTTACTGTCAAATAATGCAAGGAGTACACAACACGGAATAATAACCTATAGAATAATTAATTTAATATAGAATAATTTGGGCTCATCAGACGTACACACTCCACTGCATCCCCTCCGACTTGCAGACCACCCATAAAATCAGACAACGAATGCTATGAATATATATATATATATATATATATATATATATATATATATATATATATATACCCAGCAGAAACACCAAATAACATCTATGTTCTAAACCCAAACAAAATGGATAGGTGATTTACATTTTAAAATCTGTTTAAACCAATTCAGGATCACTGGGAGCTGAAGCCCATCCTTAGCCCGTATCCTGCACAAGACATGAACCGACAATGGAAGCGCTGCTGGTCTCATAAACACAATGGACCAATTTAGAGTCACCAGTTAACTTGGTATTGAATGACACAATGTGATCTATTGGTAGCTGTCTACCTGCTTTAAATAGCACTCTCTGAACATATGGTGGTGTCATTGATTGAGCGGACATTTACATGAGACAGGAGAATAAATGGCCAAATACAGTACTACATTAAAAAGCAAAAATCTTATTTTTCATGTCAAACAGAAAAAAACTTATATCTGAGCTCCAACATTTAATGAAGTTCACCTCAGTGATGAACATGCATAAAAAATGACTTTTATTCCATTATTTATTAATAACTGTAGATTTCATAACTGCATAACTGTGGGCTCCAAGTCTTGCCATAACATTTCTATTGGACTGAGATTTCAATTTTGATGTGACAAGTCCTTGACACAAAGTTTCTCCTTAAACTGTAGTAGATTTCCTGTAATGTCTAGGACGATGGGCATGCTGTAGAAGTTCAGAGGTTCTAAGATTCTTCTCTTGCATAGAAGACGTCCGTTTTATGGTTCTTTTCACTAGAGCAAGTAGACTCAAAGCAAGACTTTCCCACTCCCAAAATTAACATAAGGATAAGGTTATTTTGGAGGTGGGCACTATTATAATATGGACAAAAAGACAAATTTAGACACGCTCATCCTGAAAACATCCCCAGCAAACATACTTATATTTTTGTAAATTTACCTTTCTTTCCTAAATATTCCTTTCAATGAAAATGTATGCCAGCTGCTTAAGGTAAGAACAGGGACAGCTTTACAGATCATTAGTTATGATCCTGGGGTTAATGAGAATCCCTGTTGCTCTTTGGGGTTGATCTGAGAGACAGTCACACTGAGATAGCATCAGCACAGTCTGAAATAATCTCTATTTGTAAACTGTTTGTCTTTTCATAAAATGATTAATTCTAAAATGTTACTGGTATGGTTGTATAGTCTTATCTTTGCTCACTAGCTGTGCTACCTGTCTACATCAGGTTGAAGTCTAAGTAATCCACGCAGACTTCAACGTTAATGTTTCCAGTGCACCATGCAATTCATGTGTCTCTCTTATAAGCCATTTGGTTTTGGTTGCATAAAAGCAGTGTTAACTTTTGTGTTCTATTAGAAGGACAAATGTAATGCATTTTATCACTAAAAATATTTGTGATGTACCATCTCTTGGAATGACAGAGACACAGAAACAGGACGAGCACTCAGACAGACAGACATGCTTTTATTAAGGTGGATGAATGCTTAAAACACATGGCGGTCTTATGTTATAATTCAGTGGTGCTCAGATATAGAGGGGCTAAGATACAGTATTTCTTCTGCTGTTTGTTATGGAGCTGCAACAGGATTTGTCCTTAGGCCTACATTTTCCCCAAAAATGAGGGTGTGTATTTATGAAATGTGAGTGCAGAGTTTCCTTTAGTGACAGTTGCAGAGCATTGCCAGGAACAGTTCTTACCGCAGGGCTGAAAGCAGCAGGATAAGCTCCAGGCTCTGACTGTAAGCATGAGAAGGACTCCTGTGCATCCGGGTGGACACCATTTCCTGAATTAAAGATGAGAGACGTTTCATATATGAGTAGTGATTTTTGATTTTCACATCTTTATTTTTCTATGGTAATTTCACATATTCTTGTAGTCACTTTTAATTGTTAATTTCACATCCCACCCCCGAATTTTTGATATTAATTTCGCAAATTTACGTTTTGATGAATTTCATGCAACCATGTTTTTCAGTTTATTTCACCCTTTAATTTTTGATCATTTATCACACCAGTTTTATGCAATCACTTACTAATGTTAAATTTGTGTGCCCATTTTTTGATGTTTATTTCTTCCATACTTTTAAAAATACATTTATGCACACATTTATTTTGCATAGTGAGTGGCACTGTTGCCTCGCAGTATGGAGACCAGTGTTCGCATCTTGGTTTATCCCTCCGTCTAAGTGGGTTTCATCCTGGTGCTCGGGTTTCATTTCAGGAACTTGTAGGTTTTAAGTGAATTGACAATACTAAACTGGTCATCTGGTCAGTGTGTGTGTTTGCCCTGCAATGGACTGATATTTATTGTTTGGTTTTATTGCTGTCTTGCGCCCAGTTCTAGCTGGGATTTTATCCAGCACCCCCCGTGACTCTGGTCTAGATTAAGCAGGTTAGGAAATGAAATTTTACACAGTGACTTTTAATTTTTTGCACTCTATTTTATGTTTTGTCCTTTCAGGCCCCTCTACTTAGGCCTGAAAAATCTGGGGGACAGTTTATTTAGACTTTATCGTTATAGAAGGATAATAATATAAATATGCCTTATGTTGTGACCCATGACATTCTTATGCTGCTGAAAACATAAAATAGTTGACAACTGTAGGTGGAAAAGGTAACAAATGTTAGAAGGCTTGTCAACAGCTGAAAACAGTGGCTCCACCAAATCCTGGGGACCCACTGTGGCTGCAGGTTTTTGTTCCAACCAATCAACAGTTTTTTAATTGGACTCCAAGCTTAAATAAGTGAGCTATGGTTTTGTGTTTTCAGACCAATGACAAAATTATAGAACTAAGTGTGGTGAATTTGAATTAAAATGTTTTAAAACACTTATATGGTAATAATATTTTTTTTCTTTTTAACAGTATTGTTATCCTGCTTTTCATTCTGCTTTTTCAGGTGTTATTGTTATTTAATCCATTATTCACAAATCGGTGGGTCTGACGCTTGTGGTAATTCAGCCCGCGAACACAGACAGACAGACTCCAAATGTCCAAAAACGCATCCATTTAATTATATTCTTCATTGTACAACACCACACAATGCCTTAAATAGCCACAATTTTCTCACAGTCCCTTGTTTCTTTTCAACTCTTCCTTCTCTGCCACCCTCACTTCTCCTCTCACAAGCTCCGTCTTCTTCCTCCTGACTCTGGCTCGACTAATGGAGTGAGGCGGCCCCTTTTATCCTGCCCCGGATGTGCTCCAGGTGCTCTTCCGGCAGCACTTCCTGGTGTGGCGTTAGTGCTGCATGAGCACAGCGGAAGCACTCCGGGTGTGCCTGGATTCACTTCTGGCAGCACTTTCTGGTGTGGTGGAAGTGCTGCAGTCCATGGCTCTGTAATCATCCAGGTGCCCCCTGGTTGTGGCCACAGGCCCCAACTGGGTTGAGCTTTTAAGCTCTGATCCCGTGGCCCCGATGCACACCAGGGTGGCTGCCCTCTCGTGGCCCAGGGGAGGTATTGTCTCTCTCCCGGTCCTTCCAGGCGTCCTGGCTGGGCAGTATCCCCAGCTGTCTAACAAATGCTGAAGCCTTTCATAATTCAATGTCGTTTGCCTGGATGCCTTCTCTTCTTCATTTTAATTGTCATTATTAGGATACAGTTAAGGGAGCAAACTACAATGAAAATGGTAAAATAACAGGAAAACAACAAAAGAGAGTTAAGCATTTAAAGCTATAGCAAAATTAGAAATATTTAAAATTGTCTTGTAAATGTAAAAATCATACTAATGTTATTTTCTGAATGAAGAATAAAAGAAAAGAATAAAAGACCAGCTAAGCAAATACGACCAGTTATTTTCATTGATTGTGAATCTGGTTGGAACAAAAACCCGTACCCACAATGGGTCCCCAAGACAGAGTTTGGCAACCACTGACTTAGAATAATAGCTTAACGTAAAACAAAAGTATTAAAGGAAAAATGATATGTGAAGGATAGTGAAAAGAATTTGACTCAGAAAAGCCCTTTAGTTTAGAAGACAGATTCCAATACATGTGTTTCTATTCAATTACTTTTCATCACCCTTGAAACATTTTGTCCTCGCGAAAAAGGAACACAGCATTGATAAGTCTTTATTTAAAGCAAAACTCAGACAAATCATAAATATGCTGCTTAAATTTATAAAAAGGACTTACCGTGACATCATGCACATCCAGCAACAAAACTAAACGAGAGCTGATACAAGAAAAAGATAATAATAAATAAAATTGAAATGTTAAAAGATAAACATAAATAAATAAATGTTAAAAGAAATGTATAAATCCAGGCAAAACTATATTTATATTACGTATCTATCTTATCTTATGCTTTAATATTCAATAACAACAACCAGAAAAGCAACAACTGCCATCTGATCAGACTAATTCATGGAGTTTCAAACTCCTGCACTTTTTACAGGTTATGTTTGATAATTGAAAGAGTCCACAACAACTGAATAACTCCTAATCGCACCTCATTATCAGGCAAAAATCACTATATTCATCAAAAGTCCCTTCAAGGAAACTGCTGAAAAAGCATTACAGGCTTACATCACATGAAATTAATCAACTTAATTATCACCTTCATACCATTTGCAAAGTCAGCATCCCAGCTAAAACATGCTACCTGACTGATGAATGACACAGTGATATTACAACATCCCTCTATTCACTTTCTGTTGCCATTTATTCTAAGGTCACTGGGGGCTGCAGTCTGTCCCAACAGCACTGGTGAACCCGTGTGTCACGTTGTCTACTACAGGCTCCACTCTCTTGTTTGGCCATAGAACTACAGTTGAATTCGAGTCACCAATTAATCTTTCATCCATGCCTGTGGGTTCCCAACCTTTTCTGTGCCATGCACCCCTAGAAAATGTCTGATTTATGTTTCTGCTTTAATGACAAAATGAACTACGAGATTAAAGTGGAAATTTCAAATTAAAGTTGAAATTTCCACTTTAATCATGAAATAGACCTTTTTGTCTTCACTGTGTCCCTAATTGTTTTTCTCTGTGGCTCAAATACATTTATGTACAACATGAAGATGTTGTGAAGGTGCAAAAAAAAAAAAAAAGAAGATGGTATGTGAGACCATTGAAGTGCATTGTGTCTTTACAATGGGAGATATGAGACACTTGTGTTGCCTATGTGACAAATAGATAAAGAAAAGCACCACAAATACATTTGTATGTCAGCATTTAAGTCTGATGATTTGCTTCGCCATATCGAACCATTCATCAAAGTTAGAAGCACACAGATTTATCCTGTGGGATCCACAAAGCGGCTTGCTGTCACATGTTGATAGTAAACAAAGACTCTGACGTCTCGTTCCTACCTGAACACACTGCACCCCCCAATATTTTGTTGGTACTGCAACTTGTGCACGCGTCACATTAATTTTAGAGGATGTGCTCAGAGGACGCGTCAAATGAACACTGGGAATGCATGGCAGCCGTGATGCTTGCGCGCATGCGTTCTGAGCATGAAGTGTAAAGCAGCCCTCAGTTGTATTTACTTGATAGAGAGACAGCATTTTCTTTATTCTTTCACTGTGCACATTCCTGGACAAAAGCAGTAACAGATCAGAGCACTTAAAAGTAGAAATCTTCTAACTTGTTAGAAAAAAAACTATATTCAAAATTGTAATTTGTTGAGCACCTTACATTTTTAAAGATTACAATTTCATTTAAATGTGCAAGAGAAGTTTATACTTTTAGCAAAATTTACCTGAGCTTCATATTGTCAAGTCAGTGAAGGGCAGCATATGATTTTTAATAAGAAGAAACCAGGATATGAGATATAGTCAATAACACAAAGATTTAGCAACCAAAACAATAACCCAAAATCAATGTCAAATTTTGTAACTCTAAAGTTAATAATAATAATAATATTACATTTTATTTATATAACATCTGTTCCATGCTGCAAGCACCTCAAAGAGATTCAGAACAACAGGGCATATACAAAATTAAATGCAAGTAATATCTTCATAAAATGCTAAATAAAGATAAATACAGGATATACAAAGTTTGGAAATAGAATAAGAGACAATAAACCAGAATAAAAATACAAAAAAATATAAAATACAACAAGAAAACCATGACCAAATAGCATAATTTGTTACACAGACCCAAATAAGCCTGAGTATCTGAACAAAGAGGGTAAAGTCGAAGAAGGGACAGAATGTCAAGATGAGTTCTGTGTCTTCCTTTAAGTTAGTCTTAAAAGAATGAATTGAATCGGCTGATTTCATTAATTTATCTAATTATTTGTTCACGGTAGTTAAAGCTAAAAACACTAAGAATTTACACACCACAGAGAAAGATGGTATCTGTAATTGCAAATGATCCGGGTATAGGCGTGCAGAACTTAATGCAGTCACGTTAATGACGTCACACACCACGCCGTCGCACTCCTCTCTGGGAAGCATCATCATGGCAACCATCAACAAGATGTCATAAATGGTGACACCAACAGTAAACAATAATGGTGCTGCAGAAAGTCTTAAATAAATAAATCAACTTAATTAACTCCAGTAGTAGAATGTTTAAAACACCATAATAAAGAAAGTAAAAGAACATAAAACATAAAAAACAAGGTCCGAAATAATTAAAAAGGAACTAAATCACAGCAAAAGGCTACTGTTTTATAAGATGTTGGAGGTGACATCACACACCAGCTTGTGTATGCAAGACTTCTAAGAATGAAAGCCAAAAGAGGTCCTTCAAGCGGGACAATCAATAAACCATAGATGATGAAAAATTAGTAACAGGAATGTTTGAATAGGACCTAAGAAGATACCTGTTTGAACAATACATTAGGAGATGTCTTTCTTGGGGGAATAATTAAAAGGCAACAAAACAATCTTTCAACAAAACCAAAATGATGACAACACCTCAATGTCAAAAATCCAAATACAAAATCTTAAGCTAGCAGTTTTTTAGTCTAGATTTGTTACTTCAAAATGTAATGACTGGATCATACTTTTATTGCACTGGTTGACTGTGTTCTTCAGAATTGACTTTAAAATATTCTTAACAGTATATAATGTTTTGAATAATTTTGCTTGTTCTTATATATTGGAGTTTCTGCACATCCTTACATTACCTGTTGAAATCCTCGATCATCAAACACATTGCTTATTATTCCAAGAGCCAAGCATGAAAACACTTGAGAGGCAACCTTTCTCATTTATGCACTAAAATTTAAGATACACTTGGCTGAATCTACTTTTAAAAACATCTTTAAAACTTGACTTGTTTTTGATTGCTTTTCTGCCCCAGTTATGGTACAGTCATGGCCAAAAGTTTTGAGAATGACACAGGTATTGGTTTTCACAAAGTTTTCTTCTTCA
This sequence comes from Erpetoichthys calabaricus, assembly GCF_900747795.2. NCBI lineage: Eukaryota > Metazoa > Chordata > Cladistia > Polypteriformes > Polypteridae > Erpetoichthys > Erpetoichthys calabaricus. Next base: position 302,587,643 of record NC_041395.2, on the reverse strand, counting down.
GTGTTTTTCGATCTTTTTGTCTGATGTTTCTATGGTTTACTGAAGTATAATTACAAGCATTTCATATGTTTCAAAGGTTTTTATTGACAATTACATTAAGTCTATGCAAAGAGTCAATATTTGTAGTGTTGGCCCTTCTTTCTTTTTCAAGACCTCTGCAATTCGCCCTGACATGCTGTCAATGCTGTCAACCACCCACCTCTTGAGGATTGACCACAAGTTCTCAATGTGATTAAGGTCTGGGGAGTTTCCTGGACATGGATCCAAAATTTTGATGTTTTGTTCCCAGAGCCACTTAGTTACCACTTTTGCCTTATGGGCCAGTGCTCCATCATGATGGAAAAGGCATTGTTCATCACCAAAATGTTCTTGGATATTTGGAAGAAGTTGCTCTCAGAGGATGTTTTGGAACCATTCTTTATTCATGGCTGTGTTCTTAGGCAAAATTGTGAATGAGCCCACTTCCTTGGCTTAGAAGCAACCCCACACATGAATGGTCGCAGGATGCTTTACAGTTGGCATTACACAGGACTGATGGTTGTGCTCATCTTTTCTTCTCTGGACAATCTTATTTCTGGATGCTCCAAACAAGCAGAAAGGGGATTCATCAGAGAAGTTGACTTTACCCGAGTCCTCAGCAGTTCTATTCCTGTACCTTTTGCAGAATATCAGTCTGTCCCTGATGTTTTTCTTGGAGAGAAATAGCTTCTTTGCTGCCCTCCAAAAGTCTTCGCCTCACTGTGCATGCAGATGCAGTCACACCTGCCTGCTGCCGTTCCTGAGTAAGCTTTGCACTGATGGTGCCCTGATCCCACAGCTGAATGAACTTTAGGAGACGGTCCTGGCACTTGCTGGACTTTCTTGGGCGCCCTGAAGCCTTCTTCACAACAATTGAACCTCTCCATTCTAACTCAATCAGCATGACAGAGTGATCTCTAACCTTGTCCTTGTCAGCACTCTCACCTGTGTTAATGAGAGGATCACTGAAATGATGTCAGCAGGTCCTTTTGTGACAGGGTTGAAATGCAGTGGAAATGGGCTTTTTGGGTTTAAGTTCATTTTCATGGCAAAGAGGGAATTCATTCAGATGCAATTCATCTGATCACTCTTCATAACATTCTAAAGTATATGCAAATTGCCATCATAAAAACTGAGGCAGCAAACTTTGTGAAAATTAATATTGGTGTCATTCTCAAAACAATTGGCCACGACTGTAATATTTCACAGCAATATCACATACTGAAGAGTTCTACATTACTTTATTCTGCTTTTATTTCAGGTTTTCCTTGGTGGTTTTCACCTCCACCTGAACAGAGCACTCTACAGCAACCCTTGATGTTAGAGGGATTTTACAACATGAAAATAATTAATTATGTTATCATATTTATTTTTTGTAATCAAATGTTATTGATAAAATGAAAAACAAACATAGTAAAAGGAAATCAACTGATTTTTGGTCCATGTAGCAACAAAATCAAAATGCAACCTCACTGCTGCCCAGAAACACAAAAAGAGGGAAAAAAAAAAGATTAGCAGAAAAAATGACAGAAGTGTGTCAGTTGTTGTGCCAGTTTCAGTATGCCCTGAGCTACGGATCATCCCATGCAGATCTGGTCTTAGTACATATTTACTGTAATATGAATAAGTATTTGGGCTTAGCGCCATTTCAGTGTACCTCAGAGCTGTGGACTAGCAGTGGACCAAGACTAAAAGTAAGTGCAGCTACATTGGGCCTCTTGGAATATGAGAAGGGAAACAAACTAAATTAGACCACCATGTGAGCAGGTTCAACAAACTTAGTATGGTGAGCAATGTTACAAAATTAATTCCACGCACATCAGACAGACTGTTATGGACATGAAAAAGAACTTATATACCATTAAAAAGTATATTTAGATTTGAACTGAAGTATAGCATGACTCAGAATCAAATATATTTAACACAATGCCATAGAAAAAAAACAAGCATTGCATGGAAATATTTGTATTGCGTAATATAAGAAATAGGAAAATATGGATCAACATTCATCTTCAGTAAAAAGATGCAGAGCTGGTGCCCTTAGTTAAGAAATAGCTTGGCTGCTGGATCAGAAAATGTGCATTGAAAAATATTGCCAGATCCTTCATGCTGTATTCCTTTGTAGTGTCACTGAGGTGTGAAATCAAATCAAATTTCATTTGTCACATACAATTATACACATAGTGCAAGCTGTAGAAAAATGCTCAAGAAGAATATAAATGTTATAAAAAAACAGCAAACCCCCAAAAACAAATTAGAACTCCTGGCATTGTGGGTCTCTACTAGATCTGATATAAGATCTCTCACAATATTTACTATATAACGCTTGTGCTCTGCTATGAAGTTTACAGTGCGATGAGACATTCTTTATGAACACTGTCCCAGCTATGGTTAGGCATTTCCTACACTTTTGTGAGTATTGGATTAACTATTAGGAAAAGCAACACATCAACTCTTCTGTATTATCAACATAGTTTAGAAATGAGTCACAGAGAGAAAATTATGCTTCAGATATGGTTCTACTAATGTGTACCTGCCATCATTATTACTTTCTGTGTAGGGTTTTTAGGGTCTCTTCATGCACTTGAAGTGAATAACATTGACAATGACAATACTCGTTTCAATTTAATATAGCATAATGATTGCAATAATTTTTAGTTAAGAAATAGCTTGGCTGCTGGATCAGAAAATGTGCATTGAAACATATTGCCAGATCCTTCCTGCTGAATTCCTCTGTAGTGTCACTGAGGTCTGAAATCAAATCAAATTTTATTTGTCTCATACAATTATACACATAGTGCAAGCTGTAGTGAAATGCTCAAGAAGAATATAATATTATAAAAAACAACAAACCTCTAAAAACACATTAGAACTCCTGGCATTGTGGGTCTCCACTAGATCTGATATAAGATCTCACAATATTTACTATATAACGCTTGTGCTCTACTGTGAAGTTTACAATGCTATGAGACATTCTTTATGAATACTGTCCAGGCTCTGGTTCGGCATTTCCTACACTTTTGTGAGTATTGGATTAATTATTAGGAAAAGCAATACATCAACTCTTCTGTATTATCAAAATAGTTTAGAATTGAGTCACAGAGAGACAATTATGCTTCAGATATGATTCAACTAATGTATACCTGCCATCATTATTACTATCTGTGTAGGGTTTTTAGGGTCTCTTCATACACTTGAAGTGAATAAAGTTTACAATGACAATACTCAATTCAATTTAATATAGCATAATGATTGCAATACTTTTTTTAAGAGTTTAAATGAGAATGTACTTTTTCCCCTTACTCTGTCCCTTTAAACTGAGAAGAATTTGTAGCGGCACATCATTAATTGAGAGAGTAATAAACATTAATTGGTGGTCCTTCGCCCATAACGGCCAATATGATGGCCAGTAGAACAAACTAAGGAGAAACACAAGGCCAAAACAAGACTAGCTGTGGATTAATTAGACTCATTATTAATCTTGTTCTGCCATTCACTGAGACCGCACTTAGACCATTGAGGATTGCCTCTTGTTTGGACCGTGCATTGTAGTCTGGCCTTGGTCTGCTGTTAGTATGGTACTATCTCAGAATACACTTCAGCTGACCTGGTGAGTTCTCCTCTTTATGATTATTGTGTCTTTGGATTTTTTACATTTTTGTGGGGTCTGTTTAAGGATTCTGAATACTAATCTATTGGGACTGGTAACTGTGGACTAGGGAACTCCCTTTTTAAACCATCTGGCTGTTCTGAGCTTTTGTCCTTTAGTAAGTTTTTCTTGTAATGCGTCCTTTATTAACATTAGAGTCCCTGAAGCCTACGAAAAAAGTTGTAATGCCAGGCCACCTTAAATTCCTTCGCATCTCTTCATTGGAGTCTTTTTGTTTTGCAAATGTGTCAATCAACACTGGCAGGAAGTAGCCTGCTATCCCATCCCCAACTGACTCAGCTGAAGTCAAGGAAGACACAAAATTCTCCGAGCTCAAGTCTGTTTATCTGGGTGTGAGGTGTCTGGAAATGTATAGGGTAAATAATATATCATCATTTGGAATAGCTATATAACAGCTAGTTATATAATAAAAACATACATTTGATTTGAGTCTGTAACACTTGGTGTAATTTTTACTTCTTGTAAAAGTATCGCTGAAGGGATATAAGCAGACACACAAACACTGGTGAATCATGTCTTCTTGGTATCTTGTTGTTACTTGAATTTTTTGTTATTCAGTTTTATTTTTGAATAAAAGCACACTTGTTTTGTTATACCTTTGCAAAAGTGTTTATTTTATATTCCAGTAACCACTTGAATGACATCAAATCTGTCAAATGGTTAGGAAAAGTTGGTACATAACCCCATTTTTCCTTTAAGATCAATATTTCAGTAACCATGGTTTCCATTTCTGTGGTGTTTTACAGGTACATAACTCCCACGGGTAATGAAAATTGAATGTAAAACAATTATACTAATGGAAAATGCATTCTGAATGGTAACAGTAACTTAATAAATATCAAACGTAAAAATACAAATAGGCCAAAAAACACTGCTGCACACAAACTTTTTTTTTCTTCCTGAACTGTTTATTTTTAATAATGGCCATTCTGTTTTCAAAAACTGTATGTTCAACTTTGATAAATGAGGTAGGACTATGGAAGGAAAGTTTTAATCAAACTCTGTATTTTGATTTACATTGTATTTTGATATTTCCACTTTGGCTTCTGTATTGGAACAGATCAAACAAACTACAGTAACTGTGCATTGGACAGTTCCAGAAGAAAAATGCAAATTTTATTTAGTCCATGATTCATGAAAAATTAGATCATGTGTGGAAACAGACATATCTCTGTATATATAAAATTCAACATCTGTCTGTCCACTTTTCACAAGAGAACTACTTAACGGATTTAAATCGGGTATTTTTCTATAATTTGCTTGAACATTCCAGTAGGTTTTGTGACCTCTTTCACCTCTCATAGTTTGCTTGTGGTACCGATTTATTTGTGTGAATCCGAGAAAGACGCAGTAGGACGATGGGAGGGGGGCGGGGACCTCCTCACTTACCCGTCTGCCTCAGGGCATATCTTACATCCGCTTAGCTAGCGAACAAGAGAACTACTTAACAGATTTACAGTAGATCAGGTTTTTTTCTAGAATTTGCTTGAACATTCAGGTTGATTTTGTGACTTCTCTCATTACACTAAGAATCATAGTTCGCTTGCAGGAGCGATATATTTGTGCTAATCCAAGAGAGAGGCTGTGGGCCGAGTGGAGGGGGAAGCGTGACATCAGGAGTAAGGACCCAGGCAGGGCCCTCATCACTGTCCTGTTTCACTTCCATGTGGGCAAAGCCATGGGGAATGGCTAGTTTAGATATACTCGACACCGTGCACACTAACATGGCTCCTTCAAATAGAACTTATTTTGGCAAGATAAGGCGTATGTCATTGCAGTTAATCCTACAACTCTGCAGGGATTAAGGACAGGGTTGGGAAGGTAGGGTGTATGTGATGCAGCTATTTCTTTTTATTAATAAATACACGTTATTTAACAGGATTCCAACCTCTTGCTCACATTTGTTTGTAATGGAGTTAAAAAAGGGTGGCAGCTTGGCTTGCTTTCTGAAATGCAGCAGGCATTCTGTGATTTAAAGTTCAGTGTCATGGCATGGTTTCTGTGTAAGGACACCAAGCAAATAAAACCCCTTCTTATTTTTAGGAAAAATATATCAAGGCGCATTCATCAGTTTGGCTTTAGTGCTTTCAAAAAATGTACAAGCTCACTGTACTAAATTCACCAGCATGGCAGTTAAACTGTTGTCTAGATATATGTTTTGTGAGAACAAACCTTGGCTACCATAGATGAAGCCAAACACCTGACACACACTACGGATATGTTAATGCTTTGTAAGCTGCTGCTTTCAGTTCACATTTGCTCTTGAAGCTGAAGACATAATGGGCAATACTGCAGAAATGAGATGATTTCCCTTTGAACATCTTGCAATGAGGTGAGGTCACAATGTATTAAACAAAAAACTGCATTTTCAGAATATGTTGCTTGATTGAGCTCACAAAATGAAGAACAGATTGATCAATTTAACATAGAAAGTAAAATACAAAAACTTTAATCATATTCTTTTGTTTGTTTTTTTTCTCTGACTGCACTTTTGGAACAGTCACCATTAGAGCTGAGTACATAATCATTCATTCCTTTTTACCAAACAACATTTACATCAGCCTGGAAATACTTTCCATCTTTAAGAGGTTTGCTATCTGAAGGCACAGCTGCACCCAATCTTCCGTTTGACCAATCATCATCAGTGTTGCATGCAATTACATAAATGACAAAAATAAAAAATAAAACACAAAACCTTTGAGTAAATGAAACAGGTGCCTTTCTCTTGGAAACACAGAGAATAGTTTTGTAGTAAAACTTTAGCAATTAATTTAACTACAATAAGTGTTTACATATTTTTAAGAGAAGGACTGCAGTTGTGTGCTGCTATCCTTTAGTATAATTGAAGATGGAGTGAAATACTTAGGTATGAAATAAGAGATTAGTTTTTTTAGTCTGAAGAGAAAGCTCTTGGACTGTACACTACAGACTTATTCATCCATTCATGCCTTTTCTAAAAAGGAAGAAGAGAAGAAGTGCATCTGTCTATCTAATTATGTATGCTAAGGGGTCTTATGCCATATATCAGTGCTGGGTACTGTATGATATTGTAGCAGGTATGGACAGGAGAATATTTTTATTTATTGACCCATTTAAATGACCAGAGTCCAGATGTCTGTCCTAAGTATTGGATTAGCGGTAACCTTTTCTACACATCAAAGAGTGAGAGAACTGGCTTCATCTGATGGGATACCAAATGTGGCCGGCTGAATGCCAGCTCTTTTCTCGGAAGATAAGCCAAAGTTCATCTTAGACTTTGGCTTTTCTCGGGGATTAAGAATTGTTTGTTTCACAACATACCTGCTTTAATGTTTTCTGACATCAAAGTTGAATTTAATACCTCACCTGCATATTCCCAGGAGTCAGACATCATTCCATCTGATAACTATTGATCTGCAAGTCAGTTGTTGCTCCACATTAGTCAAATAACTTGCCTTGGGCTGTACAACAGAGCATAAGGAGACTAGACACAATGATCACTCTGGACAATTCTCAAAGAAGCGTATGTCTGTGTTCTTAGCCATAATCCACTATATATTTGTAATTATATTCATTTGTTACTGTTTATAGTTTTGAGTTTACTAATTAATATGTTAATTATTGGAAAACACCTCTGGTCTTTGACTCTGGTATTGAGTATTAATGCTGGAAATGTATGACCATTTTTCTCCGTGAACACATGCTGAATACTCATCCTGTAAGGTTCACCGTCTGAAAATTCATCAATGGTGAATATTCTTTAATAGCTCGACTTTGAATTACATGACATACACATTAAATTAAATTGCCTAGCCATTGAGATTTAATTCTGAAGCAAACGTTAAGGAATAGTGTTTAGACTCTGAGGTTGCATGTAAACTGTTATTCGTGTAGCACATGCCAATAAAGCTACTTAGCCCATGAGGTTTTATTATAAAGCAAATGCTAGTTAAAATGCACTTACCGTATATACTCGCGTATAAGTCGGGGTCTTGAAACCCGAGAAATCAATCATAAAATGAGACCCCAACTTATACGCCCGTACAAAAATACAACACTTAAATTTGCTTCATCTAGTCTCGCACCAGTTTCTCAGACATATTGAATTTTGTTGCAGCAGCACAGTTATCAATTTCTTTCACCACTTCAATGACTTTTAATTTAAAACCAGCTTCATATTTTCTTCTGATCAGGGAAATGCATCTATTGGGGCATCTGTTGGTGAAGAAAGATTCACGGATCTTGACTTTGCTGACGATGCTGTGATCTTCGCAGAGTCAATGGAGGCTCTGATTGGGGCGCTCGAGAGACTGAACGAGGAGTCTGAGTGTCTGGGCTTGCGAGTGTCCTGGATAAAAACCAAGATCCAGGCCTTTAATGACCTCTTGGGCACAGTTATCAGCAGTGTGTCTGTCTGCAGAGAGTGTTGACCTTGTCGAGAGGTTTACTTACCTAGGCAGTGACATTCATGTCTCTGGTGACTCTTCCTATGAAGTCAGTAGACAGATTCAGAAAGCATGGGGGGTCATGAGGTAACTGGAAAGGGGTGTGTGGTGCTCCTGATATCTCTGCAAAAGGACGAAGGTCCAAGTCTTTAGAGTCCTGGTGCTTCCTGTCTTGCTATACTGTATGGTTGAGAGACATGGACACTATCCAGTGACCTGAGACGAAGACTGGACTTCTTTGGTACTGTGTCTCTCTGGAAAATTCCTGGGTACTGTTGATTTGACTTTGTGTCGAATGAGCGGTTCCTCGCAGAGTCCCGAATAAGGCACATTACCTGCATTGTGAAGGAACGTCGGTTATGGCACTATGGCCATGTGGTTGCATTTCCCCGAGGGTGATCCGGCTCGTAAGATCCTCATTGTTGGGGACCCGAGTGGCTGGACCAGACCAAGGGGTTGCCCAAGTAATACCTGGCTGCGGCAGATAGAGGGTCATTTCCGGTGGGTGGAACTGGACCGCATGTCTGCCTGGCGGTTGCCAACTGGGATCCCAAGCTGTTTTGTCGTGTAGTGGGTGCAGCAATACACTGTACCAGTGCATGCTTACCAACTTGACTTGACTTGACTTATACAACTTACATTATAAAATACCAGAAATGACACCGTAAAATCAAGGCCCGACTTATATGCGGGAGAACTTAAATGCGAGTATATACGGTAATCCCTGAGTTTTACATATAAAATTCTTTCTAAAGGTGCAATGTATTACGTAAAGCTTTGCAAACAACATAAAACATATAGTAACTTATGATTAATTCATAACTGACAGTAAATATTGTCTTTAAATGCTAAAGTCAGATTAAGAGATCTGTACCCTTATTCCATTGTTGGTTACATTTGTAACAAAGGTAGCTTAAAGCTGGTGAAATAAACACTTCAAATACAAGAATTAATTCATAATTAATAAATGCATAAATTAATAGCCAGCTAAAAAGGCTTGCAGTGCCTTGGAATGGCAATAGGCCAGGGTGTCAGTACACATGAAAGAGTTGCAGCCTTAGTGAAAATGTAAAATGCTACCCCAGTACACTAGAGAAAATCCGGCCATTTCTCAAGATGTTGTGTACCATTACTAGATTCTAAGAGAGACTTTGAGACCACAAGGAGTTTATAGAAGGTGGGGACACCTCTTGAATGAGGGTGGCAACACATAGTCATAAGTAATGGGAAATTGGACCTCTTGTTTGGTGGGAGGCTGCACAAACACCCAGATTAGGTTTAGCCAGGTGTTGCTTTATTAGATAGGCATCCAAGTGGGCTCTATTAGAGACCTGAAGGGTGTTTCATGAAACATGCTTTTGAAATCGACTCTTTCTTAAACAAGTTTCATTTTACTATCAAGACTCAATCTGTTCTGCGAACACAAGGTGTTTCTCAAGAAGGACTTTAGGCAACCCACGATTATGTACACACTTGTGATATTTAAGCGGCCCAAGAAAGACAGATGAGAGCATCAATCATAGCATGAAAACCACAGAGGAGAGTGGAGCATCTACAGATTGAATACTCATGATTTTAAGATGAAAGAATACATGGTGTATTATAGGATAGCATAAAAGTTTAGTTTTATTTATTTGTTCTAAAATAGAAGAACATGTAACAGAGACAATGGCAAAATATACAGCAACTGAAGAAGAAATAACACATGATCTATAATAACACAAAGGAAAGGTTGTTCACGTTTAAGAAAGCAATAGTGATGGGCATTTTGATTCACTTTATTGATCCGTTGCTTTCAAACTACCTGTTTAATTGAATTGATTCTCTGATTTATTTGGTTTGTTTGATTCATTTACACTCTGGCATATATAGGATGTGTGTCCCCTCTGATTGCATCACAAATATATAATGTAATAATTAGTATATCTGATTAGTACGATTATTTTGATATGCTGTATATGCAGTACATGTGTGTATGTATATACATAATATCATTGTTTATTAATGTATATTATTAAACAATGTAGGCATAAGTTAACTCATTTTTTTCTTTTCATTTCAAACTAGGACCCCATGCCTGCTGCCATCTTTTACAGTCCAAACCTGATAATGTCACCATGTAGCTAATTGTGTAAAAACTTGGCAGTGCCCATGATCCAATCTAGAAAAATGGTAGTGCCTTGAAATCACCATCAAAATGATAAAATGTAGCAACACACAAAAAAATAAAAGTAAGAATTGCAAAAAGTGAATAACAAGATATTAACATCAGAAAACAAATATTCTTGACACACACTCTGGGATGGATTTTAAAGTTGCATTAAGGGCCAGTGCCAAACTGAGTGTGGAGTTGGGAGGTAAATTAGGATTACTGCAAAAATTCAAGTGTGCAAAGCTTGTAGCGACTTACACAAGAAAACTTGAAGCTATAATTGTTGGCAAAAGGGGTTTCTACAAATTACTAAATTAAGGGTATGAATGAGAGGCTTCAGTTTTTGATTTTTAATAGATTTGCAGACCTTCCTGAAAACATGTTTTCACTTTGTCATTACAGGTTATTCAGTTGTAGATTGACAGACAAATGAATCCATTTAAAATTAAATCTACAACAGAATGAAGTGTGCAGATAGTGACGGGGTCGTAATACTTTCTGAATGTGGTGTAGGTGTAAGGAACAGGGGAGAAGAGGATTTGTTGTGCCTCCTAATAGAAATGGGTTACAACCTGTAGAATCAGGCAGAGAGGCCATAGGGACTGTGATTTTTTCAGATTTTTAATATATATCTAAGTTGTGTTTTTTCAGTAAAATACTCCTGGGTTGTAGGATCACTACAGGTAGAAATATTATGTTAATACATGCATATACCTTTATTTTGCTTACTTAAAAACACTAAAATAAAATTAAAACATTTTTGAAAAAAGAAAAGAGAACTGCTTAGTTCATGGAAACACTTTAAGGAGTGATGTTTGACTTTAAGCATTCTGCTGCTGTTTCGTACACTATGAGGATGGCATGCCCCATCATTTGAGAACGGTCCCTTTCTCGTTTCTGTGTAACGTTTTTTATGGCTCTTTTATTTCTCGGTTTGTCTTGTCAATTGGCTGCTTTATCATGCGCATTCTCAATTGTCAGCACTTCTGCTTAAAAAAATCTTTTTTCCTTCTGATCAATATTTCTATTCTGTGAGATTAATAGATAAATTATACAATATGTAATGTTGGGAAGCATTTCAAAGGTTTGCTAAACTGGTAGTTGATAGGTAAAGTATGTGTGTGAATCTGCAGGAGTGACTATTCTGTACAAAGTTCCTTGCCTGATTTGGAAAATTTTAACAGAAGTAAAATGAAACAGAATATGATGGCAGCATTGATACACAGCAGACTGTAGTTGTTCTTTGCTGCATGACCAGTTTAAGATTGAGAGCAAAGATTTTTTTTGATTTCAAAAAGAGATTATGTATTGTGTTTTTTGTTGTCTTTATAATAAACAATTATAATAAAAAATTGTGTCAACTTCCAATCGACACACATCATTTTATATATGAATATAATAGTAAATTTGGCCTTTTCCAGAAACACTTCCAATAAATACATAAATAGATAACTAAATATATATATATATATATATATATATATATATATATATATATATATATATATATATATATATATATATACACAGTGTATGTTCACTCATGGAACACACCAGAATGACTTAAAAGGAAAAAACTTAAAAAGAAAGAAAACTTGGCTGTCCCAGTCCCAGGAGTCCCCGCAGTGTTTCTTGACACACTTCTGCTTTAGTTGGCTGAAAGTCCTCAGTGTTGGTGTGTCAGAGAGAGGATGTGCAGCATTTGTTGATAATGGCACTCAGTTTTGTTTTAATTCTCTTCTTTGCTGCTACCTCCAGAAGAGTCCAGATTGTGTCCCACGACTGAGTCTGCCCTTTTAATTAACTTGTTGATTTGGTGGGTTTCACTTGAAGTGATGTTACCAGCCCAGCACACCACAGCATAAAGAATCACACTGGTCATTGGAGAGTTGTAGAAGATTAAAGAAATGCAGTCTCTCAAGGGAAAAGTGCCTGCTCTACCCTTTCTTATATAGTCCCTCTGTGATCCAAGACCAGACTAACCTGTCATTGATGTTGACCCCGAAGTACTTCTAGTAGTGGACATCTCTGAATCTAATCCCTGAATAGTGACTGGACATAGAGGCTGTTTAGTGTGATGAAATTCAATAGCTGAAGGTCCTTGTTTTGTTGATGTTAAGATGCCGACAATTCTGTTTGCACCAAGAAACACGTTTCTCCACCTGACTACAATACCCTGTCTGATGCCTCTTATCAATACACCCTTTAAGTGCAGAATCAACTGAGAATTCTGCAAGTGACAGGACCTGCTGTTGTATTTATAGTCTGAGGTGTACAGAGTGAAGAGAAGAGGAGGCAGGACTGTTCCTTATGGTGCTCCAGTGTTGATCACATCCATATCAGAAACACAGTCCTTGAGTCTCACAAAGTGCAGTCTGCCTGATAGTCCATCATCCAGGACACTGATAATGGTGTTTTGTATTTATTTTATATCAGCATCTTCTTGCAGGTATTACTGAATTTTAGCACTCTTATGTGCTTTTCAATATCATGAATATACCTAGTATATTGTTTTGTGGTTTTGACCTTCTGTAAACCTTTTGTATTTTTATATTTATTGTTTCATTGCCATTTTGTTTACTTATCAGCATTGCCATTTGTTTACAGATTACCTGGGTAGTGACACAGATATGTGTGACCGGTGACATAACAAAGGTGATGGAAGAAAATGTTGTTGAGTTAGGTAATGTCTCTATCCTAGAGTACACATATCTTTTGCAGTTCAGAGTTCTAATTTTGTTTGTACTTTGGTGACAACGTTTGGCTCGCCTTTTTAACTTTAATTTTTGTTTCATATCTTATGATTTTGGAGCTCACAATTTTGAAATCCTGATTATGATCTTTGCTTGCCCTCTGACTTAATCTCTGTTTCTGTTTCTTTTTCTCATCTTGTGCTTTTTTACATCTTAAGACACCAATAGCAACTAAAATGATTTTAAAAATAGAAAATGTAGTAAGTAGATGAAAAACATTTTTAAAATTTTGAATAGTTTTGTAACATACATTTCTCTGGAGGCAATGAATATTATAGTATTTGAGTTTTGCCAGAAGGTAAAGAATGGCAGAACACTATGTCATTGCAAATAGGACCAGAACAAGTATGAAAACTAAGCAAAGGTTAAAACATAGGAGATCAGTAATAATAGTGCTAAAATTACAAAATAAAATACATAATCCAAAACCTGAGTGAGTAAGTTCCTAACTATAATTCTTCAAGAGCACTTGCAAAAGGTTAGAGAATGTGTCCACAATCTTGGATGCTGTTTAACGCATGGAGTCGGCTTCTAAAGTGTTAACTTGGCTTCTGAGACCAGGCCACTAGCAACAGACAATCTTAAATATAAATGTCTACGTGTGGAAGTGTGTGTGTCTGTCCGGCCTGGAAGTGAGAGGTGAAGTTGGGGTAAGGGCTCGCCTCCAAGGAAACAGAAAACTCGCTTAGCTGCTAATAACACAAGTGGGGCCAGAATGTCAGCAAAACAAAACCTCAGAAGAGAGACAAAGTCGCTTAGCCACTAACATCAGCAAAATGGTTTCCCTTTCACTTTTCCTCCCACCGCTAATGTAGAAGCAACGAGAGCACGTCAGCAAAACAAATCCTCCTAGGAGAGAGACACCCAGAGTTGTTCCTTTCAATTACCTGACATCTGTACATTTCAAATTTTTTTCTGACAATTTCAATAGTTTCTAGGACCCCGGGCTTTTTACAGTACGGGCTTACAGAGCTAGTTATACAATAAAAACATACATTTGATTTGAGTCTGTAACACCTGGTGTAAATGTTTACTTCTTGTAAGAACAAAATAATTTTTTGATAAAAATTCAATTTACTTCAATAGAAATTAGATTCATTCATTCATTCTTAAAAAACTATTATATAAGTACAGAAAAAAAAATCAGAGAGGTAATATTTTTTTTAGTAATGCAAGTATAGCAATTTGTGTGTAAATTGTCTCAAAATGATTTGCTTAGATAAAAAGACCCATGGAGGATGAAATGTATAATTTCCCTTTTTAAAATCCAGGGACAAACCAAAGTTCCTTTATAGGGTAGCCAGAAATTTCTTTTTCTTAGCACAGTAACAATGTTCTAATAAAATTGGACAGTGACCCCATTTTGTTTCTTCTAAACATTTGGAGTGTGCTGGTTTATGAGTACAGATTAGGTCTAATCTGTAGACCTAATCAAATCTGGATGCAAATGTGTATGTGGTGAAAATGATACATACTGTACACATTTCTTGATAAAACTGTTTAAATAAATTGGTTGCCAGATCATCTGAATTAGAAAATTCTCTAGACCAGCATGGCATCACAGATGCTAGAGTTACAACTTAATAGCTCCAACAGATTATCACTATTAATGTACAATTCACACTTGACCACTCCATATGGCGGGTTTGTCTTTGGGTTCTACAATTTTCCTCCAAGACATGTATTGTTTAATCTACCCTGTCCTTGTGTGAGTGAATGAATGCAATTAGACTGTCACCACATCCAATAATTGAGTCACACCTTAACAAGAAGTAGAAGAAGATGTTTCATTTATATAGCACTTTTCGAAACACTCAAAGCACTTCACACATAGATGGTCGAGCCACTTTGACCATCACCAATGTGTAGCATCCACCTGGATAATGTGATGGCATCTATTTTTGCCCCATTTTGCACCAGACCTTAGTTTTTATGTGGTAATAGAGGATAATTATAGGTCAGAATGACCAGGCAGTGATGGGCAATTTAGCCAGGATGCTGGGAAACACTGTACTATTTATGAAAGATGTCCAGGGATCTTTCATAACCACAGAGAGTCAGGACCTCTTTTTTTCATCTCATCTGAAGCACAGCCATTTTTGCAGCGCAGTGTCCCTGTCACTGCACTGGGATCCAAACACAGAATATAGGATAAGCGCCCCCTGCTGGCCTTACCAACACCTCTTCCAGCAGCAACTCAAGCTTATTCCTAGATGGCCACTTATCCATGTACTGTTTAGCTTCAGTTGGATAAGATGATTGGAAGTGCATGTGGTATGGCTGCTGGCTATAATACTGCTGTAATTGAAAACTGGGAGGGGAGGTGGAGTTTTAGGATTACGGTTAGGGTTATGTTCCTTAAATGAACAAATACAGTCCTAGTAATAGGGTTAATGTGCAATCTGAAGTTTAGGTCCTAGTCCACAATAAAGCCTAAAGTCTTTGTTTCCAACTTTTAATGCAAAGTGATCAAATGTATTTCTAAAACCCTCACTTATTTTATTTTGGCAACAACTATGATTATGATTTCTGTGTTTTCATTTTTTAGCTAGAGGATATTATTACTCATCCATTCAGAAACTCAAGAAAAACATTGCATCAGAGTGAAGAGAGCTCCTGGGTCACGAGGTGATGTTCATAAGTAAAGCTGAGTGTCATCTAATTAGCGGTTGTAGTTCATCTTGTAATTTGACAAAACAGGGGCATGTAGGTTGAAAATAATAGTGGGCTCAGAATAGATCCCTGTGATATCATATATACAGTATCATGGATCCCTGAACTACAATCACCAGAACTAACAAATAATTTACTGTGTTACAAAAAGATTAAAACCAGTTTAAGACAGTATCAGAGAGAGCCACCCATTGGCTAAGATGAATTATGAGAATACCGTGGTCTATGGTGTCAAATGCTGTGCTCATGTCTAAGAGAATAAGAACAGATATGTTACCTGTGTCGGCATTAATTGCAAATCATAACTATTTTAACCAATGCAATTTCTGTACTATGATTTGGTCTAAAACCAGAAACTTATCAAGGATAGAATGTTAAAGATAGGTCTACAATTTTCCAAGAAAGAGGAATCAAGATTTTTTTTTCTTGAGCAGAGGCTTAACTACTACATTCTTCAAAGATTCTGGGAAGTCCCAAGCCTCTAATAAAAAGTTAATTACATCAAGTACACTGTCAATTACAACACCAGAAACCCCTTTGATAAAGCCCATTAGGCCTGGGTCAAAGGCACAAGTGGAAGGTTTTAATTGAGTAATTATTCTACTAAGGGAGAACAAATTTGGTATCGTAGAGAACCACACAAACCACTTACGTAATGCAGTAATTGTTTCCATGAATTGTATCTGGGGAAGCTATGGGGTGTAAAGGAGGGGAATACAATTGAAATTACCACTTTCAAGGTGTATTTGAAACAATAAATTAATGATTAACTAAGGTCACATGGAGCATTTTGAAAATTTGCTAAAGCTTTTGAAATGATGATAACAATAGGGGTTGGAATTTTGTGCAAATGTAACTAAAAATAGTTAATTATTTACCAGGCTCTGCTACCCTCAACTGATTATTTTAAGAAGGACAGTTTAAAAATTACAGTAATACTTTTTAAATGCAAGTTAATCAAATTTTTGAAGATGTTTACATTTCACAATATACCACATATCTCAATGAAAATTATATGGACTGACAATCAGTCAGACAGGCATGATGGTAATAATAAGTGCATTGTAACTTATGTAAACCCACCTTAAAAAAGACAAAGTTATACACTTACTCTGATAACTTAATCAATTTTAAAGTCAACCATTTCTTGTTTATTTTGTAGTTCAAATATTCCACATATCAGATATTAAATTTTGATATTTCTTTTATTGCAGTCAAGAAAGTCTAAAGCTTCCTGTCTGTGTCCTGTGATGGGATGAGTGTCTCATTCTAAGTTGTCTGGTTGGTTTCTGCAAACAGAAAAGCTAAAAGTGACGCTGTAGTGGAACAAATGGGTTCAAAAAATGGAAACACAGATGGAAAGGTGGACTTTATTCTTGTCTGACTTCTGCCTCACACAGAATGGTAGCTGTCAATCTCAGGGTGTATACCTTGTCACGTCTGGGTTACAGGGTTGATCAAAAGAGAGATTGAAGAGGTCCGAGCACACAAATCTTTTATTTTGGTGCTTGGAGGAACAACACTCAAACTTTATTAATAATGGGAGCCATTATTCAAACACACAGTTTTTGCGCAACTCCGTTTCTCCAACTCTATTTCTTGACCTCAAAAGAACCCATAGGTGTCTTCCTTGAGTGGATTTGGCTGCAGGGAAAGAGACATAGCAGGGGCTGGGATCAGGTCAGATGAAGTCCTCACAGGACAGAGTGAGAGAACAGAACAGGTGAGCTGTTCCATAGATAAACCTTAAAATCACATACAAATCTGCCATTAAGCAGACACAAAGATTCACTTTTCCTTTGTTTTTGGGGAAATGCACACAATAAACCCATATACAGTGTTTATTCCATAATTCAAAAGATATTCCATGTCAATGATAAACCTGTACCACACTACAATTTGATAAGACCGCATTAAAGTAACAGAACGGCTACAGCTAAATCAAATCTCTGCATTAGCATATTTAAACACTCTCTTATTGGTCTCATCAATAACTAAGGACAGTCTGATGCAGCAATGTCTATATATGGTGTGCTTTGAAAGCTGATTGGCTTCTTTGAAACTTTTGAGCAGCACCATTGAGCTCAAAGCACTTTAAATATTTCTCCTGAAGACTTCTCTTAACCATGAGCTGCAACTGATAAATGCAATCAATGGAGCAGAAACTACACAATAATCAGTATTTCATGCACATTTCTATTTCATTACACTCTCTTCCAATAAAGTACAAGAAACAACAAGTCTTCTGAACAGAAATCTAATTTTGAAGAGTAAACAGTAAGTCTGTAAACAAATAATTAGAATACTAGATAACAGGACTGTAGGTTTATCCTTTCGGAAAATCAATATTTTAGAAATAGGAAAAACATTAGCATGCAATTAGCTATAAGGGAGCCATTATTTGACTCATTAGTAATGACAATATCACAGATAAGTAGGACTTTGGTTGGGTATTTTAAAAGCTGTTTTTTTATTTTAATTGTCCTTTATTGTTTGGCCTAAAGTTAAAATCTTTTAGCAACATGGTGTGACATTTACGGACACTTTGACTGACACTTATGTGAGGATATGGTCATATTAAATTATATAGAGTCAACTGCTTTTTAACTGATGAAGAAAATGAATATTGAGTGAGTTAGTGAAGGAGAAATCTACTGAGTTAATGACTGAGTGAAGAAGCTAGCGAACAAAGGAGTAAAGTAGAATAAATGAGTGAAGAGTGAGTGACCAAGTAAGTGACTATGTTATTGATGGAACAACTGCAACTTTATCAGAACCTGGCCATCAAAACTGTGTCTGGACAACCATGGAGCAAAGTCTGTGTGACCATGGTAAGCATGAAGTGGTAGAAACAGAAAGGACCTTTCGTTGCCTAACTACAAGAAAAATCAGGATTAAGTATATCCACAAATTTATTTGCGATTTTTATATCTAAAATAACACATACATTTATCCATTATTGAACTTGTTTCATCCAGTTATGGGTAACAGAGGACCAGAGCATATCCTAGCAGCATGATGGGTATGGCTGGTATTAACCCATGCAAGAAAATGACATTTGCTCATACCAAGGAAATTTAGATTGACCGATTAACCCAACTCCTATCAGTAGCTAAGGTACATCTGTATGTTTGAAATCCTTTAACTGTTTTCAGACCCTAGTTTTCCATGTTAATACCAGAAAAATATTAATAAAAGCCAAAATGCATATGACAGAGAGATGCTGTGAGGGTTCCACCAAAAATCTTAGTCAGACAGAGAGGCCAAGTTCAAACAATTAAGCATGAATTGTTCATGGTAGCAAATTGTAGCCAAAATGTAAACCAAACAATGTAGTCAAAATTATCAATTGTTTCAGCCAAAACTATGTCAATATTGTGGTGACCTGCATGAGAATGAGAAACAGGAGATAGAACAAGGTTGTTATAAACAAGCCACAGTCAAAACCAGGAGTCAAAGAATCTAATCAATAAGGACGTGAACAAAATAGGTCAAGAAACACATAGAGAGAATCAGTAACCAAAAAGTTGTGTAACCAGAGCTGAGATGTAGAACAAATATTGTAGACAAACTCGAAAAGAATTCGTAACCAGAGAAACTTTTAACAACAATAGTAATACTGGAGTTATAGGAAAAATGGACAAATTTGAATAAACCAAGAAGTACAAGGGACTGACGTTTATGCTCCTTGACCTATAATGTCACACCGTTCGTGATCCCTGATGTCACTCTTAACAAACATAGCAGCCATCAATATTAAAGCCCCACATTGGATGTCGACCATAGAAAAAGCAAGATAGCACAAAAAATAACTAACATAAGGAAAGGTGTGCTGAAACAATAAATGTGAACACTGGATTTGTCGTTCTTTAAAAAAAAAAAATAAAGATATTTACATTATTTTTTAGACCCTCAAAAGTGGTTCTTCTTCTTCTTCTTCTTCTTTCAGCTGCTTTCATTAGGGGTTGCCACAACGGATCATCTTCTTCCATATCTTTCTGTCCTCTTGCATCTTGCTCTGTTACACCCATCACCTGCATGTCCTCTCTCACCATACCCATAAACCTTCGCTTTGGCTTCCTCTTTTCCTCTTCCCTGGCAGCTCTATCCTTAGCATCCTTCTCCCAATATACACAGTATCTCTCCTCTGCACATGTCCAAACCAATGCAATCTCGCCTCTCTGACTTTGTCTCCCAACTGTCCAACAATGTACTCATTTCTAATCCTATCCATCCTTGTCACACCCAGTGCAAATCTTAGCATCTTTAACTCTGCTACTTTCAGCTCTGTCTCCTGCATTCTGGTCAGTGCCACTGTCTCCAACCCATATAACATAACTGGTCTCACTACCGTCCTGTAGACCTTCCCTTTCACTCTTGCTGATACCCGTATGTCACAAATCACTCTCCACCCATCCCACCCTGCCTGCACTCTCTTTTTCACCTCTCATCCACAATCCCCATTACTCTGTACTGTTGATCCCAAGTATTTAAACTCATCCACCTTCGCCAACTCTACTCCCTGCATCTTCACCATTCCACTGAACTCCCTCTCATTTACACACATGTTTTCTGTCTTGTTCCTACGGACATTCATTCCTTTCCTCTCTAGACAATATCTCCACCTCTCCAGGGTCTCCTCAACCTGCTCCCTACTATCACTATAGATCACAATGTCATCAGCAAACATCATAGTCTACAGGGACTCCTGTCTACTCTCGTCTGTCAACCTGTCCATCACCATTGCAAATAAGAAAGGGCTCAGAGCCGATCCCTGATGTAATCCCACCTCCAACTTGAACACATCCATCACTCCTACCGCAGATCTCACCACTGTCACACTTCCCTCGTACATATCCTGTACAACTCTTACGTACTTCTCTGCCACTCCCGACTTCCTCATACAATACCACAACTCCTCTCGAGGCACCCTGTCATATGCTTTCTCCAGATCCACACAGACACAATTCAACTCCTTCTGGCCTTCTCTAAACTTCTCCATCAACATCCTCAGAGCAAACATTGCATCTGTGGTGCTCTTTCTTGGCATGAAAACATACTGCTGCTCACTAATCATCACCTCACTTCTTAACCTAGCTTCCACTACTCTTTCCTATAACTTCATGCTGTGGCTCATCAATTTTATTCCCCTGTAGTTACTGCAGTCCTGCACATCCCCCTTATTCTTAAATATCAGCACCAGTACACTTCTTCTCCATTCCTCAGGCATCCTCTCACTTTCCAAGATTCCATTAAACAATCTGGTTAAAAACTCCACTGCCATCTTTCCTAAACACCTCCATGCTTCCATAGGTATGTTATCTGGACCAACGGCCTTTCCATTCTTCATCTTATCCATAGCTGTCCTTACTTCCTCCTTGCTAATCCGCTGCACTTTCTGATTCACTATCTCCACATCATCCAACCTCTTCTCTCTCTGGTTTTCTTCATTCTTCAGCCTCTCAAAGTACTCTTTCCATCTGCTCAACACACTCTCCTCACTTGTGAGTACGTTTCCATTTTTATCCTTTATTACCCTAACCTGCTGCACATCTTTCCCAAAAAAAAAGCTGTCCTTTTTCTGCCTCCTAAATTTGCAATGTATTTGTTGTGATTTTTATCCAAATCTTGGATGACTCATAGTGGGTGCCACCATCTTAAAGCCTAAATGTAACGACATCACACATAATGGCAACCAGGACATGTGATTAGCAACGGGAGTCTGTATCTATAAACAATACAAGAGCAGCAAGTTGCTGGGCAGTGTAGATGTTAAATACAAACTATTTGAAAAAATAATTTATGGCATTAAAAAACTGGAACAAAACAGAGGTTCATGACATCACAAATCAACACCAGTCTTCATGGTTTATGGTCTGGAACTGCTGCCTTAGTAATTTGAATTTGAATGTGATTGAAGCCTTCCTTCCAACAAGCAGCCCTCTATTTCATATCTGCCATCCATCTCGACACCTCACTATGAAACCTGCATTCTGTTAATTGAAAATGACAAATACCCAGCCATTAGAGCTTATATGTTTTAATGTGCTTTAATGTATATGGCTTTCCCAACACTTTTTCTCCCACTTTACACAAAACTCTTCCCACCATTCATTTATAGATGAGTTATGCTGGTTTCTAAGTTGTCATTCTCTAAGGCATCACCATTTACTGTAACTATTGGTGTTACCTTCTTTGGTCTTCGTTTTATACTCCTTTAGACTCTGCAGCCCATTAACACTGACTTAAAGGAAACGAGATGCTACAGAAGTGAGGATGTTGAGATAGATGTGTGGAGTAACAAAACTTGATCACCTCAGGAATGATAGAATCAGAGATACAGTTAAAGTTGTGGAAATCTCAAACAAAATACAGTAAAGAAGGTTAAACTGATTTGGGTATTAAGTAGTGAGGTAGACAATGTTGGGAGAAGAATCATAGACAAGGAAATGGTGTGATGGAGGAGAAGGGAATGACCAAAGAGAAAGTGCATGGACTGTGTGAATTGGGACCTAAGAGAGAAAGGGGTATCAGGTGAGGAACTGTACAACAGCGTGGAGGAGGCTGGTCCAATAGAGCATTCCAACACAAAAGTGGGAAAAGCTGTAGATGGAAAAGAAGATTCTGTTTCTGACTTCTGGTATTGGCAATGTTGAAATTCACCACAGTGTTTTTTGATGTAGTCATTGTTGACTTTGTTCGCCAAATATTTTCCTGGAAATTTGCAGTGTAGTTAACTTAGATGAACATTTTCTCCCAGCACCCCATGATGCTTTCCAAGGTTTGCGTAACATCACAAAGCTGTAGCAACCATGCACAGAACTTTCATGTGTACTGTAAGATCTGTGCCTAATCTGCTTTGAGTATGTGTGATGTTAGAACCCGAGCCAGCTAATCTGCACTCTGCATGTGTTAAAAAAAGTGCAGTGTTTTTATTTGAGGGGTACATTAACAGAACATAATAAGGATATTATGAGTACTCCCACAGGATATATAACACTAATCCCTGTGCGCTCGCTCAATTTCTAGTCTAGCACCACATGGCTAATTAAGGATAATTAGTCAGTCATAACAAGCCTTAAAGAAGCCCTCCCCCTCCTTATGTCAGAATGAGACTCTGTGAAATAATAATAACATAAGATTGATTATTATTTACAAGGTGTTTCTATCTTCTTGATGTAAGAAAAAGTATCTGCACAGACAGACATTTCAGCTGCACCTGGAGCTACGACTTCAAACAATGGAGGAAGCCAGTCCCAAGCTGCCACTTCATGGCACAGTCAGTGTGTGCCCCAAGATTGTGAGCATTATTATTTCTATTTTTTTTAACTTATTGCTAGTTTGTGAGCATTAGTTGTATTTTGTTTGTCCATATTGTTCCGGCTGTGCCTTTTGTTATTTGAGGCACTGCGGCAGTGAATTTAGTGGGGTTTTCTCATCAGTAGTATTGACCCTTGCCTGTTTGTTGACTATGTCCATTTTTTCCTTTACATTGCTCATAAACTTTTTACTACCTTTTTCACTCAGTACATAGATAAGAGACCCAAAAAAATATTTTCTGCAGACATAATCTAATGATACAAATAATGATTAATACGTAAAAAGGCCTAGTGGTCAAAACAAATGTCAGACTGAATTATTCAGAACCAACTAGACCAAAGTAGAATTCCAAAACGAAGGGTAAAGATTGGAAACACTGAACTCTGAAAGCAAAAACGTAAGCCTTACACTCATGTAATAGAGACAGCGGGGCTAGAGTGAAGAGCTTTAGCCAGGTTCCAGACACCTTCCATTACCTGACTGCCCCAGTGTCTGTTGCCATTTAACATTAATCACACTGCAAAATGCATACCAAAAGTTAAATCTGAGACTTTGACTTTTGAATTTGGACCAGTAATGACCTCACCTTCTCCATCAATTCCAGTTTAATGCAATCATGCACTCACCTTCTTTTGTCTCATCTCTCATCAATAAACCCACCTTTAAATAATGTCTTTATTGTTTATCTCAATACCCTGGCATGCACACTTAAACCAGGACTTCCAGACTGCAGTGCATGAGTGGCACCTTGATGTCTGGTTGTACACCCAGTGCAGTGTGCTGATATCTGCTCATAGACGCATTACTTGCTGAAGGTGTCCATCAAGGCCATAATGTAAGTTGTTCCAGTACTGTCATTAGTGGATGTGCAATTTAAAAGCTGTTTTTTAGCAATTTAGTATGACATGTCAAACTCCAATGCTACCACATTCAACAATATGATAATATGCAAAGATTGCATCTAAAGAGCAGGAGGCTAAAGGTTAAAATATTTTCACATCATTGAACAGCACATAGCTGGGTTGCAGAAAAAAAAAATCCATTTATAAATCTCCTAACCGACATTAAAGAGGTAGTGTTGTCAGCACCAATTTGTGATTAGAACACGTGCAGAGTGAAAATGCCTTTTAACTCATGCAAAACCGTAATAAGTAGCCCATTCCCTCAAAATAATGTTAAACAAGCAACCTTGAAAAAGAATGAGTTTGTCAAACGAAACCTTAAGATTTGCAAAATTTCTTGCACCCATTTATCAGTCTAATTCATTGACTGCAGCGTTTTTTTTTTTCTTTCAGCAGTGTGTTTATTGAATGCATCCATCTTTCTCCCGCTGAAGCTTTAGACACAGACTGATTGCCAAAACCAAGAGATTTAAGGACTTTCAGAGCCCAGCAGAACGAGGCTGACAGTTCTTAATTCTTCTTAATGCTAACTGCTATTCGTCTCTACTTTTCTACCAAGCAGGGCTTGAAAGATGGAAGGTTAAAGGCCAGGATCGCATGAGAAATGGTTTCTCTGTACATTGCTATGAAATGCTTGTTAAATATCTTCAGAGAGCTGAGCCTCCTATTAAGACCCTTAATAAAAGGAGAAAAATGAATAAAAATGACTTGAATGTATTTCTGTTGCGCTTTGAGGGATTTGAATTACTTGACAGGAAAGTAACAAAGCAGTGGTTCTGGCTTTTAGCTATACAAATAAACCTAGCATTTTCTAAGCGTTATTATCATGTATCCTGTCATCTTCTTAGATTCTTATGTTTACTTTCAGTTTAAAATTGTTCTGCAGCATTACAAAAAAAAAAAAAGTATAAATAACGGATTGCAATTATTCAGGACAGAGACTGATGTCTGCTGCGTGCGCTGTCCTAAACTCCATCTGAAGGCTTACAGTCATCGTCTCAGAGGAAGGAAAGCAAAACTTAAAATTTGGTGAGCTAATTTCCAGCACTTACAACCAATGTATCTGGAGGAACGGTAGCTAAAAAGCATTAATGATGTTTGCAGAGGCAGCTTATCTATTTCATTTGTAATACAGTAATAGAAATATATACATTCTTTTGAGTCAACTACACCCAAACCCAGAATTTCAGGAACAACAGTCTCCATATCTAAGACAGCATTTAAGGTTGACAATTAAGGATAACAGAGGATTTAAATATCTGGCATCAGATGAGAAGAAAAAAAAAACTTAATCCTTTGCCAAACTAGATGGAAGGTCAGATACTGTAGAATCATCTAAAATTGTTAAAAAGGGACTTGGACAGCATACAGGCTTGGGCAGACTTGAGGCAGATGAAATTTAATGAAAGTTAATATAAAGTATTACACGTAGGAAGTTAAAATGTTAGATTTGACAACAAAATGGGAGGTCTGAAATTTGAAAGTACACCTTTTGAGACGGACCTGGGAGTCATAATGGATTGCAGTCACCTGCAGGAGCAAGTGTTCTGATAGGAGTCAGCCCCGACTGGGACAAAAAGTGACGAAACACAGAGTCTTTGAATTGGCAGTTGTCACAAAAAGGTAGATGATTTATACAACAATCCTTTAAAACAATTCTGATGCTGATATGTAGAGTGTTAAATGTTAAAAAAAACAATAATAATCTCAAAAAGCAAAATATATCCACAACAAATGAAAAGTGAAAAAAAAAATTCCATACAACAATTACAAGGCTGTTACCCTGATTATACAATACTCAGTCCAAGGTTAGACTGCAACCTTAAAACATCCAGAAAAAAGATGGCTCTACAGACACAAAAAACACCCTGAAAATCAAGAACTTTAATAAGTTTAATAAGCCAGACATTGAGCCACCCAACCTCTCTCAAGCTACAGTGCACTCAGCCTTCTCACTCTTTCCTTTTTACAAGCACGACTCTCCCAGCATCAGGTTAACTGACCCCTTCTGGATGATTTATAAAGAGCGTGCCATTTACCCACATTCTACCCCAAAACATGACAAACCTAACCACATCTGTACGTTCATTAGGGGTACAGTGTACAGAGGTGATCAAGACAGCTAATAGGATGTTAGGTTATAGCACAACATGTAGCGTACAAATCAAAGAAGGTTATACTTAAATATTGTAAACAATCAGCCTCAACACAGACAGATACGCAGACCAACAATGTCCCCAAAATGCACAGTTTATTTTCTGCTCTGTTTTGCAGCATACACAGTGCACAAAGCACCACAATAAACTCACAGTCCTTTTCTTTCTCTTCTATTTTCTTTCCATTTATCTTCTCCTGCCGCCTACACTCCTCCACGCAAGCTCTGCCCACCACCTCCCGACTCCGGCCCTCAGAATGGAGTGAGGTGGCCTCTTTTATAGTGCACCCAGAAGTGCTCCAGGTGCACTCTGATCTTCTTTCAGCAGCACTCCCGAGTGTGGCGGAAGTACTGTAAGTGTCTCTGGAAGTACTCCACATGTTCCCGGATCCTCTTCTGGCAGCACTTCCGGGTATGGCGGAAGTGCTGTAGTCCATGTACCCCAACAGGGTTGAGCCTCCCAGCTCCAAGCCCGTGCCCCTGATGCAATCCAGGGAGGATGCCCTCTCGTGTCCCGAGGGAGGTATTGTTGTGGATATGTCCTCTCCCCTGGTCCTTCTATCACCGAGGCTTTCTGGCTGGGAAAGGGTCCCCACGGTCTGCCACAGTATATATGAAATACACTATTGAGGCACAAATGTACCACCAGAAATGTTAGAAAGTTTCCCTTCATGCAAAAAGCCATAGATACATGGAATAAATGACAAAGTGGTTTGGTGCAGAGCAGGACTTTAGGGACCTTCAAATGTCAACTTCATTTTATTTTGGAAAATCTAGATGAATAGAATGGATGAGCTTGTTGGGCTGATAGGCCTGTTCTTGTCACAGTTGTTCTAATGATCCAGTTTTAAGACAAAACTAATGTTTAGAATAAGCAGTAAGTCAAAATATGATTCATTTAGGCCAAGAGTTGCCCACCCTATAGCAGGTACCTATTTATATAGTTATCATGTTTCAGCCAGTATTTCTTGCCAAGCTGGGGTGCTGGGTACAGAGTTGTGTTTCTTGTCTGTTTTGTAATTTTGTACCATCTATTTTTATTATGTACATTTTTCTTTATGTTTATTCATAATTGAAAAAGGTCTAGATTATGTCCTATGTGTTTGTGGGTGGTTCCTCAAGGAACACCTGCTATTCACCACCAGGAACTG
Organism: Erpetoichthys calabaricus; assembly: GCF_900747795.2. Classification (NCBI taxonomy): domain Eukaryota; kingdom Metazoa; phylum Chordata; class Cladistia; order Polypteriformes; family Polypteridae; genus Erpetoichthys; species Erpetoichthys calabaricus. The sequence continues at coordinate 302,560,425 of NC_041395.2, read as the reverse complement.
CCCTCCACCCTATATATTAATTTTGAACGTACTAGGAAGTGGAGTGTTATTTATGTTTTGCTGTGCCTTATTGCTTTTCATGATTTCCTGGATTTTTGAACCTGTGTTCTTTTTTTGAGTTCACCTTTGGATTCTGTATTGGGCCTTTGTTTGCAGTGGATTGCCTTGCCTTTTGAGGCAGTTATTTTTGTGCTCTTAGTACCTTCTTGGATACTTAGCCTTTGTTTAAGATGAACCTTTTATCTTATAAAGATTTTTCTGGGCCCATTAGTTTCTTGCTGGGGTTTGAATGGTAATTCCCCACCCAAGAGGGCAAAAGTATTTTTCAACTTTTGCGGTTTTGGAACTCCTGAGTCTCGACAATAGTGATATACTGTACATGCTAGTTTCCGTAAAGTGTGCAGTAATCATTCAATGTTACTCTACTCTCTATGTCCATTGCTGATAAAAGTAAATGACCAATGAGTTTCATAAGGTAAAGGGTAGTAAAAGCATTCTAGAATTTAAATTTTGAAACTTTTCAAAACTGTCTCTGAACTTATGGAATGGAGTAACACAGGAATACTTCCTGATTGTATTTATGCATGTTGAATTAGCTGTACACAATAATTTGGCAAGGTTAAAATAGCTCATACTATTTAAATATTCCTTGCTGAGGGCTCACATCACGAAGCATCTCAGTTTACAGTTTTGCACAGCGGCAGTCCTATGATGAGTAGCTCAGAAGCAGCTTCTTATAACTTTCCGCTAAAGGAGAACTGCACAGAGACTGCTTCTATAAGCACTGTGAGTTAAGTGCTTCCTGGTGACGTTAGCTGAGCTCTCTCTGTCAGCCGCCACCTTTTCTGTTCAACACCACTACTACGCACTTCCCATCCACAGTGAAAATCCCACTCTTGTCGTCAACAGAATTGCTGGGAACTCACACCAAGAAGTATCTCAATTTGCAGATTTGCACTATGGTAACTGTCGTGGTCAGCCACAAACCCATGATGTCTGGCTCAGAAGCTTCTTCTCACACCTTACACTAAAGAACTCCTTGCGTCGAGTACCCAGAAACTGCTTCTTACCAACATAAGTGCAGTGCTTCCTGGTGACATCAGAAGGGCTCTCTCTCTCTCTGTCTGTCTCTCAGTCCATGCCTTTTCTGTGCATCAATTCTACTACACTCCACCCATGTACAGTGCAGATCCCACCTTTTAAGTAAAGTGTATTACTATGGACTCACATCTCAGAACACCTAAGTTCACAGGTTTACATCATGGTAAATGTCAATGGCCAGCCACAAACCCACAACATCTAGCTCAGAAGCAGCTCCTCAAAGCTTACGCTAAAGGAGTTCTCATGAATTTAGACTGAGAGAAACTTAAGTGTTTCATACCTAGGGATGAAACTTGGATAAACCTCTCTGATCCAGAGTCCAAAAAACACTCAAAACAATGAAAGCATAGTAATTCTCAAACACCAAAACAAAAAATTAAGGTCTAACTTAGTGTTGATAAGAACATTTGCTAAATTTTCTATGATGCTGAGAGTGCACTCAATATTGAATACTTTATTCAGATAACTGGTCAGCCTGGAAGAGTGATGAGGAATGTTGCCATCTTCCTTAACAGTAATTCTGAGTCATACTTCATCACTAGAGCCTCAGTACCACTTTTACTCTCCTAAATTTTCAGCAAAGTACTAGGGGTTCAAGATACACAACACCTGCAGTACACACAGACTCCTTCAGACCAGTCGCACAGTCATCCTTACAACCCCTACTACCTCAGCACTTTCAGAATTGGAAAGAGCAAAACTGGCTAATTCTTATACTGTGAAGCTTTATTTCCAGTTCTATCATAAGTAAAGCAACTCTTCAATTCAGACAGGATAGCCACAACAATCAACCTTACATCTGATATCTTCATCAATATAAAGTTATACATACTAAAGGAAACAATTTGCTTGAATTTGTAGAAAAGCGAAAGGTATTGACGTATTGTTGGATATAATCTACTGATAGTGCTGCAACTCATTCAATATATAATTGTTTTTCAAGAAAGAGGGAAAATTTGAAAGGATAACATATTTTGCAAGTGCAAAGCTGGGAACAAAGCACCATAAATAATCAACCCTTACTCTACTAACTTATCCAGTAATTATTAGTTATGAGCAAAACAATTTTCACAAAACTGAATGTACTGCAAAATTTGATGTTTCGCTTTGGACAAACATTTGAGAAGCAAACTATGTTTCACTTCCAGCAAAATTCATGTCAGTGACACAAGAAGAAAGGCATTCAGTTCCTGTCTGGGAATGTTTTGGTGCGTTAAATCTGCTTGTGTCTAGGTATTTAAATAAAGATCTCTAGTAAAATAGATTGCCAAACTCCTTGCACGTCATATGTAGACATTTTGTTGGGTCAGCAGACTTGTTCTGGTATTATGATGACAATCGTGACAATCATGATCCTACAAATGTATCAGAGAAAGAAAAGAAGCTTGAGGCTCCATGGTGCTTGGACAGTACATATCCTCAGCCTCTTCTGCAGGAATCAAGAACAGAATAGTGTGGTTGCGAGATAATGGCAGGGATTGGGGAGATGGCTTACCATGTAATGAAATTTTCCAATGGAGCAAACATTGTACTGTGCATAATGGTGTGTTTCAGGAAAATATGTCACATTTTTAGAAAACACACTACGCTCCTCTGCAGTAATATAAATGAGAGGCATAATTGGAACTGATTATGTGCATTACACAGCCGCAAAAAAGAACACAGATAACCACAGACAAGTGCATAAGGTTTTTAAGGTGTAATACTGTACTCCTTGCTTTCAACCACAGCAAACCTTTACAAACATTTTTTTTGTAAGCTTCACATTTCACAAGTACAAAAGTACCTGTGAAATGAGAAGACCATTCAGTCCATCTGGCTTGATTATTTAGCTAATCACTAAGCTGTCCCAATGTCTCATCCAGATCCCTCTTAAAGGTTGTCAAGTTTTCTGCTTCAACTACATGTCTCGGTAGTTTGTTCCAGAGTCCCACAACTGTTTGAACAAAGAAGTGCTTCCTGTCATCAGTCCTAAATGCACTTCCCCTTAAATTCTACTCGTGTCCTCTAGTATATGATTGAAAAAATTCTGCTGGATCTACTTTGGAAATACTTTTGACCCAAATTAGGTCCCCACACAGTCTCCTCAGCTCAAGACTAGTCAGGTTCAATTCTCTGAGCTTGTCAGAGTAGGACATGTCCTTAAGTTCTGGTGCTTGATTGCTCTCCTCCACACACCTTCAAATGCTGCTATGTATTTTTCGTAGAATGGTGACCAGAACTGCAAACAGTTCTCTAGATATGGTCTTACTAGTGTATTATACAATCTAAGCATAAAGTCCCAAGATTTACATTTATCCATTTGTTTGATATAACGTAACATTTTGTTTTCCTTTTAAACTGAATGTAAATTGAAACATACCTTATTATTAATGATTCTTCATTTACAAAATCCACCACCGACTTGTTCAGTCTTAATGCCAAACAAAAAGTTTTATAATCAACCTCATTCCCAACCGACACCACACACGGATCAGCAGGTACCAAAGAATCCATCAATGTTTTGACTCTGTCATTATAATACTTTTGCAGTAAGCCAGGGAACAACCCTTTGGGTGCTGTAAAATCTGTCTTATCAACAGAAAATGCCATAGGTAACTGCACAGAAACTTAAACCTAGCTTCAGCTGACTACAGCAATCCACTGATATTAAGAAACTACAGTATATGATACAGTTAGACATGAAAGGGACTATATAATAGATAGATAGATAGATAGATAGATAGATAGATAGATAGATAGATAGATAGATAGATAGATAGATAGATAGATAGTAATTTATCGATCCTCTAAGTGCTGGGTCAGTCCTGTAATGAAGCTGGCCTTCCATATCAGTTTATTTAGCTGGCTGGCAACCCCTGAACTGCTGTCACTGCACACCCACCAACTACTTGACAACCTGAGTTAATTTAATAATTTTAAGGAACGGGGACAGATTTAATGTTTCACTTATCAGCTTTCAGCATCTATGCGTAAATGAATGCTTAGAAAGAATAAGACCAGATTTAATGTTTCATGAATGAGTAAATGTGTTAAATTCCAGATTTAATGATTCACAAAATCAGATCCAAGCGCTTTTGATTAATTTAACTGTTGGACTAAAGGAGTTACAATTTAACACAAATCCGTATCCGGCTCCTTTGGTTAATTTAATTGTTAGAAGGAAAAAGACCTGATTTAACAGTTTATGAGCTTGTGTCCAGCAGCTATCAGTAATTAAATTATCTGACAGATGGGCAGAAGGTTTAATGTTTCACAAATTTGTGTGTTGCATTTCTTAATCATTTAATTTAGAGAGAATGTTACAAAATGTAAGGTTTTATGAACTGGTTTCCCATATTTAACACTTTCCAAATAGGCCTTCATGACTTTCATTTAATTTGACTGAATTTAATATTCAGAATCATTGCCCCACCTGACCTAGCAGGCTAAAGCTTATCAAAATGGATGTGTTTATTAAAAATAAATTATAAAGGGAAGGATTAATAAAGGGAGCTTTGAAAGTGGCAAGAAAAACAGAAAACAAAGAAATCTATGTAGCCATCTGGGTCTTATCTCAAAGATTTTAAAAACACCCATACCCCATACTGTACGTATTCTGAATGTTTTTGGACCCCTCCACTTTTTTCACATTTAGCTACATTGCAGCCTTTTCCTAAATTCACTTAAATTAAATTTTCCCTCATCAAGAAACACTCAATACATCAGAATGACAAAGCAAAAGCAAGATTTTAGAAATTTTGCTAATTTATTACAAATAAAATACTGAAATATCACATTGACGCAAGCATTCCGACCCTTTACTCAGTACTTAGCTAAAGCACCTTTGGCAGTAATTACAGCCAGGAGTCTTCTTGGGTATGATGTGGCAAGCTTTTCCTGGGTATGAGGGTTTTCTTCTATTCTTCTTCTATAGCTTTGTCAGGTTGGATGGAGACCATTATTGGACAGCTATTCATCTGGTCTCTCCAGAGAAGTTCATCTCTAGGCTGTGGCTGCGCATCTCAAGAGCATTCACAGAGATGTTTTAGTATAAGGTTGCAACATAGCAAAATGTGGAAAAAGTGAAAGGATCTGCATACTTTCTGAAGGTATTGTATCTATAGGGAGGGCATACTCACTGGCCCACCTTTGCTCACCTTTCATCTCTCTTGCTGTTTTACTCTCTCTTGGCCCTGGTCTCATCAACTCTTTACATAATCCTAATCCCAAACTCAGTTTTGAACTCTGGACTCAAGAAACCTATGGCCATATGCTGTCTTTTAACCCTAATCCAGGGTCACCTCTGAGCATACATATTAACAACTTTAGTGTCCAAAATTTAAAAAATCTAAACTGATATTAGATGAAAACCCCCTCAGTGTCTGCTGTTGTCATGCTTCCCATGAGACTTCACTTGCCCCTTAAGGACTGCAACTCTTCTCAGGGATCTACTTATTCCCATTATTTATTAAAAAAATTTAAACACATTCATGACTAGATAGATAGATAGATAGATAGATAGATAGATAGATAGATAGATAGATAGATAGATAGATAGATAGATAGATAGATAGAAAATTGTGTATTTTTTATACTTTTTGAAGATTAAGGCCTTATAAACTCAAACAACTTGCTATGAAAATGTACCCAATTTCTGATTCACATTTTCTAGACTTTTCTCCTACTTATTCAAGATTAATGAGTTAGGGCTAAGAAATTAAATAGACCTAAGGTATTGATATCTAAAGAAAACAGCAAATGGAAAACAAATCTTGAGGCTTTGATGAAAAAGGCATTCTCAAGCTGTCTGGCATATACTTAGCTGCTCTTGTCAGGTCTTCGACTCAACAAAGAATAATTTTGCATTTAGTAAAATCATACAGTGAACCAGAAAAGAGCCATGAACAAAGCACAAAAAGTAGGACGGATTAGGCCAGGGGAAAAGAATATCCCTAAGTACCTGATCCAAATGGTTTTCCATTGTAGAATAGAGGTCCATATAGATAGTTGTGTGTTTATGTGGTAATGGGCAATAGAGGAGAGGCTATAGTCTAAAGGAGGCCAGACTACACCTCACAATATGTCAGACAGCCTCACTACATTTGAAGAGGGCAGGCAACCCAGAAGTGTTTGGTTTTGAAATGACCATTGGACTTTAGATGGATGTAAACCAGAAGGTAAGAGACTGCTGAGGCCAAGTGGTAATAAAACTATGTATGGAAATTTTTAATAAAGGAAATAACTCTGGAGTTTGTATAACTACTTCATGCTAGATATTGGTGAGATTGGATATCAAACAACATTGGACTTGGGTTTATGGATTCTAATGGCAAAAGAATTTTGAAGAAATGCACTGAAAGTAAGTTTTGGAGAAGAGAGACAGGGAGGCAGAAAACAGGCAAGCCATCTGTATTTCTCATATACTGCTCAAAACAAGTAAGGGAACACTTAATTGTCACAGTCTAACACCAAGTTATTAAGCTTCAGGGATACCAATCTGTGGGGTTAGGAAGCATAAGAGATTGTGAATCAATCATGCAAGTTCCACCTCATGTGACCAGCAGTGACAATGACACAAGCAAAACACAAAACTAGAAAACAATGAGTCAGGAAGGATAAGAAAAGAACAAATGCCTGTGGCCACCACCTGTAAAACAAATCCCTTTTTGCGGGGTGCCTTGCTCTTGTCACATTCATTTGCACCAAAGCAGGTGAAGTTGGTTCACAATCGCTTATGCTTCCTAACTAGACAGACTGATATCCATAAAGCTTAATTGACTTAGTGTTAGACTGTGATGATTTAGTGTTCCAGTAATGTTTTGAGCAGTGTTTTTAGAACTATGGAGAAATAGTAGCTGATTTGTCATTTTGCATTGTTTTGTGTTTTTTTTTCTCTTCAACACCCTCCCCATTGTGTTCAATTGCAATCTACTATATAATAAAACCGTAGTGTCCAGATCCTTAGAGCAATCCGATTGGTTAGTTTGGCTTTGGTGTAATTGATCAGTTTGGCAAAAGAGTAACATGAATTCTGAGCCAGAGAAAAAACAGTAAAAGCTTATGCTAAGAGAGTCATATTCAAAGATGGAAAAGTATAAAACAAGAAATTTGTCTCAAAAATAATGACAGAGTCTGAGGAGCAGGCTTTACGGGAACACACTCAAGAAAGGTAATGCCGGTCAAGAAAGGTTCAGACACACACAGATGCAGAGGAAAGGTGGTGAAGGTACATGTAGGGTAAGCGATAGCAAATATTTTTTAAATGATTCTGACAGGTACTGTGGCTGGTAATTAAATAAAATGACTTTAGTACCTCACACTATCTCTGTCTTTGAGGGGGGGGGGTCAGTTTTGAGGGGAATGTAAAAACAAAACAAAGCATCTTTTTCAGAATGAGAAAATGTGAAAGAAATAACATGCTATATTTTTGTAAGCATTCAGGGGAATATAGGCTACAAATAATATTAAAAGCAATAAAATGCATCTCTAAATCATACACCAGATAAACAGAGAGGGAGAACAAGGGATTTATTTGTAATAAATTACACCATTTTATTTAGTTCTCAGAATGTACAGCAGAATACCTTTAGCAAATTGCTTATGTACTTCCCTGAGTTGGGCAGACCAAGAAACAAAACCTTCACTTTTAGTTAAATTAGCATTAAATATTGTAAGAGCTATCTTGTGAATATGATGTCTTTGGCAACAGTCAGAATTGTTCATGGCATAACTTTTTTTAAGCAATAAACGGATGGAATCCTTTTAGTCAATATGTATCATATTTGTTAAACATGGCAAAAGCAAAATTGCCAATTAGGATAACAGAAATGCGAGATGTCTTTCTTGCCAGTTTTCTTACTAGATAAATTGAGCAATCCCTAAAAAGCATTTTCTTATGAACTCTAGTTTTATTAAAGTAACACTCTCTGAATAACATGATGCACTCTGTGTTCCTGTTACAGTAAAATGTTCTGCATGAATTTTTTATGTGCCTTATTCTGTATTATTTGAACAAGCCCATCAGTATTGTTATGCATTTGCTTGGTTGTGCTTCCTGATCCCTGTTTTTTATGCTTAGTTTAGTTTAAAGTATTTCTATATGTTGTATTTTCATTATGTATATTCTGTTTGTAGTGTCCCTTGACCCTTGTATTTTGTAGGTGGTACCCCAAAACGCAGGACCATCCTGATGTCAACACACTCGAGACATCCTGCTGGCTATTTGAGTCAGAACAGAAATGCTCAGGCATGGCGCATTGAATCTGTTGGAGTTGTGCTCTTTTGTTATTGGATTTACTGACTTTTTGACATTTTACTGCTTTGTTTTTGGTTTATGATTTCTCATTTTGGCAATTATTAGCTAAGGATTGCCTTTTTTGGCTTTTGTTATTTTTATAAGTGAGAGCTGAAATGGAATGTTTGAGAGATCAAATTAACTGAAATGATTGATTCACAAAAAGTTTTGATCTTTAGTAATGTTCGAAGCATCACATCACAGTGACATCTAGTGGCAGAAAGAAATCAATAGACTTTGATTTGAAGCCAACACATTCTCTTGATCTTTTGTCCAATGATGTAATATTAAGCTTGTATACCTATATTTGTCTCTATCTTTATTTATATGGCTATATCTACATCTATTGTAGATAAAAGAGAACCACATATCAAAGTATTCTGTATTTCTCAGCTTTTGACACTTGTCAGGTTCAGAGGAAAACGATTAGACATTAGAGGAGAAGAGCATTTTATGTGACAGGATGTGTTAGTCGCTGATGGTGTAGTGGCTTCAGCTGAGCTGGGCATAAGCAGAATTCAGGGCAATGCAGATGTTAATCGGATCGTCATCCGTGGACCCCGCCTGGCAAAGTTCTCTTGTGTTTTTTGAGTTATTTCAAATGAGTCACTGTTTATTCTTGAATCTTTTCACTTCACATCATTTTGGTGGTCTTGGATACATATGTCCAGTTTCTTAGATGTTTGGTCCTGTGTATGTGGCAGGGCGCTTATCACACGGGACAGCATAAAAAAAACATTACTGCCTTCTGACAGCAATTGCTCAAACATATGCATAAGAAACGGATTTGTAATGGTTGTGTTGGTCAAACTCATTAGCTTAATAAAGGATCATAAATAATTTTGAGTGAATATACTATTTACAGAATGTGAACCATGGACTGGTCCAGCATTGAATTTGGTTTGTGAATGCACTATCACAAGAGCCCAGATGCACTAAACGAAGATGTTGCCACATTATTGTTGTATTTTTGCAAAACACGCGCTTTACTTGGTTGTTGTCAACAAGTTCCTAGATTCCCATTATAGCTAACCATGTTATTAATATTATTGTAACAATAATTTTAACTAAAGAAAGTGCTATTCTAAAATCAAGATCAGTAATTTAAGTAGAGGTTCAAACAGGAATAAACAGTGTGTTATAGATAGGAAAGCGCAGTGGCAGAAAACAGAAACTCAAAATTTCAGGTTTACCTAGGCTTTAATCCAACATAATGCAGCTTATTTTTGTATAGCGTTCTTAAACTGAGTGCACCCACAGAGTGCTTTTATGATGTGAGGTAGCAGTGAAACGCCAGCACAAGGAACTCTGATGTAATTTTGTTACTTTTTTAATTTTGTGTTTTTAAAAGTATTTAAGTGTTAACATTCTGATCAAATATCATCAGCTCTCATTTAGTTTTTTTCAGTGAGACCGGAACATTTTGAAACATTAGGTGATGTAATATAGACCTGATCAACAGACTTTGAAGCAGTGTTTCTAAACCAAACTATTACAAAGGTTTTAAAATGTTTGGAATCGCTGTTTTGTAATTACCATTAGTCTTTTGGTTAAATAAACACCTCCGTTTTTATAAAGATCATTTTTTGTGGTCTGCCTCTGCAAGCCAAGGCTTTACAGTTTCTCTTTGTCTTGGAAGGTAATCGGATATTTTTTGGAACATTTAAGTATACCTTTAGTCTACTGTATGCCAAAACAGGCCTTTGGGTTTAGGAGTCAAGCACATTAGGGTAAGGCCTAATCCAGGCAGGTATAGGATGCCAGGCCTGGCTTGTGAAGGCTTTTGGAGGCCTCACACCCTTTTTGCTGAGAATTTAATTCCAATTCATGACAGAATGGGTCATCACAAAGTAGTGGTCCTAAATTGGCCAAATCATTTTCTGATATGTTGGACAGAATTGAAGAAATTATGGATATTAATACTAGTAGTTCATTAAGAGTGTGAAAGGATATTGAAAATATGAAGACTGTGCATAATTATTTGAAGCTAAATGAGGAACTTGAAAAAGCAATAGGTATGTTTAAAAAATATACCATTTATCAGTATGTTGATTGATGTAAACTGAAATGCTTCTTGACTGTGTTATGCAAATTAACCTAACTTACTTAAGATGCTGCTTTGTTAGATGAGGCTTGATATAATAAAAGACATCCATCTAGAATTTATTGTTAATGGTGACTCACAACTGATTTTTATTTGCAGTAACAATCTGTGCTTACATTCTTTTTTAAATGCATCGCTTACTGAAAATTCTTCCACAGTTTGGGAAATACCTTGTTATGTTAAGAATTGTGAGCAATAATTGGTTGGAAGAACTAGGATTTAGGGAAAAGAAAAGCAGGAATGAATCATGTGAGTGTTGCTAACCATCATCATATACTGGATGATACCAAGTCTGTTTCTCAGTTAAACCAAACCATACTTCCCAATATAAGTAATCAACAGCTTCATTGTGGAAAAACTTTGTATGAGTGAAAATGAACTGATAGGCAATCAGTTTGTGTTCCTACGACCGATGTGTCTTTCTTCAATTTGTGCAGTCCAAAACACACATGTTCCCTATTCCCAAAGGCCCACCTCTATGACTGGTCCGATCAATCTGACAGAGTCAATGACGATGACAGACCGTGTGACTGGTGGTCACGGGACTGTGCTGCATTCGACAGCTCACAAAGACAGGTTCACAAATTTGCTAATGCTTTTCAATAGGAGATTTTGAAATTTCAAAATGTATTCATTTGTATTCAGGATATCTTAACACAAATTAAACTTTGCCAACAAATATCCTTGAAGAGTAATTGTGCCAAATTTCAACAGAATCGATTCACTAGGTGTCAATATGTGCCTGATCAACCCTCTCCATGCAGCTCGGTTCCTGCAGTTCCTCACCAGTCAGACGCTTTTCCTTTAGATCTTATTTTAATTTCTCCATCCACCTCTGATTTAGTACCCCTCACTTCCTCTTCCCCTGGACGTCCATTCCTATCCCTCTTTTGCCCACATATTCGTTGTTTCTCCTCATCATTTGTCCATACCACTTCAACCTATTTTCCTGTACTGTCTTAGATTTCTTTCCTACTTTTGTTGTATGTCTGATTGTCTAATTTCTTATTCTGTCTGTTTTGGTAACTCCAAGCATCCAGCTCAACGTGCTCATTTCTGTCATATCCCGCTGCTGCATTCCCTTAACTACAATCTTGAATTTTTATAACCAGTTTGGAAAAATGATCAATGAATGAATAAACAAATGATTTTTTTTTTTATTTTAATCTATCATATTTCAGAGGTGGTTTCTACCTTTTTGATATGCTAAAGCCAGTGTAGGTGTCAGAGTAATAAAATGATGTTAAATACTAAATTCGAGAAATGAACAACAGCATTTTAATGGATTTGAACAGCAGCCTCTTTTATTTAGTTGTATTGTTTCCCATTGATTGAGCAATGAAACAAAGTGAGTTTACAAAAAGCATGGATGAATGAATGCTTCCTTTTTTTTTTCTCTAATACAGCTAACGATATGCCGCCTCACACCATAACTTATCCACAGTTAAAACAGATGCAAATTATTTCTGCAGAACGCAAATAGCAGATGATAATCCCTGTTAAGTTGGATGAGTAATGAGGTACTGAATTTGAATCATTTTCATTTATATGATGTAGACCTGGAATGAAATGCAGGGTTTTTTTTTTGTAATAAATGATTTAGGAGATTTTAAAGAAAATGTAAAGCAGGGTTTTACTGAGCACAAATCTCAGCTGTGACTGTACCAGGTTGTGAAATTTCTCATTTTGTCTAGAAAACCTTCACTGTACTATGGCAGAAGTGTGCATGCTTTAAATTCATTGAAGAGAAAGGAAAAATGTTACATTATCCATCCATCCATTTTCTACACAGCTATTTTAGTGAAGATCACAGTGACAAGTCAGAGAGGATGGAGTACTACTCCCTGTCCTCAACTCTTCCTCAGGAATTTACAGACTCCCTTGAGAGGTTTTGCTTAGACAGGAAGAGCAGATGTACCCCAGGGTCCTCCTCGTTTGCTGATTTCCTCTCAATGTCATGTAGAATAAGCGGTACAGCTCAGCTTTGTGTAGAATCCTAATTCAAGAGTTTGTGCTCATGACTATTCTCTGTAGTTAGTAATCTTAGGTGGACACAGAGACATATTTTGATTGTTTAGATGAGAATTTTATCCAATCACCCGGCCAGTCCTTTACTAGACTAGGCAACCAGATAGATAGATAGATAGATAGATAGATAGATAGATAGATAGATAGATAGATAGATACTTTATTAATCCCAATGGGAAATTCACATTCTCCAGCAGCAGCATACTGATACAATAAATAATATTAAATTAAAGAATGATAATAATGCAGGTGAAAAACAGACAATAACTTTGTATAATGTTAAATGTTAACGTTTACCCCCCCCCACCCCCAGGTGGAATTGAAGTGTGGGGGAGGAACGATCTCCTCAATCTGTCAGTGGAGCAGGACAGTGACAGCAGACTGTCGCTGAAGCTGCTCCTCTGTCTGGAGATGACACTGTCTAGTGGATGCAGTGGATTCTCCATGATTGACAGGAGCCTGTTGAGTGCCCGTCGCTCTGCCACAGATGTTAAACTGTCCAGCTCCATGCCAACAATAGAGCCTGCCTTCCTCACCAGTTTGTCCAGGCTTGTGGTGTCTTTCCTCTTAATGCTGCCTCCCCAGCACACCACCGCGTAGAAGAGGGCGCTCGCCACAACCGTCTGATAGAACATCTGCAGCATCTTATTGCAGATGTTGAAAGACGCCAGCCTTCTAAGGAAGTATAGTCGGCTCTGTCCTTTCTTGCACAGCGCATCAGTATTGGCAGTCCAGTCTAATTTATCATCCAGCTGCACTCCCAGATATTTATAGGTCTGCACCATCTGCACACAGTCACCTTTGATGATCACAAAACCACGTTCTATGTCCAAATGTTTCACTCAATAACATTGTTCTCTCTGTTCTCCACCAGGGATGGCCATTACTCCTTCTCACAGAAAAGCAAACTTAGAAAAAGCCATGATCTTGGTATGGTAGTTCAGTGACTTGTGCTGTCTCACAGTTTCAGGACCCTGCATATGAGTCCTGGCTTTGCTCCTCTTCTGTGTTATTTTGCACATTTTTTGGGTGTAGGCCAGCGTTTCCCAGCCTTTAAGTATTTGCGACCCGAGTTTTCATAACAGTTTTAATCGCACCTCCCTAACGTTTTTTTGAAACCCTAATAAAATGTATTCCTATATTTTTTGCTGCTGATACACTGCTACAAGTTTAAAATTTCCCTACACAATTACGCCACATATGGCAACATTCACGCCCCCTTTTTTGTTACTTCTAGGGGGCGCACCCCACAATTCGAGAACCGCTGGTGTAGGCCTTGGCTTGTCTCCAGTTTTCTAACCATCTCTACTTGAGATTTATGAATTAGGTTGGTTTAAGATACCAACTAAACCAGATATAAGTGAGGCTGCTCTGCAGAGGATGGGTCCCAGTTTTCAGTTGGCCCAACGTTAACATGAAAAGTTCTGCCATCCTAACATTGCATTAAGCAAATTTGAAAATATACTGTGCACTTCAGTTTGAAGGTGCCACTTCAATCCTGGCGTATCTTTGAAAATAAAAAAAAAATCATGTATACATCATTTAAAATAACAGTGCAATTACAGTGTTTAGTCATCATATGCTTAGCAAAGAGTTTCCTTATATACACCACTTTAACCTTTTTATTTCATCCTTATATACACCTCTTTAACCTTTTTATTTCACATTTCTATGATATTTTTATAGCTACAGGGCAGAAGGAAACCTACTGCTAGAAAAAAGAATTGTAATAAAGAGTGATGAAACCTCATTTGAAAACTTTTGATATGTGAGCAACATCCATGATCTGCACTATAAACCGTGATAAACAATATGATCGTGTAATAGAACATTTCATACTTTTTCTACATTCTTAATTTTCTGATCTTTTCAATGCCAACACCAGTGCATTTCTTTTTTCTTTTATCCCCTTTTCTATAATTCAGTATCAACCAGCAATTTATGTAGTCCTGTCCTGGACTTCTCTTTTCTATATAGGTCATTCAGCAGAACTGATTTATAGCCGCTCCATCCAAACTTCTTATCTGTCCAGATTTTATTCCCCTATTAAGCGCTATCTGATAGTTATTGATGGGCACTGTTAGCTGTATCACTGGTGTCATGGCTTTTGATGGGAGTCCTCTTGATCACATTATAGGCTGCAGCCTCAGTTTTCTCTATCAGCTTTATCCTATACTGTTTATGGCCATTACACAGAGATTTTTACAACAAACGAATCTGATATTTGAGCTGGTCTACAGAAAATGCCTTTTGAGACAGGCATTTATTCCAGCTTTTATTATGGTAATAAGCCATTTTTTCTTGCTCTGCAAAGGCAAATGAAATAAAATATGTAAGTAATTCAATAAAAGATATTCACAAGAAAGAAAGTCTTGAAATCTAATCTGAAACCTATCACATTTACAAAGTACTGTAAGTATAAGGCAGGTTGTGTGCTGTATAATGGCTAAATTGTCAAAAGTATGAAATGACAAAAAATGTTCTCTCAGATTGCACTCCTTCTTCTCTTTGTGGCTCTGAACTTCAGATATAGCCGCTTTTCTGTCAGATATTTGTACTGTGTCTTAGTAGCATTGGGCAGGAACCAGCCCTGGACAGGCTAACGGTCCATCGCCTTGCAAAGTCATAGATATATACATATGTCAACACATTCACCTACACACGTATGTTTTGGATGTGGGATTTACAGTATCCAGTTATGGAGGAAGCACCACAGAGACACGGACTAAGGCCTATGAGCTTCCATGCATAATTGCTTCCAAACTTGCACCTCTGTAAGTTTTATCTTGCTTTGCATAAAACACTTTCAGATGCACTCACCAGCTAAATGATTTGCAATATAAAGTTTAATCTAAATGTCTGGTTTTCAAATTTTAACAAAACAACATATCAACCTCTGAATTTGTATTACCTTCATTAATAAGAAAGCCTCAGCAAATATTGTCAAACCAACTACCAAAAGCTATAAATGAATGCCAAAACATTATAAAAATAGCCGGGAAAAGACCGTTAAGCCAAGCAAAGCTCACCAATCATATCCACCTCATTTGTACAAAATTACATCAACTTTACATTTATTTAGCCAATGCCTTTATCCAAAATGACTTACAACATTTGAGATACAATTGGTTACATTTCTTTTTCTTTTTCCAACTGGAGCACAATGGGTCAAGTGACTTGCCCCCAGTGTCAGTGGCAGGAGAGGAACCCACAATCTCTGGGTTTGACGTCCAAAGTCTTAATCACTGTGCCAGAGTTGACTTTTGAAGGTCTCTAAAGTCCTACCTGTCCACCATTCGACTTGGTAAATTATCCCATGTGTCTATGATTCTCTATGTGAAAAAAACAACTTCCTAAGGCTTGTGCAAAATATGCTCCTAATAAGTTTCCATCAGTGAGTCCATGTTCTTGTTGAACATATTTTAAAGTAACAGCCTAAATCCACTGTACTAATTCCTTTCATACTTTTAAACACTTTGATCATGTCTCCTCTTAATCTCATTTGCTTAAACAGAAAATATTCAACTCCTTTAATCTTTCCTCAGAGCTCATACCTATCAGTCCTGGAATCAGCCTAGTCACTCTTCTCTGAACTTGTTTTAGCATGGCCTTGTCTTTTTCTTACTACAAAGACCAAAACTGCATGCAGTACTCCAGGAGAGGCCAAACCAAAGTGTCTTAATGCTTAAGCATAACCTCCTTTGACTCTACACATTGTGCTAATTAATAATCCATTAGCCTTCTTAAAGGCTTCTGAACATTGTGTGGATGGTGATAGTGCTAAGTCCACTATGACTCACAGTTCCTTCTCATAAGGTGTGCTATCAAGTTTCAGTCCCCCCATTGTATATTCAGACATAACATTTTTACTTCATACATGTAATACTTTACATTTACTTACATTAAATTTACATACCTAAATTTCAGCTGGCACAAATCTGTCCACTCTGTTTGCAGTCCAAGTGCCTCTGTAATGATTCAATGATGTCTAGATTGTCTGCCAATCCACCTAATGTGGTATTCATCTACAAACTTAACCAGCTTGTATATTCCTATCCACATCATATAGTCAAAGTTGCAGCAGCTGCAGCACTAACCCCTGAGGGACACCACTCTTAAATGACTAGCAATCATTCATACATTATCTGTACCCACTCAGATTCAGGACTATGGAGTCGGAAACCAACCCTTGACTGTATACTTATTGCCATGTGATAGCCAGAGTTTTGTTCATTGATTGCCGGTACAACAAATATTTCTGAGCAGGCATCAACCACAGCAGCAACTGTGGTCACCGCTGCTCTTGTGAAAAGAATGGAGATAAATGCCATCGACTCAGAGAGGGAGAGGCAAGTTCGTTGTACCACGTGAACATTACTGACAGAATAAAACTGAACAATAAAAAAAAGATCTAACTTTTATAAGTAGCCAAAATTTACAACGGGTGTTACAGACTCAAATCAAATGTATGTTTTCATTATATTATAGTAATAATAATAGCAGCTCACTCAAAACGCAGATCTCCCGGACTTGAACCCGGAACCTTTTGGTTATAAGGCAGCAGTTTTTACCTCTGCACCATCCAAGAATACATATCAACTTTCTGTCGATTGACATTTGAGCTTGGGATTTTAACTCATTGACAGCGACATGTAAATTTAATGATTTTTTTTTACTCTGGTTATATTCCTGAATAAAAGCACACGCGTTTATTTGATATCTAGACTAAAGTCTTCACACATTATACACTTCATGTCATTATTAGTATAACATGGAAAAAGTGTCTGCTTTAGGTATGTGTTCAGCATTTCTTGCCTTGCAATTCCTTTCATCCTAAACTTACACAAACCGCTGTAGACACGGAACACACATGAAATGCATGTATTCCAAATAATGATATATTATTTACCCTATACAACTCCAGGCATGTCACACCCAGATAAACACACTTGTGCTCTTAGAATTTTACGACCGACTCAGCTTACATTTGCAAAACAAAAGACGCTGACAGAGAGGTGCAAAGGAATTTAAGGTGGCCCGGGATTGCGGGATTCTAGTGTTAAGGATTTTGATTTTTGGGATTATAGACTAGTTTATTATTTCAGGACTGCCGTTTCAATAACTCTGTTTGCTTGTTTTTATTCATTTATTTTTTACTTAATTTTGTTAACTAAATCTTTAAATATTAAGAAATGTTTTTTAATCATGAGGCAAAATTTTTGTGTGGTTTTTCTCTCTTCCTTTTTAAGTTTTTATATATAGAAGCTTTCACCCCTTTATTTTCTTGGGACTGTGCAGAATGAAAGGCCGATTTTTGTCTACTAAGAAGCGGATTAGAACTCGGCAGGAAAATGTCTTAACAGCCAGCCTTTATTTTTTAAAAAATACTTTTATGTTACAAAAAAAACATATTGTTTACAACTTCTTTAGCAGTTTAAATAACTTACTTTGACTTGGATAATAAGATAGAGGCAGGGATGGAACTAATAAATTTGGTATATAAAGTAAATTTCCCTAGCAAATCAGGGCAAATCTTAATTAATCATCCAATACTGGGAGGGCAGACTGGAATATTTTCAACACTTTCTATATTTCCAACTAAAATAACAGGAAATGTCTGCAACTTATTTAAAATTTAATTTGAATTTTCCCACTTTCTACATCACAGAACAAACTTTTTCCTAGCATATGCATAACTGGCACTCAAACTAGCATTGTTCTTTCACGATTGGTTAAAAATATATACAAAGCCAATGCACAGTTAGTCATCAGGCTTCAGTTATATGTCAGCTTCTTAGAAGGAAGCAGATTGGGAGTGATAATGCAGTTATTGAAAAAGTGATTGAAAATGAAAGATTTAGATTAGAACAAGAAGATACATGCTCAAGGCAGTTGTAGATGAAGAAGATTATTTGAAATAATTAGGAATCTTCTTCTTCTTTTGGCTGACCCGTATGGGGTTGCCACAGTGGATAATCTTTCTCCATATTTTTCTGTCCTCTGCATCTTGCTCTGTTACACCCATCACCTGCATGTCCTCTCTCACCACATCCATAAACCTTCGCTTTGGCCTTCCTCTTTTCCTCTTCCCTGGCAGCTCTATCTTTAACATCCTTCTCCCAATATACTCAGCATCTCTCCTCTGCACATGTCCAAATCCAACGCAATCTCTCCTCTCTGACTTTGTCTCCCAACCTTCCAACCTGTGCTGACCCTCTAATGTACTCATTTCTAATCATGTCCATCCTTATCACACCCAGTGCAAATCTTAGCATCTTTAACTCTGCCACCTCCAGCTCTGTCTCCTGCTTTCTGATCAACAAAAAATTGTGTTGTAAAGATTTCTTTGCAACTCTTTCACACTCATTAGGAATCAGTTAAATATATTTTTATAGCAAATTTGAATCTCATATCATAGTCCAGTTTCTGACTTCCTTTTAGATAGATGACAGAAGATGGAGTACAAGTTCATATGCTGAAAATTCTGTAGGTGATTTCTTGCTTGGTCCAATGATTTTGCCTTCATTGTGTCTTTTTAAATTGTGTTATCCAATCTTAATCCAGTCTGTCATCATTTACATTTATTTGTTTAACAGATGCTTTTATCCAAGGCAACGTACAAAAGAAGTCAAAATAAATGGGTAAATATCTGTCTGCAGATGTCTGTCTGTCTGTCTCTTCCTCAGTTCTTCCATCCAGCTGGCATCCTGGCCAGGTAATGGCTGTGGCTGCCCATATCTATCTATCTAGCAAGAGATTTGCATCCTCTTCCTTGAAAAGCCTTTATGTTTGTATTTCAATGTTTGGTATGTTTTTTTTTTTTGGACTTTTAAAGTCAGATCCCTTTTGTGACAGCGTAGGGCTGAAGCTTGCATACTGAGCTTTGGGGTTCTGGCTGCCTGTGGTGAGGCCTATTTTTGGGTCAATGAAAGTCCTGGTCTGGCTAATAGTATTTCTAAGCACTGCTCATCCTTTTCACCATTCCATATTGCTGCACCATAACAATTATAAGTTCTTTGTTCAATCCTTGCCTGTTTTATGTTCAGCCTAAGAGGGCAGGGCCACCTGATGCTACAGTTGGGGGGCTGAACACAGTGCTATTTAAGAGCCCAGCAGACAAGAAGATGGCTTATGAGGCATTAGTATTTACTCTTGCCTTTCAGCTCTCAATTCAATTTAGATTTTTTCATTCATTGGAAGTACTTTGTTTTAATTCTCTGGCTTTTGGTATTTGGTTTGTTTAAGGATTTCGATTTTTGGGATTACAGACTAGTTTGTTATTTCGGGACTGCAGTTTCAAAAACTCTTTTCGCTTCCAAAAGAGGTCAACATAAATGAGTAAACATCTGTCTTTAGGACTGTTGAAAACAAGGGTTACAAAATTGATCACCCCAAGTGAAGAGATCAGAACTACAGGCAGACAGGCTACTAGGCAGGCAGTGTGGCACAGTGGTTAAGTCTTTGGACCTCAAACCCTGAGGTAATGGGTTCAAATCCCGTCACTGACATTGTGTGATCCTGAGCAAGTCATTTCACTTCACTGTGCTCCAGTTGGAGAAAGAAAAGAAATGTAACAAATTGAATCTCAAAGTTGCGTTGGATAAAGTAAATATACTTATAATTCCTTGGTTACAAAATCTTATAGCTAATTTCAATTAGAGAGAAATTCACTAAACAAGAGAGTCTTCAAACACTTCTTAAACACACTGAACAAATTGGAATTTGAATGGTGATACCAGTACCAGTACTTCTGCCAGCCAGACATGACAGGCCCAAAGCCTGGATCAGAAGTTGTGTTGCATACTCTGTCAGATAGTCTGATTTTGCGGATATTGTATAGAGTAAATCTGAAAGACCTAGGAACCGTAGCAACATGGTTCCTGAAGGACAGCTGGTCATCAATCACCATCTCCAAGGTTGCGCACTGACTTAGCGGGTATTAGTGATAATGATCAAAGCCGAATAGAACTGGGGTGATGAATAAATCTGTCTTTTAAAGGCTCAGCTGGAGATGGTGTTTCTTCATCCAGATTGCAATATCAATGAGACATGCATAGATTCTACCTGATACCATGTGGTTCTCTGGAGGGAACAAGTAGAGCTGCGTATCAATGGTATAGCACAGAGAATAAAAGCCAGAGGACTCAATGATAGGGCCCAGTAAGGTGGTGTATAAAGAGCAGAGAAGAGGGCCCAGCATCAATCCTTGGGATATATCTGTGCTTGACTGATTTATCACTGACATCTCTACACACCAGGACACACTATAGCATCTGCCAAAGAGGTTTGACTTTGAATAATAGTGGAGTTATTTAAAAGATTCATGATTTGAAGTTCTCTTAATCAGTAAGAAGTTACTTTAGGGGTTTCTAATTTGGGGGGAGGGGGTGTGGGGTGCAGGCACTGACACAGCACATTGCCACACCCACCACATGACGAACCACCTCAGGATCCCAAATTAGGACCCAAGTGCACTCGTGCAATGGGTGACACCATCTTTATAACCTGCATGCCCTAAATGCTGAATAACACCCATGAATATTTAAAAGCAAGTTAATGTTGGTAACAGTGCTATTATGACTAAAGAACAGCATCCATTCATTTATTTTCAATAACAGTTGATTAGATAGATAGATAGATAGATAGATAGATAGATAGATAGATAGATAGATAGATAGATAGATAGATAGATAGATAGATAGTGTGGAAAGCAGCCCGGACACAGACAGGTGGACACGTTTAAATCACCCAACACACGTTTATTATAATCCTCCATATCTACAATAAGTGCACACACACCCCAAAGTCCCCAAAAGTCCAGGCCAACAACACAATGCCTCCTTCTTCAGGCCGCCTCCTTGCCTCTCCACCAAGACCTTGTCTTTCTTCGCTCCTGACACCAGCCCATTAACGGAGGGAGGCAGCCCCTTTTATAATCACCCGGATGTGCTCCAGGTGCCTCCCGACAATCTTCCGCCAGCACTCCCCAGTGTGGCAGAAGTGCCAGCTGCACACCCGGAAGCATTCTGGGTGTCCCCGATCCTCTTCCCCCCCAGCACTTCCGGGTGTGGCAGAAGTGCTGAGGTCCAGGGCTTCATAGGCATTGGGCCCCTACAGGGTTGAGCTTTAAAGCTCTGTACCCGTGGTCCTCATAGCCACCAGGGTGGTCGCCCCCACGTGGTCTGGGGGAGGCGTAAGCCCTCCTCCGGGGCGTCCCGGCCAGGTCGCCCCCCCCCCCCCGCCACCTGTGACAATAGATCTATCTATCTATCTATCTATCTATCTATCTATCTATCTATCTATCTATCTATCTATCTATCTATCTATCTATCTATCTGTCATATAGTGATTTTCATATTTTTCTGTACATTACGAAATGCCTTTCAAACCAATCCATTTTATAGTGCCTTTCAAATCTATCCATCTGTCACTGTAATTCCTTACAAAATGTCTGACCCAAAGACAATTATCAATCATTTTTTATAGTGAAGGGAGTTATGTGAACAAGTGGAGAAAATTGTCTCAAAATGATAGTAAAGTACTTCCTTTTATTCATACCTTTATAGAGAGAATGAAGATCTCATTCATGAAAATGACTAATCCAATTGCTCAATTATATGTCAATATATATTCATGCATTCATCCATTTGTCCGTTCAAATTGCATCACTTATTCTTCTTGTGAGCATGAGAACCACTTAAACATGTCTGTGTGCTAATCTATGCATTTCAGTCTGTCCCTTTATCTTTTAATTCTGTTTCTATTGCATAGATATAGGGTAGCTGAACCTATCCTAGCAGCATAAGGTGCAAGGCAGAAACTAAGCCATGGATGGGGATTAGCCACACACACACACACACACACACTCAGAATCATCCTAAATTCAGAGTCACTAATATTCCTAAAAGGCACATGTTTAGAATGTGGAAAGATGCCAGAGCACCTAGTGACATATGACATAAATATGTGGAGCCAATATTCAAAATAACAACAAATGAAAAGACTATCATTCTGACATATTATTTTGTATTTTCATACCTTATTTGCAAATAATTAAATAAAAAACAGGGTAGTATAGTGGTGGTTGATCCAGGAGACATGAATTGAAATCACATGTCTAGCTGATGTCAGGGTAATGTTGGAAATAGAACAAAAACAGAAAAAAAGGTTCTACAAAAAATAAACATTATTAGCAGATGTCTTTGCAGATGCAAATCCATCAGCTAGACTGCTATGATGTGCAACTGACATCCAATATATGGTCTCCAAAGCAGAAAAGGTTTGGCTAGGAGGCGAAGCAGAAGTGATGTCAAGGATCATCAGCTTTTGGAATGTCTGGTCTGCAGACAAAAGAGAAGATGTGAATGACAGTGCCCTCGTTCAACTTGGGGTGGAATTATTATCAATGCACCAGCCCCGAGAATACTCTCTACATAGCCAGTCCCATCAGGTTGGATGACCCATAGTGAGTGGTCATGAATACTAGATAGAGCATCAGCATTAATGTGTTGGGAATCCCAGTGATGCTGGATTTTAAAGCTTTACAGCTGTCGATCCAGGAACCACTAGATGACTTGGGGATTATACTCCTGGTGCAAAGCAAACATGACAGTTATAATTGTATACTAACCCTCACTTATTCTGTTTTTCTTCTCGGTACTCAAATGTGGCACTTGGTGCCATGGCCCACCTGCCAAGTTGTTTTGCCTGCCTAAGGAAAAGTCATCCCAGATGGAGGATCGCAGGAATCGTGGGATAGAGGGGTCCTTTCATCGGATTGGCTGGCCCAGCACTGTTTCAGCCGTGGAATGGCCAAATAGGGAAGGCAGCTTGAAGGATGAGGTCTCCAGGACTCTACACAAATCCAAATCTTATTATGGGATATATCATCTCATGTTAAATTCTGCTCTGTACTTCTAAAATTTATATTTTTTATTTCTTACTATATTGAGAAATTGTTCTGTTCTGTGTACTGTATTGTATTTTACTGACTCCCTTCTTTTGACACGCACTGCACGCCCAACCTACCTGGAAAGGGGTCTCTCTTTGAACTGCCTTTCCCAAGGTTTCTTCCATTTTTTCCCTACAAGGTTTTTTTGGGAGTTTTTCCTTGCCTTCTTAGAGAGTCAAGGCTGGGGGGCTGTCAAGAGGCAGGGCCTGTTAAAGCCCATTGCGGCACTTCCTGTGTGCTTTTAAGTCAATTTCTAAATGCCATGTTGCAATATTAAGAGAATGCTTTTGTATCAGATTAGTCAAGGGTACTGCTCTCTCAGAGAAATGAGACACAAACTGACAGTAGTACCCAACAAGCCCCAGGAAGGCAAGTTAAAAACGGTATCAACTTTGAACATAGTGGCTTTACAACTCCTGCATCCACTTTGTAACCACTTTCTCTCAATCCCATAAATCTCACTAGGAGATTATTAACATGAACCTACGTGGCCACACCTTTAGCACCTCACTTTTTGATTAGACATTGTATCAGGGTGTTCTGAGGTTGCCAGGTGAGTGTTTTTTACAGGAGACAGCGGAATTCTCCCAGCATTTCAGTTAGACAAGTCATACGCTAGGATTACTGGGTATGGCAGCCACCGCCAATTCCAGTTTTTCTCCTACATACAAAATCACACAGAAGGTGAACTTACACCAATGGGTTCTTCAATGCTCTTCCTGGGGGTCCACTGGTGTGTATGAACAAAGCAGTGAGTGACAATAGGAATGTTGCTTCTGGAGTTGATTAAAGTAGCCATTTTATAACCAATGACAATTACTGGCACTATACAAGATAGCATGAGGGGAATGGCCAATCATTACACAGAATCTCATCCATCTGGTCCGGGTCTGAGAAGTGCATTACAATAATCTAAATGAGAGGTGATGAAGGCATGAATAAGCTATTCAGAAATTGTCTAAGTCTTACAACATGAAAAAAATAACTTTTGGTAATGATTTAAGAGCTACAAATGAGAGCTGACCATCAAAAATAACACCAAGGTTATGAGCATTAGTGGTAGGTAATACTAAAATACTATCAACAGATAACAGATAAACTAAAATGATTCATTTTATGTAAAGAGGAAAGAGTAGCTACTAAATCAACTTCAGTCATCACATGCCACCTTACTTTTTCGGCTGTATTTTTCCCTAGGTTTCATCGAACAAGCCAACTTTCCCCATTAATCAAATGCCCAAACTCTTAGAGGTGGTTCATTTCAATTCACAACAAGATCAAGCTTGTCAGCCTGTAGTGACTCCATATCTGGTGAAGAAAGACACAATAATATAGGCCCAATTCACTTTGTCCCAGAAATGTCTTTTCACTATTCTCTCAAAAATCAGTTTGAAAGCATTCTATATCATCTTTTGGTTTTAACAACATCAATACTTGCGAACAGCCCAAAGCCCTTTCTTCTATTTGTGCCTCCTGAGCTTCCACGAAGTTAGTCTTCTGGTTAGTGACCTGTACCTGCAGAACCTGAAGTTCATTGTGCATTGCTACCACCACAGTGAAGTCGATTGGTTCAGACATCTTTAAGCAAAATTCTGCTGACTGTGCCACTGTAATAATAAGAAAGAAATACAGATAAACAGTTTAGGGCACCAGTGAGTGATCCCCACATAATGCTGGAAACAGAACAAAAAAAGAAAGCTGTACAAAAAATGATGTCTTTCCCAACATGAGTCCATCAGGTAAACTGCCATGATGTGCAAGTCTGTTATAAAGTCTCCAGAGTGGAAGAGGCATGGCTAGGAGGTGAAGTGGATGTGAAGTTAACTAGGTGTTGATAGGGGAAGATGTGAATGACAGTGCCCTCTGATGACACAGGTTTGAATTATTATCAGTACATCAGCCCCGAGAATGCCCCCTACTCATGTATGTGTGACACTGTATAAGGGCAAGGATGCCACAGGTCCACAAAGATAGAACGGTGGACCACCCCCAAAAAGCAGAGGAAATTTTATAGTTGGAACTTAAAGATAAGAAATTAAATATAAATTGTATACTGTACATATACTGTGCTTTTCATAAATATGTCATTATTGAATTTATTTAGAAATACTCTGATATGTTTGGTTAGGTTACTCACAAACCTACTTGCAGTATTCTTTCATGGTCTTTTTTACTTGGTCCTGATAATAGGTCAATGGCTCAATATGATTACTTTCAAGCAGAGCCCCTAACTAGCTATTAAAAAAACAAGCACAAGGAGAAGCAACCATAATCACCAACATGATCACACACCTGCCTCGTGATGACTGAGTCCTTTTGTGAAACAAGTGCCCACTGATTTCTCACCACTGGATGAGCCACCTATACAACCCAAATTGAGCAAGTAAACTAATAACACAAAAAAATTAGAAAAGCCGATTCTTTCTATTGGTACAAGCCGTTTACTTAGAGTAGTGTTTAAGGGAGGGTATTCACATTTGGTCCACACTATTCTATCAAAGGCTACTCACTTTCAGAATTCTTGGCTCACTAGTGCCCCAATTTCGATCATGGGTTTTGTGATGGATAGGCCTCCCATCCAGAGTTGGTTCCTACCTCGTGTATGATGCTGCAGAGAGAGTTTTCAAGCCCACCCATAACACTGAACAGGATTTAGCAGGCCTGAGGATGTTATGTTACATTTCGTTAAACAGAAACAATTGTTCAATAGGCAAATAAACATCATGATACTCTCTTTAATGTGTGGATTATAGTGGGCTGAATGGGCCTCACAAAGTTCGTTATGGATTGACCTACTCTAGCACACACAGACAAAATCTAATTAAACTTACACTTAAGTAATGATCTATATATATAAAAGACCAAGTCGCCTGACCATGGGGTACAAGACAGAGCCCCGCCCGCCAACTCTAACCCTCCTCCGGGATCCACCCTCGCTGTCGAGGCATGAGCAGGCAGTGCGAATGATGTACGCACGACAGAGCCCCGCCCACCAACTCTAAGACTATGGGGTACGCATGACAGAGCCCCGCCCACCAACTCTAACCCTCCTCCCGTGTCATGGGATATGCATGACAGAGCCGCGCCCGCCAACTCTAACCCTTTTCCCGCGTCCACCCTCGCTCTTGAGGCATGCGCACTGCCTGCTCATGTGCCCGCCCCCAACTCCTCACCAAACACATCCTGAGTCGCTTTGGTCTGTGCTACAGTCCACATGTACCTCTGAGTCACGTTGATTGTTCATTTTCCTAACATGGCCACCGCTTCACATGAATTTCATGGAAACAACTCTTCTTTCAAGGTTATACAAATTCCTGCATCAGGTAACTGTTTCTTTCTATCAGTCGGATATTTCTGGAAAAATGTCATCGACGAAACTTGCTCTCGAACTTCGCAACATGGCTGTATCCTTTGTTTGCCAACATTACGATAACTTCGGCGACTTGCTGTCCATTGTTCTTAGTCACGGAAGCATAGTCATACAGTCTGCTCAACAATACGCTGATTACATGAATACTTCCAGAGTTTATGGTGGCAAGGCAGAAATTGTGGCGAAGTCCCAAATACTTCCAGCTACTATCACCATTCACTTCCGAGAACGTCCTTCATTCCCCGAAGAATTTCTTAGCAGTCTTACTCCCACTGGCATGCCTCCGCATAAACTCAAAATTAAAATTGGTTCAGTCGTCATTTTTCTCAGAAACCTCAAGCCAGCAAGAAGTCTTTGTAATGGCACTAGACTGACTGTTACCAGCATTCACCGCAATGTACTGGAGTGTAAAACTATCGCAGCTCCTACCTCACAAACTGTCCTTATTCCCCGGATTTCCCTGACCCGATCAGATTCAAATTTGCCTTTTACTTTTACATGCAGACAATTTCCTGTTAGATTACCCTTTGCAATGACAATTAATAAGGCACAGGGCCAAACTTTTAAAAAGATATGCCTGTATCTGCCAAAACCAGTTTTCAGTCATGGACAATTGTATGTTGCTCTCTCCAGAGTTCCATCTTTTCATTCACTCACAGTCGTATCCTCAAACCCACCCCATTTGGACAACTGTGTCTTTCAGGAAGTGTTCACCCATCAATAAATAATTATGTGGTGTATACTATGCCGCGGGTCGGCTAGTTATTAATTATGGCCACACAACCTATCACTCTGCACTACTCCACTTAGTGTCTCAGTAGCTTTTTTTTGAGCAGACCACACAAGTGACCTCAGGTGTCCCCTAGACAATGCATGCTGATACACCTTGGTTATGGCCATGTACCAACAGTGCATTGCTCCCTGTGCTGATTAAATCGGGGAGTCCTTCCTCACCCAAAAATCTTGTGGGAAAATAAATAGCAATCTGTTTGCACCATGTGCCTTGTATTACTTTATTATTTCAATCACTCAAGATGTGCATACAAAAAAAATACAGGTTTAAAAGAAAACCCTATTTATTTGAATATAACAATAGCAGTAAACATGAATAATAACAAACAATATAAATTAAATAAATGATAATGTCCTAAATACACCATTATGAAATTTTAAAGTTTAAAATAATACTTTCTGCAAGTATACAGAAGCGGAAGAATAGCAAAAAAAGAAACATTGGTACAAGGGAAAGAGAAAGAAGGAAGAAGGCAAGTCTTTCAGATGGCTTGTCTTGACACGGAATTCAATCTGATTGATGAATGGCATCTTTGATGTCCACACAGGTGGTTCTCTTTCACTCACCCTCAGGCAGTCTATTCTTTATGCCACAGGTGCCAAATGGGGTTCTGGACCTTGTGATATTACCCATAGATAATTGGCTGCCTACTTTGATGACATGACGTTAAAGTATAAGAAAAACGCTTTATGATAGGAAGGGAATTTATCTATACTGTCTGAAATATAAATTGAATGATCAATTGTAAGGTTAATTATTCACTGAGATAAACTAAAAAACATTTGTTTATAGGCTTAGGCAGCTACAATATAAACCAGGGGTGGGCAAAGTCGTTCCTGGTGGGCCGCAGTGGCTGTAGGTGTTTGTTTAAACCCAATTGCTTAATAAGACCTTATTGCTCAAGTAACACTTCTGCTTCATTTTAGTTGTCTCACTCGTTAAGATTATGAACTGTTATTGCTTATTTCAATCTTAAACAGCTGTATTCTCAGTTTTTAATTGCTCCTTATTAGCAATAAGATGCAAATGACAAAAGAAACCAGCATTTATCCATTTACACCTATTTGATGTGCACTATTTGGTTTGATTAAATACTTGGAAGCAAAGTGAAGAGAAAAAAGTGAAGGACTGAGAATAACTCATCCGTTTTAGACTTAGACTTAGATGATATCCTTAGAAAGGAAAAAAAAAATCTCGTAAATGACAATGACCTGACATGGCAGAGTTAAAGTACTAACAAGCCATGAAATTAAATTATTGACAAGGACTGGTTTCTAATTAAGCAACTTGGTTGAAACAAAAACCTGCAGCCACTGCTGCCCCCAAGAACTGACTTTGCCCATCCCTGGGGCCACATGCATAATGCCGTGCGTAGAATTCACAATAAAATATGGTTTACGGACAAAAGTGGAAATGTGCGTGTGCACAAAAAAATTCAGATGCACAAGACCATCTGTAAGCCAACTTCCACGCACTTCGGTTACATAAATCCCGGTCAGCATGTAAAGTAACCTTCATGCATGCGCTTGCCGCCACACCCAGACTCCTCCCAGAATATTGAAAAGTTTAATATGCAAATCAATATAAATAGCCCTTTAAGTTTAGCGTTCTTTGAAAAGACAATGTGAAAAGCATGGGGAAAATAGAAGAATTTCAGGTAATACCAAGCAGAGAAAAGGAAAAACGTAGTATTTGTTGGCTTAAGCAGTGGTACAAACAACAAAAGGAAGTTGATTGAGTGACAGAGTGATGGAGAAACTCGAAAGTTTAAGTTCAGAAAGTCGCACCCTGCCCGAAATAAAACAGAAGTGGTCAGATAACAAAGTCGCCGTAAAAAGGCGAGTCATTGCCCACCTCTGAGTGTCATACGGAAGCGCATTAGGGTACAGAGAAAAGAAAAAAAAAATAGGGACACAGTTAAATAAAGGTCAAAATGTCCATTTCAATCTCGTAGTTTATTTTTTCATTAAAGAATAACATTGTAAACTTCATCATAAAAATGTTAAATTTACTAATTTCTCAAATCTCATCGTACCTAAAATTACACATGAAATGCTTCGTATTGTATGTGTACGAGCTTCTTAAACGGGCTTTCTCTTACGCCGACAGGACACAGAATACATTACATTCATGATATTACAGCACTCTGAACAATTAAATACTAAGATCATTCTAGTAAGATGTATACTTGATATAATTTTCAGGATGATAGGAATTAAAGCATGGGGAAACATAAACGTGGCGCAATGTTAGGGATGAGCTGGGGGCCCATCCAGAGATTGTTCCTTGCACCCGCAAGATGCTTGTTGCACTGTGCGCGTCCCTCGATTAAATAATTTATTGCAGCAGTATTGTTTCTTTCAAATGTATTAACCCCGAATTACAGTCATTCCTTTTCTTTCTCAAAGTAACCAATCACCATACAATCAGCTCTTTAATAAATGTCAAGCCATCTGTATGCTTAGAACGCCGATTTTTCAAAACTTTTAAGGAACATTGAAATATCTTCGTTGTACATTTTTAATTAATCCATCCATCTATCCATCCAGAGTTCTGCCAGTCCCAGCAAGCACACAGCACGAGGCAGGAACAATCCCTGAACGGAGCACTAGCTCATTGCTACTGCAATGAAGTTAACAATTTACCTGTATAATGTAACATGCATACTTTACTGCATTTCATCTTAAAAATGATATCAAGAGCTCCAAGAAGATAGCGCTTGGAAATCTAAATTGATTTAGGAGCTTTAGAAGCCGTTATCATCTGTAGATGTGTGCTGTCTTCTATTGAATTAAATTGAATTCCTTTGTTGATTTTGTATGGTACAATGAGATTCAATATGCAAATCCTCCATAAACTTATTTTCCTATAAAATGATAAAATAACAACAACAACAATAATAATAATAATAATAATAATAATATGATAAAAAAAACAATGACAATGTACAATATGTAAGCATAAGTGACTCAGGTTGTGCAATATTACAACTGTAGTGCAAGCTTAAAGTTAGGTAATTTTACTTACAAGTACAAACAGTTCTACCGGGTGCACTTGATGGACTGATTGAGTGTGTTTAGAGCTCTTGGGATAAAACTACTTCTGAACCGCCAGGTCCCAACAGGAAAGGCTCTGAAGTGTTTAACGTATGGGAAAAGCTCAAAAAGACTGTGCACATGGCTGATGTAGCATGGCTAGATGCTGTATCTCAATAATCCTCCTTCCAATCAGCTGCTGTACAGCTGTGATTCCACACTCAGATACAGTGAGTCAAAATACTCTGAGCGAAGCACCGAGATTAACAACGCTAAAGCAGCTATAGTATTTGGAATAGTTTGGTAATTTTGTCCACAATTATATTGTTACAGGTTGATTACAATCAGATGCCTTAAACTAATAAACGATATGCAGTTAATTTCAGTGTATTTGTTAAAGCCGCATCAGGTATGTAAATCTAAAAAATAAAGGCAAACCACACAGAAACAGTAGCACTGCTTTGACGCTGGGTGCCGCCAGTTTGCAAAACCAAGCCGAACACTTGTGTATGCACAGGTTAAGGCTGGCGTGAGAATGTGCATGGCTTTACTCCAAGTTTAGTTTTTATACATCACGATGTGAGTGTGGAAACGGTGCATATGCAACATTTTTGTGCATATGCACCGTTTATACATGAGTCCCCTGGTATAAACCAAGCAAAAAACAAAGCCTCGCAGTGTTGCTTACAGCGTTGTTCTCTATGAGACATCCATGAGTAAAGTTCCAGAATTCAAGTGTAGTTCATTATTGATCAAACCTTTACACAAAAAGCAGTCCACAGTGGGCCTTCCAAGTAAAATCTCTGCAGTCACAAATGGTGATTTTATCTCTCCAGGACATAAATATTTAAGAAATTATTCTATTATTATTTATCAATTCATCAATTAGTTATCAACTCATCCATTCATCAATCTATCCACCCATTTTCTAAATCCACTACTACATTTTAGTTTAAAATTGCACACATTTCATCTTTGTCCACACTACCCTGCCATTTTTAATAAGCAAAAACATACACTTTTGAAAATACTCTCCAAAGCATTCTCAAAATGCCCACTCAGCATTGCCGTGCTGGTAGGAAAATTTGGAGAATTTTGAAAACACAAACAGTAATAGCATTCAAATTGGATTGTGCTTATTTTGAGGCCTTTTCCTGACTAGATCCTGCTCATTACATTTTCTCAGTCACTTTTGCTCACCTTATACTTGTGTGTTACTTACAATAACAATTCCACTTCATTGTCAGTCCAAACAAAACAATATTTTTTGGTTTTTCGTATTCACCATTGCTGTTCTCTCTGTGTAAACGCAAGCTGCAAATGAAAGCCTGGCATGGAGGACGCTTCCTATTCCTGTTTCAAGTTATGCACAAATGCTGAGTGTAGACAGACAGCTACATGGTATGCATTTTTAGCCATTTTAGGTTGGGCAGATAATTTCACAAACAATGTGAAAATGCTGATGTAGACAAAAATCATTTTCATTTAAAAATGACATTTTTAAATGAAAAACTAGTTTTGTGCTCATAGACTGATTCAAGGCTGCAGGACCACAGAGCTGATCCATGCTATTGTAAATGGGAAATAACCTATTTACAATAAGCATGTTCATTAATTCATTCTGAGCTATACCAGTCCAATTTGGAGTTGCCAGCTAACTTAACATCCATATTTTTGAGATGTGGGCAGAAAGGCAGAGTGCTTGGAGAAAATCCACAAAGACACAAGGAGAGTGTGCGCATGGAAAATTACTGCAATTTGAACCCAGTGTAAGATGACAGCATAAACAACATAATGAACACCAACCCACTCACCCATACATCCATCTGCTGTATCAATATTTTGTACATTAATTATTAATTTGTTCCCCTGACATTTTAGGAGAACTGTTTTTTTGTATTTGCTATTTTCTGATTAACAGTCAAATTTCAAAACCTGTAACTGACAGCATATCTTGTTTTCCTATGCAGTTTGATAATGTCTCTGTAGTCATTTCTGAAGGGCTTTTTCCAGACCCCACTGCTTGCACTGCTACTTTCATGTCCTGTGTACAACATGGAGATGCAGAGGCCGATATTGATGACAAGAATGCCAGTGAGTCACTGAGCAGAATGCTAAGGCTGATTGTGAGAAATGTCTGCATTTAGCTTTAGAGGCTAGGCCTTCAGCCAAATCTAATTGGTTTTTACAGTTTTTTATTGCAAGAGATGTCTTCAATTGTTTAATTTCCAGAATATAATTTAATGAAAATATTAAAATAATTTAGATTTGTTAAATTAAGCAATATTTGAAAATGCTAAAATTCAGTTAAATCGTGTTTTGTTTGGTTTCAGGAGTTATTTGACAGTAAGAATGGGCTTTCTAGATTGTGATTTATTTGTTTTGTCATCTTTATTTCTGCCTGGCTGTGCTTTTGCCAATTTGTGCTGTTCTCTAAGTGAACCTGATATGAGGGTATTTGCATGGTCAGGTGTGGGACATGACAATACCATCCTTAGAGGTTTCCTTACAATTGTGGATGCTCTGAGGAAACTATTTTATTGTATTGTAAGATCTCAGTACTTGTTGGTTTTCACTCTGTCAGTGCTTCACTCTTATTTGGTTATTATCACATCTTTTGGTAATCAGTTATAATCTCTTCTGAGTTAAGTTAAACTTGTCAGCTACTTATTCTTTACTACATTAATAAACCCAGAACTTATAAACATACAAGACAGGGAATCTCCATTGAACTGATGTTTTTTAAAACAATTTATTAAATTTATTAAACGCAAATAACATTCCATACAAGCAAGTCAAATTTTACAAATCAAATTAACCCCCACCTAGCCCATTTGGCCTAGACCACAATTCACAAAATCCCAGTCCTAGAGACAGAGCACGTCCAAAACTAAACAAGCACCCCAGCAGTGGTGCATAAGAATTTAAACAGAGATTTCTATTGACAATATAGTTCAAATACTTTAAACCTAGAACATAATCTTGAACAGGCTCAAAAGAATAAACACAGGGTATGATGTTAAACAGTACCCATAGAGATGCAGATAACGTGTGACTTCTAAAACCAGTTGGCTGCACCAGTGATGACCGAGGTGTGTCATATTAAATGGGGTGAATACTTATGAGATTAATTATTTTGTACTTTCTATTTCTGATTAATTTAGACCACTTGCAGTGATCTTTTTCTTTTGATCAAAATCAAAGATGCCAAATTAAATTCACTGTGATCTTGTGTTGTAGAACAATAAAATGTGAAACCATCCAAGGGGGTGAAGACTTTTTATAAGCTCTGTATCCCATTTATAATTTTCAGTTCTTCCCTCAATGATTTTCTTCCTTTGAAAATCTATAATAGTACTATAATTTCTTTGAAGATGTTTAATTTATTCTTCTTCTATTATCCCTTGAATCATCTGCATTTCTCTGTAGTGGAACATTTCAGAAGAATTGAATTTTTAATGTACTAAGGAATGACCTGGGCATTTGATAGAATAACTAAAAAACTACATTGAAGGTAGCTGTAAGAGCAACTCTGATACCCCAGTGATTGCTGCCACACTTAGAGGTGCAATACCACAGCCTCACTGCGATTTGTTTTTACAGACAAGACCACTACCAGGGAGAGAACTGCTGAGACATCAAGTACTAGGTCGGAATTATTGTTCTATTAAATCTTTGCAACATAAAAATGTGCCTTACAAGACATGTATACCCGTAAACATTTACAGTTGGGAAAATTGTCATTGAAATGACACTAAAGCACACGAGTAATAAAGTTATATGAGTAAATACCCCCCCCCCCCCCCCCCAAAAAAGTTTTTTTATAAATAAGATTTAAAATAATCCATAACCAATCTCTTACCAACACATATCTGAAAAAAAAATCTTAATTAAA
Source organism: Erpetoichthys calabaricus (assembly GCF_900747795.2). Lineage (NCBI taxonomy): Eukaryota > Metazoa > Chordata > Cladistia > Polypteriformes > Polypteridae > Erpetoichthys > Erpetoichthys calabaricus. The sequence continues at coordinate 302,525,872 of NC_041395.2, read as the reverse complement.
AGAATGATAAAGACATACAGATTACAAAACAATTTAAAGCCCCAGGACCTGATCAGGCACAATATTTGCGGCATCACAGTATCAGTTCATTATGTCCATATAGTGACTTTTGTGACAATCACTCTCCTAAAACACTATTCAAAAGCAGGTACATGGGAGTGCTTTAACCTTTTCAAATGACAGGATTCATGTAAACAGCCGAGACCCAAAGAAATTGTCAAACTAAAAAGGAGTGACCTTAGAATGTTTGGCACAGCCAATCTTTTTGCAACTTAGTGCGACTTTTGACTCCCATGGGAATCAAGCATGAGCTTGTGTGATAATTTTCCTGTGTTATAAGAAACTTTGAAAATCTTAACCATTTTGCTAAAGGACAGTAAGCCTAAGCACAATATGCTTAATTGGGTCAAGAAGGGCGAAAACAGTAAATCTATTTTATCAGAACCTTTTTCAATAAGAGTTTCAGTTCAGTTTTCGTTTCCTTATTTAGTTTACTTCTGTATTATTGTAGTATTTCCCTCTACTTACTCTGTACCTGTTTTTCCTCAAGAGTAAGTGTTCTCATCAAGTTCGTTATCGGGTTGGTCAACTGTTGCACTTTAAGATGAACACACACATACATAGATATATGCATACACACAGACCCTAACCACAACAGTGCTCCATGAATGACACGCTGATAAACCTTTAGCACATTAAACCACACAAGTGCTTTAGGAATAACACAGCCTGTCACTCAGCACTTCAAGAGACTTACTTATTATCGGCACAAACAACATACGATGTTTTAATGATATCTCAGACCTAAATATTACTTTCGGTCTACAAGAATACATTTAAACATACAAAGACTCAGCACTCTTGACTATAGGCCATTTATCAGCCAAGAATACCTTCTTTACATGCTGTTCCCTACTCTTGAGTAGAGCTCTCACTCTCAGCCTAATAAACCTCGCAGCACAGAGGTAATGGCAAATCTCCGGCTGCACTAGGTGCTCAAAGAAATGTAACTTATTATTTCAAACACTCTATAGACATTAAGACAAAGCATAGAAAGTTAAAAGCAGCATGGTATTTATTACAGGAATAATAATAATAATACCACTGGAACAAAGAATAATTGAAAATAGGTACTGATAGGAAAGTCTGAAAATATATAGTCTTTAGAAAAAGTTACAGATGACAAGGATGAATGTTCCAGGGCGGATTTTGATTTAGCAATCGATGTTCATGATGCTTTTCTGACAACCAGTGACATCTTCGTCCGTTCTTCTTCCTCCCTTCTTCCTTACTTCCCTATTCACTTGTCAGACGAGGCATATTTATTCTAAAGTTTCATGCCATGGTTTCACAACACATGAGTGTTCCATGCACCTGATTGGCTGGCTGTCAATATGATGAATGAATTTTGATCAAACTCTTTAATCTATCTTTTCCCAGATAATAAAGTTTTTTGATATTGCCTCATGCCCTCCTTTCCCAGGCTGTAAAACAAATTGTTGTCCCAGATATTTATCCATAAAGTAATCAATAGCCTGAGGCATGGCTCAACCTTCCTTTCCCAGGCTGTACCATTTTAGCACTGTGCTGTGAACAACTATTATAAAAGTGAGGTGTAAGGAAAGAGGATATGCCTTTTTATTATAATGCCTCCTACATCTGAATTCATCTTGTTGGGATTGAGCAAAATATAATAATAAAAATATAGAGAATAATTTGTAGATTTAAAAACACCATAACAACTTCAGTTGGTGCTTTGTTGCAAAATGGATGTTTGGTGTTCTGCCTTTCTAACACTTTGAGAGGAGCAATGGATATTAAAATGAAGCTTTCTATCTATTCAGGTGCACTTTCCAAGGAGCTCTGTCTCCGGCAAGAAATCTTTCCTTTCCCTTTTCGATTAAGGATATATATAACCTGTAACTAACGAACTGCCATCTGGGAACTGAATGAAGACTGAATGAACCCACCCATGCTGTATAAATCTGTATAAATCTTTGTAGTGCTTATATTTTCTGCTATTGGTTATTATGGAAATACATTCTCTTTTTAAATAAAAGCTTTAAATGAATGTCTCTGTCCAATTATTGATTACTAGCATTGTCAAGTATTGATTGTTCATTCCTTGTCAAGCTGCAGTCCCTCAGGAGCACAAAGGACACTTTGTGGAGGTCCCCTATTGATGGTAAGCTGGGTTGAAGTAAGGGAATGAAACTAAAAGACAGTCCTAGTTTCTGAGCAGCCTCCCATTAGAGGCCCCTAGGTTTAAATATGTGAGCTTCAATAAGGACAGTGAGACATGTTTAAGAAGTTACATGTAACAATTGAATAAGCTGCTTTTGACATTTCATCCTGTCCAACATTAAGAAAAGAATCTAAGAGGGTATATATTGGTACATTTCACGTTAGGTGTACATCACTGGTGATCTGATAACACAGCCAGACACAAGTTGTAGTCTCACAAGTGTAACATGTTCATTCCAGAAACATAATGAAACAAAGGGGGTTATGAGGGAGAAAACTCATAATGACGCATGAAATGTAAATGAAACACATCTACGCAGAAAATGGAGGTGGGAATTACTAGTGCCTCCACCATACAGTACTAACCTTGATAGCTGATAAAGATCTAATGAAACTGTAATTTTAATATTTTAATATATTAACTATTGTGTCTTCATTCTTTGGCATATTGCAATTTATTTTTTTCTTTTGATTTATCAAAAGTCAGAGTGAAAATTTTAAACTTATAGGCAAAACGGCTCACTTCATTGCAATTAATTTCTCAGCTTGTGGAACTGGATTTCAAGCATCTCTACGATAAAGCTGAATATATAGTAGTACAGAACACACACACCTCCTTATTATAGTGTTTAGCCACTTTTAAATATTTGTCTTTTGGGGTTTCTGTGCATTGGGATTTCATTTTTGACATTTGATTTTACTTGCTCTTTTGTTTTATGGGTGTGGTTTTTCGTTACCATTTTGTTTTATTAATAATCAAAATGGCAAAGTGGCAAGTTCATCTGTTTTGATCACATCATATATTTAGTTAACTCTGTAAGCTCTTACATCCTTCTTTGTTGATCAGGCATTTCAGTACATTATATGGGTGGCTGCCCCAAACCTTTTTGATGACTTTGTGCCGTTTTTGTGACAATATATATATATCTTATATATAAACGTCTACGTGTGGAAGTGTGTGTGTGTATCTGTCTGGCATGGAAGTGAGAAGTGGAATCAGGGTAAGGGCTCCTTCTCCGAGGAAACAGAAAACTCGCTTAGCCTCTAATAACACAAGCGGGGTCAGCACATCAGCAAAACGAAACCTCAGAAGAAATACAAAGTCACTTAGCCGCTAATATCGGCAAAATGGTATCCCTTTTACTTTTCTTCCCGCCGCTAATACACAAGCGATGTAAGCACGTCAGCAAAACAAATCTACATTATTTTTTTTCTTACGATTTCAATAGTTTCTAGGAACCTGGGCTTTTTATAGCACAGGCTTACAGAGCTAGTATATATATACAGTGGAACCTCGGTTTGCGAGCATAATTCATTCCGGAAACATGCTCGTAGTCCAAAGCACTCGTATATCAAAGTGAATTTCCCCATAACAAATAATGGAAACTCAGATGATTTGTTCCACAACCCAAAACTATTCATATAAAAATGATTAATACAAAATATAAAGTAAAAATACATAAAACAAATTAACCTGCACTTTACCTTTGAAAAGAATCATGGCTGGTGTGAGTTTCTAAACTCTTGTGGGATTCCACCCAATGGGACAACACGCGGAAGAGCAAAGCAATCGCAGTCTCCCAGAGCTGTAGCAGTTCACCATAAAAGCGAATCCGAAAAGATTGCGGACATACTATAAGCGCTTGCCGTTGATGGGTGATACAAGGAACAAGGAACATTATAAATGCGCAGGGCCCTGCTTGACTGCTGTGTCTGTTTCAAGCTGAATAAAGCTGGTGTTGCTAAAGTACTGAGACTCAGCTTTGTATTTTAGTGTGCAAGGGGACTCATACGTCACAGCACACACGTGCACGTGAGCACACACACACACACACGAGCTGTTTATTACAGCATTAGCATTGTGACTGTGTGTGCTCGCTCACACACGAACGAGCACACACAGTCACAATGCTAATGCTGTAGTAAACAGTATACGCTCGTACAGATGTTTACTATGAGTGAGGCACGGCGACTCAGACGGAGAATAGGAGACGATTCCCCACAATCCCGCAGCGAGAGAGAAGAACCATCAGCTCAGTTGTGATCACATGACGCTCAGCAGACAAAGAGTATACATACTACTCATACTGCAAGACCTTGCTCGTTTATCAAGTCAAAATTTATTAAAAATTTTTGCTCGTCTTGCAAAACACTCATAAACCGAGGTTCCACTGTATATATATATATATATATATATATATATATATATATATATAATACACTCCAATTGCACCACATCTTACTATGGAGGATACCCAGCTACAACAACAGGCAAAGACTGGAACCTCTATGGTGTCTCTTCAACTTATACCTGAGCCTTATATTCGGAATCCAGAAAGTTTTTCAGGAGATCCTAAGAGGTTTATAGGATTCACCTGACACAGGGCCTACTTGAGAAAGAAATTAACAATTATTAAGATTTAAAAGTGCTTTGTAAGATCTACTGAGGTATTACTGACCTTTCCACATGTAGCCATATTTATACTGGAAGTATTGGTGACATCACTAATTGTTGCTCTCAAGACAAAGTGAATGAGAATGTGACAATGCATAGCCAATGTGGAATCAAATAAACAAATGAAATAAAATGGTAATGAAAAACAACACCCATAAAATGAAAACAAAAGTAAAAACCACGGTCAAAAGTTAAAGTCACCACATACAAAAAACCCCATACCAGACAAAACACTTGTATAAAAAGGACTAAATACTACAGGTTAGTTATCAAAATTAAGCTCTGGGTGAGTACTTACGAGATTGTTCTTTACTTTGCAGTAGGACTATCAAGCAGTTACAGAAAATATAATTTAAAATAATGTATATAAAGTATATTTGTACACTTTATACAAATATGTTTTTAAAATTCCTTGAACTAAGAAAATGTACATATCATAAGGTAGCCTACTAGTAAACCATTAATTATTTCTCAAAAAGTTTTAAAATTTCAAACATACCAAAACCAGGTTGAGCACTTTTCAGTCCTCTGATAATTCAAGTTTACTGTTATGTATCCATAGACTTTGAGATTCTTACTTGTATGTCTTTCACGGACTAGTGATATTTGTACAATACCAACAAAAGACAATGAATACATTTTACATTAAATACAGCATCAGATTATATATATATATATATATATATATATATATATATATATATATATGTAAAAATACCTCAAAGATGCTCATGCATTTGGTCAGTACAAGCAGTTATGGCCTGAGGATAACCATCATCTTTGAATGTGATTCTGTGAGGATCAATATTCTTGTAGCACTTGCCAGAACTGTGGAGGGAGACACTAAAAGTGCAGGATGATGTAAATCTTTAATAAAATTGTTTGCTTTTTAAGGCAGTGAATTGTGAATGAAAATTGTGGATCTTTCAGTTTTAATGTGTAACTGAATTAGAGGAGCACCTACAGAAGGGGTTACATGGACTGTGTTATCTTCTAAATTAGGAAAATTGATAACATGCTTTTAACTCCTACATCTAAGAGGAGGACCAAAATTGCATCACTTTGAGAATTTCGAGCCATTAAGGATAGTTTTCCTACTCTGAAATGCTTGATAAATTCTGGCCTAGGTCAGAAGAGGTGAGAGGAGATGGTTTCAATAGAGTCTGTACAGAGCACGGTTTTGGGTGAAACAGCATTAAATGAGTAGGGGTATACCTTGGTGGCTGAAGCCCCAACTACCTAGTGGGGCACTATGGCTAACAATCTTCAAATCTGGAAAGCAGAAATGAACACACACCAATTTAACAGATAGTTAGTCTGTGAGGAGAGTAGTATTATATGTAAGGTTGCTGAAGCCCGATCTGCCTAGTACATACACTATGGCTGGTAATCCTCTCCAGGAAAAAGTGCTATATATTAGTACTGTCTGAAGTATATGCTCCCACATTGCAAAGAATTAGGATCAGAGTGAAAAGCAAAGCATTGTCAGTGATATTACAGGCAGAAGGCAGATGTGCCCCATTAATATTTAAAGACGACATTACAACCCTCTGGAGTGTTTTGCAGTCCTCAGCATGGATTCCAATTGTGCCCATAGCCCTTGGTAAACATACATGGTGACATCTAGGGAAGAAAAAATGCATTGCTTTTAGATTCTAATAGATGCAGCATCAAAGAATTTAGTGCTGCTGCAGAATTTTCTGTTTCTATACATGGTGCAGTAAAGAAAATCCCCAAACTTTCATTCACATATTGATCACATATCACTAAGAAGGATATTGTAATACTCCACAGTATTGATTTATTCCCTAATTTATCAGCAAGAAACAGTACTTTACAAAAATCACCAGAAATGTGATGATAACAACAAACAGGACAACTAAGAAACATACATTTTACACAATAATAATAATAATAATTTTAAGAAGGCACAGTTTGATTGTTCATTTTTGTTTTGTTTTGCATAGTTGGTCTCACTTTTAATAACTAAAATATAAGCAAGCTGTGCTGTCTCTGGGGCAGTGGTCATTATTACCTAGCAACACTATGGGGTTAGAGGCTGATTTAATAAGAAGACCCTCTGTAGACAATGCTTTCTTGTTCAGACTTATTTCTGGATATCATCAAAGTAACAACCTTGTTGTGGATATAAGCAGAGACGCTTGCCATGACCAGAAATTAGTAAAGGCATGTCTTTCTTCATATACCGAAATGCCTAACCCACTCTCACCTAGGAGTACTGCACCATCCACCCATCCTTCTGCTGATGCAGGCATAGGAGAGAGTTTCCCCCAACCCACAATTACAGCAGCCCAGATAAACAGAGAGCTGAGGAGACTTCGTGCCAGCAAAGCAGTGGGTCCAGATGGAGTATCACCACGACTGCTGAAGGCCTGTGCGTTGGAGCTGGGGAGTCCTCTACAGCGCATCTTAAACCTGAGCCTGGAACAGGGGAGAGTCCCGAGGCTTTGGAAAACATCTTGCATCACCCCAGTCCCAAAGGTATCACGTCCTAGTGAGCTGAATGACTTCCGGCCTGTCGCTTTGACGTCACATGTGATGAAGACAATGGAGCGGCTGCTGCTTCACCACCTAAGACCACAGGTCCACCACGCCCTCGACCTTCTGCAGTTCGCATACCAGGAGAAGGTGGGAGCGGAGGATGCCATCATCTATATGCTACACCGATCCCTCTCCCACTTGGACAAAGGCAGTGATGCTGTAAGAATTATGTTTCTGGACTTCTCTAGTGCCTTCAACACCATCCAACCTCTGCTCCATAGGGACAAGCTGACAGAGATGGGAGTAGATTCATACCTGGTAGCATGGATCGTGGACTATCTTACAGACAGACCTCAGAATGTGCGTCTCGGGAACTGCAGGTCTGACATTATGGTCAGCAACACAGGAGCGCCGCAGCGGTCTGTACTTTCTCCGGTCCTGTTCAGCCTATATACATCGGACTTCCAATACAACTCGGAGTACTGCCACGTGCAAAAGTTCACTGACGACACTGCTATCGTGGGCTGCATCAGCAGTGGGCAGGAGGAGGAGTATAGGAACCTCATCAAGAACTTTGTTAAATGGTGCAACTAAAACCACCTTCAACTGAACATCAGCGAAACCAAGGAGCTGGTGGTGGACAGAGCCGACTATATTTCCTTAAAAGGCTGGCGTCCTTCAACATCTGCAATAAGATGCTGCCGATGTTCTATCAGATGGTTGTGGTGAGCACTCTCTTCTACGCGGTGGTGTGCTGGGGAGGCAGCATAAAGAAGAAGGATGCCTCACACCTGGACAAACTGGTGAGGAAGGCAGGCATTATTGTAGGCACGGAGCTGAATAGTTTGACATCCGTGGCAGAGCGACGGGCACTGACCAGACTCCTGTCAATAATGGAGAATCCACTGCATCCACTGAACATTGTCATCTCCAGACACATCTCCAGACTGCTGTCACTGTCCTGCTCCACTGACAGACTGACGAGATCGTTCCTCTCCCACACTATGCGACTCTTCAATTCCAACCCTTTGGGGGGGGGGGGGGTAAATGTTAAAATTATACAAAGTTATTGTCTGTCTGTTATACCTGCATTGTTATTAATCTTTAATTTAATATTGTTCTTTATCAGTATGCTGCTGCTGGAGTATGTGAATTTCCCCTTGGGATTAATAAAGTATCTATCTATCTATCTATCTATCTATCTATCTATCTATCTATCTATCTATCTATCTATCTATCTATCTATCTATCTATCTGCTAAAGTACAGTGACTTCTGTACTGTCTGTGCCCTGTTCTTGTGAATTTCCCTCAAGACAGTACATGTCTGGCACTGGTTTCCTTATTGGCTCTGTCATTTACATTACTTTAGTAGCTATGCTGCAAGTTGGTGTATTTTCCTAAGGATTATTTTCTGTCTGTAACAGATATCTCGATGTTTTCTGACTCTTTGCTTAAATAAGTTCTGAGAACCAAGTTTTCATATGAAAGCCCCAATTCTGGAGCTTCATGTATGTGCATAAATCATTTCTTATGCAAAAGTCAGGATTTATAAAAACGCAAACTTGGTGTGAAAATTGGCTTAGTATTATGGCAAGTTTTGACCATCTGTAATTCCTAAACAGACTTTGGTTGTTTTTTTGGTATTTTACCAACTCCAGGCAGCAAGAAAATGAAGTGAACAGATCTTGTTTCACCATTCATTTCAAAGACGAGATGTCACATTCATTGCTCCTGAACTAATTATATCACAGCTGACTGTGATATAATTCTTCAGTGTTGGTAATAACAAGAGCCTAATGGAGTGAATGGGCTCCTCTTGTTTCTTATGTTCTTACATACCCTGCACATCTGAGTGGTCTCTTCATCCGTGGTACTCCCATAGGTGTATCAGTTAGGTTATTTGGTCATTCTAACTTGGCCTGTGTGAGCATAAGGTAAGTATATGTGGATGGGTTGTCTCAATTCTGCCTTCCATTTGCTAGTGGGATGGATTGAGTGGGCTGGAGAATGGTATGTTATGACAGCATGAGTTACAGAGCTGCTAACACATTTAAAATATAATAAGTGATTTATTACAAGCTACTGCATATTACAGTTTACTTCATTTTAGTAATTATTAGTGTTACGTATGATATATAAATGCATAGTACTAGACATACTGGTTATGTTTCACACCAAAAAGATTTTCAACTGATTATACATGATCCCATAAGGGCTCATTCACAGTGCACTTACAGAGCTTATAAAGTTCAATTTGCAAACACACATTTAAAGAAAACTGTGACTATGTGAATGGCAGAGCAGCCCCTCACCTGCCACTGGATTTCAAATTTCCAAGCACTATAATCTGGATGATTTCCGCAGTAACAGTTAAGAGTACATTTTATTTAACATAAAAGGGTTCCACATATTTTGCATGAAAATATATAATGTACGAAAAGAAACCTTTCTTGAATCGCCCCTCCAACTTCACAGCCCTAATTTTACCAGAGGCGGCATTTGAAAGGAGACAGTCGATGTGTACTGAATGAATGCACTGACTTTTAATGCTCATATGTCGTTTTTTATGTTTTATTATCGGTGCTATTTCTTAAAATAAAATTACCTTGCTTCTGAAATGAGCTTTATGGATTTTCTCCTCTTCTATTACATCAATCACATTTCATTTTGCTTCTGTTAAAGGGCATTTTGTTTCCCTTTCTGTTTTTCTTTTAAACAAAGCTACGACTGAAGCTTCGCATGTTAAGAAGAAGAGCCAAATGAGTGTGAATTGTTACAAATCCTAAGGTCGCTTCCAAATTGACAGATTTGGACTTGGCATTTTCTACAGAATGGTGGAGAGAAAAAACATAATTTGTTCAAAGTTTAGACTAGTGTTTGAGAGCTGCGGTGCACAAGAAAATGCTTTCAGACAACATTTGCATGGAAATCACGGCAGTTTAATGGCTGCTGTTTAATGGTTGCCATTTAAGGTGCTTATTACTTGAAGCCTAAAGCTGCTTTACTTATATAATTGAATTTCAACAGCCTGACCCAACTGAATGTGTGGAAAGTTTAAGTGATACCCCATCTGTACCTGAATAAACATTTCTTTTTCTACTTCCAGAAGTCATTTTTTCAATATTGTAATCTATTCTACAATATTACAAATGATGTCTGTCACCTTTTCAATACCTTCTGTCTTAGTCTCTTCCTACTACACAGTGGATTCAGAAAGTATTTAGACCCCTTCCCTTTTTTCACATTTTGTTATGTTGCAACCTTGTGTTAAAATCATTTAAAATCATTATTTCCAACACTCAACATCCAACAATGACAAAGCAAAAATTGTATTTTTTTTCATTATACAAAAAAAAAACCTACAAACTAAAAACTAAATTATCATATTGACACAAGTATTCACACACTTTGATCTGACTCTTGAAATTTGGCTGAGGTCCATCCCATCATTATTGAAATGCTTCTACGCCTTCTTTGGAGTCCACCTATGGTCATTTCAAATGATTGGACATATTTATGGAAGGCACATACCTGTCTGGAAAGAGTGTCCTACAGTTGAGCAAAAACCGAGCCATGAGGTCGAAGGAATTGCCTGTAGAGTTTACAGACATGATTGTGTCAAGGCACACATCTGTGGAAGGCTACAAAAAAATCTGTAGCATTAAATGTTCCCATAAGAGCATAGCTACCTTCATAATCCTTAAATGGAAGTTTGGAGAGCCATGACTCGTCCTAGAGCTGGCCATCCAGGAAAACTAAACAATCAAGGGAGAAGGGCCATGGTAAGAGAGGTGACTAAGAAGCCGATGAGCATTCTGGATGAGCTCCAGAGAACCTGTGTGCAGATCGGAGAATTTTCCAGCAGTACTATCACTGTAAGAGTGGCCAGACAGAATCCTCTCCTCATTCAGAGACACATGGAAGCCTGATAGGAGTTGGCAAAAAGGCATCTGAAGGACTCTCAGATAGTGAGAAACAAGACTAGAGTTAATATATCTTAACGAAACCAGGAGCTGCTTATCACCTGTGCAACACCATTCCAACAGTGAAGCATGGTGGTGGTAGCATCATGCTGTGGGTATTGTTTGTCACAGGCTAGGACTGGAAGAGTTGAATGGAGCAAAGTACAGAGACATCCTTACTGAAGAACCTGCTGCAGGAAGAGTTCAGTCTGAGCTGAAGGTTCACCTTTTATCATGACAGTGATCCTATGCATGCAGCAAAGACACATGGGGTAAATTAAGGGCATCTCTGGGAATGTCCTTATATTAGCCAGCCATAACCCAAACTTACACCAAATCAAAATTCTCTACAGAGACTTAAAAATAGTTGTCCACTGACAGTCTCTATTCAACCTGATAAATCATGACTGGATCTGCAGAGAAGAATGGCAGAAAATCCCCAGAGTGTGAAGCTTGTCATGTCATACCCAAAAACACTATAATCACTGTCACATGTGCTTTTATGAAGTACCGACTAAAAGGGCCTGAATACTTGTGTCACTTTGATATTTCAGTTTTTTATTTTTAATAAATCTGCAAAAAATTATGAAATCCTGTTTTCTCTTTGTCATTCTGAGGGAGTGTTGCTTGACAAGGGAAAAAATAAATTTAAATGATTTCAGCACACAGTTGCAACATAGCAAAGAGTCTGGCTATTTTCTGAACCCACTTTACATATACTGTTCATCCATATGGACAAAGATTGAGGTGTAGCACAGAGTTCATTTAGGGGTTGGGGGGTGGTGTCAGAAAGTACATGTATCATGATCCAGTCTATGATCAATCACTATATATTTGTGATGGAATTTTTTAAACCAGAAGTAACAGGTTACACCTATGGAAGTATGGTTTTACAATATAAAGGGTATATGGTTATATAGTTGAATCATTTAAAGAGGACCCAGAATAGGGAAGACACTAGGCAAGGTAATCTAACTCAACATTTTTTGGCTTTGTGACATGAATTCCTGAGCCAACACTGGACACATGAGTTTTGAGCAATCAGTCCCATCAGTAGCATTTACAGGTACATCAAAAATGCATTTATTACTCATTTACTGTTATGTAACAAGGCCTGAACAAAGACATTTGTTGGTCTTATTAATAATTAAAAAGCATAAATAAAGTGCTTATTCATCTCTTTCCAGTGCTGAATAATATAAAAACTTTCAATCAAATTAGCTCCCCTTTTATTAGCAACATTTATAGAAGCCAGAGACAATAAAATTCTACCTCAAACTTTTCACCAACCAATAATTACCATTATTCCTATGAAGAATAAGGACTTATTACAATGTGCATCATACAGACCAATCTCACTTCTGCATAATGATGTTAAGGTCCCCAAAGTCCTAGCTAGAAGGATTGAGAAAGTGCTCTCTTCAGTAATTTCACAAGACTGAACCAGATTTATTAAAGGTAGACATTTGGCTTCCAACACCTATTTAATGTAATATATTCACCCATAAAGTCTAACACTCCAGAGATCTTATTATTTTTGGATGCAGAAAAAGCATTTGATATGGTTGAATGGGATTAATCTATTCACCACTTTGCATAAATTTGGGTTTAGTCCAAACATATGTGCATAGATCAAACTACTGTATACCAGTCCAGAAGCTTCAGTTTGTATTAACAGCATTATTTCAAAGTACTTCAAACTAGAACACAGTACTAGACAAGGATGCCCCTTGTCACGACTGCTGCTTGGAATCACCATTGAGATGTTGGCTGTTCACTTTCGAAATGCATCAGAGATAAAGGGGATTTTCAGAGAAGGACTTGAACAGGAAATATCACAATTTGCAGATGATACGGTACTATATATATATCAGACCCTCAAAATTCTGTGCCTGTAGCCCTAACCGTACTAGCAGAATTTCAAAAGATATTTGGATTCAAAATTAATTTGAACAATAGTGTGCTTTCTCCAGTGAATTCTCAAGCACACAGGATTAGATTGCACACCTTCCCTTTTACCATTGTATATTAATTTAAATATATAGGGGTAGACATCACAAGTACATATAAAGCTCTTTTTCAGCAAAATTTTGCTGTTTGCATGGACAAAATTAAACAAGATGTGCATAGATGGTCTACCCTTCATCTTACTTTATCAGGGAGAATTAACACTATCAAGATGAATATCCTCCCTAAGCTTTTGTTTTTATTTCAAAATATCCCCATACACATCAACAAATTATTTTTTAGGAAATTAGATTCAATCATAAGCTCATTTGGAATTTGAAGTTCATGCATCCAAAGGGCGACCCTACAAAGACCTAAATCAGAAGGCAGTATGGCTTTCATAATGGTATGGCACCTTTTCAACTCAAAAGCACTGCAGAGGATGGTGAAGGTGGCCTCAGCCATCTTGCACAGTTGCCTTTCTCACTCCTTTTATCTGGTAAATGACCATTGACATTCACACTAGTAGATTCAGAGACAGTGTCTATTTACAGATTGTAAGGTTACTGAACAGCCAGCCATAATAACAAATATTGTACCCTAAAAAAACACTGTGTTCTCTATATACGGGTAGTCAAGTCAAGTCAAGTCAACTTTATTTATAAAGCACTTTACATACAACAGCCGCTGACCAAAGTGCTGAACATAGGCTAAAATAACTTTTAAACAGAAACAAAATAATAAATAAGTAAATAAAATACAATAAATAAAAAATAATTAAAACATTGTAAAAACAACTAAACAGAGTTAAACAGAGTAAAATCAACTGCTCACACAGGATCAAACGCCAAACCAAAAAGGTAAGTCTTAAGAGCAGACTTAAAAATGGGCAGTGAGGAGGCCTGTCTAATGTGGATCGGCAGTGAATTCCAGAGCCTTTTCTAGCCACAACGGAAAAAGCCCTATCCCCCCTGAGCTTTCGCTGAGTCCTAGGCACATCCAGAAGCAGCTGACCAGCTGATCTGAGTGAGCGGGAAGGAGAGTGCATATATATGCATAGGGTATGCATATATAATAAAAGAGCGAAAAAAATAAAAAAGATAAAGGGCTGATCCTCCAAAAGACCAGGGGCCTCATGCATAACGCCGTGCGTAGAATTTGCACTATAACATGACGTAAGCACAAAAGCCGAAATGTGCTTATGCACAGAAAAATCCAGATGCAGGAATCTGTGCATTCGCCAACTTCTTCTGCTACATAAATCCCGCTCAGCGTGGAAATAAACGCACGTGCACGCACTTGCTGTCCTGCCCCAACTCCTCCCAGAATTATGCCTCTTTGAATATGCAAATCAATATAAATAGCTCTTAAGCCCAGCGTTCTGTGAAAAGGCAATGGCAAAAGAACGAGGAAAAATAGAATTTCAGCGAATACCAAATGGAGGTAAAGAAAAACGTACTATTTGTTGGTTTAAACAGTTATATAAGCAACAAAAAGAAGTTGATCGAGTAACATAGCGTGTCGGAGAAACTCGAAAGCTCAAGTTCACAAAGTCGCACAGTGCCTGAAATAAAAAAGAAGTTGTCAGATATCAAAGTCGGCGTGAAAAGGCGACTCGTAGCCCACCATCTGAGTGTCATACGAAAGCTTATTAGGGTACAGTGAAAAAAAAGGCACACAGTGTGAAAAAGCACGAAATGTCAACTTTAATCTCGAAATTTCCACTTTAATCACGTAGTTTATTTTGTCATTAAAGTAGAACATCATAAACTTCATCTTAAAATCGTTTAATTTACTAGTTTCTCAAATCCCATCGTAACTAAAGTAGCACGTTAAATGCTTTGTTGTGTATTTGATCTTATAAGTTTCTGAAAACTTCATATCAAAAGGTCTAATAATGTAGCCTTTTTACCAGGATCAAAGCTTTGTTTAAGGTTAGGTAGGTGGCACTTCTAAAGTTCATGCTAAAAAAGTGGTCAGTTACAAATGAATGGAGGAATAATGCCCAAAGCTACAAGTGTGCCAACATTGAAGGCATTGCCTCACCTTTATTTAGCAGGTATTTACAAGTCATGGATACCAGAATGCATACATAACTGCAATATTAGTAGTATAGCTGATCGATTGCTGTGTAGAAAGCACACACTTTCACAAATTACAAGAAGTTTCAGCTTTTGATTTTATGCTGTATGATGACATGTCTACTGCTTTAAAGGCCTTGGGGTTACTTCATCTCCATATCTATCTGACGTCATTAGAACTGGAAGTGATGTTATCAGGGCCAGGTGGAATTTCCCATAACTGGTGTGCAGAGAAGTGAGACAAAGAGTCAGTGTACCCTGTCACCCCCTGGTCTGGCATGGAATTACTCTCATTCGGGCCATTTAGCTGGCTCCCATGTGCATGTGTGTGACAATATGTAATAGATAAATTATTATCCAGATGGAATTACTTATTGAGAACATTTCTCCATTTTTCCTGCATGCATGGTTCACCATATGATTTCCTCATCATGCTTTTGTACCCACACTTTTGTTGGTGTGCCACTCGACCATATTGGTATTTCATCTTGAAACATTTTTTTAAAATCAAGAAAATAAAAGTAAACATTGACTTTGACCTCTCTAGGGGTATAGTGACCTCATGTTACAGCGTAGCTTTCGTCAGTCCTTCTGTGTAGTAAAATGGAATTTTCTTTTCTTGATCTCACTTCTCATGGAAGCACTCTGCAGTTCTTTATGACTGTAATGTCTGATCTGGCTTTTTATAAATGCTCAGTGAGTTTATAGCTAATACTGCCATTTGAGATTCTATCAGATCCTGATTTTTTATTGATTCCTACTTTCAAAATCACATATTAAAGCTCACGAGAGCCCTCATTATCAGCCTGACTCCCTTAATAAAGAAATCAAATTACTAATTGTCACTTCCTAAATGTTCCTGTTTTTTCATGTGGCGCTCCAGTCAGTTTAAAAATTAGTCTGGAAACCTAAACAACAAAAAATATAGGGTACAGAATATTACAGGTTGAAAATAAAACAAATATACATGAAGTGCTAAAATGTCATATAGTTATCATGAACTTTATTAGAGGTATTACCTGAGAAGTCTTCTTATTTTCAGATTTAAGAACATGGAATCTGAAAGCAAAAGCAGAATGTATTAATCTCTTAACATTGGATCTATCCATCTATCTGAACTGTAGGATAGCACAATGTACTGCAAATTAGAAAAGGTGATCCTAAATTGGTAAGGTGCATATTTTTCCACCTACCTCAAGCAATAAAACTACATATCAAAACTTGTAAAATAAAAATATCACACATAGGACACAAACGTCACACTTACAAAATTCCAATTCTGTCCTCATTTTTTTTAACACCATTTTGCAGTTGAGACATCACATTTTCATTCATATATATGCTCATATAAAATGATAACATCACATATATTAAAAAAAAAATCTAATATCATAAAAATAAAGTATTACTTCAGACACTTATTCTGTATGATTCAAAATGTATGCCTGTGTATTATCTGTCTACTGTACACTGACCTAATTTTTTAGTGTTTCTAGAATTTTATTAAGCAATTAATTTTTATGATTTAATTAATCATGGTCACTTGACGACGGCTTTCCCAGCCTTCCTCTATTACTATAAATCACAAGCTGGTTAAGTTTGTAGATGATACCAAGCTAGGTGGATTGGCAGATAATCTAGAATCCATTTAATTAGTACAGAGGGACCTGGACAGCATACAGGCTTGGGTAGATTTGTGGAAGATGAAATTTAATGTCAGTAAATGTAAAGTATTGCACATAGGAAGGAAAATTGTTAGGTTTTAATACACAATGAGTGGTCTGTTAATAGGAATGAAAAATTAAAAAAAGAGATCTCCCTAATATCTTTCTGGTTTCTCCTCAGCAACAATGAAATCAGAAAGAAATAAAATGGAGACATTGTTGTTTGTCTCATGCTTCTCAGATTTTTCTTTAGACAAAAGAATTTCTACTTGAGATTCTCAGCAAAGTCACACAATGGGCTCAGGTCTTCCAAGAAGTGTCTTTTTATTTTGCAATATGAAAATGTTTGCATTGTGTGCTCAGTAGAATATGGTGAAATGTATGGATGGTGGTAATAAAACACTTTACTATGATCACAAAACTGTAGTCCTTGCTTCTGAATAATAATAACAACACCAACATTTATGTATAAAGCATGTTTTCATACAAATGATGTAGCTCAAAGTGTTCTACAAGATGAAGAAAGAAAGAATAAAAATATAAAAATAAAATTAGTCAATACTAAGTAACAAAGAATAAAGTAAGGTTCAAAGGCCAGGAGGATAGAAAAAAACAAACAAAAAAAAAAACTCCAGAGGGCTGGAGAAAAAAATAATTCTTTAGGGGTTCTGAGTCCTCGAGACCACCCAGCCCTCACTGGGCAGTCTACCTAATATCAATGATCTCAGTCAGTCCTTATGATTTTCAAGCTTCATGTGGAAGAATTAGAATGATGATGGTCATGTGGACCACTGACCTTCAATCCATCAATGTAGGGACAGCATGGTGCTTTGATCGGGTGGTGGTGGCGCAGATTGCCACCACAGAAAACCGAAAAAAGAACAGCAGAGAAAGCAGGGGTTAGCACAAATTGTGGAGCCATGAAAAAATGATAATTAAATGCATATACAGAATATCAGGGCTAAACTAAAATAAATCTATAAGAAAGCCATATTAAAATAATGTGTGTTAGCAGTTTTTTAAAGTGCTCCACCATATTAGCCTGGCGAATTTCTATTGGTAAGCTATTCCAGATTCTAGGTGCATAACAGCAGAAGGCTGCCTCACCACTTCTTTTACGTTTACTGTAGCTCTTGGAATTATAAGCAGACACTCATTTGAAGATATAAGGGTACGATCTGGAGGGTAAGGTCAGAGGCATTCCGAAATATAGGATGGAGCGAGATCATTTAAGGCTTTGTAAACCATAAGTGGTATTTTAAAGTCAATTCTAAATGACACACGTAACCAGTGTAGTGACATTAAAACTGGGGAGATGTGCTGGGATTTTCTTTTCCTAGTTAAGATTCTGGCAGCTGCATTCTGCACTCAATTGATTTTTTTTTTTTTGGGTAGTCCTGAGAGGAGTGCGTTACAGTAATCTAGTCGACTAAAGACAAAAACGTGAACTACTTGTTCAGCATCTTGCAAAGTTATAAGGAGTCTAATTTCTCCTATATTTCTTAGGTGAAAAAATGCTTTCCTAGTGATCTGATTAATATGTGATTTAAAATTTAGGTCACAGTCAATTATTACCCATAAATTCTTTACCTCTGTCTTGACTTTTAAGCCTAATGGATCAAGTTTATTTCTAATATCCTCATTCTAATATCCATTTTTCACAATCACTAAAACTATTAGTTTCTCTAATTTATATTGCTTTACTCCAGTTGGATCATACACCTTTTAGAAGAAATGGAAGGCAGTGTGGCATAGTGGTTAAAGCATTGGGCTTCACACCCTGAGGTTGTGTGTTGAAATCCCACACCATTGTTTGAACACAACCAAGTCACTACACTTTAAGAAATATAATCAATTATAATTCAAATGTTGTAAAATATCTGGATAAAGGCATCAATCCTGAAAGAGACAAAATATACCACGCTTTTCAAATCAAATTTTGACTTCTTTAACCACAGTTGTATCTCATGTCTCTTTTTTGCCTATACAGTGGAACCACGGTTCACGAACGTATCGGTACATGCACAAATCGGTTTATGACCAAAAAGTTTGCCAAACTTTTGCCTCGGTTCATGACCACACACTCGATATACGAGCAAGCCAGTTTCCCTTTTGGTTTGTACATGTTCAGTCCCTCCCTGTGTATTTCCTGTGCAGCGAGCAAGAGAGAGAGAGAGCGAGAGAGCGCGACACACACACACAGGCACAAGAGAGAGAGTCACACACACACAGGCAGCGCGCGCGAGAGAGACGCACACACACAGGCTGCGCGAGAGAGAGAGAGAGAGACGCAGACACACAGGCAGCGCGAGAGGGAGAGCTGGACACATAAGGTAGGAAGGCAGTTAAAGAATGCACTGGGCTTGATTTTGTTTTCACTTCTGTTTACAGTGATCGGTTCGTAGCGTGCATTGTTGCAATGTTACTTTTCTTGGTGGTTTATGAAATAACGGATTTTTTCAAATGTTCATTTTTTTCCCTGTGCTTAAAACTCATTAAAAAAAAAGTGTTTTTAGCCAGCGGTTGGTAGCGCTATAGTGCGAACTATTGCAGTGTTAGTTTTCGCTGTTGTTCAAGGTTTTCTCAGTGTTATTCAATGTTTTTACATTTAGTTTACTATTACGCTGTGCATTCTATGGTTTAATTAACTATATTTGTGCTTAAAAACTTAAAAAATATATATATTTACATACAGTTTGTATGGTCTGGAACGGATTAATTGTATTTACATACAATCCTATGGGAGGAAATTGCTTCAGTTCACGACCAAATCAGTTTACAACCAGAGTTTTGGAATGAATTATGGTCGTGAACCGAGGTTCCACTGTAGTTGTTTCTCCTAAGCAATTGTGACAAGGTTAATTCTTAAATGAAACAAGTCGAAAGTACATCTTAGGTGAAGTATTTTAGGTGTTGTAGTGGACTCGACACTCTGACTTTCAAGTGCACTTGTTTTGTTATATGTGTACCTTTTGTGAAAGTGTTTATTTGATATTTGGACTTCAGTCTTCACACATTATACACTTCATATCAAAAATTTGTCATTAGTATTATAACATGAAAAATGTTTCTGCTTTAGGTATGTGTTCAACATTTCTTCCTACGCATTTCCTATCATCCTACATGTACCCAGATCGTTGCAGACACAGAACACACATGAAATTACTGTATTTCAAATAACGATATATTATTTACCCTATACAACTCCAGACACCTCACACCCAGATAAACAGACTTGAGCTGGGAGAACTTTGTGTACGACTAAAACTGCTTTGGTGAGGCTGCCTGCTGCTGGTGCTGATCGACACATTTACAAAACAAAAGACGCTGATGAGGAGGTGCAAAGGAATTTAAGGTGGCCCGGGATCACGAGTTTTTTCATAGGTTTCAGGGATTCTAGTGTTAATACAACAGGGAAATGATATTTGTCCGATAGCTTTGACAAAAATAATCACAGTTTTTCTAATCAGTATATGCAATTTTGATTTAAAAAGTTTGAGAAATCTATAACTTTTCTGTGATACTCCAGCTTATCTTCATCTTGAAACTCTTGTCCATGCCTACACATACCTTCTATCTCCAAGCTCACCAGTAGTTTGACCAGAGGCAGCTTTTAAGCACCAGGAAGGGACCACTTCACTCATGATGCTTGTTCTTGCAATCCTAACCACAGGTGAGACTACAAGGCAGCCCCCAATATAATATGTAGAATTAGAGTCACAAACCTACTTGTTATTGCCCAGTTTCAGACTGGGGAACTTCTTTATGAGTATAATTCATTCCTCAAAGCCATACTGCTGCTTCTGTGCTTCTGGATATGGAAACTATTCAATTCTGCTTTTCAGTTCAGTTCAGTTTGTTTTTGTAAAAGACACTTCACAGATTGCAGAGATTACAGAGTGCTGTATCAAGTTTACAATTAAAATAAAGCTAGAAATATATGATATCATGCTCCTGTTCTGGTAATCAAGTGTACCCCATGAAGTGTCCAATTTGTGGACTGAACATTTCAAACACTTATCTTTCCACTGTCAGGCCTACTTAATCTGATTAATCTGACATGGTGAAAAGGGGTGTGACACCTATGAAAAGAGACACAAAGTAGGCAAGAAGCTTCACCAGCCTTCCCAGATTAGGCTACACCACATTCAACCAGTCCCCAGCTACTAATGGCAGGCTTTGCTTTATATAGGCCAAAAAATGGGGAGCTGATTTGAAAAGTTAAACCAAGAAATATACAAAAATACATTTCAAGAGAGAGAAACTGTCAAAATTCTGACTCAAATAGATAAGTCCCAAGCAAGAATGTTTATAAAAATCAAATGAGGGCACAAGATTAGAAAAACAAATCACGATGTTCGAAAAGGATGGGTGAGCTAGTTCCAATACAAAATACAGAAATAGTAATCCAAAAACAGAAATGTAATATGTAATATCAAAAATGATAAAAATTAAAGGAAAATAATACTCAAAAATAATTCAATGAACAACTGCTGGGCCCTTCTATTTCACCACAGTATAACAGCTGAGGAAGACCTCAAATAGCTGTGACATCAGGATGGCCCTGCCTCTAGCAGCTCTACCCACAAAGTACAAGGAACACTTAAGGAAACAGTTCACAAATGTCAAATTATGAACAAACCTAACAGACATTAATCAAAACCATGGAAAATAGATATTCAAAAATAATAAAGACAACAATAAAAGGAAGATACAAATAAGCCCTGGCAGTTACACAACACAGGGTCACAGAGGACTCTGGTCACAGGTCACAGAGCAGATCCTGTAAATACTTGACACAAGGCAGGGATTGGCCCCTCCAACAGAGCTGAAATTTCACACGTTAATTTATTTTTCATATATTTATCCATGTATTGATTTCATGGGTGACAAAGTCTTTAAGGTTTTAGTAATTATTTTATATTTTTTATAACATTATAAAATTTGTTTAGTAAAAAAGTTGTGTATAATCCAGTATTAAAAAAAAAATACATTAATGTGGTGTTACTCAGGTCCCTGTGGTAGCAGTCTGACACACTGTAGCATTTTAATGTACCATTGTCTTGACTTATATTTCTGCAGTATAAAAATCTTCATTGATTTTTTTTTTTTATTCTTAGTTTTAGTCTTTGTGCTTTCTTATTATTCCTTTAGAAAAATCTAAGTTAACATAAAAAATTCTGCTCCTTTCATGGACAGGATCCATGGGGCCTGCTTCCAGCAAATGTGGAGTGTAATGCATTGCTAAACCTTGGACTGGTAGACGGCTCGTCACAGAGCTCACATTCACTTGCTGACTTTCCTTACAAAAGCCTATTTGTCTCAAATGGTCATGTTTAATGTCTCTCAGCAGAGCCAATAAATGCCTCTTTATGGTAACACTGCTCATGTTAATGGCATTGTTAGACCTCTCATTAATTTCATAACTGTAAATATCCAGGGCACCAAAAGAACAAAAGGAAGCTGTTGTCTTTTTATTACGTTTTTTCCAGTTTCCCCCTATTTCATTCCTTTGTTAAATAGTTAATCATTCACTCAGACATGATTAGGGCATGTTAGAGGATTTGCTAAGAGCATCTTCATAGTCAAGGACAAGTACTCTCCAGCCACTGAAAGCTGAGAGAGTCAAACTGAAGTTAAGTCCAGGATAAACTACAGAGAGGCTTTGACTTCCTACATCACAATGAGATTTAAAGTTTCACATTTAGGGTGGTCCTTACTCTTTATGTATAAAACAGTTGTACATTTAAAAGCACCACACAGCAGTTGCAGTTAAATTCTCGATGCTTTTGATACTATGTTGAAATGTTTATGAACTGCTGGACTTCTTCTTGTGCAACTGAATGCTTGATCATTATCACTGCAATTATATGAAGGCAATTGCTGCATTCATTTACTATGGAAGAAGCAAGGCCAAAGGGACACTACCAAAATTATAATTCATCTTCTGGTAAATAGCACTTAGAGGGTTACACATACAAAATTTCCAGATGGAAGACTCATATCTCTTGTATCTTCCACAACCCATAAATCCGGTATATTCTATATTCTGCATTTTTTAATTAGTTTTTCTGATTTCTAAGTAATAATATGAAGGTTCCCTGGTCATGCTGGTGTTTAAGATTATTTTAGTATGCTTTCAGGGATCTTGCTCTATCAATGTGCTGCAAGCTCTATGGGGTTTTCTGCCATTGTCTGGTTTCTTTGCAATGGCTTTTATGCTATTTACAGACAAAAGGCTGGTTTTGCCTATCATCTGAACTTTAAGAGAAATTATGGAAAGATATTTTATATTCTCCAAACAAAATATTAATAAAAAACATTTTTATGTTTCCAAATTTGCTATTTCTTGACATTGGCTTTCAGTTTTGTCTCATAAAAATTCACCTGATTGTTTTGACCCCTACTTGTTTAGAAATGGTGCCACTCAGTTTTGTAAACAGAATTTATTTAAATTTATATATAAATGCATTTACTGGTCACAAACCACCAGCCACCAACTTATAAGTAAAGCGCAATCATGTGAAAAAGTAAACACACCCCATGAAATATTATTTATAAAATTTCAAGACTTGACATATATTTAAATAGTATCTTTAGCTAAAGGTGATATTTGCTTTTTCTAGTCAAGTTTAAAATTTTTGCATTCATTCATTTATTAATTTCCCTGTGCTTATCCAAAACGGAGTCCCCTGAAGAGTCCCCCATAGAAGTGACACCCATACCTCCCATTCCCAAACCACACTTCCCATCTCATACTATAGAACCCCAAGATGTTTCCAGAGCATCTGGGAGGTATAATAATCCCAGTGGTCTTGCCCAGGATTTGACCAGAACAACCTAATACTAACTGTAAGGCCTGGTGGTGAAAATTAAATAAATGGAAGATTCTGCAATAGCCAAGTCAAAGCCTGGATCTGAATCCCGTCAAAATGCTGTGGGGGATTTGGAACAGGCTGTGCTTGCAAGACACGACCTCAAATATCACACAGCTGAAAGAAGTCTACATGGCGGAGTGGAAAAAACTTTCTTTCAGTCGATGCCAGAGACCAGTAGACAGTTCTAGGAAATTTCAAGTTAAGGTTATTTTTGCCAAATGAGACCATATCAGCTGTTAGACAGAAGAGTGGACATACTTTTTCCAAAGACTGAAAAGACATAGCTGTTCAATTTTCAATTAATAAATTATTACAAAGTCAAATTTTCTTACTTATTTTTCAAGTGCAGTGCATCACCTTTATCTAAAGATAATGTTTAAATGAAGATCAAATCTTGATAGGTTCTTACTTTTCACATTACTGCTGCTCCCAGCATGTTGTATGCCATTCAGAGCGAGACTGGCTTGACAGTGGGCACTTCTTTCATATCATGAACACCTGTCCCCAAAGATCTTCATGTCTAACTGTATGCAGCCTTGTTGAAAGTGGACAACTATCCACAATATTAAGAAATAAACAATTCATGAATGGAGTTCACCGAGACCAACGTGTACTACAGTGGTGTCCAGTGAGGCATAGCAAACTGAAGAACTCACCATACTTTTTTGTGGAGGGGGGCTGACAGCTGACCTTTACCACCTGCTGTCAAAAAATAATGGGATGTGATTGATGTGAGAAAAGGAACACAAACATTAGATGATGGGAAACAGCATTAAAAATGTACCTAGTCTGGTGAAGGGCTGCACGGTGGTGCAGTGGGTAGCAGTCGCAGTTAGGAGACCCAGGTTCGCTTCCCAGATCCTCCCTGCATGGAGTTTGCATGTTCTCTCCGTGTACTCTGGGGTTTCCTCCGGGTACTCTGGTTTCCTCCCACAGTCCAAAGACATGCAGGTTAGGTGCATTGGCGCTTCTATATTGTCCCTAGTGTGTGCTTGGTGTGTGGGTGTGTCCTGGGGTGGGCTGGCACCCTGCCCAGGGTTTGTTTCCTGCCTTGCGCCCTGTGTTGGCTGGGATTGGCTCCAGCAGACCCCCGTGACCCTGTAGTTAGGAAATAGCTGGTTGTATAATGGATGGATGGATGGATAGTCTGGTGAATCCAGGTTCCAGTAGATTCATGTAGTTGTGAGTTACGGGGATATGATTGGTTCATTGGTTATAATAGAGACTGGTTTTGGCGAGGCAGTTAAATGGGGTGTCTTTTCATGGCACACTTTGAGTAGAGAAATACCTTAATGGTGCAGGATATTCGAATGTTAGTACCTGTCCCGTACCTATCCCTTTGGCATCTAAGAATAGGTAACTTCAGGATAATAGTCCATGCCATATGATAGACTGAAAATAACAGTGAATTAATGAGTGTGCAGCAAGAAATGGTGACCAGTAACCTATATTAGAAGAACTACTGTACACTGCTGCTTTCAAAACAGTGCTTCCATCATCTGGTTCCACCTTTTATGACTAGCATTTTATTCAGAATTCATTCTTTATTTTACAAGAACTAATTCTGTATGAGAACATAAAGCTAAAGAAAGGTGACCAGCACTCATCTTAACATATGTCTTCCACATTTCATTGTTTTTTTATTCTTCTAATGGCCTTTCAATCAGATTTCCTCCCATGACCTCCACGTCTATATTTCACATACCTCTAACCTGCTCCTTTCTTTGGTACTCGACATGCTTGTATGATTTTTTTCTTTATCTTCTCCTTGAGCTCTCTGTTCCTATGCACATTTATAACCACCTTCTCTATTTAAGCACACCCTTTGCAATTATGATTCTTGTCTATAATGAGTTAATTTAAGCAATGAAGCCTCTCACAATGCCTGTTACATTTAGTCAAACTATTTTTTTCCATTTTCTATTATACTGACTTGCAGTAATAGATAAAATGAGAAATGTCCGGGAGATGCATAGTCGAATGACAGGTCAAAATCAAAACCAGAGGTCAAGTAGATCTTTCATCAAAGCCAATAATACAACTGTCATACACGTGCACATGGGAAGCAGCTAAAGGCCTCAAAAGAGGATAATTCCATGCCAGACCAGGGGGTGGCAGAGTGCATTGATCCTTTCTTTTTTTCCTCTGCAGACAGCCACCTGGGGGCTGGGGAGTTGGGTTTGGTTGTAGATGTGTGTGGACATTTTGGGCCTGGTGGCATCACTTCCAGTTCCTACCCAGAGGATGTCATTTCCCCTGTCTGGCTTTAAAACCACCATATTTGTATGTGTTGCCAGTTCTGTTTTGGACTAATGTCTGTAAAGACCATTGCTTAATATTAGAATCACTGCTCTTGTGAAAAGAATGAAGATAAACGTCATTAACTCAAAGAGGGAGAGGCAAGTTCGTTGCACCACATGAACATGACTGAGAGAATAAACCTGAATAATAAAAAAAGAGCTAACTTTTACAAGTAGCCAAAATTTGAACCAGGTGTTACAGACTCAAATCAAATGTATGTTTTTATTATATTGTAGAAATAATAATAATAATAGCAGCTCACTACTTAAAACGCAGAGCGCCGGTCTCAAACCTGCAACCTTTTGATTATAAGACAGCAATTCATATTGTAATATCCCTTCCCAGACGGGCAAATGGTGGTAATTGTCCAAAAGAAAAACTAAACAATGATTTTATTTATTTTCTTCCGACTTCACAAGCCGAAAAACAACGTAGTCAGGACAAACAACAAGCACTGAACTCAAAAACCATTCCACAACCACAAGTTAAACACACTCTTCTTTTACCTGAACCTCCTTTTCCAAAAGTCCCTCCTCCCTAGCACCCCAGATGCTGTTTATTAACAGTGGCAGTTGTGTCTCTGCCCGCCCCTCTTTTTTTTTTTTTTTTAAACTTTTTAGAACACACTGCCTAGTGGCAATTTCTTTCCTAGATCGTTACAATATGAACTTTCTGTTGATTGACATTTGAGCTTAGGTTTTTAACTCATTAACAGCAACATGTAAATTGAATGATTTTTTTTTTCTTTGGTTATATTCTTGAATAAAAACACATGTGTTTATTAGATATTTAGACAAGTCTTCACACATTGCACACTTTTTGCTATAATATACAAAACGTTTTTGTTTTAGTTATGAGTTCAGCATTTCTTGCCTCACATTTCCTGTCATCCTACATTTATACAGAACATTGTAAACACAGAACACACATGAAATGTATATATCTCATTGTACATGTGTATAGTGACAATAAAAGGCATTCTATTCTATTCTATTCTATATATTCCAAATAACCAAATAACGATATACTATATTATTTACCCACTTCAACTCCAGGCACCTCACGCCATGAAAAGAGGCTTGAGCTGGGAGAAGTTTGCGATTCACTTCAGCTCTGGTTGGGGGGTTGGCTGTATGGGGTTTGGGGGGGATTGGGGGGAAGTAATGGGTTAGCAAGCTGCTTGCTGCTTGTGCTGATTGACACATTTGCAAAACAAAAGACGCTGATGGAGAGGTCCAAAAGAATTTAAAGTGACCCGGGATTATGACTTTTTTCGTAGGCTTCAGGGATTCTAGTGTTAAACTTTTCCCTTTTATCGGCCAACTTTTAAAGTATATGGGGTGGCTGCCCCAAACCTTTATCCAGCGTCATTGGTATTCATTTCACAACAACCAACAATTCAGGGTCAAAAAACAAGAGCAAAAAATTCATTAGCCAGAAACATCAACAAAATAAAGTTTTTTCATCACAATTTTGATTCAAGCATGGATATCACAGAACTACTGAGGATGATAATATCACAAACAAATGCACTCCGGGGTATTCTGGTAAGGATTTCAAATGGAGGCACTCATAACAATAGAGTTAAATGGTGATATCCATTGAAATAAAACTTAAATTAAGAACTTGTCGACAAAGTAAGATGCAACAAAACCGACATTAAATCAAGGTTTTCTGTGTATCAAAACCCAAAGTTTCATAAATAACTTCCAAAGATCATAATAGCTGTCCTTTACACTAATTTATATGATTGTGTTCCTCTTGACAGCTAAATGATGGGTTTTATGTTGTTGTTTTTCTTAGCCTTTTCTGGCCGACACTTTCCTGCTGCTCTTTGTGGTTTTGTTTTGCTTGTTGCACTACTGGGACATCAGCAGAACAGTTACCAGATTAAAACTGCTGTGGTAAATAAGATTATAGGCATCTTGCTGAGTTCTATGTGCATGAGTAGGTTTGCAGGTTTACAATTAATTTTTCATAATAAAGAACATGGAACTGACAGAACGTTGATTGTCAGCTTTTCTAAAACTTCTAAATTGCTTTCCTTATTTTCCAGATATTTTGCTTAGAATATTGGAGAGACGGATGGAATTGTTTTAGTTCAACATTTTCTCCTTTTTCTACCTGTTAGTTTGCCCTGTCTCTTCCAAATAGCTTACTCTTGTTATATTTTGCTTGTTGTAGGTTCCTTTTTGTCTATTTAATACAGAGTCAATTGTAGCCTCAAAGGCTTAAGAGATTAAAATAAGTCCTTGTGAGCCACAACTTTGGCACTCCAGGTGGTTGCTGTTTTACTTGAGACAGCTTTAGTGTTATCACACTTTTCAACCCATTCTACAACATTTATTTCTCCTTGTTACACAGAAACTTTAACATTCCAGCTCCAGCATTACTTCCATAATCATTAAGACAAGAGAGAAAAAACAGAAGACAAGTTACCTCATTGATACTCAAGCAAGTTGGTGTTAACTGCTTTCAGTACAGCACTAACATGCCACCCTGATGAGACGAATTGCACTGTTACAGATGACAACAGACAAAAGGTAATGCATGAAGACATCCACCTCACAGCAGTGCCAGCTATTGTGTCATAGTGTGTGTTTCTGTGTATTTTACGTATGTTTTATTGCCATCTTTTAATTATTATTTTTCATATTTATGTTATTTCTGTAAGTGGTGTTTACAATTTGATAATCATGTTTTGTTACTTTAAATGTGCCTCCTTTCTTTGTACGTTGTGGGTGTAGCCCAAGGGGGAGGGGCCACCCTGACATCACCACCCCTGAGTCCTCCCTCTGGCAATTTACTCCAGAGCAGAGAAGGCCTAAAATAGGAGGTCATTGCTTTGAATAAGTCTTATTTTGAGTGTTGTTATTTCTTGTTGGCTTTTTTTTTTTGCTCAATCTTTGATTACTATATCTGCATTTTCATATTAGGATTATTTCACTTGTGGATTGCCCTTTAGGCAGCCCCTTTTTGTCAATTTTACTCTGTTGAGAATTTTGTTTGTATTTTTCTTTTTTGTCAAAAATCCATTTATAAAAATCCTTTGTTCACCTTCCAATCTGCAAACTGGGGGTGTACAGAAATCCCTTTTCTTGTGGGGATTTCCCATACTTTGTAGATAGCAATGAGGAGTATGTTGGACTGTGTCCACCCCTCCTGGCTGGTTAGTGAAGGTCTTACCTTGCTTTTATGGCTTATCTCTGGTGGTCTCGAACCCATTTCAATGTGTTTGGGACTTCATTTCAGAGCACCAATGGGGACATGTTTTGTTGTCCAAATGTCAGCAAACTATGTTTTGAAACCTTAATAACAACTTGAAGCTAAGCAGAAGTATAGATTAAAATAGTTTCATTTATGTATGGAAGGGTCCAATTTAAATAGTGTATGATAAATGGTTCTCCCAACGGTCAAAAGTCATTTAGGCTAAAGTACATCTCCTAATTGTTTTATTTATGAAATATGACAGCAACTTCCAGGGCTCAAGTTTGTATATTGGAGAGTATAACAGACAATCTTAGAAAGTTAATGTTTGATGTTAA
Organism: Erpetoichthys calabaricus; assembly: GCF_900747795.2. NCBI lineage: Eukaryota > Metazoa > Chordata > Cladistia > Polypteriformes > Polypteridae > Erpetoichthys > Erpetoichthys calabaricus. The sequence continues at coordinate 302,496,292 of NC_041395.2, read as the reverse complement.
ATTTATTTATGTGTTTGTTTAATTTCCATAGAATGTCAGTTTCACATTGCTACCTAGAATATGGTATAGCCTTTTACCCCATGGAAGTTAACATGAGATAGATTTTTCTTTGCTATATCTGTAAAATAGTGTTAATTAAGACACTGAGGAAATAGTCTTACTGCTAGCATGGACTGTTAGATATGTTTGCAAATAGGAAATGGCATACAGTTTTCTGACCGTGCTTAACTTGCTTAATGTGCCTCAAGTATGATTGTATAACAAACTTAGAGAAATTAAACAAGATATATAAGCTTTAAACAGAACTTTTCTTAAAGAAGAACTTTTCTTTAATATGATTTTTTTTTCTCTATTTTATGTGTGAACTGTTTTGCTTTGAACTTTACTAAAACTTTTAAAATAAAGATATTTGGTCTGTGGAATTATTTGAACACGTGTCACACTGTTGCCTGAATCATCCTATGAAGCAAACTAAAAGCTGCAGAACTTTGGTAATTTCAGATAAATGCAGCTACAGAGGGGATGCAAGCATGACAGTGAAGTGGCAATTCTATCATACTCTGGAACAAAATAGATTTGGCTTCACTCTTTATTAAAGGAAATATTAAGTTTGTTGGGTTTCATGATAATCCATTCCAGGTTGCTATGTTAAATCATTTCTAAACATTTTATCGGTCTTTGTAATAAAAATGAAACATCCCATGATATGGATAATGAATTTAAGATATTTCTTTTCTATGTAGTCAATCATGATCTCCATAATTTTACATGTACTTAAGTGAAGGCCAGTGCTACTACATCATGCGAATGTTTAGTCCACTTTTTGATGGTACTGAGATACGGCATATTGGTGTTTAAGATAAACTTAAGGTATTGTAGTGCTGTCAGTCATTGAACATCAATTGAAAATAAGTTAATGCTTAAAAAAGGGAAGGGAGACAGTACTGAAATTGAAGACTTTGTTTGACCATTTCCTCTCCCTTTGTCAATATTTATAAACACTGTGACTTTAATACTGGTAGCAACTTTTTTTATGTCCAGCAGAGATACTACCAGAAAGTAGGTTTAGGTTTAGGTTTATTTGTCATATATAGGTTAACACAGGGTCAACATACAATGAAATGTGTACAAAGTCTGAAACTAAATAGTGCAATTTGCTTGGGGTCTCACATTAAAATATTAGAAGTTCCCTAAATTACTAGATTGCTGTGTGGAGATGCATTATAGTATGTTCAGGTTCCTCCAGGGCAGCCTGCCTGGGGCTCACCATGATTTATGTATGGTGGCCCTAACATGGAAGTGTAGAAGGACCTGGGGCATGTTGGTTGAGCTCATTATTAAAAGCCACATGGCTTTTACTCATTATCCAGGACCTCTGAGGGCCCGATCTTGAAAAAGTAATGGGCAAGGGCTTAAAAGTCCATTCTGGTCAACAGGACAGAGTTTGGATTTGGGTGGCAGAATTAGACAAGGGCTCGATTTTCTGGAGGAAGTGAATAACAGAATGTCAAGAAGGAGAGTGATTTGTTGGAAAGTAAACAGGAAGATTGAGAACCTACTATACATATGGTAGTGAACAAGCTACCCCATGTGACAGTCATGGATTGCTACTTGTAAAGGCAGATCATTATGTTTCCCTTGCTGAGTGTTCCCTTTATATTATGAAACCTGTTTTACTTCAGGATAAGATGGCCTTTCTGCCTGTGATTGCAGCTGTTGAAAGTCTTTGAGCAGTCAATCAAATGGACATTCAGCCAGTTTTATGTCTTCATAATTCATTGGAATTAATTTAAGTATTTTTATGACATGTGTAATATTTTCATTGTTATGTTTGGTCTTAAATTAATGCTACAGTTAGAGTAAATCATTTGGGCTATTTACAGAAGGGCATTTCTCTGTTAGCTTTCTATAATTATGCATATTAATGAAGCAGATCACAGGCATTCTTTCTCGAGGAAAAAGCTGTGGGTTTTATGATGTGCGACATGTGGGTTTTATGATGTGTCCTCTCTTTTTATTTCATGGAAGCAAACTGAACTGGGGTTAACTCTATATGTTTCACAGCCACACATTGTTTCAACTGAATGAGCCTTGATCTCTGAGTAAGTATTTAAGGATACATTTCAAATTTACAAATGGAAGATTAGTATCTCTGTTATGCTCAAGCTTTATAACACTCTGGTGAGGCCTCATCTGGAGTGCTGTGTCACCTTTTGGTCTCCAGGCTATAAAAAGGACATAGCAGCACTGGAAAAAGTCCAGAGAAGAGCAATCAGGCTGATTCCAGGGCGAACAGGGAATGAATTATGAAGAAAGATTAAAAGAGCTGAGCCTTTTCAGTTTAAGCAAAAGAAGATTAAAAGGAGACATGACTGAAGTGCTTAAAATTATAAAGAGAATTGGTACAGTGGATCGAGACTGTTATTTTAAAATGAGTTCATCAAGAACATGGGGACATAGCTGAAAACTTGTTAGGGTAAATTTCACACAAAATTAGGGAGTTTTTCTTTATAAAGAGAACCATAGACACTTGGTATAAGCTGCCAAGTAGTGTGGTAGACTTTAGAGGCTTTCAAAACTCAAATTATTTTTTAGAGCATTAAGTGGATGGGACTGGTGAGCCTTTTTGGGCTGAATTGCCTGTTCTTGTTTAGATTGTTCTGTTTTCCGTATTTTATTATTGTATATAATTTTGAGTTTGCTATTTATAAACTGTCAATTAGTGTGCTGGTTATCTGTCTACTATCATTGTAATTAATGCTAAAAAAGTTGTAGCCAACCTTTTACTGGAAATCAGTCTCTGAGGTTTGTAGTCTAAAGAATCAAGTTTAATGAGTATCCTTTAATAGTTTGGCTTTGAATTAAATCAAACCTCTGGGGTTTTATTCTGGAACACATGCTAAGGAATGATGCTTAGCTTCTGAGGTTGCTTATGATATATTATATAACACATGCTGAAATAGCAAATTAACCCCTGAGATTTTATTATAGAGTACACGCTTGTCAAACAGCCTTAACCTCTAAGGTTACAGACATACAGCGACTATCAGCTACAGTTGTATTAATTTTGAGGTTATATAAACCAAAGTTAGTAAGTCAAGCTAACTAAATTATTACAGCAACTTATAAATAACTCACTAATATGATAAAGAAAAAAGTGGTCTTTTAGACTAGCATGCAATAAATTGGAGTCAGATTAATGGTCCACACTCCTGTCATTGGTTAGGAGACGTGAAGCTGTAGTGAAACTTACCATCTGTCTAATCTAATAGCCAGGTAAAAATGACTACACAGTTGTATAGCTGGTTGTAACATTTCTTCCTATCCCCTTTAAGAAAAGAGGTTAGTTACGATAAAACGATAACAAACCCTGTGAAAGAATGAGTCTCAACACACGAAAAAGGTTTGGGGCAGCCACCCTTATATTGTTGCTGGCTGCAAAAAGGGTATTCAAATAAGCATAGAAGTGCTTTTGTTGAGTTCCAAGAATGAACTGAATTAGTAGTGACAAGATGGCGGCTTTAAAGGCAAAAACTGGAAGTGATGTCATCAAGGGCCGGAACCGGAAGTGACGTCAGTCTGGGTACCAGAATCAGAAGTGATGTCAGTCTGGGCATCACAACCGAAAGTGACACCATATTCTGGGCACCGGAAATGGATGTGACGTTGTTAATGTTGAATCAAGTAGGTCTTCCCATATTTGGCCTGCAGAGATAACAGAAGTAGGTTTAGCACACCCCACCACCCCCTGGCCTGGCGGGTAATTACTTCCACTTGGTACATTCAGCTTCCACCTAATCGGATGTGTGTGACAACCCTCATTCTGCCCTGTGCCAGTCTGGTGCCTAGTCCAACCCCGGACAGTTCCTTGCCAACTGCACAGTCCTTTATATGGTTTTAAATATTATTCTCTTCCATCACGATGATGCCTTTTTCAGTCCATAAAATGGCAAGCAGAATCTATCCAGCTATTTTCAAGCCTTATTTTAGGATCACATGTCATTGGAAACATTTTATATGAAAATAAAAGAAATAGTTGTTTCTTTATAATAAAAGTGGTAATATGCAAAAATGCAAATGAACTAGAAAAAACACTTTTGCCTATTGTACAGTTGTTTTACTTGAGTTAAAAAAAGAATTAGGGAAATCACAAGCAGAAGTCACTAAATAAAAGCATATTGCACATTGAAATCCAGTAAAAATTGATGGTGCCGTTAATTTGCAAAGGCACCTAGGTAGGTAACATGGTAGGTCTGTCATTATGAACATGACCCTTTTCATTTCTCAGAGCCACAGCCCACACTGCACTCTTTCTTGGCCAGTCTTTCAGCAATCACGACAGCCCTAAACTAAGCAGCGGCCTTCCCACCCAGATGGTTTAAGCTACAGGTGGCTGTGAAGTCGTCTCTGTTACAGTGCCAACCCATTAATCACGGCACACTGCATTTTTTAATTTTCTGCCCCATATTACATTGGGAATTTTAGCAACAGTTTCTTTTTTTTGTACCAGAAACAAAGGCTGTGTTGGATAAGCAGTGGAGGTGTCTAATTTGATTTGATGATCAGGCCAAGATTGGAAGGCAAAATAAATTAAATGATTATCATTGAGGAAAACAATTAACCTTTCCGTTCATCAATGTGAACCACCACCCGTGTCTGTAGAGCCTGATGGATTATGATTCCCATTATGGTGTATATACTGGAGACTTAATGTTGCTAAACTTTAATAAGAAAATAAATTTATGTAATTACCTTCCTGCGTGATATTAAGTGGGATGATTTGTTTAAAATGTTAGACGTTAACTAAGGTATGGCAAATAAAGGGTAAAATATTTTGTTTTATAAACTGTATTCTTTATTTCAGCAGCTACATAAATGCAGTTTCTTTGTCAGAAATGTTCAGAGAAAATCTGCTGACACAATATTAATAAATGTCACAAATATGAAAACATTTTTCTTTTAAAGATTAAAAAATTTCATTGGAAGGTTTCACTGGAAGTACAAGTAGCTTACAGACGTTGTGTTTTTGCTGATGACAATTTAAATGTTCTTTCTCACATTTTGAAGGAAAATGTTTAAAAAATCTTCAGCTCTCTCTGGATCGGTTCGCAGCCGAGTTGAAGCGGCTGGGATGAGAATCAGCTCCAAATCCGAGACCATGGTCCTCAGCTGGAAAAGGGTGGAGTGCCCTCTCAGGGTTGGTACCGAGATCCTGCCCCAAGTGGAGGAGTTCAAGTATCTCGGGGTCTTGTTCACGAGTGAGGGAAGAATGGAGCGTGAGATCGACAGGCGGATCGGTGCGGCATCCGCAGTAATGCGGGCGCTGCATCGGTCTGTCGTGGTGAAAAATTTACCAGTCGATCTATTTCCTACCCTCACCTATGGTCATGAGCTATGGGTAGTGACCGAAAGAACGAGATCGCGAATACAAGCGGCTGAAATGAGTTTCCTCCGCAGGGTGTCTGGGCTTTCCCTTAAAGATAGGGTGAGAAGCTCAGTCATCCGGGAGGGGCACAGAATCAATGGTTTACATGTGAGGTGCAGTGTTAAATATTCTATAGGACTCAGCTTGAACCTCGATCTGGGCATTGTGTGTGTGTGTGTGCGTGTGTGTGTGGAGCTAACTCAATGTCTGCAGTTGTTTCTTCTCCAGGTACTCTTTTGCCACATCTTTAATATTATGATATAATAGTTACTTTGTGGACAAGACAATGACAATTTTAGTAAGTAAATGCAAACACCTAATCCACTTTAACAAAAGGAGAACATTCCAACATATGGAGCTTCACAAAAAGTTGTAGTAATAAAATCATTCAAACAGTTGGTGCATTGCCAACATTTGCAGTAATGCACTTTATTACTACAAATGTGTCTGAGCGCCATCAGTTGTAATGAAAAGATGCTGTGATGGATGGCCGGCTAAATATTCCGGCCCACACCTCCAGGCCACCAGGTGGAGCCCTCCCAACAGCATGGAAGTTCCTTGAATTCCAGCAGGGCCTTATGGACCTTGTAGTTTGTATACACAGCCCTGCTGGATACCATGGGGACCACCAGGAGCCGCTGTAGGGAGGCTTGGGGAGTGCTATGTGCCCTATAACCTGGAAGTACGTCCTGGTCACATGAACAGGAGAAACAACGTGCTTCCGGGTTGAAGAAAGGAGCTTTTATCCGACCTGGAAGTGTTTACGGTCACATGAACAGAAGAGAGAAACGCTTCTGGGTCATGGACTATATAAAGGACTCTGGGAGACCAGAACACTGAGCTGGGAGGAAGGGTGGCTAAGTGTCTGGGAGAGGAGGAGTGAGAATTGTATTAGTAATTGATTATTGGGTATTGTATAGTGTTTATGAGTAGTGTGGAGTGGAGGGTGCTTAATGCACATTATTGTAATAAAAAGAATAATAATTGTACATTTACCTGGTGTTTGGCGTGGTACCTGAGGGTTCAAGGGAGCTCTAGCGCCCCCTACTGTTACAATGCAATGGATTTTATTACCACATGCATTGCAAAAAATTCCAATAGATGGGGTACTGAAAATTTTAATGCTGAGGTCGTCTATGTTGAAGAATTAGATTTCAACCTGTCTTAGAAGTTTAATTAAATAATACTCTTGACATAAATACAAACAGCAAGTGGTGCAATGGAGCATTTGCAGAGTGCTATATACAAATCCTGGCTTTGCCGCTGTCTATGTTGTGTTTGCTCATTCTCCCTGCATCTATTTAGGGTTTTCTCTAGTTATACCTATTGTCTCCTAAAAGCATGCATGACAGAATAACTGGTGGTCTGTATTGATCTGCTGTAAGAGAGTGAGTGTGCCCAGTCATGGACTGGTGCCCCATCCAGGGCTGGCTGCTACAACCTTAAATTGGACAAAGCATGTGCTGATAGATGGAAAGTAATGTTTTTTATTTATGTTTTTTTTTTTTTCATTCATTCCAAGTTTGTTTGTTAAAAACATTTCTGGGCAATAAATGCAACATAAGAGCTGTGACTTTTACTATTTTTATCTCACTTGAACCTTCGATTTCTGTAACAGTTTAGCTCACCACATAAAAGAGGAACTGTTAGTAGAGACAGAGGGCAGTTTTATAGAGAGGAGATTTTTCTACAGTCAAAAGAGCAGACAAACACCTTATGCAGACAAGTATGCTTAGACAAATGTCAGAACCTTAAGTGGCAAACTGGGCTGTCTGCACGCATAAAAGTTTTTCTTTGTATGTGCACACCTCGTGAACATGAGCTGAACTCAACTCAGCTTTAACCTTATTGTGTTGTATAGGAAAAGTCATTGGTTTGTGCATCAACGATACACTTACATACACAAAGGTTTTAAGTATAAAAAGACAAAAAAGGGGAAAATGCAATATAAGGAGCCATATACAGTATATCTGATCACCATCATACATGCATATATTAAACATAAATACACACATATTCAAGTATAGATACTAATCTTTATGTCTATATGCACAGTGGCACTTATGAATCTGCCAGGTCAATAATGAATGTGTGAATTGCTATTCTCATCAAATTGCTGAGGGTACAGATGATCTCTTATATCAGAAGAGGAGATTTCAACATAGTAATAATCTGTTTAGTACTACAGAAATAAAATTAATTTTGTAATGTAGCGGGTGTGATGGATGTGCTGATATGGTCTGTCAAAATGACACTGGGCAAGAGAAGGACTAGGGGTGTTCATCTTGGCACTAACAAGCTTCAAAAAGTCAACTTCAAGCAGGAAGAGGGAAGGGGACTCAGGAAGGAGCTGCACAAGGGAGAACATTGGATTCAAGAAGACCCATGTCGTATGACGCGGAAATGTAACCTTAAGAGTCTGAACGCTAAACACAATGTGCATCGCCTAGGACAGTTCTTGAAATTTTCCAGGTTGTATGGTGATTTACCACATCCATTTATCTTTTTACTTGCTTCTGCTTTTTGGCACATTAAGGATATCTAAGAATATTAAATAATGTAATGACTGAGTAAACGTTTATTGCCTACTCCCTTCCTTGCCTTGTTGCTCTATATTGTTATTAGAAGTATAGAGAAAAGAGGAGACATCTTGTAATAGGAGAAGTGAAGCACAGTAGCAGTCAGTCCAGGCTGAAGTCAGATCCAGCCGGTGGGATCTCCTTACAGTTCAGGCGAGTGCAAAGATAAGAGAACAAGAATTTGGGGGTGGAGGACATACGTATGTGTGGGTCTACATGAGAATATGAGAATTTAATGTTTGCGGTAGGGTCACCCCAAAACACTTCCATGATATAAACATCTGTTATACAGGGTGATTCAAAAATCACTTGTAAATCATTACAGAACAATGCAGTAAATTGTCAATGCTTTAAGTGAGCATAAAGTTTATTATGTAATTTTACAAGTGCTCAATATGACCTCCTCCAACTGTATGGATAACATCAATGCAGTAGCCAGATTCATCCCATACTCAATTGAGCATGTCAGGTGCCACTGTACTGGTGGCTCTTTCATTGCGATTTCGGAGATCATCCAGTGTTGTTGGTAGTGGTGGCACATAAACAGAATCCTTAAGGCACCACCACAAAGAAAAAAGTAACACGGCATGAGATCTGGTGATCTTGGGGGCCAGAAGTGGAGTGCCAAACCGTGGGCTCCTTTACAGTCAATCCAGCGATGAGGGAGCTCGCTCTTGAGAAATGTTCATCTCCTTATAGTCTGAAAGGAGCCATCTTCCGGTGACAGTCAGAAACTCTATGACCCCCTCTTTAAATATGTATATGATTGGTTCCTAGATGCCTCACGGTTGTAAAAACATGGCACTTTGAAATCGGATGAATCTTTTTGAATCACCCTGTATTTATCCACCCATCCATCTGTCCATGGTCTGAGCTGTTTAATACACGTGGGGGTTTGAGTCTATCCCAATAGCACTGGGGATGGGAATTAACTGTCGAGTGCCCATTGAACTCCCATCAATTCTCACAAATTACACCAGCAACATCAACAATAGATGGAGAAAAGTTTTCACCTCCCTGAAGATAAAAATAGCAGCCAGTTTTATTTGTCATGTTTAAGGTGCGCTACCCAGTAGGCAGCCTTCACCAGTGGACAGCTGACTTGACCAGGAGAGAACAGGGAAAACTTTGGATATGTATTCATGCAATATGTCACAGGCAGCACAATCATGGGATACTTTGCAGTGCAAACTGCATAAAATGGGAGAGAATAAATTAAAACACAACTGAAGTGCAAAAAACAAAAAAAACCAGGATGCATAGACCTGCATGTTCAGAGAGCTCAAATGACAATACAGACCAGAAGACACGGCATCAGTGCTGCACATTCTCATTGTTCTTTGCTGAGGCTCTGTGAGGGTAATTTGATTCTCATTCTAATAATGGTTGTAAGTGATGTTTGATCTAATAAAGATTTCATGAACAACCACAATCTACTGCAGCCTCTGCATGAGGCAGTTAAAATGAAATGTTCAAATTTTATTGTCATGTGTGCATAATACAATGAAATTCATCCTTGCATGTCTTCTCATAAAGGTGAAAATAATACAATATGAACAAAGGCACACACACACACGCAGAATGCTATTCAGATTTTTGAGGCAATTGGCAACGCAACCACTTTTTGGCTCCTGGTTGCCAAGAATGTCAGCCACTTTAGTGATGCGCTGGTTTTTGGCAGGATAACTTCCCAATTGCTAGTAGTTTTATAATTAAAATAAAATGTAAGCAGAGCTCACGTGCACTGCAATTCCTGGCTTTTCTTTATGAAGATAAAGGAAATTATAAAACATTGTGTGAGCCGGGTGTGCACATAACAGGAATTTTAATTCTCCTTTAGCTTAGAGAGACCAATGTGAAGGGCTGAACAATCCCACAGAATCAGCAACTGCTACAATGTCTGCTGTGTGGAAGATGAACGATATACTAACTTCAACATGTGCCTGGAAAAAGTCAGCCGTGATGGAGCTAAAGTGATGACGTTTGCCGCTACAAATCTGATAAGACATTTAAGATTACACCACACAGCAAAATATGCTGACTCTCAACAACTTTTATTACATGCAAGTAAAAACAGCGTTCTTTTGAAACACTTGTTCACTTCTGTTTAATTGTTTCTTCAAAATGCTGCGATTTTAGTAGTAATAATTATTTCTTTTAATTTGAATGCAAGACACAAGGGTCGATATTTTAGAAATCCAATAAATGAACAAATAAGAGAAACACTTCTGAATATTTTAGAAAAAAGGACGTAAAACAAAAGGTGAGCAGACACAAGCATAAGCACAGGCATTTGCTGTTAAATTTACTTTACCCTGAAATACTGTATGGAGTGGACTGTTGAACCTTTTCATTCATACAGAACATGTATATATGCTGTTATGCATGTGCATCACAGGACCTCCTCACAGGCTCTGTTGAGGTATGTAATAACCCGCCGAGATGAGTGGGGGTGCTGCCGCTAACACTGTCGTCTCCTTCTTTCATTAAATTACAAAATCATCAAATTATACCACACCAGCTGCAGGTTTATAAAGATTCAAATTAAGGAACAGCCAGATCATTTATTAAAAATCTTTTTATCAAACTTTAGATTGGATTCTGTCACAGTGATTTCTCAATATGAGGTCCAAAGAGTTGTCCTTTGCAAGTAAAAACAGTCCATTATTAGGCCGAAAAAAAAACAAACCTATCTGAGAGATAGCAGAAATTCCAGGAATGGCCAAATCAACCATTTAGATAGATAGATAGATAGATAGATAGATAGATAGATAGATAGATAGATAGATAGATAGATAGATAGATAGATAGATAGATAGATAGATAGATAGATAGATAGATAGATACTTTATTAATCCCAAGGGGAAATTCACATTCTCCAGCAGCAGCATACTGATACAATAAACAATATTAAATTAAAGATTGATAATAATGCAGGTAAAAAACAGACAATAACTTTGTATAATGTTAAATGTTAACGTTTACCCCCCCGGGTGGAATTGAAGAGTCGCATAGTTTGGGAGAGGAATGATCTTCTCAGTGTGTCAGTGGAGCAGGACAGAGACAGCAGTCTGTCGCTGAAACTGCTCCTCTGTCTGGAGATGACACTGTTTAATGGATGCAGTGGATTCTCCATAATTGATAGGAGCCTCCTGAGCGCCCGTCGCTCTGCCACAGATGTTAAACTGTCCAGCTCCATGCCAACAATAGAGCCTGCCTTCCTCACCAGTTTGTCCAGGCGTGAGGCGTCTTTCTTCTTTATGCTGCCTCCCCAGCACACCAACGCGTAGAAGAGGGCACTCGCCACAACTGTCTGATAGAACATCTGCAGCATCTTATTACAGATGTTGAAGGACGCCAGCCTTCTAAGGAAGTATGCTCTTGCACAGAGCATCAGTATTGGCAGTCCAGTCTAATTTATCATCCAGCTGCACTCCCAGATATTTATAGGTCTGCACCATCTGCACACAGTCACCTCTGATGATCACGGGGTCCATGAGGGGTCTGGGCCTCCTAAAATCCACCACCAGCTCCTCGGTTTTGCTGGTGTTCAGGCGTAGGTGGTTTGAGTCGCACCATTTAACAAGGTCATTGATTAGGTCCCTATACTCCTCCTCCTGCCCACTCCTGATGCAGCCCACGATAGCAGTGTCATCAGTGAACTTTTGCACGTGGCAGGACTCCGAGTTGTATTGGAAGTCCGATGTATATAGGCTGAACAGGACCGGAGAAAGTACAGTCCCTTGTGGCGCTCCTGTGTTGCTGACCACAATGTCAGACGTGCAGTTCCCAAGACGCACATACTGAGGTCTGTCTTTAAGATAGTCCACCATCCATGCCACCAGGTATGAATCAACTCCCATCTCTGTCAGCTTGTCCCTAAGCAGCAGAGGTTGGATTGTGTTGAAGGCACTAGAGAAGTCTAGAAACATAATTCTTATAGCACCACTGCCTCTGTCCAAGTGAGAGAGGGATCGGTGTAGCATATAGATGATGGCATACTCCGCTCCCACCTTCTCCTAAAATGCAAACTGCAGAGGGTCAAGGGCGTGTTGAACCTGTGGCCTCAGGTGGTGAAGCAGCAGCCTCTCCATGGTCTTCATCACATGTGATGTCGGAGCAACAGGCCGGAAGTCATTCAGCTCACTAGGACGTGATACCTTTGGGACTGGGGTGATGCAAGATGTTTTCCAAAGCCTTGGGACTCTCCCCTGTTCCAGGCTCAGGTTGAAGATGCTCTGTAGAGGACCCCCCAGCTCCAATGCACAGACCTTCAGCAGTCGTGGCGATACTCCATCTGGATCCGCTGCTTTGCTGGCACGAAGTCTCCTCAGCTCTCTGCTCACCTGAGCTGTTGTAATTATGGGTGGGGATGTCTCTCCTATGCTGGTATCAGCAGAAGAATGTGTGGAGGGTGCAGTACTCCGAGGTGAGAGTGAGAGTGGGTTAGGGTGGTCAAACCTGTTAAAGAAGTTGTTCATTTGGTTTGCTCTCTTCACGTCTCTCTCGATGGTGGCACCCCGCTTCGAGCTGCAGCCAGTGATGATCTTCATCCCATCCCACACTTCCTTCATGCTGTTATTCTGCAACTTCTGCTCCAGCTTTCTCCTGTACTGCTCCTTCGCCGCCCTGAGCTGGACTCGGAGTTCCTTCTGCACGAGCTTGAGCTCATGCTGATCACCGCTTTTAAAAGCCCTTCTCTTCTGGTTCAAAAGGCCCTTGATGTAACTTGCAATCAATGGCTTGTTGTTAGCATAGCAGCGTACAGTTCTTACTGGAACTACAATGTCCATACAGAAGTTGATGTAGTCGGTAGTGCAGTCAACAACCTCCTCAATGTTCTCACTATGTGATCCCTGCAGGATATCCCAGTCTGTAGTTCCAAAGCATTCTCTCAGAGCCTTCTCTGCCTCCGGGGACCACTTCCTGAATGAGCGTGTTGTTGTAGGTAGGACCCTCATTCGTGGTTTGTAGTGAGGCTGAAGCAGAACCAGGTTATGATCTGCTTTCCCAAGCGCAGGCAGTGGGGTGGCGCTGTATGCGTCTTTAACGTTTGCATACAGTAAATAAATAGTCTTATTTCCCCGGGTGTTACAGTCCACATACTGGGAGAAGGCAGGTAATGTTTTGTCCAGCGTCACTTGGTTAAAGTCTCCAGCGATTAGCACAAGCGCCTCAGGGTGCTGCGTTTGTAACTTAGCAACAGCAGAATGAATGATGTCACTCGCTGTCTCCACGTCCGCCCAAGGAGGGATGTAAACGATAACAGCAATAACGTGTCCAAACTCTCTGGGCAAGTAATAGGGTCGCAAACTTACGGCCAACAGTTCGATGTCCCTGCAGCAAGTGGAGACTTTGATGTTAACATGTCCAGAGTTACACCACCGTGTATTAACATAGAGAACGAGTCCTCCTCCTCTGTGCTTCCCGCAGGTACTTGCATCTCTGTCCGCTCTAACTGTGCTAAACCCGGGTATCTCCACGTTAGCATCTGGGATGGTGTTAGTTAGCCACGTTTCGCAAAAGCACAACAAACTGCATTCTCTGTAGGTTCTGACATTTTTCACCAGCGCAGCCAGTTCGTCGATCTTATTTCAGATTGAGTTCACATTTCCCAAAATCACAGAAGGCACCGAGGGCTTAAAACGCCACTTTCTCGCAAGCCGCTTCATTTTTTGCTTAGTGCCGGCTCTGCTGCCACGATACCGCCTTCTTAACTCGTTGGGTAATTAGGGTACCACTCCGGCACTGGCATTTGTTCTCAGCGCTCTAAGTTGAGTACTTGAATAGACGAGTCTCGGCGTGTAAAAATCCATGCCCACGTTGTAAAAGTAAGTGTGTCCAGGGAACGAATCCTCATAAAATAAAGTGATAGGAGTGATCAATAAAGAAGAGAAGAATAAAAGTAGAAAAATAAATAAGTAGAAAAATAAAGTCGTACACGGAGTTGCTGAAAAGGCTGCCACTCTCGGCGGCGCCTGAGTCACATGACATTTGGTACATTCTTAAAGAGAAGGAACACACTGGTGAGCTCAGGAACACCAGAAGGCCAACCATGGAAGACAACTGTGCAAGACGATCACAGAATTCTTTCCTTGGTGAAGAATAAACAATTTATGACATGTAGCCAAACCAAGAACACTCTCTGGGAGGTAGACTTATCATTGCCAAAGTCTACAATCAAGAGAAGGCTTCACGAAAGTAAATACAGAGGGTTTGCTACAAGGTGGAAGCCATATGATCTTGAAGCATAGGAAGACCAGATTAAACTTTGCCAGGAAATATTAAAAGGTTTTCTTTGGACAAATGGAATTAAGATTAATATGTACCAGAATGTTGGATAGGGAAGAATATGACGAAGAGGAGGAACGGCTCATGACCTGTAGCATTCCACATCATCTGTGAAACATGGTGAAGGCAGTGTTATGCCATGAGCACGTGTCACTGCCAATGGAAGTGGGTCACTGATGTTTATTAATGATATGACTACTGACAAAAGTTGCAGGACGAATTCTGAACTACACAGAGATATACCGTCTGCTCAGATTCAGACAACTGCTTCAAAACTGATAGAACGATGCTTCACAGTACAGATGGACAATGAGCCAAAACATACTGTGACAGCAAACCAAATTCTTTTCAAGTCAAGGAAGTGGAATTTTCTTCATTGACCAAGTCATTCAACTGACCTCAACCCAACTGGACATGCATTTCACTTGCTGAAGACAAAACTGATGGCAGAAAGTCCAAAGAAGCTAGCAGCACCTGGAGACCGCTGCAGTGAAGGCCTGGCAAATCATCAATAGAGTGGAAACCCAACACTTGGAGAAGGCAGTGGGATCCAGACTTCAGTCATTGACTGCAAAGAATTTTCATTTAAGTATCGAAAATGATTATTATATTCATGATTATGTTAGTTTGTCCAAACACTTTTGATAGAGAGACCGTGTATAAAAATTGCTGCCATTCCTAAATAGCTCATGCTATATTCCTGTTAAACCCTTTGAATTAATGCTAAAAGCCTACACTTCAATCATGTAATTATTTATTCATTTCATATCCATTATGGTGGTGTATACAGCCAAAATTATGAAAACTGTGTCACCATCCTAATACTTATGGACCTAATACAGCAGTCATAAGTCCATAGAGCTAAAAGATGAGGCATGCAAGGTTAAATCATCCATCTATCCATCCATCCATCCTCTTCCGCTTATCCGAGATCGGGTCACGAGGGCAGCAGTTTGAGCATAGAGGCCCAGACTTCCCTCTCCCTGGCCACTTCTTCTAGCTCTTCCGGGGGAATTCCGAGGCGTTCCTAGGCTAGCCGAGAGACATAGTCCCTCCAGCATGTCCTGGATCTTCCCCGGGGCCTCCTCTCAGTTAGACGTGCCCGGAACACCTCACCAGGGAGGCGTCCAGGAGGCATCCTGATCAGATGCCCGAACTACTTCATCTGACTCCTCTCGATGCGGACAAGCAGTGGCTTTACACTGAGCCCCTCCCGGATGACTGAGCTTCTCACCCTATCTTTAAGGGAAAGCCATGTTAAATAATCTAAGATTAATGTAGTCTCGGTCACCTTATTCACCTGCACCTTATTTGACTAACCATGGAATTATGGTATAAACTACTTTTTTGACTTTTTCTAATTAGTATTGTCATTTCCTTTGTAAATTGATAATATGTTTGAAAGGCAATATGTAAAATAAAAATTGACTGACTGAAACAAAATATCAAAAAATTATAATTAACATTCTGCTCTATTCAGAGTTATTACTTGACTTATTCTTGGCTGTTCTATAATCTTACAATTTGCAGGCAGAAACTGTCCAGGATCTGCTTGTGTGAATGCCAATTGTCCAGTGTCATTTGCAAAAACAAAGAATTTAGAAAAGCAACCATGAAATATTTTATTCCAAAATAAGGCTTTGGAAGTCCGTACAGATATTCAGTATTGTAAAACACAGTAAATAAAAGTGGGATGTAACTGAAAGGACAAATCTGGTATTTTTCAAGTCAAAGTTATTTATTCATAAGCATGTTACAGTGGAACGTTGGATTGCGAGCATAATTCGTTCCAGAAATGTGCTTGTAATCCAAAGCACTCGTATATCAAAGCGAATTTCCCCATAAGAAATAATGGAAACTCAGATGATTCGTTCCACAACCCAAAACTATTAATATAAAAATGATTAATGCAAAATATAAAGTAAAAATACATAAAACAAATTAACCTGCACTTTACCTTTGAAAAGAATCATGGCTGGTGAGAGGAAGACGAGAGAGAGGAGGGTTATTGTGTAGGACGACTTTCACTCTAACTAACGGAATCCCTGCTATCTGTTGGCTCACTGGAATCTTCTTCTTTTTTTTGCTACTTTAACAAGGGAACCTATCCAATGTTAGTCACTACACTTGGACACAAATTTAAAAAAATGCTTTAAGCACTGTTAGGTTTCTAAACTCTTTTGGGATTCCACCCAACGGGACGACACACGGAAGAGCGTCCCAAAGCAACCGCAGGCTCCCAGTACTGTAGCAGTTCACCGTAAAAGCAAATCCAAAAAGACCGCGGACATGCTATAAGCACCTGCCGTTGGAGGATGATACAAAGAACTTTATAAATGCAGGGCACAGTATTACTTGGCCACTAACCTGGCCATGACACTGCCTGACTGCTGTGTCTGTGTATAGGAGAGTGGCAGATCCCGCTACAATAAATAACTATGCTGGTCCTGTTTCAAGCTGAGTAAAGCTGGTGTTGCTAAAGTACTGAGACTCAGCTTCGTGTTTTGGGGTGCAAGATAGGGATTCACATGTTACAACACACACACACGTGGTCACAATACCATAGTAAACAGTATATGCTCATACGGATGTTGACTATATGAGGCACGCCGACTGAGACCGAGAATGGGAGACAATTACCCAAAATCCCGCAGCGAGAGCGAGAGAGGAATCATCAGCTCAGTTGTGATCACATGACGCTCGGCAGACGAAGCGTATACATTTTACTCGTATTGCAAGACCTCACTCGTTTATCAAGTTAAAATGTATTAAAAATTTTAGCTCATCTTGCAAAACACTCTCAGACCAAGTTACTTGCAATCCAAGGTTTTACTGTATACCGTATTTTTTGCTCCATAAGACGCACCTGACCATTAGACGCACCTAGGTTTAGAGGAGGAAAACAAGAAAAAAAATATTCTGAACCAAATGGTGTACCAATATGTTTAATAAAATATAGCAGAATAATATTTCAACCATGTAAATTCAACAGTGGTATTAAGAAACATCATCACTGTCATTAACAAATAAGGAGAGACTAAGGTTCAAGCACTCTTCTAGTTTTATGGAAACCCCAAGAACTCCTCATCGCTAGTGTCAGAATTTATGAAGCTCAGTTGCTCACAATCACTTTGCAGGAGCACGTACCTATCATCATGCGGCATAACCTGTCCAAAGCCACCAGGCGACAAAGCATGCTTGGACCAATGCTCCCTGAAGTTATATCGCCAGTTTAGTCCCATCTATATTTGTAATGCCACAAAGCCCTTCAAGCACAGCCCTCGATTCAAAAAATTGCTCTGCATACCTGTTTGTCTCGTCTGACAGTAGCTGAAAGGCAGCTTCAGGAAAGAACAGCCTGAAGTAGTCCAGCGGCTGGTAATCTGTCGAGTCCAACAGCAAGCCATACTGTCTTGTGAAGTCCAGTAGCCAGTTTGGCTCCCACGGATCAATGTCTAGGTATTCCTCCCACACGAACCTTGCCATAGGTGCATCGGCTGCACGAATGCGCTCAGCTGGGGCGGCATCGGCTGGTGTCCCGATCAGCTGATTCCAGTTCCTTACTCTCTTGTTCGATCTCCTGATCACTCTCAACAAAATCAGATTCTGAAAAATCAGAGTCCGACTCAGTGATAATGCGCAAAACATCGTCTGCTGAGTATTTTGTTTTCTGCACTCGCTTCGCTCCCTCGTGAGATGTCGATGCCATCTTGCCTTTGTTTACATTTGTTTACATTTTGCAACTCATGCACACACAAGGATTAGATGCCGAGTCAATGAGTCTAACATTCCTCTAAGCACAGAGGGAATGCCTGTAACGTAACAGTGAGTTTTGTCGCCCTCTACCCCTGGATGTCGACTTTTGTCAGGTAATACACATCATGGTCTATGACGCAATATTCGCTCCATAAGACGCACAGACATTTCCAACCTTCTTTTGGGGAAAAAAAAGTGCGTCTTATGGTGCGAAAAATATGGTATACTAACTTGCTACATTAAATTGTGCTCTAAACTGAAGCATTTTTTGTAAGTTCTACAAAATGCCTAGTTTGCTATTGTATTTTAAAATGGAGGTGAAGGAGCCAGTGTTCAAATGTGAGAGCAAAAGCCTTAAAACTTAACAAATACATTCACTTTTAAGCAGTAAAGGTTTTGATTTAAGACAGTGGTTCTCTATCTGTGGGGTGGGCCTCCCTAGGGGGGTGCAAAGTAACAAAAAGGGGGGTGTGAAGATGTGAAAAAAAGAAAACAAGAATCGAAAATATGAAAAATACATCTGTTGAAACCAAAACAAATTAACTTAAACTACATTCTGATACTAGAAAAATAAATATAGAGTTAGATAAATGTCGGTAAAAGTTAAGTAGGTATAATAAAATATGCATCTATGATATGTCATTAATTAAAAAAGAACAAATTGGTATTAGTGGGATCCTTTCAAAAAAAACGTTTAGGGGGGTGCGATTAAAACTGTTATGAAAACTAGGGTTGCAAATAAAGGTTGAGAAATGCTGATTTAAGAAAACATGCTTCTGTATTTCTGAGACATACTCATCACAACCAAAGTAAACTGAATGTAATACATTTTATCACAGATTCTTGGTATTACTTTTTTGAGGTAAGGATACATTTCCCTTCACTTGTCTGCTTGAAGCAGCTGTCATTAGTAAACTTTTGACATTTCCACAGCTGTACCATGATTTGCCATATTTCTTTAGCTTCAGGCTGCTTGTTATCCTACTTTTGCCTATACAGTTCTGTTTCTTCAACGGTTAAATTCTCATATGGCTAGTAACAAATGATGAGTACACATAAGTTGAATAATTTGAGTACGCATTTGCCATGATTCAACATGTACACCAGCACCAGCAGGACTCATGCATACTCAGATCATGTTAGGCCTGGTAAACTTAACACGTTAATTTTTGCAATTAATGTGTTGTGTTTAATATGTTAAAAATATTATTGCATCCAGGGCTGTGCTTTGGTCAGGACGGTAGGTTTTAAACATTACAAAACAATAAAACAAATAAGTTAAGTGTGTACCTAAAGAATTACACGCACATTCAGTACCATATTTATATAGCACCTTATAAAATGTTATGAAATAAAATTTTCATTTAAAGGTTTGACATTTTGTACTACACGATGCATGTCGATATTCCACATGTTAATATGTAGCACTGATTTATACATGCTGACATAGGTGCAGGGGACAGGAAGAAAAGGGGTTGGGGGGGGGGGGGGGGGTTATGGCAGTCCTGGTGCAATGCTGGAGAAAAGATGCAAAGGTAAAAGAAAATGGAGCATAAATAAGCATACCGGTACAATAACATTAAAGAATGAATCATTTGAAGGCATGCTCTGTGCATGCGACATTTTATATTGCATTCTATGACAGTCTGAAGCTATCATCATAACTTCACTTAAGTGGTCGCTGTCTTTGGGAAACAGCCTATCAGTGAACTGTTTCAGCAAAACAGTCATGGTGACAACTAGCCAATGACAGACTTGATAAATGACACCAAGAATCTCCCATTGATCAGTTCAATCTGACTGACTATGACTGTCTCAGTATGTACACTGACTGATCGAATGAACCAGTATGTCCCTACTGACGTGGAGAACCTTTGCAAGTTTGTTCACGAACTACAGACAGGACACTCGCAGCACAGTACACTGAAATAGTTCACCCAAAGTATCAGTTTGTGTACTGAATGGAGGAACGAACTGCAATACAGTACATTGAATCTCAGTTCAGTTCACTGATGATATATATATGGCAGATTGCATCAGAAAGGATATAAAAGAAAGAAATTGCAGGAGATTGCAGCGTGTCTTACAGAGTGGGATCGAGACTGACAGCCAGGAAGCTGCATGCTTTTTTTTGGGAAGGTTCATTTATTCATCCATCCATTTATTATCCAACCCGCTATATCCTAACACAGGGTCATGGAGGTCTGCTGGAGCCAATCCCAGCCAACATAGGGCACAAGAAAGGAACAAACCCCGATCAGGGCGCCAGCCCACCGCAGGGTTCAGTTATTGTTTTTGCTATATATTGAATAAAGTAAAATGACACCTCTTGTTAATCCCGGCTGTATTTGAGCAAAAGACACAACTAACTTACTGTTGGACGCATTAGAGGGCCATCTACTGCAAATTGCTAATATTTAAACAGAGGTTCATTTCTAAACTTACAATTATAATATGAACAATACAACTTTGTTAGCCTATGTTTTAACTGCAGCATATGCCAACAGCATATTACAGGCACATAGAACTTTGTCACACATACACAACCTATCCCATTCTATTTATGTAGTTTATAGGCTAGCTTAATCCATAACTGAAATCAATTTTATTTAGTTATAACAGATGCAAGTACTCACATGTTGTGTTTCATTCAATATTTAGGCTATAAAAATGTTTGCTTATGTGATAATTATTATGTGTGAATTATTTATATTATTGCTTGTTTTTTATATTGTTTATATTGTTTGGTGGTTAAAATCGTTAGACTTCTATGATACTATTCTAGTTTTTTTTGAAGTGAACGAAACAGTGATTCAAAGACTCAAATCATTTTGGTGAACTAAACGAAATGAATCAAATTACTAAAAGAATGGTTTTGCACATCACTAATAGCGCCAAAATTCTGTGTAACAGAAGTGTAATGATTATCCCTACCCATCATTCCAGTTTGCAGTATCTTCGCTAATTTCTGCAAGGAACGCCACATAACCATCCAAGTAATGCAAGAGCTCAGTTTTTAAGTGAGACAGCAGTTATGGAGATCTTTTTTTAGTATTCTAGGAGCAATGGTGTAGGTAGAGCAGTGTTTTCCAGCTGTTTTTCTGTGGTGGCACACTTTTTGTAACCCAAAAAAATCCCAAGGCATACCATGATTCTACCAATAAAAAAAGTGTTCAGTTTCTTAGACGTGCTAAACTGTTCAGCGGCAAAAAATTAGCTCAGAGATTGCCATTCATCCATGCAGCACTTAGTGAGCACTTTGGACACATTTTCCAGTTACTTCATCCCTTTACCTGCTCTTTGCCTCACTCTGCTGACCTGGGGTCAGAGACAACTTGTATGCCCATTGTCCCTCAGCTCTGCGAGAGTCGCTAGCGAACACACACTCAGGCAGATGGACCCCCAACATGTGTCCTGCCTGCTAAAGTGCTCTCTAAGTGCTGTGTCTGCAAAATTGTGACCACAGAGCTGCTTTTATGTCAGCTTCTCCAGGTAGTCCTGTCCTCCTCGGACAGGTCTGAACCATCTGAAGAGCCTGTCTCTCTCAGGCCTGGACCCAGGGGCACAACACTGTTATTTCAATGGCACACCAGTTAAAAAAAACTCTTGTGTAGAGTATAATTTTCAAGTCGTTGATGGTGATGAACAATTGAGAATAGCACTTACATAGTTTTAATGTAGGTTTTAATGTATATCCATTTAAGAGATGCTTATTCTTTCAATTAAATGAGCCCTTAGCAGTGCATTCAAAGTCAACAGTTGTTTCAATCGTTTTTTACTTTGACATGTCTGTTTCTTATATGCTATGCCAATTTGATAATTAATACATTGGTCTCATTTCCTTATTGCCTTCTTTTCAGTTTGCCCTTTAGGAAGGCTTTCAAATTCAGGTTGTACTTGCTCAAGTAGTATGTTGTAAAAGTTTGGGTTTAAGGTTTAAACTATGCCATCATTTTTTTTTAAATTCCGTTGTGTTGAATGTACATTGCATTTGTGATTCAGCGTGTATTTACTTCATTATTTATGTTTTAATTTTATAATTACATGTTTTAATGTTCAAAGATACAATGAATCATGGTTAATTACATACATTTATGTGATTAATTAGTTATTTTTTTAATTGATTCCCAGTCCTATTTGATTATATAATATATATGCAGTGCTGGCAAATATACTGAATGACATACTAACACAACAGAAGTGCGGTCAAATCATATAACGACCAAATATAGTAGGCAGTAGATTGTTTGCTCTTGAGCCAATTCATCCGCTACAGTAAAGTGAAAAACCCAAACCTGTGAACTTGGAATGCAATGCATAATACTTTGACATCCACTCCCTGTGTGGCTGATAACTAACAGCACAGCACTGAAATTAGGATAGGATAGCTGGCACTTTAACTGAAACCAGACCCACAGCTGTCTAATCTGTAGAACAGCAGCCATAATAAGTCCTTGGTGCTAAAAATCGAGATATGCAAGGGTAAGTAATCTAGGATTAATGCAAGATAGGTCACTTTCTTCACCTGCTCATTATTTAACTAATCTTGTAATTATGGTATAAGCTACTTTATTGTCTTATGCTAATTAGCATTGCCATTTCATTTGCAGAGCAATACAGTATGTGAAGATTATATGTTCGAAAGGTAATATGTAAAATTAAAAATTGAGTGGCAAAAACAATATATCAAAAAATTAGAATTAACATTCTACCTTTTTCATAATTATTACTTAACATGCTGAAACTTACTTAACCCACTTCAGCATTGTAGGAGGCCAGAGCCACCCTAGCAACATTAGGTGTAAGACAGGAGACAGCCTTTGTTGACAATTGGGAAATTTGTTTTGTATCTTTAGAAAGTTTTTGTGCTTTTAGTTTTTGAGAATTGAAAATTTTTAATTTGTTTGTATGAAGTTGAATTTTACTTTATTTCGGTTTAATAGTCTGACAAACCAAAACTCAAAAAAGCTCAAGCAGATTACGAAGTATGCAGCTAAAGTTATTGGGGCTGATGTAGATGATTTGACTAGTGTGTGTCAGAGGGCAATGTTAAAGAAACTGGAAATCATCTCAACTGATGACAGACATCCATTACATGTAGAACTAAACTTCAGTAAATCAGGAAGGATAGTTGCTTTGAAAACCCACACAAATCGCTCTAGAAACTCCTTTCTTCCTAGTGCCATACGACTTTTCAATAAGAAATATCGGAGATAATGTTTAAGGTTTTGATATATATCCTGTTACCTTTTTTTTTTTTTTGTTTTTTGCATAGATATGTTTTATCTAACTGCCTTACCTTAACCTTTCTTATTTCTATTTGTATGTTTTATTTCATTCTGTCTGTTACTTGTTATTAGATGCAACTGAGAAGGCAAATTTCATGTTTTCCTGTGTAAACATGACTAAATAAAGAAACCTAACCTAACCTAACCTAACCTAAGTTTTTTTTTGTTGTTGTTTGTTTTAACCCCATCACATCACCATTTTGAAAGCTGCTAGAAGCAACCAGTGGTTGCTTTGACATCGTTCCTCTTACTAGGGTCCACCTTCCTGATGCAGTTTAATAAATTTCAATACAACATCTTGACCTTCTTTGTCCACGGACTCATTAGCAGACAAGTACTCTTAGAAAGTATCTTTCTTCTTCTTCTTCTTCTTGTTATTTAATTGTAGTTGTATTGCAGAATTTTGGTGAGTGACTCCTTGCAGTTCTTTCCCCAGAAGAGTTACAGTTAAGATCTCTGCTTTAGAAAATCAGACTGCAGTTTAAGTAAAGTTTATGCTTGTTTTTCAACTTTATTCATACTTTTCAAGAAAGAAATCTGTTGTGTTATTTCTGAAAGAAACATGCATCTCCCACTGCAGTGCTTTTAACATCTGAGTAGTGCTCTTCAACACATTGTTTCTGTAGTTGGACCAGGGAGGTTTTGGAAAAGCATTGGATATAGGTTTTGTGTTTTCATAACTGGCTAAGCAGACTTGGACAGGGGCCCACCCAATCACAGAGCCTATTCACACACACACACACACAGCCAAACGTGCACATAAATAGGTGCAATTTAGAGTCATCAATAAACCCAACCTGCACGTCTTTGTGGGATGCAAGAGATAAATCAACAGTGCCCAGAATAATCCCATGCAGAAATGTGGAGAACATTTAAACTCGGTAAGGACAACTACTGATAAATAGTCCAACAAAACAATGCCTTTAACATCCATGTAATATACTCATTGTAACACGAACTATTGTTCCGGTCACATATAAATCTGTGCTACTTACCTCCAGTGCCTAATCTCCACCTACAGTATGTCTGCAAAATGCATTTTTGAACTTTCATAAAGTGTTGGAATTTTATGTTATGTTATATACAGTGCATCCGGAAAGTATTCACAGCGCATCACTTTTTCCACATTTTGTTATGTTACAGCCTTATTCCACAATGGATTAAATTCATTTTTTTCCTCAGAATTCTACACATAACACCCCATAATGACAACGTGAAAAAAGTTTACTTGAGGATTTTTGCAAATTTATTAAAAATAAAAAAATTGAGAAAGCACATGTACATAAATATTCACTGCCTTTGCCGTGAAGCTCGAAGTTGAGCTCAGGTGCATCCTGTTTCCCCTGATCATCCTTGAGATGTTTCTGCAGCTTAATTGGAGTCCACCTGTGGTAAATTCAGTTGACTGGACATGACTTGGAAAGGCACACACCTGTCTATATAAGGTCCCACAGTTGACAGTTCATGTCAGAGCACAAACCAAGCATGAAGTCAAAGGAATTGTCTGTAGACCTCCGAGACAGGATTGTCTCGAGGCACATATCTGGGGAAGGTTACAGAAAAATTTCTGCTGCTTTCAAGGTCCCAATGAGCACAGTGGCCTCCATCATCCGTAAGTGGAAGAAGTTCAAAACCACCAGGACTCTTCCTAGAGCTGGCTAGCCATCTAAACTGAGCGATCAGGAGAGAAGGGCCTTAGTCAGGGAGATGACCAAGAACCCGATGGTCACTCTGTCAGAGCTCCAGAGGTCATCTGTGGAGAGAGGAGAACCTTCCAGAAGGACAACCATCTCTGCAGCAATCCACCAATCAAGCCTGTGTGGTACAGTGGCCAGATGGAAGCCACTCCTTAGTAAAAGGCACATGGCAGCCCGCCTGGAGTTTGCCAAAAGGCACTTGAAGGACTCTCAGACCATGAGAAAGAAAATTCTCTGGTCTGATGAGACAAAGATTGAACTCTTTGGTGTGAATGCCAGGTGTCACGTTTGGAGGAAACCTGGCACCATCCCTACAGTGAAGCATGGTGGTGGCAGCATCATGCTGTGGGGATGTTTTTCAGCGGCAGGAACTGGGAGACTAGTCAGGATAAATGGAAAGATGACTGCAGCAATGTACAGAGACATCCTGGATGAAAACCTGCTCCAGAGTGCTCTTGACCTCAGACTGGGGCGACGGTTCATCTTTCAGCAGGACAACGACCCTAAGCACACAGCCAAGATATCAAAGGGGAGTGGCTTCAGGACAACTCTGTGAATGTCCTTGAGTGGCCCAGCCAGAGCCCAGACTTGAATCTGATTGAACATCTCTGGAGAGATCTTAAAATGGCTGTGCACCGACGTTTCCCATCCAACCTGATGGAGCTTGAGAGGTGCTGCAAAGAGGAATGGGTGAAACTGGCTAAGGATAGGTGTGCCAAGCGTGTGGCATCATATTCAAAAAGACTTGAGGCTGTAATTGCTGCCAAAGGTGCATCAACAAAGTATTGAGCAAAGGCTGTGAATACTTATGTACATGTGATTTCTCAGTTTTTTTTATTTTTAATAAATTTGCAAAAACCTCAAGTAAACTTTTTTCACGTTGTCATTATGGGGTGTTGTGTGTAGAATTCTGAGGAAAAAAATGAATTTAATCCATTTTGGTATAAGGCTGTAACATAACAAAATGTGGAAAAAGTGATGCGCTGTGAATACTTTCTGGATGCACTGTAGGTAAAGCAGTTGATTGTCACAGTTCTGCTAATCACTTATAGCATCTACAGACAACAAAGAGTCATCATCTCTTACAAGACCAGCTCATGTTGATCGATGCTGCAGTTATGAGTGTGGGAGTGTGACTGATTATGTCCTACAATAGAATGGTGCTCCAGCCAGAGATAGCAGGCAACTCCCTTGCATCTAATACTGCTAGGATATATCCATCCACACTTCACTGGAAGAAGAACAGTGGGAAAATGAATGAATAAATAAATGAATGATTTTAAAAAGTATCTAGACCTATTACATAAAACACACAAAGTCTGACAAATGAGAGGAGACCCTTTGTTTAATTAGCTGATAGTTAAGCTGTCCCAATACCTAATCAGGATAGTTTTTCAAAGTTGTCAAGTTTTCCACATTAACACTATGTCTCGGTGGTCTGCATAAGTAAGTCTTTTATGGAATCTTTCTTGAATGCACTTCCTCTTAAATTCCAGCAGTTCTTTAGGCCAGTGTTTCCCAAACTCGGTCCTGGGGACCCCCTGTGGCTGCAGGTTTTTGTTCCAACCAGATTCATAATCAGTGACAACACCTGATAACACTGATCTCAATTAATTAGCTGGTATTATTTTTCTTTTATTCTACATTCAGAAATGCACAGCAGCATGATTATTAAATTTATAAGACAATTAGAAATATTTCTATTTTTGCTATAAATTTAAATGCTTAACTCTCTTTTGTTGATTTCATTATATTTTGCCCTTTCTCTGTGCAGTTTTCCCCCCTTCGTTGTATCTTATTAATGACAATTAAAAACAAGCAGATCAGACACCCAGGCAAACAACACTGAATAATCAAAGGCTGCAACTACTTTAACATCAGACCCACTAATTAGTAAATAATGGATTAATTAAACAATTAGAATACCTGGAAAGGCAGAATGAAAATCACTGTTTGGTTCATTTTAATATTTTTTGTTTTTACCAAACTTAGTTTTCTAATTTCTCTATTGTTCCCAAAACACAGAACTTAGGAAATAACAGCTCACTTAATTAGCCCAGGAGTTCAATTAAAAACAGAAGCTGCTTGGAACAAAAACCTGCAGCCACAGGGGGTCCCCAGGACCAAGTTTGGGAAGCACTGCTTTAGAGCAGGGGTCACCAACTCCGGTCCTGGAGGACCATCGTGGCTTCAGGTATTCATTCTAACCCTTTTCTTAATAAGTGACCTGTTCTTGCTGCTAATTAACTTCTTTTGAACTAATTTTTATCCTTAAACTGCCACATACTTGGGGGTTAATGCATCCCTGGATGCCAAATACTTTTTTGCTGCACTTTTTAAGTAAACGTCATAATACACAAATAAAAAGTGAAATTTTAATGGAACACATATTTTTTCATGCAAAGAGCATCACAATTACTGCAACACTGATAATTTTACACACTGCTAATGAACTGTAAAAACTATTAAAAAATACTGGAACAATATGTACAAGGTGCAACTGACTCCATTGATGAAATTCAGTAAATCACAGCGCCAACAATGCTTGAACTGGCAGCACGCAAGCACACAGAGGTAAACGCTGATGTCTTGCAGGCTAGTCTAGTGCAGCGACTGAATCCCAGAAACAGTGGTGCTGCTGTGCTGCAGGGGGCCGGCAGTGGTCATGAGCTGGCTGCTCAAAAAATGTACGGCACTGACTGATCAGCTCCGGCGTGCTGGTGAATCGCACTGGGAACCGACTATAGCCAGTTGCGGCATTCAATGAATGTACGTCACCGAATATAATCAGCTCCTGCATGCTGACAAATTGCACTAGGAGACGACATTAGCCGATTGAGGCGGTTTAAGGGTTAATTGACTTGCTCTTGAAGACTCAGACCCCTGAATTGTTCCTTTTCCTTAATTAGCAGCCAAACACTAATGAGATACAAAATGAGCCAAAACAACTGGTGTCCATAATTCAATATCTGAAAATAAAGAAAGATGAAGGTCTCAGGAATGTTGATCAGCTCAGGTCCCCAAAACATTTTAACAGTCCTCTTAGAAAAAAGAAAATCCAAAATTTTAGAAATGTCTGCTAATGCACCACGAGAGCTGCAACAAGCCACAGAATTAAAGAACGAGTTTAATTAACAATAAGAATCTGCACCTCATTAAGCAGCTGGTTGGAGTGAAATTGGTTTTAGTTTGAGGCCCTGACTTAGTTGGTCATCTGTTGGCTCCCTCACTTCACATTTCATTTCTGTTTGGGTGCCATTTAAGGAAAGAAATTAAGCAATTCAGAGGAACGATAAAGAAATTCAGGGGAACAAATCTTAAAAAAGCAAGTCAATTAAAATGAATTCACAAGAAGTTATTTAGAGGTACATTAAACATTAAAAAAAGGGTTAGAATGAAAACCTGAAGCCATGGTGGTCCTCCAGGACCCGGGGTTGGTGACTCCAGCTTTAGAGCATGTGATTCACAGTTAAAATATTTTACTGGATCAAATACATTAATGTATCTGAGAACTGTGTGGACCTGGTTTAGGTCCTACAGTGCTTTCTATGCTCATTAGTAAGAAGGTTTCATTCCCTAAGGCAGTCAGCCATTTAGTCCCAGGATGCAGCTGATTGCTTTTCCCTGCACAGCTTCTAGTGCTTCTGTGCTTTTTCTGTAGCTTGGTGATCAGAACTGCACACCCTACTCTGGACAAGGTCTCTGTCAAAAAATGGTGGCGTAAAGCTGACGAATTTCTGGCTTTATATGTAAACTTGTCTGCATGCTTTCAACACTATAACAAAATCACAAGCTCAGCTTCTTTAAATATGTTTTTCTTTCTTTCTTTCTTTCTTTCTTTCTTTCTTTCTTTCTTTCTTTCTTGATGAGCAGGGGACTAGATATGTGAATAAGACTTAGCACTGTATAAGCTTACTAACCCATAATATATTCATTATACTGCTATTTTTAAATTGAATAAAATATATTGAAGAAAATTACATGTCCATTAGCATCCGATTAGCATACACTTTAAATATTTTCTCAGTGTTATGTCTTCTTTTTTGTACCAGATTGTATAGCTTTTAGTAAATACAAAATAACTTTTTATTGATCTTTAATCTCAGGGTTATTTATTATTAAAATAATAGTTTAAGAATTTATTAGTATGTTTCACAATTACATCAGTTTGGATACCTTCATTAGCTTATAATTTAATATTAATAAATCATTCTAGGTGAGTAACCTTCCTTAGAAAAAATCAATATTAATATTCCCTCAAATAATTATTAGGTCTCTGTATTATTTCAAGCAATAATTCTGCAGATAAAAACAGCTAATAAACCCTTACTGTGATAAAATAATTCTATCTCGCTGTCTTTTAACCATAAAGTCAAATTAAATGCTTCACAGCATCCTTTACTAAATTGGGGTGAAACAGTGGAGTGGAATTATTTGTTTCTGTTAATCATTGAGATTACACTGAGTTGCATGTTTATAACTGCAAATGTTTTATATTTTATCAGCTTACAGTTATTGTATTACACACTTATATATTTGTATGCCTGTACTCACTTAACAGCAAGATAGATAGAAAAGTTGACATGTACTGAGCCTGATCTAATCTTTGTAGTGTCATTAACCACGGGGCATTCAAAAGCTGTATTTTTGTGGTGCTGCCATTTTCGTGAGATACAGTAAGGAATCTGGGATGTAAGTTGAATCTCAATGGACTCTTAACTCATGGCCTGTATTGCTAGGGTGCCCTGACAATGTGCTTTTTTCAAATAAAGCATGTCCCCACTATTCTGCTACTGGGCTTTTTCAGAAATGCCTTCCCTCCCAGCCACATTAACAGGATTATAACATCTTAAACAATTAAGAAATACCCCTAGGGGGGCAACTGTACTGTCATGGAGTATTCTCTCATGGTGAAGTACTATGAAGTGGTCAGGCAGCTTGGAAAGATTTGTGTATGTCTAAATGATATTAGACTTCAGTTTGACCAGAAAATTTACTCTTAACTTACCTAAGTGCACTGTGCCATTGTGACATTCTTTTGAGTGAATAAAGTTAATAAAGCTATTGAGATAATAAAGCAATTGTAATAATCATTACTTATATAAATGTTTATATACTAGTCCAAAATAGCTGATGTTGCACAGGAATAGAAACTAAATGAGACAAAAACACTTACTCTTAGACTCTTGACTGCAAGGCTTCATTTGAAAAACCAGGCCTTGCAACTCCAATAAGGCCTAAAACATAAAGTAATCCTGGCCTGCACCTTCAAAGAAGGCCTAACTCACAAACTCAAAAGGGAGATGGGAACTGTGAAAACCCCGGTCTCATTATGCAAAATGGAACTTGTTAGAGTAACAAAAAAGTATTCAAAAATAGAGAAGAAGATAATAAAAAAAAAAAGAAAATGACAAAATATAAAAGTTTGTCACAGGAAATGACCATATGTCCATCCATCCATTATGCAAAGTGCTATATCCTAACTATAGGGTCACAGGGGTCTGCTGGAGCCAATCCCAGTCAACACAGGGCGCAAGGCAGGAAATAAACCCCGGGCAGGGCACCAGCCCACCACAGGGTGTGCACACACGCACTAGGGACAATTTGGAATCGCCAATGCACCTAATCTGCATGTCTTTGGACTGTGGGAGGAAACCGGAACACCCGGAGGAAACCCACGCAGACACAGGGAGAACATACAAACTCTGAACGAAGTGAACCCGGGTCTCCTAACTGCAAGGTAGCAGTGCTACCCATTGCGCGACCGTGATGACCATATGTGTTATCCAAAAAAACAAAACCTTAAAAAGAGAGAAAAAACACATGCATACTGGTGAGCAGAGCCAGGTCAGGGTAAAAAATTAGTTGGATTCACTCCTGGACTGTGGAGAAGACAAGCTAATAACAACTATTTCCTTTTTTCTTTTTTTTTTTTACTTAATTTTCATCTTTACAAGCTCACCACAATGGCCACGTTCATGACATAAGCCTGATGGGGCAGTTGCAAACACTGGAAGGTGCCTGGAGTCACATTCATCTCAGTAGGAATATGATATACTAGTAATTACCAGTGGGGGAGAATACACAATTTTTATATAATCCTGTATGTTTTATGCCACCCTTTTGCAAATTACTCAGCACAATGTAGTAATTGCATGGACTAAACCTACATTTTTAAGTTACTGACAACTATGTCTTGTTTTGCCAATATTATACCAACTAGACAATATTTGATATATCTGTAATGTTAGGTGCTTTTCAGCTGTGCTGCTCTGTCAGAAATACAGAAATCTGTGTGGGGTATTCCTGAGGGGCCTTGTAAATTGGCTATATGCTGGCATATGAAGAAGAACCGTAAAAAGATTTAATTGTGAGTGAGACGTATTAATGGCCAGCCAGCTTGTGTCTAACTACCTTTTAGTGTGAATACACTAGAGAGCTCCTATACTTGAAGGAGTTCATTCTGTTTTTATATATTAAATACACATATCATGTACCTTACAGACCTCTCCAACTTCTCATAACCCTATATTATGTGTTTTTTAGATTTAAATCGCTAAATACACATAATTTGAATGAACCATTCATTTAAAAGAAAAAATTAATACTCTTGCTACCTTGCCAATGTTTGGAAGGTGGGGTAGTACATAACCATTAACAAAGTAACTGCTGTACAGTTTAATTTACAACCATTCATCTCTGGTAAGCAGCACATTTTCCAAATGACAGATTAGTCTGCAAGTAATGCATTTAGAGAAAGCCTAATTTCATTGCATATTTAAAAAAAAAACTTGATTTAAGAATTACTTGCAATACTTTCTTATTATGATTTCAAGGACTTCTGTTGCAAACAGATTTGTAAAATATGATCTGAAATTGAAATAATTAGTTGGCATTTATATCACAGTGCTGTATTTGTGGCTTGTTGCATACGAATTGTGCTTCACACTACAAAGTTGATATAATGTTGTTTTATATAATATGAGCTCTTAAGCTGTCCCTGAAACAAAAATGAATGCAAATAAAGCTAATTTATCCAACTAAAAAGAGTTATAAAAAAGAACATAAGTAAAAGATTACCAAAAAGAAAAATCAAGGTATGCAAAAACTAACAAAGGAAAACAACAAATTTCATGCCCTTTCTAAACTAGTCCTCCTGTCTGTCTTAGATGGGGTTACTGATCCAGTTCCCACAAGCATTAATTTCTGTCACCTCCATAGCTTTCTCACAGATCCCGTAATCTGTCTTCCATCTGCCAGCTGAATATTTGTCCACAGTCCTCCTCCCTTTACACTCAATGGAGGCTTGACCAAAGGGAAATTGTAAAGGATTGCTTCTTTGGTTATCCTTCAGTCATCCTAAACACTTCCAGTCATCCACTGAAATGCTTCTGCTCATCCGTTTAGATGTTCTCTTATTATTCCCATAGTCCCTTGCAACCCTAGCATTAAGATTGAGCGATAGCAAAAAGGTTGTGAGGCTTCTAAAAGACACACAAAGACAGGCCAGGACATTCCCAACCTTGTGGAAAAATAGGCCTCACCCCAGCTGACCTGAACCCAAACTCCACAGGCAGTCTTTGGTATACACGGGCCTAAAAAAGGGGAACAGTCTTCTAAAGTTCAGATTAGTTTAAATGTCCTAAAATATATAAAAGTAGATCCACTGACTTGAGAAAAAGAATCATAAAAAAAGGAATTTATCAGAAACATCAAAAGAAGTATAAAAGAAAGCAAACATGTCCTAATCCACAATCCAGCAACTAAATCCATAAACTAGAAGCAAAAATTTCCATCCATCCATCCATTTTCCAACCCACTGAATCCGAGCATAGGGTCACCGGGGTCTGCTGGTGCCAATCCCAGCCAACACAGGGCACAAGGCAGGAACCAATCCTGGGCAGGGTGCCAGCATAAACCAGAAAATTGATAGCTTGCACACTCCAGATGACAATAAACCACTGAACAATGCGCTCCCCAGCCTCCCAATTTATAGGCTAAGGGCGGTCCTTTAGTCGTCAGCGTGACCCCACCTCTTGGAGTTCCGCCCACAGAACACAGGAGAACACGTCATACATAGATAATAAATAATAAATAAACAGAACAATATTAATGAAAAATCCAGCAGAGATCCAGTAGTATTTGGACAGTGACACAATTTTTATAATTTTAGCTCCATACGCCACCACAATGGATTTTGAAATGAAGAAATAATTACACATTTGAAGAGTAGGCTATCAGCGTTAACCCTTAAACTGCCACATACTTGGGGGGTTAATGCACCCCCGGACGAAAAATACTTTAAGTAAATGTCACAATTCACAAAGAAAATGTGAAATTTTAATGGAACACATATTTTTCATGTGAAGAGCATCACAATTAATGCAACACTGATCATTTTACACACTGCCAATGAACTGTAAAAACTATAAAAAAAACTACTGCAAAAATCTATTATTATATGTTCAAGGTACAACTGACGCCATTGATGAAGTTCAGTAAATCACCGAGCCAACTGCACTTAAACTGGCTGCACGCAAGCACACAGAGGTAAGCGCTGATGCTGGTAGGCTCGTCTAGTGCAGTGGCTGAATCCCAGGGACAATCATGCTCATTCACTAGGGGCCGGCAGTGGTCATGAGCTGGCTGCTCAACAAATGTACGGCACTGACTGATCAGCTCCAGCGTGCTGGCAAATTGCACTGGGAACCGACTATAGCCGGTTGCGGTGTTCAACAAATGTACGTTGCTGAATATACTCGCTCTGGCATGCTGGCAAATTGCATTGGGAACTGACTATAGCCAGTTGTGGCGGTTTAAGAGTTAATTCAAAGGGTTTAACAGAATATAGTATGAACCATTTAGGAATGACAGCCATTTTTATACACGGTTTCCCCAATTTTCAGGGTCTCAAAAGTATCTGGACA
The DNA here is from genome assembly GCF_900747795.2 of Erpetoichthys calabaricus. NCBI lineage: Eukaryota > Metazoa > Chordata > Cladistia > Polypteriformes > Polypteridae > Erpetoichthys > Erpetoichthys calabaricus. The sequence goes on along the minus strand of NC_041395.2, from coordinate 302,462,329 downwards.
AACTAACAATCATCTGCAATAAAGATGCCAAATTCCGGTTTATCTACGTTGGTGTGCATGCGTGTTTGTGTGTGCGTATGCATGTGTGTGCTATTTTAAAATAAGTACTGAGCTTTGATTTATATGCTTAAACCTATGAGGCATTTATAATATTAGCAGGTAAAATATGTCAGATATTTGGTGCCTTTCCACACTGGTTTTATTTATTCCCTGGATCATAAGGAGGCCTGTATATTGATATTGCAATGTTCATCTTAGTATATAGGTACTAATAATTTCTGTAAGTTAAGGGGGAGATAAACCAACTATATAGATGACAATAAGGATTTTAAAATTAACTCTAAATTTAACTGGAAGTCAGTGAAATGCTTTAAGCCCTGGCATTAGATTATCATAATATTTATTTCTAGCTATGATTCTTGATACCATATTTTGGATTAAGAGTAGTTAGTGAACAATTTAAACAGCCTGGCAATAAAACATTACAGTAATCAATTTTGCCTGAAACAAGTGAGCGAGTAAATGAGTTTTCTGAGATCCTGCAAGTTGTAGAGTTCCAAACATAATATAATGGTTTGAGGCCTCCTAGAAGGACCATGAAGGCTGGGCCATAACCTAACCCAGCCTGCCCGATAAGCCCGGCTCTAGGCTTCTCACCTAGCAGGTCTAAAACATGGAGAGCTGGCAAAATCACAAGAAATCTTTCAAGATATAGCAAAAGCAACACAAGGAGGCGGATGACCATAAACCCTCAGCTTGTGCACAGACACATACATAAAAGTATAACAAATAATAATTCAAAAATGACAGCAAAACATAAAATACATATAAATTCAGACAATTATACTGTATAACACTGTGGCTGAGTTATCCACCCTAATTAATTAATAATTATAAACAGGAGAAAGTAGATTTTAGAAAGTGCTGAAATATCACTCCTGACAATTCAATACACATCAAGGTCAACAACTAAATTTCAGATGGTTCAAGTAAATTAAAAGTAAAAATTTTTGAGTTAGTAATATTTAGTATTAATTTGCTGTGCAAAGAATGATGACATGACAGCAAAAATAAATTCAGTATTTTTCTGAATTAAAAAATAGTTATTATTATTTATCCATTGATTTACATCACTACAGCCATTAATTAATAATGAGACTGAAGAGGTATGCTGTGGTTTAAAGTACAAAAATATTGCTGAGTGCCATCAGCATATAAATAATTAAATTACATCACCTAATGACATTATTTTAGATTGGCGAAATTCACCAAACTGTTTTTTGCTGTGAATTTACAGTGTTTGCCGGTGACCTTGTTCACTGAATACTTTTTTTTTTTTTCCAAGCGCCCCATGATGCAGGGAAAGAACCCTAAGGCTTTGCATCTTGATGCCCCCACACTCTCCTAGATCATGGACTACCTGACCAACAGACATCAGTTTGTGAGGGTGAGGGACTGTGTGACAGAAAAGGTGGTGTGTAATACTCCGGGAACTGTCCTGACTCCCTTCCCATTTACCTTCTACGCAACAGACATCCAGTACAATACCTACACCTACAGAAATTTACAGATGACCCTTCCATCATAGGCTGCATTAATGATGGAGACAAAGTCAGAGTATGGGAAAGTAGTGGGGGATTTTGTCTTGTGGTACAGGAACAACAACCCGCAACTCAACATCAGCAACACAAAAGAGTTGGTGCTGGACTTCCGGCTTGCCAAGGACCAGTCGCTGTCCAGTGGAAGGACATGGAAGTGGTTCAGAACTACAAGTACCTGGTGGTTCACATAAACAACAAACTGGACTGGTCTGACAACATACTGGTGCTGTACAAGAAGGTCCAGAGCAGACTGTACTTCCTACAGAGACTCCGGTCTTTTGGTGTGTGCAGCAAACAGCTGGAAATGTTCTACCAGTCCATAGTAGCCAGTGTGCTGTTCTATGCTACAGTCCCCTGGGGAAGCAACCTGAGTTCAAGAGAAGCACAATGCCTGAACAAACTTATCAGGAAAGACTTCTCCATCACAGGATGAACCCTGGTCACACTGTAACAAAGAGGATGAGGTTAAAATTGGATGGCATCATGAAACATCCCTTCATCCCCTTCAGGAGGCGCTGTCTTGGAGCACTTTTAGCCACAGGCTCATTCCACCATCGTGTGCTGAGAAGTGACTCTGAGAGTCCTTTTTGTCTGCTGCTATCAGGCAATTCAGTGCTTCCTCCTGACTTATTCTTAAAAGTCATTTAGGAATTTCTGTTCAACATACATTTTTTATTTAATTTTATTTATTTATTTACAATTGATTGATTGGTTGTGTTATTTATCCTGTGAGTCTGTATCCTTGTTTTTTTATGTTCCTACTGGTGTGTGCATCTGAATTTCCCCTTGAAATTAATAAAGTTTATCTAATTGAATTAAATTTATACTGAAACCAGTTTTATACATATTAAGTAAACCCACAGCAAACTTCTTCTTTCGGCTGCTCCCATTAGGGGTTGCCACAGCAGATCATCTTATTCCATATCTTTCTGTCCTCTACATCTTGCTCTGTCACACCCATCACCTGCATGTCGTCTCTCACCACATCCATAAACCTTCTCTTAGGCTTTCCTCTTTTCCTCTTGCTTGGCAGCTCTATCCTTAACATTCTTCTCCCAATATACCCAGCATCTCTCCTCTGCACATGTCCAAACCAACGCAATCTCGCCTCTCTGACTTTGTCTCCCAACCGTCCAACTTGAGCTGACCCTCTAATGTACTCATTTCTAATCCTATCCATCCTCGTCAAACCCAGTGCAAATCTTAGCATCTTTAACTCTGCTATCTCCAGCTATGTCTCCTGCTTTCTGGTCAGTGCCACCGCCTCCAACCCATATAACTTAGCTGGTCTCACTACCGTCCTGTAGACCTTCCCTTTCACTCTTGCTGATTCCCGTCTGTCACAAATTACTCCTGACACTGTTCTCCACCCATTCCACCCTGCCTGCACTCTCTTTTTCACCTCTCTTCCACAATCCCCATTACTCTGTACTGTTGATCCCAAGTATTTAAACTCATCCACCTTCGCCAGCTCTACTCCCTGCATCCTCACCATTCCACTGACCTCCCTCTCATTTACACACATGTATTCTGTCTTGTTCCTACTGACTGTCATTCCTCTCCTCTCTAGAGCATATCTCCACCTCTCCAAGGTCTCCTCAACCTGCTCCCTACTATAGCTACAGATCACAATGTCATCAGCAAACATCATAGTCCACGGGGACTCCTGTCTAATCTCGTCTGTCAACTTGTCCATCACCATTGCAAATAAGAAAGGGCTCAGAGCCAATCTCTGATGTAATCCCACCTCCAACTTGAATGTATCCATCACACGTCCCTCGTACATATCCTGTACAACTCTTACATACTTCTCTGCCACTCCCGACTTCCTCATACAATACCACAGCTCCTCTCGAGGTACCCTGTCATATGCTTTCTCCAGAGCCACACAGACACAATTCAACTCCTTCTGGCCTTCTCTAAACTTCTCCATCAACATCCTCAGAGCAAACATTGCATCTGTGGTGCTCTTTCTTGGCATGAAAACATACTGCTGCTCACTAATCATCACCTCACTTCTTAACCTAGCTTCCACTACTCTTTCCTATAACTTCATGCTGTGGCTCATCAATTTTATTCCCCTGTAGTTACTGCAGTCCTGCACATTGCCCTTATTCTTAAATATCGGCACCAGTACACTACTTCTCCACTCCTCAGGCATCCTGTCACTTTCCAAGATTCCATTAAACAATCTGGTTAAAAACTCCACTGCCATCTCTCCTAAACACCTCCATGCTTCCATAGGTATGTCATCTGGACCAACGGCCTTTCCATTTTTCATCCCCTTCATAGCTGTCCTTACTTCCTCCTTGCTAATCCGTTGCACTTCCTGATTCACTATCTCCACATCATCCAACCTCTTCTCTCTCTCGTTCTATTCATTCATCAGCCTCTCAAAGTACTCTTTCCATCTGCTCAACACACTCTCCTCGCTTGTGAGTACATTTCCATCTTTATCCTTTATGACCCTAACCTGCTGCACATCTTTCCCAGCTCGGTCCCTCTGTCTAGCCAATCGGTACAGGTCCTTTCCTCCATCCTTAGTGTCCAACCTCTCATACAACTCATCATACGCCTTTTCTTTATCCTTTGCCACCTCTCTCTTCACCGTGCGCCTTATCTCCTTGTACTCTTGTCTACTTTCTGCATCTCTCTGACTATCTCACTTCTTCTTTGCCATCCTCTTCCTCTGTATACTCTCCTGTATTTCCTCATTCCACCACCAGGTTTCCTTTTCCTCCTTCCTCTGTCCAGATGTCACGCCAAGCGCCCTTCTTGCTGTCACCCTTACTACATCTGCTGTAGTTTCCCAGCTGTCTGGTAACTCTTCACTGCCACCCAGTGCCTGTCTCACCTTCTCCATAAACTCAACCTTGCACTCTTCCTTTTTCAACTTCCACCATTTGATCCTTGGCTCTGCCCTCACTCTTTTTCTCCTCTTGATCTCCAACGTCATCCTACAGACCACCATCCTATGCTGCTTAACTACACTTTCCCTTGACACTACTTTGCAGTCTTCAGTCTCGTTCAGATCAACTCTTCTGCATAGGATGTAATCTACATGTGTGCATCTTCCTCCACTCTTGTACGTAACCCTATGTTCCTCCCTCTTCTTAAAATATGTATTCACCACAGCCATGTCCATCCTTTTGGCAAAATCCACTATCCTCTGACCTTCTTCATTCCTCTCCTTGACACCATACCTACCCATCACCTCCTCATCTCCACTGTTCCCTTCACTAACATGCCCATTGAAATCTGCTCCAATCACCACTTTCTGTCCCTTAGGTATACTGTTCATCACTTCATCCAACTCACTCCAAAAATCTTCTTTCTCACCCATTGCACACCCAACTTGCGGTGTATATGCACTAACAACATTCATCATCACACCTCCAATTTCCAGCTTCATAATCATTACTCTGCCTGACACTCTTTTCACCTCCAAAACACTCTTGACATACTGTTCCTTCAGAATAACTCCTACCCCATTTCTCCTCCCATCCACACCATGATAGAACAATTTGAATCCACCTCCGATCCACCTGGCCTTACTCCCCTTCTTGCACGCACAATATATCAACCTTCCTTCTCTCCTCCATATCTGGTAACTCTCGCCCCTTACCAGTCATACTGCCAATATTCAAAGTTCCTACCCTCAGTTCCACTCTCTTTACTTTCCTCCACTTCTCCTGCCTCTGGTCACGTCTCTCCACTCTTCTTCTCCTTCTTCTTCTTCAGCCAACAGTAGCCCACTTTCCGCCAGCACCCTGTTGGCTAACAGTACTGGTGGCGGTCGTTGTTAACCCGAGGCTCGACCGATCCGGTATGGAAATTTGTATTGTTGTCCGCATATTGAAATTTTACAACAGAAGCCCTTCCTGACGTAACCCTCCCCATTTATCTGGGCTTGGGACCGGCACGAAGAAACACACTGGTTTGTGCATCCCCTGTGGCTGGGTTGCCACAGCAAACTCTGCCTGATAGGTCAACTAAAACATTTAAGCCAAAGCAAAACCAAAAACATAAAACAGTGGCATTTTATGCATTGGAAGAAATTTAAAAGATCATTGAGAATTGATCAATTAAAGCAGTTTCTGAGGGGTAAAAGCCAGAATGAAATTTCTCACACAGCCAATACTGTTATAAAGTTATTTGGCTGCATATGCACTATACATGTGTGAGTATGCACTCTGATGGACTGGTGTCCCATTGATGGTTGATTCGTGCCCGCGTGCCCATTACTGCTGGGATGAGCTCTGGCACATGACAATCTCAAATAGAATAGAACAGACCCCAAAAAAATGAATGGATCACTTTGAAATATGCCTTGATACACATGCATTGTATCATTTATTTTATTAGTACAATAACTACCTTCCAGACAAATGTAACCTTCACTGCCAGCAGAGTAAATATTTCATAACCTGAAAGATATTTCTGAAAATGAATTATTTTGCTTTGCATTACATTTAGCATTCTCACCAAGGTATTCCAAATGTGTTTTGTACCTGGGATATGAGCAGAAGAACAATTTTGAGATGAGAGCACAGCCTTGGTCCAGAATATGCAGTGCTGGAAATAAAATTGAAATTCTATCAGCGTTCAGGAGGGGTAACATTCGATGTCATAGTATAAGATTCGGCGACACTTGTATTTCTCTAAAGATAATATTGCTTTTAAATTGTTCTTCTTCCTCCTAACACAAACATGTGCCAGAGACTCCGAGCCCCGTTAGCATTTCTTTTTTCTATTTTATATACACGTTGACTTGGATTTTACAAATCTCACAGGACATTTAGCATTTCAGTTTCTAACCAGTCCCCAATGGTTTCATTGTTGCACTTTTCAGGTACCTGACTACTTTGTTTAGGCTTGCTTTCAATTGCTTTAAGATTATTTTGCTGTATGAAACAAAGTTCAAGCGATAAAAAGCAAGGCAAGTTCTTAAACTACAAAAAATATTTTTTCTTAGCAGTTTACACGAGTTTGAGATTATTTGTTAACACCATGTCACATATTTGTCTACTCTGCCATAATAAATCTGTAAAATCTAAGGTATGTAGGAAATTTTCTCCAAATGACAAAACCTTAAAAAGCTTTCTTTATTAAAAAAGACAGTCAAGTATTCCAAGATAAGAAAATGTCCTTCTTAAGCTTCGACATTCACTGAAAAAAACTGGCAGTATATCTTTTTTTGTTGGGATCAAGTTTTTATTGAAATTATATCAGATTATACAATGTTCTATTAGGCTTTTGTGTAAGATATATGTGTGTGCTTGTTAAAATAGCAGCTTGTACCGTGAGATAATCCAGTAAAGAAGAAGGACCTCCGTTGCATACGTAACACACAGTATATTCTGGAATTTTGTCATTCTCTTTAAAATGTTATGGTATCTAGGACATAAAACATGTGCCCATAAGGGGCCTGAACTTGGACTTTCCAAAATGACTCCCATGCAAGAACAATCTATCTATTTGCATCTATTTGGAAAGTGTAACATGCTAATTTACAGATAAATTATGGAAAGCACCACAGGCAATGTTAATGTATATAATAAAAATGTGGATCTACTGTATACATACAGATTTAAGCACTTTGTAGCAGTTAACAATATTAGAAACTAGCTGTCCCCCACGGCTCCCCCCGCGTAGTAGCGAAACAGGACAAACTTTAAAAATCAATAAACAAACAGGTATCGCTAGCTTAGCGGAGGCAAGATACGGTCCAAAACGTGTTGAGAGGTAGACCGACTCGAACGGAGGCTGGTGCATGAGTGAGGAGGGACCTGCCTGGCTCTCTACTTCTGACATCATGCTTTCACCGCAAAATCAACCAGAATGTTCAAGCAAATTATAGAAAAAAACACAATCTAAATACGTTAAGTAGTTCTTTCATGAAAAGCGGACAGACAGACAGAGTTAATCAGTGTTTTGAACATTAAAGTCTATAGTGCAGTTGAAGAACAAGTTTTAATATGACTTATCTATCACTTATAGATAGCAAAATATACCAAAATGTTAGCAATGGTTCCGCATGTTAAATACCTAAAAATCAACAAAGGTAAATTACTTGCCTGATTCTAAAGAACTCAATATGTTGGTTTCAATATTTTAGTGAATAAAATGTGAAATGTGACAAATTAGAGGAGACTGATCAGTCCATCTCGCTCATTTATTTAGCTCATTTTTAAGCGCTCTCAAAATCTCATTCTGATTCTTCCTAAAGGTTGTCAAGGTTTCTGCTTCAACTACATGTCTCGGTAGTTTGTTCCAGAGTCCCACCACTGTTTGAGTAAAGAAGTGCTTCCAGACTTCAGGTTTAAATGCCCTGCACCTTAATTTCCACTTGTATCCTCAAATATGTAGTTCGATATTTAGATGAAATAATTCTGCTGGATCTGCTTTATTGATGCCTTTGAGAATTTTGAAGACATGGATTAGATCCCCACACAGTCTCTTGTACTAAATTTTACTTCTCCGAGCTTGTCAGAGTACGACGTGTCCTTAAGTCCTGGGATACACTTGGCTGTTCTTCTCTGCACAGTTTACAGTGTTGCTATGTCTTTTTTGAAGTGTGGTGACCAGAACTGCACTCAGTACTTCAGATATCCTTCCATCCATCCATCCATTATCCAACCCGCTATATCCTAACTACAGGGTCATGGGGGTCTGCTGCAGCCAAACCTAGCCAACACAAGGCGCAAGGCAGGAAACAAACCCCGGGCAGGGTGCCAGCCCACCGCAGGGCGCACACACACATACACACACACACCAAGCACACACTAGGGACAATTTAGAATCGCCAATGCACCTAACTTGTCTTTGGACTGTGGGAGGAAACTGGAGCACCTGGAGGAAACCCACGCAGACATGGGGAGAACATGCAAACTCCACGCAGGGAGGACCTACTTCAGATATGTAACTTCATTTTTATTCAACAGTTTTTTGTTCAATATAATTGAACATTTTATTCAACTTTTGAATTGCTTCTGCACATTGCTTAACATTATGTCAAAGTAAATCGCTAAATCCTTTCCTGTGTTTCCTGTAGTACATTTTCACCCATCTTATATTATATGAACCTTTGGCCCACATGTAACACCTTACACTTTTTTATTGTCACGCAAGTAAGTCTGAGGATCTTCTCACGGGCTCAATCAAGGTGTGTAATAACCCTTTAGGACTAGAGAGGGCTCTGTCGCTAGCATTCTCTTCTCCTTCACTCCCCACAGCACTAAGAAACCACCGCATGAGGAGCCTTAGCCCAGCCCCTTCTGGTTCCCCACCTATAAGAACCCCAGCTGCCTGGAAGGAGGCGTCCTTTTGGAAAGAGCAACCCACCAGATGGAACTCCCAAGCAAACAGACCCTGTACCTGCAGCTGAAGCCAAGCTAAACACCATGAGGCATTTCTTTTTTGGTTGAACTTTCTTAAAATGAAACAACCACGGCTTTTGACCCAACTTTTATTTTCACAACCTGTCATTCTTGCACCTAGCCACACTATGTTAAACTGCTTTTTAATGTGTTTGCCCAGTTTTGAACACTTTCCAGGTCTTTTTATTGTTTTACTGCTTCTCTAGTATCTGCTCTCCATAATAATTTTAGTATAATTTACAAATTTCACCAAGTACATCAAAATCTACACCATTAATATAAACTGGAAAAAGTAACAAATCACACTCTGGTGACAAACAAACTGGCTCTCCAAATGGAATTTGTAATAACTTTTTTAATCTCTTTATTACAGCAGCTGTAAGTTAGCAAACATAAAATAAATTGTGGGAATGGAATTTGAGAGGTGTGGGTAGTAGTAGTAATACATAAATATATGTAAGATGTGGACCTGCTTATCTTTCCAAGACAACTTTGTGAAGGAAGATGAATAAAATGTAACGTAAGCTAGAAAGCAGAAACTGTTCTGTGCTTTGAAAGCAACTTTAATTTGTAACTAATTAAAACGACAACACCTGTTGACAGGATAGTACTACACAATCAACCTCTTTTACACAGGTTTGGAGAAAATGCACATCATAGAGTGAAGAGTCAATGGTTCCAAGAAATTTGCCTTGTTGGTAGGAAATTGCTTGGTCATATATATTGCTTGTTTGTCTTTAGTAGTTTCTCCATTTTTAAGGGTTTTAACAGATAGCACATGATCTGAAGCCATTGTATAATCACTTCCAGACTCAGTAGTTGCAACCGTTTCACTCACTGCAGTGTTCACATAACCTGCTTGCGACCGTTGCGACGATTCACCAGCATCAGCATTCTCAGTTACTACCACTGGCCCTTGCTCAGTTTTGAGGAAGGTAGAAATCTTGGTAAGCATAGCGTTTTTCAATTCCTGTTGCAGGCGTGCCTTACGTTTAGCAGCGCCACTCTTATAATGATTGCTGGATCCGCTGCTACAGGCCAACATGGCGTCATATGGCGAAAGTATAAAAATCATCAAATTGTTCAAATATTTGGCGTTTGCCGACTAACGGGGACTATAACAACAGAATTTTGAAAACTGTTGACATCAAATCAAAGTACAAAAGTAACAATTATTTACAATAATGTATATTTACACTATTCATGTCTTTCAAAACTTCTACCGTTCACATCCGCTATGGCACGCCAAAGGTCACCAGATTTGGGAATGTGCACTTCACTATAAGGCGGACTAGGACGTGTTGTGCCTCTGATTAGGCTCCGCGCCTCCGAACTCCCTAAATCTAAATTCATGTAAACTGTAGGCCTGCTGAATAAAAATCATCATGAATTGGATTGGACTTGCCTGGTGATGGTGCAAACATGTCACTGAAACTGTGAATTAATAACACAATGAACTTTGCAAGTGATTTAAGTTATTCAAATTTTTTTTTAAATCTATACAGCCGCAAGTAGACCCTCAAGCTCATAGGCCCTTGTGCTTTGCACAATCTGCAATCAGGTTGCACTAGTCCCGGGATGGCTGCAGTTGTTATTGCTGATATTGAGGGGCAGTTAAACTTTAAAGTATATGATTGGTTACATGGCGACTTTGATTAGTTAACTCATTATGGCCTGCCCGCTAGTATAGAGGTGCCCCTTCTGTCTCAGCTTTTAAACCCGGCTGAAGACTCACTACTTCAGTTTAGCATATCCTGACTAGAGCTGCTGATTAACTGTACAGGCTGCATCTTTGTTGTTAGTCATTAGCACTAAAACATAAGTAACATGATAGTTAGAATTGGATACTAACCCTCACCTATTCTGTTTCTCTTCTCGGTACTCAAATGTGGCACTTGGTGCCATGGCCCACTTGCCAAGTTGTTTTGCCTGCCTAAGGTAAAGTCATCCCTGATGGAGGATCGCAGGAATTGTGGGAAAGAGGGGTCCTTTCATCGGATTTGCGCTATTTCAGCTGCGGAATGGCCAAATGGGGGAGGCAGCTTGATGGCTGAGGTCTCCAGGCCACTAAACAAATCCAAATCATATTATGTGATATCATCTACTGTTAAATTCTACTCCGTACTTCTAAAATTTTAATTTTTATACTGTATTGAGGATTTGTGTATTGTGTATTGTACTGTATTGTATTGACCCCCTTCTTTTTGACACCCACTGCACGCCCAACCTACCTGGAAAGGGGTCTCTCTTTGAACTGCCTTTCCCAAGGTTTCTTCCATTTTTCCCCTACAAGGGTTTTTTTGGGAGTTTTTTTCTTAGAGAGTCAAGGCTGGGGGGCTGTCAAGAGGCAGGGCCTGTTAAAGCCCATTGCGGCACTTCTTGAGTGATTTTGGGCTATACAAAAAAAGAAATTGTATTGTATTGTATTATGTGCTTAAATTGTCTAAAGGTTGTAAAAGCTCGGGGGTGCCCAAACCCCAACACAAACACACCAAGACACTCCCAGATTCAAATGCAAAAACATCTCCCCTCTCTCCAGCACACTTCTCTCCTACAGTTGAGTGTTTCTCATCCTCCTCCCAGCTCCAACTCGCCTGGACCCTTTTATTGAGGACCCTGAAGTACTTCCGGTGCCAGGGCTGTTGACTACTGGAAGCACGTCCAGGTCACAGGGAAGTCCCACATAATAAAGAGTACATCTCCCTTGCTGCACCCACTGACCCCGGCAGGGCTGTGCTGCTGGACTACAATTCCCGCCATTCATTGCTGGTTCCTGAATGGGCGCTGATGTTATGGACCGCTGCCACATAGCGACTGGGGGTAATAAACAGAATCAGTGTGTTTTTTGTGTTTCACTTAGGGTGACCGCTGTGTCTCTGTGATAGAATGATTGAAACAGATCACTTCTTAATTTACAAATGAGACTAAGTACTACTTCAGTTATGAAGGGATTCAGGAAACACTTGTTAATTAACAGACAATTTTAAGTACACGATAATAAAGTACTTAGCATTATGAAACTTTCGGGAAACACACCCCTGATATGTAAATGGCAGCCAATGAAGTTTGTCGAGAACAGGTGACATGTGACTGTAGGTTTTATTTTAATTAAGTAAAGGTGGTGCTGCATTCTCAATCTACTTCAGCCTGTTTAGTAGTTGTGAGGAATATGAAACTAAAGGGCACTGCAATAATCTGACTTTAAGGTAATGAAGTGGTATGTATATGTATTATGTATGTATATTTTGTTTGTGAGTTTCCTTAGAGTAAACAGTTTCTAGCAGTAACAACTATTCCAGAGGATGCTCTGTAATTTTGCCCTTTTTAAATGCAATGAAAATTAAGGCATCTATCAATCTATGTGAATGCATGAATCAATAGTTCAGCTGAAGGATAAGATAATGAAGAACATAATTGGGAAATGATCAATAGTTGATAGTAAGAAACCTGAAGTATAGAAATGACATGAAAATCAAATGAAAGAGAACTAACAAGGATAACACCTAAACTTTTTACTTGGGTACAAAGTATTGGAAACATCTGTGTAGATACTAACACTACCAGATTTTAATAGAGTGGATGCTGTGCCTATTACGAGAATTTCAGATTTCCTTCTATTGAGTTTAAGTCATCTATGTTTTATAATCGAGAAGACAACAAATTAAAGAAGGAGGATTTTTGATTTGACCCATTCTGAAATATATTTTATGACTGTTACAAATGACTGATAATCAGAGAGGGTACGTAAGGTGATGCAACGAGATGACCTGCTCATGTATATAATGTATATAATGTGTCCCTTTAAAAACTACAAGAAATATTTTAGTTTTAAAAAGTTTTAGATTTCTCAGAACTGCTATTTCCCCTCTCTGCGCTACACTGAGAACACCTGAGCATCAAAATGAGGCCTGAGTATTTCAAAGCAACATGTCAGTAACTGATATTGTCATTCATTTCTCTGAGTTTTTCACATATTGTATTATGTACTGTATGTATTATTCATTGTTCTTGTGTAAAAGTTTGTTGATTTCTGGATTGTTAGTGACAGGTGAAATTTTTGTTAAATATCTCCTGATTTGCAAAGTTCAGTTTGAAAGGGCAAGCACCTTTTAGCTTGCAGGACAGTTATTCAACTGCCATAGTGTTTAGAGAAGCATGTGAGATGAGTGAAACAGAAGAGATTTGAATTGTATTTAATTTTTTCAACATGAAATTCAGTAAAATTATACACTCAGTGGCCACTTTATTAGGTACACCTAGCTAGTACCGTACTGGACCCCCTTTTGCCTTCAGAACTGTTGTAAGTTTTGTTGCACAGATTCAACAAGGTGCTGGTAACATTCCACATAAATTATAGTCCATGTTGACATGAAGGCACCACACAGTTGTTTCAGATTTGTTAGTTGCACATACATGATGTAAATCTCCCATTCCACCACATCCCAAAGGTGTTCTGTTGGATTAAGATCTGGTGACTGTGGAGGCCATTTGAGTACAGTGAACTCATTGTTGTGTTCAAGAAATTAGTTTGAGATGACTTGAGCTTTGTGACATGGTGCATTATCCTGCTGGAAGCAGCCATCAGAAGATGGGTACACTGCGGTTATAAACGGATGGACATGGTCAGCAACAATACTCAGGTAGGCCGTGGCAATTTAAACGATGTTCAGTTGGTATTAAGGGTCCCAAAGTGTGTCAAGAAAATATACCTCACACCATTACATCACACCACCACCAGCCTGAACCTTTACAAGGAAGGGATGGATATATGCTTTAATGTTGTTGACTCTGCCGTGGGTTGGCACCCTGCCCAGGATTGTTTCCTGCCTTGTGCCCTGTGTTGGCTGGGATTGGCTCCAGCAGACCCCCGTGACCCTGTGTTCGGATTCAGCGGGTTGGAAAATGGATAGATGGATGGATGTTGTTGACTCCAAATTCTGACCCTACCATCCAAATGTTGCAGTGGAAATTGAGACTCATCAGACCAGGCAATGTTTTTCCAGTCTTCTCTTTTCCAATTTTGGTGGGCCCGTGCAAATTGTACCCCCAGTTGCCTGTTGTTAGCTGACAGGAGTGGCACCCGGTGTGGTCTCCTGCTAATGTAGCCCATCTGCTTCAAGGTTCGAAATGTTGTACATTCAGAGAGGCTGTGCTGCATACCTCAGATATGACGAGTGATTAGTTGAGTTGCGGCCGCCTTTCTATCAGCTTGAACCAGTCTGGCCATTCTCCTCTGACCTCTGGCATAAACAAGGCATTTTCACCCAGAGAAATGTCGCTCACTGGATAATTTCCCTTTTTTGGAATGTTCTCTGTAAACCCTAAGGATGGCTGTGCATGAAAATCCCAGGAGATCCGCAGTTTCTGAAATACTCAGACCAGCCCATCTGGCACCAACAACCATAACACGTTCAAAGTCACTTAAATCACCTTTCTTCCCCATTCTGATGATCGATTTGAACTTTAGCAGGTCGTCTTGACAAGGTCTACATGCCTAAATGCATTGAGTTGCTGCCATGTGATTGGCTGATTAGATATCTGAGTTAAAAAACAGTTGAACTGGTGTACCTAATAAAGGGGCCGGTGAGTGTATATTTTGGTTACACAAGTTGGGAGGAATTTATAAAGTTGTAGTTCTTAATGCCTGTTTTGGGTGTTGTATTGATTCTAAAAAATAATTCTATAAATAATATTTATAGAATACTGTATTTATAATATATTGTTCCAAGGATGTACTTTATCCTGGGAGTACTTTATTATGAACCTTATATTGCTATATGTATGGAATGTGGATTATGTGTGTTGATCCATGACTTGTAAAGATAAATTTGAGGCAGCAATAGCAAAAATGGTCCTTGCCTCAGACGTCATTACTTAACATGCCAGTCCTGTTGGTCATCGACAGAATTATGATCCGTGTACTTTCTCATCCCCTTCTGAAATGAGTTCCTGGCTATGCCCCTGGTACCTTGCATACCTGCTCTATAGCAGTGTGCCTTAATGACCTCTTTTCCCATCACTGCTGTCACTGGGGATGAAAGCTGGAAAGCTGTGTTGGTACAGTAGAAAGATCTTCTAAACTGCCACAAACCCTTCCTTGTAAGGGTCTCAAACTTAAAATGTCCTGCCCTGGGCATGAGAATAAATCTGAGGTCTTCTGAGAATTCTTCTCTGGGGTGCTAATTACAAATTTAGGAGCTACTGTTGGTCTCCTCCTGGCACCTCATTTAGGTCAGTTACTGGTGACATCCTTTATAGTTTTGCCTTAGATGCGAGTCTCTGCACCAAGCAAAAGGTGCCTAGAGATTTAATAACATTTCTACAGCTATTTTTATTTCAAGTTCATTGGCAGTCATCCTAGGCTAGTGTCATTTTCTTATCACTTCATCACATTATTTTCATCGAATACACTCAATTCAAAAGTGGATTTCATGAAGCCAGCTTACACTATCACACATTTTAATAGACTGACTCTGCCAAGGTGTTCAAAGAGATGGCGCGTGTCATTGGCAAAGGACTGCAATGAGATGTTTTACTTCTGCCTTGGCATCCATATAAACAACTTCAGCTGCAGCCTCTGGATTAGGTGAAGTGAATTTAATCAGGAGTGTGATTTCTATTTTTCACCCTGCCACAGCCCATTAACCCTTCAAAAAGATGAAAGACAATAATAATGCTGTTTATGACTTATATGTATGTGTAAACCAATAACTAAACAAAAAACTCTTACAATCAGAAACATTTTTTGTCCTATTATTTAGGGCCGATACCTGTATGTTGGAAGGTAGCAATATGGGCCCATCACCAGTTGCTCTGATTTGCTTCCTCAGGATTAATTTATAAACAGTGCTGCACTGAGACACTCAGTATGATTTTAGTCCTTGGGATGCACTGTTTGATGCATCAGATTCTGAAGCTTAGATGAACCCGTGGAAAAAATTATATATTTTTTATTTTATTTAAAGGCTGGAAGAGAGTTCCACAGTAGTTAAAACTACTAACTAACAGCTCTGGAAAACTGTGTTAAAATCCAGGCTTTGTCACTGTCTCTGTGGGGTTTATTCATTTTTTCTCTGTGAGTATATAGTTTGCTTGAGATGATTTTGTTGTCTTCTCATATTTTATTCACATTATCACATCTTCTCACATGATATGTACATTAAGTTAATGGGTCATGTACGCCTTGAGATGCACTGGCTATCTTTTCAGGGTTGATTCTCGCCAATGCTTGGCTGTAACACTTTACAACCTGAATTAGATGGAAGATGTTAAAAAATGGCATGATGGATAGATAAATAAATAAATGACTCTGTCTGTGAGAGAATGGGCAATCCATAGTACTTTCTTCCAAGAGATCAATAAAGTATCTATCTGTCCTTCATATTATATAGTGTAGACTACAGACCATCTAATATAGAGTGTTCTTCATATCTATCTATCTATCTATCTATCTATCTATCTATCTATCTATCTATCTATCTATCTATCTATCTATCTATCTATCTATCTATCTATCTATCTATCTATCTATCTATCTATCTAACATTTAGTGCCTTATTTTTATAAGGCATTTACAAAAAAAGGTGAGTTACGATTGAACAATTTTTGCAGTAGTATTGTGTGGAAACAAAAATGATCTTGAAACAAAAAGATCATATGGTTCCTTACACCACTTAAATTCATTGTGACTCCAAAATATGCCTTTCTAACTACCCATCTTTAAAAAGTAAATTTCTAATTTATTCAGAGGACCTCACATGGTTGTACTGAAATGAGAGTTTGGAAAACAAATTAATGGAAAATGCAGTGGAGAATAGTAAGTTGGTCCTTTTTTCCTTTTTGCATCAGTGACACTGGATTTATTAAATATATCAAAATTAACTGCAAATCGCTTACAGATTTACTTCACTTGATTGTAATCATTCTGTAACAATACAGTCGACCCTTGATATACGACCAGCCTGACATGCGAACAACTTGATTTACGACCAAAATTTTTGTTTTGATTTTACGACCAACATCTTGCGTTACGACCTGAATGCGGTCACGTGTATCCGCTTGTAAACAAACAGCCGAGAGTGTTTGTAAGCGTCAGTCGGAGCCCATATACATGTGTTTGTGGACGTAATTTCGGTCAGTGCAGTGATTTATATAATTTTTTTCGATAATTGCTAGGGAAGGAAGAGAAGGTAACGAAGGTAAAGAAAGCGATCACAATCGAAACAAAGAAGGAAATTGTGCGGAAATATGAGAGTGGTGTTCATGTGACCGATCTCGCTAATATGTACAGCATGCCAAAATCCACCATCTCGACAATTTTACAAAGAAAAGATTTGTATATGGAGGCTAATTGGAAAGCTGTATCGTGGGTTGTGTCGAGAGCGCAGAGGATTATCGAGATTTCTGTTCTTGGCTGAAGGAGTGTCGTGGTCTTCTGCTGTTGTAGCTCATCTGCGCCTCAAGGTTCAAATTGTCGTTCATTCTGAGATGCTTTTCTGCTCACCACAGTTGTACAGAATGGTTATCTGAGTTATCGTAGCCTTTGTGTCACCTCAAAGCAGTCTGGCCAGTCTGCTTTAACACTGTCTTATCAAAAGCAAATTTGAGGCCGCAGAATTGCAGCTAACTAGATGTGTTTTTGTATTCACATCATTCTTTGTAAACTCTAAAGTCTGCAGTGTGTAAAGATTCCAGGAGATCATGCGCTTTAGAAAAACACAAAGCAGCACGTCTAACACCCACAATCATGTCACAGTCAAAATCACTGAGATCAGTTTTTTTTCTCCATTTTTGTGTTTGATGTGAACATTAACTGAAGTGGCTGATCTGTGTCTGTATGATTTAATGCATTGCGCTGTAACCTCAGAATTGGCTGATTACATGGATAAGCAGGTGTACAGGAGTTCCTAATTATTTGTTCAGCGAGTGCATATTTATGAAAATGTAAGTCTTTTTTTAATGCAATAGTTGCATGGGGTGGGGGCATATAGAGACAACATGGTACATCAAACTCTGTAGCCTCCCTGGGTCTCACTAACAGGTGCATCACCTCGTCTGTCCAATGGGTTGGCTTGCCCACTTACCCCCCTACCCTGAACACATTGCCACAACCATAACACATTTTCCTAATGCTCTCTTCATTCACACTTCTACTCTGTCCAGTCAATCCTTTGCCCAAGTTCACCTTCTCACCCCAAGGAGGAGGTAGCTTTATATCCCACCTTGGAAGTATTTATTTTGAAATCCCAAGAACAACATCCAGGGCCAGGAACACCTTTGAAATATCCGAAGTCATTCTTACCAATGACCCAGGTAACCATGCACTCCTTTGCCTCAGTATACAGTTAAAGGGTCAGTCTTACATGCCTGTCCTCAAAAACGTTCAAGAAGACCCACCTTCACCATGCAGGAAACTTGGGGAAAACTCTCATGGCCTTCTGCTCATCCTCAATGATCAAGTTTTGTGCCCTCAGTATGACGACTTCTGTGGCACTCCATAAACATGTGGGACACATAGCTTACCTTCCTTCTTCATATTGCGGGTTTATCCACAAACATAGAAGGTTTAGGACACACCAGGATCTGCTTACCCACATTACTTCTATTGTGGGCATCTCTAACAAGCTATGGACTGTCTCCTATTGTTCTTTCACCTCCTGCCTCTTCTATCCCTGGCACCTCCTTGCCAGCTTGACAATCTGTCACACTACTAAAATGCTACTTACAACACTAAACAATATCAGTCAGTTAATAAAATGAGTATGAAACAATCTTGGCACATCTAGAAGCTGCCTATCCCACTATAATATGCGATATGAATAAAGCCAAACCTGACACTGCCGAAAATGAATGATCTACTTAGAAAAGGCTCGGAATTTCGAACGCATAGAGTTAATGCAAAATGTTATTGCAGGAATGCTAAGCTGACTAGACTCCCTTCTCTGCAGCCACGAGATAATGAAATTTTCACTACAATCCCTTCAAGCTAAGCAACTAGTGCGGGTCTTTTAATGAATTCCCTTGTACTTCTATTTTCTCCTACCTTTATTCCAAATGATTCTCAGCCAGTCTTTCTTCACCCTTAGCTTTTTTGCAACTGAATCATCCTGTTTACACACTTTGGTGACACTTCAACTTTTTATAAACTCTTTAAGGTATAGTATGACATGTTAATGCTTTTGAAATTGACTCCCTCCAGAATCCCTTTAGAAGAGCTTTTCCCACTTTTTTCGGACTTGGCATCTAATAACTTTTATATGTTGCTTTACTTTTATTCATAAATTTTATATCTGTCTCACTAATTTATGTCTAGCCATCCTCAACTGTTCTCAGTTTTTTTTTAGAGTTTTTAGTTATTTAAAGAAAGGGGCTTTCAAAATATTATATGCCTCAAAAATTACCTGTCAGTGTTCTTAAAAATGCTGCGTTGAGATTTTCTCTTAAAGATGCTATGGCATGAATTAAAGCCACTTATATTTATCTGAAATTGGTGTCCCTCCTGCTCTGGTTTGGTCTGTAAACAGCTGTCAAAGGTACTGTGGGCAGTGTAAGGAGCCAAGACAACAACTATGTCATGAACGCATACAGTTTAGACAGTCACCTTCATGATTAATAGACACAAAATGTGACACATTATGAAAGTCTCTTTACTTTCTACAAAGAAAAGATCAGGACAAATAGTTCTTTCACAAAGTAAAGTTAGTACTTCAAGCCTCAAGGCAGTATTGCTATCATATGGACTTCTTTTTAATGTTTCTTTTTTTGCTCTACTTGCACTCCTCTGCTTATTATCTTCCTTACTTGGAGCTTTGGCTATCTGAGGAATTCCTTTTTAAGACAGTTACTTGAAGCTTGAAAAAATATTTACTGTTTTACTGCAACACTGTCATTTACTATAATAATAATAATAATAATAGGTGGCACGGTGGCGCAGTGGTAATGCTGCTGCCTCGCAGTAAGGAGACCTGGGTTCGCTTCCCGGGTCCTCCCTGCATTGAGTTTGCATGTTCTCCTCGTGTCTGCGTGGGTTTCCACTGGGTGCTCCGGTTTCCTCCCACAGTCCAAAGACATGCAGGTTAGGTGCATTGCCGATCCTAAATTGTCCCTAGTGTGTGCGTGTGTGCCCTGTGGTGGGCTAGCGCCCTGCGCAGGGATTTGTTCCTGCCTTGCGCCCTGTGTTGGCTGGGATTGGCTCCAGCAGACCCCGTGACCCTGTGTTAGGATATAGCGGGTTGGATAATGGATGGATGGGTAATAATAATAAGTTGCATTTATAGAGTGCCTTTTACAAACACAAGGTCGCTTTAGATACAGACAAAAAACATTACACAGAAGAGAAAAGTTCGTAGAAGAGGAAAGTTTTGAGTTGAGATTAAAAGGTGGAGAAAGAGCAGCAATCTCAGAGAGACTGAGGATGAGAGTTCCAGAGCTGAGGGGCCATAACACTAAAGGACCTGCCTGCCAGGGTGGAGAGTCTGGTGTGTGGGACAGTAAGGAGATTACTGCTGGAGGACCTGAGAGAGCGACAAGGAGTGTATGGAGCTAGGAGCTGAATGAGGTAGAGGGGGGCAAGGTTATGTAGGGCTTTGAAGGTGAGAAGCAGAATCTTGAATTTAATCCTGTCCAGTTGGGAGAGAACAGGGGAGATGTGAGCAAAAGACTTTGTGTGAGTGAGGACACTGGCAGTGGAGTTCTGAATGTACTGTAGCTTCTGTATAGATTTTGCAGGGAGGCAGAGGAAGAGGGAATTACAGTAATCAATACGAGACATTATGAAATAATGAACCAGAGTTTGAGCGTCAGACAAGGACAAAAATGGAAGGAGGTGGGCGATGTTACAGAGATGATAGAATGAAAAGTTTATCACCATTTCATGATTTGCTATGTTGACTGTCACGTATCGACTGGAAGTGCATGGTACATGACGTCATCAATATGACATTTTAAACAGGCTGTGCACTTCTGGTGTTTCAAAATTAGACAGTGTGGACACCAGGGGGCGTACAGCTCCCCAAACCCTGGAACACAACAGAGACAAAGGCCAAGTTCAGCACACAAGACATGTTTATTCACATGGGCAACACTTTTGTCTCATTCCCCACAGTATCACAGTTCCCAAGCACAATACAATACAGCTCCTTTTCCTTCCTTCCTTCCTTCCTTCCTTCCTTCCTTCCTTCCTTCCTTCCTTCCTTCTCTCTTCTTTGTTCCACCTCCACTCCTCTCCCGGCAAGCTTCATCCACTACCTCCCGACTCTGGCTCCTTGAATGGAGTGAGGTGGCTCCTTTTATTCAGGTCCTGGGAGTGCTACAGGAGGCTCATCAGTGTTACCTGGAATTACCCCCAGGTGTGTGGAGAAACTCAGTATAGGGTTCTGCTGCTCCCTCTGGCGGCCTCCACGGAACCCAAAAGGGCTGTACCAAACTCCAATTCCCAGCATGCCCTGCAAGAATCTATGGTGCTACAGTCGCCCAAGAGGGCTGCCCTCTAGCGTCCCAGGGGAGGTACTGCCTCATGGATGCTCTCTCCTCTGGTCCTTCCATTTTGTCCGGGTAATGGCCGTGGCTGCCTGTCACAATGGTTACTTATGAATTGTTTTTTGTTTCTTTGAATTCTGACCTTTTGTTACAAATATTGACTACAAGGTTGGAATTCTATTTAGGTTTCGAAATTTAGGAATAAGGACTTAAAGCCTACTTCCCATTTTGCTGGTCATTATTTCTAAATACTGCCCCTTTTAATTGGCAGAATAAGTGTCCTTTCTCTAGTTGACATGGACAGAGCTCCTACAATAATAATGCCTTCAGCAATTTTTGGGTTCCTCCCCAAAAGAGCATGGAAGTGGGTGGCCATTCTTCTGTTCTCTGGTTTCTTTTATACAGTCCTAGGGTCATGTGGCTGAAAGCAATGTTACTTTTTCTAGAAACTTTTAAGGGTGTGGCCTCATTACTGTTCTGTCCATGAACCTTGGGGGGGGGATCTCTTTTGCAACTTCTGTTGCAAAAAGAAAGCCAAATATGCTTTGAGGCAATCAGAGTCAGAACTCCGGACTGTCTTTGTGCTTCCGTCACAGATGGCTTGCAAAGGCAGAGAGAACTATAATAGTACATAAGCCTCTATAAAAATCAGTATCAACATGTGAGAGTGGTTTAACAAACACATGGGATAATGCACTCTAGGGTACTATTATACATTTTTGTCATGCTATGTGTATTGAAACGGAAAAAACAATTAACTGTCACTAGAGACTAGAATAAACACTTTGGTGGATGATCAGCACTGTCTTTAGCTTTAGATCAATCAAATTTTGTAACTCCTAATTTTTTTTGAATAATTTACATAATAATGTTTGGATTTTGGCCACCTACAGTCTTTGAAATAAACAATCAGTAGGTTTTTTTGATTAATATAGCTATTTATGTGATCCCATCTACAACAATACAGATAAACACATTAGCACTACATAACAAAGTTATAGAAAGACAGACATATGGATGGGTTAGGAATACAAAATGAAGTTATAGATAGATAGATAGATAGATAGATAGATAGATAGATAGATAGATAGATAGATAGATAGATAGATAGATAGATAGATAGATAGATAGAAAGGAAAGGCTCTGTACAGTATGATAGATAGATAGATAGATAGATAGATAGATAGATAGATAGATAGATAGATAGATAGATAGATAGATAGATAGATAGATAGATAGATAGATAGATAGATAGATAGATAGATAGATAGATAGAGATATTTCATTCTCAATGCCTCAATACAAAATATGAAAATTCTGAAAAGCTTTTTATTTAGTTGATTGAGTGTTTTTATGTTTCTTTCCTATTGTAGAGTAATCAACACAGCATACATTGTTTAGAAGCTCCACGGAGCGATTTTTTAATACTAAAACACAGCCAATGCAAATATTCAGACTCGTTGACATAATATATAGTATATGCTGAAATGAACATTCAAATGTATATTCCATCAAGAGTCACATAAAAGTAAGAAAAACACAAACAGATTCATCAAGTAAGACCAGTGAAATGTGAAAAGCATTAGATGAACTCACTTAAACGGAACCCTGCATAGTCTGTTATGAGAAAAATATGACATGATAACCATCAACGACATTTGCCTCATACAAGAGTTCAAAATGGAGTCTTTTAATATTACACATGAATGACAGCAATAAAAGATGTGAGAGGTTTGCATCTAACTTAAGAAAAAATATGCAGACTGATCGAGACAATGGAAAGATGTTAGAGGTTCAGGTATTTCACTCTTACATTAAATAACTCACACTTAAACACTCTTCTTAATTAGGTGTGTTCTCCTGGGACTAACATTTCCTGCTAAGTTGTAAGAAATCCTGAAAAGCCTTTTTGGTAAATTTCTTCATTTCAGGAGTGGTTGCCTTTGTGAGAACTGGTGATGAACTATTATTATTATCAGGGCCGCTGCTGGCCATATGGGTGCCCTAAGCAGAAATTTACTTTTGTGCCCCCTCCCCCAAATATTACGGAAGTAAAAATAAAATAATAAAAAAAACACCTACTTATAGGGGCCAAAATAGAACTTTATTCAAATAAAAGTAAATACATAATTTCACAGGATTATGAACGTACCTGAAAGTGATGCACGGGCTTCATCTTGGGATTTTTTTTTCTTTCGTTTCTCGGCGCCGGACTGTTGATGTCTCTTTCCAGGACCAGGCATATTGTTCAATTATTATCATTTTTGGCCAAATAGGCAGCCGTAACAGAGGTGAGGGCGCGCGCGTCACCACGTGTGCTTAGCCTACTCTGCGTTCACCGTAAAATGCAATATATATGTTTATATTTTTCTTTATTTGTATATGTATATTATTAATATTAATTTATTATTATAATATATAAAAATGATTTTTTTGAGCAGCTGGGATGGTGCCCCCCTGGGAGTTGGTGCCCTACACAGATTGCGTACTCTGCGTATAGGGAGCGGCGGTACTGATTATTATTATTATTTCTTATATACTTGACACCTTTATCCAAGGCGACTTACAACTTTTGAGATACAATTGGTTACATTTCTTTTTGTTTTTCTAATTGGAGCCCAGGCAGATAAAGAGCCTTGCTTATGGTCACTCAGTGTCACTAGCAGGAGTAGCAGGATTTAAATCCACAAACTCGTGGGTTTGAAGTCCCAGATCTAAGACCTTAAGCACTGCACTACACTCCCTACTGAACTAGCATGCAGTGAAGGCCATGTCTCTGCCTTTCGCCTTTGGCTTCCCCATGATTGAAATCAATTGTTTTAAGATTGTCCATGACCCTATGCCCTCTAGTTTTCCTCACAGTTCCCAAAAACATGCAGGTTAGGATATTGCATTATATAAAAATGTGGGTATTTGTGCTAGTGTTCCCTAAAATGGACTTGGTTTCTTAATAGCACACAATACTGCCAGAGTAAGTGGTGGTTCCCCATAACTTGATGTTTGGTTAAGTAAATTTAACAATTGAACAGACAGGTAGATGGATTAAAGACCCTACACTTACGAGAACCAATCTATAGTTTATAATATGAGACATTTTCTTTTAAAGTAAGTCAATGTCACAGAGATCACAGAGTCTAAATACCTTTTTTTATCTATATTTTTAAGTTCTACCTTGCAGTGCTTGGCTCTTCTGCAACAGAACTCCAGGATCTTGGACCTAATTCACCACCACATTCTTGTCCTGGTGATGTACAAACTCTCATTGTGTTTTCTTCTGGTTCTCTTCTTTCCTCTCACATCCCAAAGATGTTGTGTTTAAGTTAATATAAATTAATATAGTGACTATGTTGTTCCTGCCTTGTGCCCTGTGTTGGCTGGGATTGGCTCCAGCAGACCCCCGTGACCCTGTGTTCGGATTCAGCGGGTTGGAAAATGGATGGATGGATGGACTATGTTGTAGGATGTACTTTTGTCCCATTCAGTGTCAGTCCAACATTGCTGGCATCAATTGTGTCTTCTTGTAACTGTGAAGTTAATAAAGGGAGCTAAGAAAATAGATGGAATGTGACATTGATGACAAAACTGTTATTATTATTATTTCTTATCTGGCTTATGCCTTTATCCACAACATTTAAGATATAATTAGTTACATTCTCTTTGTTTTTCTGATTGCAGCACAGGCAGGTGAAGTGACTTGCTCATGGTCACACAGTGTCAGTAGTAGGATTTGAATATGTTTGTTATATTTCATATTAATTCTTGTTAAGAAGGATTGTAGACAATATGTTATATATTTAAACTGTATGTTTAAACTGTAAGTGCACATTTCTTGCTTGACCTTTTAATCTCAGTAAAGTAGCTTGTCTAACCACATAAAAGAGAAAGTGCTAGCAGAGACAGCAGACAGAAGGCTAAACTAGCAAAACTCACCCGTGTAAAAAGGGCATTCTAGCAAATGAAAGGTTAAGAACTTTAAATATTAAAGTGGTCATTTGCTGAACTGCGTAAAAGCTAAGCTCTCTTAAATCATGGGCTATCTGAAAGGAGCCTTGGACTTGACAAACGTAAAAAAGTAATCAGCTTAAAGTGAAAGTATTCTATTGCCTATTGAATTAAAGAGGAGAACCAGGTATGAGGATAAGCAGAAAGAAGACCAGCAGAGAGACAAGCAAAGCGACCTTACAAAACTCAAAGCCACAAGCATTTGAGTGTGTCAGTCAATGTCATCTCTGACAGCTTCTGAAATATTCCAGGTTGTATTTTTTTCTTTTTCTTTTACTTTTTGACATTTTAGGAGTATTTAAGAATGTTTACCACTTATGCCCTATGAGGTTGTTGCCATTATTTTGCACCTTAATTATATACAGAAAAATAAATGATTATTATTCTGCCTGTGAAATAAAGGATTTGCAAATGGTTGAAGAGTGATGAGTAGAACCCTCTAGATTTAAAAGAAAATATTAATATGATTAAAAAGCATTTTTTTACCAATATCAACTAACTAAATAGGGATTTAGGAATTTCTATCCAATAACCTGGATTTTACAGTATATAACCAAGACATTTTATGATGCACAAATATGGAATCAAGCTTCTGTTGTTCCCTTATCTGTCAGCACTTAAACAATCTCACCAAGCAAGTATTGCAGTTGCAGTTATATATATATATACAGTATATACCTGTATATATTGTGGACTTCTACAGATGGGCACCACTGCCCCAACCCAGCACAGACAGACGCAGAGGTACAACTATAAAGTGCACAGGACTTTTTAATTTTCTTTTCCCTTGTGGGTAACATCTTCTCCGTTCCCCACAACTATAACACAGTCCCAAAAGTACAGCACAATATAATCCTTCTTTCTCTTTTTCATTTTCAATCTACACTCCTCCGGTCAAGTTTAATTTCCCTCCTCCCGACTCTGGCTCTCTGAGTTGTGTCTGCTGGCTCCTTTTATACGGAACCCGGAAGAGCTCCAGGTGCTCATTGCCCTACTTCTGGGTGTCGAGGAAAAGCTGCTCTCCAGGGCTCAGCAGCCAATGGAGCACCCCCTGGTGGCACCCACGGACCCCAACAAGGCTGCATCAAACTCCAACTCCCATAGAGCCCTGTGGGTGTCTTAGGCACTGCTGCAACCCAGGGGGGCTGCCATCTAGTGTTCCAAGGAAGGTAACACTCTGGCCATGCTTCCTCCTCCAGTCCTTCCAATCTGCCCCCGGCCATCTGCTACAATATAGACTATATATATATATATATATATATATATATATATATATACAGCCATCCATCCATTTTCCAACCTTCTGAATCTAAACACAGCATCACGGGGTCTGCTGGAGCCAATCCCAGCCAACACAGGGCACAAGGCAGGAACCAATCCAGGGCAGGGTGCCAACCCACTGCAGGACACACACAAACACACCCACACACCAAGCACACACTACGGACAATTTAGAATCGCCAATCCAGGGGAGAACATGCAAACTCCACGCAGGGAGGACCCGGGAAGTGAACCCAGGTCTCCTTACTGCGAGGCAGCAGCGCTAGTGTGAGCTGGGGGGCTGATCGCACCCCTACAAGTTAAAAAAAAGATGCTGATAGACTACCTTCACATTGCTCCCTTGCTGCTGGGCTTACTTGCGGCTGATCTATTGCGTGATCTGTGCGGTACTTCGCAGACTTAAAAGTCCAAAAGCACCTGTCAGTTGCGGATTGTTTGTTTGCCTTTCTCTCTCTCTGTCCTTCCCTGCTCCTGACGCACACTCCTTTGAAGAGGAAGATATGTTTGCATTCTTTTAATTGTGAGATGGATTTGTCATCTCCATCTTGTCAAGGAGCACGTTTAAACTTTTGAAAAAGAGACATGTTTGTTTGCAGTGTTTGAATAAAGTTCCTGTCTCTACAATCTTCTGTGTTTCTGTGCAAATCTGTGACCCAAGCGTGACAAGATATATATATATATGTGTAGTGAAGAATGGTAGCCGGCACCATGACCCAGCTGGGATGCCTGCATAACGGAAGCACAGTGGGAGGTGGCTTATGAAGGGCGCTATCTCTCCCCGAGCTGCAACGGTACCTTGGATTCCCACAGAGCTATATGGGACTTGGTATTTGTTGGTATTTGTTGGCTCAATCCTGTTGGGTTCCATGGGTACTGCCAGGGGCTGCATCAGGAGCTACAGAGCCCTATTTGGATGGGCTACCGCCACACTTGGGAAGACTTCAGGTTCTCGCTGACAAGCCACCTGGAGTAATCCCAGTTGCAGCATAAAAGGAGCCACCCACCGTGGCTCGTAAGGAGACGGACAGAAGATAGTGCTCTTTATTTGAGCTTGCTGTGTGATACTGTGGACTGTGTACTGTGCTGCAGGTGTGGTGAATGAGAGAAAAGCGCTTCCCCACTTAAATAAAATGTGTGCTGTGCAACACTTGTGCGTGTGTCTGGACTTGTGCGTGTGTCTGGTGTGTTTGGGTGTTTGGGGGCAGCTGGAGGGCCCTGGTGGACATAATATATATATCTACTCTATATATATAAAATCCTAAGCCAAAAAGTGCAACGATTTTGTACAACAATTTTGTGTGACGTTTTTATGTTATATTTTTTGTCATGCTTTAAATCTGGCTTATTTTAAACACCTACATACAGTGGAACCTCGGTTCACGAACAACTCGGTACACGTACAAATCGGTTTACGACCAAAAAGTTTGCCAAACTTTTGCCTCGGTTCACGACCACACACTCGGTATACGAACAAGCCAGTTTCCCTTTCGGTTTGTACATGTTCAGTCTCTCCCTGTGCATTTCCTGTGCAGCGAGCACACACACACACACAAACACTCAGGCAGTGCGAGAGAGAGACAGACACACACACACAGGCAGCTCGAGAGAGACGCGCACACACACACAGGCAGCGCGAGAGAGAGACAGACGCATACACACAGGCAGCGTGAGAGAGAAGGGGCTGGACGCATAAGGTAGGAAGGCAGTTAAAGAATGCACTGGGCTTGATTTTGTTTTCACTTCTGTTTACAGTGATCGGTTCGTAGCGTGCATTGTTGCAATGTTACTTTTCTTGGTGGTTTATTAAATTACGGATTTTTTCAAATGTTCATTTTTTTCCCTGTGCTTAAAACTCATTAAAAAAAAAGTGTTTTTAGCCAGCGGTTGGTAGCGCTATAGTGCAAACTATTGCAGTGTTAGTTTTCTCTGCTGTTCAAGGTTTTCTCAGTGTTATTCAATGTTTTTACATTTAGTTTACTATTACGCTGTGCATTCTATGGTTTAATTAACTATATTTGTGCTTAAAAACTTAAAAAAAATATATATTTACATACAGTTTGTATGGTCTGGAACGGATTAATTGTATTTACATACAATCCTATGGGGGAAATTGCTTCGGTTCACGACTAAATCGGTTAACGACCAGAGTTTTGGAACGAATTATGGTCATGAACCGAGGTTCCACTGTATACAGTATATGTTTGGGATCATTCTTTTCAGAATTTATTGAACTTTAATGTCATATTGTTAGATTTTCAGATTCTTACTCCGTTTTTACATTATACACTAAAATATCAAGAACTAACATCCCGCAAGACGAGACTTTGTGCCAAGAGATTTAACCACGCCCGGGGCCAGAAATAAAAGACAAAGAGTAGATGACAAAGACAGCTGCTGTACAGGCTGTTCGAAGCGCCATGCAAGATGCAGATCATGTGGCACAGAAGCAACAGCAGCAGCAGCTGATCGAGCAAAGAGGAGGTAAAAAAAAACTGTATTTGTTTCCCATTGTATCGCCGTTTAAGAGGGGGTTTCAGAGGAGTGACTGCGTTACCTTGGGGTGCGTTCATCCCCCCTCATCACAACGCGAGCAGCAGAGATGTGAAGTGGCTGGCACGTAGTGTAGGCCAGGAGGGTTGGTGAGAGAAGCGAGCAGGGGGTAACCCCCTAGTATATATAGACATACAATATTATTAATGAATTTTTACATTTTTAAAAATTGTGTGTTTTTTAACAAACACACACACACTATACATCACTTTGAAGCAACAAGTAAACAATTTGTAACTACGTATGTGTAACCAAAGTATAAGGCGAGTTCAAGCATGGGTAAAACGCGTGCCGAAAGAAATCTCTCAGTCCAAAAGATTGTTTTAAAAATATTTAGCGAAAATCAAAAGCAAATAATCCACACAAGAATAAAGAAAGAAGAAGTTGTTACTCACGTAGAATAAAAGGCAAAAAAAAAGGAAAAAATGTATCTTCTCTAAACTTAGCTTTTCTTGGGAAACTTTAGTTATTTCTGTACTTTAAAGTTCTTAATTTCTTCTTCTGTATGCTTTAAGCGTATGGCACCGCACTTAAATAAGTGCTTTGTCTTACATGCTACTTCACACACTCAAAAGGCCCGTGGCCTCATAGGCACGGTTAAAAACCATGTGCCCTCTACACCTTACACATTGCAAGGCTGGTCACTAACTGAGAATAATGTTTAGTCAGAGCTGTTAGAAATGGCAAGAATATACCAATTCAATTCTACTAATTGGGGGTTATAGGAACCGCCCATAGATTATGCATTATTATTTAGTAAAACATTTATGAATCTTATGTATCGAGGAAATGGCTCTTACAATATGTATAATTATGAATTCATCAAAAGCTTTGCTTTCAAAATTACTTTTCATGCCAGTCCTTCAAACAATTTTGTTTACCACTAGACAGAGAGGAAGCTTAAACTTTGTACTCAAGTGGGTTTTTGTCTCGCAATTCACCCTTCTTCTCTTGCTTTCTGTTGCAGTCTCGGTGTTTTTTCATTTATTTACTTATTTTTTAATTTTGCTGCTTTTTTCTTGGATGTCAGAAATAAAGTAAATGAAAACATACTTTTTCATATCACCTTCTTCCAGTGCTAACCCTTTTGTGTTAGCTCAGGGAACAGAGCAGGAAACTACTATGGACAGGGCCCTAGTCAGAGCTGGTCCTACACAATATGGGTACACCTAAATCAGTATTTCTTGGCCAGTTTTGGGTTGCAGGTGGTTGTTGGTTGGGCACGAGCACCTGACACCAGAATTTAGACCCCCCCCCCCCCAACAAAAAGAACAAATAAAGCTATGTGAGATATTTTATACTATTTGTAATTGCACTTGCTTCAATAAATGCTTGCATTAACATCCCCCCAAGGCCGCTCCAGTTTTATTTCCTATTTTTAATCATATTCATTTCTGATTTCCGGGAGTGGGTTCGGGGGGGGTGGGGGGGTTTCTGGAGTTAAAGCTAGATGAGTGGCCAGGTGAGTGAAAGGATAAGAGAACAAGAGCAGAGGTGGATCTAGTTAACAAAGAATCTAGATGTAAAAATAAAAGGAAGTAATGTTTTCAGAGAGGATCAACACAAAACCCTTCTATGATAAAAGAAGGGTAGTCAGAGTTCTAAAGTTAAAGTCTGACAAATACAAAATTACAAAAAATCAACACATTTTTCCTTGTGGGTAGTGTAGTCTTATTTAAATAGATGGTTAGGATTTTCAACTATAAGTTTATTGTCATGCGGACACAGTTCAATGAGATTCTTACTGGTATGTTTTCCACAGACTAGTGACAATCGGATGCACTTTCCTTGTTGACTACTAGAAAAAAATATCTTTCATTAAAACATACATCAAATGGTTTTTACCCACCTCTCAATCTCCACAGCCCCCACAAATTCGCTATGGCACTGGACACTGCTTTGTCATTCCTGCTTCAAAAGGGAGCACTTATTGTTGTGGAAAAACTTTCCTCTATTTTCAAATAAATCATCAGATGAAAATGCAAAGCGACTCTTTATTTGCAGATAGATATCAATAAATGCCTCAGTCCATGGAGTGAGTAATTAATAAAACAATTCATTCCCTTTTAAACTTTGCTGTTATCATCACCTTATCTAATACAGTTATACTTTTGAGCCCCTGTAATGAAGGGATTGGGTTAAAAAAATGCTTTAGTTGCCTCACATTTTTATGCAATCGTTTTGTTCACCTTACTGAATTAAAGCTGAAAGTCTGCACTTCAACTGCATCTGAGTTGTTTCATTTAAAATTCATTGTGGTAATGTACAGAACCAAAATTAGAAAAAAGTGTCTCTGTCCAAATATTTATGGACCTAACTGTATATCACATTATCTGAATATGCAGAATTCTATCATCTTAGCCAATCAACCACTGCCACCAGTAACTTTGTATACATGTTGATTCTACCATTATTCTAAACATTGCTTCGTTAATAGCGGTGTTCTACGGATTTTCCCATTAATTTCATCACCGCTTCATAACAGGACTGTTTGGACTTTCTCACTAGTTTGTTCTTGCTTTTAAAGGGGTGTTCATTAATTATTTACTTTATTTTAACTTTATTAGTTACCTTCATGGTTCCTCTTAAGATGAAGCTTTAAGACATGTTTAATTAACCCTTTAGTTACCTTCAGTCCTTTTCCTTATGCTTTTAATAATGCATTGATACAACTTCATTTAAGCACACACTTGTATTAAATTGTAAAGATTACCATAAATTGATTCAAATATTTGATGAAAATTCTATACTACTGTTTAAGCATCAATTGGTTTGTAAAAATCGAATCTTCATTCATCAACAATTCTTCCTCCGGTACCTTTTTGTTTGCCCTTCCTAAGAACAGTCTTTAACAACCTTGGCTATATCTTCTTCTTTTTTTCAAAAGCTGCTGCTTTATCCAACAAAGTCTCCAGTAATAAAACTGCAGTGTTATGTCCCTCTAGTTATAGTGTAAGGGTTACAGCATGGTTTTGGATGCAAGTATTAATCAACGGAAAAACACTTCAGTGTGGGTCTCAAAATAAGTCATTACAAAGAATAAATTGGGTGAACTAAGCGAGTATTGATCTCAAGGCTGTCAATAAGGCTGTCATGACGGCCACATCAGTTGACAGTCTTTGGAAATCTCACCCTCACTAACACTGTTGTTGTCATCTTTGATTTTTATTCCATTGTAAAAGGAGAAGTCATCCCCTGGGATCGAGGAGAGGATGACAGTGTGTTATGTCTCCATAAAGCAGGGATTCACCATTAGAGAAATGCCATGGGGTATGCATGGGCATTATAATGCAGGTGCATCTATTTTTTTGAGAGATCATTTATATGTACAAAGACCATGCCCTTATACTCTTATGACACCATTGGCCATCAGAGAATATAACCACTAACTACTGTACTTCACACCATAAGATGAGATGTCCAGCTCTGTCAGTATCATTTTGAGACCAGAAAAGCATAATGATGCAGCAAGTTTGCTTTTGCCTTCTCTTCTTGTAAACTCAGAAAGTGGAGTTCATGAGAACTATGACCAGACCTCAATTGCACCATCCTGAAGCTGTGACCAAATAAGAGCTTAGAAAAAGCTTAATTTCAAAATCTTCCTTTTAAGTTATAAAGCCTTAAGTGGTCAAGGCCCTGATTACTTGTCTGAGCTTATCCTTACTTACAAAGCAGAGCGCATATTGAGAGCTCGATATGCCGGCCTACTTAAGGTTCCAAGAACTAATAAAATAACAGTGGGGAGTTTGAGCTTTTAGTTACAGGGTCCTGAAGCTATGGAGTGATCTGCCAGCTAATATAAGAAATGACTCTTCAGTCTAAGCTTTTAAATCCAGGCTGAAGACTTACTCTTTAGTCTAGCATACCCTGACTAGAGCTGCTGATTAGTTTCAGCATTTTAGTTTTTTAGTCATTTATACAGAAATATACAGTAAGTATCACAATATTTTTAAACCATTAATAACCCTGCTCTATTCTGTTTCTCTTCTTGGTATCTGGATGTGACATTTGATGCCACTGCTCTACTGCCAGGCTGCTCTCCTGTTGTCTTGGATAAAGGAGCGTTGAAATCACCAGACGGAATGATTCTGTCATCAGATTGGATGGCCAGCACAGACTCCACTATAGAAAACCTGGGAGCAGGTAGGTGGTCAGTTGACTGAGGTCTCCAGGACTGTGAATTTATTGTCGACTTTTTGTTGTACAATTTTGATCTCTACCTTTGTCGACTGGCCATAGTTCATCAGTTGATTAATGGACAGATATTGTTGATTTCCATTTATGTTTAATCAGTTCTACCTTGTTCTTTGTGTGTTTTAAAAAATCTTCATTTATAAGTGTACCAGTTCTTTTTTTTTAGTAATTAGTATAATCTATACTTACATTTTAACTGAGAATTGTTCACAGCGCTCTGCACTTGCACCCAGCACTATACAAAAAATCTATTATATTGTATTATACAAGAGGCCGCCTGATAGTAAAGGCTATGCGTTGCTCTTTGGTGATCAAACAAACTGGAAAGAGCCAACAATCTCTTCTGATTTGTCAGACTTCTTAGATGTTTGTATTCTTTGTTTTCCTCAGTTTGATGAAGGACTAAGCAAAGTCTTGAGTCCAAAGGCAAAAAAAAGGCAAATTATGTATTATATACTGTACTCTGCCTTCATTTTCATAGTTTTCATTTCAGAAAAAAAGTATGAACTCCTTTTCAGTTTTTGTGAATGTTTGCATTTTTAAAATGGGAGCCATATATAATATGCATTTTTTTTATCTGATAGTAATTTTTTGTTTTAATACATTCAGTGCCAGGGTAGCAAAAAAGTATTTTGAATTGAAGTACAGTTCCATGTTAAAAAGTGGCTAAAATTCCTTCTGTAATTAACTGTCATCATTTTGAAGCTCCAGTAAACAGAATCTCTGGTTGTGGCAACGGATTTGATGTCCCTATCTCCCATTCCATTTGCACATGAGTGTCAGTAGAAAAGACAAATGAATAAAACAATTTGCATTTTAAACTCACTTGTCAATGCGAGGATGTTGTTTCGTTTTAGCCAGCATAGATTTCGATCCAGTTTAACAAGATATAACAGTAAATGAATTAAAAGCACTGAAAACTGGCATGTGGACTTGCAAATGATGCCTTGTGTATCACTTAGCACATCTCCATATGCATGCAGTAATTAACAAATGAAGAGAATGGCTCATTAACTTTTTCTGCTTTTAGCATGTCTGTGTTTTACCTCAATGTAAACCAAGCCAATCAGTGCAATGCATAGATAATGTCTATGACTAAGAAAGCGATGCTACATGCTACCAATGTCTTCAACAAGTCATCTGGACATTTACTAACAAAGCTGTAACCTATAGTTTTCCAACATATGCCATTTGCCTGCACATTAGTCAATTTTTCGGAATTTTTTTTTGCCATTCAATTACTGTTGTGACTGTTGTAATTTTCCTCTGGATCAAACATATATCTATATGTATAATTGTATACTGTATAATATGTACTGTATATGATGCAAGGTAGTTTGTGCTTTGTCCTTTTTTGTATTTTTTACTTGGTATTGTTGCAGAAAAAATTGAATAAAGGAGAGACTCTGAAGAAATCTAACAAAAAGCTTTGTTTAGCAGCTAGGTTTATTTACATAGCACATTTTATATACTTTAATTTTCACCAATCAGCTTTAGATAAATGGTATAGTCCAGAAACACATCTCTGAATTAAGTTTTATGTAAAGTCCCAAACTAGTTAATCATATTAAAAGTCCTAGGTATTAGAAATAAGACTTCTCATCTGTAAACTGCTATCAGCAAACAAACCACACAGTTAATCAGGGGTATCCAACTCTGACCCTGAAGGGCCGCAGTGGCTGCAGGATTTTCTCCCTTCCATTTTTTTAATCAGTAACCAGTTTCTGCTGTTAATTGACTTCTTTTTCCTTTCATTTTAATTGCCCTTGTTAATTAACAATTCTCTGAATTGCTTCTTTTTCCATAAATGGCAGCCAAATAAAAATGAGATGTGAAGTCAGCCAACAGATGACCTGCTAAGTTGGAGGCCTCAAACTCCAACTAGTTCCAGTCCAACTATTTTCATAATTAGAAGGTGATTCTTGTTGTTAATTTAACTCCATGGCTTATTGGTACTCTCATTCTGCCAAATCAGAAAGCACCATCAAAATGTTTTGTGGACCTGAGCAGATCAACATTACTGAGACCTTCACCTTTTTGTATTTTTGCAAATTGTGTGATGAACACAGGTTAGCCAGTCACGAGTTGATTTGTTTTGCATCTCATTATTGTTTAGCTTGTAATTAAGGAATAAAAGAAGAAATTAAGGGGTCTAACTGGCAAGTCAATTAAAATGAAGGGAAAAGTAATTTATTAGCAGCAAAAACAGATCATTAATTAAGAAAAGGGTTAGAATGAAAACTTGTAGCCACTGCAGCCCTCCGGGACTGGAGTTGGGCAGCCCTGCTTTAGCAGCTAGGTTTATTTACAGAACACATTCAATATACTTTAATTTGCACCAGTCAGTTTTAGATAAATGATATACTCGAGAAGCACACCTCTGAATTAAGTTTTATGTAAAGTCCCAAACTAGTTAAACATTTTAAAAAAACCAAAGTATAAAAAATAAGAATTCTCATATGTAAACTGTTATCAGAGAACTAACCACACTGTTAAATTTTATATATGGTCTCATTTTCTATTCTAATATGTGCTGGTATAATAACAGGCAGGCAGTTTCAAGTACATGTTTCTCTTACAATATCTGTTTCTCTCTTTTTTAATTTATACTGTAAATGTGTCCATAGTCTGGGTGTGTGAGTGAAAGTTTAGTAAGCAAAAATAAATAAATATGAATTTGCAGGCATGGGCTCTGGTTCATCTCTAATGGCTACAAGACATGAATGGATGAACTTGACATATGGCAAGCTGACATGAACAGTAAAGAAAAACATTGTTGCTAAAACACAGGCAGAATAAAGTTTTTATTAATTTTTCTCATATTTTTCCTCTTGCTTGTAGGAAGCCCAAAAGACCATACCCTCTCAGGGAGACACTGGCCTGTAAAGCTTGCAGGAAAAGAGTGTATAATGTGCCACTTCACTGCCATCCCTGTTCTTCGAAGAGTTTATCTTATTCACAGACTCATTTAAAGGGCTGAGATGACAACATAACTTCTCCCCATTTTATTTCAGTCTTGTTAGTGTTGCATCTTTTGAGTATCTTGCTGTCATTATCTTTATATATAATATGCTACCGTGGCTGTTCATTTGTCTGTCCTGGATTTTAAATCACCTGAAGCTCGCAAACTGTTTGATCTACTGTCCTGAAATTTGGTACACATGTACTACGTGACGTCTACTATCCACTTTCGGGGTGATGATTGACCTCCAAGGTTATTCCTCTTTTCATTTTTATTTTATTTTATTGTAGAATCACCTCTTGGCAGCGGCCAGCTGAGTGGCCGTGTGGCGCATGTGTACGGGCGCCATTCTCATTCCCTACCACCTTCGCCGTCACTTCCACTACCTCTTCATATCTTAAAACATTCTTGAGGCAGATTGAAGACTTAAGTGCCATTTTAAGTGAAAAATTAAAAAAACATACTAAGTACTTGCAACACAAACACTGACTTAATCAGTTTTAACATGAAAAGACGCCGACGAAAGAAGAGAAGAAGTGGGCCGCTAGGGTGGAGAAAAGAAGATCTGCTCAGGAAGCAGCAAGTGTATCAACGACTGAGCAAATGAATGCTAAACATACAGAGAAAGAGGATGAAAACTAGGAATGCTCAAGTCAAGTGTATTCACTGCACGTTATCAGGCAGTGCACCGTTACTGGTTAAAAGAATAATGCCTGTCAGTATACTGTATAAGCCATCTATTATTTATCATATATAACACTTAATTTATTAATTCATTTTCTTATTTGTTATCTATCTTAACAACTAATTTTGATACATTTCAAATAGTAGTTGATTTTGATTTTCATATAAAGGATCAATGTCAAGGGAGTTTATGAACCTTGTGTATTAATTTTATCTCAGTCAGTATGTTACACAGTCAATACACATGGATGGTCATGCATTTGATTTAATTTTAACAAAATGACTTAACATTGATGTGTTGCAAATCTTGGAAATTGGTATTTCAGTTGACTACTTTGAAATAAAATATCTATAAGTATAATTACAAAGAAATATGTTGTTAACAATAATGATTTTGATGCTGCACCAAATAATACTTTTTCTAGTATTATTATTATTTAATCGACTGATATCCAATTGAGTACTTATTCTAATAGAGCCTGACTGTAAATTTGAAAGAGAATGCTGCAAAGATGAATATAAATTGAAAAGAAAAAAAAAACGAATTAACATTACACTATGAAATTCTGAGGACTCGTACAAGTAAATACGAAACAACAGTTCAATTTGAGAGACTGTTTCAGTTCTCCAAAATTATAAATGACAATAAAGATATTCTGAGGGTTTTATTCTAAGCTGTTGACAGTCTGTTAATCCTGTAAAGTGGATAAAAGGATTGATTGTTAAGTGTGATGTTTTTGTAACTTTTTTTTACAGAAAAGATAAATGTTTAAGAGGTAATATAATACAAATCACAACAACAGAGTTAATTAAACCTCCAATTATTCAATACACTAAATACAATTTATTTAGCAGATGTATTTGGACACTGTAGAATAAATACTCAATACGAACTGTCCACCGGTATACCTCATCCAGTTCCTCCGGGCCTTACCAAGGACATCTCTGACTACTTAATCAACAGCATACTAGACATAGATAACTGTTGTGTTATCAATCCGGCCGGGACGTCCCAGAACAGGAAGAGTGGAGAAGGGCAGCCTTTCCAGGACACTGCCTCCCCCAGGACGCTAGGTGGTAGCTCCCCTGAACGGTAACTGTACCCGGATTCCCGCAGGGCATCATGGGACATGGAGTCCATTTTCTCAGCCCTGTTGGGTGCCGTGGGTGCCGCCAGTGGGAGCTAATAAAGGACCTGGGGACTTCTACTTTTCCTACAACCCAGAAGTACTTCGGAGTCACGAGGATGGAAACCTACAGTACTTCCGGGATGCTTGAGAAATGATGATGTGGTGTTTGACCCAAAAGAAGAGGAGAAGCACTTCCGGGTCATGGAATATATAAAGGACTGTTTGATACCCAGCAAGCTGAGCCAGAGTTGGGAGGGTGTGTAACGGAGCTGCTGGGAGTGGAGGATTGTAAAATTGTGATTATTGATTATTGTTATTGGTGAATTGTGGTGTCTGTGGTGTTTTGTGCACTTTATTTAAGAAAAATATTTAAAATTATACTTAGTGCTTTTACACGTGTGTCCTGGACATCTGTCTGTTGGGTTTCACGGGGCAACAGCAACCCCTAGCGTCCACACTGTTCAAGAGAGTCTTTAGAAACTGCTATAGTCAAACTTCTGCTTAAGAAAAATAACCTTTACTGTTCTGCACGTGACAATTTAGACCTACCCTTTTTAAACAAAATTATTGAAAAAATGGTTCAACGAAAGGTGGGTGAATATTTAAATAAAAGTTGTACTCTCAAAGAGTACCACTTAGGATTAAGATCTAATTATAGCATAGAAACTGTTTTTATCAGATTAGTAACTGACTGACTGATTAACATATCAATCCTTATTTTCTTAGTTTGGTTAGCACAGCAACAAAAAGGCCAAACCAAGACCTCTCTAGTCTGCTCCATAATAACCTTCACTAAAGGATCCCAGACTCTTTCAGACCCAAAAGGGGACACTGGCTTTAAAAGTGCAAAAGTGGTTTTAAATGTCCAAAATAAACAACAACATTGCTGTGAGGGAAACATTGCAATCTCTGGCTTAACAGAACAAGGTGAAATAATATTTTTCAAATTCAAGGAATTTATTAAATAATCAAAGAAGAAAGTAAAATGAGAAAAAGGGAGACAATGGAATGGATCAACATACAATCCAAGGCAAACAAGTCCCAATCTCTATCCCAAGGCAAAGTCCAGAAACCAGACACATAAATTTAATAAACCAGCAATTTCCAAAGAAAACAATACTCACAAGATGAAACATCCTCTGCAATGATCACATGTTGGAAGTCCCTTCTCAACCACAATATAAAAGCTAGGGGTGGTCCCATGGTATTGGCAACATAGTGGCCCTGTCTCTTGGGGATCCACTAACAACACACAAGGAATATAGCTCAAAGGTAATGTAACCAGAATTGAAAAATAATTGTGTGAGCCTAATTATGTTAGCATACATTTTTTAACTAAAGAAAGCAGAAAAAAAATCCACAGCATTAAGCAATTCTCATGTGTATTTTTATTAGACTTCTTCTTGCTTTGAAGTTTAATTACATTTTATTGTAAACCTATGTATTTCATAAAAAGCTCCTTTTGGTGAGGTGGCAGGAGTACGCTCCTTCAAATCCAGATGTTTTCTTTTCTAATGAATGCAATCAGCATAAGAACCTTAGTGACTAATTCCAGGATGATTAGCAAGTGCAGACACGGAAACAAACAGGTAATCCCTTCACAAGACAGACATGCAAATAATTAGAATCATTTGAATTTACTATCCTAAAAACTCAAAGAAAAACAGAGATACTTCCAATGGCCAGTTGTATACTTACAACTCTTACAGAATGGGGTTGAATCTCAATCCCGGTCGCTGTCTGTGCTCTCTTTATACTTTCTCCCCTTATTTTCTGGATGTTCTGGTTTTCTTCCTTCATCCAAAATACATTTTAGATTGACTGGTAGCCGTAAACTGACCCACTATGAGTGATAGTAGAGATGGGTGAGTGAGAGAATATGTCCTGAGATGGACTGCTCTTGTAATATTTGGGTGGAAAGAACCAAAGAACTTATTTTGGAACAGTCATAATTACAAATGCTGAATGTGTTCCTATATATACGTATCTACTACATAATAAAAGGGTAAGGTCTATATGTGTGTCTGGTCCTTCAGAGCAATCTGATTGGTCATTTTGGCTTTGGTGATGTGATTAAAAGATGATTTGTGAGTGTGAGACACACCAGGAGGAGTACAGGCTTAGGAAGCACACCGAGAGTTGCCTTCAAAAACAGGAAGCATAAAAGCGGATATGAAGAGAACAGGTGTTTCAAACTGTCAAAGTTTATAAAGCAGGCTTTAAGGGGACATGCTAGAGAGGGAAAGGGGTCAACAGAGTTTCACACACATGAGGGTACAGACGAGAGATGCTCAAGGTACACATTAGACAAGAAATATCAAATACGTATACTTAAATTTATTGTATTACCTGTCGTACGTAAAGACAATCAGAGAC
This sequence comes from Erpetoichthys calabaricus, assembly GCF_900747795.2. Lineage (NCBI taxonomy): Eukaryota > Metazoa > Chordata > Cladistia > Polypteriformes > Polypteridae > Erpetoichthys > Erpetoichthys calabaricus. The sequence goes on along the minus strand of NC_041395.2, from coordinate 302,421,693 downwards.
TTGTCTCAAAGTCAAATTGGCATTGTCTTGGCTATACCATCATCACAGTCTGAGGTCATGTACACTCTGGAGCAGGTTTACTTCAAGGACCTCTCTGTATTTGGCTGCATTCTTCCTTTTCATTTAGTTCTTTATGGTCTTCCTGTCCCTGCCATTGAGATGCTCCCCTATAGTATGATGTTTCCATTACAATGCTTCACTGTAGGAATGTTATTAAGCCAGTGATGGGTACATGAACTATGTCAGACATAATGCTTAGAGTTCTTCCCAAAATTCCATTATTGTCTCATCAGACCTGAGAATCTTTCTCCTCGTGCTCTCAGAGTCCCTTAAAAGCAGTCATATGCCTTTTACTTCAGAGTCACTTCTCTGTAGCCACTCTGCCATAAATGCGGATTGATCGAGTGCTGCTGAGATGGCCATTATTCTGACAGCAGAGAACCTCTGTTAAAGTGACTATTGTGTTCTTGGTCACCCCTCTGACAAGGCCACTCTTACCCGAGAACTTAGTTTGGCTAGACAGCAAACTCTAGAAAGACTCCTGTCAGTTCAAAACTTCTTTCATTATTGAGGCCACTGTGCTCTTGGGAATCCTCAAAGAATTAGAAAAGGTTTTATACCCATTTTACCCCCTTGTCCTGATCTATATCTCACCCCATTTTGATCACAGAGGTCCACCAGACAGTTTCTTGGACTTCATGGCTTGGTTGTCGTCCTGACATGCATTGTGAATTGTGGGATTTTACATACACAGGTGTGTGCCTTTCTGCACGATGACCTGTCAATTCAGTTTACCACAGGTGGACCCCAATCAAGCTCTGGACACATCTCAAGGAGAATTAAAGCAAACAGAACCACCATTGACTGCAATTTGGAGTGTCAAAACAAAAGGTCTGAATACTTATGTGAATGAAAGATTTCAGTTTTTGATTTTTAAATTTGCAAACCTTTCTGAAGACATATTTTCAGTTTGTCATTATGAGTGTAGATTGATAGGAAAAACTGACAAATTTATTTAGTCGTTTTCTGTCATATTTTAAACTGCTTTGTCCTGAGGGTTGAGGGGTTGCTGGAACCTATCTCAGATAGCATAAGATGCAAGGCAGGAACAAACTGTGGACAGGGCTCCAGTCCATTGTAGGGTGTACATACACACACGCACACACACACACACACACACACACTCATCCCAGCCACACAATTTGGGCCAATATAGCACCACCAATCCATCTAACCTGAATGTTTTGGACTGTGGGAGGAAACCAGAGCACCCGAAAGAAAGGCACACAGACACGTGGAGAACATGAAAAAGCCACACAGGCACGACCTGGGACATGAACCCTGGTCTCCTTACTGCGAGGCAGCAGTTGTGTCACTGTGCCACTACAAAACTTATTTATTAAAAACTTTGCCAAACCAAACCCCCCCCCCCCCCCCACCTGCATTATGTGCCTGCCGCTCAGGTTGTGAAGAGGGGGGGCTGAATGCACCCCAAGGAGAGATGGTCACTCCTCTGACACCCCCTCTTAAACGGTGATACAATGGGAAACAAATACAGTTTTTTTTACCTCCTCTTTGCTCGATCAGCTTCTGGCTTGCTGCTGCTGCTGTGCTGTGTAATCTGCATCTCGTGCAGCACACTTCTGTCATATCACCTATGTCCATATATTCAATCTCTTTTCACTTTTACCTTTTCATCAATATCACATTGAATCTTGATTCCGTGTTCGGAATTACATCATGACAACACAATGTATAACTGCCTGTGAGTGAATATCGTTTCATGTGTCTGACATAACCACGTGGGACTTTTCCAAATCTCTTTGCATAAGCTCTTGTCTCGCGGGGCTTCTGGCCCCGGGCGTGGTTACATCTTTTGGCACGAAGATTCTTCTTGCGGGATGTGAAAGTGTCTCTCTAAGACGATCACGTCTCATCTCCTTCCAAGATTTTTTTTTATAATAGAGAGATTAAATCTACAACACAATAAAGTGTGCAGAAAGTAGAAGGGTTGTGAATGCTTTCTGAATCCACTGTAAACATAAACTTGAAAATCAATGAATTATAATTAAGATGATTATGTTTTAAAATTCTAAACATTAATTGTAATGGGCAGCACGGTGGCGCAGTGGTAGTGCTGCTGCCTCATGGAGTTTGCATGTTCTCCCCGTGTCTGCGTGGGTTTCCTCCGGGCGCTCCGGTTTCCTCCAACATTCCAAAGACATGCAGGTTAGGTGGATTGGTGATTCTAAATTGGCCCTAGTGTGTGCTTGGTGTGTGGGTGTGTTTGTGTGTGTCCTGCGGTGGGTTGGCACCCTGCCCGGGATTGGTTCCGTGCCCTGTGTTGGCTGGGATTGGCTCCAGCAGACCCCCGTGACCCTGTGTTCGGATTCAGCGGTTTGGAAAATGGATGGATGGATTAATTGTAATCTAAATATCAGATCGTAGAAAGAGCACAATTTTTAAAATATTGTGCATTGTGTCCTGCCTCTGACCAGCACACTATGTGCATTGGCTCCTGCTGTGCAGATCTCAGTCCCCCATAACCCAATAAATGGATCAAGTAGGTTGAGTAAATGGACGGACAGCCTTCATACAATTTTATGATTTGAATGAAGCACCAATACAAAAAAAAAAATTAATAAAATGCAAAAGAGACCTAATACTTTTGCATGTCTTTGTATATGTGTCCCTGATACACCTTTCACAAATAAATATAATGTAAGTGGTATTTCACAAAAAAAAAAATGATAACTAAATGCACTTTAAAAAAAAACACATTTTGTTCCAATCTTTTATTCAGATTAGATATGTTTATGAATTAACATTGCAACTGGGAGTCACACAAATATTGCTGCCTTGACAAGATCTTTTTACTTATGCTTGAAAGAAATTGTTCTTCATGGGCCTATAGATCTTAATTAGCATCCAACTTTGCATTTTTATAATAAAGCATTATTAGTCATGAAAAAAAGACTTAAGCTGGCAAAGGCCTTTGGAGCAGAATTTACATTTACTCACATCTCTCATAGGTTATTCTTCTTTATGTTTGGTTTTTGCCTGATTTACTGTACAGTACTTGGGGAAAAAAAAGTAACATCTGACTAACAATGTGGCTAGTTAAAGAAACTGTTACATTAGAAGCGTGGGCATGAATTAAATAAGGCATATAGAATTATGGGGGCTTGAGGATGTTATGATATTTCCGTTCTTCAGCTAGGACATTTTTAATGCAGTTTGCCATTTGTTTTGCTTGGTGTAATGTGCAGCAAAAATAACCAATAATTAATATGTCACTATGATTTATGCTTTAATTGATTATGCAGACATACATGTAATTTTGTATTAAATTTATATATCTAATCATAGATTTAATGTGCATTTATTCACACAGAAAAACAAGTACTTTAACTTGTAGTGGAGTAGTAGGTACCGTTAGAGATGTGAGACTAAGCCCCTTTCAAATCATCAGCAGAAAAGCTAAAAAAGATCACAGAGCTAAAAATCAAGCATAAAACTTTTATACAACTGAAACCAGAGTTGAAAAATAACTATTTGATACTGTGATTTGTGAGCCTAATTATGTTCAGCATACATACATTTTTCTAACTGAAGCAAAGACAATTCTTTCAGGCAGGGACGTTAAGTGATTAGAGCAGATGCACTGTTTGCAGATAATGAAAGAATGTGCTATTTTGGGTCTTAGAGAGCCTAATCCATACATAGCACATGCAAATAGCTCACAGATTGTGCTAGATTGGTAGTAATCCATTCATGGCATTGGTCAGTTGAAAGTGAGCATAGACAAGGCCTCTCAGGATGCCTCAAAGCCAGACGCCCCGTCGGCACAGATGTGACGTCAACTCTGTGCCAAGAACAATGTCTCCATTCCACTGAAACATGGAACTGCAATCATCAAAGACCCCACTTAAGAACTGAAAGGAAATTGCACTGTTCTAGTCTTGTGTCTTTGGCTTTATCTGTATGTATAAAAGTAATTTTAGGAGTGAAGGCTGCATTTTAAAGCAAGTTAAATGTGTCCTTTGTTTTGTACGATATTTGTCTTGTCTTAATATTTCCACCATGGTCACTGAAGTAATTGATATTTATACACGTTCAAATATGAATTCTAAAAGAACACAGTCTCGGGAAGCATGTGGCCCCTGTTGGACACAATAACAACAAATTTATAAGAATATTTCAGTTACAGAGAAAGAACGTTTACACATTGGCTGTTGGACCATTTATTACCTGAAGGCTAGAGTATACTGTAGATTTATGCATATATAATAAATAATGAACTCTATCAAAACTTGTGGAAAAAGTAAAGGTATTTATTATGAACAGCAACTCTGTCAAAATTGTGAAGAAATTATTAATTTCTTTATTTTCACCAGCAACATGACTCTGTTTGAATAAGTGTCCTAGAAGCAGGCACCTCACAGAGTGCAGGCTTAGAAGCACATGGGCCCCAAATATAACACATTTCTTAGCACTGTCCACACTTATTGTACACAACACATTTGGTAGTTGGTGACTGTTTGCAATGAATGGGCAACAGAATGACCATGTAATGCTGTCCTGACAGTCATGTCAAGTCGGACACCTTCCATCCATCCATCCATTATCCACCGCTTATCCGAGGTTGGGTCATGGGGGCAGCAGCCTAAGCAGGGAAGCCCAGACCTCCCTCTCCCCAGCCACCTCCTCCAGCTCCTCTGGGAGGACCCCGAGGTGTTCCAAGGCCAGCCGGGAGATATAATCCCTCCAGCATGTCCTGGGTCTACCCCGTGGCCTTCTCCCAGTGGGGCATGCCTGGAACACCCCCCCAGGGAGGCGTCCAGGGGGCATCCTAAGCAGATGCCCGAACCACCTCAACTGACTCCTCTCAATGCTGAGGAGCAGCGACTCTACTCCGAGTCTCTCCCAGATAACTGAACTCCTCACCCTCTGTAAGGGAAAGTCCAGCCACCCTGCGGAGAAAACTCATTTCGGCCGCTTGTATCTGCGATCTTGCTCTTTCTTTCCATAGGTGAGTCATAGCCATAGGCCATAGTTGGACACCTTGTGATCAAGAAACACCTTTGGGGCAGCTATCTGCATCACTACCAAAGCCTACAGCTTCCACATAATCCAATTGATTGTCATTATTATCAAAAGAGTCACCTTGCAAAAAATGTAATTAGTTCAAAATATGAGCAGCTTCATACATTTTTCTTAATAACATAACAATCGGGACCTGGGGAAGGCTACAAAAAATACTAGCAGCTTTGAAGGTTCCCAAGAGCACAGTTGCCTTTATAATTTTTACATGGAAAAAGTTTTGGAATATCCATAAATCTTCCTAGAACTGGACAAATTTAGCAATCAGGGGAGACAGGCCTGTGACAGTGCGGTTCCGGCTCCTAGCTTCCTCTTCCAGTTTTGGGAGCCTCTTGAACCCGACACTGTCGATACTCATGACCAGGATGAGCTGGACAAATGAGGACAGCACATGAAGTAAGGGGAAGGTGCAAAAGTGATCAGTGCTTTTATTAAAAACAATCAAAACTTAAGAGTGTCCAAAAAGAAAGTGCAATGCTTCAACTAGCTTCTTATATAATACGCTACCGTGGCTGTCCGTTTGTCTGTCCAGGATTTAAATCACCTGTAGCACTCAAACCGTTTGAACTATCCATCCATCCATCCATTTTCCAACCCGCTGAATCCGAACACAGGGTCACGGGGGTCTGCTGGAGCCAATCCCAGCCAACACAGGGCACAAGGCAGGGAACCAATCCTGGGCAGGGTGCCAACCCACCGCAGGACACACACAAACACACCCACACACCAAGCACACACTAGGGCCAATTTAGAATCACCAATCCACCTAACCTGCATGTCTTTGGACTGTGGGAGGAAACCGGAGCGCCCGGAGGAAACCCACGCAGACACGGGGAGAACATGCAAACTCCACGCAGGGAGGACCCGGGAAGCGAACCCGGGTCCCCAGATCTCCCAACTGCGAGGCAGCAGCGCTACCCACTGCGCCACCGTGCCGCCCCCGTTTGAACTATTGACCTGAAATTTGGTAGACATATACTACGCGATGTCTACTATCTGCTTTCTAGATGATGATTGACCTCCAAGATTATTCCTCTTTTTATTTTAATTTTATTTTATTGTAGAATCAACACAGCGGCCAGCAGGGAAATCATGCGGCACATTCATACAGGCGCCGTTCTCATCCCTACCACCTTCGCCGTCACTTCCCCTTCCTCTTCATATCTTAAATCATTCTTGAGGCAGATTGAAGACTTAAGTGCCAGCTTAAGTGAAAAATTATGTAAAACATACTAAGCAATTGCAACACAAACACTGACTTAATCAGATTTAACGCGAAAAGATGCCAATGAAAGAAGAGAAGAAGCGGGCCGTTATGGTGGAGAAAAGAAGAGCTGCTCAGGAAGCAGCAAGCGTATCAACCTCTGAGCAAATGAATGCTAAACTTACAGAGAAAGAGTATGAAAACTATGAATGCGCAAGTCAAGTGTATTCACTGCACGTTATCGTGCAGTGTGCCGTTACTGGCCAAATAAATAATCCATTAAAACGGATGAACGTGGAGGTTAAAAATCCAATGAATAATTCCCTTAAAAACAAGGTTAAAATACTGGCAGGAACAGTCCTTTTTTTAAAAACCCGGTGCCTTTCCCTTTATCTGGCGGGTCCTCTGCTTATTCCTTACAGGCCTTGCAGAAGAGGAGTCGCCCTATTGGCAGGTGCAGCTGACTTTCCACAGGTCTGGTTGCCTTCCGTCCCATGGCTACTTACAGGCTTCCTTACCAGACTGAAACTTGGGTCCCCAACGGCCAGGGTGCTCATGTTGGACATTCAGAAAAGCCTCCTCAACAACCCTGCCTTCCGCAGTGAGCCGTCCAAACTCCTGGTCGCTCCGACTCCTCAAAACAGTTCAGTGTGAGCGACCCATTCTGACTTCCCCCAAGTGTCTGCCATACACTCCTTACAGGGGCTCTCCTCCCAGCTGCCTGCCTTCTATCCAATGAGCCTGCTCCTTTTCACTTGCTCACTCCTGCACTGGCCCTTTCGCCTCCTGCCTCCTACCTTCTTCCTTCACTAACCTCCATTCCGTCTTTTTTCTTATTTCCCCTCACACTTGCATGTCTGAGTTTTAAAATGGGGGACGTGGCACAGCTGTGACAATTAGCAGTTCCCGGCACCAATTACGATTCCGCACCTGTGCAACAAGTGTGGGACCACTACTGTTGCACACAAGAACTACTCTCGCCATGCTACCACGCCCCCTGCTCCTTAAAGCCTTGAGTGCGGCGATTATTTATTTAAAATGGCAATCAGTTGCAGACCTCACTTTACCACAAGGCCTTGAAAAGAAAGGTGACCAAGAACCCAATGGTCACTGTGGCTGAGCTCTAGAGAAACTGTGTGGAAATGGAAGAAACTTCCATAAAGAAAACCATCACCGCAACACTCCACTGATCTGGGCTTTCTGATGGAACAGCCATGCAGAAGCCTGTCCTCTGTAATAGGAAGCCTACTTGTAATGTGCAAAAAGGCACCTAAACGACACTCAGGCTATAAGAAACGTGTTTCTTAGGTCTGATTAAACTAACATTAGCGTCATGTCTGCAGGAAACCACCCGTGTAGTACCATTCCAGTGGTAAAGCATAGTGATGGCAGCATCATGTTATGGAGTTGTATTCAGAGACACTGACTGGGAGAAAAACAGGGTTGAGGGAAAGCTGAGCAGACAAATGTACAGAAATATAATTAATAAAAAACCTGCTCCAGAACACTCTGGACCTCAGACTTCTAACAGGACAATGACCCTTAGCACAAATCAAAGACAAAACAGAAGTGACTTATAGACAACTCTGGAAATGTCTTTGAGTTGCCCAATTACAGTCCAATAGAACATCTCTGGAGAGACCTGAACATAGCTGTCCACCAATGGTCTCCATCTAACTTGACAGAGATTGAGTGGGTATGGAAAGAAGAATTTCAAAAACTCCTCAAATCCAGGTGTTCAAAGCTTGTGATGTTATACCCAAGAAGACTCCAGGCTGTATTAACTGCCAAAGATGATTCAATGAAGTACTGAGTTAAGGGTCTGAATACTTGTGTCAATGAGATATTCAAGTTTTGTATTTTAAATACATTTTTGACTGGTTGGGCATGCTCCCATGAACCCTTCATAATCCTTGTGAGGGTAAAAAGCTGATCCAGTGTTCTACAACCAGGACAAAATCTGCATTTTTCCTCCAGGATCCAAAGTTCAACCAACACCTGGACCCCCTTTTTCCAGAACCCTGGCATAGACCTTGCCAGGGAGGCTGAGGTGTTAGATCACCCTAATGTTGGAACACACCTTCCTGGGCCCTTTTTTTACCACCTCAAGTTTTATGGACTTGGAAAAGGAATATGACTGTGTCCCTCAGGGTGTCCCATGGGGGTGGTTTGGGAGCACGTGGTCCTGGGCCTGCTATTGCATGCTATTCTATCCTTGTACACCTGGAGTGAAAGTTTGATGTGCATTGCTGGCAGTATGTCGAACTCATTCTCAGTGATTATGGGACTCTGCCGGGGCTCCTCTTTGTCACAATTTCTAGGTGCAGCCAAGGAATTATTCTATATGTGCAACAGCTATTTTTATTCTGGTATGGACTGTTTGCTTTGAAATTTCACTAAACCTTTTTAAAGCACACTTTTTTGAACTGAGAGATTTCTTTTGGTATGCATTTGTCTCATGCTTGATCCTGTCTTACCTACCAGCAGCTACACAGTCAGTCTACATCTCTGTCCTCAACTACAGTATGGTATGATCTTTGGGTAGATACCAAAAAAAATAGATTGTAAGTGGCAGAAATGATATTACTTCAAAGGGTGTCTGGGATCAGCTTTAGACAATGGGTGAGGAGAATAGAAAGTAGAGCTGCTGGTCTTCTGTATTGAAATGAGCCAGTTGAGGTGGTTCGGGCATCTGATTAAGATCCCTTTTGGACACCTACTTGGGGAGGTATTTTGGACATGTCCAACCAGGAGGAGGCCTTGGGGCAAACCAAACCACACTGGAGAGATTATATACGGCTGGTCTGTGAATGCCTTAGTATCTCCTGGATGAGTTGGAGGAGGTGGCAGGGAAAAGGGACATTTGGGCCTCTTTGCTTAGACTGCTGTCCCCACAACCCAGAACCAGAAAAGAGGCAGATGGATGGATAGATAACAAATTTGCAAATATTTCTAAAATCCCATTTTTGCTTTAGGGTATGGAGTATTGCCTGATCTGGGGAAAAAATGAATTTAAATGATTTTAGGGCAAGGCTGCAACATAGCAAAATGTGTAAAAAAAAATGAAGGGACCTGAATTCTTTCTGAATCCACTGTATTTGTGGAAGGAATCAGGTATATTTGAAAAGAACTCACAGAGCCACTGGGAAACTTACCCGCAGACAGTGAGTGAATCAGGAATCAACCCTGAGCCCAGGGTCTAATCAGTACGCCAGTTTGCCCCTCAATAAAGTAAGGTGCCACATGAGAGGCTGGGCATCAAACTAAAAGAAGGGGGAGTTCAGGGTGATGTTTTCAGATGGGTGCAGAATTGGCTCAGACACAGGAAGCAGAGGGTGATGGTGCAAGGAACCTCTTCAGAATTGGCCGATATTAAGAGTGGTGTTCCACAGGGGTCAGTGATAGGGCCGCTGTTATTTTTAATATATATAAATGATTTAGATAGGAATATAAGTAACAAGCTGGTTAAGTTTGCAGATGATACCAAGATAGGTGGATTAGCAGATAATTTGGAATCCGTTATATCATTACAGAAGGAGTTGGATAGCATACAGGCTTGGGCAGATTTGTGGCAGATGAAACTTAACATCAGTAAATGTAAAGTATTACACATAGGAAGTAAAATTGTGAGGTTTGAATACACAATGGGCGGTCGGAAAATCAAGAGTACACCTTATGAGAAGGATTTAGGAGTCATGGTGGACTCTAAGCTATCGACTTCCAGACAGTGTTCAGAAGCCATTAAGAAGGCTAACAGAATGTTAGGTTATATAACACGATGTGTGGAGTACAAATCACAGGAGGTTCTGCTCCATCTTTATAACACAATGGGGAGGCCTCATCTGGAGTACTGTGTGCAGTTTTGGTCTCCAGGCTACAAAAAGGACATAGCAGCGCTAGAAAAGGTCCAGAGAAGAGCAACTAGGCTGATTCCAGGGCTACAGAGGTTGAATTATGATGAAAGATTAAAAGAGCAGAGCCTTTACAGTTTAAGCAAAAGAAGATTAAGAGAAGATATGACTGAAGTGTTTAAAATTATGAAGGGAATCAGTACAGTGGATCGAGACTGTTATTTTAAAATAAATTCATCGAGAACACGGGGACACAGTTGGAAACTTGTTAAGGGTAAATTTCGCACAAACATTAGGAAGTTTTTCTTTCCACAAAAAACAATAGACATTTGGGATAAGCTACCATGTAGTGTGGTAGACAGTAAGACGTTAGGAACTTTCAAACTCGACTTGATGTTTTTTTGGAAGAAATAAGTGGATAGGACTGGCAAGCTTTGTTGGGCTGAATGGCCTGTTCTCGTCTAGAGTGTTCTAATGTTCTAATAATAATGCTATTGTTATCTCACTGAGTTTGTCAAAATCTGAAGCTAGAACATGGCCATCTCTTACTGTTTCCTGGAAAATGAAAGGCAGTGCTTCAATATGTGTATGGTATAGGCTATATTATATTGTGTTTAGCCAAAAACTACAAAGATTTAGGTTATACATGTTTGATGCACTTAATATTAAGTATTTAATAGTAAACCTGTTAATGAATAATCTATTATCAAGTTTCTAAATAAAAATTGGAGATAAAAACGTACAGCAGCACTCTTAATTTCTGTTCTATATTAACAATCCACTAATTCAATAATCATTCTTTGCTTTAAATAGTAACATCATCCCTGTAAGTAGCTACGTCTCACCTTAAATACATGCGTACATTCTGATACTTGCCAAACCCAGTTCATGGTCACTGGGTGCTGAAGCCCTTCCTTGTAGTACTCGGCGCAAGGCAGAAGACAACTTGGGGCAGGGTGCCAGTCCACCCAAGGGCACACTCACTCTCAATCACACATTCCCAATTTGGAGTCACTAGTTCTCCTAAACTGCACATTTTTTCAGAAGTGGATAATGGGATAATATTCAAACTCCTCACAGAGAGTTTATTAAAATAAATAAAGAATGAATATAAATATCTTAACTCTTAGAATACATATGACTTTTTGTGTTTCTTTAAGTGTAAATCAACATCAAACAGCTTTTTCATCCCTTTCCCTTCTTTGCCTCACCCAATTCTGTAAGATGAAACTTTTCCAGAAAAACAAAATGACACCAAATAAGCACACATTATGTGCTGTAATTCTTTCTCAGAAACGAAAAACACAGACTGCTTTGAAAGTAATAAAACCGTTTAGAGTTTCTGTCTGATTGTTACATAATAAAGAACTTCAGGCAGCACTCCCATTGTAACTTCTTTGTGTTGAAGAAAGTGCTGTATTTAATTTTCAAAATGATGCTAGTTTGTTGAAAATCTTCTGAATACAACGTTTCATCTTAATAGAGTTTTTGATCTGTCCATGAATTGACTCCATTTAAAGCTTGATAGTCCAGGTCATATCATTCCCAGAAGAGGTCTGTTGTGATCAACAGTAAAATGGCAAGGATTTTTTTTCTTTATTCTGTCTCTGTAATGGATGTGCAGAAGAGGCATAACCAAAAGGATCTGTGCCAAACCCTGGAGGATGCAACCAGCAGTACATGATGAAACAAACTAAATGAGAAGGCTTAATATACAATGAGATCCCCTTTAAAGGTGCTGGAGTGTGCCGTACACTCTTGTGGTCGGAAAGAAATCAACACAAAGATGTGTCTACTGTGGTGTTCACTCGTGGGACTTGACATACAAAAATTCATTTTTCTGTTCATGGAAGAGAAATAAACAAGACAAATTAACTAAAAAATTAATAAAAACACATTTGACATATAAAAAATATTTTTGCTATTCATGAAAGAAAAATAAGCACGATGAATTAACTGAAAAATTAATAAAAGGCATCTGACATGCAAAAATTCATTTCTCAACTCATAAATGAAAAATAAGCAAAAAGAATTAACTAAAAAATTAATAAAACGGCATCTTTATTGAGCAGTGGAACACTACAGAATGTACATAATTCTCAAAAGTGATCAAAATTAATGAGGATATTTCATTGTGTAGTTAATATTTTTTTAAAGATAAACATAGCATCTGCAAAATATTTGCTTTTTAGAACAGCCTTACCTTACCCTCTGGAGCTCCAGCTCTTAAAGAGCCATGGCCTTCCTTATGATACTCCACCATTCTGACCTATTAACCGCCCTCCTTCCTCACATCTTAATTCCTAATGTCCTTATCCACGTTGTCCATCCATCTTTTCTGTGATCTTCCCACTATTTTTTTTCCCTCTTGTTTTCCTGTGCACAACCTTTTTGTCATACGGTCATTTTGGCATTCAGTTTAAATGTCCTAGACATTATAATGTTGCCCTCTTAATTTCATTGCCCAGGTTCCGCTTCTAATATAAGTCAAATACTGTATCTCCTGATGTGTTCTTATCCAACCATTCTTCTTGGTCTTGTATCGGTCTAAAAATATTCTGTTGTATCTTTCCTTCCCATTCGTTCAACATATTTCTATCTATTGTAGTTAAGACTCTGGTCTCAGCTCCATACATCACATTTGCTCGAATGAAAGTTCTATATATTTGTATATAATAAATGAGACTCTTAAAAGTTTTTGAAAGGCAAAATAACACCTATTGGCAGTAGCTAGCCTTACCTTTATCTCTATATGAATAGTATTCTTTTCTGTTATGGTTGCTCCCTAGAATTCCCTACACTTTCAAGCTCATATGGATTTATCCTGCATCCCTTTGACATGTTGGTATTCAACGAGTCAAGGTGGGCACATGTCATTCCTCATTTCCAGATCACCTCATTGGCTCCATGTAGTGGGATGTGTTAAGTTTAAATCCTTAAAGTTTTCCTACAGAGAAGTCAATGGGTCCGCACCTATGTAGTATGCAGATACTGGTGAGATCCTACACTCCTTCTCACCCACTCAGCTCTACTGATGAATAGCATCTAATAATTCACCTCTGCATGGCACTGAATCTCGATTCAGACTCTTTTCATTTGAAACTTTTATCTGGTTGAATAAGCTGCCCAACTCCATTCAAACTTCATTAATGTGTTTGAGGAGTCCTTAACATGTTGATGACTTCCTTAAAGTAATTAAGAAGAGTTTGACGACTCTTGTTTGGAGAAAACCTTTGCTTAGGTTTTTGTAATCAAAGTAGTGTAACAACTTTCATTTTTTTGAGCTCTTCACATGATAATCAGTTCTGTATCCTTGTTCCTAAACAGTTACCAGACTGATGGTACTTGTTTATGTTGACCTCTTTTGTAAGACACTTTGGATAAAAGTGCCTGGTATGCAAATAAATGCAAATATAAATGTAATATGCAGTAGGCGCACCATCCCATTCGGGCTGCTGTAGGTCAGACTGATTGTAACTTTAATCCGATCGTATCCTTGGACATTTTTAATATCGGCGATGTGTGAATCAGTCCTCCATTAACCAGTCAATCATTATTTTGTATAGCATCTTTCACAGAACACACTGTAATGAGGTACATCTGAAATTATTTACTCCCGAAAGCCCCTTTGTTTTATTTTCCTAGTTGTATAGCTGTTTTTCGTTCTATGTTACTTTCAGAAACATTCAGAAACAGATAATCTATGGAAATGTCTGCAATCAATTTTATAATAATGTGATCTGGGCAAATTAGCCCAATTTGTGAACACATTTTTATAAACCCACTCACTGCCTACTTGAGAATCTACGCTAAAGGCTAAAATTTGCACTCATATTTTCCATTGCATTACGTAAAGCAGATAATACCTGCAACATGTAAAATCAATTCTGTTGATTCCTGTCATTCAAATCACCATAGAGGTGTGGTGTATGTTTAAAATTGTCAGTACACTACACGGAAAGCCACTTGCAGCCAACTGTTACTTAGCAACCACAATTTCCTGGTTTTTTTTTTACTCCGTAGATAAGTCATCTGACGTTTTACACACCTGGATTTGAACAGTTTATCCCATTCTTCATAGCAAATCCTCTCAAGCTCTATTAGATTGGATGGGTTGCATCTGTAAATTGCCATCTTCAGATCTCTCCGAAGATGTTCAATGGAGGGCTTTGGATGGGCCACTCAAGGCCCACCTAACCACCGTTCAGTGGAGGAATGTGGCCATAACTGTGCTTCATAACAGCTATACACATTTGGAGAAACCACCCTCCTTTGTGAGAATATTGTTTATTAACTTGACTTTAACTGCATGAGCCCTGATATCTTTTGCAGTAAATTAGAGGAGTTACAGGTAGAACCCCTTTATCACCCAGTGGATTATGGACTTTCCCCTTAACATGGAGCAGTTTGTTACGGTTGATAATGATATTTCTGCAGTCCATTATACATCAATAAGACCTCCACAAGCCACAGCTTGAGAGGATCTGACAGCAATTATTTACTTGTCAAGTCTGATGGTAGAGCATTGACTGACAACTCTAACAATGTGTCACATTTTGAGGAAGAGGCCAAGACGACCAAGGTGGTGCCAGGAACAGAACCTCCAACTAAATGTGAAGAAGACAGCAGAGTTATTCATTGATTTCAGGAAGACTGTTGAACCAGTACAACCAAAGGCAGAACACGTTGAGAAAGTTAGTAGCTTTAAGTTAAGTCATATTGGATAATAGCTTGAACTTTGATGACAACCCACAGTATATCTGCAAAAAATGCCAATGGTGCAGCTATTTATTGAGGAAAACAAAATTTCAACTAGCATCCGAAACTCCAATACATGTCATATCGAGAGCGTACTGACTTTTTCATTCCTGGCCTGGGTTGGGGGACTGTCTATGACTAATAAAAATAAACCTAGGAAAATAATCAAGCTGGGGTTTGCTCTCTGTGGACAAGAATTGTACAATATAATAAAAGAGCAAAAAGAAAAGCAGATAAGACTCTAAAGGACCAGACACACTGCTAAATAATTGTTTCCAAATTTTCCTTCTGGGAGGTGATACTTGCTGCCAAAATTTAAAACAAGCAGAAGTAGAAATAGTTTGATACTGATGGTAAATAAAACTTTAAACAGGCCAAATTCAATTTTGCTTAAATAAGCAACCATTCTAGAATTCTACTTTTTAGGTATGTAAACATTCTATTAATTTGTATTTTATTATATGCCATCTTCTGTATTGCTGACTGGATCAAAGCAAATTTCCACTTGTGTACAATAAAGGTAAACTAACAAACTTGTCTCGACGGCACCCCAGCATTGTCTTGGCTGTGTGCTTTGAGTCATTGTTGTGCTGAAAAGTGAACCATCACCCCAGTCTGAAGTGACATGCACTCTGGATCAGGTTTTCTTCAAAGACCTCTCTACAGTTGTCTGAATTCATTCTTGTACAGTTCTGACCAGTCTCTCTGTCCCTGCTGCTGAGAAGTAACCCATAGCCTGATGCTGCTACCACCATGCTTCACCACAGGGATGGTATTAGGCAGGTCTTTGCCAGATGTATTGCTTGGAGTTTTGCCCTAAGTGTTTAATTTTCATCTCATCAGACCAGAGAATCTTTTTGCTCATTCCGTCAGGGTCCTATAAATGCCATTTCACAACGTCCAAATGGGCATTAGTCACTGTACTATAAACACCTTGGTTAAAGGGCAGTTGCTGAGATGGTCATCCTTCTGACGGGTTCCTACAACATAGCAAAAGAGTTCTGGAATTCTGTTAGAGTGACCATTAGGTTCTTGGTCATCTCCACAAAAAGGCACTTCTTCCCTGGTTTTTCAGTTTGGCAGGACAGTGAACTAAAGGAAGAGTTCTGGTAGTTCCAATTTCTTCCATTTCACAATTATTGAGGCCACTGCGCTCCTGGGAACACTCAGAGCTTTAGAAATGGTTTTACACCCGTGGCCTAATCTATGCCACACCACAGTTGGATTGTGGAGGTCTACAGAGAACCCCCTGTGCTTCACGGCTTGTTCAGTATTTGCACACTGACCTCCCCCCGCACTCCATTACTTTTTCTTGTATATATTATCACCTCATATGCAACAGATTAATAAAACCTCCCTATGGACTTACTTAGGTGTCTTAATATGGTAGATAAAAAATGGCAGCTCTTGAAAGAATATGTGGATTATGTTACTGGAAGAATTACTGTAACTAAAAATACCTTACTGTATTTCCTTGAATTTAAAATGCCATTGATTGCAAGGCATTCAATGAATTAGAAAAGTAAAAATACTTTCGAAAAAATGTGGTGCTTAATAATCCATAATGCATTTTAAGTTCAATTTGAATTCAAATGAAACAACCTATGTTATTATTTCACTCTCCGTTGCATTCACTGTGACAATTTTAAATCAGAACTGTCGAGATCACAATATTTCCATCATCTTCAGTACCAAGAACAGGGTTTTTGAAGCAAAACTTCTTGGAGGCATTACTATGCTTTTCCCTGTAATTATTGAATGGTTGATTGTGGATTTTCCTTGTATTTGACAGAAAGTGTATTTTTATGAGTATTTCATCTACTGCTTACTAAACTTCTACAGTATGTGAATTCTGCAATACATAAACAGGAAGATTTCACAACACCAAAGCATGTACATCTGCATGTCAAATGTTTTCTCTTTCTTTTTGAGTTGAGTATTTACATATTCCTACTAAGGGCCATAACATTCTCAAATATGCTTAATACAATTCATGGTCACAAGAAGCCAGACATTATCTTGGTAAAATCGAACTGAAAGCAGGAAGCAGCCCCAGAGGTTGGACAGCCCATCATGTGTTCTGCTGACACTCATGCTGTACCAACTTGTCTGTTTTTACCTGCATTATTATCAATCTTTAATTTAATATTGTTTTTTTGTATCAGTATGCTGCTGCTGGAGAATGTGAATTTCCCCTTGGGATTAATAAAGTATCTATCTATCTATCTATCTATCTATCTATCTATCTATCTATCTATCTATCTATCTATCTATCTATCTATCTATCTATCTATCTATCTATCTATCTATCTATCTATCTATCTATCTATCTATCTATCTAACTTAGAGCTGGCAGTTGACCTAACATGTACAGTATGTCTGTGGGAATGTGTGAAAACCAGAGCGAGGTCAACATATAATTGAATAAACATCATCCCGACAGACTACTTAGAAACACGTGTTACAGGTCAAGGTATCAAAATGGTTTTCTTTTGGATCATTTTTTTTATTTCAAAAAATAGGACTACAATAACAAATGAAAAAAAATTCATTTAAAAATTTGAACCCCCACTCACCAGGACCCATATGCAAGGTTACAAAATTGATCATCACAAATAAACAATGCGTATGTAATATTATCTGTCTTCATATCTGATAGCCAAAGTAACTTCATGCACAGTATAAATGGGAAGGAATTTAAACCCAGTATTCACTCCAGTGCACCCAGTGTTATCAAATTTCATTACATTCATATATACTATATAATACAAGGAGTGAGCAAAAATAAGTTTACAGTTGTTCGTATGGAAACAGACATGCAGGATGTGATCATTACAATAGCTTTATATATATATATATATATATATATATATATATATATATATATATATATATATATATATATATATTAGGGGGATCCCCCCTTTCTTGCTTCGCTTGCCAGCCACTTTGTGTCTCTGCCACTCACGTTGTAAAGAGGGGGGCTGAAAGTACCCCAAGGAGATGCGGTCGCTCCTTCCGAAACCCCCTCTTAAACAGTGAAACAATGGGAAACAAATTAGGTTTTTTTTACCACCTCTTTGCTCAATCAGCTGCTGGCTTGCTGCTGCTTGTGCCATACTGTGTGATTTGCATCTTGTACTCCGCTTTGAACATTTAAAAGCCTGTGCAACAGCTGTTCTACTCTTTGTGTTTTATTTCCAGCCCCGGGTGTGGTTAAGTCTTTTGGCACAAAGTCCTGTCTCACAAGACGTGAGTTCTTGATATTTTTTAGTTTATAATTTAAAAACACAATAAAAATCTGAAAATCTAACAACATCACATTAAAGTTCGATAAATTCTGAAAAGAATGATACCAAACATATACAGTATATGTAGGTTTTAAAATAAGCCCGATTTAAAGCTGACGTCCGAGGTTCGATTCCCAGAGAGGGGAACAGTAGAGTGTGTACGCCTGATGAGCCCAAATGAGTGTGAAACACGTGTCGCGTACTCTTTGCATTATGTAACAGTAAAACTATGCAACATTCCATGATCTGCATCTCGCAACTGAAAGAGGGCACCGTGGCGGATGTTTGCCAAATGGCAGACCAACCACAAGCGTTACCTGGCAGGTAACCACCCACACAATTCAGGTCGTCGAGACTCAGTCTACGAATACAATGAATATATTGTCACGCACACGCGCTTAGGGGGCCGCGAAAAGACCCGACGAGCAGTATACAGCATCCTGCCAGGGGATGGAGGCGAGACCAAGGAATGTCCGTCTCGTGTCGGGGAGAGACCCGATTGGGTCGGAGAGAGGCCCACATGAAGCAGTCGACGTGTGTTTCTGACAGACAGGTAAGCTCACCATCAGCTAACATCCTATCCTTGCCTGGGGCCCTATGCCAAGTGTTGGGGTCCAGGGTTCTCCAGGCATGGGGGCGCCCCCTGGTGGTGACCACGGGCCCCTACAGGGTTGAGCTTCCCAGCTTTGTACCCGTGGCCCCCAAAGGAACCAGGGCGGTCGCCCCCTCGTGGTCTGGAGGAGGTGTGAGCCCTCCTCCGGTCCTCCTGGGCGTCCCGGCTGGGTGCCACCCCCAGCCGCATACCACAATATATATATCATATATATATATATATATATATATATATATATATATATACACATACAGTACAATCCCTCTTAACCGGCCACCTCGGGACTGGACCCATGGCCGGTTGCCGTTTTGGCCAGTTAATCTGATGAATGCCTATTTTCATGTAGAAAAATATTTCTAAGGTATGTACTGTACCTCTTTAACATTCCTGAAGAAACCATATCCACAAGGCTTCATCCACGATTTCGCACAAGGGTTTTTTCTCGTACAATGACTGAACAGTGTGGTGTAGCGGATCCACAGCTCAAGTCAAAAAGGTCACTTTTAACCTTGAATGCCAATAAAGGTATGGCGGCATGTAATCTCCCAGCTGAAGTAGGCTGCAGAAGACTTCCAGGCCCATTACCACAGAGAGCCTTTTCCATTTTCAAGCTGAAAGAAACTTGTAGCTAACATCACTAAGCAAGTAGAGTCAGCATTGAGGTAGGTGAAGCCCAATCAACACTGGAATAGCTCGCTCAGCAGAGGGGAGAGCTGAGCAGATCTGAGGGGCCCAGAGATGTTGTGTGCTTAAATTAATTAAACCTCTGAGAAAGAAGGCTACCAGATTATAATAAAAAGGCAACAAAAACAGCAATAAAGCACACATTAATACTTAACACTGTCTCTCTGTCTGGATAGTCTGATGACCAATAATCTCCCGAGTCAGAAACTTCTGTCTGAGTAGCTAACTCTCCAATCTAAATGCCAACTACCTCAATTCTGCTTATATCCTTGCAGATGTGGTCCACCAATTTATTTATCTGTGGTTTATTTTTTTCTACTTGTCATCTACAAATTAAATTGTATTAATAGCAGCTGTTTGAACAGTGTGTCACCCTTTTCCGAAGGCCTCACTGAAAAAAAAAATACTGTAGTGCAGTGCCTTTACTTAGTGCCGATCCAAAGGATTCTTGCTCTTTTCATCACTCTTTTAGGTAGCACACTGTCCTTGGAAGAATGTTGCATTTTTGTCTCACTAGTTGGAGCTCATATGTGACCATAGCAGGCTTGGGGCTTTAACTGGCTTCCCTGCAGCTGGCTTGGAAATCCTTTGAATAATGGATTCCCAGCTGATCCTGTTGGTGACTCAATGCTGATTGCAATTACACTACTGGATATCTGGTTCTGACCCTAGCATATTCCTTGATTTGTAGTCTGTACTTTCCCCAATGCTATGTTAGTTTGCAATTCTAGCTTTAATGGGTACTAGCTGAAATACCTGGCAATGCCTGGGAGGAAAATAAAGTGTTTTTTTCTTTTTTTTAATTGTTTGAGAAAAATATAATAAAAAAGAACACAACTTTTAAAATAAAAATAAATTAACAAACAATGAAGACTCACTAATGTGTATGTTATCATCCAGTTGACGCTCGGAACTGGCCAACTCTATTTAATTTCAAAAGCAACAGGGGCACGGTGGTGCTCAAACTTAAAGAATGCTGGCAGTCACCTTCAGTTCGCCCTCTGGTGGTCGTTACGAGTGTCAACTGGATGATAGCATGCATACAAGACTGCAAGATCACCCTCCACCCTACCCAGAAGCAGGTGGGTTAGGGTTGATTTCACCCTACAGTATTTTTAGTCGACCAATGAGAAACATGTGTACCAAGTTTCATGAAAATCACTCCAGCTCTTCGGAAGTGATGCTGGAACATACATACTGTACATACACACACACATACATTGACTTTTATATATATAGATTAAAGAAGATTCTGTTTTTTTTCACCCAATTTGATCATGACACTCTTGCATCTCCTTTCATTCTGTGTTTAAAATCACTTGCATCTTTCATTTTTCTCCAGTTTGAAATGACTACGCATGCAACAATCTATCAGTACAAATCTATCTTCTTTAAACAGCACTGTCTGTCACCGACTGAGCCTTCAGTAATGGGAGAAGATCTGATGTTCTTGACAAAGTGGCCACTCTGTGTAAGTGAATTCTTTTCTCTTCTGAATCTCTTTAACACATGTCAATGTTGCAAGCTTAAATACATATCTAGTTGTTTTTCTGATCTTAAACATTTTAGGTTGTGCACATATTGGATAAAAATAGGATTTTTTTATATTTCCTTAAGTTTTGTATTGATTGTAAGTGATTCAAACGTTCACCTTCCTAAGGCAAAATATTCAATTATAATGCAAGGAATCAAATTGTGTTCACAACACAAATTCTGTAACTGTTTCTTAATAAACATTTTTTTCCCATACAGATACCCTGCAATGTAATACTTTTTAAAGGATAATACAGTATATTAAGACTAATACATTAGAAAGCATCCAAGCACATTAGCTAATAGGTAAGCTATCCCAGTATTTCATCCAGTCATTTTTTAAATGATGGGAGTATCCAGAGGTTGGGCAGTTTATTTATGACACATACTGTTTTCTGTGCTAAGAAAGATGATGTTTGATTTCATTTGTTTTTGGTTTGAAAGAAATTATTAATATTATTAGTCTATTTACCTGTGTTATGTCAGTGAACTGATAAGATTTGATAAATGACTGGGAAAATAGACAATTTAAATAGTCCAAACCTAAAAATCAAAAACATGACTGTCAAAGCCAAAATGAAGAAGAAGAAGAAGAAGACAAAGCATTTGCATAGTGCTTTTCAAGATAATGAAAGCACTTTACATAGAGAAGCATAGTGCAGCATCCACCAGGATGATGTGACACCAGCCATTTTGTGACAGTCCACTCACCACACATTAGCTGTTAGGCGGTGAAGGGGGAGAGAGATAGTCAATTAGAGATGGGATGATTAAGGGGCCAGAATTACCAGAATGTAATGGGCAATCTAGCTAGGACACAGGGAAACATCCTACCCTTTACAAAAGATGCCCAGGGATCTTTTATTACCACAGTGAGTCCGGACCTCAGTTTTCCATTTCATTCGAAGGACAGTGCCAATTTTTACAGCACAGTTTCCCTGTCACTGCCCAGAGGCATTGGGATTCACACTCAGACCACAGGGAACATGCATCCTGATGGCCTCACAAACACATCTTCCAGCAGCAACCCAAGCTGGTTTCCCATCCAAGTACTGGCTGGGCCCAACATGCTTAGCTTCAGATGAATGACCTGTTCTGAAGTGCAGGCGATATGGCTGCTGTAAACTTTTTCATGTGCCTGCTGATCATGTCAAGTACATTAGGAATTTACTGGTATTGTATTTGGCAGCAGTCTATGGAATGAAGGTCTTCTCTTGCTGATATGTTATGTGATACTTCGGATAAATAGTTATCAAATGAGTTTTATCAAAAAAATACATTTTTGTGCATAGATAACACAATCATATGCATTTCAAGTTACTGATATCACTTTTTACTTAATTAGAAGTGCTGAAGTGCCATGATAATAATTACAGTATAAATGCTTCCATACAACTAATTTCTCACGTATTGCTTAATGTATAAGAGACTCCTGGTCCAAATTTCAAAGCAAATTAGGACCAGGAAATTTTAGGACTGAGTAAATTTTTGAAAGAGTAATTAGAAAATGGGTTTTGAATCTACAGCTCTGATAAGGAAGTCGGTAACTGGATGACCTTTTATCTTGTTGCGTTTTACCCAAAGGTCACGACTTCTAAGGACACACAACTAGCAACGTGTAAAGTGGTCCTAAAAGCAGGAAACAAACATGACGGTAATCATAAAAATTGCAAAACGGCAGACAAAATGGTATATAAATTTGATAACTTTTTAAGTAATTGGAATTTTCAGAAATAAACATAGGGTGTTGTACCGTGTTAGCCATTACGGATGTAGTAAGAATTCAAGCAAAATGACACCTTTTATTGGTTAAATAAAAAGATTGCAATATGCAAGCCATCGAGGCAACTCAGGCCCCTTCTTCAAGCACAGCATTACATCTTGCCTGAAGAAGAGGCCTGAGTTGCTTCAAAAGCTTGCATATTGTAATCTTTTTAGTTAGCTAATAAAAGGTGTCATTTTGCTTGACTTCTCACTACAGAAATAAACATTACATGTATATTTATGATCTTCATAAATAAATGTTTTGCTTTAGAAATTCATGGGGGAAAAACATCTCTCTCTCTCTCTCTCTCTCTCTCTCTCTCTCTCTCTCTCTCTCTCTCTCTCTCTCTCTCTATATATATATATATATATATATATATATATATATATATATATAAAATACAACATCTGTCTGTCTGTAGTTCTGTCCACTTTTCATGAGAGAACTACTTAACAGATTTAGATCGGGTATTTTTCTATCATTTGTTTGAACATTCTGGTTGATTTTGCGACTTCTCTCATCGCGCTAAGTATCATAGTTCGGCATAAAGTGCGGCAGCGATTTATTCTTTCAAATCCAAGACAGAGGCTGCAGTCTGAGGGGAGGGGGAAGCATGACATCAGGAGTGGGGAGCTGGGAATGGCCCTCTTCAAACTCCAGCCTCCATTCAAAATCATTCTACCTCTGGCGTCGTTTTGGAGCGTACCTTGCCTCCGCTTACCTAGCGATACCTGTTTGTTTATTGATTTTAAAGTTTGTCCTGTTTCACTACTACAGGGGTGGAGCCACGGGGGATGGCTAGTAAAAAATAAAAACAGAAACAAAAACTCTAATATCTTGCAGTGCTCCATCTATGTTTCCACAAAGTAGATGTTAAATATCCTTCAAAAAAAGAGACAAAAAGTGGAGTGTGATCCAATAGTTAAATTTGACAACTGCAAACAGGTGCAATTGAAGTCCAGAATCTGGACAAGTGGAAATTATAAGTGAGTAAGTGAGAAATTAGTTGTAGGCAAGCATTTATACTTTAATAATTATCATGGCACTTCAGAACTTCTAATTTAATAAAAAAAGTCAGAAATCAGAAATTTGAAATGCCTATGATTGTGTTATCTTAGCACACAAAAATGTACATTTTCTGATTTTCTGAGTGAGAATGCATGTGTTACTCAGTGGGTTCTGTTTTGGGGCCGCTTCTTTTTTTTATTTATATCTTCACAATAGGTAATATCTTTCTGCACCATGGTATTAAATATCATTGTTACGCTGATGACACACAGCTATATCTATCCACTAAATCCACTTCTGCTTTCCCTCCAGATACTCTTATGGCTTGTCAGTCATGGATGACTCTCAATTTTCTCTAACTAAACAGCAATAAAACTGAGGTGCTCCTCACTGGTTGTAAATCCACACTTGCTAAGGTTAACCAGTCTTCTATTTTAATTAACAATATTAACACGAACATCTCTACCCAGGTGAAGAGCCTTGGGTGTGATTCTTGACAGTACTCTCTCTTTTTCTTCCCATATAAATAATGTTTCTCAGACTGCCTTCTTCCATCTCTGAGACATTTCTAGATTTCGTTTTGTTCTTACGCCACACAGTACTGAAGTATTGGTTAATGCCCTAGACACCTCACGTATAGATTACTGTAATACTATTCTATCTGGCATCCCACAAAAACTTATCCATCACAACTTATTCAAAATTCTGCTGCCAGGATAATAACCTGTTCTAAATTCACTGAACATATTACACCTATTCTCTCTCAACTTCACTGGCTCCCTGTTAACTACCAAATACAATTCAAAATACTGCTCTTAACATTTAAAGCTCTCCACAACCTCGCTTCTCCCTATCTTATTGATCTCCTACAGAACTACACTTCCTCTCGCTCACTCAGATCCTCATCTGCAGCTCTAATTTCTGTACTGCACATCAAACTCTATTCTATGGGAGCTCGAGCGTCTCTCATAGTGCTCCTCAACGCTGGAATTCTCTTCCCTCTCATATCCGTCAGCTAGACTCAATAACACATTTTAAAACTACCCTCAAAACTTATCTTTTCAAACTGGCATACCAACTATGAATTAACATTGTTACTGCCTGTTATCTTTGTTTGTTTGCTAATTATTGCTTTTTGATTTATCATTCTCTTTGTTTTTATTTTAATAATGTTGTTTAATTTCATTGTAAGGTGACTTTGAGTGTTAAGAAAGGCACCTATTAAATAAAATGTATTATTATTATTATTATTATCTATCTATCTATCTATCTATCTATCTATCTATCTATCTATCTATCTATCTATCTATCTATCTATCTATCTATCTATTATAAACTCATTTGATAATATTTATCCGATCAATCCTGAATTTCTGACTTCTATAAGTTAAATCCGGCAGCAGTGCTGTGATAAACTTAAAATGAATACATTCATTAACATTTTAAATATAAAGTTTTTAAGGCCAAATATAACTGCACCGTCAAGAGTTGAAGAACATAAATAACAGCAAGGGAAGGACCTTCAATCCACAGACTGCTGCCAATTGCCATACCAGTAAATTCCTAATCTACTTGACATGGCCAGCTGGCATATAAAAAAGTTATAACAAAGCATCATTGGTTAAGAGATACAAAAAAGTGTGAACAAATATGTAATTTCTGTATTCTTCTTACGCTATTAAGAGTAAACTCTTTTGCAATCACTTCTTTGTCCTGCTGTGTCTTCCATCCAAACCTGTTACAGGGAGGTTGCTGCAATATTCTGTTGTATATGTAAAAAAAAGCAATGTTTTCCTTATGGCTTTTTTCTGCTCATTAACACCACTCTATTGTATAAATTTTTGTTATAAAAATGGAAAGATAAATCGAGTGTCCAAACATGCATCTTGTATTTGTATTTTTTCAGCGGTTTCTGTAGCTGCGTGAAGCATTAGGTGAGAGTGATAGATAACACCATATCTTTTCTCTTTTTTTATTTTCTTATTTTGTAAAACACTCTGTAGGAATTCATACACAGGGTCAAGTGTTGATGAAATATTCCCAACTCCATTTTAGACCCCCGGTAAGCAGGGGGTCCTGAAGAAGTTGTTTGTCAGCTTCCAATTAAGTTATGAATACTATTAGTCTGCGATTGCTAAATCGACTAATTAGGATGCTGGGCTAATTAAGCAATCTGACTCAAATAGTTGTTTGTAGTCTAACTTACATCTAACTTAATATTCTAATTATAAAGTAGTTAGTTCAGGGCTTACAATGATTCCAGCCAAACAGAAACAAGCACTTTCATTTATTTATAGTTTTTATTTTCAATTTTGCCTAGAATCTATTCACCGCACATAATTTTGCACATAATTATTTTGGCAAATGACCATGCTGAATACAAAGGCTTGATCAGAATTAAACAGATATGCATACTTGCTTGAGCAACAAAATAATACCTGAATTTTAATTTCAAAATCTCATTATCTATTCAACACAAAATAATAGCCCGTGCCATTTAGATTTCTTAATAGACAATTATAAATTTCTCCTTATTTACTTACAGTAAGTGAAAACCGAATAGAACAGGATCTGAATAACAATTTTAATTTCCTTAGCAGTTTCAATGCAATTACAATTGGAAGGAGCAAAAGGAGATTAAGCAAAAGTGCCCTCATACCCCTTATTAAGACAGCGATAGGTTTTAAATTGCTACCATGTTAAGTGTGCTGTAAAGAAGTTAGACTTAATATGAAAGCTGCGAAAATACAAGAGAATGATTATCTTCTATTTTGAACTGCAGAATTATCTACAGCTTCATAAAACCATGCACAGTGTGGGGGACTGGAGCCGATTCCAGCAGCACTAGGCTTGAGACAGGAAACAACCCGGGACTGAACACCAGTTAGTTTCAGAGTCCATGCACAGAAACGTTCACATTCAACCAATTTGGAATTAATATTATATCTTCAGTGATGGGAGAGGAAACTAGAGTTCCTGGAGAAAAAAAAAATTAACATGCAATAAATCACAAAAAAATACTAAGGTGTACATGAAAATACATCACATATGCAGAATTATGTGCAGTATCAGGTGCTAAACCAGCAGCATCACAAGCAAAATCTAAACCTGAAAAGATCCCCCGTCAATCACATGGTTCATCTGTAGACAGCCATCTGTTTACAGTGTCTATAAAAAGTATTCACCCCCTTGAAAGTTTTCATGTTTTATTACTATCAACAATGAATCACAGTGGATTTAATTTGGCTTTTTTAACACTGATCAACAGAAAAAGACTCTTTAATGTAAAAGTGAAAACAAATCTCCTCAAAGTGGTTTAAATTAAAACACAAAATATTTGTCCCTTTAAGTCAGTATTTAGTAGATGCGCCTTTGGCAGCCATGACAGCCTTAGGTCAGTGTTCCCAGGTCTCAGTGCCCCGGGAGAGGGGCAATATATTCCCCTGGATGTAAGAGGGCAGCCCCCCTGGATTCCATCAGGGGGCGCCTGGATGATTCCCGAGCCATGGACTGCAGCACTTCCGCCACACCAGGAAGTGCTGCCGGAACAGAAACCAGATAGGCCTGGAGTGCTTCCGGGTGCAAGGGCAGCACTTCCGCCACACCAAGAAGTGCTGCTGGAAGATCATCAAGGAGCACCTGGAGCACATCTGGGTGTGCCATAAAAGGAGTCGCCTCGTTCCATTCGGGAGCCAGAGACAGGTGGAAGAGGAGCTTGTGAGGAGTGGAGTAGAGGCGGAAAGGTCTGGGGCCTCATGTATAAACGGTGCGTACGCACAGAAATGTTGCGTAAGAACGTTTCCACGTTCAAATTGCGATGTATAAAACCTACACTTGGCGTAAAGCCACGCACTTTTCCACGGTACCTCATACCCTGTCGTATGCAAGTTCCCCACTCGGTTTTGCAGACTGGCGGCACCCAGCATCAAAGCAGTGCTACTGTTCCTGTGTGGTTACCCTTTCTTAGATCCACATCCACGACGGCGGCTTTATCAAATACACTGAAATTAACCACATATCGTTCATAAATTTAATGCATCTGATTGTAATTAACCTGTAACAATATAATGGTCCACAGAATGGTCAGACTATTCTAAATACCATAACTGCTTTAGCATTGTTACTCTCACTGCACCTTCTTCTTCTTCTGTCAGCTGCTCCCGTTAGGAGTTGCCACATCGTTTTCCATATTACTCTCACTGCACCACTCGGAGTATTTATATCACTGTATCTGAGTGTGAATCACAGATCTACAGCGATTGGAAAGAGAATTATCGGTATACAGCATCAAGCACTCACTGCCTCAGCCATTCACTATTTGAACTGCTCTCATCCGACCAACACTTCACAGCCTTTCCTGTTCGGACCTCGCAGTTCACAAACAGTTTCATCCCAAAACTATACATGCACTCAATCACTGCATCAAGTGCTCCTTGTAGAACTGTTTGTACTTGCAAGTTACCTTGAGGTAATTGTACTTATGATACAGTTATAATATTGCACAACCTGAGCCACTTTATAAAGTGCGTATTTACATATGATGACGATATCATTTTTAAGATGAAATGCAGCAAAATATGTTGATTATATTATACAGATTAAACGAGCTTGAGCTTCGTTCACGGATTGTTTCTGCCTCACGCTGTATTCATGCTGTGGCTGGCGCGACACTGGAAGGATAGATGGATAGAATAATTAAACATTACGAAGATATTTCGATGTTCCTTAAAAGTTTTGAAGAATCGGCGTTCTAAGCTTACAGATGGCTTAACATCTATTACAGAGCTGATTGTGTGGCGATAGGGTATTTGGAGAAAGAAAAGTAAGGACAGGAATTGGGGGTTAGTACGTTTGAAAAAGACAGTACTTCTGTAGTAAAGCATTTCATTGAAGGTCGCGCATGGCGCAGCAAGCATCCTGCTGTAAGACATGAACAATCACTGCGCCACCGTGTTCCCATGTTTAATAACATGCTTTAACTTATATCATCATGAAAATGATATCACGTATACTTTTCAGTATTTTAATTATTCAGAGAGCTGTAATATTATGAATGTAATGGATTCTGTGTCCTGTCGGAGGAAGAGCACGTAGTGATTCAGGCACATAGAGCACATATAAGATCAAATACACAACAAAGTATTTAATGTGCTATTTTAGTTACGATGGGATTTGAGAAACTAGTAAATTAAACGATTTTAAGATGAAGTTTATGATGTTCTACTTTAATGACAAAATAAACCACGTGATTAAAGTGGAAATTTCGAGACTAAAGTTAACATTTCATGCTTTTTTCACACTGTGTGCCTTTTTTTTCACTGTACCCTAATAAGCTTTCATATGACACTCAGACGGTGGGCTACGAGTCGCCTTTTCACGCCGACTTTGATATGTGACAACTTTTTATTTCAGGCACTATGTGACTTTCTGAACTTGAGCTTTCGAGTTTCTCCGACACGCTATGTCACTCGATCAACTTCCTTTTGTTGCTTATATAACTGTTTAACCCAACAAATAGTACGTTTTTCTTTGCCTCCATTTGGTATTTTCTGAAATTCTTCTATTTTTCCTCATACTTTTGCCATTGCCTTTTCACAGAACAATGGGCGTTAAGGGCTATTTATATTGATTTGCATATTCAAAGAGGCATAATTCTGGGAGGAGTTGGGGCGGGACAGCAGGCGCGTGCACGTGCGTTTATTTCCACGCTGAGCCGGATTTATGTAGTGGAAGAACGTGTAAGTTGGTGAACACACAGATTCCTGCATCTGGATTTTTCTTTGCGTAAGCACATTTTGGCTTTTGTGCTTACGTCATGTTATAGTGCGAATTCTACGCACGGTGTTATGCATGAGGCCCCTGGTCTGTGAGCATTGTGGCTAATTGTGCACTGTGATATTGTGTTGAGGAATAAAATGTGTGTGGTTAGGACATCTGGCTGTCTCAGTGTCTGTCTGTGTCTTTGGCATCCTTCACACAGGCTTTGCACAACTGGACACTGACATTTTTCCAATTTGTCTTTTTAAAACTACTCAAGCTCTTTCGGGTTACATGGAGATTGTGAGTAAGCAGGCATTTTCAAGTCCAGCCACAAATTCTCAGTTGGATTGAGAACTGGACTCTGACTCGGCCACTCCAGGACATTCTCATTGTTGTTTTGAAACTATTCTTGCGTAGCTTTGGCATTACACTTGGGGTGGTTGTCTTACTGGAAATCAAATGTTTTCCCAAGGAAAAGTTTTCTTGCAGAATATATCAAGTTTCTCTCAAGGATTTCCTTGTATTTTGCTGCATTCATTTTCTTCTTTACCCTTAAAAGCCTTCCAGACCCTGCTTGAGAGAAGCATCCCCACAGCATGATTCTGCCACCACCATGCTTCATGGTATGGATGCTGTGTTTTTGACAATATGTAGAGTTTGGCATATGCCATACTTGGACTTTAGTGATTCTGGTCTCATCAGGCCACAGAACCTTCTTCCAGTTAGATAGATAGACAGACAGACAGACAGACAGACAGACAGACAGACAGACAGACAGACAGACAGACAGACAGACAGACAGATAGATAGATAGATAGATAGATAGATAGATAGATAGATAGATAGATAGATAGATAGATAGATAGATAGATAGATAGATAGATAGATACTTTATTAATCCCAAGGGGAAATTCACATACTCCAGTAGCAGCATACTGATAAAGAACAATATTAAAGAGTGAAAACAATGCAGGTATAACAGACAGACAATAACTTTGCATAATTTTAACGTTTACCCCCCCCCCCCCCCCCCCCCCCCGGGTGGAATTGAAGAGTCGCATAGTGTGGGGGAGGAATGATCTCCTCAGTCTGTCAGTGGAGCAGGACAGTGACAGCAGTCTGTCGCTGAAGCTGCTCCTCTGTCTGGAGATGATACTGTTTAGTGGATCTAGTGGATTCTCCATTATTGACAGGAGCCTGCTCAGTGCCCGTCGCTCTGCCATGGATGTCAAACTTTCCAGCTCTGTGCCTACAATAGAGCCTGCCTTCCTCACCAGTTTGTCCAGGCGTGAGGCGTCCCTCTTTTTTATGCTGCTTCCCCAGCACACCACCGTGTAGAAGAGGGCACTCGCCACAACTGTCTGATAGAACATCTACAGAATCTTATTACAGATGTTGAAGGATGCCAGTCTTCTAAGGAAGTATAGTTGGCTCTGTCCTTTCTTACAGCTACACTCCCAGGCATTTATAGGTTTGCACTCTCTGCACACAGTCACCTCTGATGATCACGGGGTCCATGAGGGGCCTGGTCCTCCTAAAATCCACCACCAGCTCCTTGGTTTTGCTGGTGTTCAGTTGTAGGTGGTTTGAGTCGCACCATTTAACAAAGTCCTTGATTAGGTGCCCACTCCTGATGCAGACCACGATAGCAGTGTCGTCAGTGAACTTTTGCACGTGGCAGGACTCCGAGTTGTATTGGAAGTCCGATGTATATAGGCTGAACAGGACCGGAGAAAGTACAGTCCCCTGCGGCGCTCCTGTGTTGCTGACCACAATGTCAGACCTGCAGTTCCCAAGATGCACATACTGAGGTCTGTCTGTAAGACAGTCCATGATCCATGCTACTAGGTATAAATCTACTCCCATCTCTGTCAGCTTGTCCCTAAGGAGCAAAGGTTGGATGGTGTTGAAGGCGCTAGAGAAGTCTAGAAATATAATTCTTACAGCACCACTGCCTCTATCCAAGTGGGAGAGGGATCGGTGTAGCATATAGATGATGGCATCCTCCGCTCCCACCTTCTCCTGGTATGCGAACTGCAGAGGGTTGAGGGAGTGGCAGACCTGTGGCCTTAGGAGGTGAAGCAGCAGCCACTCCATGGTCTTCATCACATGTGACATCAGAGCGACAGGCCGGAAGTCGTTCAGCTCACTAGGACGTGATACCTTTGGGACGGGGGTGATGCAAGATATTTTCCAAAGCCCCTGTTCCAGGCTCAGGTTGAAGATGCGCTGTAGTGGACTCCCCAGCTCCAACGCACAGGCCTTCAGCAGTCGTGGCGATACTCCATCTGGACCCACTGCTTTGCTGGCACAAAGTCTCCTCAGCTCTCTGCTCACCTACACTGCTGTGACTGTGGGTGGGGGGAAACTCTCTCCTATACTAATATCAGCAGAAGGATGGTTGGAGGGTGACTTCAGTGTATTCAGTGCAGAGATGTCACGTGTGATTTTTTAAACTATGGTTTTCTTTTTGTCACCCTCCAATAAAACTGTGACTGGTGAAGCACCTGGGCAACAGTTGAGGTCTGCCCAGTCTCTCTAATTTCTTTCAGCTGTAGCTTGTAACTCCTTCAGAATTCTCATTATTAGCCTCCCTCACTGCCGTCATCACAAAACTCAATGCAGATTTTCATCTGTGCCTTTCTCTTTCCATTTCTAAATGATGGGTTTAACTGGAGGACAGCGGTTGGTTCAGTGGTAGCACTGTTGTCTTGCAATTGGGTGACTGAGGGTTCACATCCCTGGTGTTCCATGTCTGGAGTCCATGTGGGTTTCCTCCAGGTGCTGCAGTTTCCTCCCAGTTTATAGACATGCAATTTAGGTAAACTGTCATTGTTTAATTGGTTCTATTGTATGTGGTTTTGTGTGTATTTGAGCTACATTGTTTGCATAAAAATATGCTATATACTGTACTGTATATTGTCAACACACGTGCGACTAGGAAGGAGATGAGTGGACCAAGTGGAGGTAATTACCCGCCAGGCCAGGGGATGGCAGGGTGCACTAAACCTACCTCTGTTATCTCTACAGGCCAAATACGTGAAAACCTGCCTGATTTAACATCACTTCCGGTCCCAGTGCCCAGACTGACGTCACTTCCAGTTCCGACCAGATGACATCACTTCCGGTTCATGGTTTATAAAGCTGCCATTTTCCAAAACCTCACAAGTTCAGTCTTGGAACTCAAACCAAACAGTTCATTCCTTTTTTTCAAAACCCTTTTGCAGCCAGGGACAATATACAGGTGGCTGCCCCAAACCTTTTTTCGTGTTTTGAGACTACTTCTTTTACAATATATAAATGTTGTTGTTGTGTGTGTGTGTGTGTATGTTCACTCTGCTATGAACTGGTGCCCTGTCCAAGATTTGCTTCTGCCTTGAACCAGATTTTAGGCTCCACTTGCCCCACAACCCTGCCCTGGGTAAGTGGGCTAAGCAAATGGATGGATGGATGGATGATTAGTCTGGGCTTGAAGGGGTATTCAGTGATGTGGACATCTTTTTGTCTTCATCCTCTGACTTGTGCTTTATAATAATCTTGAGTTGCTTGGAGTGTCCTTTTATCTTTATTGTGTAGATTAGGCCACCGTACTGACTCACCACAAGTTGGACCTTCCAGTTAAGGTGTATTTATACTACAATCAACTGAAACTGACCTCCATTGAACTAGTTCTGTGACTTCTAAAATCAACTGGCTACCCCAGTGATGATTTAGGAGTGTTATATTAAAGATATTACCCCTCCTTTAACCGTCACCTTATCGTGGTGGAGGGGTTTGCGTGTCCCAATGATCCTAGGAGCTCTGTTGTCTGGGGCTTTATGCCCCTGGTAGGGCCACCCAAGGCAAACTGGTCCTAGGTGAGGGATGAGACAAAGAGCGGTTAAACAAACCTCCTATGAAGAAAAACCATTTTGGACGGCGTTTTCCCTTGCCCGGACGCGGGTCACCGGGGCCCCACTCTGGAGCCAGGCCTGGAGGTGGGGCTCGATGGCGAGCGCCTGGTGGCCGGGCCTGCACCCATGGGGCTCGGCCGGGCACAGCCCAAAGAGGCAACGTGGGTCCCCCTTCCCATGGGCTCACCACCTATGGGAGGGGCCAAGGAGGTCGGGTGCAGTGTGAGTTGGGTGGTGGCCGAAGGCGGGGACCTTGGCGGTCTGATCCTCGGCTACAGAAACTGGCTCTTGGGACGTGGAATGTCACCTCTCTGAAGGGGAAGGAGCCTGAGCTAGTGCGCGAAGTTGAGAGGTTCCGGCTAGATATAGTCGGGCTCACCTCGACGCACAGCTTGGACTCTGGAACCAATCTCCTTGAGAGGGGCTGGACTCTCTACCACTCTGGAGTTGCCCCCGGTGAGAGGCGCCGAGCAGGTGTGGGTATACTTATTGCCCCCCAACTTGGAGCCTGTACATTGGGGTTTACCCCGGTGGACGAGAGGGTAGCCTCCCTTCGCCTTCGGGTGGGGGGACGGGTCCTAACTGTTGTTTGTGCGTATGCACCGAACAGCAGTTCGGAGTACCCACCCTTTTTTGGAGTCCCTGGAGGGGGTGCTAGAGGGCATACCTTCTGGGGACTCCCTCGTTCTGCTGGGAGACTTCAATGCTCACGTGGGCAATGACAGTGAGACCTGGAAGGGCGTGATTGGGAGGAATGGCCCCCCTGATCTGAACCCGAGCGGTGTTTTGTTATTGGACTTCTGTGCTCGTCACGGATTGTCCATAACGAACACCATGTTCAAGCACAGGGGTGTTCATATGTGCACTTGGCACCAGGACACCCTAGGCCTCAGTTCGATGATCGACTTTGTGGTCGTGTCGTCGGACTTGCGGCCACATGTCTTGGACACTCGGGTGAAGAGGGGGGCGGAGCTGTCAACTGATCACCACCTGGTGGTGAGTTGGCTTCGATGGTGGGGGAGGATGCCGGTCAGGCGTGGTAGGCCCAAACGTGTTGTGAGGGTCTGCTGGGAACGTCTGGCAGAGCCCCCTGTCAGAAGTAGCTTCAACTCCCACCTCCGGCAGAACTTCGACCACATCCCGAGGGAGGTGGGGGACATTGAGTCCGAATGGGCCATGTTCCGTGCCTCTATTGTTGAGGCAGCTGACCGAGCTGTGGCCGTAAGGTGGTCGGTGCCTGTCGTGGCGGCAATCCCCGAACCCGCTGGTGGACACCGGCGGTGAAGGATGCCGTCAAGCTGAAGAAGGAGTCCTACGGGACCCTTTTGTCCTGTGGGACCCCGGAGGCAGCTGATAGGTACCGGCAGGCCAAGCGGAATGCGGCTTTGGTGGTTGCTGAGGCAAAAACTCGGGCGCGGGAGGAGTTTGGGGAGGCCATGGAGAATGACTTTCGGACGGCTTCGAGGAGATTCTGGTCCACCATCCGGCGTCTCAGGAAGGGGAAGCAGTGCAGTGTCAACACTGTATATGGTGGGGATGGTGCGCTGCTGACCTCGACTCGGGACGTTGTGGGTCGGTGGGGGGAATACTTCGAAGACCTCCTCAATCCCATTAACATGCCTTCCAATGAGGAAGCAGAGCCTGGGGGACTCAGAGGTGGGCTCCCCCATCTCTGGGACTGAGGTCACCGAGGTGGTCAAAAAACTCCTTGGTGGCAGGGCCCCGGGGGTGGATGAGATACGCCCGGAGTTCCTCAAGGCTCTGGATGTTGTAGGACTGTCTTGGCTGACACGCCTCTGCAACATCGCATGGACATCAGGGACAGTGCCTCTGGATTGGCAGACCGGGGTGGTGGTCCCCCTCTTTAAGAAGGGGGATCGGAGGGTGTGTTCCAACTACAGAGGGATCACACTCCTCAGCCTCCCTGGAAAAGTCTATTCAGGGGTCCTGGAGAGGAGGGTCCATCGGAGAGTCGAGCCTCGGATTCAGGAGGAACAGTGTGGTTTTCGTCCTGGTCGCGGAACAGTGGACCAGCTCCATACCCTTAGCAGGGTCCTGGAGGGTGCATGGGAGTTTGCCCAACCAGTCTACATGTGTTTTGTGGACTTAGAAAAGGCATTCGACCGTGTCCCTCGGGGAATCCTGTGGGGGGTACTCCGAGAGTATGGGGTACCGGCCCCCCTGATAAGGGCTGTTCAGTCCCTGTACGATCAGTGCCAGAGCTTGGTCCGCATTGCCGGCAGTAAGTCGAACCCGTTTCCAGTGAGAGTTGGACTCCGCCAGGGCTGCCCTTTGTCACCGATTCTGTTCATAACTTTTATGGACAGAATTTCTAGGCGCAGCCAGGGTGTTGAGGGGGTCCGGTTTGGTGGGCTCAGGATTGGGTCACTGCTTTTTGCAGATGATGTTGTCCTGTTTGCTTCATCAGGCCGTGATCTTCAGCTCTCTCTGGATCGGTTCGCAGCCGAGTGTGAAGCGGCTGGGATGAGAATCAGCACCTCCAAATCCGAGACCATGGTCCTCAACCAGAAAAGGGTGGAGTGCCCTCTCAGGGTTGGTAGCGAGATCCTGCCCCAAGTGGAGGAGTTCAAGTATCTCGGGGTCTTGTTCACGAGTGAGGGAAGAATGGAGCGTGAGATCAACAGGCGGATCGGTGCGGCATCCGCAGTAATGCGGGCGTTGCATCGGTCTGTCGTGGTGAAAAAGGAGCTGAGCCGCAAGGCGAAGCTCTCAATTTACCAGTCGATCTATGTTCCTACCCTCACCTATGGTCATGAGCTATGGGTAGTGACCGAAAGAACGAGATCGCGAATACAAGCGGCTGAAATGAGTTTCCTCCGCAGGGTGTCTGGGCTTTCCCTTAAAGATAGGGTGAGAAGCTCAGTCATCCGGGAGGGGCTCAGAGTAGAGCCGCTGCTCCTCCGCATCGAGAGGAGTCAGATGAGGTGGCTCGGGCATCTGATCAGGATGCCTCCTGGACGCCTCCCTGGTGAGGTGTTCCAGGCACGTCCAACCAGGAGGAGGCCCCGGGGAAGACCCAGGACACGCTGGAGGGACTATGTCTCTCGACTGGCCTGGGAACGCCTTGGGATTCTCCCGGAAGAGCTAGAAGAAGTATATATATATACATCTGGCTGTCTGTCTATATGTATGTATGTCGGGTGTTTTTCTATAATTTGCTTGAACATTCCGGCTGATTTTGTGAGTTCTCTCATCGCGCTAAGTATCATATTTCGCTTGGAGCAGCAATTTATTCACGCAAATTCAAGAGAGAGGCTGCAGGCTGAGGGGAGGGAGAAGTGGGACCTCAGGAGTGGGGAGCCAGACGTAGCCCTCCTCACTCACGCACCAGCCTTCATTCAAGTCGGTCTATCTCTGGCGTTGTTTTGGAGCGTACCTTGCCTATGCTTAGCTAGCGATACCTGTTTGTTCAGCAGACATTATCATCTAGAGATTTTTAAGGAGAAATGTGTGATGTTTTTGAGAGAGATATCAGAGCTACTTGTGTTTTAGAGGGTAGCTGCCCATTGGCAGAGATATCATGGCCACATGCTCTTCACCCCACGTGGAGGACGCTCTCCAGTCTGAGCTGAACACGATCAGATACAGTGCCAACGTTTGATGCTGGAACGTACCTACGTTCTGCTTGGCCAGAAGTACATTTTTTTATTTAATTTTTAAAGCTTGTCCTGTTTCACTACTATGTGGGCAGAGCCATGGGGGACAGATGGTATAAACTAAAAACACTGAAAGGCCTTCAATCTGAATTGCTTGTTTAAATATTATGAAGTACCATTACAAATTATCAGTTGTATGCTGGAGCAGTGCCTAGTGCTGTTTCTTCACAAATCCAGCAGGCTGGGTTCAGATCCAATGGCCGGTCCTTTTCTGCATGAGGACTTCACAACCAGCTTTCTCTCCCACATTCCCAAAGATGAGCAAATGGATTGAACTAGAGAGCCAAATGGTTTGGGTCCTGTGATACACTAACACTGTCCTGGGGTTTTGTTGACTTGTGCCCACAGCTGTCATGAAAAGCTTAAGTTCCAATGGCCCTAAACTGGTTTAAGCAGGTTCAAGATGGCATAGATTATGAATGGCTAACACTTCATTTTAATGTGTCGTCAGCTCGTGCTTGCTGTTGGTTTGCTACCAGGCTCTTAATTGTGACTTGGACGCACGTGCATTCTGCTGGGATCTTGACTGTCTTACTGATAAAATTGGATTTATACTAGTATAAAATATCTGAGTCTGGCTTTTTCATTTGCCAGACATACTCCATAATTTACGCAGGCCAGTGTGCATGCCCATTTAAGTCTTTAACTAAGACACAAGGCTTTTTTATCCTGGTCATATCAATTTATAGGTTGCCAAGTCATTAATATGCTCTCATGGCAGTGATACTTTATGAAGAGTATATATCACAATCAGAAGTTTGCAGCAAATCAGACAGGATTAACTTATTGGAAAACTAAGATACAGTTTTTTGAAGTGCCTTAGAATCTGCATTGCCTTCAATCTGCATTTATTAGAAACTTTCTTTAGACTACAAAGTTTTGGAAGAGATGATAATCCAGATATTTGGACCTTCAAAGCCCATGTGGTAATGAAATTTAATGCAAGAAAATAAGAGCATGTCAGAAATCAATACTAAACAGTAATCTAAAAACTGACAAAGGTTGTTTAGTAGCATGCAATGATAATTGAAATCAATGGATAATCTGATGACAAGTCTTAACCTTTACTCTCCGGAGAATTTTAAAAGCAAGTGAGTAACAGAGTGAGAGTCGCAGTTCTGCTAGCTGTCTTTCCTCTCCTGATGGTCCAATCCCATCTCTAATTTGCTCAATAAGGCTGAAATTAACAGATCAATAAGGCAGGAACATCACTCTTTTAAGGCACAGGGTACTGATTGGCAAACTGTCTATCAAAATGGAATGAACTGAATGCCTGTTCATATCCACAGAGGCCAAAGCCTCACAAAAGAGATGAATATCAAATTGTGTGGAAAAATCTTAAAAAGAATCTTTCTCTGTTTGTATTTTAATGTTAAAATCACTTAATATCAAAACTGATCATTCCCTTATTAGCTTGGGGCACTCTTGTTAAACCTATAAGCTCATACTGTAACATTGTCTGCTGTAATATGGTCATCATGACCAGCTGCTACTTAGTCATTCCAGTAGGTTTCCCTTGTGCTTGTTATCACTTTACATTTATTTGCTTAGCAGACGCTTTTCTCCAAAGTGACTTACAAAGAAGGTCAACATAATTGAGTAAAAATCAGTCTGTAGGACTGTATAGAAACAAATGTTACAGGATAAGGTTACAAAATTGAGTGAAGAGCTCAGGACAAAATACATGTGAGTTACAATTCTTAAATTACAAAACTCTAACAACTATGGACAGAAATTCACCAAACAAGAGAGTCTTTAAACGCTTAATAAACACATTGAGGATGTCAGAATTTTGAATGAAGGTGGGCAGCTTGTTCCACTAGTAAGGAGCTAAATATGAAAAGAGTCAGGTTGAGATTTGATGCCAGACACACATGGCATCAGCAGACACCATTCAATGGCAGACCTGAATGAGTGGGAAGGAACATAGAACCTCAGAAGTGTCTCCATATATATACAGTAGGTGCTGTCCTGATGACTACTGTGCAGGCAAGTATTAAACATATATATATATATTTATTTATATACTGTACAGTCACACATGCGTGCTTATGGGACAACTAAAGGGCTTGAATAAAAGTAATTCCACGCCTGACCAGGGGGCGGCGAAGTGCACTGATTCTCTCTCTCAATTCCTTGCAGACCATTCTCGGGAAGTCCTGCATGGTTCTGGGACAACCAATGACATCACTGCTGGTTCCAGCCCTGATGACATCACTTCCTCTACTTGCATTTAAAGGCTGCCATTTTAAGACAGCAAGTCAGTTCTGTTTTGGACTCAGTCGTGTGAACATGTCTGTTCTTCTTGATCAATTTTGGAGCTGGGAAATATTATACCGGTGGCTGCCCCAAACCTTTCCAATGTCTCTTTGTTGTTCTTGTGACAATATATATACATTGTAAGAAAAGGCAGTCATA
Source organism: Erpetoichthys calabaricus (assembly GCF_900747795.2). Lineage (NCBI taxonomy): Eukaryota > Metazoa > Chordata > Cladistia > Polypteriformes > Polypteridae > Erpetoichthys > Erpetoichthys calabaricus. The sequence continues at coordinate 302,382,136 of NC_041395.2, read as the reverse complement.
CAAAGGGTTGAGGTATCAGGTGTTAAGTCCCTTTTAATTGCAGTAGAAAAAAGAGAAAATAAATGGTACATGAAGGTGTACTATATAAAGTTTGGTACTAAGCTAAGAAAGAAAGCTAGGGTGATTCATCTTTCCACCTCTTGTGCAAATTCGCATCTGAACCCGTGTGTCTTCTGGCTGGCAAGCATCCGAACTTCAGATGAAGATTGATAAGTGGTTAGTGACAGCGCCCTCTCTTCAGTTGGGTGATATTACATATTATTTCAGAGCCCCTGATATAGATAGATAGATAGATAGATAGATAGATAGATAGATAGATAGATAGATAGATAGATAGATAGATAGATAGATAGATAGATAGATAGATAGATAGATAGATAGATAGATAGTACTTTATTTATCCCAAGGGTGAAATTTCACTTTTTACAGATGCTCAATAAATATTATAATGAATAATAACAACCCCACCGATGCACCAAGATTACTATAAAGAAAAATACTAAAGAAAAGGGAGCAGTCAGAGTCACAATGAGGAGTTACACAGGCATATTGTAGGTATGAGTCCCCATAGTGTTTCTTGACACACTTCTGCTGCATAATTTGTTGGCGGAAAGTCCTCAGTGTTAGTGTGTCAGATAGGATGTCACTCAGTTTTGTTTTAATTCTCTCCTCTGCTACTATCTTCAGTGGGTCGAGAGTGTTTCGTAGCCTTCTTGATCTGTCTGGAGATTCTGTGGGCCTGTCTTGAAATGATATTACCACCTCAGCACACCACTGCCCTGGGCATCACAGAGTTATAGAACATGTAAAGGATGTCACTACTCACATTAAAAGAGAACTGTCCCTCAAGAAAAAAGGTTTTGCTCTGTCCTTTCTTATATACTGCCTTTGTTAGAAGACCAATCCAGTCCATCACTGATGTGGACCCCCATGAATCTGTACTTATTAAGATCTAAATACAGTAATCCCTCCTCCATCGCGGGGGTTGCGTTCCAGAGCCACCCGCGAAATAAGAAAATCCGCGAAGTAGAAACCATATGTTTATATGGTTATTTTTATATTGTCATGCTTGGGTCACAGATTTGCGCAGAAACACAGGAGGTTGTAGAGAGACAGGAACGTTATTCAAACACTGCAAACAAACATTGTCTCTTTTTCAAAAGTTTTAAACTGTGCTCCATGACAAGACAGAGATGACAGTTCTGTCTCACAATTAAAAGAATGCAAACATATCTTCCTCTTCAAAGGAGTGCGTGTCAGGAGAGAGAGAGAGAACAAAGCAAGCAGTCAAAAAAAAAAATCAATAGGACTGTTTGGCTTTTAAGTATGCGAAGCACCGCCGGTACAAAGCTGTTGAAGGCGGCAGCTCACACCCCCTCCGTCAGGAGCAGGAAGAGAGAGAGAGCCAGAGAAAAAACAAAGTCAAAAATCAATACGTGCCCTTTGAGCTTTTAAGTATGCGAAGCACCGTGCAGCATGTCCTTCAGGAAGCAGCTGCACACAGAAGGTAGCAACATCCCTATCGTCTAGGTGTGCGAACAGCCCCCCTGCTCACACCTCCCTACGTCAGCGCAAGAGAGAGAGAGAGAGAAAGTAAGTTGGGTAGCTTCTCAGCCATCTGCCAATAGCGTCCCTTGTATGAAATCAACTGGGCAAACCAACTGAGGAAGCATGTACCAGAAATTAAAAGACCCATTGTCCGCAGAAACCCGCGAAGCAGCGAAAAATCCGCGATATATATTTAAATATGCTTACATATAAAATCCGCGATGGAGTGAAGCCGCGAAAGGCGAAGCGCGATATAGCGAGGGATCACTGTAGTTCCCAAGCACATGGAGTCCTGAAAATAGTCGAAGTGCCCACTAGAGAGGGTGAAACTGTCAGAACCCAGCTAGTCAAAAAAAGGCAATGAAGAAGCCTTATAAATAGAAAGGTTTATTATTCACAAAAATGCTCAGTAACAAAATAAGCTCTGAAGAGCTTAAAAGGGGCAGAACAAATGTCTTCAAAATGCACTCTCCAAAGAGTGAATAGTCCCTAAACAAAATCTACAAGGCAGTCAAAAAAAGTGTACAGGAATAAAAAAAAAAAAAACGATAATCAGAAAAGCACAGATTAAACACTTGACAAAACTCACCACCACACGAGTATATTCACAATGAACCGCAAGGGACTGTGGGTTTTTCCTTATAGGACTGAGGGCAGTCCTTTGTGTTGATGGGCATCGGGACCACATACAAAACACAAGGAACATGACATACAGAAACTAAATAATCAATACTGATAACATGAACAAAATACAGCAAATGATGACACTTGTACACCAGCCTGGCGAAGAGCCTTGGCTGAAATATACAGTAACAGTAGCAGTGCACCACCTCTACATCCACTCCCAGTGATCGGGTGCAGAGATTCTTTGATGAGGCAGAAGTCAATAATCAGTTTCTTGGTTTTGCTGAACTTGAGCTGCAGACAATACTCTTTGGACTAAGAAATAAATTTCTCCACCCGATTCTGTTACTCTGTCTCACCACCCTTACCATTATCAATTCACCCATCTGTGCAGAATTATCAGAACGGCATACAAGAGAGAAGGTATCTATATTCTAAGCCCAGGTTGAAAAAGTGATATATTAGAATGTCAATAAAGAATTCAGCTTAACTTTCTGTAGCCTTAACTTAATTATTTATCACACATACATGCTAGAGGGTCACTTTTCAGGCTCATCTAAAGTAAGTAGTACCACCTCTGAATGAGAGTGGGTGCTGTCGCTTATGGTCTTGTCTCCTTTTTTCCCTCACAGCATCAAGAAACCGCCCTTTGAGGGCAACAAAGCCAAGGAAGGCCCACCTCTTCCGGTCCGCCCATTATAAAAGGTAGATGCACCCAGAAAGTGGCTTTTCATTTCGGAGCTGACCATGATAACTTACAGACCAAGAATAAAACATGCTGTTGAGCGATAGCTAAAAGGAAGTGCCCCTCACAAACAGTGCAAACAAGGTCTTTTCTATTTTTTTCTTTGTCTTTGGATGGAATTAAACAGGGTTCTGCCTGATTGGCACCACAAGCATTTGACTTTTGCCCTGCCTCATTATTCGTCTTGCCACAAGAGCTAAAAATGGCTTAAAATAGTGAGCTTTTAGGAATCGCAGTCATAGCCACACAAATACTGCAGGCCTTGGGAATAAATAAACCACAATTGCAGATACTTATAGGTTTAAACTCCTTCACTGCATAATAGCAATGACATGTACTGATAACCTGTCAGTAAAACATAGGACAAATATAAACAACAAGCTACATAAATAGGAAAAGGTTGTGCGCACTAATAGGTAACATGAAGATGCTGACTAGTTCGTTTCATACATAATGCTCTTTGTTCTGTCAATGACAATAAATGATGGCTTAGAGCGCACATTTTTATTCTCTCCAGGCACTCTAATAATGCATGAACTATGGCACACATCACAATATAAATATGTTTTCAATAAATGACCTTAAAAGGACATGTACAATTGTGCAGAAATTAATAACTTGAGTCAATTCCTATGCACAGAAATGTCTTCACTTTGTATCTTTGAGGAGCTTCTGTCACTGTGTTTTTTGCCAGTCCCTTGGCATAGTATAATGCCTCAGCGTCATGGGAGTGTATGAGTGAACAGAAGAAATGTAGGCTTCATGATGCCTTTTTCACATCTTTTGTTTATATTTAAAACAAAACACAGATCACTGAGGACCCAAGGAAAAAATGTCAATTTCTATGTCCCCATGCACAGAATTCTTAATGGCATGAAAAAAGATATCCAATCCCTAAATATCCATGCCTGTACTGTAAATACTGATGTCAGTAAAATGTTGTCAGAATGTAGCAATGAGAAAAACAGATGTGTCTTGTTTATAGCGTGAAGGAAAATCATTAATGTAAGCAGCGTGTAGTCCAGTGGAAAATGCCATAGCACATGTAAGCAGCTAAGCTGACATTTAAAAAGTAAAGAAGGGCTGCTAAAGCCATAAAGAGCATTCTGACTACTTTAAAAGTACTTTTAATACAAGCAGATGCAATCAAATATATTCTTTTTAAGATGACAAAGTATATATATGCTGTATATAGTATGTATTGTACATTAGGCAGGGAGATTCCTGAAATAGTTGGGGTGCCAACCAGGCAATATCCCATTTAATTCAAACAAACTTGACAAAAGATCAAAACAAAAACACATGCTTGATAGTGCTACAACAGTTGTTGGCCTAAAGCTTTCTAAATTGCTCAGGAGGCATTCTGAAACACATTCTGTCTAGCATGGTCAGGTGAAAATCAGATGCTGTGTTCCAGGAACATCTCCCTTTTATCCAGAGAGATGGGAAGGGGTGGGGCTTCTTTAGCTATGTTGTTCTCTATGGGCAGTTTGTCAAGGCTGTGAGCAACAGCAGCCCTTCTTGCCCCGGGGTGTTAATAATAATAATAACTAGGGGGCTTCACCCCCTGCTCACTTCGCTCGCCAACACCCGTGTTTGGTTTTTCGGATACACACTTTTAAGATTTTTTTTTCTTTGAATTGTTGCTATTTCATTAGTTTCACTTTTATTTCAGAACTTCTGTAAAAACAATATTTGTAATCTTGCGAGTCCCAATATGCTGAATCTTTTTAATGAGGTCAGGATAGGTTTCTCTGTTTGGAATTTCAGCACAGACAACATGATCTACATCATCAGCAGTTAATAATTTTTTTTACAAAGTAAAAAAGTAAGTAGCGTTCTGCATTGGACTCCTGTCTGTAAAGTCGTGCTATTTTCCTCTCACAGTTCCAAAGGTACATGGGGTTACCAAGGTGATACCCCAGGTTTTGTCTAGGTTTTTGTACAAGGGCTACACAGAACGTTTTTGACTCCTGGGGTAAATTTAGCTTTTTAAATAAGCAGACAGATAAATATATATACATTAACAAAGTAACCAATAAATGCATGTGCGGTAAACTCCGTTTTTGAAATTCTCAAGATTCTTTATTTGTCACATGCATAGTTATACAGGACAACACGCAGTGAAATGCATCCTGATCCACTTATCAAAAACTGTGCAAAGTTAGAAGAATATCAGTTAGATTAACAAAAAGTCATAGATTGAAAGGTAACAGTATAGTAGAACATAATAAATAAGTACAATTATGTGAATAAAGTAGAATTGAGTGTTAAGGTGCAATAGTGTAGTGATTATTGTGCAAAACCAAAGTTAGACTGGTGCATAGTTAAATGAGGCAGTTTGTTTGTTTGCGCTACTGCGATCTTTACTTTCTTCTTTTATATGTACTAATTTTCCTACTTTCATATCCTTTAACTTTCTCCGCATGTGTATAGCGCCAACGTTTTTTTTTTTTTGAGCCTTTCTAATTTCACTAGTTTCATAGTCTCTAACCTGCTCTGCATGTGTTTAGCGCCAACGTTTGTAAACGTCTTTATGAAGTTCTACTTTGTCTTTTACTCATTGTCTTTTAATTCTGAGCCGGATTGGACGTGCTTTTTTTTCAATTCTACTTGTTCTGGGCTGATAATTACTTTCCTTATTTTCTGAATTTGCATCTCGATTATTTTTTTTTGCTCTTTTTTCTCTCCAACGCATTTGAGTCTCTTTTCTCCACGCTGCTTTCTTCTTCACTTAGATGTCAACATTTCACTTATGACGTACCGTCCTTATATGCTTTATATGCGCTGAGAGCCCTGGATCTGCGTGTGCTCAAATTCTTTACAAGGCTGAATGTTTTGCTGCCTATTGTCCTATTTGATAGATTGTAAGTAGGGTGTGTCTTCGGTCTCGCGGGTAGATTGTAAGTAGGGTGTGTCTTTGGTCTCGCGGGTCTTTAAAATGTCTTCCGAGAAGATCACGTATCGTAGCCTTGCTTTTGCTTTCCAGGACAGGATTTCTTTTTATAATAGATAGACATGTGTTTAAAGTGTGTGGGAGGGGTATTTTAAGGCTTAAACTATAAAAAAAAATGTTTATTTATATGGTCTTACTATATCGCGAGATTTTCACCTATCGCTGATGGGACTGGAACGTAACTTCCGCGATAGGCGGGGGATCACTGTATTATCTATTCTCTATATATAAAATCTTAAGTGTAAAAGTGCAATGATTTTGTGCAATGATTTTATATCACGTTTTTTGTCACGCTTTAAATCGGGCTTATTTTAAAACCTACATACAGTATATATGTTTGGTATCATTCTTTTCAGAATTTATCGAACTTTAATGTGATATTGTTAGATTTTCAGATTCTTATTCCGTTTTTAAATTATAAACTAAAAAGATTTAATCATGCCTGGGGCTGGAAATAAAAGACAAAGAGTAGGAGAGCTGCTGTACAGGCTTTTAAATGTTTGAAGCGCCGTGCGAGATGCAGATTACGCAGCATGGCGGCAGCAGCAAGCCATCAGCCGATCGAGCAAAAAGGAGGTAAAAACAAACCTGTTTCCCATTGTATCACCGTTTAAGAGGGTGTTTCGGAGGAATGACCACGTCTCCTTGTGGTGCGTTCAGCACCCCTCTTCAGAATGCGAGCGGAAGAGACGCAAAGTGGCTGGTGCGTAGCGCAGGCCAGGGGGGTTGGCGAGCGAAGCGAGTAGGTGGGAACCCCCTAGTTATTATTATTATTATTATATAAAATAAAGCAGGTAGAAAATATTATTAGAGGGTTGGGACACTATAGTGTGTTGCCACGTGTATTCTTTCTCCACATCGGTGCCCATAATCATCATGTGCCTCAGCATTACTTCTAGGAATTGCACTGAAAGTGTGACTAGATTAAGAGTTTGTCCTAGTTATGATGTGTTTGACACTTGCTCCCAGCATGGTCTTGAAGGTCACATTTGCAAATGAACGACATCACACTATTACAGCAGGCTGAGTCACAAGCTGGTGCTCATGGTGACATTTTATAGTTTTCTGATACTAATACATTAATAATCAAGTCAACTATATTTAAATCAGTAGGAGAAAAAGAAGGTGAAGGAAAACCTAATTAGGCGGGATATTGCACTAAGCTGCACGTAATTGTTGCCACTTTGCAACGCTCACCAAGATGCAATGACCAAGACCCATACACTGAATGAGAGTAAAACCTGATAACAAGCATGTTTATTTAACAATGAATGATCCACGGTTGTATTTTCAGAATAATCACCTTCCCACTGTAATGACCACAGGAAAATGCCTTGTAAAGTAACAGTGAAACCAGCCATGGATATTCTTGCGCTGTTTCTGAGTCGCATGACATGCCTACCTATCTCCAAGACCCCCCCCCCCTTTTGTTCTGCAGGACTCAAGTTACCCAAAATCCCAGGAGTCTCTGCCTGCCTATTTTAACCTTCCCAGGCTTGTAAAGTGTAACGTGAAAAATCCTTGTGGTTCATAGAATGCAGAGCTCAGTGTACTCATATGAAATTTCACTGACAATCACCCATCCCGTCCCACTGATCTTCTGAGTAGTATGCTGGGTAGTACAGTGCAGTTTACGTCCATGACTACTTGTTTATTGATACTGTGATATCGCTTGCGTTTCACATATGTGTATTTATCCACACTTGGAGCAAAGATCTTTATGTACATGCCGATTTGCATGAATGTAGCATGCTTTAACATTACCTCATATGGAGTTCTGGGGAAATGTATTATCTCATGCATTGGAAGGGCATTCAAAGTTTGGTGCAAAATTCGAGAAATGATTGGTTGTGACATACCCGTATCATCAGTATTGCAAGGCTGCATTTTCTTGGTGGCAAAAAATAATAAACACTTTATATTACAGCTAACAGTGTATGGCTTCATTGCGTAGCTGGATCAATCATATAATGTATAAAATTTGTTACAATATATTATTTCATCTCTGTCAAGCCTTTTTTGGGACGTGTATGCCGATCTCTGCCTGAATGCCATCTTCTGGTAGCTCATGAGCTCTCCTACATCCTAGTGAAGTTAGGAGTAGTTTTCTAAATTAGAAAAAATGCATTTACTCCTACTTCTGATAGTACAACCAAATTTGCTTCACTCTAAGAAGTTTAAGCCACTTTGGGCTGCTTCATAATTATGGTCACTGCTCATAAAATAACATACTTCCCATGGCAAGGGGCTTTTAAGCTGTTGGGCCAGTACAGTTGTGCTCAGAGGAAAGGGCAGTGGTCTGTTCTTCAGCTCTGAGAGCATATGAGAAGAGCAGGTAAATGCTGCGTGTTACATTTAAATCCTTCCCCTTTGCACTGTTCAAATCAGTTCAAGAAAAAGTCACACCACTTCAGTTCACTCAGGTTTAAGAGTTTTTATGTTAAGGTTTTCCTTTACTGGGTGTATCAGAATGTTTTCTGGACAACAACAGCCTACCGCTTCTGAGTCTTTCAGTTTCTCCTTATTTCTTACTGAACGTCACTAACAGTGGAATACAGGATCAAGTTAGTCTTGTTAATTACATCTCATTGTTAGTCGTCTGAAGAAAAAGTACAAAGAGAAACACAGTTTGGATGCAGCTGCTTAAGGAGCAATTAAGACTTCGAAGTCTTAACAAGTGAATGAACTAAAAGTAAGCCATTAGTAGGAATAATTGGCTTCTAATTAAGAAAATTGGCTGAAGCAAAAACCTGCAGCCAATTTGAGTGAATTTGACATGAGGTCTAGAACCTGAGAAGCCGCCGATTACAAGTTACAACAGATAGAGACTGAAGACAAACTGAAGACAGACCACTGCAATGCTGCCCCTTTAAGGATAACCCCAGCAGTGGCAGCTGTGATAGTTAGAATAGGGTGTTTGGACAGGGAAATCTGTCATAAAGTAATAAAATGCTGCTACGGGTTTCTTCAATATGCATTTTTGTCCAGAAACACTCAGTGACCACATATATGAAGCTTCCCCTTTTAATATGTATTTAGAGAATCAATAATTTAAATTGACTTACTGTTTGTTCTTGTTATGTTTCATTGGTTCTTTATGTTAAGGAAGTTTTTCAGTAAATCATGGATTTTATGCTTGTTCTTAGTTGATTATTTTTCACTGTTGTTAGTTTTGAGATGTCATCCTCACTTTGGCGTCCTAACCAGAGTAGCATCACAGACAAGCCTGAGGAGTGAGGGGCACAGGCACAGGCAGAGCTGAGACGCTGGGTCTTGGGAAGAAGAATAGCAAGTGTATGGAGAGGGTGTTTGGGCAAAGTGTAATGTCATGTAAATGTCTATAATTTATGTTTTAGTGACACTTTATTTATAGATTTGATTTGTCTTTTAATAATTTTTCTATGTAAATAACAGAAAGAGAGGGAGGTTCTGCTATAGGTACTGTACATGATTTGGAAATTGTAGAGAATTAAGTAGAGCTTGAATTAAAAACGCTGAAATCAAAGACATTGTTGGGACCACTGGCATAATGCAGAAGCTGTGGTTCTCTTTATAAAAACGGAGTTAGGGCCCCCATTCAGATAAAAGAGCATTTACAGTGGAATCCTTGGTGTAGTGGATGCCACAGCATTCCCTATGACCCAAAGGGACTGCTCATTACACCTCCAACCAAGTGAGCCGAAATAAAAAACTTTATACTGTATATAATTTTTGAAAATGAATTAATACATACTTTGTGAATGTTTAGGCTAAACAAAACAGTGAGAAACTTGTGTGCCATGTTATATAACATTACATACAACGGGCTGGTGGGAGCAGGGACACTTGAAATCTGCATAAGTTACCGTAGAGAGTTACATTATCATAACAAAAACAACTTTTATTTATATGGCACATTTTCATACAAAGAATGAAGCTCAAAGTGCTTTATAACATGTGAAAAGAAGAAAAGAATAAATAAATATGATTAGGTAAGAATATCAATGAATAAATAACGATGAAAATAAATAAATCCATATGATCTTATAAAACATAGATATATAATTAGTAGAAGAGTAGCATCCTGATATATAATATCATATTGTAAGTCTCTACAGATAAATACGATGACAAGGTCAGATGACCGAGAGGACATTAAAAACAAACAAACAAAAAACAAAACTCCAGTTAATGTGGAAAAACAAATTCTGCAAGGGTTCCAAGGCCAAAAGACCACCTAGACCCCATTGGGTATTCTACCTAACATAAATTGTTCATAAGTCATTCCTCAATATTTCCAGGCTTCATCTGAGAGGATTCAATGAAGTCAGTCCCATGGATAACTGGGGCACCCACCTTCATTCCAGCATCATAGTTAGGTGGTAGTGGCACAAACACCACAGAAGAGAGAAAGAAGAAGAAACACCATGGAAAAGAAAATAGAGAAATGCAGAGATTAGTAAAGATGTTAAATCCCTGAAGAATATGATAATTCTATGCCTATGTAGTCTATTAAGAGCACAACTAAAATGTAGCTACATAAAAGTTATTGTCACACGCGAGCATCACAGGGTCAACTTCCAGGCTTCTCCCAAGTATGTAATATCAAAGTGGGCCGAGAAGGAAGTGCTGCTACAAACTGGGTTGTCTTCCTTTTTTTCACAGAACCGAGAAACCGCCAAATGAGAGCAACTGACTCTGCCTCTTTCGGCCCCTGTAATAGACCCAGGAGCGTTAGTAAGACCCAAACCCGCAAACACGAACACACACAGAGTCCCAGATGCAAATACAGGTGTATTTATTACACCACACTCCTTTTCAAGTTACAAAAGCACAAAAACGCAGATTATCTCTCCTTACTACAATTTCTTTCGCCATCACAGTGCCCTCCTCCAGTCGAGTGTTGCCCTTTTTCCTCCCAACTCAACTTACCAGACAAAGGAGCGCAGTCCATTTTATTAAGGACACGGAATTACTTCCGGCGCCAGGGACATTGCCTGATGGAAGTACTTCTGGATCATGTGGAAGTCCATCACAGCAGGGACCTTGTCTCCCTGCAGCTCCCTCTTATGGCACCCAGTGACCTCAGCAGGGCTGCTCTGCTGGACTACATCTCCCTGTATGTCCTGCTGGATTTCTACTGGGCACCGATATCTGGGGCTGCTGCCATCTAGCGTGCTGTGGGAGAAAAAAAAACCCTAACTATATTTTTCTCTTTCCATGGGCTGTCGGTCCATTCCTTACAGCTCTTTCTTCTGGGTCTGCTCCTTTTCTTCTCCCCGGCCAGGATGTTTATCTGTCCATTAGGAGTCTCCCGTCCAGGCAAGGAACCATCCCCTCTCCTGGCTGGGAAGCCTGTCCAGCCCATGTGGCATCTACACTCTCTGACCATAAAAGCCCAGCCGCCTGGAAGGAGGTGGCACATTTTGACAAGAGAGGTGGAGAGGTGGATTTCCTTTGAGCCATAAAAAGAAGCCTCTATAGGCAGCACTTTTCTGTTAGAACATCAGAGTGCGACATTTCTATCTATAATTGTGCCATCAAGCAAAGTTTTCTTTTTATTTTCTGTAGTAAACAGGGAGAACCAGGTTGGCGCCCCAAAATTTATTGTTGTTATCAATGTGTTATTACCTTGACTGACCACAATGTGATAGATAAGAAAAAGAAAATGTGTCATAGCAAGAAACTGTCACAACAAACCACTGGCAATTTACTTAAGGTAACATTTATAGTTAAAACATTGGAAATAGTGAAATGTTATAAAAGGCAATAATTGTGTTATGTGAATTGCGCATTGCAGCAAGCTCAATAGAAACAGGCGGTGTCTAGACTCAAAGGGCCCTCTCATCAAAGCAAAATAAAGTTAGCTAAAAAATATATATAATTTTTGAAAATTAAAAAGATACTTTGCACATTTTTAGGCTAATCAAAACAATAAGAACAAGGTGTGTCACACATGTTACAGACAACAGATAGGTGGGTGCAAAAGTATTCAGACCCCTCCATTTTTTTACTAATTATGTATGTTACAACCTTATACTAAAACTTATACATTTTTTTTCCCTTATCAAGCAATACTCAATACCCCGGAATGACAAAGTGGAAAAAAAAGGTTTTAGAAATTTTTGGAAATTTAATGAAAACTCTTGTGTTGTCCTTGCTTTGTGCTTGGGGTCATTGTCCTGTTGGAAGGGAGCAGGTTTTCATTAAGGGTATCTCTGTACTTTGCTCCATTCAGCTTTACTTCAACTCTGATTAGTTTCCAAATCCCTGTTGCTGAAAAACATACCTAAAGCTTAATGATGACACCATTATGCATCCCTGTTGGAATGGTATTGTGTAGGCGATGAGGTGTGACTGGATTCTTGCATACTTGACAATTAGAATTGAGGCCAGACAGTTTAATCTTGATTTTATCAGACCAGAGAATCTTGTTTCTCATAATCTGAGAGTATTTGCAGATTCCAAGGAGTCTTTTGTGTCTCGCCTGACCACTGTGCCACAAAGCCCAGACTAATAGAGTGTTGCTGAGGTGGTTGTTCTTCTAGATGTTTCTCCCATCTCCACAAAGATTCTCTGGAGCTCAGCTAAAGTGACCATTGGGCTCTTGGTCATTTCTCTTACCAAGGCACTTCTCCCCCAATTGCTCAGTTTGGCCGGGCAGCCGACTCTAGGAGAAGTTATGGTTATTTTAAACTTATTCCATTTAGAAATTATAAAGGCCAAAGTGTTCATGGGAACCTTCAATACTGCAGTAATGTTTTGTAGCCTTCCTCATGTCTGTGCCTCAAAACAATCCTGTCTCTAAGATTTGAAGGCAATTCCTTCAATCTCATGACTCGGGTTTTGCTTTGAAACACATTGTGAACTGTGGGACCTTCTATAGAGAGGTGTGTGTCTTTTTTAATCATGTCCAGTCAATTGAACTGACCACAGGTGGACTCCAAACAAGGTGTAGAAACATCTCAACAAAGATCAACAGGATGGGATGCACCAAAGCTAACTTATAAGTGTCATGGTAAAGAGTCTGAAAACTTGTGTCAATAGGATATCTCAGCTTTGATTTTTAATAAATTTATAAAAATTCTAAATTCCTGTTTTTGCTTTGTCATACTGAGTGTTGTTTGAAGAGGGAAGAAAATTGATTTAATCAATTTTGGCATACGGCTGCTATACATTTGTAAAATGTGAAGGGGTCTGAATACTTTCTGAAGGCACTGTGTTGGTTCAGAAAATTCACAGATGAATGAATGATTAGAGCTAAACCATCAAAGTAAATGGAATAACCTTCTGCACAACACAAAAGAGAAAAATAATTAGAGTGATTGAAGTTTGGCTATTTACATTAAAAAGAAAGGACAAATGAGAATCGATGCACATGCAATTTAGCAGACAGGTTTTTGAACCAATAATTATAAATTATTAAAAACTTTAAGAAGCAAAATAATCGATCACATTGACAGGGCTGTTTTAATTACCGTTACCTCCTTTTTATCCTGTACAGCAGCAATAGCATACTATACACTAAAGTAACAAACAGCCCCATCTTTCATACAGGTTCATTATAAAATATCTCAGCAAAACAGCTCCTTTGGTATGGCAGTAGCTTTTAGTCTGTTAACCAATGAATATCATTAGGCATGATGACAATAAAGACCTTATGTGCTCACTGAAGGGGAAGATAAAATAAATAAATAAAGATACGCATCTACTGTAAGTTATTTGAATTCATAATGGTCAATATCTTTCCAGACAAGTTAATTTTGAAATGTAAATTACTTAACAGCAGCCATGATCCAAAAACAAAATATTGGTTCACAGATGATAAAACTCTTAAGGAGACTTGATTAAAACTGGCAGACAATTGCTAGGGGATAAGGACGCCTGCTAACAATCATTTGACCTCCCTTATGGCTTTCCTACTTTCTGTTGCACCACTCGACTGAAAGGAAAAAACAAGATGATATGCATGTTTGCGGCTATGTGAGGAAAGATGAGGTTTGCTGTAATTCAATAACCTTTCCCTAACACAAATAATAATATCCTTGCAAGATTCAAGTGACTCTGACACCTCTACATTTGGCTTTGTTCTCGTTTTCTTTATTTAATATTTCCAGCACCTAAGGCTGCCTCTATTTGTAGACACAGTGGTTGGCCCTGAACTGGATTAGGCAGGCTTGATAATGGATGAACGCACAAAGATTAGTGCCGCTGCTTCACACCCTACAGCTGGGTCCCTTTAGTGGCTCAGTTGTTAGTGCTAGAATCCTAGGTTTGAATTGCACTTTGGCCACTGTCTTTGGTGAGTCTCTCTGTGTCTGTTTAAGCTCACACCAAGAGTATTTCATTTTCCCTCTCACATCCAAAATTCAATTAAATTGATCCAGAAATGAAATTAAAAAATGCAATGAGAGGACTGAACAAGTAAAGCAGTACTGCTGTCCTATCAATTACAGACAATGACAGATGCCACCAAGAAATTAAAAGACAGATTTCAATGGTGAAGATTACTTTAAAAAAGTAAGAAACTGAAAGGTTAGGATGCTGATACGGAATGTATGCATATGGGTTAGAAACCTTCACTTTAAATACATAAGAAATTAAAAGATTAGAGACATTTGAGATGTGGATAGGGAGGTGGATGAAGAAGATCAGCTAGACAGCACATAAATAAAATGAAGATGTGCTGAAAATAGTGGGAGAAGATAGAATAATCATAAATGCAATAATATACTGTTGAGACAAAAGAAATGGATTGGCCACATCTTCAGAGTGAATTTAGTCTTCACAACAAACATAAAAGGCCAGTCAGAGGGAAGGAAGATTAGGGGAAGACCTTGAAGAATGCAATTTGGTTGGATGCCAGAAGAGGGCTACGGACCACTCAAGAGTAAAGCAACAATAAATCAAGCGGAATGGCATCTATGAAGGCCAGGACTTGTCATTGTGGTGGAGAGAAATTGAATGAATAAACTGAATAAGGTGAAAACAGGGAGCAGCCAACCACACAGTGCTGTTGGCTGTTTCTTTGGTTACCTCAGTGGTTAACATGTGAATGTTGTTCTGTTGGAATTCCTCTGAACCAAGCAAACTAGACACAACTAAATAGTGACAAGTTCAGAAGCAGATAAGAAAGTGGACTGCTGGCACCTTTACCCTGAGAACTCCTAATACATTAATTAACATTCACTATTGTCCTTTCCTGATAGAATAGTCGCTATGTGGGAATGGTTCTGTGTAGCATAATCTTTGTATAGCACTCTTCAATGAATGCAGGTACAGTGTGCTATGTCAAGTTCTCAAGTAAAATGCAAGTATAAACTTTAGAAATTACAGAAATGATATATATATATAAAGACAAAGAGAGATTTGCTAAAACACACAGAAAACAAATTAGAAACAGATTAACATACACAGATCCCAATGAGCATCATACTTAAATACCAGCACTCAGATTGAGATCCTAAAATGACGGCCTATTTAAAATTTCAAGGATTAATAATACAGTGAGAGGTCAAGCTTTTACTTACAGGACCCTGAAGCTGTGGAATAATCTGCCGAGAAATATAAGACGTGCCCTTTCAGTCTCAGCTTTTAAATCCAGGTTGAAGACTTACTACTTTAGTCTAGGATACCCTGACTAGAGCTGCTAGTTAGCCCAGGTGGGCAGTTGGCAAAGGTGTTTAGGACTGTGACTTTGTTTTTGACTTTCTCTTTTACAATTTTAATCTCCACTACTGTCAAGTGACCATAGCTCAGCAATTAACTAAATGGACAGATATTATTGGTTTCAATTTCAAATTATGTTTAATCACTTTCTACCTTGTTCTTTGTGTTTTTATATGTATACGGGTTCTGTATTTAGTAGTTTGTGTAATCTGTACTTTTTTTAACTCAGAATTATTCACACCCCTGTGCCTTGTACTCAGTCAAGAGTGCTATACAAAAAAAATTCAGTTGGACTCAAAAAGTAAGTTGGAGTTTTATTGTATTCCTCATTTTTGTTTATTGGGTACTTTTCATTAAAACATAAAAATATCATATAACTAAATAAGAATGTTAAAGGGATCACAATATGATAATGGACTAAATTTTACAAAGTGTTATCAAGGCATTGTGGCTGTAAAACCTCACTACGTGGACATACTTTGGTGGCCAGTCATTGACAAAAACAAGCAGATAATGTGTGACCCATGATCCATGCTTACCTATTATCACCACCTTTTAGCCTTCTGATATAGTGTATGGTGACAAACTTAACTGTACCGTACAAGTTTCTTAGTGGATCCAAACAACTGGAAAAAGGATTGGCACTGGAGGGCATTGTATTGCCAAATTTTTGCTCAACCCCAAGGTACAAGGTGAACAATTCTGATAAGTGATGTACATTCATGCCATAGTTTTCATTGTTTCATTTATTTGTCACCCACTACTGTCCCAAGATGAAGCTTGGCAGGCAAAGGTGGGGAAAATGGGCTGGGAGATGAATCTTCTTCTGTTGGCTGCTCCTGTTAGGGGTTGCCACAGCAGATCATCTTTCTCAAAATCCTCCTGTCCTCCGCATCTTGCTCTATTACACCCATTACCCGCATGACTACCCTCACCATATCCATAAACCTCCTCTTCCTCTTACCTGGCTCCTCCATCCTTAGCATCCATCTCCCAAGACACCCAGCATCTCTCATCTGCACATGTCTAAATCAATGTAATCTCGCCTCTCTGACTTTGTCTCCACATTTTCCAACCCATATAATATAGTTGGTCTCACTATTGTCTTGTAGACCTTCCCTTTCACTCTTGCTGATACCCATCTGTCACAAATCACTCCTGATACTCTTCTCCACCCACTCCACCCTTCCTGCACTCTCTTCTTCATCTCACTTCCACACTCCCTGTTACTCTGTACTGTTGATCCCAAGTATTTAAACTCATCCACCTTCGCCAACTCTACCACTTGCATCCTCACCACTCCTCTTACGTCCCTCTCATTCACACACATGTATTCTGCCTTGTTCCTACTGACCTTCATTTCTCTCCTCTCTAGAGCATATCTCTCCAGGGTCTCTTCAACCTGCTCCCTACTCTCGCTACAGATCACAATGTCATCAGCAAACATCATAGTCCATGGGGACTCCCGTCTAATCTCATCTGTCAACCTGTCCATCACCATTGCAAATAAGAAAGGCTCAGAGCCGACCTTCTCTCTCTCTCATTTTCTTCATTCACCAGCCTCTCAAAGTACTCCTTTCATCTGCTCAACACACTCTCCTCGCTTGTAAGTACATTTCCATCTTTATCTTCTATCACCCTAACCTGCTGCACATCTTTCCCAGCTTGATCGCTCTGTCTAGCCAATAGGTACAGGCCCTTTTTCCCTCCTTAGTGTCCATCCTCTCATACAACTCATCATACACCTTTTCTTTAGCCTTCACCACTTCTCTCTTCACCTTAAGCCTTATCTCCTTGTACTCCTGTCTACTTTCTGCATCTCCCTGACTATTCCACTTCTTCTTCACCAACCTCTTCCTCTGTATACTCTCCTGTACTTCCCCTTCCTTTCTTTTCCTCATTTCTCTGTCCAGATGTCACACCAAGCACCCTTCCAGCTGTCACCCTTACTACTTATGCTGTAGTTGCCCAGCTATCTGGTAACTCTTCTCTCCCACCCAGTGCCTGTCTTACCTCCTTCATGAACTCAACCTTGCAGTTTTCTTTTTTCAACTTTTTTGATCCTTGGTTCTGCCCTCACACTCCTCTTCTTCTTGATATATAATGTCATCCTACAGACCACCAGACCAACTACGCTTTCACCTGCCATTACTCAAAAAACAAAGCAGAGGGTCAAAACTAGAAAAATGAAACAATTGTGCGTCAGAGAGAAAAAAGGGGATGAAATCTTAAAGTCAAAAATTCACTAGCCAGAAGGTGAGAGCACATGTAAAGAGTATGCTGTCAGAATTTTAGAGAGATTATCCTGAAGTTTACAGAAAGGGAAATATGTGACATCAGCTTAAATATAG
Organism: Erpetoichthys calabaricus; assembly: GCF_900747795.2. Classification (NCBI taxonomy): domain Eukaryota; kingdom Metazoa; phylum Chordata; class Cladistia; order Polypteriformes; family Polypteridae; genus Erpetoichthys; species Erpetoichthys calabaricus. Next base: position 302,364,264 of record NC_041395.2, on the reverse strand, counting down.
CTAAGGCACGATTTCTAAGCCTGTGCCCTCTAGCAACAAACACACAGGAATAGTGGCATCCACTAAAAACCAAGAAGGCACTGTCACATCACGTCACTTTCTAACCCACCTATTCCAGACCAGGGTTGCAGGGGGGCTGAAGTCCATCTCTGCTAGCACAGGGCACAATGCAGGAACAAACTTTGTACAGGATGGCAGTCTATCACAGGGCAAACATCAAATACACTCTAGGGCTAATTTAGCATAGCCAATTCACCAAACCTGCATATCTTTGGACAATGGTAGGAAACCGAAGCTGCAACAAAAAAAGGGAGTAACTCCCCATCACACAGGATCTGCAAAGGAAAGAAACTCCAACTTGTAAAAGTGAAGCAGTCAGGAAAATGTGATTGAAACAAGTGAAAAAATGCTTTTCATTTTCATGAAGAAGGGATGTTGAATGTTCTCTTAATTACAATCCACTAGAAGAAGAATACTAAATGTTATTTGGGCAATGAATTAATCTCAAGCCTTTACTTTACGAAAATAAGGCTGCAATGCAACAAGATTTTTGTTTTGTTTTTTAATTTTGATTTTTTTCTAGAGTGTTTACAAAAATAGATTTCTTAGATTTGCATACTATTTTTTATAACCAAACTAACTAGAGGCACACCAACCAACAATCCTTTACTGCACCTCCCCAAATCAAAACAGCCAAGAGTGCTGACTGGAACCTCATATGGTCCTTACAATCTTTGACATAAGACTCTGCGTGTGCTGCTTCTCTTCAAAGCAGAGAGACCAACCCAAGGCCAATGCAGAGTTTTAGAATTTTAGTCAGATGTTTACCATACAACTACTGGAGTCTCTTGGACCACACTGACACTCTTGCACAGGCTGTTCTCTCCTGTTGCACTTTATTTAAAATGGCAGTACACAAGTGAGCACAAAAAACTCAGGTCCAATACAACAGACAGCTAAGTTTCATCATGTGATGGCAGTGGCCTGCATTGGACTAGGTTGCCCTCATCTCCATGGTCAGCACCATTTGAAATAAGATATTAAATGGACCCAGCACTGTCCCATCATTCTGAAGTCTCACTGTGGTATGGTCTCAGGTTATAGCCCCTGTTTTGTCTTGGTAGTGTAATATATTACTCTACTTTCCACTTTGCATTATTAATATGTAGCCTTTGTCAGAATGCCTTGAATCTCACAGACTTACCACTGTTTATAAGGTATTGTACTTTATAACTTCTCCCCACCTTCCCATCTACATTTATAACCTCAGGCAATTATGTGTAGTAAAAGACAAGCAGGAGTTAAGTTAAACTTTAAAAAATGTATTATTGATAATATTCATAAATAATAATAAGCAAAGTACAGGTGAGCACTGGCAACCATACAACCTGATAAATGCTGATGTGTAGTTTCAGGCAGCGCACAGACTTGTGGTTACTTTAAATGTCTCTAGTTAAGGCATAATTTTTGGTCAGCTTTCTTCAGAACAAGCCGCATGGCTGTCTCAATATGGCTGCCAAGTTGTGCTTCTCAGTGTGGTCTTTTACAGTTCATGGCGTGTGAGATAATCCTTCATCAGTTGGCATGAGAGAGAGAGAGGGGTAAAGCAACCAAATTTATGTATTCTTCGTCCAAACCCTTACACCAATAGGGCGTTGTGCTACAGAATGGCCTCTGATTCAGGCCAATCCCAAACAGCCATACTTCAGACCAATGGAGCACACAATAACTTTCACACCTGCAAACAGGTTTCAGGCACTTCCCCCAACCCTGTCATAAAATTACAAAGAGACTCAGTCCTAAAAGGAGGTGGGGGGTTCTTAACCATCAAACCATTGCTATTCTTATCAGTGATAGACATTAGTGTTAAAAGTTACAAATAATAACATACAAAATATTTATCAACTTATATGAAAAATCTCACACCACAACAGCCCCGTGATGTACTTGTAACAAACGCTACAGCTTAACAAGGTCTAGCCAATTACAAAACTGGATATGTTTGGTGTCACTGGTGCAAAATGCAGTCACATTCATAATTGTTTTCACATTCGCTTGTAGCTTGATAACTATGTTAAAACAATCCAGACAGTAAGTTTCTAACTGTTTAGTCAGTTAAGGTGAGATCTTCCTAAAAAGAGGGTCAGTTCCCATCCTGAAAACACAAAACGGTACAAATTTCACTCTGTGATGAACCGATGTCTCATCCAGGGCTGGTTTCTGACTTGTGCCTGATGCTGTCAAGAGAGGCTACACCCTCTGTGACCCAAAATTTTATTAAGCAGATTTGAGACTGATATGATATATTATATTGTAAGGCTGAAATTGAAGCTGCTGCTGACTCAGAGTGAGCACTAATTCAAGTAGAAGCACAAATGCATCAAGAACGAAAGCTAATACTCTGTCACACCCTGCTCCCAAGCTCAATGGACCTGAGCTTGGGAGCTTACATTATCACATTAATAGACTAATGTAGCATAGTTTTTGACAGAAACAACGAAGTGTAAAGGCCAAAAGAAAAACAACTTGCCTTAATGGTTATGTATTATATCGTAGTGACAGAGATTTAAATCCCTGACAAAGACAAGCTCTGCAGTGATGTGCTATAATGCTACAAATTCTGCCTGAGTGCAGCCACTGTGGTGACTGTGTACAAGGAAGGTACATTAGAGGGCTTTATTGACATCTGCTTGAGATGTCACCTTGAGCTTTTAATAAACTTTAGATGTTGGTTTGGTAGATGGCATTGCGGTGCAGTGCTTCCTAACAGTAGTGGAGTTTGTAACATTCTTCCTGTTTCTGCATGAGTTGTCTCCAAGTGTTCTTGTTTTCTCCAACATTATAAAGATAAGAATGTTAAGGTGACTTGTTATTATAAACTGGCTTTCTATGATATATTGTCTGAGTTCATGGTGTGACACACAGGCATTCCATCCATGGTTGCATCAGCTATGGTCCCCTGTCCCCATGGTTCTGCATTGGAATAAGTAAGCGTGATAAATGAATAAATGGCTGCTTGTTAGGTTGCTTAGAGCTGTTTCTTTGTCTATATCTGCAGATCCATCAAACCATTTTTTAATTTTCTCATACTGATCATGCACAGCAGTAGGCCTCATATCGCAGCCATTCCAGATAAGCTGCAGGACAAGACATATTCAAACTTAGACATTCACAGTCAACCATAAAGTACAGTGCCTATGAAATGTATTCACCCCTTGCAGGGTTTCACTTTTTATTGTCATACAAGGGACATTCAAAAGGTTTTTACACTTTTTTTTTTTTACTTTATTCATTAAGAATGTCTGACCACAAATATCTTGCCTGCACTGGCACTTTAGATTGTAGTCTATGGAGCACAGAGGAAAAGCTTAAAATCTTACCAATAACATTTACTTTTCAAGCCAAGATAGTTGTCGAGTATTGAGCCGTATTTTGTAACTACACCACAGTGTAAAATAATTTATACCTTTACCTGGTTTTTTAACAAAAACACACCAATGTTATGATATTCAGCCATTTTAAAAGAAGACCAACTATATGTGATAGCTCAGGACTTCCTGCATAACAACCTTTCACCAAACAGGGAGTGGTCTCCTCCTGACAGATCAAATCACAGTAAACCTTTAGTGCCATGTGTTTGGGTTTATTTTGATTTACATTCATAAGAATTCGCACAAGCAAATAGAAAATGTATGTTTAACATAAGAAAAATAGTACCTGGAATATGCAATAAAATAAGAATTTTCCAGATTCCTTTTGTTATCATAAACATGTGTCGGAAACACGGAAAGTGTGGATCAACACTCGGCAACTGTCTTGGCCTGAAAAATTGACATACTGTATTTAGTTAATTTTATAAGCCTCTCCTCCATGCCGCATACTTTTCAGAGCAAAGTGCCAGAACAGGCAAGACATATTTTTAAATTTATAGAAAGCTCTTAACTTTAGAACACATTTTTTTGTGGCAAATACATATATACCATGTTTGTGAAGAAATAACTCCAATTTAAAAAATGCCAATCCTATCCTTTAAACATAACATTTTTGAAAATATGTGTAACAGAGCAGTACCCAATAATTACCAAACTAAATGACTATAATGATAAAATGACCAATGTTAGCATAAAATCACCATCAGTATTGCACAATGAAAGGAGAAAAACAACTTGAACAAGTTCCCTATTTATGTATTATTATTAATATTAGTTAAAAGCCAGTAATGCTGCTGGTGGAAATGTTTAACCAAGCCATAGTAGACAGTGTGATGTTCTATGCTGTGGTCTCCTGGGTAAGCAACTTGAGCTCAAAAGACATACAATGCCAGAGCAAAGCCTACTCCATCACAGGGCAAACCCTGGACATACAGTAAGCTGTTATGAAAAAGGCAAAACTGGACAGCATCATGAAAACGCTGTACCACTCCAGGGGGCGCTGTTTTGGAGCATGTTTAGCCCCCAGGCTCATTTCTTCATGGTGTGCTAAGAATCTTCCCTGGGAGTCTTTTCTGCTATCAGGTAATTCAATGCTTCCTCCTGATGTCACAGACTAAACGCCTGTGCTCTTTAAGTACATTATACTATTTTTTTTTTACAATATTTATTTATTATCTGCCTATCTATCTATCTATTGATTGGCTTTATTATTTGTCCTGTGATTCTGTAGTTTTGTTTTCTGTTTCTTCTGCTGTATGCATCTAAATTTCCCCTTGGGATTGATAAAGTTTATCCAACCCTAATCTAATTCAATTTAAATTCAGTAAATCATTAAAAGTATACAAATAACTAAAAACTTGGAACAGAATTTATTTATTGTGTAATGGGAATACCAAAGGTGACAGTTACCTTAAAGATTTTAATGCCAGTCTAAAGATATGCTGAAGCTAAAGCATCTCTTCCAGTATGGATAAACCATAACACCGTCCCACCCTCTTGTACATTGTACATCTAAGCAACTCTTTTGTTCTTTCCTTTCCTTTATATTTGTGGCACAGTCTCTTCATGCACCGACACTGTATATTTCAGTGTTGGTCTTGTTACTAACCCTGTGGCTCTGATCTTCTGCATTCACATCAACTGCCGCTTCCTGTCTAAACTAATGATTTGTTAATATCACTTAGGGCGCTGCACTTTTTCCATTTAATTAGTTAGTTCAAACAACGTAGAGCTGCAAGTTGATAACATCAGTTAGTTAAAATAATAATCTGCACATAATATTAGTTCAGTCATTTCAGTCTTATTTACAGTAAATTGGAAAAACAAACAAAATAAGAGTTGGGGTACCAGCGGGCAACCCTGTTTAATGTCCTTTTGTGTTACATAAGAGGAACTAAAAGAAAAGGTTGTAGAGAACTTTTCAAGTGCAAACAGAAACACGTCTCTGACGAAGATTCAGTCTTGAACGTTAACCTCTTCCTGTAAGCTGCAATATTTATGCTGGAGTGGAAGAGGAGGGGTGATGGCCATCTTTGGCGGAAGTGACCTCATCAGTCCTCTGAATGGTTTTTCTCCATTCTAAGACAAATGGAAACTGTGTTAGCTGTTGTGTCACATTTAACTTCTTCCCCATATTCGTATTCAGCTTGAGAAACAACCCAGGCTCTGGTGTTTGACAATATTCTTATATAACTGCTTTCCTCTTCCATTCATTTGTAGAGAACTCTTTTGTTTTGTACTCTTATGGTTAACTTACTGTAGCCAAAGCAGCAGGAAACGGGTGCTGCTGTATGAGCAACTTTTATGTGTATACCCAGCTTTTCCTTGGCCTGGTGTTTTGGATCCAACAGGCTGTCAGACAAGAAAAAGAGGAAAATATACAAAATATACAATTTGGTGTAACTACTGTCAAGATAAAATTGAAACATTAAAATAATTAGTGGTTGAAGTCGCACAGAATGTTCCCCTGTTTAAAGACAGATGAATTTGCAGATTCACCAATGCTTTCAATAAGACATTTTGAAAATTCCCAAAGAAAATGTAACTGTTCTGACAAATTTCCTTTGAATTTCCTTTTGAATTGTGTGTTGTTTCATGTGGACAGACAGAAAGAGTAGATACCACAGTAGTTGCTTCTTGTATGATATGCAAACACACCTAAAAAGAATGGAACTTTCTCCACTTTGTTATAGCTTAGAAGTTGAACACCCATTGAACTACTGCATATTTTACAGAACACTGTATTCACTCTATATGGTCATTAATAGATATGAACTTTACTGTTTCAGGGCTGTTAGACACTGCAGAAATAAAAGCTTTAACTAAAAACAATCACCAATAATCACCATTGGATACTGAATGAGCAAAATAAATTGCATGAAATAAAACAATAAATACATTCATGTAAAACTGTTTCATTTGTTGTCTATGTGTAATACAGTGTTTCCCCGAAAATAACACCTACTCCAAAAATAAGTCAGCATGATTTTCAGGCCGCTCTGTAATATAAGCCTTACCTCAAAAATAAGCCCAAGTTAATATTGTCAGCTGAAAAGTAAGTCGCCTAAGGCCAGGTTTATACCTCACACGATGCAACACGTGTGCCCGAAACATCCATTAAATTCTGAGAACACCTTGCCAACAATATCTCTGAAAAGGATGTTTAATGATTACATCCATCAATTCAGGGATGCGCCCATTCTAGCAGCATCAGCGCAAGACAGAAACAAAATTTCTGAATGGGCATCAGCTCATCGCAAGGTGAACACAAGCACACACAAACACTGCCGTCATTGTAGCTTCACCAAATCCCCAAACCTTCATGTCTTTGGATGGAAAACTGAGACCACTGTAGAAACCCACCAGGAAAACATGCAAACTCCAGGCAGGGATCACAAGGGACGTGACTCCCTGCAAGACAGCAGCACTACCACTCTGCCACCCCCATATGTGTAACTATTAACAGTTTTCATTATTTAAACAAAGTTAACAATTTATCTGTAAAATGTAACATACATATTTTAATGCATTTCATGATGAAAGTGATATCAAGTATAAATCTAAGAATTCTATATGTGCAGAGAGCAGGAATATCATACAGTAAATTTAATATGTTCTTGGTGGTGATCTATTGCTGCTTGCCACTGCAGTCAGTTCAGGAGGAAGCCCCAGAAGTACGTAGCGATTAATGATTGGGTCGGTTTTAAGATGACGTTTACGACAGTCTACTTTAATGATAAAGTGAACTACGAGGTTAAAGTGGACATTTCAAGGTTAAAAAAATATATAAAAAATTACCAAAATTTCCACTTTAATCACAAAATAGACATTTTCATTATGTCCTTAATTTTTTTTCTCTGTGGCTCAAATATTCCACTGTACATTCTGTTACTATTGTGAAAAAAAAAGATGGCACAGAAGATGGTATGCAAGACTTTTAAAATGTATTGCATCATTACGTTGGGGGATAAGCGACACTTGAATATAAAAGCAACGTGAATACATTTGTATGTTGGCATTTTTCATCACCACATTGAATCATTCATCAAACTTTGAAGCACGCACATCGATCCTGGAGGATCCTAAAAGCGACTGGAGTAGCAAGAAATTCATGCTGGAATTCAGGGTATGAATGTGAAGAGTTATGACGATATTCCAGAAGAAGATGACATGACTGTATTTGGATAAATGTATATTGTTGTACATGAATAAATATAAGATATCCTCTGAAAATAATCCCTAGTGCATCTTTTGGAGTAAAACTTAATATAACACCTGGTCTTATTTTCGGGGAAACATGGTAATCATGTTCCTGTCTTTCACACGTTTTAAGAAACAGACTTCTTATGTACAGATAGATAGATAGATAGATAGATAGATAGATAGATAGATAGATAGATAGATAGATAGATAGATAGATAGATAGATAGATAGATAGATAGATAGATAGATAGATAGATCAATCTTTATTTGTCCCAGGGTGAAATTTACCCTGCTACTTCATTAAATCTCTCACTATAGTTGGTACTGCATCACCTTTGTAGTTGGAATATTTCTTTTCATTCGTGTCCATTCATGATATCTTTTTATATTATATTCCTTGAGACACCGACAATGACAACTGTTCCAAAAAACAGAATTCTGGTTTATTTCAGATGTGCCAATAACTATTTACAATGATTTATTATAATTATATAAACAGTTCAGTGCAAGAACATTAACAAAAATTAGAAAAATAAGTGCAGGTGCTACTGTATATACAATAATTGCAGCAACTCCAAAGCAAAAATTGATGAGAGAAAATCAAACAAGGGCGGCACGGTGGCGCAGTGGGTAGCGCTGCTGCCTCGCAGTTGGGAGATCTGGGGACCTGGGTTCGATTCCCGGGTCCTCCCTGCGTGGAGTTTGCATGTTCTCCCCGTGTCTGCGTGGGTTTCCTCCGGGCGCTCCGGTTTCCTCCCACAGTCCAAAGACATGCAGGTTAGGTGGATTGGCGATTCTAAATTGGCCCTAGTGTGTGCTTGGTGTGTGGGTGTGTTTGTGTGTGTCCTGCGGTGGGTTGGCACCCTGCCCGGGATTGTTTCCTGCCTTGTGCCCTGTGTTGGCTGGGATTGGCTCCAGCAGACCCCCGTGACCCTGTGTTCGGATTCAGCGGGTTGGAAAATGGATGGATGGATGGATGAAAATCAAACAAAAATAAATAAAAAGCCTTTTCTTACTCATTTTTCTTCTTCCACAGACAGTTCACAAAGGATGAACAGAAAAAGAATCAACAACAAAAAGTGAAAAAAGTTATGCACAAAGACAGTGTTGAAAAAATGAGAAACCACAAACACAGATTACTTCCACCCTAACAAATACACAAATTGGAAATAGGCTTTTCTCACTAATATATACAAACTTAAGCTCTCTTCTCTAAACTCTACTTTAAGCCCGAAGATCAGTGAAAGGATGACCCTCGGCAGTCTGTACTCCGATTTTATAACTCTATAATGCACTTTGCCGTCGGCCCTCTTCAATCTGAGAGCTTGCTTGTTGATATTAGAACAGCATTGGACATGCGCCTCAGCGTAGTGTCAGTTCAAACCCCGAGAAGCCCTCTGACTGGCAGACATTCCAATCAGTTGGTGACTCGGAAGGGGGTACCAAACGCTGGTGCAGCATTGCCCCACCACCTCATTCTTACTTGCTGGAGTTATCAAAACCATGATAAGCTAATAAATAGCTATTTTAAAAAGTGTCTGAGGGGGCTCAGCTTATCAGAAACACCAGAACAATTAGCAGATTTTTAAGAAAACTGGGTTTTATTAAACACTTGTTTTATTAGCAACATAAAGGATTGGACACCAACATCATTAGGATGAGAAAATAATACCTTCTTTTCAAATGAGGTGTTGCAAAAATGAATACACCATAGAAAAAAAATCCACCAAATCAAATATTTTGTACGGTCCTCATGATTTTTAAGAACATTAGCAATTCTTCTAGACATGGAATGAAGAAGTTGACGACACACTGCAATGTCTATCATTCTTCATTCTTAGAGAATGAGCTCTTTCAGAGCCTGGATGCTGAATGGAGAATGACGTTCAACCACTGTTTTCATAACTTTCCACTGGTATTCAGTTGGATTGAGGTTAGGTGACATGCTTGGCCACTGAATCACATTCACTCTCCTCTTTCTCAGAAATGCAGTAGTGGCCTTGGGTGTATGTTTTGGGTCATAATCATGTCAAAAGGGTGCCCAGTGATCCAGGGCAAAGAGAGATGGTAGCATCTTCTCCTTCGGTATTTTGCAGTGTATCTGTGAATTCATGATGCCATCAATAAGTACAATTCCCCAACATCTGCAGCACTCATACAACCCCACAGAAAAACACCGCCACCACTATACTTTACTGTGGGTACTAGGCATTTTTTCCTCCTGATGTTATCAGCCCAAGAAGGATTTACCTTTGTCTTATTACTCCAAAGTATAGAATCCCAATAGCCTTCATCTTTTTCAGCATGGGTCCAGGGAAATGCTGTCATGGGAAAAACTTTCCTCTATCTTCAAAGACATCATTCATGGAGCCCAGTTGAGAATGCAGAACATTTCGTTATTTGTACAGTTATGCACAAATGTCACAGTTCATGGAGTGATCAATCAATTAAACAATTTATCATCTTTTGTACTTTTCTATCATGATACCCTCATCTAATACATCACAATATCTGATACTTAATATGCAGAACTTTATTATCCCATCCAATCAATTAACGGCACCAGTATTTTCTGACTCTTTTCTACTCTCCCATTTATCTGAATGCTGCCTCATTGATAGGAGTGTTCTAAGGATTCTCCTAATGATCTTAGCCCTGCTTAATAGGAGGGGTGTTTGGACTTTTCCATCTGCTTATCCTCAATTTCTAGATGGGTGTTTGTCAATCATTAACTTCATTTTAACCTTGGAAAATCAAGTTGGTGATTTCTCTAAGAAGAGGCAGACCTTACGTGCATAAGCTTTAAACTATAATAATAATAATTCATTACATTTATATAGCACTTTTCTCAATACTCAAAGTGCTATCCACACAGGGAGGAACCGGGAAGCAAACCCACAATCTTCCACAGTCTCCTTACTGCAAAGCAGCAGCACTACCACTGCGCCACCTGTGAGGACTATGTTTAGTTAACCCTTGAGTTACCTTCAGTCTTTTTCTGTATGTTTAAAAATTCATTCTGATATATATATATATATATATATATATATATATATATATATACAGTATATATATATATATATATATATATATATATATATATATATATATATATATATATACTAGCAAAATACCCGCGCTTCGCAGCGGAGAAGTAGTGTGTTAAAGAGGTTATGAAAAAAAAAGGAAACATTTTAAAAATAACGTAACATGATTGTCAATGTAATTGTGTTGTCATTGTTATGAGTGTTGCTGTCTTTTATATATATAATATGCACACACACACACATAAACATCCATCCATCCACTTTCCAACCCGCTGAATCCGAACACAGGGTCACGGGGGTCTGCTGGAGCCAATCCCAGCCAACACAGGGCACAAGGCAGGAACCAATCCCGGGCAGGGTGCCAACCCACCGCAGACACATAAACATATATATACATAAACATATATATATACATATCTACATATACACATATCTACATATACATACGTATATACACATCCACATAAACATATATATACATATACAAATTTACATATCTACATATATATATATATATATATATAGACATAGATATATACATACATACATTCACATATATATATATATATATATATATACTGTATATATACATATCTACTTATTGGCTCCTGTATTTAGGATATGGCAGGTTGGATAATGGATGGATGGACATTTGTATGCATAGCCCTATTTGCCCATTTTCGTTTTTTTTCTTTCTTCAGTAATATTTCAGCAAACCCGGAGCTTGTCAGTTCAAATCCTGGTACTGACACCACTGTGTGACCCTGAGGAAGTCACTTCACCTGCCTGTGCTGCAAAAAACAAAAGTAATGTAACAAATTGTACTTCAGATGTAAGTTGGTGGAATAAAGGCATAAGTCAAATAGATAAATATGTATTATACACATAGGAACTATTCATTTATTTTCAGTTAAGTCATCTGCAGCAAACTTTTATAAATGAGGGTTTCTCCTTTTTAGATAGTGCAAACTGTTTCTTCTTCATTGACGTTTTCTCTTGGAGAGCTTTTTTCATTTCATTGAAAATGAAAGCAGCAGCTGCCAAAATATGTAGGTTTCTTATTAATTTTTCAACATTGTGTAAAATAAATGTATAAAGTAACATAAAAGGTTTAAATACTGGTTATTCTTTTACAGTAAAATATTACTACACAGATACAAAAAAAGTTAAATGGATATGTTCTTTTTCTTTAAGGAGATTAAATATTACTGAAGAAAGAAAAAAAAAATTAAACAGCCAAATGGGGCTATGCATATGAACTTAAAAGGTTTAAATAAAACAGAAATATATATTTTATTTTTACTTGGTTAACTTGTGGAGGGTGTATCCTGTAGCAAAGCCCTAACTGTTTTCGTGAAAGCCCGTTTCAGTCAATAAGTCTTATGTGTGTGTTTATGTATGTGTGTATATATATGTAGATATGTGTATATGTAGATATGTATATATATGTATATGTATATAAATGTTTATGTGTGTGTGTATATTATATATATAATATATATATATATATAAAAGACAGCAACACTTATAACAATGACAACACAATTACATTGACAATCATGTTACGTTATTTTTAAAATGTTTCCTTTTTTTTTCATAACCTCTTTAACACACTACTTCTCTGCTGCGAAGCACGGGTATTTTGCTAATATATATATATATATATATATATATATATATATATATATATATATATATATATACATACATATACACACATACATGCAGTTTCAATAACATAGAAATCAATATAAATATTAACATCATTATCATATGAGAATATGAAGTAATATATAAGAAGCACATTTCATATAAATATAAATTATTAAACAGTAAAATCTTCTTCTGTAATTTGCTACCGTGGCAATTTGTGTGTCTGTCCAGGATTTTAAATCACCTGTAGCTCCCAAACCGTTTCACCTATTGACTTGAAATCTGGTACACATATAGTACATCACGTCTACTATCTGCTTTATGGGTGATGATTGTATTACTCTTTTTATGTTTATTTTATTTTATTGTAGAATCAACTCCTATCTGCGCACACCAGGGCGGCCGTGGGCGGATGCGTATGGTGTATTCACTCCATGTTATCGTGCATTGCGCTGTCAGTGGTATTTTGATAAAAGAATTTGAACAACATATAAGAAGCGTATAAATTATTAAACAGTAAAACATTAACATTTAAGAAGTAAAGTTAGATTAAGTACTACTGCAGTGCCCTCGGGTATACCTCATTTTTTGTTTGTCCATTACATGCTTAAATGTATACATTTTTTGGTGTACCTACCCGAGAACACGCAACATATAACCGAGCGTGGGAGAAGCATGGATTTTAAACACGCGTTGAGTTCATCTGCTGGTCTCCCTCGTGGAATAACTGGTAATGTTTGAATAAAATCTACAGCGAGTAAAACGACATTACCTCCTATTTTTTTTTTTACGATCTCTGAGATGTTGCTTTTTTCGGTTCAAGGCTTCATAAGCTGTTTTATGTTGTATGGTGTACTTATCCCAAACCATCATCTTTGAATGTTGCAAGACTTTCGCCTTGTATGTAGATCGGGGTAATTACATTCATTGCATTCCTAGTCTGAATCACAATCTGATTGTATGGGTGGTTACCTGGCACTGTAGGGTTGCCACCCGTCCTTTAAAATACGGAATCGTGCCGCATTTGAGAATGAAATTGCGCGTCCCGTTTTGAATCAATACTGGACGGGATTTCTCCCGTATTTTTTTTATCATTTTTTTTAAAGCAGCGTCTCATGCAAATCATCCCACACGCATTTTATGAAGATGCCTCCTTTCCTACTTTTGATTGGGTAATACTTGATGTCATCGTTAGTTTGATTGGTCTTTTTAACTGTCCAGTGAGGAGGGCATGTCTTTTAAGTAGAGTCTGGAAAGTGTTGGCACTGAGATGTGGCGTCAGCGCCAGAGTTGAAGCCCCTAATGTTGCGGTCAGCAAGTCGGCTAACATCCGCCATGTGCCGTCTTTCAGTTGCGAGAAGCAGATCATAGAATGGTTGAAACTGTTGTCCCTAACGTTGCGCCACGGCGTGTGGTTCGTTTATACCTCGTGTGTTCTCATTAAACTTTTATGTCGCAAATATGTTATTGCAATCCGCAGCGGGAGCGTTTCTATAAACTTAATTTAAACTTACGTTTTACACCGTGCTTTGTTTCCCTTATGAACATGCTTGTATGCTTAACTCGCTCCGTTCTCAATTGTTTAATTAATTTTTTGCTCTTCGCTGTTTGCGGCTGTTCCTCCATTTCCCCCTACTTCGTTCTTTTATCTCGCGAATATGTTATTGCAATCCTTAACGGGAGCGTTTCAATAAACTGATTGAAAATAGTTTTGCATTTACCTTTTTAGTAAAAGGCGAGCTTTTAAGCCTGAGAAATCACCACGTAAATGCACACGTTTAATTGGACATGTGTTAATATGTATGGTTACACAGTATTAAAAGACAGTGAACAACGTCAGTTACCTTTGTTCCCACGTTTGATAAAAGGTGAGCTTTTAAGCCTGAGAAATCACCCCGTAAATGCACACTTTTTAATTGCACATGTGTTAATATGTATGCTTACACAGTATTAAAAGACAGTCAAAAATTAACGTCATTTACCTTCGTTCCCGCGTGTGACTCGTGCTGTAAATGTCTTCCTTGTTTTTAGTTCACGTGATTACGTAGGAGGCGTGATGACGCGATACGTGACTCCGCCTCCTCCATTACAGTGTATGGACAAAAAATATGTTCCAGTTATGACCATTACGCTTTGAATTTCGAAATGAAACCTGCCTAACTTTTGTAAGTAAGCTGTAAGGAATGAGCCTGCCAAATTTCAGCCTTCCACCTACACGGGAAGTTGGAGAATTAGTGATGAGTGAGTCAGTGAGTCAGTCAGTCAGTCAGTGAGGGCTTTGCCTTTTATTATTATAGATATATATATATATATATATATATATATGGAAGAGAAGGTCTGTGATACGGTTTGCATATTTGCTTCTGGAGATCCACAAAGGGAGAAAAAATTAATCACGTATCATAAAGTAGTTTTTATTCCTGAGCTTTCAACCCCTACTGGGGGTCTTCATCAGAGGATAATGCTTAGACTTACAAGAATCAAAGGCAATATATAGCAACACATTAAGTATGGGGGGGAGGTGACTAAGTCAGTATGATCAAGGGGGGGGGGGGGGTTTGTATAGTTTATTTATTATGTATATGTTCTTCTTAAGTTAGCATATGCTGGATTTATGTCCAAGTGTCTGTTGATGGCGTTTTCATTTGATAGCCAAGACTCGGCCAACTCTCTGGCACTTTTAGTACTGGCCTTAAATTTTACTTTTACATTGTCCCAGTTGAATGTATGTCCTGTTGATTTAGTATGTGCATAGATCAATGATAGTGCGTCCTTTCTTCCGACGGCGTTGCGATGTTCCTGTACACGTGTTGAGATTCTTTTTGAAGTTTGTCCTATGTATACCGCTGAGCAAGAATTGCATGGGATACTATAAACTGCGTTTCGTGTTTCTGCTGTCGATTTCTGACCAAACTTCGAAACTGTAACCGCCTGGATGCACAGAACTTTCACAAAATGAAATCCAACAATGTTAACTGCCCTGAATTTTATGGACTCCCAAAAATACATAAAACACCACTGAAATACAGACCAGTTGTTAGCCTAATAGGCGGACCATCATACAACTTATCAAAAAGACTTTGCCAACTACTCAAATATTTAACTTACGACTCAGATTATTCTGTTAACAGAGCGGAGTCGGCATTACAGTGCTTGAAAGACGTATCCATCGCAGAGGACGAGATCATGGTCTCGTTTGACGTTGTATCGCTATATACCATGATTCCGATTCATCTGACCACAGAAACACTATTAATGAGACTGGATAGCGACCCCACCATAGAGACAAGAACCAAACTGTCCATCAAAGACATAATGCACCTAGTATCACTTTGCCAAAAAACTCACTTTCATTTCAACGGCAAGTATTACACTCAGAAAGAAGGCATGCCAATGGGATCACCGTTATCAGGACTCCTAGCGGAACTGGTAATGCAGCGATTCGAAAACATGGCTTTATCCCAGATCACACCCAAAATTTGGATACGCTATGTAGACGACATATTCGTCATACTAAAAAAGGACCAGCTGAATGAGTTCTACAATCATATCAACACAATATTCCCCGCAATCCAGTTCACAATGGAAAAAGAAATGAACCGACACATCAGCTTCCTGGACATCTACATCAAAAGAAATAATGACGACACCCTGACCACAAGTGTTTACCGCAAAGAATGCTACGCAGACAAGATTTTACACTTCACCAGCAACCACCCGGTATCTCATAAACGGAGCTGTGTGAAAACCCTATTCAGACGAGTCCACACTCATTGTAATACTAAGGAAACAAAAATTAATGAAAGACGCTATCTCTTCCACCTTTTCACCTCAAACAGATACTCAAAAACATTCATTAATCGGAGCTTACACAGGAGACGCCAAATAACTCAGCAAACAATCGACTTAAATCAGAACCCCCACCCCACCTGGCACTCACTCCCTTATCACCACAAGGTGTCAGAAGGTACAGCGCGCATCCAGACCAAGTGGGGCGTCAGAATAGCACACAAACCCACGAACAATCTACGCACAGTCCTCTTTAATGCCAAAAACAAGAAATCGACAGCAGAAACACGAAACGCAGTTTATAGTATCCCATGCAATTCTTGCTCAGCGGTATACATAGGACAAACTTCAAAAAGAATCTCAACACGTGTACAGGAACATCGCAACGCCGTCAGAAGAAAGGACGCACTATCATTGATCTATGCACATACTAAATCAACAGGACATACATTCAACTGGGACAATGTAAAAGTAAAATTTAAGGCCAGTACTAAAAGTGCCAGAGAGTTGGCCGAGTCTTGGCTATCAAATGAAAACGCCATCAACAGACACTTGGACATAAATCCAGCATATGCTAACTTAAGAAGAACATATACATAATAAATAAACTATACAAACCCCCCCCCCCCTTGATCATACTGACTTAGTCACCTCCACCCCACTTAATGTGTTGCTATATATTGCCTTTGATTCTTGTAAGTCTAAGCGTAGGGGTTGAAAGCTCAGGAATAAAAACTACTTTATGATACATGATTCATTTTTTCTCCTTTTGTGGATCTCCAGCTGCAAATATATATATATATATATATATATATATATATATATATATATATATATAACCATATGAACTGTAAAAGATTATATATTAGCTAAAAGTGAAAAGTGGCTTTTTTCGTGGGTGACACCTTTGCATTCCACTCCTCTGCAGCATACATCGTAATATGTCCACAGGAAACAGTCACACCAGTCTGGCTTTCGACTGCTTTAGCTAACTGTGATAAACTTTGCATGGCGATTTTCCTCAACTCTTCTGAACATAAAACTCTCACGTCGAGGTGTTAGCTGCCACGGACAGACTGAAGGTCTCAGAGAGCTTGCCACATGTCCATTCTTTTTGAATTTCTGAATCACTTTTGCTCATGTATTCCAACTGATCAGTAATGCTTCACTAATTTTCTTGTAGCCTTGACCATTTTTATGTAAAGAAATGACTTTCTTTTTCAAGATCTTGTTACATTCAACCGCTTCCATGTGGTGGCATTATTGTCAGCATTGAATGGGAAAGGATTTTACTTATTAAATACCACCCTTAATCGTCAGTTATCTGGTGGTCACTTGTATGATGATTGATTAGACTCATCTGTTGTTGAATTCCTATTATCTAGCATTTTATTAAGTGCTATTCCTAAGACCTCCATTGGGATGGACTCTTTTTTACACCATGGTCTTACATCATTTTGTTTAAAAAAATCTAATTTTGTTTCTTGTACTGACAAATCTTATTTGCAATCAATAGGCCAGTTTTGCTGGTCTGTTTTATGGTATAGGATCCGATAGAAAGGGGAGACAAATGATTTTCTGAAAAATCTTTTGGGGGCTGTGTAGTGTATTATTGGGAATTGAAGCATTTTGAATCTGAATAGAAAAACTGTTGATAGAAAAAAAACGTTTTGTCCAGTGGCATTTACATTCATCACATTCATCTCAGTGACAAAATGATGGAGATTTTGTTAATTTTATGTCATTACAAAGATATAAGTGGTAACACATACTGTACATATAAAATGTTCTCCATCTTTTAAATTGAGGATTTTTTGTGACAACCACGAACCTTCCACAGAATTTAAAAAATTGGGAATGAATTTCTGTAGGTGTAACTACCACAA
The DNA here is from genome assembly GCF_900747795.2 of Erpetoichthys calabaricus. Lineage (NCBI taxonomy): Eukaryota > Metazoa > Chordata > Cladistia > Polypteriformes > Polypteridae > Erpetoichthys > Erpetoichthys calabaricus. The sequence continues at coordinate 302,346,255 of NC_041395.2, read as the reverse complement.
TACTAACACGTCTAAATGCATTTGAAACTCTTGAATTAAATCAATATTCAATGAAAATGACACTTTGAAGAACACTGTAATGTTCAAAGTGAACATACTAGGCTTTCTTCCACACTCCCCAGTCTTCATGAAAATGGTCTCAAAAGTTTAAATCAGTATGCTTAGCTTTTTATGAATTTTTGCTGTTTTGTAAAAATATGCACAGGCCATCTGTTATTTATAAGATAACTGCAGACACGACTGGTAACCAATCCAGTCTTTAAGGGTCATTACTTTTTGTTCTGATCTCACTACTACGATGTTATAGATATTCAGGCAGCTAAACTCCTCCCTTTATCAATATAACAACTTGGAGACTGGCTTGACATGTGGTGTACAAATCTCCAGTTTATTGACAAAGAGCAGGTATGAAACTACATGTAAAGAAACATAATATTCAGCACACAAATAAGAAAATAGTTTGGTAACAGCTTTAAAACTATAAGTAGCAGTACAAAATGTTAAAAGTTTACATAGTTTACATACACTAGCTATACTACCATAGACTTCAGCAAGAGAGGTAAACTTCACTGTATGTATTTGTGGCAGATACACTACTTACACTTACACACTGTAAGGTGGCTCAGGATGGCAAATATCACAAAGTAAGCATATTTGCGCACAACAACAGTTCACAAAAATCTAAATGATTAATACTTAAGCATTTTACCCATCTTAACAAACGTGACACTGTTAATTGGTTGATGTACATTCATTGTCAAAAGAAAAATTTGTCCTTTAAAAAATAAACTCTTAAGAATCTTGTGTTTTCATTTTTACCGGGTTGTGTGTAGATTGATGGGCAACAAAGCAAATTTATAAATATAAAATTATATCTGCAACACAATAAATATGTGCAGAAAGAGAGGGGGTCTGAATATTTTCCAAAGCTACTATGAACAACTGTTTTTACTTTATCATTTTTTTAATTTTCAAATTTTATTTTCATGTACAGATAACAATGGGACATCCTTACCAGTAATTAAATTTTTCACCTAATTAATAATTCTTCTGGTCTTCATACCAATGCACATTCACCATAAAGCAGATGGGTCAAAACTACAGGACTGACCCATAGAATAAAATGATGTCCTTCTTAAATATTGTGAGAGACACCATGCCGGGACTGGCATTCCAACCGTAGAAGAACTGGGATCCTTACCCGTAAGGGATTCCAATAGCGTAGAGGGACAAGAGAAGACAATTTATTCAGGACATCGTCTCCTCCAACATCCTACGTAGCAGCAATCCTGGGATTTGGTACCACTACAGAGACACACAGGACATATTGGGAATTGTAGTTCTTTTGGCCAGCCCTGTAGGTACCTGTAGGTGCCACCAGGGGGGCGCTGAAGGGATTTATGAGTCCTACTTCACCAGGCTCTAGACATACCAAGAAATACACCAGAACCACAATATCAGCTCACCAGAAGTTCTCCTGGATTTTACATAAAAGGAGTAGCCTCCCTTCATCCAGGCTAGCCAGAGCCTTAAGGAAGAAGATGACGTTTGCCTGGAGGAGTGGAGTCAAAGAAAACAGCCTTGAGAACTGTATTGTGTGTGCTGTGTGCCTTTTGAATCCTGTATTATAAAGGTATTTAAAAGATTAAAACCTTTGTATTAATCAAGACTTGTGTCTGTGCCTTTGTGTCAGGGGTGTGGGAGGCTGTGACACCCCCTGGTGGTCATAATATCTACACAGTTTAATTCTAGTAGGTGTCTACTCCCACACAAATGGGCATTCATGTTTGGAGCCATTATGTTAATCAATTAAATTTATGGAATGGACTTCACGCTGAAACTTTATAGTTAACAATTCTGTGCGGTGAAAACGGTGAGAAAACATGAATTTTATTAATGGAAATGACACCATCACATAAAAATAACCCACTTCCTATAAAACTTAGACAGATTCTCATAATATTAGTCTTTCAAATGATGATCAATAAAGCTTTCCAAAAATAAATTTCCACAAAGGACATTTAGAATTAGCAGTGGTAATGGATGCTGCACAATTGCACATTCTTTGGTTTGAATTCAGGCCCATTACAGTCTGTGTGAAGTTTGTATCTCCTCTCCATGTCTGTGTAGGTTTTTAACCAGCTGTTCCAAATTTTCACACACATCCCATGGGCATGCGTGATATGTTAATTGTGCAGGAGGATGTGACTGTACCCATCCAGGGATGGTAGCTGCTTTACTTCTGAAACTGGCAAAGTAGGCCCTCCATCACCTCCAACTGGATATATGGGTACAGAAAATGGATGGTTTATCTTTACAAGGGCCGTGTCAGCTGGATATACAGTAAGTACAGTATTTTTAAGTGCTCCACATGTTCAAAACATTAAAGTTAAGCCTTTAAACTTCAAGGAACTACCATTTGCAATACTGTTTGAAATTAATATATTTGAAGAGATAAATGACACAGTAATTAAAAACATAAAACATACAAAAATGTATAAATACAATACACTGTGGATGAATTTGTTTATGGAAAACACATTTTTCAGGTTGATAAATACAGTTCTTTTTGTTCTTCTTTCGGCTACTTCCATTAGGGGTTGCCACAGCGGATCATCTTCTTCCATATCTTTCTGTCCTCTGCATCTTGTTCTGTTACACCCATCACCTGCATGTCCCCTCTTACAACATCCATAAACCTTTGCTTAGGCCTTCCTCTTTTCCTCTTCCCTGGCAGCTCTATCCTTAGCATCCTTCTCCCGATATACCCAGCATCTCTCCTCTGCACATGTACAAACCAACGCAATCTCGCCTCTTTGACTTTGTCTCCCAAACCGTCCAACTTGAGCTGACCCTCTAATGTACTAATTTCTAATCCTATCCATCCTCGTCACACCCAGTGCAAATCTTAGCATCTTTAACTCTGCCACCTCCAGCTCTGTATTGCCAAATTTTTGCTCAACCCCTAGGTACAAGGTGAACAATTCTGATAAGTGATGTACATTCATGCCATAGTTTTCATTGTTTCATTTATTTGTCACCCACTACTGTCTCAAGGTGAAGCTTGGCAGGCAAAGGTGGGGAAAATGGGCTGGGAGATGAATCTTCTTCTGTTGGCTGCTCCTGTTAGGGTTTGCCACAGCGGATCATCTTTCTCAAAATCGTCCTGTCCTCTGCATCTTGCGCTATTACACCCATTACCCGCATGACTATCCTGACCATATCCATAAACCTCCTCTTCCTCTTACCTGGCTCCTCCATCCTTAGCATCCTTCTTCCAAGACACCCAGCATCTCTCATCTGCACATGTCTAAATCAATGTAATCTCACCTCTCTGACTTTGTCTCCACATTTTCCAACCCATATAACATAGCTGGTCTCACTACTATCCTGCAGATCTTCCCTTTCACTCTTGCTGATACCTGTCTGTCACAAATTACTCCTGACACTCTTCTCCACCCATCCCACCCTGCCTGCACTCTCTTTTTCGCCTCTCTTCCACAATCCCCATTACTCTGTACTGTTGATACCAAGTATTTAAACTCATTTACCTTCGCCAACTCTACTCCCTGCATCATCACCATTCCACTGACCTCCCTCTCATTTACACACATGTATTCTGCCTTGTTCCTACTGACCTTCATTCCTCTCCTCTTTGTAGCATATCTCCACCTCTCCTCAACCAGCTCCCTACTATCACTACACATCACAATGTCATCAACAAACATCATAGTCCACGGGGACTCCTGTCTAATCTTGTCTGTCAACCTGTCCATCACCATTGCAAATAAGAAAGGGATCAGAGCTGATCTCTGATGTAATCCCACCTCCACGTTGAATGCATCCGTCACTCCTACCGCAGACCCCACCACTGTCACACTTCCCTCGTACATAATAAAATGATAAATACACAATTCAGGTAAAAAAATTTACAGTAAAAAAATAGGAAAGGAAATACATTCAAATTTGAAACTACCGTATATACTCACGTATAAGTCGGGTCTTGAAACCCGAAAAATCAATCATAAAATCTGACCCCAACTTTTACAGCCATTCAAAAATGCGACACTTACATTTTTTTTTTTACATCTTCTTTCCTCCTTTAATCTCGCACCAGTTTCTCAGCCGCAGCAAATTTTGTTGCAGCAGCGCAGTTACCAATTTCTTTCGCTACTTCAACAACGTTTAACTTAAAACCAGCTTCATATTTTCTTAGAATACATAGAAAAAAAAGGCAGTGTGCTCCATGGTTATTCTCTCCGTTGGGCGTTAGCATAATAATAATCCCTTGTACCAATAGCGTGAGTTTTCCGCATTCGACTTATACAACCGACATTATAAAATACCAGAAATTATACTGTAAAAGCAAGTCCCGACTTATCCGCGGGAGAACTTATCTGCAAGTATATACAGTACTTGTTCTATATAAGTTATTCTTTATCATTTTTCTAATTCATATTTTTGTAAGCAGGGTGGGATATCTGTCAATCAAAAAGTACATACAACATACACTCACACTTTCTAATTGTAGAGTTGACAAGTAACTCAACATGTATGATGTCCAACCACCCTTCAGTTGTTTGTTTATTCTAATCTAGTTCAGCGGTGTGGGAGGCACAGCATATCCTGCTAACAACAAGCAATCTACCACTGAGCACAATCAATTTAATCCTCAAAGGCATTGATAGAGTTGATCCAGCAACATTCTTCCAGCTTAAGGGTGAATGATGTAGTCAAGGACATCAATGGAAAATAAGGAGAAGTGCATTTAGGACTGAAGCTAGGAAGTACAAAGAATTGTGGGAATCTTGAACAAACTACTGAGACATGGAGTTGAAGTAGAAACATTGACAACCTTTAAGAAAAATCTGGAAGAGATATTGGGATAACATAGCCATTAGCTAAACCAATGGACTTGATGGACTGAAAGGTCTCCTCTCGTTTATTAAATTCCTTATGTTCTTATGTTTTAGTCACATGCACACATGCAGACTCTCAAATGGGCCACTTTAAAGTTGTACATTCAACTAAAAAGCTCATCTAAGAGATGTGTATTCAGAGTATCCAACCAATACAGAAATAAGTGTAAGATGTAAACTCCATGCCAGGAGAGACCAGGACAAAAAAATTCGGACATGAACGTCAGTAGGCTTTGAGCCCTAGGAACCAAGTTACTATTCAATAACATTTCAGTAATTATTTACCGCTCTGATGCTGATATTTCTAATCATAAAATAGGTCATTACGATAGCAATTGGCTAGAAGAATTTATAAATAACTGCAGAATTATGGTATTTGAGGGTTTCTCTAGAGTGCCTCTGACTCTTGCACGATTTGGCTCAAAAACTAATCAGCACATTGTCATCTCATAATAGGCTTAAATTTCGAGTTTGGTTATTTTCCATTAAGCCATTTTAGCTCTAGACAGTCATCATGAAACTGTGACACACAGACAGACAGACATACACACAAACATATACCCATCATCAAGATATCGATGTTTTCGGGGACCCTAAAAAAGTCGATATCCATCAAAAACTGGAGACTGAAAATTTTGACGAATCTAAAGCTTTCACTCCTCCCACAAAGACAATAGGTTATGGTGGGGCAGTCTACTAGAGCTATGAGGCAACTGTGCCATTCCTGATGCCACTTAAGTGCTACAGTATGTGGGTATATATTAATAAAACATCATTTTTATTTTTTTGTTACTGATTTTTTATTATACTTTGAAGAAGCAGTAAGGAATTGGTTAAATTTATAGCCGAGTTAAGGTTACTCAATACTGTTACTCTTCTGCAGGAGGACATGAAAGTGTAACATGGGCTCTGTCATCTTTTTTTGTACAAAAATGTATTACACTGTTATAAAATTGTTTAAAATTTTATGCAAATATTTTAAAATATGTAAAAAAAGATGCATTTTGTCAGCCTACAAATTGGATTGGTGAGAGTACCATGGACTGATGGAACATCTTGGGTTGGTTTCTGCCTTATGTTCCTTGCTGCTTTTGTAGATGTTGGTGCCTGCAAATTCTACAATGGATGGTTATATAGTGTGACCATTAAGCCTTACTTGAAATATAATAGTTTAGCAAAAAGCAACAAGTTGTCTTTTCATTGATATTATATCTGAAAAAAAGTACAAATATACTCATACAGGCAGGAAGTAGCACATGGAACAATATAGTCTAGAACATAAACCTAGATATACAGTACGTCTGAAATGCCTGAAAGTGAGTGTCAAATTATTTAAAGGCATCTCAAAATGAAGTTCCAGTATCAAATCTAAAATGAAATGTACACTATTGTAACAGGTGTCTGGTCACACTTACAGGTAATCTAACTTAGACACCATTTAAATATCTGACTACGCCACCCAGTTTTATTAAGAGACTGGGAACTCTTGAAATTTACTGAAAATAGCACACAGGTTTCTTTAAATTGGGAGGTGAGTAAACACACAATAAAAGACACAACAGTAATTTCAGAAAAAAAACACAGTAAGTTCTATTACACAAGACAATATAAAGTACATTAAAAAGATAAACGAACATAACAAAATCTAAACATATCAGGAACGAATTTCCTTTTTTAAAAAGGAAAACACACAGTCCACACTCTAAAAGTCTGTTAAAAACAAGAATTGGGGGATACAACCTTTAGTGGTGCAGAGTCCAAGTTGCTCACTGTGTTACCCCAACACTTAATCGTTCAACTGTCCACGGATACACTCTGTTCACCAGACACTCGTTTCCCAACAGAAGTTTTGTCAAAACATTGAATCCCTGTCAGCGTCTCTTCATCGTTCCTTTTTTTTCCAACTCTGGGCTCCTTGTGTTACTGTGACCTAGGCACGCCTCATTTCTCGTCTGCTAGCTTTGCTTGGTCCTTTCATGCGGCTTTCCTCTCTCGCTGGACCCACAACCGCCGTCTCCTTGTGGAGCTGTCTCTTCCTCCGTGGAAGTGTTGCCGTCCTTGTGCCTCACGTCGTGCCAACCACGTACCCTTGTCTGCCTGCGAGCCCCTGTGCTCTGTCCAAGTGTCTTGGCAGCGTTTTCTGTGGACTGTCCCCTCCTCTCTTCTCCTGCCCAGGAGTTTAAATCTCCTTCAGTCCCTGCCATTATCAGTTCTGGACAATCAGATTAAACAATGGCACATCTACATTTCCTGGGTTTAACAATTAATGAAAACACAAGTTAACAAAAAGAATTGTTACCAATCATGAATAAGTACAGATATGCTGATTAGAAACCAATAGCGTCAGACATGTAATCTCCAAGTCAGGTAAATACACACATCCTCCAAGGAAGGAGCAGATCTTTTATCACAACTTGGTATTGTTTGTATACTCAACCAGCCAGACTTCAAAGCGGTGACTGCTTTGCAAGACAGCAAATACCTACATCCTGCAAACAACCCTGACACAATCAGTAACTGGATTATCCAGGAAATCGAAAAACAAGGTCCACTTCTGACACTATCTTCAAATTAATTTTAAGACATCGCTTAATGTTAACCTAGTATGCCATACATTACAGTATAACGAGTACTGCTGACCATTTATAAATCCACATTTTTTACATATCATACAGAATGCTGTAAAGGCATGTGTATAGTTATTTATAAATATTTTTGTTACCTGTGAAGATATTAAACATTGTAGCACAGATTAAAGTTAATTAGTTCTGTATTTTATGTATTTTTAATTTTGCTTCAGATAGGTGAAACTAAACAACTGTCTTAAGGACTTTAGTTCTGGTTGATTGTCTTTGCTCTGTCCCCTCTGCTGTATATGAGCCAAGCAGCATATTTAATGTAATTTTAAATAAAATAATTCACATAAATTGGTCTGGAGTCTTGGTTGTTGACATTTGGGTTGAGCGAACACCCCCAGTGTTTCAGAGATTTCATGCCCATCTAAATTGTGCCACTGTGTTAGCAGGTGAAAAGCTAAAGCCAGTAAAATGTATACGCAGTGAAATGGCAGCAGTAGTAGAGATGCGGTTGTAACCTCTGTTTCTAGTGACCCTGTGCGTATTGAATTAGTTGGTGATGAAAATGGCCATAACACAAATTCCTTTACTCCAGTGTGATAAAAAATACAGGGTGTTGTCAGCACCTGTCTGCCTTCACAGCAACCATTGAAAAACTTTCAAACGTAAAATGCATCACAAGATAATTAATGGAAGGAATTATTAAGGATTAGATTGAGCAGCACCTGGCAAGGATAGGAGTTATTAGGAACAGTCAGCATGGGTTCAGAAGAGGGAGGTCGTGTTTTACTAATATGCTGGAATTCTATGAGGAGGCAACAAAAGGATACGATCAAAGTGGAGCATATGATATTATTTATTTTGACTTTTAGAAAGCATTTCATAAGGAGCGGTTGGGCACCAAACTAAAAGAAGTGAGAGTTCAGGGTGATGTTTTTAGAAGGTTGCAGCATTGGCTCAGACACAGGAAGCAGATGGTGATGGTGTGAGGAACCTCATCAGAACTTGCCGATGTTAAGAGTGGTGTTCCACAGTGGTCAGTGTTGGGGCTGCTGCTGTTTTTAATATATGTAAATGATTTAGATAGGAATATAAGTAACAAGCTGGTTAAGTTTGCAGATGATACCAAGATAGGTGGATTAGCAGATAATTTGGAATCCATTATATCATTACAGAAGGACTTGAATAGCATACAGGCTTGGACAGATTTGTGGCAGATGAAATTTAATGTTAGTAAAGTATTACACATAGGAAGTACAAATGTTAAGTCTGAATACACAATGGGCAGTCGGGAAAATCGAGAGTACACCTTATGAGAAGAATTTAGGAGTCATAGTGGACTCCAAGCTATCAACTTCCTGACAGTGTTCAGAAGCCATTAAGAAGCTAAACAGAATGTTAGGTTATATAACACAATGTGTGTAGTAAAAGTCCAAGGAGGATCTGTTCAAGCTTTATAACGCACTGGTGAGGCCTCATCTGGACATAGCAGCACTAGAAAAGGTCCAGAGAAGAGTGATTAGGCTGATTCCAGGGCTACAGGGGTTGAATTATGAGGAAAGATTAAAAGAGCTGAGCCTTTACAGTTTAAGCAAAAGAAGATTAAGAGATGACATGATTGAAGTGTTTAAAATTATGAAGGGAATTAGTACAGTGGATCGGGACTGTTATTATAAACCAAGTAGTGTGGTAGACAGTAAGACTTTAGGGACTTTCAAAACTCAACTTCATGTTTTTTTGGAAGAAATAAATGGATAAGACTGGCAAGCTTTGTTGGGCTGAATTGCCTGTTCTCATCTAGATTGTTCTAATGTTCTAATATCATGTATACTTGTTATAAGATAAATATAGGATGTCGACAGCACCTGTATGTCTTGTAATATAAAACAAATGTGTGAGGTGTCTAAGGCTACAGAGAAGAACTGGCATTCTTACTAGATTGGAGTGTGTCGCTTTATCCAGCCGGGAAGCCATAATGGATGGACAGTGTAATGGAAGAAGCAACCCTGCTGGGATAGCTAATGATTCCCATCCCTGTCAGGGCAGTTGGAGAAAGTGAATGGACTGGGATGGTTAATCCCCCGACATGGGAGGGAACAGTGCTTCTCCAGTTGGCTCCCAGTTTGGACATCGGCAGGGTATCATGGGACCTGCAGACTTGAAGGGCATTCCTGTCGGGTTTCTCTGGGTGCCACCAGAGGGTGCTGCCAAAGGAAGTTCTCCCTATTTTGGGGAACATACGCCTGACCTGGAAGTATTTCCCACAAGCTACGCTGTAACATCCTAAGTACTCCCAGGTCTTGTATAAAAGGAGTCATCTCACAGTTCAAGGAATCAGAGTCAGGAGGCAGAGGATGAAGCTCACCTGGAGGAGTGGAAGGTGAGGAAGGAAGAGAAAGAATAAGCAATTGTGCTTGTGGGAGTGCTTACTGTGTGAAGGTATTTGTCAAAATACATTATTAATGAGACCCGGGACTTGTGTAGTTGTTGTTGTGTTTGGGGCTTGGAGGGCTCAGTGGTTCCCCCCTACAGGTCACAGAGTATATGTCAATAATTATTCTCACTTTTGTGATAATTTTGTTTGGGTTGTTGATTACAGCTGTTTCCTCACACATGTGTAAACATGGTGTGTTGGTGGTCACCAAAAAGGTGCACTAAGCAATAATCTGCTTTTTATGGGCTAAACATGTACTAGGTGCTAAAATCCATAAAAGGCTTTCTGCACAATACAGAGACAGCGTTTTACCATGGTGGAGTGTTTACCAATACATTGTGAAGTTAAACAATGGTCAAATGAGTGTTAAGCCACATCCAGATTCTCTACCAACGGCAGCACTGAGCGAGACTGTACTGTCATTCTCACGGACCAGCCCCTTGAACACTTTAGTGCTTACAAATAATTAAATAAATCTAAACTATAAACAAAATTCAACATCCTTACCTCAAAGCAGCTATAACAGAACTGAGGATGTGCCCAAATGCCCACATACTTTTTTATATGGAATATTCTATTCACACTGAGGGGTGCGGTTAGCTACCATTTAGCTTGGAATTGTGCTGTCTCTCAAAAAAAAAAAACCACACACAACGCTTCCTGGGCTGTTAACCCTCACAATCTATTTAATATGCACTTTTAATAAAATAATGTAAACCTTTGAATGACTGTACTGTAAAATATCCCCTGTTACATAATGCTAAATGATAAACATCTGGCAAAACCAATGGACCTTCAACAATAATGAGTCAAGTCAGAAATGTGCAAAATTAGCAAATCTGTAACTTGTAAACAGATTGCAGTTTTTTCAAACAATTATTATTTTTTTTATTGAAGTTCAGACAATCTCATCCTTATTCCTTTGTCATGCATTGTCATGGGCACAAAACTCAACGGGAAGGTTTCTAGTATAAGAGTCATAATAGCATGGAAGTATGTGACACAGCGTTATGTGATAAACTGAAGAAACAAAATTAATTTTAATGAAAACAGGAAGAAGAATGAGCATAATCTAATTTTAGATTCTATTAAAGCTGACTTAACCTTGAACGAGATGAACATAATGATAACTTTTTATGCTTTTATTTATAAAATGGTACAAAGGCTAGGGTTATATATAATACAGAATAAAACAAAATTGCAGTAAATTAGGAAACCATACAATAGTACAACTACAATACAGCAATTGCATGTTTTAAAGATTGATTTAATTTGTCATATCCTGCTCACTACTAAAATGATGGGAAGTGAGCTGATCAAAGCAATATCTATTTGGTAGATTTGGAAAGGAATGAAAAAACAAATCTCCCGGTATTGTCTACTGTCCCTTATGTTGAGACAGTTTTGCGAATTACAGCTTCACATACTGAAATTTCTGTAATCATAAGGTAGAGTTTTATATCACTGATGTGTGCAATGCCTTTAATGTTTGATTTGGCAATAGAATACATATGATGGTTTATTTTCCAAATTACATTCAACTAGTGACAGTTACCAGAAAAGAAGATAAAAGGACTCAATAAACCTTTCTTTATTCATTAAAGATTTATAGGGTCCTTATTATAACTTTTATGAAATTATTATTAAACAATGATTACATAGAAATAAATAATATCCAAAGCACAAGGGCCCAAAAGGTGCCTTCTTGACATACTGAACTATTAAAGATGTTTAAGATTAAACATGGTTTATCAAGGCTTATAGGATTAACAATTACTGCAACATTTATTTCTATAGCACATTTTCATACAAATGATGTAGCTCAGAGTGCTTTACAAGATGAAGAAAGAAAAAAGAAAAAATATAAACATTAGGCAATACTAATTAACAAAGAATAAAGTAAGGTCCAATGGCCAGGGAGGACAGAAAAAAAAACTCCAGAGGGCTGGAGGAAAAAACAAAATCTGCAGGGGTTCCAAGGCTATGAGACCACACAGCCTGCACTAGGCATTCTACCTAACATAAATGGCCTAAATCAGTCCTTGTGGTTTAAATTTTAAAATTAAAAAAATTTAATTTAATGTTTAATTTAAAATTTAATGTTTAAAGTTATGAATTAATACAGCAATAATGAAGGAAGAAGAGCTGTTTGATTAAAGTTGTGCCGTCTTGTCCAATCACAAAGCTGTTCGCTTTATAAAAGTTTAATTTTCCCAACCCAAAATATATTATTTGTTTAGGTTTTTTGGTTAGACAACTGTATGTTAACAATCATCATTAACAGACTTATGACTATCAACTCTTTTCTCTGGTCCTGTTCAGCATATATACATCGGACTTCCAATACAACTCGGAGTCCTGCCACATGCAAAAATTCGCTGATGACACTGCTGTCGTGGGCTGCATCAGGAGTGGTGAGGAGGAGGAGTATAGGAACCTAATCAAGGACTTTGTTAAATGGTGAGACTCAAACCACCTACAACTGAACACCAGCAAAACCAAAGAACTGATGGTGAATTTTAGGAGGCCCAGGCCCCAAACCTCCCCCCCCCCCCCCGGAACCCGTGATCATCAGAGGTGACTGTGTGCAGAGGGTGCAGACCTATAAATACCTGGGAGTGCAGCTGGATGATAAACTGGACTGGACTGCTAATACTGATGCTCTGTGCAAGAGAGGACAGAGCCGACTATACTTCCTTAGAAGGCTGGTGTCTTTCAACATCTGCAATAAGATGCTGCAGATGTTCTATCAGACGGCTGTGGCGAGAGCCCTCTCCTACGCGGTGGTGTGCTGGGAGGCAGCATAAAGAAGAGGGAAGCCTCACGCCTGGATAAACTGGTGAGGAAGGCAGGCTCTATTGTAGGCATGGAGCTGGACGGTAACATTATACAATGTTATTGACTATTATACCTGCCTCGCACTCTCCACCTTGCATTTTTTAACTTGTACTGTGTTTTTTTATCACTATTTAATTAATATTGTTTTTATCAGTATGCTGCTGCTGGAGTATGTGAATTTCCCCTTGGGGATTAATAAAGTATCTATCTATCCAGCTATCTGTTTGCAGCTGGAGATCCACAAAGGGAGAAAAAATGAATCAAGTATCATAAAGTAGTTTTTATTCCTGAGCTTTCAACCCCTGCCAGGGGTCTTCATCAGAGGATAATGCTTAGACTTACAAGAATCAAAGGCAATATACTGTATAGCAAAAATTATGTAGGTGGGGGAGGTGGCTGTCAGTGTGATCAGGAGGGGAGGAGGTATTGGGTGTAAAGTCTTGTTTATTATGAATATGTTCTTCTTAAGTTTGCATATGCTGGATTTATGTCCAAGTGTCTGTTGATGGGGTTCTCATTTGATAACCAAGATTCGGCCAGCTCTCTGGCACTTTTAATACTGGCCTCGAATTTTACTTGTACAATTTCCCAGTTAAATGTATGTCCTGTTGATTTAGTATACGTATAGATCAGTGATTGTGAGTCCTTTCTTCTGACGGCATTGCAATGTTCCTGTATACGTGTTGCGATTCTTTTTTGAAGTTTGTCCTATGTATACCGCTGAGCAAGAACTGCATGGAATGCTATAAACTGCATTTCGCGTTTCTGCTGTCAATTTCTTGTTTTTAGCATTAAAGAGGACCGTGCACAAATTGTTCGTGGGTTTGTGTGCTATTCTGACGCCTGACTTGGCCAGGATGCACGCTGCACCTTCAAACAACTTGTGGTGATAAGGGAGTGAGTGCCAGGTGGGGTGGGGGTTCTGATTCAAGACATTTGTTTGCTGAGTTTTTTGGCGTCTTCTGTGTAAGTTCCGATTAATGAATGTTTTTGAGTAACCGTTTGAAGTTACAATGGGTGTGGACTCTTCTGAATAGGGTTTTAACACAGCTCCATTTATGAGATACCGGGTGGTTGCTGGTGAAGTGTAATATCTTGTCTGCGTAGCATTCTTTGCGGTAAACACTTGTGGTCAGGGTGGCATCATTATTTCTTTCAATGTAGATGTCCAGGAAGCTGATGTGTCAGTTAATTTCTTTTTCCATTGTGAATTTGAATTGCAGGGAATATTGTGTTGATGTGGTTGTGTCGTCTACATAGCGTATCCAAATTTTGGGTGTGAACTGGGATACAGCCACGTTTTCAAATCGCTGCATTACCAGTTCCGCTAGAAGTCCTGATAATGAAAATCCCATTGGCATGCCTTCTTTTTGAGTGTAGTATTTGCCGTTGAAATGAAAGCGAGTTTTTTGGCAAAGTGATATTAGGTGCATTATGTTTTTAATGGACAGTTTGGTTCTTGTCTTTATGGTGTGGTTGCTTTCCAGTCTCATTAATAGTGTTTCTGTGGCCAGATGAATCGGAATCATGGTGTATAGCGACACACCGTCAAACGAGACCATGATCTTGTCCTCGGCGATGGATACAGTCCTCAGCAATGGATACATCTTTCAATCACTGTAATGCCAACTCAGCGCTGTTCACCGAATATTCCGAGTCATAAGTTAAATGTTTGAGTAACTGGAAAAGTCTTTTTGACAAGTTGTAAGAGCTCACGAATAAAAACTACTTTATGATACGTGATTCATTTTTTCTCTCTTTGTGGATCTCCAACTGCAAATATGCAAACCATATCAAAACAACAACAACAACATTTATTTATATAGCACATTTTCATACAAAAAGTAGCTCAAAGTGCTTTACATAATGAAGAAAAGAAAAATAACAGACAAAATACAAAATTAAAATAAGACAACATTAGTTAACATAGAAAAGGAGTAAGGTCCGATGGCCAGGGTGGACAGAAAAAACAAAAAAAAAAAAACTCCAGACGGCTGGAGAAAAAAATTAAATCTGCAGGGGTTCCAGGCCACAAGACCGCCCAGTCCCCTCTGGGCATTCTACCTAACATAAATGAAATAGTCCTCTTTGTAGTTAGGGTTCTCACAGAGTCAGTTGATGCTGATGGTCATACAGACTTCTGGCTTTTAATCCATCCATCATTGTTGGAACATCATGGTGCTTTGGGTAGATGGTGGTGGCGCAAGCCGGAAAAGGAAACAGAAGAGAGAGTAGGGGTTAGTACAGATTTTGAATGAATACTTATTATAATGAATTGGATATACAGAGTATCAGGATTAAATTACAGTGAAGTTATGAGAAGGCCATGTTAAAATAATGTGTTTTCAGTAGTTTTTTAAAGTGCTCCACTGTATTAGCCTGGCAAATTCCTACTGGCAGGCTATTCCAGATTTTGGGTGCATAACAGCAGAAGGCCGCCTCACCAGTTCTTTTAAGTTTTGCTCTTGGAATTCTAAGGAGACACTCATTTGAGGATCTGAGGTTACGATTTGGAATATAAGGTGTCAGACATTCCAATATATAAGATGGGGCGAGATTATTTAAGGCTTTATAAACCATAAGCAGAATTTTAAAGTCAATTCTGAATGACACAGGTAACCAGTGTAGTGACATCAAAACTGGAGAAATATGTTCGGATTTTCTTTTCCTAGTAAGGATTCTAGCAGCTGCATTCTGCACTAGTTGCAAACGATTGATGTCTTTTTTGGGTAGTCCTGAGAGGAGTGCGTTACAGTAATCTAGCCGACTGAAAACAAATGCGTGAACTAATTTCTCTGCATCTTTCGATGATATAAGAGGTCTAACTTTTGCTATGTTTCTTAGGTGAAAAAAAGCTGTCCTAGTGATCTGATTAATATGCGATTTAAAATTCAGATTACAATCAACGGTTACGCCTAAGCTTTTTACCTCCGTTTTGACTTTTAATCCTAATGCATCCAGTTTATTTCTAATAGCCTCATTGTATCCATTATTGCCAATCACTAAGATTTCGGTTTTCTCTTTATTTAATTTGAGAAAGTTACTATTCATCCATTCTGAGATACAGGTTAGACATTGTGTTAGCGAATCAAGAGATTCGGGGTCATCAGGTGCTATTGATAAACACAGCTGTGTGTCATCAGCATAGCTGTGGTAGCTCACGTTATGTCCCGAGGTAATCTGGCCTAATGGAAGCATGTAGATTGAGAAGAGCAGCGGACCCAGGATAGAGCCTTGTGGAACACCATATAGGATATCATGTGTCTTTGAATTATAATTACCACAACTAACAAAGAATTTTCTCCCTGCCAGGTAGGATTCAAACCAATTTAAGACACTGCCAGAGAGGCCCACCCATTGACTAAGGCGATTCTTAAGAGTATTATGATCAATGGTGTCAAATGTGGCACTCAGATCTAAGAGGATGAGAACAGATAAATGGCCTCTGTCTGCATTTACCCGCAAATCATTTACTACTTTAACGAGTGCAGTTTCTGTGCTGTGATTTGTTCTAAAATCTGACTGAAATTTATCAAGAATAGCATGTTTATTGAGGTGCTCATTTAACTGTATAATGACTGCCTTCTCTAGAATTTTACTTAAGAAAGGCAGGTTAGAGATGGGTCTATAATTTTCAAGAGCAGAGGGGTCAAGATTATTTTTCTTAAGTAGGGGTTTAACTACAGCAGTCTTAAGACAGTCTGGGAAGACCCCCGTATCTAAAGAAGAATTTACTATGTCAAGAACATTATCAATAAGCACGCCCGATACTTCTTTGAAAAAATTTGTTGGTATTGGGTCAAGGGCACAGGTGGAGGGTTTCATTTGAGAAATTATTTTATGTAAATCAGGTAAATCTATCCTAGTGAAAGAATTTAATTTGTTTATTATGGAGTACTGGGGTTTAGGAGGATCCTTAGTGTTGGGGAGATATACTATGTTATTTCTAATATCATTAATTTTTTGATTGAAAAATACAGCGATAGCCTCACAGGTTTTACTGGAAGTACTTAGGAGGCATTCCTTTGAGTTACCTGGGTTTAACA
This sequence comes from Erpetoichthys calabaricus, assembly GCF_900747795.2. Classification (NCBI taxonomy): domain Eukaryota; kingdom Metazoa; phylum Chordata; class Cladistia; order Polypteriformes; family Polypteridae; genus Erpetoichthys; species Erpetoichthys calabaricus. Next base: position 302,329,442 of record NC_041395.2, on the reverse strand, counting down.
GATGATCAATCGTCGAAAATAAGACTCTGGGATTACTAGCATTGTTATTTATAATCTTAGAGAAATAGCAGCGCCTCTCAAGACGGACTGTGTTATTGTATTCTGTTATTTTAACTTTTAATATTTCATAGTCAATAGTTCGTTTAGTTTTCCTCCATTTACACTCAGCTCTACGGCATGTTCTCTTTAAATCAGACACTCAGACCTTCTCTTCCTATCTATCTATCTTTGCACACAGAAAACATACTCATTTTATGCCAATATACTTTTCAAGAAAACTTGTACATTTATTAACATTGACATTAATTGGAATGCATGTAAATACGATGTTACACACGTGCGCATGGAAGGCTGTCTAAGGGGTTTATGAACTGCACTAAAGCCTTTTCTCCCTCTTCCACAGAGCACCAGAAAGGAAACCCAACTAGAACTCCACCCACTTCTGTTGCCAGACCACGCCCTCCTACACACCTTGTGAAGAACCCGCCTCTTCCTGCCCTGCACCCGCCAATTCAGTTACTGTTAGGCTCAGTCTTTTACCACTACACTATTTTTGTCTTAATTGATTTGCGGTATTGTTGCAATATAGAGGGTGGATCCCCCAAACCTTTCTATTTGTTTTTGTCTTCTTTACAACAGCTACAAATTTTTCACACAACCTGTGTCACTGAGCAATTGAAATGCTATCATGAAAAAGTCTCTGTACATTCCTTTTGGTGTGTAACCACATTGCTTAAGGTTTACATTACTTGGGAAACTGGTGTGAATTTAAAATTGTTGTGTTTGTCAACGGGCCATTAAATGGACATAATCAGTGTTCATAAGGCCAGAAGAAATCCACCTTAATAAAAGTGTCTGCCTGTGGGCTATGTCTCTGTCATCCCAAATGATGGCACATCACAAACATTTTTATAAAAAGCATTGCATTTAGACAGATAGATAGATAGAACTTTAGTTGCCCCAAGGGGAAATTCGGCTTTTTACAGAAGATTTTTAAATAAGTAAATACATAAATAGAGATCTAGAGATAGATAGATATACTGTTACACCCACACTATGATCTGAACACACACCAGAAAAACTAAAAAGGAAGAAAACTAAAATGAAAGCAAACTACTGACTTCACAGTCACTGTCACAGTGAGGCATTATGCAGACGTATTGCTGTTGGTAAAAAGAACCCCCCACCCAAGGTTGTTGTTTCCTGACACACTTCTGCTGAATGATTTGTTGGCTGAAAGTCCTCAGTGCTGTGTGTCATTGAGAGGATAATGCAGCATTGTTTATAATGGCACTCAGGTTTCTTTTAAGTCTGTCCTTTGCTACAACCACCAGGGGTTGCAGTGTGTATCCCATAACTAAGGTTGCTCTTTTAATTGTTGATTTGGTGGGCCTCTCTTGAAGTGATGTTACCAGCCCAGAAGAATTTGTCATTCCAAAAGATAGCAAATAACAAATCATGAACACAAACTGTTTTTATGAATCCCATACCAAATGGCATATACTGTAACAGAGACATACACATTGCATTGTGCACTGCAAAGATTTCAACCTAAGTAGACCATATTAGATAGTACCGTGTTTCCCCGAAAATAAGACCTGGCTGAGGCAGCGTGAGCTTGATGCTGTATACCGATAATTCTCTTTCCGATCAGCTGCTGTAGAGCTGTGATTCCACACTCAGATACAGTGATATAAATACTCTGAGTGGTGCAGTGAGAGTAATATGGAAAAAGATGATCCACTGTGGCAGCCCCTAACAGGAGCAGCTGAAAGAAGAAGAAGAAGAAGGTGCAGTGAGAGTAACAACACTAAAGAAGCTACGGTATTTGGAATAGTTTGGCCATTCCATGGATCATTATATTGTTACAGGTTAATTACAATAAGATGCCTTAAATTAATAAACAATATGTGGTTGTGGATCTAAAAAAGAAAGTGAAACCACACTTGAAAAAAACCACTGCTTTGACGCTGGGTGCCGCCAGTTTGAAATACCGAGCGGAGAACTTGCATACGCCAAGCATTTAGCTGGCGTGAAAATGTGTGTGGCTTTATGCCAAGTTTAGTTTTTATACATCGCGATGTGAGCGTGGAAACGGGCTTACGCGACATTTTTCTGTGTATGCACCGTTTATACATGAGGCCCCTGGATTTGGGCAATTTGTCTCATTCTTCCACGCAGATCCTCTCAAGCTCCATTAGATTGGATGAGAAGTGCCTGTAGACAGTCATCTTCAAGTTTCTCCACAAATGTTCTATGGGGATTAAGTCTGGGCTTTGGATGGGCCACTCAGAGACAGTCAGAGACTTGTCTTGAAGCCACTCTAGCATTGTCCTGAATATTTGCTTTGGGTCATTGTCATGCTAAAGGTAATCTGTCACCCCAGGCTGAAGTGATGTGCACTCTGGAGCAGATTTCTTCATGGACCTCTCTGTATTTGGCTGCATTCAGTCAGGAAGTTGCCCTGTCCTGAGTAGAAACCCCAAAACATGATGCTACCACCACCACGCTTCACTGTATTGATGGTATTAGGCAGGTGATGAGCAGTGCCTGGTCTTCACTAGACAAAGTTCTTGGAATTAAACCCAAAGAGTTCAACTTTTATCCCATCAGACCACAGAATCATTTTCCTCATGCTCTCAGAGTCCTTTAAATGCCGTTGGGAAAACTCCAAGCAGTATGTCATGTCCTATTTATGCAAGAGTTGCTTCCACCCACTATAAAACGTCTAACTGATGGAATGCTGCTGAGATGGTCTTCCTTCTGACAGGTATTTCCATCCCAACAGTGGACTTCTGAAGCTTATTGGGTTACTCAGTTTGGTTGGACGGCCAACCCTAGGAAGAGTTCTGGTGATTTTTAAACTTCTTCCACTTCAAAATTACTGAGGCCACTGTGCTCCTGGAAAGACACAAAGCTTTAGAAATAATTTTATTCCCTGAAACTTGCCTCACCACAATTAGATCATGGAAGTCTACAAAGAGTTCCTTGGATTGCTTGGCTTGGTTTTTGCCCTAACAAGTGAATTGTGGGACCTTCTTTTTAAAAGATTTCCAGTCAGTTCAGTTTGACTCCAAATTAAGCTCTGGACACATCTTAAGGATAACTGCAGCAAGCAGGATGCACCTGAGCACAATCTGGAGAGCCAAAGCAAGACGTCTGAATACGTACTGTATATAAATAAGAGATTTCACTTTTTGTTTTTCAATAAATTTGCAAATCTTTCTGAAAACATGTTTATCGTTATGGGTTATTGAGTGAACACTGATTGGAAAAAATGGCAAATTTATCCATTTAAAGTGAATTCTATAACACAATAGAGTGCAGAAAGTGAAGGGGTTTGAGTACTTTCTAAATCCACTGTACATATATGCTTACCTACAGTAAATCTATGTGCTTATTTTGTGATGTTTTAATTAAAAACAGGGGCTATTGATTAGGGTTGAAAATCATTCCAAAAAGAGAACTAAAGCAAAATAATCAGCATAGAAAGCCAATAGAACATTCACTGCCAATGGAGAATCATGCCTGCTGCAAATTAATGACACCTTCAGCACATTAAGATAATTTCAATCAGCAGTTGCAACTGTTTTCAACAGAAACCCTTTCTCCACTCTAATAAAGTAACCCTGAAGGAGTTATAATCCAAATTAAAAAACAGAGAGCCTCATCCACAAGTGGTGGTTTCCTTGGGGCACACATCTTCCACAGTATTCAGCCTAAACTCTTTCGAACCATATTCTTAAACATCTAATCCCCTTCTAGGTTTAAAGACCCTCTAATGTTTAAGCCTGCCACAGACATATAATTATTTTTCTCTGCTGGTGTTCCATTCATTTTGGTGATGCTACCTCGGAGATCTTTAATGGGGAGACAAACTTCCTGTTCCAGTTGGTTTCATGGCTGCTTTTCTTGGGCATTTGCAAATGCAATAATACTTAGGCGTGAGTTTATTGTGAACAAGTTCTGTTGGCCATATATTGTACAGTAATAATTTCAGGAAAATACAAATAAAATAAACTTCTAATATAGCATAAAAATAGATATTTAGCCAAAAAATAAACATTTAGCTAGATGTGCCCAAACTACAAACATTCAGGAATTTATTTTAAATAATGCTGTATCATTTTAAACACATTTTAAATATTTATTTTTATAGCAGTTTGCTCAGCACTTTCCATTTTGAAGTGGCTAATGCTGGACTGCTAATGGGAACTCTGGGAGTTAATGCACCCTAAGGACAGAAACATTGACTAGATATTAAAGTGTGTAGGGGGGAGTAATCTAGTATAAAAAATCCTATATGATCAGTATAAAGCAGAGAAACTAATTACACTATTACTGCAAATTGCCTTCCACCATCATTAGCGCAGACACTGAACATTTGCTAGTTTGTGCGACTTTAATGTCTGCACTTTATGCCATTTGTAAAATAAGACTGATCATAGTTTCGGCCAGATCAGCATGTTTTGAAAATGTAAGAAATCTAAAGTTATGGAATCATGTTTTCTATAAATGTAAGACGTGTTTTGATTGTAGTTAAAAGCCCTGCAGCTACACTATGTGCTATAGCTATGCATTACCAAATTCATATACTACTTCACCTCACCCCACTGACTAAGAACATTCTTCTCATGGTTCACGGAGTCACATCTTTTTTGTTCATGTAAACTTTTGCCGTATAGAAAGATGGGAGTAAAATGCAAAGATCTGTTACAGCAAGGCAGATAATTGGAAACAAGGGACTCGATTTCTAACATGCTATTTCAGTACAAGTCGGACACACATCAGTTGGCACTGTGCAGTTCAATAGCTAACTGAGGAAGAAAGTGCAGTGTGTCTGTCTTTATTTTTTTAAAGTTAACCTTTTCTTGGTCTTCTGCTTTTTCTTTATGTTTTAACTTCTAAAAACAAAAAAGAATCAAAGAACAAAATCACTGAATCAACAATTTTGATTGGCAATAGTAAAAAATCAAATCAGCTATTCTACAACGTGTTCAGTAGCTTGGATGAGCAAACTTCAACATGAGCAAATTAAAGAAAAGAGCGAGTGAAGCTGATCTTTTTAAAAAATTGCATTTACAATACAATTTGGCTTAAAAGAACTTAAAGGCAAATCTTAAAAAAACAGGATTGCACATGTTTATTGTTTTCATTTTTGCTTATACATTAATCTTTTCAAAGTGCTTACATCTCTAACTATTTCTTAGGGTTGCAACACAAGAAAATTTAAAAAGTAAATATAGCTCAACATGTGTTGGAATTCATTTAGAGCACTTTTTTGCAGTTGTAATCACCAAACTATACCAAAGATCCAAGTGAGATTCAAAAGAAGCTGTAAAAGGGGAACAATATTGGTGCATGCCAGGGTCAGAGTTTTGAGTGATTCATGTTTTCTCACCACCTTTGCTATTTGTTTTGTACTTTTTATTTGGTGAAATTTCTTTTTTTTTTTCTCCATGTTGTGTATTAGTACTTTTAGAGTCACTAAGGATGGTGCTTTGCCATTCTGGTACATCTGTGCTATACCTGTGAACATGTGAGATATCACAAATGGGGCACACTGGCAAATGACTGCTGTTACTTTGTTTCATGAGAGTAAAATGGGATGTGCTGCTCCTCACAATACCAACTAAGGAATTGAAATATTGATTTAGGAAAAAAACTATAATTTCAATTAAAACAAAATATTCTTTTCATTGAGGTTTTTAGCATTGGGGACTTGGAGCTCTGGATTGAATAGAAGCTCTAGTAAAATTATGTAGGAAATCTTTTATATTATTTTTTTAATATGCTATCTGGTTTGTGTTTTGGAGCAGTTGATGTTTTCTTGCCCACCTATAATTCTCAATCGAGCAGCAGCTGCACTATTTCAGTCCAATCATCTTTCTCTGACAAACAAGTGTTCATCCTGATGTGCACTGTCATCCAACAAGCGATAGGAGGTGATTTTCTTGCCCAATCTGTCAATGAATTGTTACCCTTTTCACAAAAATGTAAGTTCTGAGCTTCTATTCTATTCTGAATTTCTATTCTAGTAAAATGGACCATTTAGGTTTATAACACCTTGAAATATCATTTGAATATCTGGTTCTGAACTGTTTCTGAGTTCTGCCTTTTGCCTTGGACCAGTTATTGAAGAATTTTTTGTCTGTTGAAAGATTTTTGGTTAGGATGCCATGCTTTTCTCCCCACAATTTTCTGCAGTTTATCATAATTTATCTCTGCCACTAATGGTACATTACCCCTAGAATTCCTGAAGCCTACAAAAAAACTCGTAATCCCGGGCCACCTTAAATTCTTTTGCACCTCTCCATTAGCATCTTTTGTTTTGTAAATGTGTCGATGAGCACAAGCTGCAAGTAGCCTGCTATCCCATCCCCACCACCGCCGCAGCTCAACTCGGGCAAAAAGTTCTCCCAGCTTGTTTATATAGGTGTGAGGTGCCTGGAGTTGTAAAGGGTAAATTATATATGCATTTTATGTGTGTTCCATGTCTACAACAATCTATGTAAATAGATTTAATTACAGTTTTAATTACAAAATCAGATTTTACCAAACTAAAATGGAACAAATCCCATAAGAAAGTGCATATAAGACATGAAAAAATTATTAATATTAAAACTAACCACAAGCATAACAAATGTAATTGAACTGCTTCTATTCACCCCTGCTCAGTGTTGTACTCCTCCAAGCTCAGATTCTCAGCGCTTCTCGGACTCGTGTGTTTGTGTTAATGAACATCTTACTTGGGTATTGACTAGGATTTGCCGTTGCTACTCTGAGGAAATGCCTACTTATTCATATATTTGTAGTAACCTCAATCTTTCCAGACCAAATTCCTGTTATGAATTGGTTTCTATGTTTATTTTTTAAAGCTTTCTCTGTATCGTTTGCTGAGATCTGGCACTCGTGTTGGGGGATTTGGGGTTGTTGATATTGATTCTGACATTAACTTTGGAAATCCCCATTTATTTTTGTTGTTATTCATTATTCTTGTGCGCCATTTTGGAATCTTAAGATCACTGCCGTTTTTGTCTCCCATCATTATGGCTCCGCATTGTCCAGGGTGTTACCTTAGAGGTCATGACCTTTTGATCATGACACAACAGGTTCAGATTTTGACTAAGTGTTCACTTCCTGAAGTGAGCTTTGAAAAACAAACCACTTTTTTGATGGTACTTTTTGCGACCTTCATTTTGCAATAGAAATATTAAATTTGACTTTTCCCTCTCATTTTGGTTTTGATGCTTGTATAATTAAAGTTTGATCTTTGCCTGCTTAATAAACATGTGTCTGCTGCTTCACACAAAAAATCCCTTTCAGCTTGCTAACTTAACAATCCCATCTCTTTTTGCACAGAAAACCACAGACACATGGAATAAATTACCAAGCAGTGTGGTAAAGAACAGGAATTTAGAGATCTTCAAAACTCAACTTCATGTTATTTTGGAGAAATGAGGTGGATAAGATTGGGGAGCTTTTTGGGTTGAATAGTCTGTTCTTATCAAAATCTGTGTGTTATTCTTAAAGTTTGCTAATTTCAGATTCAACTTCCCAGTGTCCTCGAATGGATTTAATTCCTTTCCTACCAAGTGTGGTTTCTATTCTGTAAGATTTATACCAGAAGCTCAATATAAAATGCTAGCTTTGTTATGAGCAGGAATCCTAATACCAACATTGAGTGTTCACTTTGTTAAGTCTGCCTTCACTTCTGATGTCACTGACCACTCAAGCAGAGACAGCATAATTTATAAAGACAATGCTATTTAAAGCGTGTAGGCAGAACTGGCCTGTCTTAGGTTCAGTGGGAGAATGGGCAATATTAAATATTTAAGCAGCTTTGAATGTAGCAACCAAGGCAGCAAGTAATTATAATATGATATTGGAGAATGTGCATTTGTTTATTTGAAGTGTTCATTTTATATTAACTTTGGTCATATATTAATGTGAACGTCCATGTGTTTTTTTAATAAGAAATATAGAGGCAGGACATGGCAGTTCATTTACTTGTGCTTTTGTTTCTTAGCATTTCAGGTATGTTTGCTTTCTTGTGTAAATACAACGTATTGTGTGTTATGTTAAGTTATGCTGTTAATGCTACATAAAAAGAGACGCTGAGTTGTATATCATATCTAATGTTCAGTGCGTGTAACTGAGAGCAGGACGTTTATGAATAGGATGCGGAAGTTCATTTACTTGTGCTTTTATTTGTTAACATTTCAGCCTAACTGTTAAAAAATGTTTGCAGACAACAGACCTGAGTGTCTGTGCTTTACTCCTTTTTCATGACGGTTCCATAATACGTCCAATGCACATCACAATGAAGAAGCTAAAGACATTATCCAGAGTCAAACCCAGAGTGAAGTGGTACAGTGGCTACAATATACACCAGTTACACCAGTGTGTAGTCCAGGGTACACCTATTCCAAAACTATTGCTGCTTTAGCGTTGTTACTCTCACTGCACCTTCTTCTTATTTCATCTGCTCCTGTTAGGAGTTGCCACAGCGGATCATCTTTCTCCATATTATTCTCACGCCACCACTCGGAGTATTTATATCACTGTATTCTGAGTGTGGAATCACAGCTCTACAGCAGCTGATCGGAAAGAAAATTATCGGTACACAGCATCATGCACACGTTGCCTCAGCCATGCTGCCTATTTGAACTGCTTGCATACGGCAAACGCTTCAGAGCCTTTCCTGTATGGACCTTGTGGTTCAGAAACAGTTTCATCCCAAGAACTATAAACGCACTCAATCAGTCCATCAAGTGCTCCTTGTAGAACTGTTTGTACTCACAAGTACAATTACCTCACTGTAAACTTGCGATACAGTTATAATATTGCACAATGTGCGCCACTTTATAAAGCGCGTATTTCCATATGATGATGATATTTTTCAGATGAAATGCAGCAAAATATGTTTATTATATTTTGCAGATAAAACTTTAACTTCATTTAAATAATCTATATTGTTAATAATTAAAAATGTGAGGACACGGTGTCGCAACGCTAGCAAGGAGCTGGTGCCCCGTTCAGGGATTGTTCCTCCCTCGCTCTGTATGCTTACAAACATTTCTGCTTTTGTCCGTACGCCATGTTATAGTGTGAATTCTACGCACAGCGTTATGCATGAGGCCCAAGGCCTTTACACTAAAGCACTCAAAATGCAAAAAATATTTAATCAATGGATACCAAACAGTAATTGTGTCCTTTATTTTAAAGTCTCGAACTGGGAAAATTAAGTAAAAAAAAAAAAAAACCTCATATACCTATTGAATCGGACACAGTGATGAGGATTATTGTTTAACTGCATGCATTCCCAATAACCTGTGATATGGATGTTACCAATGTGGCTGTCTTTTAGCTGAAAAAAAAAACTGGTTCAGGCTCTGTGACTGAAGTTTAATATGTCCCATAAAACATAACTAGGATTAATGGAGCCACATTGCAGTTGCAGTTTATAGCCAGGGGATTTCAAACTCTAGCCAAACTGAAAAGACTTGAGATTGTGAACTGCAGGAAAGCTAACATCTCTATGTCAATTCTTTGCAACCTTTGGAGCGCAAAAAAATGCAGGAAAGTGGAAATCAAGAAGTAAACCCAACACCGACTCTGCATCGAAATTTGGAATAGCCTAGAGAGAACATGAATCTGTTTAGATGTTAGATGTGTAATGTGCCGTGCACTTGCCTAACACTCCTCTAATAGAATTATATTTCTTCCACTGAAAGCAGCATTTAGCCAAGAGACAAATAGAAGGAGTCTCTTTGAAACAGAAATAAACCTGTTGAAAATCAGCTAGGGATGAAATCTAAATACTTTTGAATGAATTTATTAGGTTGTTAACCGAGTAAATGATGAACAAGGGACAAGATACTTTGATTATATTTATCTGTTATAAGTGCTGTTAACGTCAGAAAGGTACATTCATGCATTTGCCGGCACTATTGAACAAATTCAAGTGAATTTTCACTTGCTTTGGTAAATTGGGTTTTGTTTTTTGCCATTTTGTATTATAGTTAGCAGCAGTGGCTGCTGATGAAAAAAAATTGGGTGGCAGTGCAGTCTTTGGGGGGACAAATTGTAGCAGCACTTATCTATTATATAGTGCCTATCACATCTATCTATCTATCTATCTATCTGGTCATTCCAAATGTTCTTGTGGTCCTCATCACAGTGTCAATACACATCTTGGCCTGTCCAGTACCAGCTCCACAGATCAAACTCAGGCTGAAATGTTTTATATTGTCCAAAATGTTTCCAGGGCATGATCCAACCTGTGAACGTTGCAATCAAGTTCCAGCCTCACTGGGTCACATGTTTTGGGCATGTACCAAATTAACATCATTCTGGACAAAAATCTTTAAATGCCTTTCAGACAGCCTTGGTGTCACAATCCCTCCTAACCCATTAACAGCTGTGTTTGGTGGACTCCCAGATGGGCTTAAAGTGGAGAGGGAAAAACAAACTATGATTGCCTTTACTACACTATTGGCACATAGACTTATCTTGCTCAACTGGAAGAATCCTGACTCTCCTCTGTTAAGTCAGTGGGTAACTGGTGTTATCTTCTATTTGAAACTGGAAAAAATCAAATTCGCAATTAGAGGATCAGTGCAGAACTTTTTCAAAACCTGGCAGGATATATTCAGTAACATTTTGGAATAAAAATTGAAAGCATAAGGAAGCAGATTCTCTCCCCCATTTCTTTTTCTTCTCCATTTATCTTTATATACTTATTAATTTATCTATTTACTTATTTTTACCAGCTTTAAGTTTTTCTCTGCTGGCCATGCTATCTTTCTCAGGGGTGGGGGTTGATTTGTTTTCAATCCTATTTTTGTAAAAATTGATCTATTTGTATGGAATGTTGTGTGATTACAATAAAATCAATATAAAACATTTTTTTTATAATTTTATCCTTTTCACAATGCTGTCCAATCTGATGCCAGCTTTCCCATTTCTGCTGTGCTCCAAAACTTCAGTCCGTGACAACCACCGTCCCTTTATTCTTCCAAAAACGTACTCTATAGATGTGGAAAGGAACAGGTTCACCTGCACCCAAAATTTTATACTACACCTGTTTCTAAATAGTCTAATCCTCTGCCAACTTGAACAGCTCTCCATTCTGCCAAAACCCACAGTATAATATCCACACCCACAGCCCCTAATCTTCCAATCACTTGCACATCCATCTGTCCTATACCACATCTGTAGCATAAGTCAAATCCAAATCTTTTTCTGCCTCTGCTAAAACAGAGTGCCAGTCCTTTTCCATTTTCACTGTATTCCATAAATCCACATCATACAATCACTACTCCTCTGATTTTTCTCAAGTCTTGCATCCCAGTTTATCATTTACCACACCCACAGAGTAATTTCCCACCCTAACTTTATTCTACACTTGCTGCCAGTCTGCACAGTTCTATGTAAGTTTTCCAGGCTTACCTCACCTGGGCACAAATTCACATTGTAAAATCCACAGACCCTCACATCTTAAAACATAACTTGATACCTCTGCTCTATTTCACTTCGAGTACCTCCACAGTCACTTAGTCAGAAGTTGCTGGTACTTGCACAGTCTAATCTGAATTCACTCCCTTGCCTCCATGAACTTGTTACAGGTTTGAAGCTTCACAACAACAAAGGAAACTCATACTGCGTGAGATCACTCAGACCTCTCACCATATCTCTTTCTCTCACCATGATCTTCTGAAACTGACTTCTCAATTGACGTCCAAAACCGATTTTCCCCTAGTTTCATTACCACGCTTAATTTATCCTCCGCAGTGCAGGCCTTGCCCCCAACTAACTTCCATTTCAACTAACGAGGTGCAGCTACGCTGATCACTCAATTACATGTGTCTGGTATTTAGCTGATTCCACCATCAGCCACACGGTCTCAGCCTGTCTTTCTACCCACACAGGGCAGCACCGCATTTTAGCTCTGCACTTGCCATTTCTTAAAACAGCCCCGTGACACAGAGTGCCAAACCCTTCAACAACACCAAAGTCACTAACTACTTTTTTAAAGGTTTCTCCCTTGTCCAACCTTTTCATAGGTTCCAGTTTCACTTGTAAGAATGCTACAGTACACTTCCTTTTCCTGCTCATTGTAGAGCATTTGTACATGGTCAGCGCTGGTGACAAAATGATAATAGCCGAGAAGTGCAGTTGGGGAGGGGTGAGTGAGTTACGCCCACATTCCCACAGTCACCAGCTCCTTAACCACTTGCTTGGTACAGTAGAGATTAAAAGTATGGTATTTAGGCGCTCGGTTCAGTATTCACAACAAAGCTTTTGTGAGTTACAGTATAAGAAAACTAGTGTAAGGTATTGTTTCTCATCCAAGATGAGGTGCCTGTCCATCCATTATGGCATCTATGTTAGATTATCGGATACTAATATACCCTTAATAATAATGAAGTCTAAAGGCTTAGTTTTCTCCCTATAAAGATAAAGAATGGAGGAAGGAGATGAAAATAACAAGATTAATTTTGGTTACATTAGGTTTCAGTTGGATGCAGAACATCACAGCAATCTATTGTGTGCAGTAAGCACAGGTCAGCCAAGTCACAGAGCTAAATTTAATCTATAGCATCCCGTCAGTACAAATGAGCTCCTTCTCCTGAATCATTACTTGAAAATGACTTGCTGCCACAAAACAAGCCTGTTAGCAGGCATTGCTGGAAACAACATAAACAAGGCAGGGAGCGCTAATCCTGCAATGTTATTCCCTTGATATTTTGATAAAAATAAAAAGTTTCTGTTTGAAAAGTATTCCAATGCTAGAGTGTTCCTGATTATGCTGTATCGTGTAGAGAATATAACATTTTTAAGCATTAGTCACCCACAGATGTAGTCAATAACTTACTGTAAATAGTATTTAGTACAATCTGAGAACATCTAGATACAATGTTGGAGGAATTTTTACTCTTTGAAGTGGTTATTGTCATACTTTTGTGTTATATATTGTAGAATCACATAATTAGGTAGAGCTTGAGTAGGAGCTTCATTGGGGTTGAAGTGCATGCTATTGTTTTTTTTCATATTAAATAAATCATTTTAGTCAAAGTGGTGTGAGAAAGTGTCAATGGCACTGTTGGGAGCTGCATCAGCATACAAATTGCAAGCTAAACACAAAAAGCAAAGAGGACTAAAGAAGAGAATTTGCCTTTTGGGACTTCATTACAGAATTACCTTGACTTCACTCAATCATATTTTCTATAATGCCTCTGTTAGTACAAAGTTATCAAAACAGTATAATCAAAGGCAAAAGAATAAAGAACATGGCACTTAATTGTAAGTGCATACTCAGACAGGGCAATTGAAAGCATTAATTCACTGTATGTACTCTAATAAAGACAACGTCAAGAGTTAGACACTACAATAGGAAATAAAGAATAATAAGATTGTAGTGTATTATAACCACATACATATCCACACATCAAAAAATTAGTGTTCAAGTCTTCTAAAGCCCATATAAACCTTGTAGACTCTAACCAAATCTGAACCTGAGAACCAAATACCAAAAATACCAAGATGTACTGTATATATGACAACACAACATCTGAGTGGGCCACTTTAGAGTCACCAGCTATCTGAAGGAAAACTCAGATGGTTAAAGGTGCAAATACTACACTTACAATGACTGGGCTGGGATTTGAACCTGGAGCTGCAGCTCTAATGAAAGCACCCCTTTCCCACTCTTTTCATTCATTCATTTTCCACCGCTTATCCGAAACCTGCATTTAGGCCCTCCAACCTGCATGGAAAAACCTGGGTGTTGGTGGCAGAATTGGCATACCAGCCACCATAAAAAACCTCACATTGGTTCCATTCTGTCTGAACTAGTGTGGTGCTGAGGTGTCACCCGTTGCATGACTGCACTCGGGTCCTAATCTGGGATCCTGAGGTGGTTTATCATGTAGTGGGTGCGGCAATGCGCTGTATCAGTGCATAGCTCCTAACCTACCCAAAACCGGGTCATGGGGGCAACAGTTTTAGCTGAGAAGTCCTTATGTCCCTTTCCTCAGCCACACTTGCCAACTCATATTCTCAGATCCCAAGGTATTCCCAGGTAATCGGAGAGATATAATCCTTCCAGTGGCCTTCCCCAGGGGTCTCCTCCCACCTGGATGTGCCTGTAATTTCTCCACAGGGAGGCATCCTGGAAGCATCCATATCAGATGCCGAACCACGATGCAGAGGAGGGTAAGCGGCTCTCCCAGATGTCTGTGCTTCTCACCCTACCTCTAAGAGACAGCCCAGCCACCCTGTGGAGAAAGCTCATTTTGGTCCAGTGATCTCATTCTTTTCCGTCATTGCCCAAAGCTCATGAGGTTAGGGTTGTACTGTATATAGACTGAGGTCCTTCTTCACCACTACGGATCAGTAAAGCAACCACATAACCATCTTCACCGTCACAATTTGTCTGTTGATCCTACCATTCCTTTTCCTCTCACTTGTGAACAAGACCCCGAGGTACTTAAACTCCTCCATTTGAGGCACTTGAGTCCACTTTTTTCCTATGATTTTCCTCTCTACAATTTTATAAAATAACATTCTCAAATCCGTTTATCCAGTTCTAGGTTTCAGGTTGCCAAAGTCTACTCCGGTAACATTGGCCTCAAGGTAGGAACATACCCTGTCCACTGCTGTACCCATTCACACAAACACACACACTCTTGCATTCATAAAGGGACCAAATTAATTAAACCAGTAATTCTAATCTGACTGTTTTAATGAAAGCGCATAGTCTACTTTAATATACTAAATATGTAGGATGGTAATGCTAATCACTGCACAAGCATGTTGGCCTAAAATTTCTATTTCATTTTATTCTGCTATCGGTCCATCCATTGTAATGGATGGCATGCAGAGAGTGGCATCCCTGTATGTATGGCAGTATGTATGTGGTATCCTGGCAGGGTTTGGAAAAAAGAACAGTACTCAGCCTGAAGTCCAGGGTTATGGATGGCTAGGAGGAGACATTGTGTCCGAGCTACATGATCCGCCGACATGCTATGGACTGCAGGCATCCAGACATCCCTACTTTGTGGGGCTTCCATGTGCTTCTTACAGCCCATGTCGTAACACCAGCAGTACTTCTGGGTCTAAGATAAAAGCAGCCACACTGCCTTCACCTACCAGGTGAATTGGTGTTGAGTAGAAGATGGGCAAAGCTTTCCTGGATTATTGGAAGGAGAAAGAAAAGAGAAGGAGAAGAATGCTTGTGTTAATTTTACTTTCAAAGCCCTTTGTAAGGTATTTGTGTTAATAACGCATTTATTTGAACCCGGAACTTGTTTCTGTGCAGTAGCGTCTGGGGTTTAGTGTGTGGTGGTGTTCCCTACTCATCACACCATCCATTCTCCAAAACAGACAATATCCCAGCAAGCATCAGGTGCAAGGCAGGAACAATCAATGGACGGACCACCAGCCCATCTCAGAGTAAACACACACACACAAACACACATCAGGTCTATTTTATTCTATTGTTTTTTTTTCTTTTCTATACATCTATTGAGTTTTTTTTAATCTGATTTACTGGTGGTGGGTTACAGGATCTATACTAGCACAACTGGACACTGTTTTTGGATACCAGGATAGGAACGACCAATATTATATTATAAAAAAGCCTTATATAAAATTCTCAAACAAACATAATCTTTGGACCATTAGGGGCAAGAGTCTGTCTTAGGAACATCAAGCTCAAGCCAGAGAGTCAACATTGTCCATTGCAGGAACCCCTCACACACACACATACACACACTGATAAAATTTACAGTTGCCAATTAGCCTAACATGCACATGTTTAGGAAAACCAGAGTACCTGGGAAAACCTTGGGAGAACATGCAAACTGCACACAATCAGCATCGATCACTACTTACTGAATTCAGTGCCTCTAAAAAGTATTCACTCCCTTGGATGTTTTCACATTTTATTTTTATTTCATATTGAATCACAATGTTTTTTCTGTCACCAGGAAAACACCCTTTAAAGTCAAAATGAAAACAGATCATTGCAGAGTCTAAATTAATTACAAATATAAAGCACAAAATAAATGATCACATACGTATTCATACCCTTCCCAATTTTTCCCATTCTTTATTGCAAAACTCCTCAGGTTCTGTCAGGTTGCTTGGAGATTGTGAGCAAACAGCCATTGTCAAGTTCAGCTACAAATTCTCAACTGGGTTGAGATCTGGACTCTGACTCGGCCACTCCAGGACATTAACATTGTTGTTTTTAAGCCATTCCTGTGTAACTTTGGCTTTCTGCTTCTGCAAACTGCATCAGGTTTTTCTTACTGTATTTTACTGCATTTGTATCCCTTCTGTCTTTGCAAGACCTCCTTGGCCTACTGAAAAGAAGAATCTCCACAGTATGATACTGTCACCACCATGCTTCACGGTGTAGATTGTATGTTTTTAATTATATGCAGTTTTCAAACATGGCTTTTAGTCTGATGGCTAGCTAGACCATAACATGTTCTTCCAGCAGACTTCACAGTCTCCCATGTGCCTTCTGGCAAACTCTAGCTGAGCTGTCATGTGCATTTTTGTAACAGTGACTTTCTTTGTCACAATGCCGTAAACTGCATTTAGTAAAGTACCCGAGTAACATGTTTTGTCTGCACAATCTCTTGATTCGGAGCCATTGCAGCTTCAGAGTTCTCATTGGTCTCTCGGAGACCTCCTTCACTAGTCTTCTTGCAAAATCACTCAGTTTTGTAGGTGGCCTGCTCTAGGTAGATTTACAGCTGTGCCACACATTCCATTTCTTAATGATCGATTTAACAGGACTCCAAGGATGTTCAGTGACTTGGATATTTTCCTGTCTTCTTCGCCTGACTTTTGTTTTTTAATCAGCTTTTCAAGGGGTTGCTTGGAGTGTTCTTTTGTCTCCATGTTGCCGTTTAGGCCACCATACTTACTCAAAACAAGTTGGACGTTGGTTTTTCTTGGTAGAGTAATATATTACTCTACTTTCCCCTTTTGTATTTTTAATGTGTAGCCTTTGTCAGAATGCCTCAAATCTCACAGACTTACCACTGTTTATACTGCAAGGTATTGTACCATATAACTTCTCCCCACCTTCCCTTCTACATCTATAACATCAGGCAATTAGGTGTAGTAAAAGACAAACAGGAGTTAAGTTACAATTTAACACTAGAATTACAAGAGCCTACGAGTAAACTCGTAAATCCGGCCCACCTTAAATCCTTTCTCACCTCTCCGTCAGCGTCTTTTGTCCTGTAGATGTGTCGATAAGCAGCAAGCAGCCTGGTATCCCATCCCCCCGCCCACCGCCGCAGTTCAATTCGCAAAGAAGTTTCTCAGTGCTCAGTGTTTATCTTTGAGTGAAGTGCTGGAGCTTCACTCCAGGGTAAAAAAGTACATCGTCATTTGGAATACATACATTTCATGTGTGTTCCATGTCAACAACAATCTATGTAAAAACGCCGTTAACACAGAAACATTTTTCATGTATTAGTAATAATGGACAAAATTTAGACATGAAATGTATAATGTGTGAAGCCTGAAATACAAATATGAAATAAACACTTTCACAAAAGTTACAAGTATAACAAAACAAGTGTACTTTTATTCAAGAATTTAACTGAAGAAAAAAGAAAGCAGTTTACAGTAGGCGGTTGATACTACAGCTTGCGTGGTGCAATGGTAAGAACTGCTGCCTTCCAATCAAGAAGTTGTGGTTTCGATATCAGCTGCTTCCCAAATTTAACATTTTGAGTAGTGAGCTGCTCTTATTGTTAATATCATAGAATAAAAACATTCATTTGATTTGCGTCTGTAAATTTATAGTACTTGTCAAAGTTAGCATTTTTTTTTTCCGTTTTATTCACTCACTCACATTCAAGCTCCCACACACACCCCGATCTGATGCCGTTTTCAGATAAAGACCTGGTACAACAAACAAACTTGTTTTGTTATATCCCTTCTTTATTTGAAAACCGTGTCAGATCTTGTGCACGAACGAGACTGGGAAAACTGTGAACATGGATGTGAGTGGTGTGCGTGACTGAGAATGACTGTGGATGTGACTTTTTTCAATTCAGTTTTATTCTTGAGTGTTCCTGCTCATGCTGAATAAGTATGCACCTTCTGATCCATGATGTCATAGCCGCACTGACAAAAAAAGAGAGACTTAGGTATATATGACATTTGGAATAATTTATTTTATGACCTGTATTGCACATTTCGGAAAACATTGTTGCACTAATGCAGCATTATATTCATTTGCATACCTTCATGGGGTTGTAGTCAGTGACTGTGTTTATTTGTTTTTTTCCCCCCTATCTTGGCCAGTGTCCACATGTTGCTGTATGGTGGTATTTCTTTTGAACTCCAGGAGCTGCAGAGGACAGAATAGTACAGAGAGGTCAGTTCCACCCTATATTCAATCTTCAGATTCAAATGTTCATACAGTTCACACACACTCAAGGACCGTCCTTTCTACATTTATGGTATGTGTTGTAATAAACAGACAACAAAAGCATAAAGGTTTGGGGGTTTCTGGCCCCATATACTGTACAGTTTGCAATAATTTTTTCTCCAAGGTCAGTGATTTAGCATAAAGCATACAACAGACAGCGTGCATATGATGAGGGGTAACATTTATGGGGTGGGACTGGAAATTGATGAATAGAATGCTGGGAAGGAACCGAGGTGCTGTATGGGAGCCATGATGTCATCTAAGGTGGACCAGGGGAAATGGCGGAATGCGGAAGTGGTATATTACGCTGCTCACTGGGTCTTTACGCGTGCGTGACAGTGTATAAGGTGTGAAGCCTGAAGTCCAAATATCAAATAAACACTTTCACAAAAGGTACAAGTATAACAAAACAAAAAAGAAAAAAATGAAAAAAGAAAGTAGGTTACGGTTGGCAGTTGATACTACAGCTTGTGTGGGGCAATGCTAAGAACTGCTGACTCCTAATCAAGACCTTCTGGGTTCGATGCTGGCAGCTTCTCAAGTTTACCATTTTGAGTAGAGAGCTGATCTTATTGTTAATGTTATACAATAAAAACATACATTTGATTTGTGTCTGTAACAGCCGGTGTAAATTCATAGTACTTGTCAAAGATAGCATTTTTTTTTCAGTTTTATTCTCTCACTCACGTTCACACTCCCACAACACCCCCCTCCCCCCTCCCCCCCCCCCCCCCCCCCCAAACTCCCAATCTGATGCTGTTTTCATATAAAGACATGTACTTGACTGGGAATAATTGTGATGATTTTATATAGCACGGGACCGACCACTCTGTACTATTCTGTCCTCTGAATCTTCTGGAGTTTGTTTGTTATACCACGCCTTTATCAGCTGTAAATTTATGGTATTTCTAAAAGTTAGCTTTTTTTCAGTTTTATTCTCTCAGTCACGTTCACGCTCTTTCGCCAAACCCTCCCCCCCGATCTGATTCTAACTAACAGCGCCAGTATAAATTCAAACCTGATCTGACGCTGTTCATTTTCAAATACTAGTACATTAGTGCGATGATGTTTTCTGATTGGTACTATTCAGGTCATAAAATGATTTCTTCAAAATGTCACATATATTTGTCTCTTTCTTTTTTTTCCGGTGCTGCGTTGACATTGTGCACCAGAAGGTGTGAGCTTATTCAGTGCGGCAGGAGCATACAGGTGGCCGGTTGCTTGTACTATAACACGCTTGACTTGCCGGCGATCAACGCACATGTACTGTACAAGGCATGCAGGAGGGCCACTGAGAAACGAAGAGTGTTCTTGGCTCACCTTGCAGAGGAACTTCGTCGTTGCTTCTTACAAGAAAAGGATAAAGCAAAAGAGAATGCAACATCGACAAGCTTCTGTTCCAAGACGGCCGCACTGAATAAAGAGCCTTCAGTGTAATAATAACACAACACAGCATAGAGAGAAGTGTGTACATTGCAACAGGTACGCATGTCATAAATGTAGAAAGAACGGTCCTTGGGTGTGTGTGAACTGTTAACATTTGAATCTGATTATTGCATATAGCGCGGAACTGACCTCTCTGTATTATTCTTTCCTCTGCATGTCCTGGAGTACAAAAGAAACAGTACCGTGCACCAAAAAGTGGAGACTGCATGGGCAAGATCGAAAAAAAAAACGCGGTCACTGATTACAAGTGCAAGAAGGCATGCAAATGAATATGAATAATATGAATAATGTTGCATCATTGCCACAATGTTTTCTGAAATGTACTATACAGGTCATAAAATGAGTTATTCCAAATATCATATATACCAATGTCTCTGTTTTTTTGCGACTTTGACATCATGGACCATAAGATGCATACTAATTCAGTGTGAGCAGGAACACTTAATAAAACTGAATAAAAAAAAATTTCAAGTAACGGTGAGAGACGAAGAAGGCAGATTCACCAGCGTTTGTGTGTCTGCTTATATCCCTCCAGATCAGAGAATTTCCAGCTCCATTGTCTCAAAACACCACTCACATCTACAGTTATTCCCAGTTTTAGATAAAACGTAACCGCTTCAGATCTGGGGCGGGTTGTTGTATCGTGATCATGACTGAGAGAATAAAAGTGAAAAAAAAAAAATGCTGTTACAAGTTCTATAAAATTTCACTGGCTATTACAGACACAAATATCCTCACAGGTGGCACAGTGGTAGTGCTGCTGCTTTGCAGTAAGGAGATTGTGGGTTCACTTCCTGGATCCTCCCTGTGTGGAGAGCGCTTTGAGTAGTGGGAAAAGTGCTACTGTATATAAATGTAAAGAATTATTATTATTAAATCAAATGTATGTTTTTATTGTGTAATATTAACAATAAGAGCAGCTCACTACTCGAAACGGTAAATTTGTGGGGGATGTAGTTTCGAATTCACGATCTCTGGATTATAAATCAGCAGATCTAACCGCTGCACCACAGAAACTGTCGTATTGTACTTGCACCTTTCGTGAAAGTGTTTATTTGATATTTGGCCATCAGCCTTCACACATTATATAGTTCCTGTCTACATTTTGTCATTTATTACTAAAATATGAAAAACATTTCTGTTTAAACAATGTGTTTATATAGATTGTTGTAGACATAAAACACACATCAAATTATTTCCCCTTACAATTCTGGGTAGCTCACTCTCAGATAATCAATCGAGGTAGGAAGTGGGAGAACTTCTTGCCCATTCTGAGGCGTGGGGGGGGGGGGGGGGGGGTGTGTGTGTGTGTGATGGTATAGCAGGCTGCTTGCTGCTTGGGCTTATCGACACATTTTGAAGACAAAAGACTCTGACTGAGAGGTGCGAAGGGATTTAAGGTGTGCCGGATTTATGAGTTTTTTCATTGTATCTGGTAATTCTAGTGTTAAATATATTATTCATGAATAATAACAATATGCAAAGTACAACTGAACACTGGCACCCATACAACCTGAAAAATGCTGATGTGTAGTTTCAGGTGGCACACAGACTTATTACTTACTTAAAATGTCTCCAGTTAAGTCCTCATTTTTGGTCAGCTTTCTTCAGAAGAGACCGCTTACCTGTCTCAATATGGCTGCTGAGCTGTGCTCTTCATTGTGTTGTCCTTTTCAGTTCATGGTGTGTGAGATGCTCCTTCATCAGTTGGTAAGAGAGAGAGAGGAATGGGTAAAGCAAGCAAATTTATAGACTCTCTGTCCAAACTCTACAGCCAATAGGGCATCATGGTACTTAATGGCTTCAGGCAACTTCAGACCAATGGGGCACACAATAACTTTAACACCTGCTCCCAAAACCATTTGCTGAGCTAATGTTTGCTAGCTAGGCAGTCTGGCTTTCCTGTGGGGGTTGACTGAGAGAGTCCTGCAGAGAATCACTTGCCAAACTGGTTTGAGGCACTTCCCCCAACCCTGTCGTAAAATTACAAAGAGACTCAGTCCTAAAAGGGGGTGTGGGTACTTAACCATACAAATAAAGACATGCAAAATATGTATCAATTTGTATGCAAAATTTCACACCACAACAGATGTTCCACATACATTTATAGTACAATCAATTGAAACCCTAGACAGGTGATCATTGAACTAATTATGGAACTTTTTAAACCAACTGGCTGCACCAGTAATGATTTAGTGGTGTTATATTAAGGGGTGAATACTTATGAGATCAATTGTTTTGTGTTTTATATTTGTGATTAATTTAACCCACATTGCAGAGATCTGTTTTCACTTTGACATTAACTCTTTTAGAGCGAATGTTGACTTTTGTCAACACAAGGGGTTGATTGTGTATGTCAACTGAAATCGACATCCAGGAGCAGAGGGCAGAAAAAAGCTGTAAACATTGCTAACACTTGCCCTTACATCATACACAGACCCTATTTACTAGGAAAACTGTTAGACTCATTGACTTTACGCTGAATCTGTGTGTGTGTATGTAGCGTAGAGTAAACAATGTCTAGAATGGCATAGACATTGGGCGAGAGAGCCAAGCGAATGCACAAAGCAAAATACTTTTATTTACTTATTTTTTGCATTTTATTGCTGAATCGGACTCTGACTTATTGAACTCTGATTTTAATGAAAGTGATCTGGAGATTGAAATTGAAAGCCAGGTACCTACATCAGCTGATTGGTCCCCAGCTGGTTGGTTCTCATCTGCTATGTAGTGCTGAACACACTCGTGTAGCTGATGCACCAACAGCAACATTCACCCTCAGAGGACTACCCAGATATAAATCCATGAGAAACAAGCTGGCAAATGGACTTTACCAAATGACACGGCGTGGACACTATGGATTACCGGCCATTCGACTACTTCAAACTGTTTTTTTTCTTAAAGTGCCTTTTAGCTTATTAGTGATGAGACAAACAGGTATGTAATAAGTTTGTGAATTTACATACTGTAGAGGCTCATGGAACACAAAACAGAGTGACATTTGTCATAAGTAAGCATTTTATGTTGATTTCTATGTGAAACCATTACTTTGTATGCTTTTAAGAAAACTGAGTTTTTTGGAAAAATATTCAGCCCTTGGACAAAAGGAAAGAATAAATAAGTAGCCCTAAAAGAGTTGAGGAGTCACCTTTTGTTGATTATTGTCAAAAAAGCTAAATTAAATCCACTGTGATTCAATGTTCCATAACAATAAAATGTGAAAATTTCCAGAGGCTGAAGGGAATATTATATTCTGCTTGTTCTTCAATAGTCTCTGGCACACTGCCATTCATAGTTGGATTATGTTATGTTACAAATGACAATAAATTTTTAATATATTTTAATCAAGCTAGAGTTAAATGTTCATGGCAAATCAGGAAATCACAGTATTTACTACAGGGAATAATCTCACTCTTTTTTTTTTAGTCCTTTATTTCTCCTTACACAATTTGTTGTATTAGGAATTTGTTAGTTTTCGCATACCTCTTGGCGTCAGACCACAGGGTCAGCCATTGTACAGCAGCACCCCTGGAGCAACTGCAGGTTAAGGTTCTTGCTCAAGGGCCCTACTAGGATCTCTTTTGGCAGTAATGTGGATTCCAACCAACAACCTTCTAGATACCAGTGCAGATCCTTAGCCTCAGAGCCACCACTCTGCCAAACTATTTACAGTAGTGGCATTTATACTATTATAACATTTGGGACAAAGACACTTTTTTCCTTGATTTACCCCTCTACTCCACAGTTTAAAATTACAAATCAAATAATTCAGGCATGATGAAAGTGCACATTGCAGACTTTCATTTGCACACATGTAGAAATGACCACACTTTTATAAATGGTGCTTTTTATAATGTGTGGCAGGATACTGTAATCCCCAATACAAAACCACATATGTGTGGAGAAGTCCATCTAGAATGTACAACAGCTTGTAATTTAAATGCCACCCAAGACTGATCCACTGCCCCACTATAGTTTTGTAGCATGCAGCATGCAGCATTCCTCAAAAGGGGACAACAGCACAGAACAGAAGCACTGAGCTAAATGCAGTACCCTGAATCACCCTGCCAGCTTCCATTTTGCTTTCCCACTAGTTTCTTCATTTGAGGCCAAGATCTGCCCTGCTTTTAATTAGACGGCTCGTCTCAGCACTCAGTTTGCAGTCTTTAAAATTAACCAAAGCGTGGGTTTTATCAATCCATTCATTTTTGTATCCATTATTTTACCTGCATAATCCAGTTCAGTGTTAACGGGTCCAGATGAGTATCTCAGGAGCACTGGGGGCATTTAAAGAAACCGCGATGAATGCTGTGCCACTCTTTTATGAGACTGGGCTTTGATTCCCCTTAAACGTTTGTGGTGATCTGTTTTCACATATTAAATCCCCCTGTTCATCCCATTTTTTCCATTGGTCTAATTTTAGCTCACTATGCGCTTAAGATTCTGAAGTCTTATGTTTTCTGATTTGTTTTTTTTGTATAGCCAGCAGCCAAATGACAATGAAGAATGCATGAAAAATAGTCACAAAGCTGAACCTCTAACTTGGTTTCTTTAGGGAATATGTGCTTAATAAAGTGTTTCATAAGAAAAGTGTTAAAAGAAAGTTGAAAACTATCTGGTTGATAGAACATTGTGTTGATTATCTGTGAAAACAAAATTGCACAGTCCTAGGAATGTCACACATGACAGAATGAAAGCAAGATGAAGTCTTTTAATACTATTTAGCACTATTGTGCCATCAAAGCTGATTACCACACAGCCTTACCTGGGACGTGGTGCCACCCACAGCAGTTGAGTTTGGCTGACCCCAGTTTGTGACGTTTGGCAAAATCAGTTCCTCCACACTGATGCTTACCCATTGGTTAGTGTGCTGCACTCTAACATTGACTGTGTGGCCATACAGTTTAAACTCCACCATCAAATTTAATGATGACACCACAATTGCAGGCCTAACCACCAACAGTGCTGAGGCAGCTTCCAGAGAAGAGGTGCGCCTTCTAATGAAGTCGTGGCCGGACCACAATATTTCCACTAATGTGATCAAAACCTGAAGCTGCTATACGAATCACAAAGAATAATCCACATCTGAGGAATGCTGTGAAGGGGGTTTCAGAATCTCTTTGTTTCTTGCAGTCACCATCACTGATAATATGAAATGGACATGGCATATTTCAACTTTCGTAAAGAAAGGCTACCAATCCTTTACTTCCTTGAGATGCTGAGGATAGCCTGAATGCCTCCATCTATGCATAATGACTTCTGCAGGTACTTAGTGTTCTGTCCTCACTGCCTGTATAGAATACTCTGAGACAATGTTTTGGAACTACAGACTGGGATATCCTGCAGGGATCACATAGTGAGAACATTGAGGAGGTTGTTGACTGCACTACTGACTACATCAACTTCTGTATGGACACTTTAGTTCCAGTAAGAACAGTATGCTGCTATGCTAACAACAAGCCATGGATTACAAGTGACATCAAGGGCCTTTTGAACCAGAAGAAAAGGGCCTTTAAAGACGGTGATCAGCATGAGCTCAAGCGCGTGCAGAAGGAACTCCGAGTCCAGCTCAGGGCGGCGAAGGAGCAGTACAGGAGAAAGCTGGAGCAGAAGTTGCAGAACAACAGCATGAAGGAAGTGTGGGATGGGATGAAGATCATCACTGGCTGCAGCTCGAAGCAGGGTGCCACCATCGAGAGAGACGTGAAGAGAGCAAACGAAATGAACATCTTCTTTAACAGGTTTGACCACCCTAACCCACTCTCACCTCGGATTACTGCACTCTCTACACATCCTTCTGCTGATACCAACATAGGAGAGACATCCCCACCCACAATTACAGCAGCGCAAGTGAGCAGAGAGCTGAGGAAACTTCGTGCCAGCAAAGCAGCAGGTCCAGATGGAGTATCGCCACGACTGCTGAAGGTCTGTGCATCAGAGCTGGGGGGTCCTCTACAGCGCATCTTCAACCTGAGCCTGGAACAGGGGAAAGTCCCGAGGCTTTGGAAAACATCTTGCATCACCCCAGTCCCAAAGGTATCACATCCTGGTGAGCTGAATGACTTCCGGCCTGTCGCTCTAACATCACATGTGAGGAAGACCATGGAGCGGCTGCTGCTTCACCACCTGAGGCCACAGGTCCAACACGCCCTCGACCCTCTGCAGTTCGCATACCAGGAGAAGGTGAGAGCGGAAGATGCCATCATCTATATGCTACATCGATCCCTCTCCCACTTGGACAGAGGCAGTGGTGCTGTAAGAATTATGTTTCTAGACTTCTCTAGCGCCTTCAACACCATCCAACCTCTGCTCCTTAGGGACAAGCTGACAGAGATGGGAGTAGAGTCATACCTGGTGGCATGGATCGTGGACTATCTTACAAACAGACCTCAGTATGTGCGTCTCGGGAATTGCAGATCTGACATTGTGGTCAGCAACACAGGAGCGCCGCAGGGGACTGTACTTTCTCCGGTCCTATTCAGCCTATATACATCGGACTTCCAATATAACTCAGAGTCCTGCCACGTGCAAAAGTTTGCTGACGACACTGCTATCGTGGGCTGCATCAGGAGTGGGCAGGAGGAGGAGTATAGAAACCTCATCAAGGACTTTGTTAAATGGTGCGACTTAAACCACCTACACCTGAACACCAGCAAAACCAAGGAACTGGTGGTGGATTTTAGGAGACCCAGGCCCCTCATGGACCCCGTGATCATCAGAGGTGACTGTGTGCAGAGGGTGCAGACCTATAAATACCTAGGAGTGCAGCTGGACGATAAATTAGACTGGACTGCCAATACTGATTCTCTGTGCAAGAAAGGACAGAGCCGCCTGTACTTCCTTAGAAGACTGGCATCCTTCAACATCTGCAGTAAGATGCTGCAGATGTTCTATCAGATGGTTGTGGTGAGTGCCCTCTTCTACGCAGTGGTGTGCTGGGGAGGCAGCATTAAGAAGAAGGATGCCTCACGCCTGGACAAACTGGTGAGGAAGGCAGGCTCTATTGTTGGCATAGAGCTGGACGGTCTGACATCCGTAGCAGAGCAACGGGCACTCAGCAGGCTCCTATCAATTATGGAGAATCCACTACATCCATTAAACAGTGTCATCTCCAGACAGAGGAGCAGTTTCAGTGACAGACTGCTGTCACTGTCCTGCTCCACTGACAGACTGAGAAGATCATTCCTCCCCCAAACTATGCGACTCTTCAATTCCACCAGAGGGGGTAAACGTTGAACATTATTCAAATTATTGTCTGTTTTTTTATCTGCATTTTTTATTACTCTTTAATTTAATATTTTTGCTGCTGGAATATGTGAATTTCCCCCTGGGATTAATAAAGTATCTATCTATCTATCTATCTATCTATCTATCTATCTATCTATCTATCTATCTATCTATCTATCTATCTATCTATCTATCTATCTATCTATCTATCTATCTATCTATCTATCTATCTATCTATCTGTACTTTATAACATCCTGGTATGGCACCTGCTCAGGTCAGATCTGTAGAGCACTAGAGAGGACGATAAAGCCAACATAGAATATGAATGATAGTCAGCTCCCTTCTGTTCAAGACATACAGTACTGTGCAACAGTCTTAGGCACTTCAGATAATTCACAGAAACGCGTCTTTAAAATAACAATCAGGTGTTTATGATCAGTGGAATAATGTGAAGGTTGAACCAAAGTGGTTAACTGATTAACTCACACAGAAACAACCGTGAACTTGGAATAAAACTGGGCAAGGGACATCCATACTAAAACATGACATTGCATGCCATGCCATGGCAAAGATGAGGATAGTAACAAAACACAAGGTGCTTAGCCTGCATCATCAAGGTCTCTTCCAAGGACAAATTTGTGGCAGACAGGGGTTTCCTGATGTGCTGTCCAGGCGGGCATGCTGAACAGCAGAAATGCAGGGTTGACTATGGAGACTGAGTGCAGCAAATGAGAAATACATCAAGCTTGCTTTCCTTCAAAATCAGAAGATTTCTAGCACCAGTATCAGTACAGAACTAGCAGAAACCACTCAGGCCCTGGTAGACCCTTCTACAGTCTCTAAACAGAGATCTTCATGGAAGAGTTGCAACCAAAAAATGAGTTGTCTGAGGTGGCAACAAAGCCACACAACTCAAGAAAGTACAAAGAAACTCAACAAAGAAACCTGGTAGTGGAATGTGGATCTAGAGATGGCAATTGAGAAAAGTAGAAGACGCTATAAGGAATGTCAGAAGATAACAGAGTGATCTATAAGGAAGAAAAGTGAAACGCCAAAAAAGTAGTTATGAGGGTGCAAGAAGCCAAGAGATGAGAGTTTGCAAGTGAGATGCAGAATAAGGAAGGAAAGAGAAATGTGTTCAGAATGAAAAAGTAAATGACTGAGGAAAAGTAAGCTGTAGTATTTGTGAAATGCTTGAAAAATGCTGAAGGGAACATCTAATCTTGATTGAGAGTAATGACGTTAAGCATATCTGGAAGAAGTACAAGGAGAACTTGCTGAATGAGAAGAATAACTGGGATAATAATGTTCATTGTGAGGACATAGAAGGACCAGGCTGTGAGTTTTTGAAAAAAGGAGGTCACAAAAGGGCTGAAACAAAGAAAACAGGTAAAGCAACGAGCCAACGGTGGTGTTAGAAATGTTGAGAGCAAGGGAAGAGTTCAATGGTTGACCAACCATGTGTGAATGTAGAACTCGTGAAGTCTGGAAAAGAAGCAAGCTCATTCTACTATACAAAAAAAAAAATCAGTGGTTAGCTGCAACATGGGGTATTTCAAGGAATTACGAAGTTGGAACAGGTAATGAAGGAGGTTGACAAAGTGCTAAAGGAAATGAATCAGGGATCAGGTGAAAGTTAGAGAAATGCAGTGTGGGTCTAAGTATGTGTGGTTAGTGTCTACATTGATGTCAAAGTGTGAGAAAGCACAAACAGTGATCAGGACTACAGGTGAGGTTGGTGAAGTTTTGAGTTGGAGGCTGGGCTGCACCAGAGATCCGCTCTGAGGTCATTGCTTTTTCTTGCTAGTGATGGAGGAGGTCACCAAAGAAATGTGTGAAGGTTTGCCATGGGAAGTTCTTATACGCTGATGTTTTGATCGTACAGAAGTAAAGTTGAATCAAAAAAGAAGGTACTGAAATTGGAAGTTAGGTTTGAAGTGAAAAACCTCAAGGCAAATGAAGAAAAGATCAAGGCGATGGTTGATGGTGTAGGTGCAGGTACATGGAATGGAATGTGAGGTAGACGTGTTGTCAGTAGTGGGTGCATAAAAGTTGTGGTGTAAAGGGTAGTCTGCACTTGGTTTGTAAAAAGTATGTAAGAGGGGTTTGGACTGATGATGTAGTTTGTGGAAATTTAAAAAGACGTCGTCACAGGTAACCCAATTTTGTATGTAATGTGTAACTTACATTGAAAATATCTGATAATTGAAATAATGCCAAAAAAGCATTATGTTTTATTACTTCTTTAACAGATTAAACATTTCAAACAAACTGATAAATTAACAGTTAATACATTAAAACATTACTATAAACATAAGTTCTCTGTGAAAACAGTTTAAAAAAGACACTCTTGCTTCCTTTTTTCCACAATTTTCTATCTTTTCTTTAACACAGATACTATGTAAATCAGAGAGAGTTGCAGCTCTGTTTCTGTCGTCAGCATTTTTATTCTGGGTGAAGCTCTTTCCAGTCTAATAACATGCCTCAGAGTTGAAAGTTATATGGCTGGTAATTTGCTAAGTTTAGACAAGTATAAGGTGATCCCAGCCTCCCTCATTTGAAATCCTAGCAGCATGTTACTGTTTGCACAATAGCTTGATTCATGCATACTCACACCTCCTGATCCCTCTTCTTAATCCTTTCATTGAAAGGACAAGGACACTTTGACAATTTAAGTTGTGTGCACTAAAGATTCACAAAAATACTCTGCAATAATGAAATTAGCACCTGAAAGCATCAGCTTTAGCCAAACATCACCAGTTTTTTCTTATGAATCATCAAAAACATTTTGTAAGATGCTTTCAAACAACAGTTGCTTAGAATTCAAAAAAAGCCACCCGGTCATACTAAAGCAGAGTGGCAAGGTAGTACAGTGGTTAGGGCTACAGCCACACAGCTCCGGAGGCTGTGACTCAAATCCTGGCCTGAAAACTGCCTCTGTGAATTTGCATGTTCTCCTAATGTCTCTTTTTGTGAGAGCCTGTGGGACGGCACTTGTGTCTTGAAACAGAAACTGTTGTGCTGTGATGCAATCTCCAAATCCTCCCCCATGTACATTAACTTCAAGAGGAGACAGAAGATAAACTACAGATTGTACTATATATTATGCAGTGATGAGCCAAAACATTTTGACCTGCCTGATGTGATGTTGCCCATCCATGTGCTGCCAAAACAATTCAGAGTCTACAAGACTTGAAGGTTTCCTGTTATACGGGTATGTAGCGGCAGGATGGGAATAAGAGATCCTCTAACTCCTGAAAGTTGCAAGGTGGAGCTGCCATGAATTGGATTTGTTCTTCCAACACATGCTCGATTGGGCTGAGATCTGGGGAACCTGAAGGCCAGAACAACACCTTGAACTCTCCATCATCAAAACATTCACAAACAGTTTGTGTAGAGTGGTAGGGTGCATTACCTGCTGAAAAATGCTTCTATTGTTTGGGAATACCATTTCCATGGAGGCTTGTACCTGGTCTTCAACAATGCTTAGGTACT
Organism: Erpetoichthys calabaricus; assembly: GCF_900747795.2. Taxonomy (NCBI): domain Eukaryota; kingdom Metazoa; phylum Chordata; class Cladistia; order Polypteriformes; family Polypteridae; genus Erpetoichthys; species Erpetoichthys calabaricus. Next base: position 302,298,804 of record NC_041395.2, on the reverse strand, counting down.
TGGTAAGCACTTGGCTTCCCAGTTGAACATTACCCAAAGCATTAAAGTTCCTCCATCGACTTCTTCCCACAATGCACCCTGGTGCCACCTCTTCCCCAGGTACACGATGCAGATGCACCCAGTTGGCAACATGATACAACAGAAATTGGGATTCATCGGACCAGACCATCTTTTTCCATTGATCCAAGGTTCAGTTCCAACATTCGCATGCTCATTGTAGCCTCTTTTGAGTACAGGAGTTAGCATGGGCGCCCTAATTGACCTTTGGCTATGAAGTTTCTGATATAGTGGGTCCGCGGCTAAACAGCCGGTCCATTTTTAAATAAATAATTAAATAGCCAGCTCAACCTCCGTGGGTGTGTGTGCTTGCACAGCCTGAAGGAGGTTAGTGTGGTGATTAGGACAGAGCATGCCTGCATGTGAGGGTGTCTTCTGTCTTAGTTGGGTCTCAGCCATTCTGAAGGAATCCCTATACTTTTTTCTGCTTATAGGAAGTCATGTTCATTCTTGAACCTGATCTTGCTTGAAGCAGAGCTCCAGTGTTGTAGCCAAACAGGCTGTTCATTTACGTTCTCTTTATTTTATTTTGCTCGTTATTAAACAGTGGTCACCGAGGATGTATCCCAAACCTTGAACTCTTGTTCCTCTCATCATTTACAGGCCTACCTGTGTATATTCATTCATTTGACATTATGATATAAGGGTTACTTAGATGAACAGTTTGAGGTGACACTAGAGAAACAATTAGAATAAGTGTGGCCATTCCATCCATTCATCTATCCATTTTACAGTATTTTTTACACACTTTTTCCAGTTCATGTTTACAGGGGAACGGAGTAGGCCCGGGCAGTATTGGAGCTATGAAAGAACCAAGCCTGCATGGGTTATTGTCCACCACAGAGCACATCCCACAATTCACTTTTTTTGAGGGGACTAATGTTAAATAATATATTTGCAGATGCTTTGATTAAAATGCAGGAGAGGAGACCTGTGCTTTAAGTGGGCCCATTGATAGAGTTTCACAAAAGACCTCAATAAGAGGTCTTAAATGAGTACTAGGAATGGTCAGAATGCTGGGGCTGGAGAGTCTCTAGTGGCTGGCTGGTTGGTACAAGGTAAGCAATGATGACAAGTTTAAATGAACATTCATTTTATTCAGTGGGAGAGCTTTGAACAGAATTACAAAATGGGACAATACAATGGAAAACCCAGCAGAGTTCCTGTGCATGTGCTCAGCATTCTTTTGTTCAGACCAAGTACTGTGATTCAGTGGTATGACAGGAATTCTCTTCAGAATTTTTGAGTCTTTTAAAAATAAAGTTGTGGATTTGGAGTGTGTCTTGTATGCATAAGGCCATGGCCTCAAATCCAGTTCTACATTCAATAATACTATTTTACCTGAGAACCTTACGTTCTAATAGAGAAAGTGTCCTAGGTGGCCTGCAACCTGTTCATACTCTGTGTACAACAGGCTACCATGCCTTGTCATTTTTTTCATTACAGTGAAGTAGAACAGAAGTTAGGCCCTAGAACTTTGGGTCTACTATCTGAACCTATATAACTAGTCTACCACTAAGCACTTTTACATATGCATTCATCCAAAGCCCATTAATTGGTGCAATTGATTTTGGGATGTGGTACTAAAGTATCCAGAGAAAAAAGAAGTCCACAGAGCCAATCCACAGAGCCAAAAAAAAAGGAAAGGCAAAGCAGAAAGAAGCAGAAATTAGGTTTTACTTAAAAGTAGTAAAATCCAAATCAGAACCAAAAGACAGTAACTTAAAGTCAAATACATGGGACAAAAACAGTGAATCGAAACATGTACAATCACAAAGCGAAACAAAACATACCACAGTGAATATTATGCTGAAGCTGATGAACATTTGGCTTAAGTACTGCTGGGGCTGGGGCCTGTGCACCAGCTGCATGATTAGGTGGCCCCGCCTCCTTAGGCAGGCCATACAAATCACAAATAATACACAGAAACACCGTACCGAAGAAAATCATAAAATACAAAACACATAATTAATAATATAATATGTAAAACTATATTTAAACAACAATAAAAGAATGAAATAAACAAACAAACTTGAGTCAACAATACTGGCTAAACCATAACATCTAATGGCACCACAACCCTTCTTAGGTTTTGCGTTTACTTTTTTAAATCTTCACAATATCTTACATCTTGTTGTTTTGAAATTATTTCGTTTAAAATGCCTAGTGATGGTATTGTGGTGTACCTGCAGGGGAACTATAAGCACAAATATACAATACAAAAGTAGCAACAGGACACAGCCCCACGCAAAGGAACAGGGGGATGAACACAATGGCAGAAGTGTCTAATATCATGCCATTGGAGACAGAAAGGCACCAGTAAGGGCGTGACATTTAGTCTTGCTATGCAAGACAGAGATGCCTGCACAAAAGAAAGAAGATTGCAGCCTGAAAAGTAGGAACTCAAACTGAGGGTGGTCAGCAAGAAGATACCAGATATTGAAACACTATTTGGCCACTAGAGGATGGCAGTGTTAGGAGCAGTCCATCCATTTTCAAAAGATATCATATTTATATATTGTATTTCTGAACTCTTTTAGGAGCCCCTCCAATGGGATGGCACACCAAAGCGTACTTGCCGCATCTGTGGAGAACTGCTTCTCCATTGCCGAAGCAACCACAGGTATGTAGTGCAGCAGCAAAGCGCTGTGGAAACAACTACAAGCCGATCGAGAGCGCACTATACGCGCCTGTGATGCAAGGGGCATTATTAATGCAAGGAACAGTATAACTTGGCCACTGAGCTGGCCCTGACTCTGCCCATTTGCTGTGTCTCTGTATAGGAGAGTGGTAGATCCTGCTGCAATAAATAACCATGCTGTTCCTGTTTCAAGCTGAATAAAGCTGGATTTGCTAAAGTACTAAGACTCAGCCTCGTGTTTTGGGGCGCAAGACAGGGACTCACACGTCACAATATATATTCAGTATCTGAATCAGCTTAATCCAGTACAAGGTAGATGAGGTCCAGTGTTTATCTTGACACCAAAAGGACGAAGATAGGAACCAACTAAGGTTGAAGTGTAAGGCCATTGAAGGAAACCATCATGCACATACCTACACCAAATTAGAGTTATTATTTAATCTAATTACGTCACAGAGTATGCTTACATGCACACACATAACCAGGACAAGGTGAGAAATCTGGTTTAAGCAGAAACCTCATTTCTTACAAATCTGTGTTTACATATGCATGTAATTGTCTGGAGTTGACCTTTGGCAAAAAAAAATGCACAAAAAAGATTTAAATGTCATCGTCAGCCACCATGAATCTGAAAACAAGCATGAAGCATGTCATAATTTCCGTGTGTTTTATAACAATGTTTAGCCTTCGTGTGCTCTGAGGTAAATAACATCTGCCCCCTTTATACATCCTCGAACTGAGCTCCCAATGACTCGTGGTATGAACACTGGCCGCTGTGTCACCTGATCACACTGTCTCAACATATCTATAGCAAATAGCTGGATTGAAACTAAACTGACACTTCATTAATATTTTTTGTTAGCAGACTGCATGCAGCGCACTCTTCTGCTTGGCTCTGTGATTAAACTCTGCAAAGCAGCAGAGCACCAGTATTTGTGCTTCTTGCCTTGCACCCAGTCCTGCTGCGATATTAATGCAGCTATTTTTACTTCAATAAAATAAGTTCTGCATGAGGTTACTCGTTACTTTAAAAAGTAATTGGACTACTTAACACACGCTACTTTTTACATGTTAGCCTACTGTTCTCGAGGTTATCCTGCTGAGCTTAGCACTGTACACTTAGATCATCAACATAAATTTAGCGATTTCTAAAATATCAAAACAGATTATTTCAACAGGAAGAAGGAATAATGTGATCACTCAAGCATTTCCTTCTGGAAATTAACCTTGGTGGACACTTCTAGTGATGACTGTTGAAAGTGAGTGTGAAGCTAAGCAGGCAAACAGAGTGCAGCAGACATGTGCAGACTACAAAATCCTTAACTGTGACTCGGATAATGGTTTACATGGCCACATAATCAGTTTACTCTTGGAGAAATCTACTTGAGTTAACCAGGTTTCTCAGAGACCAATAACCTGGTTTCTCTAAATGAAATAAGGGTATACATGGCATTTTAGAAAACGAGTTTCTGTGAATAATAGGGTTACTAAAGCACTATAAATGCACTGACATAGAGAACACACAAAATCTATACAGGTAGTAATCCCTGGAGAAGTGGGACAGCAGTGTTAACTATGGTGCAACCCTAGTTCTAGATCAATTCATATTTGGTTTTAAAACATGTTTAATCGTGAAACGCCAGTAATGATTTTACATAAAAAATCAATACATTTCAATACATCATAAATCACTAGATACATGAAGATGTGATATAAAGAGTTTTTCTAAAGCAGCAGGCTTAGAACTTGGCAAGAGCAGCCAGCAGTATATTCTGCAACTGATGTACATTAGAGAAAGCATCAGGGAAACATGAACACCTTCTTTTTGCTTTAAATTCACACTCTTTAAATTCACATTCTTTTGCAGACTACTTTTGTTCAGCTGTGTTCCCCAAAAGTAAACTCCTTTTTTTAAAACAAATATTAACAGCTTCTTAACGTAATTCTCTCTTCCTCTTTCTGAAGACACATAGCCAATGGAGCCTCAGCAGTCTCACTTACATAATCCATACAGATCCATATGCTTCTTATCTTTGGAGTGCAGAAGACTTCAGGTTGGGTGATAATGTAGGTAGAGTGATCACATATCCTACTTCATTCATTCTTGTTCTGCATATCACTCTTAAAACTCCAGCATCAACTGCATTGGTTATGTGTTTAAATCCAAAGAGTCATTTTAAAATGTCTTAATAGCTAATGATATGAGTTAATGTATACATATTTATCAAATGTATGATAATAAGCACATTCAGAAATAATGTGAGAGAATAAAAATAATTTTCAAAATATTACCTGTCCATATTTAAGCTGAGCAGATATTGTATGATGGCAGTTTGCAGAAGGACTAGTGACTCGTCTAGGTTGGTTAGGTGGACCTTTCCTGGACATGAATCCTATTTAGTGGAAGGAGTACTGAGGACTGGCCAATAAACTCCACAAACAGGTTTGCCAGGTTCTTAAAAATTTATACCCCAAGCACAATTTAAATATAGTGGAATTGTCCAAAAAATGGCCCAATACCTGTGGTAGACAAAGTGACACACCAGAAAACAACAGGCAGTGTCAGAGTGAGAGGGTTAGGTACATACCATCAAAGCCCGGAGGGTCTACCAGATGGATGAAAAATATGGTAAAAATGTGGCAGAGGGGGGTTGACAAACAGCCCAAAAAATGTGATTTAAAAAAAAAGCAGCCCAAAAACACAATTTGCGAAAATCCATTTTGTCTTGTGGATGGTGATCAAAAGCAGACCAATTGAGTGAGAAAACCATAGACCTGGCAACACTGTGGGGCATTTCGTCTCTGGGGTTAGGTTGGAACTTCTGGAGGGTTGCATGGGAATTGTAGTATGGACAAGCAACCCCGTGGGAAAACTCTGGAGCCACTGGGGGAGACTTAGAAAAAACCCTCACTCCCACTGATACTACAATACTACTGATACTACTGATACTACACTAAAATGCTTCTGAGGTGCTCCTCATATTTTTAGGCCAACCTTTCAAATTTGTGTCTTCCATGTCCAGGAAGCCTAATCTATTAAAATAAATCACATCTATTAGAACCATTGTGGCAAGAACAGGTCATTCAGCCAAGCAAGCTTAATTCATTCTATTCACATGGGTTATCTAAAATGACATCAAGTCAAGACCTGAAGGTCCCCAATGTCCTACTGTCACCCACACTACTTGTTAATCTATTCCCAATGTCTATGGTTCTTTGCATTAATTAAAAATATTTTAACACAAGTAACGGCGGATAGCACGATAACATGCAGTGAATACACTTGACTCACAGTTTTCATACTCTTTCTCTGTACGTTTAGCATTTGTTTGCTCAGAGGCTGATGCATTTGCTGCTTCGTGAGCAGCTCGTTTTCTCCACTCTAGCAGCCTGCTTCTTCTCTTCTTTGGTCGGCATCTTTTCACTTTAAAACTGATTAAGTTAGTGTTTGTGTTGCAATTACTTAGTACATTTTTCTTAATTTTTCACTTAAAACAGGCATTAAGCCTTCAATCTGCCTCAAGAATGGTTTAAGATATGAAGAGGTAGAGGAAGTGATGGCGAAGGTGGTAGGGATGAGAACGGCGCCCGTATGTGTGCGCTGCACGGCCACCCTGCTGCCGAGAGTTGATTCTACAATAAAATAAAAATAAAAAGAGGACTAACCTTGGAGGTCAATCATCACCCTGAAAGTGGATAGTAGACATCACATAGTATATGTATACCAAATTTCAGGTCAATAGGTGAAACGGTTTGTGAGCTACAGGTGATTTAAAATCCTGGACAGACAAACGGACAGTCACGATAGCGTATTATATAAGAAGATATATTTTTTATTTTTATAAAATGTTGTTCATTTCTGGAATGTTATTAAGGTGTCAGTCGCAGGTGATAGGTCTTTTAAATGTTTCTTACGTTTGCACAGTGCATGTTTAATTAAAAAGAGTAGGTGCATTTTAGCTGCCAAGGTAGGTAGAGAAGCGTGCAGAATGAGCGAATTAGCCATGCAAGTTTTTGCATTTGATTCTGCAACGTGGATTGGAGGTATAGACTCGCGTCCAGTAAGAATTTATGGGTAGGAGGGCTGGCCCTGGCAGCAATAACGTGCCTTGCCTCGGGTGGCATTATTTAAGGTGCCGGCACTGGTTGTAGGATTTTTATTTGCACCAGGACTTTACTAGGATCTCATCCAGGTGGGGGTACAGAGTGGGTGACTGAATGCTAAAATAAGCTAAAAGTTTATTTTTAATGATTTTTTTTTGTTTGGACAGACGATTCATTGTGATATAGCAGGTCCACGGCTCTAAACAGATGGCGAGTTTTTAAATAAATAATCGCCAAACTCCCGGTTTAAGGCTTGGGCGTGGTAGTGTGGCAGGAGCAGTTCCTGGGCACGATGCGGGTATCGGTGTTTCCGCACTGAAGTGCACAATTTGGGATCGCCCGTGTGTAATTGATGCCGGGAGACTGCTAATTGCCACACCTGTGCCACATCCCCGTTATAAAAAGGAGAAGCGTGAGTGCGGACAGGAGAAATAAAGATAAGGATGGAGGTTAAGGGAGAAGAAGGCTGGAGACGTGGAGAGCATATGCGGAGCAAGCGAGTGAGCGAATGAGAGCAGGTTCACTGGCGAAGGCAGGCAGCTAGCAGAAGAGCTCCTAAAGAGGAGTGTGTGGCTGACACTCGGTGGGCGCTGATAGAAAGAAGCAGTCACTCCAGGTGAGTTGTTTTGAGTAGCTGGAGTGACCGGTAGTGTGGACGACTCACCAAGTAAGGCTGTGGAAGGCAGCTGGAGGTAAGGAGAGTGAGCCTCAGCGTGAGCGCCCTGTCCGTTGGGGAACCCAAGTCTCAGTCTGGTAAAGTAGTCATACAGAGCCAGGGGATGGAAGGCAACCAGACCAGGAGAAGGTCAGCTGCAGGTAAGGCGACTCTCCTGATGCAAAGCCCGTTGCGATAAGCAGGGGAGCCGCCAGCTAAAAGACAGCATCCAGCCCATTGTTTTTTTAACCTCGTTTTAAAGGATTGATTTATTTTAGATTTTAACCTCCACTTATCACTTGTGGTTTTTATGGATTACTTATTTATTAACTTTGAGCACTGCACTATTTAGCTGGACACTGTTTTTGATTTTGTTTTTAATAAAAGCACTTGTACACTTTTTACACCATCCCCTTGCTCCCAGTGTGATTTGTCCTCATTGTACAGCTCATCCGGTTACATTACCGACGGTGTTGGGTTCAAGAGGCTCCCAAACCAAGAAGAGTGAGCTTGGAGCTGGACCTGCACCATCACACTTCTTTAGGAGGGAACTGCCCACCTGTAGTCACACTCCTGGTTTTCACTCTGTTTATTTGGTACTTTGTATATGGCTTTGATGCGATGGACTGGCTATTGAGAACAGAGTTTGCCAGGAAGAAGAGTTCAGCAAAGCCCAGAGAAGGGGAGATGTGTGGCCAGGGAGGACCTAGGTAATATGCTGGCAGGCAGAATGTAACTAAAGGTGAAAAAGCAGCTTTGGGAGGGTTAACAGAAGGGAGAGAAACACCCTCTGACCTACAGAGGCTTGAGAAGTTGGGCTTTGCTGCCCTTTCTAAACATTAGAATTTCTAAGAGAAAGTAATTTTGACAGAAGCACATTTTCCAAAGTACAAGGTGCAGGACAATATAGGCAGGCTAAGAGAGGTCGTAGATTTGTAGTTTGCACTAGTGGCATTCCTAGAATGTCCCCCATTGTATCTTCCTTTGCAAATTTTGTGTTTTTTAATAATCAAACTTATTTCTGTGACCTGGCATGATTCTAGGTCACAGGGCTGCTACACAAGGACTTTTTGAAGTTATAACATGGTAAGATGGGCATTTCACATATAAAGTGATTGGACTATGAATTGAACTCGGGTTCCTGGAGCTGCGAGGAGACAGCCCTAACACAGTATGCCTCAAGTAACCACCTTGCCACACTCTTTAGAACAAGTAAATAAACACTGTTCATCAAGGTAAATCAGACTGATTACGGTGTTTACTTAGATTTCCAAGATGCTTTCTACATATCGATAATTCTGAAGCTCAAAATACGGATGCACCTGTTCTTCTTAAATTTCAATCAGGATCATTGTCAGATGAGATATGGTGGAAATGTTACGTTTACATATTTAGTTCATCTGAGTTTTTAGGGAGTTCTTCAGGGGAGTTCTTCCCATTCTGTATGGCAGTCAGAAAAGAACATACGAAGAGCACTTTTTTGTGTTTTTTGCGACACAGCTGTTCCTCTATCTGCTGAATTATGATATCGTCTGGTGCATTTTAGCTGTCTTTACTTATTCCATTTACCGCTTCAGCTACTGATACACATTTGTTCTCTTTGTCTGCGTAATTCCATTCTTGACGGCTTTGCAGTGCATGTCTTGATAGCACTCTGTTTAAAATATGCTAAAGACTGATTGATTCATTTGTTCAATCACTTTCAATTACACTCCATTTCCATCCTGCATTTACTTATCATTGTTTTTGTTGTCTAAGCTCTGGAGGACATTGAGCAATGAATTTGTTAATAAAACTCCCTAGGCTCTTTTTTAGCATATTATTTATGAAAGGTAAAAACCATTCAGAATGCTAATCTGATCTTGTAAGAGATTTTTTTTCTTTATTTCTTAGAACATGATGAGCTGATTATAATGTCGGTTTAACAAAAAGTTCCCTTATGGTTAATTCTCACCTTATGTAGCATAATATTGTTTTGCTGTCTTGATCTCTTGGACTTAGCATAACTTTTGAAACATAATGTACATGTAATTTATTCTGTGAGTTTCAGCCAGTTTATATTCAATAATTCTGATGTGATACTTCTCCAGGATAAGCACCATAGTTGTTCAAGCCATCAGGATAATCGTCTCTATAATATACGAGGGGGACCCAAAAATAATGAACTTTTTTTTTTTTAATTATATATTTCTCTGAACTTTTCTAAAATTTAATCACCCTCAAAATACTCTCCCTGCGACACAATACACTTGTCCCCACCACTTTTTCACTTGTTCAAAACTGTTCTGAAACCCCTTCAGTGCCTCCATTGTTTGCTTCTTGACCTCTTCTACATCCTGAAAATGCTTTCCTTTAAGGTCCCTCCTCATTCTTGGAAAAAAGAAAAAAGGGTGCAAGGTCTTAGGGGGACCGTTGTCATCCCGTTTTTCGTGAAAAACTGCCACACACTCAGTACTGTGTGGGCGGGAGCGTTGCTGTGATACAGAAGCCACTCGCCTGATCATTGCAGTTTGGGTCGTATTCTCTGCACAGCATCAGGCAATCGCTTGAGCAAATGCTTGCCTGGCTCAAAGCTTCTTCTTTCAAAGCCTCTCAAAGCATTGTGACAGCCTCTGCTGATGTTTTCCCCAAAAGGAAACGGAACTCGATGCAAACACATTATTCTTTCAAGTCTGCCATCACAAAATTGATGAAGATGGCAACACCACTTGGTCAAATGATGCAGAGGGCAGTCTAGTACACGCACCTAGCAATAAACGTCGGAACTAACGCCACTCCACCATCAGACAGGCGCAACAGGACATCTGAATTTATGTGTGCCGAGCCAGGACAAAGACGGACACCTATATATATAAAAAACATATTTATTTTTTTTAAATAAGTTTCTGTAAAAAGCCAAATTTCTTCCTGGGGACAAATCAAATATATTCTAAAGCAATAAACCTAGTCAGCTGAAAGAAAGCACTACTTGGACAACCTGTTGGAGAATACATGCCTGCATTTTGCTTTTTAAACATTTAATTAATATTAGGTGGAGAGAGCAGTCAAAATGCACATGCTGTTATTTAATAGACTTTTGCTTAGATGTTATTTTCAGCCATCCTCCTGTTCATCCTTTCATCTGCTTTTCTGTCTGTTTTCTAAATCCAGTTTTTCCATTGTAAAATCACAGGGAGCTGTAGCCAATCCAGTTTTCAGTGAGTGCAATATGGAAACCAATCAGAGCTCATTGTCACAAGAACACACTTGCAATAAGTAATAACTGTATGATAAGACTGGTGCAGTGGTTAGCGCCACTTCCTTACTGCCATCTGTTTTCAGATGTTGGCATGGGCACACCCTATGTGGAGTATGCACATGCTTTACTTCAAATACAGTATATGTTATACATATCTGCATAATTTCTTTTTTGCCCTGAGTATTCTCGTTTTCCTGCCATATCCCCAAAAATGTGTCATGTTTTAACTGACAGCCCTAAATTGCCTTTTTGTGAGTGAGTGGACTCTGTAATTGGCTGATATATATTGGCCTGGTTTGGTTTACATCTTGTACCCAGTACTGCTGGAATCGACAACAGACTCCAGTAATCCTGAACTACATAAGTAGTTTAGAAAATATATGTATGAATAAATGAACTGCAGGTGCATAAGTTCTTCTTTCCTGCAAAATTAGCAGCAATTGCTTATGAAAGGCAGAAGTCACAATGTGGAATATGCAGTGTTTTAATCTCAATGAAATGTAAAAATGCTTCATGTCAGTTAGGCTAAATGTAAACTAGCATATCATATTTAATCCATAGTTTTTCTTTTTAGCTAATCTGAACAGACTTCTGTATTTCCTGTGTGTTCCTTTGTAAGAACATAAGGGCACACTTCATGTTGTCCTGCATTTTTTCCCTGTGTGTTGCTTCCTGAATTGTCTCCTCATTTGGTTAATCAAATATGAACAGCTCATATTGATGGTCAGAGGGGGACAGTTATAATGGTAATGGTGATTGGTGATGGCCATCGAAAAAACAAAATGGGCTATGAAATTCCAAAGCAAACTTGGCTATTAAATAAAACGTTATGGTCTGCGTGTGTGTATCCAGTTCCTCCAAGCAATCTGAATGGTCAGTTTAATTTTGATGATGTGATCAAAAAAGGAAATGTGAGTGTGAGACACATGGAGAAGAGTAAAGACGTAGGAGGCATGCTGAGAGTCGTCTTCAATGAGGGGAAGTATATAAGTGGAATGGAGGTGAGCAAGTTACCACAAAATGACATGAATCTGAGAAGAAGATTTTATGGAAGTGAGCTTGAGAGATAGACCACCAGTCAAGAGACACATGAGAATAATGAGGAAATGCAGTGAAGGTACACATAAGGCAAGCAATATTACATTTTTTACATGTATTCTTTTACCCGTTTTCAACAGGTAATGCAGCTAGTGCTTAAATAAGACATTAAGTCATTAGTTGAAAATGATAGTACTACCAAAATAAAAAATGAGAACAGAAAAAAGAAAATAAACAAATGCGAACCTAACAATTTAGAGAAAAGGGGGCTGCAGTTTTGCCTTGCCGGGATTTTAATTCAAACAAAGGAAAGACTCATTGTATTCTTTGAAAAAAAATATTAAATTTGAGAATTTAGGATTTTTAACTTTTCTGGTTCTGACTCTGAGTTTTGTTTATGCCCGATGAAGAAAGTGTTAAGCCATGTTAATCCTAGCCTCTTTATATTTTTGACTCTTTGTTTCAAAAACTCGTAGTGCAGAGATCAATTGGTCAGCGAATTAAATGTTGTGTTTATGGGCAGCTGGAGTTACTGGTCACACAATATTCGCTTGAAAATATCAAATGCAATTTAACATTGAATCATAATTTAGACCTACAGTGGATTCAGATTTTATTTAGACCTCTTCACCCCTTATGCTAAAATCAGTTAAATTAATTTGTCTCCTACATCAATGAGCACCCTTAGAAATGTTTGCAAATGTATTAAAAATTAGAAACTGAACTATCATATTGATGCAAGTATTCAGATCCTTTACTTAGTTGAAGCTCTTTTAGATAGTGATTAAAGCGTGGAGTCTTCTTGGGATTGATGTGACAAGATCCACACAACCAGATTAGAGAATTTTCTGCCATTTTCTTCTTCAGATCCTCTCAAACTGTGTCAGGTTGGATGGAGACCATCAGTAGACAGATATTTTGAGGTCTCCCCAGAGATGTTCGATTAAGTCTGGGGTGTGGCTGGGCTACTCAAAAACATTTCCAGAGTTGTTGCTAAGCCACTCCTTTGTTGTCTTTGCTTTGTGCTTAGGGTCATTGTCCTGTTGGAAGAAGAACCTTTGGACTGCTCAGAGGTCCATTAAGGATATCTCTCTACTTTGCTCTTTTTAGCTTTCCCTCAATCCTGTCTATTCTCCCAGTCTCTTCTTCTTCTTCTTCTTTCGGCTGCTCCCGTTAGGGGTTGCCACGGCGGATCATCTTCTTCCATATCTTTCTGTCCTCTGCATCTTGTTCTGTTATACCCATCACCTGCATGTCCCCTCTCACCACTTCCATAAACCTTCGCTTAGGCCTTCATCTTTTCCTCTTCCCTGGCAGCTCTATTTTTAGCATCCTTCTCCCAATATTCCCAGCATCTCTCCTCTGCACATGTCCAAACCAACACAGTCTTGCCTTCCTGACTTTGTCTCCCAACCGTCCAACTTGAGCTGACCCTCTAAAGTACTCATTTCTAATCCTATCCATCCTCGTCACACCCAATGCAAATCTTAGCATCTTTAACTCTACTACCTCCAGCTCTGTCTCCTGCTTTCTGGTCAGTGCCACCATCTCCAACCCATATAACATAGCTGGTCTCACTACCGTCCTGCAGACCTTCCCTTTCACTCTTGCTGATACCCGTCTGTCACAAATTATTCCTGACACTCTTCTCCACCCATTCCTGCACTCTCTTTTTCACCTCTCTTCCACAATCCCCATTACTCTGTACTGTTGATCCCAAGTATTTAAACTCATCCACATTTGCTAACTCTACTCCCTGCATCCTCACCATTCCAATGACCTCCCTCTCATTTACACACATGTATTCTGTCTGTCTGACCTTCATTCCTCTCCTCTCTAAAGCATATCTCCACCTCTCCAGGGTCTCCTCAACCTGCTCCCTATTATCGCTACAGATCACAATGTCATCAGCAAACATCATAGTCCACGGAGACTCCTGTCTAATCTCGTCTGTCAACCTGTCCATCACCATTGCAAATAAGAAAGGGCTCAGAGCTGATCCTTGATGTAATTCCACCTCCATGTTGAGTGCATCTGTCACTCCTACCACAGACCTCACCTCTGTCACACTTCCCTCGTACAACTCTTACGTACTTCTCTGCCACTCCCGACTTCCTCATACAATACCACAGGTCCTCTCAAGGCACCCTGTCATTTACTTTCTCTAGGTCCACAAAGATGCAATGCAACTCCTTCTGGCCTTCTCTAAACATCTCCATCAATATCCTCAGAGCAAACATTGCATCTGTGGTGCTCTTTCTTGGCATGAAACTATACTGCTGCTCACTAATCATCACCTCCCTTCTTAACATAGCTTCCACTACTCTTTCTCAAAGCTTCATACTGTGACTCATCAATTTTATTCCCCTGTAGTTACTGCAGTCCTGCACATCCCCCTTGTTACTAAATATCGGCACCAGTACACTTCTTCTCCACTCCTCAGGCATCTTCTCGCTTTCCAAGATTCTATTAAACAATCTGGTTAAAAACTCCACTGCCATCTCTCCTAAACACCTCCATGCTTCCATAGGTATGTCATCTGGACCAATGGTCTTTCCATTTATCATCCTCTTCATAGCTGTCCTTACTTCCTCCTTGCTAATCTGATGCACTTCCTGATTCGCTATCGCCACATCATCCAACCTCTTCTCTGTCTCGTTCTCTTCATTCATCAGCCTCTCAAAGTACTCTTTCCATCTGCTCAACACACTCTCCTCGCTTGTGAGTACGTTTCCATCTTTATCCTTTATAACCCTAACCTGCTGCACATCTTTCTCAGCTCAGTCCCTCTGTCTAGCCAATCAGAACAGGTCCTTTTCTCCCTCCTTAGTGTCCAACCTCTCATACATCTCATCATACGCCTTTTCTTTAGCCTTCACCACCTCTCTCTTCACCTTGCGCCTTATCTCATTGTACTCTTGTCTACTTTCTGCATCTCCCTGACTATCCCACTTCTTCTTTGCCATCCTCTTCCTCTGTATACTCTCCTGTATTTCCTCATTCCTCCACCAGGTTTCCTTTTCCTCCTTTCTCTTTCTAGATGTCATGCCAAGCACCCTTCTTGCTGTCACCCTTACTACATCTGCTGCAGTTTCCCAGCTGTCTGGTAACTCTTCACTGCCACCCAGTGCCTGTCTCACCTCCTCCCTAAACTCACCTTGCAGTCTTCCTTTTTCATCTTTCACCATTTGATCCTTGGCTCTGCCCTCACTCTCTTCCTCTTCTTGATCTCCAACATCATCCTACAGACCACCATCCTATGCTGCTTAACTACACTTTCTCCTGCCACCACTTTGCACTCTTCAATCTCCTTCAGATCAACTCTCCTGCATAGGATGTAATCTACCTGTGTGCATCTTCCTCCACTCTTAATAATTTAATAATTTTTTGCATTTATATAGCGCTTTTCTCACTACTCAAAGCGCTTAGCAATTGCAGGTTAAGGGCCTTGCTTAAGGGCCCAACAGAGCAGAGTCCCTTTTTGGCATTTACGGGATTCGAACTGGCAACCTTCTGATTGCCAGTGCAGATCCCTAGCCTCAGAGCCACCACTCTTGTACGTAATCCTATGTTCCTCCCTCTTCTTAAAATACGTATTCCTCCCTCTGCATAAAATACGTATTCTCTCAGTCCCTGCTGCAGGAAAACAACCCCACAGCATGATGCTGCCACCACCAACCTTTACCATTAAGATGAGCAATGCCTGTTTTTTTCAGACATGAAATTAATCTTGGTTTCATCAGACCAGAAAATCTTGTTTTACACAGTCCATTTTGTAGCCTTCACTAGATCTGTATTGAGATGCAATCTAAGTTCTGTAGGCATTTCCTTGAATATCATGACTTCATTTTTGCTCTGATATGCACTGTCAGCTGTGGGACATTCTGTAGAGAAGCATGTGCCCTTTCCTAATCATGTCCAGTGTATTGAATTAAATACAGATGGTGTCCAAACAAGATGCAGGAACATCTCAGTGATGATCAAGAGAATGGGATGAACCTGTGCCATATTTCAAGTGTTATAGCAAAGGGTCTGAATACTTGTGCCAATGTCATATTTCAGTTTTTTATTTTTAATACATTTGCAAAAATCTCTAAAATCCTGGTTTTGCTTTGTTGTTCTGGGGTATTGACTGTTACTTGATGTGGGGGGGAATAATGAATTTAAAAGGTTTTAGCACAAGGCTGCAACATAACAAAATATGAAGAAAGTGAATCCATTGTACATTTATATGCAAATCTCCGTTTAAATGTGGTTCTGATTCTCATTATGCAGCTCTCCTGAAGATACTCAAACACGATTTCTTTCCATACTACAGTTGATTAGTGTCATTCATTTTTATCTAAAGAAATACAGTAGAGCCACATGGAGGTGTCCCTTTTAGTTCCAGTTTGGTAGAGAGAATGTCTCACCGTTAATAATAGTACAGTAGATGGAAGTTACAGAAATAAAATTGTATTTGATATTGATCAGATGTATAATTGTGTTTGTCAAGGGTTCCCAAATAGTTCTAAATAGTTCAAATGCATTGGGGCTACCAGGGGGCACCCCAGACCCCCGTTCACAAGAAACAGATCAGCCAAACACAATTTCAGGTAAGATAAAATGATGTTTAATATACAATAATTCCCTAACAAGGTTAAGGCAGTCCAGCACAATAATAACATGCATACCTGGACCCCTTCTGCTCCTTCCACCATTCCTCGACGAGTGTTGTCCACCTCCTCCCGACTCGGACTCCCTGGTGCAGATGAGATAGTGTCTTTTGAGGCAGACCAAGAGTACTTCTGGAGTCAAAGCAATGCACATAAAAAGCACTTCTAGGCCAGATGTAAATCCCCCAAAGTAGGGACAGTGTTCCCACCCTAGTACCCCGATAGGGCTGTCTCAGGACTACAGCTCCCAATATGCTCTGTGGGGTTACAAATGGGAGTTTCACCAGAGGGTTACTGCCACTCTGTGTACAGGGGGCATACATGACCCTGGCAAGCAGCCTCCCTCTGTGCTTCTGTTATGGCCTCCTGACCAGGAAATGTATCAGCAACCAATCCAGCTGAGATGCCTGTCCTTAAAAACATAAGAACATAAATTTGACAAACGAGAGGAGTCCATCAAGCCTGTTTGTTTAGCTGAGCTGTCCCAAAATCTCATCCAGACTTTTCTTAATGGTTGTTAAGGTTTCCGCTTCAACTACATGTCTCACTAATTTGTTCCAGAGTCCCAAAACTCCTTGCATAAAAAGAGTGCTTTCTAAATTAACTTCTCCTCAATTTCCACTGATGTACATGATTCACGCTTAAGCCGAAAAAATGTTGCTCTTGTTGTCCATCCACATCTTTCCATTATGGCTTCCCAGTCAGGTAGAGAATTAACCTTAATCTCCGTCGAGATGCCGGTCCATCCACTCTAACACAGCAACTACCAGAAAGGCATTCCAGCAGTAGTGTGACTTGTTGTACAGAAAAAGTCCGCAAGCGTCTTCACGTTAAAGATTTTAGTGGAATTCAAAGCAACAGTTCACACAAAAAATAAGGTAACAGCTTGATAATACTCACACAAAAAAGGGAGACTTCTTGTTTGTGGTAAGTATCTAGGTTACTTTTTTTAAGGTTTCTATCTGTCATCACATACACCCAGTCCTACATATGACATAAGACATAACAGTCAGAAAATTATATGCTCCTAATCCAGGGTTGTCCAACTCCAGTCCTGGAGGGCTGCAGTGGCTGCAGGTTTGCATTGCAACCATCTTCTTAATTAGTGAGCTGTCTTTGCTGCTGATTAACTTGCTTTGCCTTCATTTTAATTGACGTGACTCAGACCCCTTCATTGGTTCTTTTTCCTTAAGGAGCAGCCAAATAATAATGAGACACAAAACAAGCCGCCACATGACCATCTAACCTGAAAATAAAAAAAAGGTGAAGGTCATGGTCATATTGGTCTGCTCAGGTCATCAAAACATCTTGACAGAAAATCAACAGTCTGCTGTGGCAGCATGAGAGCAACAACAAGTCATGATATTCAATAATGGCTTTAATTAACAGCAAGAATTGGCTTCTCATTAAGAAACTGGTCAGAGTGAAATTGTTTGGAGTTTGAAATCCCAGTTTAGATTGTCATCTGCTGGCTCATTTCACATCTCATTTCTGTTTGTCTGCCATTTAATGAAGAAACAAATCAATTCAGAGCACTGAATCCTTAAAAACAGGGCTATTAAAATGAAGGGAAAAGGAGTTAATTAGCAGTGAAAACTAGACGCTGATTAGGAAAAGGGTTAGAATAAAAACCTGAAGCCACTGCAGTCCTCCAGGACCGGAGTTGGACACCCCGTCCTAATCCCTATAACAGTCATGTTTTTCTCTAGCCATTTAACTTCAGTCAAAGAGCTATGTTATTGTCACACAAAGGTAACATTAAGAACATTCCATTACCTTTAACTTATAGGGGGTTAAACTGACTGTTCTGTTATCTGTATTAAGGCTACATTATATTCAAATTCAAGCAAAGCAAACTTTTCTAAATTTACCATTATCCATCCATCCATCCATTTTCCAACCCGCTGAATCCAAACACAGGGTCATGAGGGTCTGCTGGAGCCAATCCCAGCCAACACAGGGCACAAGGCAGGAACCAATCCCGGGCAGGGTGCCAACCCACCGCAGAAATTTACCATTAACATTAACTTAAAGGATTTGTCTCTTAGAAATGAAACACCAACGGAAATTTAAAAAAACTATGTGACAGCACTTCACTGCCTCCATGCTATTACCTTCTTTCACTTAGACTATTACATCATGCCTGCGGTGGGTTGGCACCCTGCCCAGGATTGGTTCCTGCCTTGTGCCCTGTGTTGGCTGGGATTGGCTCCAGCAGACCCCCCGTGACCCTGTGTTTGGATTCAGCGGGTTGGAAAATGGATGGATGGATGGATATTACATCATGCTTTTAGTATTAAAGTAATGTTATCTATCTAAGCTATCATTAATGTACTGTCGTGCAAGTGTGCATGGGAAACAGCTTTCAGGCTTGGTTGATGGTAATTCTCTGCTGAGACAGGAAGAGGCACTGTGTACTAACAACCTCTCTTCTTCCCTTTGTGACGTTACCTATGGAGTGACCTGCCTCTTCCTCTCAGAGCGTCTTAAATATGGAAGAGCCGCTATTCCTACAGGTCTGGAGAACTCAATTTAGTGTTATAAAATGTGTTTTCTATATAAGTACTTTTGAGAATTATATGGGATTGGTGCCCCAAAACTCTAAGCTTGTCCTGTGGTTGCTTTTAAAGTACAAGTACTGGTCGACTGTGAAATTTCAGACGTTAGCTGCAGTTCACGCACAAACCTAACAATGAACAATAAGACAATTAAATGTACAACAAACCGAGTTGAGTTTTTTACTCTTACAGCGTAAACGTAGCTATAGCGCTTTCTTTGGGGAGAAAAGTGACAGCATCAAGCAAAAACTGACAAAAGAATAACACAATCCTTGTGCATGAATTCTTTTTGAAAGGTTGGCATCTGGACAAATAAGGATTAATGACAAAGAATGTCCATTGTGGCTCACTGCAGTCATAGAAGAGTTAAGCTTTATTTATTATGTATCAGCGTTTGAATGCAATGAAGACTTCCTTTGGATTCTGAACAAAGCGTTTCTGAGGTGAGTGCATTTGCTTTCTGAAAAGAATACAATGTTTGTATTTTCACTGCAGCACATTTATGCCATGATTAATACAACAAACCCTTCAGTAAACGGCACAGTTAGAAATTTCTCTTTTTTTTTTCCATCCCAGTCCCAAGTAAATGTCCACTAGCTGTGATGTAAATTTCAGTTTCAAAACATTTGACAGTTTCAGTCTTATAAATCATTTTAAATGTTGTCATCGTACTCCCGTCATTACTCTGAAGGTAATAATATAGTTTTCTCTTTTGAATCGGGAACGGTTATTTCAGTGAGTAATTTTTCATCATACACTACTGAAAATTGTCTTTTCTCCCAGGATGACTTTGGATCATGCAAATTGCTCTTTATCTGCTGCCTCCGCGCAATGTTTTCCCAGCATTATGGTGTGATTTTTACACTGAAGACATGTGAAACAGTTTTATTTGTCTGCTAAGCCTGACCTATTGTCTGATTTGTTAGGACTGTTTACTTCCAGCACTGCTTTGAAATGTTTAGCAAGACATACACTTCCATCTTTTGAATTTAGATAAAGAGATAATACTGCAGCTCTTACAAAATGATTTGAGGTACAGAAATATGTTCCTGGGGTTTGTTTGTTTCCCTGCAGAATGAAAAGCATTTCAGGAGCCCTGGTGCAGCTTTAGTCATTTAAATAGGTCACTGAAAATGTGAGACTTCTTTTCCAACTAGAGATATATCCATGTATTGTAGATTTGGAATGACTTTTGCAATTTAGTGGTTAGCGTGAAGCACTTTCTTGGGCTATGCTTATTGAAAAATATCCATTATGTCTTTAGATTACTGCTTTAAAAGTGAAACCCTAACACCTGCACTTACTTTTATAATTGGTTTTCCATTCCACGTACGCCTACATTTGGACACTGGTGCAAAAACAAATATGGTGGTGTCATGGTTAGCTCCAGGAGCCTGATTTCAGATTCTAATTCAGTCTCTACCTCAGTGATAACAATTGCTTATTCTCCCAGTGTCTGTGTGATCATTCTGTTTACTTTGTGTATTATTCCCAATGATTTGTAAGTTCACCTGACAGGCGAATAGGAAACTGGAAAACCTGGCAGTAACCTGGGAGAACAAGAAAGCGACACAGACGCATTGGCAATGGGTGGGAATTGAAGACTTGAAGAGTACTATCTGCTGCAGCACTGTGCTGTCCTTACCCAGACATGTCTCCATCCACAGATCACACCCAGTCACAAGGCCAGATCTGACTCACACGACCCCGCTCTGGATTAAGTAGTAGCATGGTAAAATCGTTAAGTTTGTTCTATTTATTATGTGGTATTATAAAGGACATGTATTGGCTGGAATCGTGACAATTATAGACGGTCCCTTGTACGGCTAGGAAGCTGTCATAATGGATGGTTCACATGGAAGGATCGGCATTTCCCATTCCCATTCCTGGTCAAGATGACGCTATAATGGAACGGCTGAGGTAGACTGACTCTCAGGGACTCTGAAGTACATCCCTCTGCTGGAACTTCCATTTGCACAACCGAAGGATGGTCAGGGAGTTGCAAAGTCTCAAAGGGTGGAACTGCTGGGTTACTTGGGTACTGCCATGAGCAGTTGTAAGGAGGAGGAGGCTCCCCTGATCTTAGGAGGTTATGCCTGATGTGGACATGCTTCTTTGATGTAATATTGTGGCATTAAAAGTACTCCAGGGTCCAGTAGAAAGAAGCCTCTCCACCTAACCCAGTGGAGTCAAGGCAGGAGGAGGAGGACAACTCTTGTTGAGCAAAATAAAAAGAAAATAAGAATTATATTTTTTACATGTTTTGGAGGTATTTAATCAAATAAAGAGTTTATCTGACCATGGATCAGGTGTCTGTGATGTTGGGTCTGGGATACTCCCCACTGAATTAACAATTGTAATATAATATAATCCAACTTAATAAAATTGTAAGTGTATGTGTGTCTGCATATCTGTGAGTCCATCTGGTTGCTCTGTCTTCTGATGCTGCATCAGAAACATTTGTAGTAATAAAATGTGTTGCAATTGTCATTCTAACAGATGGCACATCACAAACATTAGTGAATGGACCTCCAGTGGATGCAGTGTGCATCCCAAAACTGAGCCTGCCCTTTTAATTGTTGATATTACCAGCCCAGCACAATTTGTCATTCCAATAAATTAGATGGCGCATCACAAACATTAACACTGCTTTTACAAATCTCATACCAAATTAAATATAACAAAGACATATGGTATGTCTTTGTGGAACCTGCGGTAAGACGAAGGAAGGTGGATGGAGTCTGAATACAGCAGGAGTTAAATTAGAGCTGGCACAGGGAAGGAGGGTCTTCTTCTGAAGGTGGGCAGCGTGAAGGAAGGGGAGACCTATTGGTTAAGACATTAACGAGTTTATCAGGTGTTTCCTGTGACCAAAACAACATGAAGGTTTAGCTCGTATCTGGATTGGTTGTTTTGTTGGTCTGAAAAAAACGCTCAATTTGGGTTTCCTTGAGTTGATGTCTGTGTTTTGTTACTGCTGTCCAGTTGATCATATAATATAATATAATATAATATAATATAATATAATATAATATAATATAATATAATATAATATAATATGCTACTGTGGCTGTCCGTTTTTCTGTCCAGGATTTTAAATCACCTGTAGCTCTTGTAATGTCTACTATCCACTTTCAAGGTGATGATTGACTTCCAAGGTTATTCCACTTTTTATTTTTATTTTATTTTATTGTAGAATCAACTTTCGACAGCAGGGCAGTAGTGCAGCACATGCGTACGGGCACCGTTCTCATCCCTACCACCTTCACTTTCATTTCCCCTACCTCTTCATATCTTAAATCATTCTTGAGGCAGACTGAAGACTTAAGTGCCAGCTTAAGTGAAAAATTAAGGAAAACGTACTAAGTAATTGCACCACAAACACTGACTTAATCAGTTTTAACATGTAAAGATGCCTATGAAAGAAGAGAAGAAGCGGGCTGCTAGGGTGGAGAACAGAAGAGCTGCTCAGGAGGCAGCAAGCGCATCAACCTCTGAGCAAACGAATGCTAAACGTACAGAGAAAGAGGATGAAAACTATGAAAGCGCAAGTCAAGTGTATTCACTGCACGTTATCGTGCAGTATGCCATTACTGGTATAATTAATAAAGTATCTATCTATCTATCTATCTATCTATCTATCTATCTATCTATCTATCTATCTATCTATCTATCTATCTATCTATCTATCTATCTATCTATCTATCTATCTATCTATCTATCTATCTAATATATAATAGTAATTTTCAGCCCTTAGCCCCTGCAATTGTGAATTGAATTAAGGGGTTTCTAGAATGTTATAGAAATTGTATAGAAATTGTAAGGAGGATCCTCAAAAAATCAGTTCATAATTAGAGTCTGCATTTTCAAAAGCCTATGGTTTCTCCAGACCTTGCTACAACATTGAGTCATTGTTTTTCATCTCATCTGCAACATTTCTCTCCCTGTGCAAAAGCATTGAAAAAAATCATTCAGATGCACAAAGATCTCTTAACTGCAAGCACATTGGAGATACTTCTCCCCTGCTGAAACCCATTTGCCTAGGTCCCTGACTGCCAGCAAGTCTCTTTAAGAATCCTGGCTTGGTTCATTAATGGGGTTGAGGAAATTGAGAGGATATGGTGTCACCTGTGACCCCAAATGAGTGGTATGAAGCAGTGTGAATGTGCAGGCACACAGTGCATGAGGCAGCTGAGAGCACGTGGAGCAGCATAGAAGAGGGCTTAGTTGGATGGCAGTGTGATAAGTGGTCCATGGCTTCAGGTGAATTTTAAATAAATAATCGCGCCCCAAGAAGGTGCAGGCGCCAATTGGGTGACCATGCTGTATAGACCAGGGGTAGGCAACGTCGGTCCTGGTGAGCCGTAGTATGTGCAGGTTTTTGTTCCAACCCAGTTCCTTAACGAGAACTTAATTATTGCTGATGAAGCACATATTGCTTAAGTGACATTTTGATGCTTCATTTTAGTGGTCTCACTTGTTAAGGTTCTCCAACCTTAATTGCTTATTTCAATCTTAAACTGCTGCATTCAGTGTTTTAATTGCTCCTTATTAGCAATAAGATGTAAAAGACAAAGCAGCCAGCAGTTCTCCAGCTAGCTTTTTTCCAATTACATCTGTGTGTGTTCATCATGCACTGTTTGATTTAATAAAACACTTAATAGAAAAATGTGACAGACTGAAAATGATCTGTTTTAGGCTTCATATCATTTGGATGATATCTTTGGAAAGGAAAAAAATCTACGATATAAGAGCCTTACATTGCACAGACTAACAAGCCATAAAATTAAACAAGGTCTGAGATTGGCAATGATTGGTTTCTAATTAAGCAATTGGGTTGGAATGAAAACCTGTAGCCACTGCGGTTCACCAGGACCGACGTTGCCTACCCCTGGTATAGACGTGTGGAGACGGGCGGATCAGTTTGGCACCTCAATGATGCCATGGAGGGTGCACTTCATCGCACCTGTGTCCGATTAGGCAGAAGAGTACAAAAGGCGCCTGAATGGGCAGAAGGGTAGATTGGATAGAAAAAGACAGAAAGAGCAAGAGAGAACAAAGAGACTGAAGAAAGAGCTGAGATGCTGTTAGAACAGCATTGGGACAAGAGGCGGGATGAGCCAGCCAGGTTGTGTATGAGAGGCAGCGCGGTTGATGGCCCCGCGATTGAGTGAAGGATTGGCACTCTAGTGGTGGGTTGTCCCCATTGACTATTTCTTGAGGAGTGGGTACGATCAAGATGGAGTCCTATCCCAGGATCTGAGGTATGCCAGAGGAGCGTGAAGGAAAACGGGGTCGGGTAACTAACAGACTGTCACCATTTTTTATGGATCATTTATTTATTGAAGATGTGGACAAATTGCACTGCATTATTTATTTGGACATTGTTTTACTCTTCACTTTATGCATATACTCTTTGCTATGTGCGAGTGTCTTCATTTTCCTGGCTCATCTCTTGGTTACATTACAGGGGGTGGCGAGTTCAAGTGGCTTTTGGAAGGACCTGGTAGCACCATCACAGGCAAAGGAAGGAAAAAGAGGTTCCAGCTACAAAATAACCCTTAGGGAGCAATATTCTTTGCTTTCTGCCCTAAAAATAACTAATTTGAGCTAGGTAAGTGTTGTGCAGTTGAAAAATTGTACATGAAACTAATTTTAGGGGTAAAACTATATAAAACAAAACTGAACATTCATGACAGCTGACTCAGAAAATGTATGGACAGATGTTGTTGAATATGTGAAAGGAAGTCTTACTGACTGCGGTGGGCTGGCGCCCTGTCTGGGGTTTGTTTCCTGCCTTGCACCCTGTGTTGGCTGGGATTGGCTCCAGCAGACCCCCGTGACCCTGTAGTTAGGATATAGTGGGTTGGATAATGTATGGATGGAAGTCTTACTGATATCTTCAACACAAACATCTTTGAATTATAACAGGATGAAAACAATTCAAAACCCCAGATTTGTATAACATACTGATCTTCTAAATTGTGTTCATTTTTCAAATGTCTCCTGCAACAGGTGTGCTGATTGTATCATTTTTATTATTTTGTAATAATCTATGAGTCTTGGGGGAAAAAATTGAATCTTTATGCAAATAGTCTAATTTAAAATAATCATTTGGCTTTGTTAGCAATACTAAGTTCATAAGCAATACAGTTTATTCCCCAAGCAGTGCTAATTAATTTATAAATAAACAAGCATTTTGCCCCAAGTTATATTATATCATGCTAGCATCAGGGACGGATTTGTGCCTGGTAAACTGATGCTGCCTCCCGATGGAGCTTCATGGTCCAGTCTTGACTGCCTGTAATCACCTTCCTAATTAATCTTAATTGGGTTAAAAGATGCTCAGATGAAGCATTAAACTCGGTATAAATAATCTCACAATTTGAAATTACCATTTTGATCTACCGATACCCAAAGTACCTAACATTTAACTAAATTAGGTAAATAAATTGCTAATAGCAAACATCACAAGGCATTATGCAAATCCTGCAAGTCCAAGTCAGATCATGTATGCTGAGCATGTTTAGTATACTTGAGCAACTGCACAAAAAGCTTCAGAAATTGTAAACTTTAGAAAATATCTTCTAGTTTTCAATGGTGTTTTCTTATTCATATATTTGTGCTGCCATTTCAGCACTGCATTCAGCTTTATTTTTAATTTGTACAATTAAATAAGGAGATGCCAGACAAAAGATGATATACAATAGCTGTCTTAGTGTCTTAAGCTTGAATATGCCATCTTTTTGTTGTCTGTGTGGTTTGCATGGTCCCCTTATGTCTCTGGGAGTTTTGGCTTTTCTCCGACATCCCCAAAGATGTTCATGTTAGAATGACTGACAATTCTAAACTGCCTAACCGTTATTGTGAGCATGGGTGTGAATGAGTGGGCCCTGTTCAGGGCATGCTCCTGCGTTGCACCCTATCTTGCCCCATAAATTGGATCAATCAGATTTGAGTATATGATTTATAATAATAATAATAATACATTTTATTTAAAGGTGCCTTTCAAGGCACTCGAGGACACCTTACAAATAGTCAAAAGAAAATTTGCCAAATTAAAGAATTAATAAAATAATTTAAATACTGAAAGAAATAAGTAAAAAGAAAACAATACAATGAAAAATAACAATGTACATTTAAGTTAAAATAGCATTATATATATTGTAAAAAAGAGACCAGAGAGACCGATTAAGGGTTGGGGAACCGTCCCCATATACTGTCAATGAACCAAAAAATTGCTTGTTCTTTTGTACAGCACAGTTAGAGTGAGCATATACATTTGACCATTATATTGGAAAGGCGGCTGGAATTATGGCGGATGGACCGGAAATTGGTGCAGGGAGGAAATGACGTGAACGGGATGTGACGGAGATGATGTCAACAAAGGGTGACAGGGTTGAAGTTATTACATGGGAATGGTTGGAATGCGGAAGTTCTTCCTATGACAGGATCAGGTTTTAGTGGAGACTTCACATATCAGGATTGGCCTGGTCTTCTGCCTTTCTGATGAAAAAAGGAGAGAAGCATTAGTACGCCGTTGGACCATCTGGCTGCCCCCTAATTTCACGTGTGTGACAATATATATATTATCATAAAACTACATCACTGTACAATCAAAGGACAAAATCAAGGGGAATAGACAAGTTTAAAAACATATGTTTTAAGTCTGGATTTGCAGATGGGAACTGAATCAACGCTGCAGATATCTTGAGGAGGCGAGGAGCAACAAAGCTAAAGGATCTAGATCCCATGGTAGATAAACAAGCAGAGGGTGTAGCCAAAAGATTTAAATAAGAGGATCTAAGAGTACAAACAGGTGTATAAATATGTAGCAGATCCAAAAGATAGGAAGGTGCCAGATGGTATGAAGAACTTTGAATGTTAATAGCAGAATCTTGACATTAGTTTGGTATTTAACAGGGAGCCAGTGATGCTCATAAAGAAATGTGGTAATATGTTCTGTGGAGGTGGTTCCAGTAATAACTCGAGCAGCAGAGTTCTGGACCAGCAGAAGCTTGTGAGGGAGGCCAGCCAATATAGAATTATAAGTAATCAATATGTGATGTTACCAGGGCGTGTACAAGAATAGCAGCACTATTATGTGTGAAGAATGGACAGAGACGATTTATATTGTAAAGGTGAACATATTTGGACTGGGTAATATTGTTAATGTGAGCATTGAAAGATAGAGTGCTAACTATGTGTTATTATGATTTGTTTATGAATAAATTAAAGTTCATCAGAAACAGTAAAATTGGTGTTTGCAGGTGACCCACAGAACCCAGTGGAATCAGCTCAATGAAGCAGCCATGTTAGTTCATCATCCATAATGTCACAGTTGAGATTAGAAGTAGGAGGTTGGGAGCAGGTGCTCACCATATGCCCACCACATGACGAACCACCTGGCTTGGGACCCAAGTGCAGTGGGTGACACCTCATCACCACAATGGAACAGTGTGAGGTTTTTTTATGGTAGCCAGAGTGTCAATCCTGCCACCAACCCCCATGTTTTCCCTGCAAGTTGGAGGACCTGCTTGCTGGGCTGGATGCAGATTACCATCATAGCCAGAATGAAACAATTGCAGGTTAAAGGCCTTGCTCAAGAGCCCAACAGAGCAGAGTCACATCTGCCGTTTATGCAATTCGAGCCAGCTGTCGCCGTAAATCCCTAGCCTCAGAGCCATTTCAAATACACAATAGACATGAAGAACATGGGAACACGTTTGGAATCTTGTTAAGGGCACATTTCACACAAACGTTTTCACTCACAAAAACCAAAGTCACACCGAATCAATTAGTAAGTAGTGTTGTGGTGGAAAAATAGGACTTCAGGAGCCTGCAATACTCTCTAGTTGTCTCCCAGTTCCACTGAGATCTTTGTTCTATGCCAGATGAGCTTTTACCACTTTCGTACTCCCAAGACATAGCAGCACAGAAGTCTGACTACACTGATTACAGTATGAGTGCTTAGAGTTTAAAGGAGTTGAACCATTTTAGTTCAAGCAAACTGAGATTTGGAGGTGACATGATTGAATTATTAAAAATTATGAAGGGAATGAGTACAGTGGAAAACAGCCATTTACTTAAAAAAAAATTTTCAGCAGGAATGTGGGATCACAGTTGGAAACTTGTTAAAGAGCAGATTTTCCACAAATATTAGAAAGTTTATCTTCAACAAAGATTAATAGCCACATGGAATAAATTATTAAGTAGTGTGGTAGAGAGCAGGACCTTCAGATTGCTACTTGATGTTATTATGGAGAATCTAGTCGAATAGAATTGACAAGCTGGTTAGGCTGAATAGCCTGTTTTGACTAGAGTTTTAATTTTGTGTGTGGGACAGATTAGGTCTTAACAATGGAAACCTGCTGTTGGGATGTGGAATTAGCCAGAGGCTGAACAACATGCTTCAGATGACTCACTTTGTATGGAGAGCTTCATCAGAGCACACAGCATTAATTCAGGAACCATACTTCTCAATCAGAGGTGGTCAATCTGCTGCTTAGGAGTAGCTCCATGGGAGCAATCTTAGATAGTTGTATAGATAGTTATGTTTCTGACTGATTCCCATACCACTGGAGTTTTAATTTTAAGTTGCAGAGATCAACGGATTCGGTTCTCAAAAGAGTGCTTAGTTGCTGAAGGTTCTGGACATTCTGAAAATATGAGGTACTGAGATATAATCACCATATTGTGATAATTTGGCATGGAAGGTTTGAATATATCATGGATCAATCTAGGAAATGCAAAAAAGGATGTGACAGTGTCTTAAGAGTGTTGTGATTTCCAACCTTTATTCTTTTTTGTGTAAATCCCTGAGCAGTTCCTATCAATCTGTGTAAGGATTATACGGTTTTGAGATTGAAGTAAATCAAATATGGGGTTTAATTTTGTCTAGAACCTGTTTTGAGAAAATTCATTATTTAATACTGTTTTGACATGACTTCATTTTGTTTCCCATTTAGTTAAATTTCTATTTCTATCGTCTACATGGAGTTCTTGCCCAGAATTCTACGGGATGCACTCATTTGTGATCATCCCAGGCATTTCTAAGGTATCCAGGCTTGATGGATTAACCTTTTTTAACTGCACTAAAAGATTTTTATTTAGTCTTTCTGGTTTTTGAATCCCTGCTATTGTTTTTGACTCTGATTCATATTTTGGGTTTGACGAAAGATCTCCTTGACTGCCACTTTTGACATTTAGCCTGTTTTTGACTTATGATTCTCCTGGACATTTTCATTTTTGTTTTCTGTCTCTTGCGAGCCAGTATCTTGTGTAAACATCTGTTAAGTATAGGCAAAACTTTCACCTCCAAAAGAGTTTGTTCTATATCTTGAAATAGGTATGGGGCATGAAATGTAATTGGACCTTGCTCAAGACTCTAAAATGGGGTCTGTCATGAGAACTCTGTTCCAGGATAAGGATGAATATAACAGGCAAGTGCAGCCATCAAATTAAAATTAGCAGCCTTCTGCACAATCCTTGAAAGAGAGCACACAAGTTTGACATACAGGTAGGCAAGGAGGAATCAGTGATCAAAATGAAAGCCAGTTTGTAGGACAAGCTGAATGAAAACATGGACAATGGTTTTCAAATGGTCTCAAAATGGTCCTTGCAAACTAGTAGATGACTAGGTAGGTAGGACTTCTCCCAGGCTATCCTGAGTAAGAGTACACAATGCAGACCTTGAGTGAGGATATACCGACATACCGACCCTCTCAGAGAAGTTTGTGAAAGATTGGTGAAAAAGTGGTGGAAGTAACTAAAGTGACTAGACTCATTAAAAGGCTGAACAGTTACTAGGATGTAGAAATGGATGAAATCTACCTAGCAATACGGAAAGAGCTGTATACTCTAGGAATGGATCAGTTAACACTAGAATTACCAAAGTCTATGAAAAAACTCATAGTCCCAGCAAATCTTAAATCCCTTCACCCCTCTCCATCAGCGTCTTTTGTGTTGTAAATGTGTCGATCAACACAAGCAGCAAGCAGTCTGCTATCCCATTCCCCCACCAATGCAGAAAGTGCAGAAAGTTCTCTCAGCTCAAGCCTTGTTTATCTGGGAGTGAGGTCCCTGGAGCTGTATTGGGTAAATAATATATCGTTATTTGGAATACATGCATTTTATGTGTGTTCCGTGTCTACAAAAATCTATGTAAACACATTGTTAAAACAGAAACGTTTTTCATGTTTTAGTAGTAATTGACAAAATGTACACATGAAGTGTATAATGTGTGAAGCTTGAAGTCCAAATATCAAATAAGCACTTTCATAAAAGGGACAAGTATAACAAAACAACTGAGCTTTTATTCAAGAATATAACTGCAGAAAAAGAACTCGCATTAAGGTGCAATATTGACACTCCCTTAATATGACCTCTTTGGTGGCACAGCGGTAAGAAATGCTGACTGGTAATCAAGATGTTCGCGGTTCGATACCGGACACCTCTGTTTAGACAGTTGAGCTACTCTTATTCTCACTATTATAGAATAAAAACCTACATTTGATTTGAGTCTGTAACAGCCGGTGTAAATTTTATGTATGATACTTGTAAAGGTTAGCATTTTTTTTTAATTCAGTTTTATTCTCTCAGTCTTGTTCATGCTTGCCCCGATCTGACACTGCTGTTTTCAAATAAAGACGTGCTATAACAGAGGTGAACTCCGATGAGGATGAGGGTTCTACATCAGAGCAAAGAAGCCCTCCCTGCAAGAAACATCTATTCACATATAAGAACAGCGCTGGCTGTAAGAGCCATTTCCTAGTTACATAAGATTCATAAATGTTTTACTAAGTAACAATGCAGAATCTATGGGAGGTTCCTATAACCCCCATAAGTAGAATTGAATTGGTATATTCTAGCTATTTCTAATTTCTGTGACTAAACATTATACTCAGTTAGTGATTAGCCTTGCCATGTGTAAGCAGAGGCATAGCTAGGGTTTTCAGCACACGGGGGCAACTGAAGATTTCGTGCCCCCTCCTGTTTGCCAAAATGCAATGGGGAAGGGAAAAATGGCGCCCCCTGGATGCTGCGCCCGGGGACAGGTGTCCCCCCTTGCCTCCCCCTAGCTATGCCACTGTGTGTAAGGTGTGGAAGGCACATGGTTTTAAACTGTGTCTTTTGTGTGTGTGTTAAGTAACATGTAAGACAAAAGCACTTAATTTACAGTAAGTGCTGCGTCATACGCTTAAATCGTACAGAAGAAGAAGTTAAGAACTTTTAAGTATAGAAATAACTAAAGTTTCTCAAGAAAAGCTAAGTTTAGAGTAGATACATTTTTTCTTTTTTTGCATTTTATTCTACATGTGTAACAACTTTTTTCTTTATTCTTGTGTGGATTATTTGCTTTTAATTTTCACTAAATATTTTTAAAACAGGGCAGCACAGTGGCGCAGTGGGTAGCACTGCTTCTTCGCAGTTAGGAGACACGGAGATCCAGGTAATTACGGATTACCCGGTTCACTTCCCGGGTCCTCCCTGCATGGAGTTTGCATGTTCTCCCCGTGTCTGCGTGTGTTTTCTCCGGGTACTCCGGTTTCCTCCCACAGTCCAAAGACATGCAGGTTAGGTGCATTGGCGATTCTAAATTGTCCCTAGTATGTGCTTGGTGGGTGTGTGTGTGTGTGTGTGTGTGTGTGCGCCCTGTGGTGGGCTGGCGCCCTGCCCGAGGTTTGCTTCCTGCCTTGCGCCCTGTGTTGGCTGGGATTGGCTCCAGCAGCCCCCGTGACCCTGTGGTTAGGATATAGCGGGTTGGATAATGGATGGATGGATATTTTTAAAACAAACTTTTGGATTGAGAGATTTCTTTCGGCACACGTTTTACCCATGCTTGAACTCGCCTTATACTTCGGTGGCTAAACTGGCTGCACCAGGTGTAAAGGCGAAAGATGTAATCATTTGGATGCAGCAACAGGTCCGGCATCATCCTGCCAGTCAGTCTGCCCCACACCTGTCCTTCAACGAAACAGCACGGATTACAGAGCTCGCCAAGGTATTGTGCAAAGTCCTGTTTGTGATTATGTTTTATGATGGTCTTTATATGAAAACCATGTATACTGTATGTTACTTATATAAAAGCTAGATTGAATGTTATTTATCTGTATTTATTTACTTGTCTTCCTACAGCGTAAAGTCACAAGTAAACTGCAGAGCTACCTCTGTTAAATAGACACAGGCATGCTGACAAACTACATGTATACTGAAGTGACTTTAACAGCAGGAGGAAGCTACTGTCGCACCCTACGCAACTGTGTTTGATCTTATTCAGGTAAAGATCTCAGTTGCCCCACGGGAGAAAGACTTTCTGAGACTAAGGTCAAAAAGCTTATGAAGCCATTTCTGGGCAAAACCGTAACAACAGTTGCATGGAGCTTCCACATACTGTATGGCTAAAGTCACTTCAGTACACATGTACTTTGTGAGCATGCCCATGTCAATCAAACACAGGAAGCTCTGCAGTTTACTTGTGACTTTACACTGTAGGAAGATAAGTAAATAAATATAGATGAATAACATTTGATCTGGCTTTTATATAAGTAACATATTCGTGGTTTTCATATAAAGACCATCACAAAACATAATCACAAACAGAACTTTGCACAATACCTTGGCGAGCTCTGTAAGCTGTGCTGTTTTGTTGAAGGACAGGTGTGGGACAGACTGACTGGCAGGATGATGCCGGACCTGTTGCTGCATCCAAACGGTGGCATCTTTTGCCTTTACGCCTGGTGCAGCTGCGTTGTTCTTATATGTGAGTGGATGTTTCTTGTGGGGAAGGCTTCTGTTCTCTTTCTCAGATGTAGAACCCTCATCCTCATCTGAGTTCACCTCTGTTATAACACGTCTTTCTTTGAAAACAGCAGTGTCAGATCAGGGCGAGCGTGAACATAACTGAGAGAATTAAATTGAATTAAAAAAAAATGCTAACCTTTACAAGTACCATAAATTTACACTAGCTGTTACAAACTCAAATCAAATGTATGTTGTTATTCTATAATAGTAAGAATAAGAACAGCTCACTACTCAAAATGGAGGCATCTGGTATCAAACCAAGCACGTCTTGAATACGAGTCAGCAGTTCTTACCGCTGTGTCACCAAAGGTGTCATATTAAGGGCGCGTTAATGTCGTACCCTAACGTGAGTTCTTTTTCTGCAGTTATATTCTTGAATAAAAGCACATTTGTTTTCTTATACTTGTACCTTTTGTGAAAGTGTTTATTTGATATTTGAACTTCAAGCTTCACACATTATACATTTCATGTCTACATTTTGTTGATTATTACTAAAACATGAAAAAATTTCTGTTTTAACAATGTGTTTACATAGATTGTTGTAGACACGGAATATTATATTATGTGATATAAAAAATCGGACTCAGCTGCAACAAGAATCACCGGTGCAAGGAATAATAATGATAATAAGCAAAATGTTTTCTCCGTGTCTGAGTGGGTTTTCTTCTGGGTATTCTGTTTTTCCTCCCACATCCCCAAAGCCGTACAGTTTAAATTAATTGGCGATTTCATTAAATTGGCTCGGTGTGAGAGGGACCCGCAATAGACTTTCCACGGCTGGTTTCTGTCTTGTGCCTAATGCTGCAAAGGTAACCTTCAGTTCCTGCTGCTTTGAATGGGATTGAACTGCTCTAAGAATGTTATGTTATATTATAAGTGAAACTGTTTTTAAAGGTGTTTATTCTGTTATGCATCAACAATGATACAAAATGTATCACTCAGGTTTATCATATTTCAAAACAATCAAGAGGAAAAAGAATTGTCCATAGCCTCTGTAAGAGGCAGTCCTAATAAGTTAATGGAAATGTTAAATTTGCATACAAGTAAGTATTTGCTTAACTAGAATTGAACAATAATTTTACATAACTACTAGCTGGGCTACCCGTCTAAGATGGGCTAAAATCTAAGAAATCAACGTTGAGCTTAGAATTATCGTTTGCAGTGCACCATCTATAGGAATGTATTTTTTAATGCATGTAGTAATACGTCATAAAATTCATTGTATTTCTCTTTCCAAAAGAAGGCACATCATAAACATTTGTAGTAGTAAAAGCATTACAGGTTTGGGGCACCCACAAGCAAACCCCATATAACTGAAAATAAATGCAATTTATAAACATGATGAAAAAGGGAAAAAGACATCTTTAAAGACACGAGTCTCAATGTGACTGCTCCAAGAACACATCTGCTTAAGTACAGGACAAGCAGGAAGAGGCGAGTTCAGGGGGAAATAGAAACCAGAGGAAGTGACATCAGAGGTGGTAGAGCTGTCAATCATCTAGTCTGTAGAAGGAGGAAGAGAAGAGGCGTTAGTAAACTGTGCCACCTTGAGGATCGGTGAGGAATTATCACCGCAAGAGCCTTTCAGCTGTCCCCAATGTGCACATGTGTGACAACTTGTCCTTTAATTAAGATAGATATCAACAATGGAGGAGGGTTCATATTATCCCATATTGCTAACATGATGATGGAGAATACTTACTTTGCTTTATAACAGAAAAAAATCAGATAGATAGAAAGATGGAATGGTTAAAAGTTTGTTTGTTTGCTTGCAAGTGGAAAAGTATAAAGGCATACAGCTTTCTGAGCATATATGCTAACAAATATTTACTAAAGTATTGTAAATGGATAAACAGATATACAAGTCAAGGGTCAGGGCTACAGAGGACACCCGTTTAATGTCAAGGTGAAATGCAAATTTAATAAATCAAAAACAGCAGTTCTGGCGTTCATCACTGGTCTTCACAGCTCTCCAATACCTAGTTATGGCTTCTGGATGGGGAAGCACCGTCCTTCTGAGCAGTCAGTCCCAAAATCAATGCCAATTTCCATATAATGGATGGACTGGAAGAGGTGGGGCTTGTGACTTCCCACCTGAAGTCACGTTAGGGTTCTTCTGAGTGTCCTCCTTCATTCTAGAGATTGAAATGGAAATTTGGTTAGTGGTTGTGCTTCACCCAAAGCCTTCACTTCGCCATCTCCCTGTGAGACACCCCTGAGGTTCACATGAGTGACAGTATTTTGTTGTATAGAGTCCTATGATAACTTTATTTTCCCTTTTATAGTCTTTATTGTGTAGACCTTAATAAAATGTTTTAAATCCCATACACTTACCACTCTATAATCAGGCACTTTAGCACTTCTTCC
Organism: Erpetoichthys calabaricus; assembly: GCF_900747795.2. NCBI lineage: Eukaryota > Metazoa > Chordata > Cladistia > Polypteriformes > Polypteridae > Erpetoichthys > Erpetoichthys calabaricus. The sequence continues at coordinate 302,263,688 of NC_041395.2, read as the reverse complement.
CCCATCCCTTGTACATCTGTAACATCAGGAAATTCAACAGAGCAAAGAAAGAGGCAGGAGTTAAGTTAAACATTTAAGGAAGTACATTAAAATGTGAATGGTGGCAAACCACAACCTTACAGCATATGGAGCAGTGCATCTTGCATCGATAGGTGTCTTTCGGTTGATCTTCAGTTTAGCTTGTTTTGCTACCACATGGCATTTGAATGGACTAATAAAACAGGCCACATGGTAGAGTTGTCTTTATCATGGTCTTCTCTTCATGGCTAGAAGGTGAAAGGACAAGGTAAAAGCAAGGTGTTGAGCTTTATACCATTCTTATCATAAATCATGAGCCAATGGTGAGTCATGGTACAGAATGGCCTCCAATTGAAAGCAGCCATACTTTAGAGCAACAGAATTAATTGTCCAGTCCCTTCCTAAGCATTTACCAATAAAAGCGCTCAGGTAGAACTTGTCCCCCAGTTGTTTTGTTTAGTTAGTTGATAGGCACGAAGTCCAAACACAATGACCTTGCCATGCTGGTCTGATGCTCCATCCACCCAACATAAATTTCACATCCTGTGCCAGTCCTAAAGAATCGGGGGTTGGTTAGGTAAACATTGAAGCACCAATGATATCATCAATGAAGTCAAAATGTCTCCTGAAACACTCTCGAATATTACATTTGCTTCCCTAGCTTACAAATAAAGACATTCAAAATATTTATGAACTTATACAGTAGATATCTCTCCACCTTGGTAAATACAGATGTATGTCAAACCATTGGTAGTAATGTATTGTGAAATGAATAGCCTCAACACACGAAAAAGGTTTGGGGCAGCCACCCGTGTACTTGACCATGGCTGCAAAAAGGCAAAGTTTTCAGTACAATAGAGTACAGAGTTGAGTCCAAAACAGAACTGATTGCAAGAGGGAGGAAGTTGGGTTTTATAGGGCGGTCAGAGGAAGTGACGTCGTCCTCGGGGCCGGAAGTGATGTCCTCAGAGCTGAACTGGAAGTGACATCTTCGGACTCAGGCAGAATTTCCCATGTCTGGTCTGCGGGGATAAAATAAGAATGTTTAGTGCACCCCGCCAACCCCCAGTCTGGCATGGAATTCCCTTCTTTTGGTCCTTGTAGCTGACTCCCATATGCATGTTTTTGACAGTATGCACTTAGTAACATATTGTAAATAGTAATGAATACAGTAATTTAAAGAAACACAACTAAAATGTAACCCTTAAACTCCCTAACAAACCCCAACAAACTCCAACAAAAACCCTGCTGTTGTTGTTGAAACTGAAACATTACGAATAAGAAGTTTTTCTCTGTGTGATTATCAATTTTTCTCTTCATTTTTTGCTTTGACTACACTAACACTTTTAAAACGAAGAAACCTGAACTGTATAACTATTTTTGAGATATACACGTCATACTCAATGCTCAAACCTTTCTAGTGGATGTAGAATTTTGGAAAAATTGGAGAAATGCAGCTCCAGCTATGATGTAGAAATTAAGAAGCAGACATTTTCATTTTTCACACACAGCTATTGCAGTGACTGAATCTACCTAATGTAATGGCCTCTTAAGCATAATAAAACAACCAACAATTCTTGCCTTTCCTTGACATAATCCTTTGACTGAGCTGCAAGTAATATAAAAGGATATAATATACTCTGTCCCAAAAATACTTGCACCTAGATGCTGTTGTTCAATTATAGGCAAACAAGAGTACAGAACAGGTGGCACATGAATAAGAAATGATCTCAAATTCAGATGAAAGGAAGACGTCTTTGCTGCAGAGCTGAGATACATATGGGAGGGGATAGTGTTAGGTAACATTGTTGTGGTGGGAGATCTGTACAAATTGCAGTGTTTCATGACGTGGAGTCATATACGCTAGGTTTCAAAGTTGCCCTGTGGCACATCCAACTGAACAGAGTACAAGTTCTCAGAAGAAAGGCAGTATTGGCATCCAATGGAGGCTTAGTCTATCAAAGACAGAGCAGTGTGTTGATGTCACATTAAGAGTATGGAAACTGTTGCTTCTTTTGTACTTTGTGGCCAAATCCCTTTCCATGATACGTCTCTCCTTTCAAGTCCTCCTACTCATGAACTTTTCTTCTCTTTCGTTGCTTTTCCTACCTCTCACTCAGCTGAGGCTTCCATTGCAAATAAGTAGCTACAACCCAAAACAGCGTCTTGCTGTACTCTTAGTCAAGGTGTGGTTGGAAGTTGGTCCATAATGTGGTTTCACCTTTTTCATTATTGTACCTCTTTTTTTCTCTCCTTTGCTGTGGTTGCTTGGTGGGGTGTGAAAGCCGGTTCTCCCCTCAACTCCGTATTTGCTTTCTTTTATTTTGCTCTCAAAACAGGATGGATGGAATGAGTTAGATGTGGGTAGATACCGGTGGAGTGGGGTGGCTTTCATTTTGTGTTTGTTTTTATATACTTGAAATAATGTATTGTTTCCCTAATCTTATATATAAACATCTATGCGTGGAAGTGTGTGTGTTGGTCTGTCCAGCCTGGAAATGAGAGGTGGAGTCTGGGTAAGGAGTCCACCTCTGAGGATACACAAGCGAGGCCAACATGTCAGCAAAACAAAGCCTCCAAAGAAACAGCCACTCGCTAAGCCGCTAATACAGAAGCAAGGCGAGCACATCGGTAGAACGGTGTCCCTTTTACTTTTCCTCCCGCCACTAATACACAAGCGAGGCAAGCATGTCGACAAAATTAAACCTCCGAAGAAAGACAAAGTCATTTGGCCGCTAATGCACAAGTGATGCAAGCACATTGGCAAAACGAATCCTCCAAGGAGAGAGACTCCCAGAGTTGTTCCTTTCAATTAACTGACATCTCTACATCTAGATCTAGATCTCTACATCTACATCGAGAGGAGACAGATGAAGTTTCTCGGGCATCTGATCAGGATGCCTCCTGGACGCCTCCCTGGTGAGGTGTTCCGGGCACGTCCAACCGAGAGGAGGCCCCGAGGAAGACCCAGGACATGCTGGATGGACTATGTCTCATGGCTGGCCTGGGAACGCCTTGGGATTCTCCCAGAATAGCTAGAAGAAGTGGCTGGAGAAAGGGAAGTCTGGGCATCTCTGCTCAAGCTGCTGCCCCTGCGACCCGACATTGGATAAGCGGAAGAGGATGGATGGATGGATGGATGGATGGATGGATGGATGGATGGATGGATGGATGGATGGATGGATGGACATCTCTACATTTCAGTTTTTTTTTCTTACAATTTCAATAGTTTCTAGGACCCCAGGCTTTTTACAGCACAGGCTTACACAGCTAGTTTTTTTTATAATATACAGTATATGTTTGTTGTCAGACATTTTCTTGGTTTGTGATATACAAGAGCACCTTTCTATTTTACTTCTCTTATTCTACTTCAATAAATTGTATTACATGTATATCTACATTTATTCAATTAGCAGACACCTTTATCCAAAGTGACTTATAAAAGATGACAACCTAATCAAGCAAACATCAAGTAATAAGTGTTACAGGGTAAGGTTACAAGTAAAGAACACTAAACCAAACAGAGAAACAAAAGGCCAGGTTCTCATAGCTATTAAGAACCTAACTGGAAAAATATTTAAATTGTTTAATTCCTGGATTTTGGAATACTGAGGGATTTTTCTGTCAATTCCTATAATGTGTGTGTGTTAGACTTAGAGAACGTGACTCTATGTCTATGTCTAGGTCTTTCAGTGGATTGGCATCTTTTTTAATCTTGTACTACCTCTCTGTGATCCTGGAATTGACCAGGAAGGTTCCAAAAATGGATGGATGCTTCATTTTATCATAATACTGCTGATCAATTTAAAATCTAACATTCTCAAACTTGCTTAATCTAATTCAGGAATTTGAAGGTCATTGGCCTAATTTGAGAACCAACGCTAGACAGATTTACTGTCATTTACAGGGCCCATTCTCCTGGGTGCAAGTTGATATTGCCCATTAGCCTGATATGGGCATCTCTTTTTTGGGATGTGGGACACAGATGAGTGTATCGAGAGAAAAATGTTTATAGAAACATTCGTGGAACGTACAGTGACCGGGATGGGATTTGACTCCAAGATGGCAGATTAATAAGGCAGCAGTGCCTTTGTGTGCAACACACTGTTCAATTTATGGGGCATTTACTAAAATCTCACTGGTTAAGGCAGTGCATACACTAACACATGACTAAGAGCAACCAATAAAGAGCTGTGTGAGTTTAAGTATCAGTGCCTAACTCAGAAGGAATTGTTTAACAGTTATGAGGAAAGATTAAAAGAGATGAATGTTTTCAGTTTAGGCAAAAGGAGATTAAGATGTGACATGATTGAAGTGTTTAAAATTATGAAAGGAATTTGTAGAACCTGACTGTTACTTTAAGATAATTGTGTAACAATAACATCTGCATGTAGTTAGAAACTTGATAAAGGTAAATTTGACACAAACGTTACAAAGTTTTTTTGTTTTTTTATACACAGCGAACCATAGACACATGGAGTTAATTACCAAGTAGTGTGGTGGGCAGTAAGACTTTAGGGATCTTCTAAACTTGACTTAATGTTATTTTTGGGAAATTAAGCGGATAGGATTGAGATGAGTGACCTGGTCTCATCAGCATTTTTATAATGTTCTAAACTTCTAATATAACATCTAATACAGGCTGTGTTTAACCAATGCACTGTGTGACGCTCTTCAGACAGCAATGTAAATGAAAGAAATCATGAGATCTGAGACTGCAGAGGTGAATTAAACATGGAGTTAACAGATAAGGAAACTCGATTGGGGAATACAATAAAAGAGATCAGTTAGGTAGAAAACATTTTACTAACATCCATCAAAAAGGTCCTCGGCTGTAGGCATGTCTTCTGTTTACTAGCATCCACACAAATAAAGTTTCTGCAGGTTCAGCATTTGTCCTGTCTGGCTCACGTTGTATGTTTATATCAAATACTAGTTTGGCAACTCGTCTACGACAGTTTGAAATCTAAATAATCCACAAAGACCTCAGCATTAATATTAGCAGGCCACCATGCAAGGCATATGTCTCTGTTATATGCCATTTTGTATGGGATCTGTAAAAGCAGTGTTGATGTATGTGATGTGCCATCTGTTGAATTTACAAATGCAATGCATTTTATTGCTAAAATGTTTTTGATGTGTCATCTTTTGGAATGACAGAGATGTGAAAACTGGATGGACGCACAGAAACATACTTTTATTAAGGTGGATTGATATTTTTAGTGTGAAACTTTTGTATAGGGTGGTGCATTAGACAGACAGACAGACAGACAGACAGACAGACAGACAGACATAAAGGTCGGTGCATTAGTTAGCATTGCTGAGGTAATCAGGATCGAGATTTGCATTCAATGCATGTGGAGTCTTCATGTTCTATCTGTGTGTATGTGGGTTTTGTTCCTTGTACTCCAATTTTTCTTCCACATACCCAGAGATGTTGGAGTTTAGCTTTAGATGTGTCTCTGTCATGAACTGACATTTTCAAATTGGTTTACCCTGTGCTAAATGCCACCAGGATAGACTCTGGCCACAGAATTGAGTAATATTGGTAATATTCATTGCTATAATTTCTAGCCATTCATTTGTTAAGTCTACTGCACTTTATTGCTCTACTCTGTGCTTTATTTTCTCAGAGTTTTTGGTGTTTCCGCCTCAGCAGGAATAGCAGTAAATACAGTTCTTTTTTCAATATTCTAAAGAATAATGACAGTAAGAGTCACCAGGATTGCAATACATTGCCTGCATGGACACAAACGCCCTAGACATTTTTTTTTTTTTTGCGAATGATGATCCCTTAGGTAGATGTTCAAAGATAAACTGCTTGTCTTCTTTTTTGATCTTGTTTTGTGTTAAAATGATCACAGTTTCATGTAAAACCGTAACAGATTGCGCGCCAGTTGGACCTGCAGCGTGAATTTTATTAAAAATTATTCCTGGGATGTCACAGAATGACATGCACTGCCCCCCACCTACCTACCAAAGCCTCTTTGATCTGGCCTAATTAGTCTTGAAGGCTGTAATGCAAGTCAAAGCACTCATTTTTACATCACCATTTAAAATGCAAGCTGCTGCAGTTTGATTTACATAATTTGATTTTTTTTTTCATTTTATCTGCATTTATAACAAATATCCTTATATAAATGAGGGAAGCTAAGGGTACTCTCTGAATTATCACTTTTTGGCATAGTGAAAAATACTCAGGAACTCGCTATGAATATTTCTGTAGCTCAATGAATTCAGTAAACAGCACGAAAGTAAAAGCTACATGACCTGACTTACTAAGGGACTCATTCTTACTCAGAGTTCATGTTTAAGGAGAATATTTTACATTTTCTTTAATGTATTTATGCTGTTGTTTACCCCTTCTGATTAATCATAAACCTGCATAAAATTTTAAAACATTAAATTTTATAACAGGGTGGTTGCCCATTTTTTAAACCTGATTTTTTTCTAAAATAGCGCTTCCCACGCTGTGTGCTATGGCCGATCCTGGCGACATTGAAGGTGAGCTGTGGCAGACCCTACTCCCCCCAGCCGCTCCAACAACTACGCTCAATTCATAGTGGTTGCAGGTGACTCATGGGCAATCCTGGACGCCCTCCCTAACCCTTGCCCTGACGATCGTGCTAGATTCACCAAGGAGGAAAAGCACTGGCGATCGTGCTTGATTCATGCGATGCTCTGACAATCACGTGGGACTTCCCCAACCTGCACTGATGATTGTGCTAAATTCACAGGGTGGGTCAAAGATACACAGGTATATCAAAAACTGGGCCGTGACTTCAAAAAGGATGATTATAAGGGAGGACCCAACTCGAGTAACTCAATCATTAACTCTAACCAGGATTATGTAGAACTTTAGATCTCTTTTGAGAATAACAGCTGGCCATATATTCATATCTTCAAGATGTGGGACTACAGAAATGCCACAGAAAACACACAAAGTAACATGAATCACACACCAACTTCATACATGGAAGAACCAGACCAGAAGACCTATGAGAGGCTTGGACTATATGATGCCACTTCTGAAAGGACATCTAGACCCACTGCTAACAGCTACCAAGTCAGTATGCCACCTTGGCATAGTGATCAATGACCAGCTGTCCTTCTGGGAAAATATTGCTATAGTCTCTCAGTCTTGCAGAATCACTGTAAGCAACATCCACAGGACCAGATTGTTTCTGAGAGAGTATGTGGCACAATTTCGAATGAGGTTTTAGTCCTGTTACTTCTGCACTACAGCAACTCTCTGCTGGCAGCGAGTACCAGCATATGTCACTCCTCTTTTCAGATTACTACAATGGCTCCTCCCGGTAGCAGTGCGGATTAGATTAGATTATGCTTTTATTTGTCCCCCAAGGGGAAATTTAAATTTTACTGAATCTCCCAATAAAGAACTAGCTCCAATAAATACATAAATAAAAACAACAACAGCCCCCTAAAAAATACATAAAAGCTTCTGACTTGAATAACAAGGAGCTGCTGCTGTCAATAACAGACTTGTAGGTAGCAGACCTGCTCAGATCATATCACATGTTTATATTTAAAGTCATTCATATTTGACTAGAGCAGGTCTAGCTTGTAGTATCCACTGATGGGACATGCCTAATAGACACTTGATTCCTAGTTTGAAGGCACAAGCATTCAGAATGATCCATCATTAAGATATTAGTATTGGAGTGGATCATTTCTGTTGCTGTGACAGCCAGGATGATGTAACTTACTTTCCTGGGTAATGATTTGGGCACATGCAATCTGTATCTCAATGTCTTGATCACACATTTTAGTTTTAATTGTGCTGTGCTCCCTTTTATCACCATTGCACATTACTGTAACAAGAATCTCGAATACCCTGTGAAGCGCTTGTAGGTGAATACAGGAATATTTAATGTATCTCACTTTACATTCCTCGGAGTCTCTTATATTCTCAGATGTTATAGGCGGCCATCAGATCTTTTATGTTACATTCACCATGTGACATTCCACATGCTCACGCTTGTCTGAGAGGCAGTGAAGTTGAGGGTCTGCTGACAGAAGCATATCTTCAGTTTAGTTTAAAAATTCATTCAAAAATGTGTGGTAACAAGCCAGAGACCAAATCTTAACATTACTAATTAATAACATGAATAAAGTTAATTAAAAACATTAATAATTCTAAATAATAAAAGAGAAAGAGAGCTTCTGTAAAGACTTCCACACGGCACAGTGTCCAGAAGTAGAAGATTTTAGATTAAGTTCAAACCACCTGTATGTATACTGTAACAAATGTAGACCACAAAGTCATCGAGGTTTGGGGTTTTTAGGCCCCGTATACTGTAACACAGGTGAAAACAATTCAACAAAATCATCAGACATAGATGGGCAGGTAGACAGACAATTTATGGAGGTGGACTGGAAATCAAAACAAAAGGGGGATGCTGGGAAAACGTGGTGATGGATGGGTAGCTGACATCATCAAAGGGGGACCAGAGGAAAGAAAGGGACCCGGAAGTGTTGCGTTTCTTGGAGTCGTCCGGGTGAGATTACGGCAGCAGTGCTTCGTCTTTTCTGTGGAAATAGAGAGAGAGAGGTTAGTACCCTGCCGTTATCCCCTGGCACGACTTGTTGCATTGCACGTTGGGTCCTTAAGCTGCTCCCCATGTGCTTGTGCATGGCAATACATATACATATATATATATATCCATCCATCCATTATCCAACCCGCTGAATCCGAACACAGGGTCACGGGGGTCTGCTGGAGCCAATCCCAGCCAACACAGGGCACAAGGCAGGAACCAATCCCAGGCAGGGTGCCAACCCACCGCAGTATATATATATATATATATATATATATATATATATATATATATATATACATATAAAGCGTAAAAGGACAATACGTTATAAATAAAATGTCGACTAAGCGAAGAAGAAAGCAGCTTGGAGAAAAGAGACTCAAAAGCACTGGAGAGAAAAAAGAGCAAAAAGGAAAAAATAATCTAGGTACAAATTCACATAATAAGGAAAGTAATTATCAGCCTGTAACAAGTGGAATTGAAACAAAGCACGCCCAATCGGGCTCAGAATTAAAAGACAGAGTAAAAGACAAAGTAGAACTTCATAAACACGTTCACAAACGTTGGTGCTATACACATGCAGAGTAGATTATGAAAGCAGTGGAATTCGAAAGGCTCAAAAAAAAACGTATGCACGATACAAATGTGGAGAAAGTTAAAGAATATGAAAGTAGGAAAATTAGAAAGTATAAAAAAAAGAAAGTAAAGATCTCAGTAGCACAAACAAATGGAAATTATTACTTGAAAAAGGGAAAATAATCACCACGGACCAGGTGTCATTGAAAAAAAAGCAGGACAAAGCGAGGTCAGAAATAAAAGACAGAATAGAAAACAAAGTAAAACATCATAAAGAGGTTACCAAACAAAGGGGCCAAACACATGCAGAGCAGGTTAGAGATAATGAAAACTGGAATTCAAAAGACAAAAAAAAAACACATGTAGAGCAAGATACAGAATATGAAAGCAGAAAAAAACGATAGTGCCAAATAAGAAAGTAAACATCACATTAGCGCAAAAAAAGATAAATTATTACTCTGAGAAATAACTAAAAGGCGAATAGATATCGAATATATGGACGCAGGTGATATGTCAGAAGTATGTAAATATTGTAAGGCTTTGAAGTTTAAGTCAAGAGAATTTCAAAAACGGAGTTTACCTCAAATGCATTTGTTGGTTACTTTGCAAAAAAAATTAATTGCTGATGATGTAGGTCGCTTTGTCTGTAGTGAAATTACAAACAGAGAAACCTATCCTGAATTATTGTACAAAGTCATTAAACACATGTCTCATTGACCTCATTTAAAAGATTCAGCATACTGGGACTCGAACGATTCCAAATATAGTTTTTACATAAGTTCTGAAATAAAAGTGAAATAGTAACAATTCAAAGAAAAAAAAATCTTAAAAGTGTGTATCCGGAAAACCAAACACGGGGGTTGGCGAGCGAAGCCCCCTAGTATATATATATATACAGTATACAGTATATATATATATATATATATATATATATATATATATATATAGGTGCTTTGAACTTATTTATATAGGGTAATCTGAGGTCCTGGGCTTCTTCTCAATCACTCAGGCATGCTTATGAATGGCATCTGGAGATGCCACCACTGCATGGTATCAAATCTCAGTCTAGACTCTTTTCATGTGTAGATCTAAGTTGGTGGAGCAAGCAGCCCACCTCCATCAATAACTCTGAATCTCTTGATGTGTTTAAAGACTCTCTTGTTTGGTGACTTTCTGTCTAACTGATAATTGTTAGGTATTGTATCCTAAGAATTGAACTATTTGGTATTTTGTTCTGAATTCTTCACTTGCAGTTATTAGTTTGAGTAAAAGCATCTGTTAAGCAAATAAACATTTTAAGAGAATCACATGACAACAATAAAGAGTTAGGGTCCCAGCCTGGTCACCCTGCATAATTGGTTTGCAAAAAAACAAAGAAAATAGACATAATAATTTCAGAGATGTCTTTGCAGATGCAGGTTCACAACAGAACTGCCAGAGCTTCCAATTTAGGGTCATTCTGGCAGGAAGAGGTGGGTCCAGGAGGATGAACACTGGAAGTGACATCAGAAGTGTTATAGCTGTCAATCATCCGGTCTGTGGAGGGAGGAAGAGAAAACGGCATTAGGATACAGCGCCAACCCCTGGAGCAGAGGTAGAATTACAGTCACTAGAGCCCTTCAGCTGTTCCCTATGCACACACATGTGACAGCATAAATAAATGTAAGATTACATTTAACCACTCCTATTGAACTTCAACTATATCTTGTTTTGTAGTTTGTTTTTTGAAAACTTTACATTTCAGAGTGCCTTATAATTAAAAAAATGATCTTTATAAAGTTTCTGCAATGAAAATATGTAAAAAAACAGAGGATCTTTGTCCTTAAAGCCATTTAAAGCACAAATTGCAGTGATTTATGATAATTTATTTCCTCAGACTACAGGAAACAAGACGTTTTGAGGTAGACCCAGATAGGTTTTATTGTCTGTCTCTTTTATATTTTGTTGCTCCCATTTGTAAATCCCCTTCTTAGTGTCTTTTATTTTGTTAATAAGGGACTCTCTTTTTACAACTTGAGAGCACCCCCCTATCCCCCACTGTATCCTCAAAAGTAAACATATTGGCTTAAATTCAAAGTAATTCAGTAAAACATCCAGGGAATTACTGGATGGAACTCATAGAACGGTTTTCTTTAACTTATGCAAACACATTCGAGAAATCTTCAGCCACTTCTTTTTGGCTGTGCTGGTCATTTCAGAGTTTGGAAGCTTTAATTTAATGCAATTATGATGCCCTGCATACTTTAAAAATGCTCTTTGCTTGCCGTGATATGCAAATAGTCTGATTAAGATCTTGTCAATCAGGCAATTAGAGCGGCTCAAAAGATTAGGAACAAGTGAAGAAACAATGAGGAATTGCTGAGGTTTGATTTTGTTTCTTGGAGTGACAAGGTGACTTGCTTCTGAATCACATTCCATCGACCACATGGGGCTTTCTTTCTTTGTTTTTCTGTAATTTTGACAACCAAAGTTAAAGCGATACTGGAAATAAGACATTTTGAGTGGTCATGGTACCGCTAGTCATAAAACTATATTTAGATCTACTGACACTGGAATTTTTCCTCCCTTTTTGGTTTCGTCATGCATAATACAGAAGAAATAATTTTTTCGCTTGCTTAAAGGAAATATTAAGAGGAAGGCTCCTGCGCTTTTGCTGAGTGCTGACTTTGTTTTCTAAAACTGGACATTAAAGACCACTAAAGCCATTAGCACATTTCACAACTTCGAACTGAAGGGGATGTCAAACTTAATGAGTGATTTGTCGACTGAGAATGTCACATTACATGACTTGGAATCCCATGGCACATAAAGTTGTATGGCTCTGTGATAACTTTACTGCATGGTTTCACATTTACAAAGTATTATGAGCTCAAAACACCTGCCTTCCTTATTCCCCATCACTGAATTGTATGCCTTGTACTTCCAGCTGAGTGCTAATTGGTTGTCAGCTCTCACATGCACACCAGCCTGCACTAACAATGTAAGACAAAGTCTGACCTGTTTGATTTTGTCTGGGTGGGTCGCAGACTAGCTGAACTGAGTTGCTGGGTATGTTAGACTACATGACTGAGAGTTTTGAAAGTTTACCACGGCTGTCTCCGACTCACTAAGATTACATAAATAAATTCTGTGACTGTAAATTGTAACGGCCGACACCTTGCCCAGCCAGCAGCTACACGTCCAAGACCTGTGGCCTGGATAATTTACTCAGTATGAATCTAACTATCAAGCCGTACCTCTAACAAATTACACTTTTCCCCAGAATCGACGGTGTAAATATAAACACACAAAAGCAGGTATGTAAAATTATACTGATTAAATGTATTAAATGAAACAACAAGACAAATGCAAAAATAGAAAGATAAACATATATAAATATAAATATCCCTTCACCACATCAACAACGAGACACCACCATATATAAATACAACAAAACCCTCCCTTGCCCCTGTAACATATAACAGATAGTGAATAACAATGAATGAATAATATATATGGAATGAAAGTTCGTGAATTTGAGTCCGGTTATAAAAACTGTCCTGAATACAGATGACTAAATTATAGATAAATGAGTTGTTTGATTTTCCCGGCAAATGGAGCAACCTCACCGTGATTCCTCGGTGTGTGGTGGATGACGTTCCGACCCCGGGGTCTCTGCAGATGAGGGATGGAAGACAGTCCGGCAAAATGAAAAACAAACTGGTGCGAAGGCGCGATGTGAAAAAACAGCAGGTAAGTTGAATCCGTGGTTGAAAAAATGGTCTCCTCTCTCCTTCACCTTCCTTTCTTTTCTCCCGGCTATTCCAATGATTTGCTTATGGCAGCAGACTCTGGACAAACCAGCATATTAATTCTGTTAGACCTCAGTGCAGCATTTGACACTGTCAGACATGACATCCTACTGTCCAGAATGGAGAACATGCTGGGTATCTCTGGCACTGCCCTCCAGTGGTTCAAGTCCTATCTGACTGATAGGCAAGAGTTTGTTAGTCTTGGTAACAGCAGATCCACCTCAGTCACACAAGGAGTCCCTCAAGGCTCTGTCCTCGGTCCTCTGCTTTTCTGTATTTACATGCTTCCCCTTGGCCATATTATCCATAGCTATGGACTGGGTTATCATTTTTATGCAGATGATACTCAACTCTATTTCAATGTTAAAAGTGGAACTTCATCAGAGCTTTCTCAGCTCACAACCTGTCTTAGTGAAATTAAAACCTGGATGGAGCAGAACTCTTTAAAATTAAATTGCAATAAAACTGAACTCCTGCAAATTGGGACTAAAATGCAACTTAATAAAATGAGCTCCTTCCCAGTCCATCTTGGCGGTGATCTCATCAGACCTGCCTCTACTGTAAAAAATCTTGGTGTCATTTTTGATTCCTCCCTGTCTTATTCCGCCCACATAAATCACATTAAGAAACTTTCTTACCTTCACCTCCGTAACATATCCTGTGTTCGCTCCTTCCTCTGCTTTTCTAACGCTGAGAAACTTGTCCATGCTTTTATCACATCCCGCATCGATTATTGTAATTCCCTACTGGCAGGTGCCCCTTCTAATCTTATATCACAGCTCCAGCTTATTCAAAACTCAGCTGCAAGAGTCCTTACACAGACCAGCAACAGCGAGCATATCACACCCATCCTGCTCCGTCTCCACTGGCTCCCTGTGTCTTACAGAATCGAATATAAAATCCTACTAATAACTTACAAAGCCTTAAATAACCTTGCGCCAAACTACATCAGTGACCTTCTCCATCACTATGTGCCTGCCCGCCCACTAAGGTCCTCTGATTCTGGCAATCTTGTTGTGCCCCACACTAATCTACACTCCATGGGTGACAGGGCCTTCAGCTGTATAGCGCCCAGACTCTGGAATGACCTACCGAAATTAATCAGGTCAGCTGACTCCATGAATTCTTTTAAAAAACAACTCAAAACTCATCTGTTCAGGAAGGCTTTTAGCTCTACTTGACTTTATTACCCTTCTCTCAGTTTACTTCTCTGTCAAGATGCTAATGTAACCTGTGTGTGTGTGCTAGACCATCAATTATGTTATCTGTTTCTTTTTTTTTCAGAATCTTAATCTTCTTTATTTATTTATCTGGTTTGTACAATGCTATATACTGTATACACTGCCGTTCTTTATTATATTCTGTAAGTGCCTTGAGCATGGAAAAGGTGCTATATAAATAAAATGTATTATTATTATTATTATTATTATTCCCTCCTGATTGTTTAAATAGTCCTGTGACGGCTGAAATTGATTAATAGTGAACAGGTGTTTTCCAGGTTTGAGGCTGTGGTCTTCTTCCATCATCCATCCCCCTTTACGGGGACGGCATTCACTGATACACACATAAACAGCAAACGGGACAATGGAAACTAGACGCATTCAGTACTGACATTTGACAACACTAACTATGTAGCCCCACTACAAAAATCATTGGAAAAGTCATGTGATATGATAGGGTCTATGATATTACCAGGGGCGTCAGCAAGCCCCAAACCCTCAAACATGATCACACCGAGTCCAGGGTTCTCTCTCTCTCCACAATATCTCTCTCCTTTCACCACCGCACTGCCCATCCTCCAGTCGAGTGTTGCTCCACATCCTTCCAGCTCCAACTTGCTTGGATAAGGGAGTGCAGTCCCTCTTATTACTGACCAGGGAGTACTTCTGGTGCTAGGGCGATTGCCCGATGGAAGTACTTCTGAGTCACACAGAAGTCCCATAAATTAGGGAGTGCATCTCCCTACAGCGGCCCCTTGCAACACCCATGCTCCCCAGCAGGGCTGTATTGCCGGGCTACATCTTCCAGCATTCCCTGATGGTTCCCAAATGGGCGCCATCAAGGAAGCCTGCTGCCTCTGGCATCTGGAGGGAATAGAAAGTTCCCAGTGACCCCTTCCACTTCTGGTGGGCTTTCCGTCCATCTGTTTTATGTCATCTCTTCCGGGTCTGGCCCCTTTCTCTTCCCTGGCCGGGATGCCCATCTGCCTTCCAGGATCCTCCTGTTCGGAACCACAGATTCTGGCTGCAATCCCAGTCCATCCCACATGGTATCTACAGGTTTTAAGTGTCATGATTTGATTGTCCTTGTATGATTTATTTTTACACTCACTTTATCGTTAGTTTTGTTTTCTTCAAGTTTCCGCATTGGGTTCTGCAGTACCCATTTCACATCAGTGCTTGCCTCTTGGAAATTGCATACCTTAAATCAATTACAAGGATAGCATAAAGACTACTGCTGATTTGTACAATCCAAGTTTGATGGATTCCCATCTAAACCTTTCACATTTGTTTTCGATTTTTTCCATTTCAACGTCATTGCTTCCAACTCCTTGCTTTTTTTCTTAACTACAATTTAGGGTACAAATTGAATTTTTATTCTTTCATAAGGTCTCTGGTCTCAGTCCCTTGCTTGTTTAAAAATTCCTCTCCTTAGTTGCATTCTGGTGCTACACTAACTTTAAGAAGGGGACTCACTTCTCCAGATACCTCAGTTACTGTCCACTTCTCATTGCAGATTTTCACCAGAAGTGTTAGTTTTAGGACCCCAACAGCAAGATGGAAAGAAACAGGACTTCCCTTCAAGATAAGTCACAAAACAAGTGGAATGAAAGAAGCCTGGCTTCTTTATAGAAGAAAGAACTCTACCTGAGACACTCCTCCGGGGAAAACTCCAGGAACACAATTGTCCAGGAGGACTGGTCAAGTCAAGGGGCTTAAGAAATACCCACATAATGTAACTGAGTATCACAGGAGACAGCGTGTCTCAGCACTTGCTGCAAGGTGTGAACCTGCCATGGACTGTTTACCAATTCATCACAGTCGCCAAGTAATGTGGCCTGCATAACCCGTGGGACGTGGGAGGAAAATTCGTTCAGATATGGGAAGAATCTGCAAACTACACATGCAAGAAAAGCAGGCATAAAATTCAACCTCAAGATGTTTAATCCAAGAATGCTCAACCATGCCGCCCAACAGATTCAAAGTAGTTGGTTAAATAAATAAGTCAGAAAATTAAAACATACATAAAGTGTTGTCAATTATAGTTTACCAAGTGTCCACAAACAGGTAACCAGCCCATAAATTCACTCATTCTCAAATCCTCTTAATCCAATTCAGGGTCTTAGTGAGCCAGAAGCTATCTCAGTAGTATTGGGTGGAAGGCAGGAAACAGCCCTGTGATTGTGTAAATCCATTATAGAGCCCACTCATGTACACAGATTCAGAGTGAGGCCATTTTATTTGCTAGTAATTACCAAAACCTGAACATATTTGGGGATGTGGAAGAGAAAATGAAGTACCCAGTGGAAAATCCAGACACACAGATGGAAAAGTTGCAAACACAGACAACGATTTGGTGTTTTGGACAGCAGGGGGTGCACCAGCTCCCTAAACCCGACACAGACAGACACAGTTAGAAGATCAGCAATACACCTGGCTTTTATTCTGTTGTGGGAAATGCTTCCTAATAGTTTCCCACACGCCAGCACACAGTACAAAGCACTATAATAAATAAAGCACCCAGCACTTTGTCTTTTTCTTCTTTTCTTCTCTTCTTCCTCCATCTGTCTTTCTCTTTTCCTCCACACCTCCTCCTCCAGAAAGCTTTGTGACCTTCCCAACCCAACTCTGGGTCCATGAGCAGTGGCAGCTGGCTCCTTTTATGTTGCACCCAGGAGTACTTCCGGTGTTCCATTAGCATGGTCTGTAACCTCCTCTGGGTGAGGTGGAAACCCAGTGAGGTAGGGCTCTGCAGCCCCTGCAGCACCCCCGGGGGCACCCATGGAACTGTACTGAATTCCATCTCCCATGAAGCTCTGTGTCCATGGTGCTGAAGCAACCCAGGGGGCTGCCATCTAACATTCTGGGGAAATAATGTCCTGTGCACACCCTCGGTCCTTCCATTACAAAGGTGTCCCATAAGGTATGTAAGTCTGCAGGATTTGAGATCAACGAGGCAGCACTTATAATCACTCCACCACAATTCTACCCAAAGAGCTTATTTTGTGCCAATAATTGTTCAGTCCATCCATCCATTAATTTAGTAAACCCTCTGGGGGAGGTAGAGCTTAAATAGACAGAAAAAGGGTACCAGACAGATACCAATCCAGTCCTTCAGAAGACAGTGATACATGCATACACCCTTTTGTGATTTCATTTTGCATTTTGTGTTTCCATTTTCCATACCCCTGTTTGTGTGCCAGTCTTGGATTTAAAATGAAAATGTAACCCCCACTTAAGATTTATTTTTCTTCATAACATACAAAACTGCTAAAATCAGGCAGTCAGTCAGTTTGTAACCCGCTTAGTCCTGAATGGGGTCGTGGGGGTCTGCTGGAGCCTGTCCCAGCTAGTAATGGGCACAAGAAAGGAACAAACCCTGGACAGGGGGCCAGTCCATTGCAGGGCAACTACTAAAATGAAAATGAAAACTCAATCATTCCTTCATTTTTTCTTTTATATTGGTTTTGCAGTACATATGTGACAAAAACTCAAAAATTGATAAATCAATCGCAAAGTCCACATTTTAGTATTAATTTTAAGCAAAAAAACACATTTTATTATTTATACTTACATTTCTCATTTCCTTTATTTATTTTCACATTTCACAGTATTTTTATTAATTTGTGTATTCAATTATTTTTCTAATTTTGTCCAAAATATTCCTCCATAGCTTTTATCCAAAGTGACTTACAAAAAAAGGCCAACTCAATAAATAAACATCAGTCTGGAAAACGTGTTACACGACAAGGTTCTGTAATTACAAGAGATCTGTTTTCACTTTGACATTAAAGTGTGTTTTCTGTTGATTGGTGTCAAAAAAGCCAAATTAAATCCACTGTGATCCAATGCTGTATAACAATAAAATGTGAAGACTTCCAAGGGAGTTAATGCTTTTTACTGGCACTTTATTTTTTAGTCATTTTCCAACCTTTTTTGTCCTGAATGGAGTCACGGGGGGTATCCTCTTGGCACTGTAAAATACTTGCCAATACAGTGTGTACATATGGTATATATGTCACAGGTGTCTGGTCACACTTATAGGTAATCTAATTTAGACACCATTAAAATATCCGACTACGCCACCCAGTTTTATTAAGAGACTGGGAACTCCTGAAATTTACCAATAATAGCACACAGGTTTCTTTAAATTGGGCGGTGAGTAAACACACAATGAAAGACACAACAGTAATTTAGAAAAAAACAACAGTAAGTTCTATTACACAAAACAATATAAGGTACATTAAAAAGATAAACGAACATAACAAAAACTAAACATATCAGGAATCAATTTCCCCTTTTTTAAAAAGGGAAATACACAGTCCACACTCCAAAAGTCCATTAAAAACAAGAATCATAGGATACAACCTTTAGTGGTGCAGAGTCCAAGTTGCTCACTGTGTTACCCCAACACTTAATCGTTCAACTGTCCATGCATGCACTCTGTTCCCCGGACACTCGTTCCCCTACAGAAGTTGTGTCAAATTGTTGACTCCCTGTCAGCGTCTCCTCGTTGTTCCTTTTTCTTCCACTCTGGGCTCCTTGTGTTGCTGGGACCTAGGCACGCCTCATTTCTCGTCTGTCAGCTTTGCTGGGTCCTCTCATGCAGATTCCCTCTCTCGCTGAACCCACATCCGGCATCTCTTTGTGGAGCTGTCTCTTCCTCCCTGGAAGTGTTGCAGTCCTTGTGCCTCACGTCGTGCCAGCCAGGTACCCTTGTCGGCCTGCGAGCCCCTGTGCCCTGTCCGAGTGTCTTGGCAGCGTTTCCTGTGGACTGTCCCTCCTGCCTTCTGCTGCCCAGGAGTTTATATTTACTTCAGTCCCTGCTGTTGTCAGTCCTGGACAAACAGTTTAATCAATGGCACATCTAAATTGCCTGGGGTTAACAATTAATGAAAGCACAAGTTAACAAAATGTATGGTTACCAAACATTAATAAGTACAGATATGCTGATTAGGAACCAATATTTCCAAGCCAGGTAAATACAGACATCCTCCAAGGCCAGACTTCAAAGCAGTGACTCCCTTGCAAGACAGCAAATACCATTAATAAGTACAGACAGCCTTTTAACTTCTCACCCCCCAGTCTCAACAGTGGGTGCCTAATGGAACGACCCAGTGCACAAAAAAATGTAAAAGTGTCCCCCTCTGACATATAGAGTATTTTCATGTATTTGTGCAGGACAAGTATACTTTTTATTTATTTTGTATTGTGTTTTTTGTCAACTGTCTGAGAACACATGCATGTAAGAATTTCATTGTGTTGTGTACACATGACAATAAACTTGAGTTGCCTTTGTAATATTGAAACTGTACACATATGTAACCTTTACAAATGAAATACCTACAACTACTACAACAGCATATATTAAGTACAACATCAGGTATCACAGAATAAGGCAACTTATAACAAATTGGACAGGCAAAAACATCTCATCTGCTTTTTAAATCATATTTGCCAGAGTTAAAAAGATGCAGCTTATAATATTTTGTAAATTGGACACATTTAAAAAAAATCCAAAACAACTTTAAACAAAAAAAAAAAAAATCCCTGTGCACTGCGGCAGTCTCTCATAATCCACAGTCTTCAGCAAAAGACAATGTCTTCCATGCTTAAATATGATCAGTCATGCGGAATGCGGTATTAAGCTCAGTTTAGCATTTTTCTAAAATATATTTATTTTTCTCAAACAGCAGGAGGTTTCAGTTTTTGCTTGCCAAAGGCAAGAGACTAGCGGATGGCTTTGTAAGAAATCTTCAGCTTTAAAGATGGTCGAAAAAAATCCTTACATTGATTGTAATTTTAATGTGAGTGGGGGTTTAGTCTTTTGGCTTGGCTCTGCATTATGGTCATTTCTCCTTAAAAAAGCATCACAAATATATTTTACCCAAGTCTGACTTTGCCTTTTCAAGGTGTGCAAAGCAAACAATGTTTGTAAACCCAAGACATGAAAGCCGTAGAAATTGAGGGACTTATGTAATTAATATTATCTATTGACTAAGGAACATGTGGGACTTGTCTATTTAATATCAGACATGCTTTTCAGGGAAAACCTCTGGGCGTGTAGCTAGGGAATTTAATATCTGAAAAAAAACCCTGGCCATTGTTCGATATAACAAATTTCATTGTCAAAAACAGATGGATTAGCTTTGCAGCTCTGGCAGACATTTTGTGATATTTAAAAATATTAGTGCTATGTGTAGCATAACATTTTCTTTCTTTCTTTCTTTCTTTCTTTCTTTCTTTCTTTCTTTCTTTCTTTCTTTCTTTCTTTCTTTCTTTCTATGTTTTTATTTTCTCTAGAAGCTCCACATCATCCTTATGTGAATGACAAAGCTGTGTTTTTTCAATTTTTAAAGTAAATTCAGAAACTATTCCAGACACTTCACTTTCTGTACATTTCATTGTTTTATAGATTTAATTTTAAATGGATACATTTGCCATATTTCCAGTAATCTACGCTCAATAACCCATAATGACATCTTTACATAAAGATCTGCAAACGTCTTTAAAATCAAAGACTGAAATCTTTAATTTATGTAAGTAATTCGGACCCTTTGCTAAGGCACTCCCTGCCTCCTGTTTGTTTTAATTATCATTGAAATGTGTCTAGAACTTGATTGGAGTCCACCTGTGGTAAACTGAATTGATTGGACATCGTTTAAGAAGGCACACCCTTGCCCCCCACAATTCACACTGCATGTCAGGACAAACACCAAGCCATGAGGCCCAAGGAACTCTCTGTGTGTGGAGGCACAGATCAAGGCAAGAGTATTTCTAAACTGTGAGTGATCCCATGTGCACCGTGGCCTCAATAATTGTTAAATGGAAGAAGTTTGGAATTTCCAGGACTCTTCCTACAGCAAAACTGAGTAGCCAGGGGAGAAGGACCTTGGTAAGGAAGATGATCAAGACCCCTGTGGTCACTCTAACAGAGCTTTGGTAGTCCTCTGCTGTGAAGGACAACCATCTCATCAGCACTGCATCTATCAAGTGTTTATGGTAGAGTGGCTAGAGAGCAGACACTCTTTAGTAAAATGCATATTAGCCCAGATGGACTATAATGGCATGAGGAAAAAGACTATCCGATCTTCTTCTTCTTCTTTCGGCTGCTCCGATTAGGGGTTGCCACGGCAGATCATCTTCCATATCTTTCTGTCCTCTGCATCTTGTTCTGTTACACCCATCACCTGCATGTCCTCTCTCACCACATCCATAAACCTTCGCTTAGGCCTTCCTCTTTTCCTCTTCCCTGGCAGCTCTATCCTTATCATCCTTCTCCCAATATACCCAGCTTCTCTCCTCTGCACATGTCCAAAACAATGCAATCTTGCTTCTCTGACTTTGTCTCCCAACTGTCCAACTTGAGCTGACCCTCTAATGTACTCATTTCTAATCCTATCCATTCTCATCACACCCAGTGCAAATAATAGCATCTTTAACTCTGCTACCTTCAGCTCTGTCTCCTGCTTTCGGGTCAGTGCCACCGTCTCCAACCCATATAACATAGCTGGTCTCACTACCGTCCTGCAGATCTTCCCTTTCACTCTTGCTGATACCCGTCTGTCACAAATTACTTCTGACACTCTTCTCCACCCATTCCACCCTGCCTGTACTCTCTTTTTCACCTCTCTTCCACAATCTCCATTACTCTGTACTATTGATCCCAAGTATTTAAACTCATCCACCTTCGCCAACTCTATTCCTTGCATCCTCACCATTCCTCTGACCTCCCTCTCATTTACACACATGTATTCTGTCTTGTTCCTACTGACCTTCATTCCTCTCCTCTCTAGAGCATATCTCCACCTCTCCAGGATCTCCTCAACCTACTCCCTACTATCACTACAGATCACAATGTCATCAGCAAACATCATAGTCCACGGGGACTCCTGTCTAATCTCGTCTGTCAACCTGTCCATCACCATTGCAAACAAGAAAGGGCTCAGAGCCTTGTCCCTGATGTAATCCCACCTCCACCTTGAATGCATCCATCACTCCTACCGCAGACCTCACCATGGTCACACTTCCCTCATACATATCCTTTACAACTCTTACGTACTTCTCTGCCACTCCCGACTTCTTCATAAAATACCACAACTCCTCTCGAGGCACCCTGTCATATACTTTTTCCAGGTCCACAAAGACGCAACGCAACTCCTTCTGGCCTTCTCTATACAGTGAACCCTTGTTTATCACGCTTAATCCATTCCAGACTCTACCGTGATAAATGAATTTTCGCGAAGTAGGATTCTTTATTTGTAAATCAAATATTTTCGCAGTTATAGTATAGAAAACCTGTTTACGACCTTCTAAATACGTTTTTTAACATTATTAGAGCCCTCTAGACATGAAATAACACCCTTTAGTCACCATTACACTCATATTACCCAATATATTAGACAAAATAAGAGAAAATAAGACATATTAGATGTTACAAATATCATATCATTATTATTGTACTGTACATTTAATTACACACACACAGTTCTTACACACAACCACTAACCTATGAAGGCACAACCTCAGTAGGAGAGTCTTCAGGTGGTACAGTATCTTCAGCAGGTGCGTCGTTGTCTTCTTCCGCTGAAGGAGTACTAGGAGTAGGCAGTGGGTGTCTGGGTGCGCGGCTGAAGAACATCTTGATAGGCAGTTGCTGGTGCTGTCTTTTCATATGCATGAGGAGGCTTTTGTAGGGTATTGCCATCTTTGATCATATCTAAGAGTTTCACCTTCTCCTGGATGGTAAGCATCTTCCTCCGGCACTTAGTTTTATTGTCAGAAGGCTTAGAAAAAGCAGCACATTTAGGAGCCATCATGGTGCTTAGATAAAAGTTCTCAGACAGCGCATGCGTAGTGACATAAGCGTGTATGAGAAAAAATTGCGATAGAGTGAAGCCGCGAAAGTCGAAGCGTGATATAGCGAGGGATCACTGTACTTCTCCATCAACACCCTCAGAGAAAACATCGCATCTGTGGTGCTCTTTGTTGGCATGAAACATACTGCTGCTCACTAATCATCACCTCACTTCTTAACCTAGCTGCCACTACTCTTTCCCATAACTTCATGCTGTGGCTCATCAATTTTCTTCCCCTGTAGTTACTGCAGTCCTGCACATCCCCCTTATTCTTAAATATCAGCACCAGTACACTTCTTCTCCACTCGGCATCCTCTCACTTTCCAATATTCCATTAAACAATCTGGTTAAAAACTCCACTGCCATCTCTCCTAAACACCTCCATGCTTCCACAGGTATGTCATCTGGACCAATGGTTTTTCCATTCTTCATCCTCTTCATAGCTGTCCTTACTTCCTCCTTGCTAATCCATTGCACTTCCTGATTCACTATCTCCACATCATCTAACCTTCTCTGGCTCACGTTCTCTTCATTCATCAGCCTCTCAAAGTATTCTTTCCATCTGCTGAACACACTCTCCTCGCTTGTGAATACGTTTCCATCTTTATCATTTATCACCCTAGCCTGCTGCACATCTTTTCCAGCTCGGTCCCTCTGTCTAGCCAATTGGTACAGGTCCTTTTCTCCCTCCTTAGTGTCCAGCCTCTCATACAACTCACTCTTCACCTTGTGCCTTATCTCCTTGTACTCTTGTCTACTTTCTGCATCTCTCTGACTATCCCACTTCTTCTTTGCCATCCTCTTCCTCTGTATACTCTCCTGTATTTCCGCATTCCACCACCAGGTTTCCTTTTCCTCCTTCCTCTGTCCAGATGTCACACCAAGCACCCTTCTTGCTGTCACCCTTACTATATCTGCTGTAGTTTCCCAGCTATCTGGTAACTCTTCACTGCCACCCAGTGCCTGTCTCACCTCCTCCCTAAACTCAACCTTGCAGTCTTCCTTTTTCAACTTCCACCATTTGATCCTTGGCTCTGCCCTCACTCTCTTCCTCTTCTTGATCTCCAATGTCATCCTACAGACCACCATCCTATGCTGCTTAACTACATTTTCCCCTGCCAACACTTTGCAGTCTTCAATCTCCTTCAGATCAACTCTTCTGCATAGGATATAATCTACCTGTGTGCATCTTCCTCCACTCTTGTACGTAACCCTATGTTCCTCCCTCTTTTTAAAATACATATTCACCACAGCCATGTCCATCCTTTTGGCAAAATCCACTATCCTCTGACCTTCTTTCATTCCTCTCCTTGACAACATACCTACTCATCACCTCCTCGTCTCCACTGTTCCCTTCACTAACATGCCCATTGAAATCTGCTCCAATCACCACTTTCTGTCCTTTGGGTACACTGTTCATCACTTCATCCAACTCACTCCAAAAATCTTCTTTCTCACCCACTGCACACCCAACTTGCGGTGCATATGCACTAACAACATTCATCATCACACATCCAATTTCCAGCTTCATAATCATTATTCTGTCTGAAACTCTTTTCACCTCCAAAACACTCTTGACATACTGTTCCTTCAGAATAACTCCTACCCCATTTCTCCTCCCATCCACACCATGATAGAACAATTTGAATCCACCTCCGATCCACCTGGCCTTACTCCCCTTCCATTTAGTCTCTTGCACGCACAATATATCAACCTTCCTTCTCTCCATCATATCTGCTAACTCTCTCCCCTTACCAGTCATACTGCCAACATTCAAAGTTCCTACTCTCAGTTCCACTCTCTTTACTTTCCTCCTCTCCTCCTGCCTCCGGACATGTCTCCCCCATCTTCTTCTCCTTATCTGATCTAATGAGACAAAAATGTGTACAGAACGCCAAGCACGACATTTGGCAAAGACCTGGCACTGCTTATTACCAGCATAATGCCATCCCTACAGTGAAATATGGTGGCAGCTGTATCATGCAATGGGAGTGCTTCTCAGCTGCAGGGACAGAAGGACTGGTCAGAATTGAAGGAAGGATGAATGCAGCCAAACACAGAGAGGTCAGTGAAGAAAACCTGCTCCTTGCTTTCCAAAAAGCAATAAAACAAAAAGACTATAGAATTGACCAAAATGGATAAATAGGAGCATTATTAAAAAAGTAAAACTGGAAAAAACCCAGATAATTCGGACATAGAAGAATGTCAGAAACTACAGCAAGAGATCAAGAAAAGCATTTGAAATGTCATAAGGGAAACCGAAATAAAAACTGCTAGAGAAGCCAAAACAAACAGCAAGCAATTTTTTCAGTAGCACTCCAATAAAAAGATGATCAAAGACAATTTAAAAAACCTTAGGGACATCAATGGAGAAATCATTGAGAATGAGAAGGAAATAGCAAATGTACTGAATAAATATTTCACCTAAGTATTTAGAAAGGAAGAAACAAGTAGAATACTTCATGCAAAAAGTAAAAACAAACTCTTGAGTTCATAGATTTAAAAATAGAAGAGTCAGATGTGCTTTAAGCCCTCAATACGTTAAAGACTAATAAAACTCCTGGACCTGAAGAGGTCTTACCAATTGTATTGAAAGAAATGAAATATGTCATCTATAAACCCTTATTAGGCATATTTGAGTAGTCACTTCAGAAAGGAGAAGGACCTGAGGACTGGAAAGTTGAAAATGTGAAGGGGAGACAAAATGAATTCATGTAATTCCAGAACAATTAGTTTTACTTCCGTGCCATGTACAATTATGGAATCTATAATAAGAAATAAATTAGAAAATTACCTAAATGAAAATGATATTCAAAATAGCAGACAGCACGGGTTTATGAGAGGAAGGTCCTGCCAAACCAATCTTTTAGATTTTTTTGAAAAGCAACTGGAATAGTTGACAAAAATAAAGCATACGGTATAATTTACTTTGACTTTCTAAAATCATTTCATACATTCCTACATCAAAGATTTATTCTGAAACTAGAAGCTGTAGGCATCAGAGGTAATCTACAAAACTGGATCTCTAGTTGGTTAACCAGCAGGAGTCAAAGTGTACAGATAAGAGGAGAATAGTCCACATGGGGTGAGGTCATCAGTGGAGTCCCTCAGGGGTCTGTCCCTGGACCATTACTTTTTCTGATTTATATTAATGACACTGATTCTGGTAGAGTTAGTAAACTTGTCAAATTTGCAGGTCACTCTGAAATTGGAAGAATGGCAGACACTGAATGGCAGCAAAAAGAATTCGAAAAGACTTGGACAACCTTCAGGACAACTGAGCAAACACCAGGAAAAGCTATCCATATTACTAACCGAGAATGGTAAACCGGAAGGCACAGACGCAGGTCTCGGTAAACCGGAAGGCACAGATGCAGGTACACGGCGATGGACCCAGGAGGCATAGTGCGCAAGCGCCTACAGCCTGCGTTTCATAAACTGCAAGCGTCGTGTGATCCACCGCGAACGAAGGAGTTACGGCTCAAAAACGAAAGAGCTCAACTAACGTAAATAAGACATGAAGCAACAACGCGCCCATAGCTAACGACTAATGACACAGCCACACAGAAAAGAGGATTCTGCACTGCACCCCAGAGTCAAACGTAAGACACTACGGGGTCCGCAAAGGTCCACACTACGCGCCCATAGCTAACAACTAATGACACAGCCACACAGAAAAGAGGATTCTGCACTGCATCCCAGAGTCAAACGGAAGACACTACGGGGTCCGCAAAGATCCACAAAGATAGTACGGAAGGTGCGAGAAAGTACGAAAGGCGCAGGTGCCTACAACGCGCTTCTGAACTAAGCGTCCACACTACACAGCATTGTCCGGGTAATAAGAATAAACAAACTCTCCGTATTAAACGTACGGCTTCCTCACACGTCCAAACCATATAGCATATGTGAATCACATTACAGTGATGCATTATTAACAGTACAACCACAGAAAACGCTCCGTATTAACAGTAAGTGCAATTATCCATATTACTAACGGTAGACAACGGATAACTAATGGAGTCACGGTCATGGCTCCAAAACGATCCAGCTCAACTAACGGAGCTACAAAAGCGAGCCCGCATGGATAAAAACAATAGACGTAGGCGCCTACAACGCGCGTCTGAAACCGCGGAAGCAAAACTGTCTCGGCTCCAAAACCAAACAGCTCGACTAACGGAGGTACAAAACCGAGCCCGCCTGGACAAATACAATGTACATAGATGCCTACAACGCGCGTCTGAAACTGCGGAAGCAAAGCAGGCATGGGTTCAAAACGAAAGACCACAACTGACGGAGATACAAAAACGAGCCCGCCTGGATAGAATCAATAAACGCAGGCGCCTACAGCGTGCGTCTGAAATGCCGCAAGCACAGCAGGCACGGCTCCAAAAAGAAAGAGCTCGACTAACGGGGCTACAAAAACGAGCCCACCTGGATAAAACAAATGAACGCAGGCGCCTACAACACGCTTCTCAAACAACGCAACCAAAGGAGTCACGGCTCCAAAATGAGACATCTCAACTTACAGACATACAGAAATGAGCCCACCTGAATACAATTAATGAACGTTGGCGCCTACAACGCGCCTCTCAAACAGCGGAGTCAATAGATAAACGGCAAAGAAAGGAACGACAGACGGCCGCTAAACAATTCTGTCAATTAGCTGACAACGCATTCTGTAATGAGTCCACTATTAGTGAACATTCATTAGGATTAATGAATATACGTCCTTTGTTCGTCATCTACACCTTTACACTCCAATATATCTCATACATTCATCAATGTATTTCGGGTTACCCAACACCGGGGGTAGGCGAGCGAAGCGAGCAGGGGGCGGAGCCCCTTGTTTAATGTAGAAAAGTACAAAGTGCTACACATGGGCAGAAGAACGTCATTTATAAATACAAGATGGGAGACACTATCATACAAGAAGCAAGTTCTGAAAAGGAATTTACACAACATTGTCATTGGCCAAGCATTACACTGAAGCGATTAAAAAGACACATAAAGTGTTAGGTTATATCACACATCCAGAAGCATGATGTGGCAATCCTTCTTAAAGACAGCAAGGAGTCTGGACAATGCTTCTCGTCTTTCAGGCATGCCTTGTTTCACATATGCTTTTGTATTTTGGGGAAGAATTGACTGAACTGTAACCAGTGTAAACAAAACAGGTGAATAAGTGGTGAAAGTTTTCCGGTGCTCATTTTTCTTTTTCTTAACACAGTAATCCTAAGAAGACATTGGCCAGACAATGACTTGAACTTCAACAAGATTAAGTTGGTTGTTCCCTTGTCATTTCCTTTCTTGATCCTGATGCTTTTGGTGCTGGACGTGTTTTGCCCTAACAGGAACAAAAGGTACTCATAGGACAGTTTATTCCAGGAATTATTTAGGGGCTTGGAGTCTATAAAATAAAAAAACTTCCTAACAAAGAGGTATTGCTACTAGTAATTTTATACCAATTAGTTATAAGAGGGCATGAGGAGAATGTTTTTTTTAATTTTTTTTAGTTCTAGTACCCCATTTCTGAGCAGTCCCTCAGTGACTGTCTTGACAAGAACAAAACAAAGGAGTGGCTGACAGCCACTTTAATAATAGCAATAGTTGAATATTGTGGCATGGTGGTGCAGTGGTAGAGCTACTGCCTTGTAGTAAGGAGACCCGGGTTCGCTTCCTGGGTCCTCCCTGCGTGGAGTTTGCATGTTCTCCCTCTGTCTGCGTGGGTTTCCTCTGGGTACTCTGGTTTCCTCTCACAGTCCAAAGACATGCAGGTTAGGTGCATTGGTGATCCTAAATTGTCCCTAGTGTGTGGGTGTGTGTACACTATGGTGGGCTGGTGCCCTGCCCGGGGTTTGTTTCCTGCTTTGAGCCCTGTGTTGGCTCCAGGAGACCCCCGTGGCCCTGTAGTTAAGATATAGTGGGTTGGATAATGCATGAATGGATGAATATTAGCTCAGAAGGTCTCTGATTCCCAATTGTCCCTCATTTCATCCTTTAATAATAAAAAATATTCTACTTGAAATGGCTGCAGTGGGACCCCTAGAGAATTAAGCAAAGTGGCTTCAATATATGCTTGTTATTTTGGAAAAAAATATTGTAATACAAAGAGGCTTTCTCTTTAAGTGTGTCACCCTAGAAATGACCCAGAAAGGAAGCCAGGTGTCCTATTTTGTAAGTCCAGCTAAGATGATGCAACAGGATTATCCATTCAGGTTTGCCCACTGGTGTAAATATCAAAGCAGGGGAATTAAAAATGGCAGCTCACCAATCTTGATTAAAGAACACAAAACTCTGCCTAAGAGATTGCTCCAGGCAAAACAGTCTGCCTTCTAAGGAATTATTTTAAGAAACAGAACCCCTCTGTTAACAGGGGACAGATGTAAATGTGACCAAATGTTACTAAACACCTGACTGATTCTTGGTTTGCAAGGTGTCTTTCAGCAGCAATACCAGCCATTTTCTCTAAATTCAGTTGTAGGGCTGCATGGATCAAAAGCCTATGCTGGTAATATCAAATGCAAGGAAAGAACCAGCAATAGACAGAACGTGCTTCAAGGCTGGTTAGGTCCTACACTGGCCTATGTATGTGGGTATTAGCATGAGTGTGCATTGTGATGGTCTGGTGAACTGTCTAGGGTTGTTTGATGTCTTGTGGGTAATACCCACAATGCTAGAATTAAAATGCATTAGTTTGGAAAATGTATGAGTAAATCCATTAATAATTTGCCATAAAGCTCACCTGAAATAGGTAGGTGTTCTAAAAGTCATATTTTATTAAAAACATTTATACACTATAAATAAATGATATAAATATTGTAAAAGGAGTTGGGGGATTGAGACAAATATAATGCCCTTTGGGCAAAGAAAATAAAACAAACAACAAAAAAAAAAAACGAATGTCCATGCTCATGCCTCAGTTACTAAAACTATGTTGATAATTCTTCTGGACCATTTTGCCTGAGGGCTGAAAGAGGCTGAGTTACTGTGGTGCAAGTGGTTAACGATCATGGTAGTATGATCATGAAAATACATAGTGGCCCCACAGCTCTGTACAGTGGACACTCACTGCTGGTTTTTTTTCCCAAACTGACCACCCTAGGTAATATTCTGGCAGTCAATGTTTAGAATAAGCTACAAAAGCAGCTAACTAAGAGATGCACATTTATTGGGGGAATACAGTATAATCAAAAACAAAAAGGAGTCTTTTTTGATCAATGAAGACAGAATTGAAAACAGCAACCTGTAATTGTAACAAACCATAACCCCTCAAACACATACAAGAGTCTCCTGGCTTGGGTAATTAGAGAGCTTCTGCCATCTGATAAAAGGCTTGTAGATGTAGTCACATCTACATAGATCATCATTAGAGTGTTGGTAACAGAGTGAGTCATTTAAGTCACAGAATTAATACACATTAACAAGGATGATATAACTTATCTCCCTAGGCAGTAATGTCAACAGAGTCATTCAGTATTTCAATGGCTGGATTATACATTTCAGTTATAATTATAATGTGTTGGCTTTTTTACCATTGCTCATTCATACTGATTTCCAGTCCCCATTTTCTACTCCATCTGATCATATCAAATGAAACCCATCCAGCATTAAATAGAATCTGAAATAAGAAGTTTAAGCCAGTTCTCTACAGTACCCACCTTTTCTTCCTCGGAATGAGGTGCTCCTCTGATAAGGTGTAATAAAACTCCTTAGGTAGAGACAGGGCTACCAGATGGTTAAAAGCATATTTAATATATCCCATCTTACGTTCCTCAGTGTCTCTTACATTCCCTGATACTGTAGACATAAGGTATTCTACAGATCCTTTTCACTCACCTTGTGACATCTTTCAAGTTCACAGCTTGTCCAAAAGGCAAAAACAGTGAGAGAAGAGCGAGAGCTTCTGTAAAAGGCAGCCATATGAGTGGCACCAGAAGTATAAATGGCAGACCTAAACAGGAATCAAAGTCGAAGAAGAATTACAAACAGTTCTTCACCAAAATTCTATTATTTTAACACTAAGACAAAAATAATTGAGGCAAAACAACTGTGAATCAAAATCTGACCATTGAAATTGAAACTGTCTAATGGCACTGATTAAATCTGTGTAAAGTATAAATAAAAACATTAAGTGAAATAAAATTTAAAAAAAAAAACAAAAAACAAAATTAAAGTCATACAGTAAATGAAGGCAAAGCTTGAATATGAATCTTTCAAAATTTTCATATTTTGGGGACCTAAAAATATCATCTGCAGTACAAAAATATTTCCAAACCTGCCAAAATTAATTAGCTAGTTCTTAACAGAGGGCTCAAAGAAATTCTTCATGTTTGTCACTGCTGAAGAAGGAATAAGTGAGATGGTTAGTTTCCAGTGTTCCCATAACAGCAGGCATGGTTAAAATAAAAGGTGGCATTCAGTACAGGTATTTCCCTTATAGTCATCTTTTCAAGTGAAATCCTAATTGCTTAAGAATGCAGAACAGCAGTGATTTTGACCTCAGTGACTCAGCTACCTAGCTTTGTGAGCCTCGCTGCAGACCAATGAGTGTTATAATGTCTTTATTTATTCGGTTGAATTGCTCCTCAAGCAGGATAAAATATAGTAAAATGCTTGCACTCATGATGACAGTTCACAGTATTTAATTTCTCAGGGAGCATCTCTTCTGCCATAACTGTAAAAGGGCAGAGGGAAAATTTAACAAGAATCATGAGATGAGAGAATACATACAGTCAAATAAACAAGAAAAATGACTGAAATGGGAAATCAATAATATCAAAACATCACTAAAAAAATCAAAGCTGAAGCTCAAACAAAAGTCCTGACCCCCAAAAAGATTTTTACTAACTAGCACACAAAGGATATGTACACAGTCCAGAGACTTTGACACAATTGATTGTGAGCCACCATCTTAAATAGGAAATTGTGTGACACCTTCTGTTTAGGCAGCCACCATAAACAAGAAAAAATGGAAAATGGTGGTGTATGTGAATAAAAGCAAAAGAAAAAATGGAAATCTTCATCTGTTTCTTGTCCAGTTAAACCTGAGGTTGCAGAATGTGACATTGGAATGCTTACCTGGAGTAGTAACTGCACTGAAGCAGGGGGTTGCTTTCAATTATATTAAGTAAATTCCAGAAATTTCCCATTTTATTTTCCAATTAATACAATGTCATAGCAGTCTTTAATTTTGTAAGCAACTGTCTTTTTTTGTGTAAATGATCACACACATTATGCTAGACCATTCATTCATCCATTATAAAATCTTTTTAATCCAATTTCGGAAGGATATGACCAGCATTGTATGCAGACAGATCCCTAACTTGATGCACTCAGGCCTGCACTCACATGCACACACTCACATATATGGCAAAAGTATAGTCCCTGGTCAACATGAAATATGTCCTGTCATTGGTCAACCTAACTTGCATCTCTCTGAGATGTATTAAGAAGATCAAAGTAGCTGAACCATGATGAAAATGCAGTCTCAAATGTGAACCTAGTCACCCAAAGCAGTGAGGCAGCAGCACTTTTAAATGTTGTGTTTAAATCTACATTACATGAGAAGTATCCTAACTATTTTGAGTTTTATTTTATATGATATAAGGTGACATTTTAATGAAGAGCATAATTTCCCTATCTCAGTTCCCACGTCCTATTATTGGTTTATAGTTGAAGGCCTTGACTTGAATGGCAGCTAAAGCAAAAGGACTGCATCTGTGAGTCTGAATATGACTCTGAAAAAAATCAAATGACTTCTCTGTCAGCCTCAAGTCAAGTCCTGCCTGCTTCCTTATAATAAAGGATTAGAGCTCAGATTCACCAATTGTATAAAATAATCAATACATTAAATATGTGGGAGCAGGAAACCCCATAAGCAATTTTGTTATCCAAACTGATAAGGAAGCAACATGGTGGCTGCTCGCTGAATTTATACTAGTTTATTGCTTGTTTAGAGATCCTTTCATCCTTCTTTTATTATTTTACAAATGCAAGGATGTTGGGAGCCAGCATTTGGTGCAAAATAGGAGCCAGGGATTAATGGAAAGCCAGTCATCACAGTGTATACTCAACACATGCTTTTTCAGGTTTAGATCTGTCAGTATTCTTATTATGCCTGTTTTTGGGAAGTGGTAGGAAACCAAAGAAAAGAGACAAGGCCACTACTGGAGAGTGTGATCCAAGTCCTTGCTAACCACTGCAATCCCACAGTGTCAGTGAAAGATTCATCCAACCATTAATTTTGCTTTTCCTGATGAAGGTCATACCCACCCTTCCCTCAGTTTTTTAAAATGGTTTAATCCACCCCAAAGTGACAGGGACTGCTTTGGCAGAGTGTATTATTGTGGGAGTGTGATAATTATACCTTTTGATTCCATTTGGAGATTATTTAAATATGGCATGGATGATGGATGGATGGCATCTCAGACCTTCCTCATGTGAGACACCCCTCTGTGACCACACTTGTCAGAGCTGGCAATGCCCAACTATACCCACTTGCATAGACACCACTCTTAACACTTGCTTAGAAAGCAAAGACAGACAGGAGGAGATATTATTTAAAAACTCAAAACACTGTATTATGAAAAATGCACTTAATGTTATCTTGAAAAGTTTTTAAAATGTTTTATACTTTCCAGAAGGATTTAGAGCACCCACATACCTACACCAATACCTTACGTGAATATCCTTGGAATATGAGAGCAATATAAGAGAAAGTCCTATATGGAGATTGGCCACAACTTGAAGCCCAGTCACTCTGAGGTGTGTGACAGCAGTGCTAACCAACCTTATCTTGCCGATGGATTGAACAGCTGTAGCCAACTATTTTTAATAACAAAAATAAAATACAAATTTAATACCCTTCAGAAGGCCTTCTACTATTGTAAGGATTTCACATCAAGTAACAGACAACAGCATGGCCTGCAAATCGAAATTCCTGATGCGTCACAACTAAAATGCCATTAAACTTCCGACTTATTTAGTCATTTATATGTCCTTTAAGCTTTATAGGAAACGTTTTTATTTTTCCAAAGGCGTCATTTGCCAGAAAGGCATAGTGTTGCTGTCCTTTTTTGATGTCACTGCTCCAAGGATCCCCATTTTGATATGATGTCTGTTTCCTGAAGGCAGCCGCCATTGGAAGCTGTGATTGGAGGTTCTAATTACATGTCTGTCTGCCTAATTCTCATGTTAAACAGGAGGAACTGTTTTGTTAGCTTTTATCAAAGTAATTTGACGTGTGAGGCATCTGATGAATCTGCAAGCACCATTCGATTAAAAGTTGAAAGTAATTGAGCAAAATGAGACCAATCAATAAATTAACAAAGCTGTGAGCAGCCTTTTTTCAAGTGAGAGAAACTGTAATTAATTAAAAGAAAACTGTTACAAACAGACCCTTAAATGATGAGTTTAAGTTACTATGGAGTCAGTTATGATTCATTCGTGCCCAGTCTGCAATTAAAAAAAAAATTACAATTCCAAAATTCCAAATAACTTAGCATAGATTTGCTATAAAAGAAAATAAAGCCAACAGCACACAGCAGCAGCACACAACATCCATAGAGTAAATAAATAATGAAATAGGTCAAAAAGATCGTATAGTGCCAAAACTCCAAAGAAAGCATGTCTAATTAGGTGATAAATTAAACTTTCCGTCTGCTTCAGCATCATCATCAATTCTTCCGTTTGAAAAATGTTGCATTTAAGCACATTCCATTTTAGCCATACTAATTACTAGCTAATGAAATCTCCATATGAAACTTGATCATCCTTGAAGAATGACTCCCTGCACTGCTGCAAAAAAAGGTTCAATTGGACACCTGATTGGAATGAGAGTGATGGCCCGTCTTGTACAATTTTAGTGCTGCTCTTCAAGAACTGCAGCTCCTATAGTGAAGGAAACACTAAATTAAATCATCAAACCAGTGAAAAAAAAAACCTTAGGGCTCCGAACCCTAGAACTGAAGTGACCTTGTGTGCATCATCTGAACCTTTTCAACACGGTACTGCACTGTAGTCTATATTGTTGTTTTGGCAAAGAATATAAATGAATAAGAAGTTGGGAGCATAATTAAGTAGTTATTTAAGTTGGCTCAATATATTTTTATAAAGTGCTATTCACAACAGAATGAAAGTTATAAAGGTTTATTAAAATAACACACTTATAAAGATATACTGTATAACATATTCTGCAAAATTAAAATTAACTAGCAGCTCTTAGAACTAAAATCATGAAGCATTCCTGCAGTACTTTTAAATGCATGCCAATTTATAATCAGTGAAATGTATAAAAGAAACATTGTCAATACATGCTAAAATATGTTCTTTAACTGCAGTGCTAAAACATACCTTGCCATCACAGGCCTATGTTGCATTGGATATGAAAATGTATTCACTTCAAAATGTATTTCTGAAAAAAATTAGGACACAGATAGTAAGGTGAAAGCTAAGCATTGAATCAAAAACCAAGCCGAGAACACAGTGCTGTTGTTTACAGTTCAAAGCCAACAGGTCACTCACCACAATCAACGAATTCCTCATTGACTCACGTAGACGTTCAAATAATCAAAACCAGCCAGACGCTCACCCACTCACTCTGTCAGCCATTCAAGAACTCACATATACATCAAAGTAAATAATTAATGAGAAACTCCCTCACTCGATTACATACATGCAAACATTTAAGTAATCATTTAACCACATATTCACTGATCGAGTCAATATTTTTTTTTTGATTTGAAATAGACTGTACTTTATTAGGATATTATCTTTTTGCATGACTTTTGTGGATCAGAGCAAAGGCTCAGCCAATGTGCAGCACCCCTGGAGCAAATTTTAGGTTAAGGGCCTTGCTCAGATCCCTTCTGTCAGTAATGGAATTTGAACCAACAACCTTCCAGATACCAGCACAGATCCTTAGCCTCATTGCCAAAGAAATCAAATTTTAGCCAGATATTCACTTACTGAGTGACTCACACAATTAATTGATCACACACTTTCAAGCAATCAATTAACTCAATCAATCCATCAGTCAATAATCAATTAATCACTCACAGGAAGACTTTCAAGTGATTAATGGATTACATCAGTGTTTCCCAAACTCGGTCCTGGGGACCCCCTGTGGCTGCAGGTTTTTGTTCCAACCAGATTCCTAATCAGTGACAACACCTGATAGCACTGATCTAATTTAATTAGCGGGTATTCTTTTTCTTTTATTCTACATTCAGAAAAGCACAGCAGCATGATTTTTACATTTATAAGACATGTAGAAATATTTCTGCTTTTGCTTAACTCTCTTTTGTTGATTTCATTATATTTTGTCCTTTCTCTGTGCAGTTTTTCCCCTTCATTGTATCTTATTAATGACAATTAAAAATGAGCAGATCAGACAGACACCCTGGCAAACAACTCTGAATAATCAAAGGCTGCAAGTACTTTAGCATCAGACCCACTAATTAGTAAATAACAGATTAATTAAACAATTAGAAGACCTAGAAAAGTAGAATGAAAATCAATATGAAAATAATGTTAAAAAGAAAAATTACATTATTCCCATATAACTGCTTGGTACATTTTAATATAATATATATATTTTTTTTTTTTACCAAACATAGTTTTCTAATTTCTAGATTGTTTCCAAAACACAGAAGCCCAGGAGTCCAATTAAAAACAGAAGCTGGTTGGAACAAAAACCTGCAGCGACAGGGGGGCCACAGGACCGAGGTTTGGAAACACTGGATTAGTCTTACTCACTTACTGACTTTCTTACTCATTTAGTTAGTTAATCAATCAAATAATTAGGGTGGTTAATCACTTAACCAGTTCTTAATTCACTTACTCACTCAAACAACCAATCTTGCAGGCATTAAAGTGACTTCTTAATCAGAGACTGACTCACTGATTTCCATACTCACTCATATATATATAATTATAAAGACTCACCCAAACTCATAGAGACTTTCAATTCATTGAACAGACACTACCCGGCTGAATTTCTCATTTGTTTACTCACCAAATTAATTAGCTAATCACATAATTTTGAAGATATTAAGGTACTCAATTAGCCAGATGCTGACTCAATCACTTACTCAAATCAACCATACACTCACACCGACAAGTAATTTATTGACAGACCCATTCACTCACTGAATTTCTTACTCATTCAATAAATTAATACATCACAAAAGTATGGTGACTTTGAAATAAGCAATTAACTGGTCTTTATCTCATTCACTTATTCACTTGTGAGTTGAGTGTTTTGTAAAATGTTGATTTGTAAAATTTGAAAAAAATGGCTTTATTTTTCAACACTAAATTCCAACCCTTTACTTCTCTCACCCAAAAGCAATTGCTTCACCTCTTCAGTAACTAGAAGAATGTATGAAAATGATGGGTAAAAGGAGTGAAACGTCTTTTACTCAAACAACCAATCACACACTCACTGAGGAATTAAAATAACTTATAAATAAGAGTCTGACTCACTCACTTCCATACTCAATTAATCAATAATATAATGTATACACATTCGAGTAATCAATTAACCTGGGGCTTACTCACTCATTTAATCAATCAACTGCAGTCACAGAGACTTTCAAATAATCAAACAGACACTCACTCACGTGTTTACTCAGTAAATTAATTATCTAATTACTTACTTTAGCAAACATCAAAGTATTCAGTTACCCAAATACAGACTTACTCACTTACTTTAATCAATCAGACACTCACACATACATTAATCTGTTAACCAGGGACTGACTCAGTTCCTTACTTCCTTAATTAAATAATCAGTCACATAATTATGAGGGTAGTCAAGTAATCAGTTCACTACAGGCTTACTCACTCACTCACTCACTCAATCAATCAATAATCAATTGATGACACACAAAGACTTTCAAGTACTTCATTGACTAGACTCACTAACTTACTCACTGATGTTGTTACTCATTCAATTAGGTAATCAATCACATAATTATGATGACATTAAAATAATTGATTAACCAGTTTTTAACTCACTCACTCACTCACTCACTCACTCACTCACTCACTCACTCAAACAACCAATCGTAAACTCATGTAAGCATTCTATTAACTGATTAATCCGGTACAGGGAGTCACTCACTTCCATATTCAATTAATCAATTACATAATTATGCAGACACTCAAACAATCAGTTATTCAGAGCCTCCCTCCCTCCCTCCCTCCCTCATTCACTCACTCACTCACTCGGTCTATCAGCTGCACTCATAAACACCTTCACTTAATCGAACAGACGCTCACTTTCTCACTCATTTGTTTACTTACTAAATTAATTACACAATCACATAATTTTGCAGGCATTAAAAGTATTCAGTTACCCAGATACTGACTCAGTCACACACTCACACAGACATTAATGTGTTAATCAGGGACTGACTCACTTCCTTACTCCCTTAATTAAATAATCAATCACATAATTATGCAGGCACTCAATTAACCACACATTCACTCACTCAGTCTCTTACTCAGTTGTGCACTCAAGACATTCAAGTAATCATTAAATAAGTAAGCAAACTGGTCATCAATTACTGGGACTGGTAAGCAAACCATCAATCAAATATTTAACTGAAATCAATCATTTGAAAAAAAGTAAGCAGTTACTAAGTTAAAAGCAGCAAACAATTCGTCAATCAAATATTTCACTAAAATCAATCATTTGAAAAAAGTTATTAAATGAAAAGCAGCATGCAATGCATCAATCAGTCATTTGTTTTTCCATTCACTCAAGAAATTCATCGATTAGAATGCCCATTTGTGCAACCAAAACCTTGATTTGGATTAATTGAGTTTGATAAAGGATAAATGGATGAATAAGAAAAAGAATTTCAGAACTGAATTATCACGCACTCTGGCTAAACAGGTTGTCAGTCATCTGAGCATTTAATCAATCAGATGCTCAAGTACCTATCATAGAAGCTATCAACCAATTAGAAATCAGTCACACCATTAGTAAAAGTAATCAGCTAATCAATTGTGGATATTCAATACATTGCTGATGACCATTAGCAAGTTTTCCACACTTCATTTCAAAATGGAAACAAATCAGTTTCACATAGAAATCATTAAAATTCTCAGCAGTTCACATAAATAGTATTTGTTCCTGGATAAATATGGTAATGAACTCACATTTTAAAACAGGTTGCACTTAATGCTTTAACAGAACTGTAGATCAATCATTAGAATTAAATCAACTTGCAAAGTTTGCCTTATGGAGTTTATGCTGCTGTTTTGTTTGATTTGAGGATCACATGTTTCAGTCTAGACACAAGCAGCGCACTGATTACTGGATTTACTGGTCCCTAAATCAATACAAATCTGTCCAGTTTAAACACTTGGAGTAACAAAAGAAATGTGTGTTTATTTATTTATTTATTACAATAAAATCCAAATATCAATTAGGAAGCGCCTCTTAGTTCGTAGAATGATTGTGAAATCCATTGTGACCACATCAAGTCCAAAGGAAGAACTTAAATTAAATATGGTGTACTCATTAACACAACTAAAAAAATCAGGTCTTAGAAAACTGCAATAAATAACAGAGAAAAACCATGAACAAATACTGTTGTACCATACTAGACAGAGCAGGTATGGAAAAAGTATAAACTGTATGTATGTTTGTACAATCAGACTAAATTATTTCCTCTAAATACTATTTGTCAGAAAATATCGCACTTTTAGAATAAGGATGAAAAGGAGGTGACCTTTAAAGTTACAGAGGTTCTTACAAAAATAACCCAAAAGACAACAAGTACTGAAGGTGACCTAGAGGATTCATCAGCAAATACAGTAAATGAAACAATATTTTGTGATAAAGTGAAAATATTCAGAATATATGTGTGTCGATGTAAACAATTTTGTTTGTCCTTTCCACACTGAAACAGTTTAAGTGTGATTGCACAGGCAATTTTTAATCATATCCACAATGAATATAAGTGTTACAGTGTGCATTCCTCAATGAAATAAGCACTGTGATGTTTTAAATACCTAAAAGAGTTTTATTTTAAGATACCTGTCATTTTTGTATATTACATTTAATTTTTAGTCATCCCAGTTAGGAAGCATAAGCGATTGTGAATCAACTTCACCAGCTCTGGTGCAAATGAAAGTGACAACAGTGAAGAGGTAATAGCAAGACAAAACCCAAAAAGGGAAAAATTTGCAGGTGGTGACCATAGACAATTACTCTCACCTTATCCTTCCTGACTGATTCTTCTCAGTTTTGCGTTTTGCTAGTGTCTTTTTCACTACTAGTAGCATGAGGTGGTACCTGCAGCTGATTCAGGTTGCACAGGTAATCCTCCAGGATGGCACATCCATATGTGCTATCGCAAGAAGGTTTGCTGGGCCTCCTAGCACAGTGTCAAGAGCATGGAGGAGATACCTTTTGATGGGTCATTACACAAGAAGAGCTGGGATGAGCAGGCCTCTCAATGGCAACAATGTCTTCAACATCTCAGTTTGGCCACATGAGGCTGGGCATTGTCCTGCATCAGGAGGAATCCTGGGCCCACTGCACCAGTGTAAGGTATGACAAAGAATCTTGAGGATTTCATCAGGGTACCTAATGGCAGTCAGGGTACCATTGCCTAACATGTGGAGGTCTGTGACTTTCCAGACC
The DNA here is from genome assembly GCF_900747795.2 of Erpetoichthys calabaricus. Classification (NCBI taxonomy): domain Eukaryota; kingdom Metazoa; phylum Chordata; class Cladistia; order Polypteriformes; family Polypteridae; genus Erpetoichthys; species Erpetoichthys calabaricus. The sequence continues at coordinate 302,223,008 of NC_041395.2, read as the reverse complement.
AACAATAACCCACCACCAAACTGGTCATGCTTAATGATGTTGCAGGCTGCGTAATATTCACCATGATGTCTCGAGACTGTTTCACTCTTTCATGTCTCAATTTGAACCTGCTCTCATCTGTCAAGAGAACAGGGCACCAATGGCAAATCTGCCAATTGTGGTATTCTCAGGCACAAGTGCTTTTTCATAGAGGTCCACACCACAGTAGTTCAATCAGAACAGAGGCCAGTGGCATGTCTTATCCAGAGACAACCAGTTAAGGCTTGGATTTCTAATCAGCTGTCATAAATGTTATGTTATCCACATCTTTAACTGCTGTGTAATGACAAATAGAGAACTTTGAGTCACGGTCACTCTCTGGCCTCACACTTTCACTTTATGAGTTTAGTTCTAATGGCTATTAGATCTAATCACTCAAGTAAACAAGTACATGATAATAAAGCACAGCCATAGCCAGTGAAACCTGTGGATAAGTACTGTTAAACGAGTGATTTATAGTTTACTGTACTTTTATATAAAGTAGATGTAATAAACATACTGACAGCTAATGGCAAATTAATTTTTGAGAGTCACCGAAGAGCATTTTATACCACCCAGAAAAGTGGAGCATGAGTAACCTTCCGCTATTTAGAAATTAAAGTTCACTTTTTATTGGTTTTAATTACTATGTGGTCACCTTTTGCTGAAGCAGAAACGAAATAAAGGACTCAAATGATTTTATTCCTCACAGCTTTGTTTACTTTATTATTTGATGATTTTAATGGGATGGCCTGATAACACAGCAGCCTGTACTTTATATACGTTGTAATGTCAAATTGACTGAAATTGCTAAATTTTGTTCCTGAACATTGCTTCAATAGATTTTTTTATCTAAATTAAATATTAAATAATGCAGTGTGGCTTTACAGGATCAATTACTAAATAGAAAAATTAGAGAACTGCTATAAGACCACTCCCTAACTCCAAAGCTATGGGGCACACAGTATAACTGAGGCTTGAGGAGGATTGCAGCCAAGTTCTAAGTTACAGTTTATTGGCACACATATTGATTCTGCTAAAAGTAAGAGGTGGTGTATGGGGAGCATGAAAACTAACATCAGTAAGTGCAACAGGGAGAAGTGTTTTACACTGACATGGCCTGGTTGTAGGTCACTTTATTAAGTATAAAGCATCAGGGTTTCAGAGTCCACTGTAACAGATGGCAGTATCCCCATAATTTGCAGAGTTGCTTTGAGCCTAAGAAGGTTATAAAGTGAACCATAGTTTGTGTTACAGTGGTTACCTCCACTCTAAACATATGGATATAGATTTAGAATGAAGTGAACACTGGCTTTTTAGTGGCACTGTAAGATGAACAGAAACTGGCATAAGAACTAGATATAACTGTTGTGAGTTTCAAACATGGCAAAAAAGGTTGGAAGGCCAGCATGCCAGGATTTTCACTGGCCCGTCTGGATGTAGCATCATTCTTAGACAACCTGTCCTCAACTGCTACCTGCAGGATTTGGCCTACTCAGGCAAAAAATGGACAATTTGTCCTTAATGGGGTTAATTAAAATATTTAATTGTGTGTTTGTGTAATAAAAGATACATTTTTACAGTCCTCTTAAAGGGTTTTTAAAGTCAAAAATCTAATTTTGAGGTTGGTTTATTGAATTATTGCTTTAGTTTTGTGAATTATTTTGTGCTGTCATTGCCACCATTTTGTTTTTTTATGGACACCACCATTGGTTTCTCCCATTGATACACCAGTACCCACATTGTTATGGGCATTTCCTTGAAGGTTGTTACCAGATGGATTAAAGGGTTGTCTTTTTGAGAACTTCCTAATCTAAGTTTGAAGGTTCAAAACCCTTTATTTTCTAAATCTGTTACTTAATAGCCTTTTTTGGAGCTGACCCTTTACTTACTATGTTTTAGCTTTGATTTTTACCTCCTGTTTCAGTTCTGTCACTTGATTTCTTGATCTCTTGATTTCAATCCTCTTTTGCCCACTGACTTTGTCTTATCTGCTGGTCCTACTCAAAAACATTTCTGCTAGTCCCACTACCATCACAGAACTAGTTTTAAAAGTTCAAAAAAGTAAAAGACGTCACAAAATTATCAAAAATATTTTATAAGGGAGAGGAAACTGCACAACCGTGGCTTATTATTATTGTAAAGGCAATCAAATAACAATCTTTATAAATTGAGGATGTATTAATAAAAATAGAAAATAAGGAAAATGTTGCAAATAGGGCAACAGGAGCTGACTTGGAAGCAATTGGAGAGAAAACTTCTTAAATCACAATCCAAACAGCAGAATCCAATAAACACAAGCAAACATCCAATAAACCAGAGGAAACAAACAAAAGCCAACGCTTACAAGAAAACTCCTACAGCCAACTCAAACAGCAGTGATGTCGGGGTGGCCCTGCCTCCTGAGGTTCCACTCCCAAAGCAAAAAACAATGGCTGAACATTTAAAGGTATAACAGAAATAATAAATAACTAAAAATGAACAGAAACTAAATTAAAAAAATGAAAAAAAAATTATTCAAAATTAATAAAAACAACAATAAATCCGAAAATGCATATAAGCCAAGAACTAAACCTTGACGGAATTATAATAATAACCACAAGACCTTGAATTCACAGGAGTCAAGTGGGTCAGCCACCCCATCAATTAGTAAATGTCCTCTGCATCAAGTCCTTATTGGGTTGCTAGGTGGATAATTGTTTTATGATGTATATGCACTTTTGTTTTATTCCCTTCTCACACACCCATTCGTTTGCCATCAGGTTCAAAGGGAGGAACAATAGCTGCCATAATCATCTTATTAAAACAGCAGTTTGTCTAATACTCATTAATTTTACACTAATGCTTTACTGTACCCATTCAGGGCTATAGGAGAACATCCACAGATGAGCCATTGTTTAATTCATCATGTTCACGTTTTAGACATAATCTGCATATCATTCTGTATCATTTATTAGGTCTTCTAAATAAGTAATGCCTCATTTTCTGTAAATCATTGATGCCTTGAGTCAAAATCACATCTCAAAGGGAAGAAGCTCATTTGCAGGGCAATCCTGATGGGAAAAGCAATATGATTACAGAACAGCTGACAAGTTTGCCCAGTATTCACTGAATGATGTGACAGCAGGGAAGCAAGCAAAAGGTTATTTTTGTTTTGTTCCTTTAAGGAAAAATCATTTATTGTAATGTGGCCTAAGAATTCATTTTCAGCTTAAAAGCTGCTTTCACAGAGATGAGACCTCTGGCATTTGACAAAGATTGTCCAGAGCTGGTGAATAGGAACAATTGACCTTCAAGGAGGAAATGGCTCAACAATGGAAACAAACGGGCATCGGGAGGGGGGTGGTTGCTATCACAAAAACAACATAACAGAAGGCCAAAATTGGAAAGAAGTGAATGAAAAAAAATCATAAAAACAGATAAAAAGGCACAAGCCATTATTAGAGAAAACCTCGATCAAAGAAACACAACTACTGTAAGTAATTGGTATTTTTAGACCTCAAATAAGCCAAAGTCTTTTTCTTTGCTGTTTGCCTGATGCAATTATCTTCTACAGAACTTACTCTGTTCTGTTAATGGGCAGTGTGGCCTAGTGGCTAAGGTTTATGCTTTAATCCACAAGGCTGAGAGTTCAATTCCTGTTTCAGGCCAGCTCTACAAACCTGAAAGCATCCCTTAAAACACCTGTGCTCCATAGATACATTGACAGTAGATTCAGAAAGTATCTCTGCGCTTAGTCCTGTTCAGCTTTCTCTCAACCATGCCTTGTTTACCAGACCCTGTGGCTCAAAAACAACCCCACAGCATGATGCTGCCACTTTTGGAATGGTATTGCACAGGTGATAATCGGTGCCTGGGTTCCTCTAGACGTGATACCAATCTTGATTTCATCAGACCAAAAACAAAATATATATTTCTCACATGCTGAGAGTCTTTTAGGTGCCTTTTGTAATTTCCAAGTAAGCTCCCATGTGTCTTTTACTGTGGAAAGGTTTCTCTCTAGCCACTCTGCAATAAAGCCCAGGTTGGTGGATTGTTGGAGTGATGGTTGTCCTTCTGGCAGGTTTTACCGTTTCAGCACAGAATCTCTGAAGCTCTGTTAGAGTGTTTGAGTCCTTAGTCACCTCTCTTTCCCTGGTCCTTCCCATACGATTGCTCAGCTTGACTGGGTGGAAAGCTGGCCAGCTTTATTTCATTTAAGAATTGTGAAGTTCCCGGTGCTCTTAGGAACCTTCAATGCTGCAGGAATTTTTTTGTAGCTTTCCCTAGATCTGTGCCACAACATAATCCTGTCTCTAAGCTCTGTCAGCAGTTGACCTCATGCCTTGGTTTTTGCTCTGATACACATTGGGGTCTTATATAGACAGGTGTGTACTTTTCCTAATCATGTCTAATCAACTGATTTGACCACAGGGAGTCTCAAAACAAGGTGCAGAATCATCTCAATGATAAATGGGGTGCACCTGAGCCAATTGTCATAGTAAAAGGTCTGAATACACTTCTGTATTTTACTCTTATGAAATTTATAGACATTCAAAAATCCTGCTTTCACTTTGTAATTCTGGATTGCTTGACGTGGGGGAAAAAGCTTATTTATTTACTTTGCACAAGGCAGCAACATAACATTTTAAATAAATTTTAAATAAATTTTGTGAATTTCCCATTGGGATTAATAAAGTATCTATCTATCTATCTATCTATCTATCTATCTATCTATCTATCTATCTATCTATCTATCTATCTATCTATCTATCTATCTATCCCAAAATGTGAAAAAAGTGGAGGGGTCAAAATACATTTTGAATGTGCAGCATCTACTGTTTTAGAGTGTTGGCAGGAACAGGACCAGGCAAAGCCCACAGCAAAGCCTTACAAAGACAAACTGCCAACATGACCAATATGAATGATCAATACCAAGGGAGTACTCTGGCACTACAAGTCTGAATGGTGCCCCAAAGCAATTAGGCATTGAGAAATGTAGTCCTTCAAACTCCTGTTCTTGGCTACCAACATCTTCATGTATAAACACAAACATTTGTTTACCACCCAAAATCTGGCATGATCTAGCTCTCACTTATCTAGTTTAGATTCTTCACCCAAATCCATCTTTCCTCATGAGCTTCTATTGGTGAACAGTAGAGTCTGTTCTCAATGGCTGCATTGCATCATGGTATGGCACCAGCTCAACTCAAGATCATAAGGCTTCGACCATCCTGCACAGTCACTTTTCTCACTGCTCCCTTCTAACAAATGGTACAGCACCATTCACACTCACACCATTAGATTTAGAGACATTTTCTGTTTACAGGTTGTAAAGTTACTGATCAGTCAGCCACAGTAACAAATACTGTGTTCTTGTGAATATATACTGTATATACTAAACTTATATTTTGTATACTGTATATATATATGTGTGTGTATTAGAATGATGCCTTCTATATACGTGGAAAAATAGAAAATGGTTTAATGGTTATCTCCATGCAGAAAATTTAAGAAGGCTAAAGACACAATGTTTTGACTGTGTAACATTCATGAAGTGTGCAACTGAAAAGGAACAAGTGGGTAACAGCTGTAGCAGGTAAAGCAGGGAATGAATCCAGGGAAAATGAAAGGAGAAAATGGGAGAGTAGGTGAGAGAAAGCTGCCATTAGAGAAGATGAAGAGAGAGATTAAAAAGTTAGTCATACATTAAGACCAGCAGAAATATGTGATCCCAGGATGAGAATGAGCTTACCTTCTTCTGTTTTTCTTTGGAAAGTGTCCTTAAAACCTTGTGAAAGAACACAAACAGAGACATCAGCGTGGCTGATTGTGATCAAGGGATGTGAAATTTGTAAGGTCTTTGATCTTAACGGCTTAAATATGGTTGATGAATTGGACTGGTAGCCATCCTCCTAATTCACCCAACCAAATACAAGAAATGGATTTTTAGGTGGGCAAGATACCTGTTGTTTAATACTGAATTTGCTACAGGGATCAGATAAAAGGGTATCATTGGCGACATATTGATAAGTGACACAGAAGTTTATGTTAAGTGGACAAGAAGTTTATGCAGGTTAAGTCGATGAAAGGAGATCAAAAAAGGGTTAGAAAAAAAGGTTCCTGAGGAAGAATCAGTCAGGCAAAACTGGGAAATTTTGTTTGATGAGATGTGGGGAAATAAAGTGTTAGGATGGAATGGGAGGACCAGCGGGATTTGGGTTTAATTATTTGGGGTCCTCTTTTAGTGGGTGTTAAAAGGTCTAATCCTGTTTTGACTGAGTAACTCTAATTAACCAATTTAGACCACTTTATTAGGGACACCTGTTCAACTGCTTGTTAACACAAATATCTAATCAGCCAATCACATGGCAGTGACTCAATACATTTTGACTTGAAGACATTGTCAAAATGACCTGCTGAAGTTCAAATCGAACATCAGAATGGGGAAGAAAGGTGATTGAAGTGACTTTGAATGTGGCATGGTTGTTGGTCCCAGATAGGCTGGTCTTTCAAAAATTGCTGATCTACTGGGATTTTCAGGTATAACCATTTCTATGGTTAACAAAAAATGGCCTGAAGAAAGGGAAAATACCCAGTGGGTGTCAGTTGTCTGAGCGAAAAAACCTTGTTGATGCTAGAGGTCAGAGGAGAATTGCCAGACTGATTTGAGCCGATAGAAACTCGAATAACCACTCGTTACAACTGAGATATGCAGAAGAGCATTGATGAATGCACAACATGCAGATAAGCTACAGCAGCAGGAGACCACACCGGGTGCCACTCCAGTCAACTAAGAATAGGCAAATGAGGCTGCAATTCATGCAGGCTCACCAAAACTGAACAATAGAAGTCTGAAAAAATATTGCCTGTTATGATATGTCTTGATTTCTGTTGCAGCATTCAAATGGTAGAGTCAGAATTTGGCATCGACAACTTGAAAGCATGGATCCATCCTGACTGTTCAGGCTGGTGCAGGTGTAATTGTATAGGAGATATTTTCATAGCACATTTTGTGCCCCTTGGTACCAATTGAGCATCGTTTAAATACCACAGGCTACTTGAGTATTGTTGCTGATCATGTCCATCTCTTTATGACTGCAGTGTACCCATCTTCTGATGGCTATTCCAGCAGGATAATTTGCTATTGTCACGCTTGGGTCACAGATTTGCTCAGAAACAAAGGAGGTTGTAGAGACAGGAACTTTATTCAAACACTGCGAACAAACATATGTCTCTTTTTCAAAACATGCTCCTTGACAAGACGGAGATGACAATTCCTTCTCACAATTAAAAGAATGCAAACATATCTTCCTCTTCAAAGGAGTGTGTGTCAGGAGCAGGGAAGGTCTTAGAGAGAGAAAGAGAGAGAGAGAGAGAGAGAGAGAGAGAAAAGCAAAACAATCAAAATCTGACAGGTGCTGTTTGGACTTTTAAGTACGCAAAGTACCATGCGGATGCTGCAATAGATCAGCCAGAAGTAAGCCCAGCAAGCAAGGGAGCAATGTGAAGGTAGTCTTTCAGCGTTTTTTAGAGGAGCGTCTGTAACCTGTAGGGGTGTGATCAGCCTCCCAGCTCACACTATGTTACAAAGCTCAAACCATCTCAAACTAGTTTCTTGAATATGGCAATGAGTTCACTGCATTCAAATGACCTCCACAGTCACTAGATCTCAATCCAATAGAGCATCTTTGGGATGTGGTGGAATAAGAGATTCGCATCATGGATGTGAAGCAGACAAATCTGCAGCAACTATGAGATGATATCATATCAATATGGACCAAAATCCCTGAGGAATCTTTCCAGCACCTTGTTGAATTTATGCCACAAAGAATTACGGAAATTCTGAAGGCAAAAGGGGGTCCAACCGATACTAGCAAGGTGTATATAATAAAGTGGCCAGTGAGTGTATGTTTTTACTTTGACATTGAAGACTCAGATTGAATCCACTGTTATTCATAACAACAAAATGTGAAAACATCCAAGGAAGATGTGAATGTTTTCTATAGGCACTATACAGTGGATTAAGCAAGTATGAAAGATTTCAGTTTTGATTTTTAATAAATGTGAAAACCTTTCTGAGAACATATTTTCACTTTGTCATTATGGGTTTATCAGTGTAGGCTGATGAGCAAAAATGGCAAATGTGCTCTTTATATATAGTAAGACAGAGGGGACACTAACCTGACTGGTGGGGAAGCCCCAGAAAAGCCCCAGAAATAATTATTCCTGGTCAATCATATTGCACAAACGAGGTATGTTCCACTAAAGTTGACTTCCTGCTTTATATTATTAATCCCCTGCAGGGTTTCCTAACATTTTTAATACCCAGCAAAATTACCAGTGTTAACACTCGAATTAACAAAGCCTACAAAAAAACTCGTAATTCCGGCCCACCTTAAATTCCTTTGCACCTCTCCATCAGTGTCTTTTGTCTTGTAAATGCGTCAATCAGCACAAGCAGCAAGCAGCCTACTGTCCCATTCCCCGCGTTGACGGAGTTCAACTCTCCCAGCTCAAGCCATGGCCCTTAATCTGTGTGTGATGTGCAATGGGGTTGTATAGGGTAAATAATAAAGTATATCGTTATTTCGAATACATGCATTTTATGTGTGTTACGTGTCTACTAATATATATAGATAAGTGTATGATGAAAGAAAATGCAAGTAATGCAAGAAATGCTGAACACATCCCTAAAGCAGAAACCTTTTCCATGTTATAATAATAATGACGTTAGTCTAAATATCAAATAAACACATGCGCTTTTATTCAAGAATATAACCAAAGAAAATAAAAATCATTTGATTTACATGTTGCGGTCAATGAGTTAAAAACCTAAGCTCAAATGTCAATTGACTGGGAGTTTATACGTGTTCTTGAATAGTGCAGAGGTAAAAACTGCGGCCTTATAACCCAAAGGTACCAGGTTCAAGTATCAGCGCTCTGAGTATTGAGCTGCTGCTATTATTATTACTATAATATAACAAAAACATACATTTAATTTGAGTATGTAACACCAAATGTAAATTTTGTCTACTTGTAAAAGTTAGCTCTTGTTTTTTTTTTTATTATTATTCAGTTTCATTCTGTCAGTGACTTTCACGTGGTACAACGAACTTGCCTCTCCCTCTCTGAGTTGATGCCGTTTTTCTCCATTCTTTTTACAAAAGCAGCGATGACCATAGTTGGTTCTGTGGCTGATGCCTGCTCAGAATTATTTGCTGTACTGGCAATCAAAGATACGATGTCTCGTGACCGCTATCAGACTACATACGGCATTTACGCTTTGACGACAAAGACACCCGTGCAGAACGTTTGAAAAACGACAGATTTGCTGTGCTTTCAGACATCTGGCAACATTTTGTTGAGAACTGTGTTTTGAGTTACAACCCAAGGCAAAGACTTTCAGAGTCTGTGGTCATAAAGATTTTGGAGCCGTTTCTGGACAAAGGCAGAACTGTAACAACAGACAACTTCTTCACAGTGCTTTCCCTGGCTAACAGACTGTTGCACCATGACATAACTCTGCTTGGCACCAGAAGTAAAATGGGACCTCTACCTGCAGCTAAAGTCACTTTAGTACGTGAGCAATTCGACATGGTAGTGTTTAGATCTGGCAGCCGGTGTGAAGTTTTGCAACCTGTAAAAGATATCGCTGAAGGGCTATAACCAGACAAACAAATGCTGGTGAATCATGTCTTCTTAGCATCTTGTTGTCACTGGAATTTTTTGTTATTCAGTTTTATTCTTGAATAAAAGCACACTTGTTTCATTATGTCTTTGCGGAAGTGTTTATTTTATATTCTACTAACCACATGAATGAGATTGAATCCTTTTTTGACTCTCTCGCGCACGCACGTCATTATTTGAAAATGCTATGCCAGATCTTGCCTGCACTTGCCATCAACTCAGAGAGGGAAAGGCAAGCTTGTCATACCACGTGAACGTCACTAACAGAATAAAACTGAATAATAAAAAAAAACAAGCACTCACTTTTACAAATAGCCAAAATTTACAATGGATGTTACAGACTCAAATCAAATGTATGTTTTTATTACATTATAGTAATAATAACAACAATATCCGCTCACTACTTGGAGCGCTGAGACTCAAACCTAGTACCTTTGGTTTATAAGGCAGCAGTTCTTACCTCTGCATCATTCAAGAACACATATCAACTTTGTCTCAGGCGCCGCCGCGAGTGGCAGCCATTCCAGCAGCTCCGTGTATGACTTTATCTTTCTACCTTTTTTCTCTATTTCACTGTTCACTCCTACCACTTTCTTTTATGTGGACTCGTTCCCTGGACACTTTTTACTACTTTTTACTACTTGGACATGGATTTTTACACACCGAGACTCATTTATTCAAGTAGTCAACTTCAAGCGTTGAGAACAAATGCCTACGCCGGTGTGGTTCCCTATTTACCTGACAAGGTAAGAAGACGATATCATGGCAGCAGAGCCGGCGCTAAGATAAAAGCCAAGCGTCTAATGAGAAAATGGCGCTACAAACCTTCGGTGCCTTCTGTGATCCTGGGAAATGTGAACTCGCTACCAAATAAGATCGACGAACTGGCTGCGCTGGTGAAAAATGTCAGGACCTACAGAGGATGCAGTTTGTTGTGTTTTAGTGAAACGTGGCTAACAACTAACGTCCCAGATGCTAACGTGGAGCTGTTGTTATTGTATACATCCCTCCTCGGGTGGACATGAAGATAGCGGGTCACATCATCCATTCCGATGTGGCTAAATTACAAACACAGCACCCCAAGGCACTTGTGCTAATCGCTGGAGACTTTAACCATGTGACACTGGACAAAACATTACCTGCCTTCTCCCAGTATGTGGACTGTAACACCCGGGGAAATAGGACTGCATTGTTATCACTCTTTAATTTAATATTGTTCTTTATCAGTATGCTGCTGCTGGAGTATGTGAATTTCCCCTTGGGATTAATAAAGTATCTATCTATCTATCTGTCAATTGACATTTGAGCTTGGGTTTTTTAACTCATTGATGGCAACATGTAAATTGAATGATTTTTTTTTTCTTTGGTTATATTCTTGAATAAAAGTGCATGTGTTTATTGGATATTTGGACAAGTCTTCACACATTATACACTTCATGTCATTATTAGTATAACATGGAAAAAGTTTCTGCTTTAACATTTCTTGCCTCACATTTCCTTTCATCCTACACTTACCCAGATCTTTGCAGACACAGAAAACAAATGACATGCATGTATTCCAAATAACGGTATACTGTATTATTTACCCAGTACAACTCCAGGAACCTTACACGCAGATAAGGAGCCTTGCCTTGAGCTGGGAGAGCTGAGGTCTGTCAAGGCGGGGGATGGATCAGCAGGCTGCTTGCTGCTTGTGCTGATCGACACATTTACAAGACCAAAGATGCTAATGGAGCGGTGCGAAGGGACTTAAGGTGGGCCGGGATTACAAGTTTTTTGTAGGCTTCGGTAATTCTAGTGTTAAATGAACACTTAATGTGTGTATAAGGAAAGTCATCCCATAAATATATTTTCAATGGTTACAATATAACAGTTCATTCCTTAATCATCTTGCTGTTAATCTTTTACCACTTCCATGTAAGGTCAATGTGCCTGTTCAACCTTCTCCATACATCTCAGTCTTGCACCTCCTCCCCAATCAGACCCTGCTCTTTCAGATTTTCTTTGAATTTATCCATCCTCCATCTCCACTTTTTACTCACCCACTTTCTCTTTCCATCTACTTCCATTCCCATCACTGTTCTCCCAACATATTCATAATCTCTCCTTATCACATGTCCATACCACTACAACCTACTTTCCAATAATTTTTTAGACATCACTTCCACTTTTGCTGCACCTTTGATTGTCTCATTTCTTATCTTATTCTGTCCTTCTCTGTAATTCCACACATACAATTCAACATTATCATTTCTGCTACACTTAACTTCTTCTCCTGATCTCCATTTACTGCCCATGTCTCAGCTCCATACAACATTGCTAGTCTTAACTTGGTCTTAAAAAGCTTACCTTTAACTTTCACCTTAATTCTTTCATCACACAATACTCTGGACACCTTCTTTATAACATGTACAACAATTTAGATAGAACAGGCTGTTCAGCCCAACAAAGATCACCGGTTCTAATAACATCAAGTCTAGATTTGAAACTTTTCTGTTTTAGCTATATGTTCAACATTTCTTGCCTCACATTTTGTGTTATCCTACATTTACCCAGATCATTGTAGACACAGAACACACATGAAATGGATGTGTTCCAAATAACAATATATTATTTACCCTCTACAACTCCAGGCACTTCACACCCAGATAAATAAGAACTTTTTCCCCCAAGTTGAGCTGCAGTGGTGGGGAGATGGGGTAACAGTCTGCTTGCTGCTTGTGCTGATCAACACATTTGCAACACAAAAGAAGCTCATGGAGAGGTGTGAAGGATTTAAGGTGGCCCGGAATTATGAGTTTTTTCATAGGCTTCAGAGATTCTAGTGTTAAAAGGGATCTAAAAATAAAGTCTGTTCATTATATTCAACACTTTTGAGGTTTAATATGTTTGTCACATCAACACACATTATAATAATGACTCTGTGATATGAATTATTATATCTGCAAATCTTCATTTAACTGAACTGGCTGCACTTCCCTGCTTGATCGAGGGTATCGTCATTTTCCCAGTTTCTCTGAAATGTTGCACACGCATGCGTCAGAGTTGCCATAAATATATACAGGCTTTCATAGTAAGCTTTCTTTTATAAATCTCAATGTTTGTGTAAGAAGTTCTGTCCACACATTTCGAGTTTCTTTTGTGCATACGCTAGCTTTATAAATGAGGCCCCCAATGAGCTCTGGTGTAGAGGTGGAGGTGGGGATTAGTGGGTGGCTGTGGGTGGAGGGGAGCAGAAGGACAGAGGGGTGGTCCTTTTTAATAAACTTTAGTACTATGTTTTTTAGACAATTTTGTTTGATAGGTCTTTGGTAAGCTAATGTGTGTTATCTATGTCAAAAGTACACCATTTTTAATGTTTAAAAATTCTTGCAAATGTGCATGTTTCAAAGTTTTGTTTTACAAATGCGAATCTTGACCAGTTCACAGACTTACTCTGACCAAAAGGGATGAACTCTTCAGTCTCATTATTATTTTATTATTCTCTCAATCTCAAGATGAAGCAAACAAAAGAGAGTTGTGCTGCTTTTTATAAAAAGAAAAAGGCAAGGGAAGAAGCATTAAAAATGAATGAGGGGGGCATTATTGAAATACCTCAATCATAATTAATAAAATTAATTATTAACAAATTATTATAAATTAATTAAATTTTTGTTATTTTAATTTTTTTGTAAGATATGTATTACATTTTACTTTGTAGGGGGAGGGGGGGGGGCAAACTGAAAGACTGCCCTGGGTGACAAAAACTGTTGATGAGGAATTAATGTGAGGTGGACAGAGTAACATTTTCTTGGATTGGTAATGCCAGGAAGTCATGTAAAGAGACTGGCCAGTTAACTGGTGCCCGGGACATGAAACTGAAGTGAAACCAGCAGGGGTCATTTTTTGAGTGTCTGGTGAATGTTTGAATGTTTGCAGAGTGAGTGTGGTGCAGAAACTATTGTAGGCATTCCATTTTTGTTGCATTTTTGTGCTTGTGTTATTTTGGATACTTTCATTTTTGTCCTCGTAAACTGCCTGTCGTTAGAAGGAGGATGAACAGTCTTTTGATTTTTTATTTTTCATATTTTTTCAACTCGTTAATTTTAGACCTAATGTATATACTGTACAGAATCACCAGCAATTATATATATATATATATATATATATATATATCCATTGTCATCATGGAGAAATCTGTTTTATTAGTGCGTAACAGTGGACTATCATCTTTCTGGCATTTCATAAAGAAGTGATTCACTCGGATACAACTCCCAATGCCTGGAGTATTTGTGTAATGGTGCCAGTACATGGGATAACACATTAGTGGCTGCAGTCCATCTCCAAGACTGTTTTCGGCCTTGTATCCCATACTACCAAGATAACAATAGTCTGCTGTTCCCAATGCTATATGAAGAAGACAAAAAACTGCTTTATATTTCAGACTGCAAAAGTATTAAGCCTGGAAAACTTGCAATGACAGATGAAAGGTTAACCAATAGATCTAGAGTGATTTGGATGGGTGTTAGGAAATGAAATGAGTGTTAATGGGCCTGAGGGTGAAAAACGTTTGCCACCAGGACTTTTCTGCAAAATGGGAAGAACAATGACATTTCAAGATGTCTCAGGCCAGCTGCATCAAAATGACAAGCTTCTAGTCAAATGATGGCAAGGATATGGAGGGTCTGAACTTGTAACCTTGCAACTCTTAGCTGAATTATTTACCTACAGGCCTCTCTGCCACTGCGAATTAGATCAAAACGCTTTGGATTTGTTTAATTCTTAAAGTGTGACGCAGCAATTACTGGTGTATGCTAATGCTCTAGGTTCAATTTCTGACCTGATCACTATTTCTGTGGAGTTTCCATGATTGCACATTTTTTTCTCCAAAAAACTAATTAACTTCTACCATATCAAAGGTATTCAGATTAAGGGATTGGAGACTGAATTGGCCCTGTATTAGTTGGCGAGGGTGTGTGACAGAGAGTGCCCTGTGGTGGTACCCCATCTAGATAGAGTTATGATTAGATTCATATGTTAATTTTAATCCTTGGGCTTGTTTGTAGTATTTTTATGGATTTGTTATACCCAATTGGGGTTTTCGAGGTAAAAGATTTTACTTATGAATATTGATTTGCTCAGAATCCAAGCAATTTAAGTTTCTTATTTTATTTGGTACTGTTTGTAATACCATTCAGTTTTGGGTGTTACAATTTTATATATTTATATATCATTAGGATGTGTGACCTGTTTTTCGGGGTGCTCTCAGAGGTTGTGACCTTGATGTTTTGGAATGATGGGTAAAAAGATAAGCAATTAACATTGTTTCCTCATTCAAGTTTACGGATAACACATCCCTTTTTAAACAAATTTGATTTTTTAAAAATATTTCTTTATATATACACGCTAGAGGGACTATGTCTCTCGGCTGGCCTGGGAATGCCTTGGGATTCTCCCAGAAGAGCTAGAAGAAGTGGCCGGGGAGAGGGAATTCTGGGTATCTCTGCTCAAGCTGCTGCCCCCGCGACCCGATCTCAGATAAGCGGAAGAGGATGGATGGATGGAAAATATTTCTTTGGTTCTGATCTCTCTATCTACTTTTTTGACTACAATTTTGTTAACATTCTGGTTTTGCTATTTTTGATTCTTCAATTTTTACAGTTACGACCCTTGTTTTATTACTTAACTACATCTTATCTTCCGATCACTTTATTTATTCTTGCTAGTCCTTGCTAACATAACAGGTGGATCTTGCCATTTTTTGTTTTGGAAAATTAAAGAATTAATTTTATCAGGATAATATTTCTAAACACTGACCTTTGCCAATAAGTGCAATACTGTATAATCTATAGTTTCATGAAGAGATTGGATACCACTGGTCAAATTATGTATTTTGTTGACATTTAAAGTAAAATAAACTAATAAATACAACAGCAAGAAAACTAAAAGAATGATACTTTTATGAAAATGGTCATGTATAGTTACAAATTCTACAATTCACTGAAAACTCTAAAAAAAAAAAAAAAAGCAAGGTAAATTTAGCATTTGCAAAAGTTTAGCCCCCCTTTCAGTTATTATTTCTCAGAACTCGTTTGGTCATTAGTCTGGCTTGGCTTAGCAGTTTAGCACTAGAATTCCTGAAGCCTACGAAAATATATGTAATGCCGGGCCACCTTAAATTCCCTCGTACCTCCTCATTAGTATCATCGTTATTTGAAATATATACATTTCTTGTTTGTTCCACATCTACAACGATCTGTGTAAATGAGGGATGACAGGAAAAGCGAGGTAAGAAATGCTGAACACATAACTAAAACAGAAACCTTTTTCATGTCATAGTGATAATTGACAAAATGCTGATGTAAAGTTTGTAACGCGTGAAGACTGAAGGCCAAATATTAAATAAACACTTTCACAAAAGGTATAACAAAATAAGTGCACTTTTATTCAATAATATAACCGAAGAAAAAGAAATTATCCAATTTACATGTTTCTGTCAATATGTCTTATTACTATAACATGAAAAACGTTTCTGTTTTACTTATGTGTTCAACATTTCCATTTTCACATTTCCTGTCATCCCACATTTCCACAGATCATTGTAGAAACGGAACACACATGAAATGTATGTATTCCAAATAGCGATTTATTATTTACCCTATGCAATTCCAGAAACCTAACTCCCAGAAAAAGGGATTTCAGCTCCGAGAATTTTGTGTCTGCCTTGAGCTCAGCTGCCTTGGTGGGGTGATGGGATAGCAGGCTGCTTGCTGCTTGTGCTGATTGACAAATCTTCAAAACAAAGACGCTGATGAAGAAGCGCGATAGAATTTAATATCCTGGCATTACAGATATTTTCGAAGGCTTCAGGAATTCTTGTATGAGGTGTTAGTCTGGTCAAGAATTGTCATTAGGAACTGTGAGCTGATAAGAATTCCAGGGCCTAACAAATTCTCTGACTTCTCAAACATTTTGCAACACTCAACAGCATGGTCTTTCCCGAGGATCCATAAATTACTCTTATTGTTGCCTACAAAAAGAGGGGAAGACTATAAGAAAATATCAAAGTGCTTCCATCTAGCAGTTTCCACAGTCCAAAATGTCATTAAATATGGCAGCTAAGGGGAACAGTGAAGGTCAAGATAAGATCTGGAAGACCACGAAAACTGACAGGTAATAATAATAATAATTCATTACATTTATATAGCGCTTTTCTCAGTACTCAAAGCACTACTACAACTTGTATATTCTGCAGGAAAGCAAAGCAGAAAACAAAACCCTCATATGTCTGTAGGGGTCATGTGGGAAGGTTAGCTGATAAAGGAGTTGAGGTACACTGCTCTACTGTGCAGCATTACTTACACAGTCATGGCATTCATTAAAGAGATCAGAAGGAAACGGTAACTGTGATCTTATCTCAAAAACAGCACCTTCTGTATGCAAAACTACAGCTGCATAAGACAGGCATTTTGGACTAAATCACGGAAAATAGGTACAAGTTTCTAAAACAAGAATTCAAAGACTTATGGCTGGCTACAAAATATTTGCAGCCTGTTATTCTGGCCAAATAGTGTGTTACTATGTATTGACTTAATAGGGCAAATGCTATATTTATGGTACTCTTTATTTTTTATTATTATTATTATTATTATTACATTTTTAGTTTATAAAATAATTCTTGACTGTACATTAATATTTTATAATTATGTCATTGCTTTAGTTTGTTTGTTCTTGAAGTTTTATTTACTATTTTTTACTTCAAATGCCAAGAATGCATTGGCCAAGGAGAACTTTTGCATGGAACTAACTGTATATGTTGTTGCCTAATTTAAATTGCTTGTATTCAGCCATAACACATATTTTCAAACCATTTTAAAATTCAATCACCAATACAGATTACATAATCGCCCATCTATATCTTCATCGATTAGAGGCATATTTGATATACAGACCCCTCTCTGTCCCATTGTCATCATACCGATTGTTGTTTATTTGTACATAATTAAAACCTTTTAAAAACTTAACCTAAAGCAAATTATTTTAATGATCAGAATTCTTTACTGACTGGAACCTGGAACCTTATTTGCAAAGTCAAGGGTAAGGAACACCGCTGTGTAGTATAACACTCAGATGTCATGAACATCGTGTCCCCCATTCAGTCATTTTTTTATATTTGTTAGAGTCTTTTTTTAATGGACACAGCTGTGTGTCAATGAAAAGTAAATTGCACCAAAATATCTCATTACAGATGAAAAATTTGAAGAGGCCCCAGAAAAGAACTTAATAACATAATTAAAATATTACCTTATTAAACCCACACAGTCCAGGCAACTGCTCCTCCAAAAGAACATGCCAGAAAACTAAGCAGCTCCTGTTGACTCTTAAATCTCAAATATTGTGATGCCTGGGTTGCCCACAGCTGGCCTAAATCTTTGAATCCATGACATAGATAGTCTTAAACTGAGATGGACTAGATGAAGAGGACACATAAGGGTTACATGCATTTTGTGTTCAAAATAAAGTGCAGTGCAGTCCTCCAACCAATAAATAACTACTCCCAATAAAAACAGTGTCATTTGGGGGGTTAAAATCAACAAATAATCCCATAAATAGGTTAAAATCCATAGGTTAAAAACAAGGTCAAAGCACAGAAAAAATAATCACAACTCGCAGTACGTCCCTCCAAAACTGACGTCTGGGCTAGTCAGCAAGGTAAGACTTCCTCAGGCAAGTGCAATCAACCTTCTTAAGTAATTTGTGTCCCCACAGCCATCCCTCAGCATGTGATAGGACTCTGTGAGCCCTGCTTCTTTCTCCCATCACAATACCTTGGCATTCTGTGGGGGATTTCCTGGAGCTGTTGGTTGCTCCTGCTCCCTTGGTGCTCAGTAGAGGTGACCCGGCCTTCTGGAGCTTCTTTCTGACCGCCTGACATCTTTTTGCGATCCTGCCTCTTCTTCACTTTCATTCTTTCCCCTTAACTGTTGTTCCTTTCTCCATTTTCGATCTCAGTCTTCTCTTATACTCAAATGGATTCATATGTTTTAATTCCAATCCTCAGAGCACTAATACGGAAGCCGGCTGAGCTAACTGCTCTGCATGTGAATGTGCAATCAGACAATTTCCCTATCAACACCATAGAGCCATCCAGCCACACTACTGCACATGCCTACATACTACCTGTGTACACACTGCTATAGACCTCTAAATACACTTTACCACACAAATAACACCATAATTATATAAAAATAAAATTAAAAGAGAAGATCAAGGCCTGAAATAAGTCTTTTGTAATTATTTATTCTTCTATAATCATGGTGTTCTGTATATGGGTTGGCATGGTAACATAGTGGTCATGTGGGCATTCTCACTGATCACATGTGCTGGCTTCAATGCCTATTTGCTATCAGTGAGGAGTTTAAATGTTCTGTACTCTGATTTTTCTCCTACATGTGTGTTAGATAAATTCTAAATTGGTCCTTTGTGACTGTGTGTGTGTGTGAGCTGGTCCGGTTGGTTTCTGCTTTATGTCCAATACCGCCACGATAGTCACTGGGTTCCCACAACCATGAATTGTATTACTCAGGTCGTAACATTTTTAAGAAAAGAAGTCAACAGCAAGGTCAACCCGCTCCTTATCTATCACGGAGTATTTACCCATAACAACATTTCAGCTTTCCTGCATATATCCTCCATCCCCAACTCTTCTTATTCAACCAACTCCTTGATAGTATGGAATAAGGGGTCAGACTCATTCCATACTCAGGGTGTCCCCTTCTCTCAAAAGGCTTTCATCCAAAACATAAACACGACTCATTATTCTCTATAATACACATTAAATCAGTTTATTCTTTCCACTTCTGTTTACAATATTTTTATATTTAAGTTACATTTGTAATGAAAGGTTAATAAATAAAAAAATAAAAATGTACTTTTGAAGTGGTTATTAGCAGTACCTGGTGTGGATATAAGACTGATCTATTCAATTGAAGAGCTGGGTGGCAGTGTTTGAAGTTTTCAGCACCGTAATACAATAACATTGAATCACGGAGCGGGTGGATGCTTTGAGATGTGTGGTACATGATGGTACACTAAAACACTTCTGGCACGCATCAAACACTGCCAGTGCACAACTGCTAAAAATTGAAAAGTTCTGGTACTCCATACTGGGGGTTACTGGCCCACTTCAGGACCTGGTTATAGGCGCTAAGAGATTTAATAGTCAGATGTTTCCTTAATGTCCTTCATAGAGACCAATGACTAAGAATTACATCCCAGTCCCACCCTTTAAACCACCGTTGTAAATAATAACAGTGTGGAGATGACCACTTAAATGGTTCACGTTTTGTGTTCAGTATGTCCTGTGTAAAGTTTGCTTTCTGCTATTAGATCTTTCTTCTAATAGGGAATTGTGGGATGTGGAGGGGCTTTGTGGGTGTTGTAGTCTTGCTATTAGTTATCCTATATAAATCACTATTAATGAGTAAAAACAGCATCAGTCCACTGCAATAATACGAACAATGTAAGTTCTTACCCATCACTTTTATTTCAAGGTGTGGCGGCCTGAAACTGCCTGCATCCAAATAAATGGATATAAAGGTCACTACCTGAAGGGACGAAAGGACATTGAGTGAAGTGCTTGTACGGCATTGGGCAGGGTCATGCAGGCACTAAAGTACACTCTTCAAGCATCTGAAGACGTCTTTAAAGCAATGGTCTTAAAGGAAATTTTACAGATTGGAAACTGTTCTCACAGAAAAACAGAAGATATTGTAGTACACAAAAGGCCTTAAAACCTGAAGTGACTTTTCCTGGCAGAAACTTTCATGGAGGGAAAAGTAGAATTTTTTAAAATTTAGTTCATAAAGTATGGTGGAAGATACGTTTGCGAGAAGTACATTGATGCCTGTCTGTAGATTCTGTGAAGAAGGCTAGTGACTCATTGTCTGGGGCTGCGTTTCAGGAAACAGTGTAGTGGATGTGGCCAAAACTGACTGAATGATGACTGCTTAGGAAGAGAATAAGATTCTGTTTAATTATGTTATACCTTCAGAAAAACAACTTATTGGCAGAAATATCAACCCTTCACAACCCTAAACAGAACACAACACAAACATAACTGAGATCTACTAGAAGCAAAAGTCTACAGGGGGAACACTAACTGGTAGTAGACAGGCCAACTCAGAACTCCAACCACAACTTGAATCGAGTAAAGAACAACGGGGTGGCAAATCCTGCAAGAAGCTTGGAAGAATTTACAGTGGGACTTTGTGAAAAAAAAATATACAGCGTGGTACCAAAGTGAATTGCTTCCGTTTTAAAATTTATGCCCACACCAACCACAGATTTGTTTCAAAAACTGTTCAATTTTAATGTTACTTGCATTTGCTTGAATGTTATGTATAGTTTTCACTAGCAAATAAACACTCAGTGTCTAGGTAGCTAACTTTAAAAATTTTCTTTGGTTACTGAAGACTTACACAAATAGATTTAACAAAAATACATATATATTAGACTACCTCTGGTTATCAGGAATAATTTAAATTATGAAATATCATCTGTAAAGTACCACAGGGCTAATTAGAACAAACCCTCACAGTTAATTGTTATACAGCATGGCACCTCTTTAATGGCTGCCCTCAAAGTTATTACAAATTTTCATTATAATATAGGAGTTGGATTACATGGTGTAAAGGCAGACTGCTATTAACACTGATACCCATTTAATCATAATGCTTTAATTACAAACCTATACTGGCAGGATAATTAATTTGGGACTATTCATAGGCAAATATATCAATGAAATTGTGAAGTAATTTTATGAAAGGGCACACCTAAAACTAGATTCTGCCCATTATTACAATTGTTTTACTTGGTAGTTAAACTGAAATCAATGAAAAACGTACTTATTTATATATTATTTGTATTTAACATCATTAGCAATGAATTTATATTAGCCCATTTTATTGTGGCTATAAAATAGTCAGGAAAAAATGTATGCATTATGTTGATTTTTGACAATCATTTTTTTGTCTGATAAGAAGTATATAATTTTCACATTTTTGGAATGTGCAGAAAAGATGACAGTGTCTATCCCTCTGCTCATACATTATACACATTTATCAAACAGACAATCAAGTTTATGGTCACAAGGAGGACCCAGGCAGAAATAACATTGGTTGATAATATATTACGAGGCACATACGCACATACACACCGGGCTGATTTTGAGTTGGAAATTTACCAAACACAGACTTTTTTGAGTTAAGCAAGGACTGTTGCAGTACCTAGAGAATAACCCTCAAACTCATGGGGAAAATGTGTAAACTCCAAAAAGTTAATGACTGTATCAAGACCTAAGCTCAGTCTTTCTTGCTTGTTTATCCATGGTGTGTGAATTCATCCTCATCCTTGATAATTCGCTACACAATCCTAGCTGACAACATGTATGATTATAAGTTGGCTAGCTATGGCCAGCAAGGCCATTTCAAATCATGTAAATGCCAGAAGTGATTCCACTCCATTGGGCCGTTGAGCAAGGCCCTAAACCTGCAATTTCTCCATCCTGGGTATGACGTTAACCTGCATCCAACCCTGTAAGCAGGTCCTACAAGTTGCAGTGAAAACTCGAGGGTTGCTGGCAGAATTGGCACTCCAACCACGGTAAAAAAAAAAAAACTCACACTGTTCCACTCCATTCGATTTAGTGTGGTGCTGAGGTGTCACCCATTGCACGGCTGCACTCAGGTCCTAATTTGGGATCCTGATGTGGTTTGTCGTGTGGAGGGTGTTGCAACATACCGTACAAAAGCCATGAAAATGTCCCCTACAAACTTATACCTTTTCCTCTTGTACTCTCGTATTGGCGGATCCTTGACTGCAGGACTTCAGACATCACTTCCCCTCCTGCTCTGAAGCCCCAACTTTTCTACTCCAGGAATCATAAAAGAGCCACCATAACAGGAAGGAGTCAGTCAGTCTAAGACTTACATCTTCGTATGACACATCTCTTAAAGGCAGTGTTGAAAAACACCTTGTTCTTTGTTTCTTTTCATTGACAAAAGAGCTACCAATTAAACAGTGTTCACCTCTGGTGCCCATACCCTTTATATTTGTCCTGTATACTATAAAGCACTATATGTGTATATATGTAATACAGTTAAAAATTTGAGAGTCATCAGAAAGTGTTGGGGCATCTTGGGCTATATATTTAAAGTTAGGAAGTTGTCAAACGTTAGTAAATTGCACAAACTGCATCTTGTTCCTGTTGTGGTTTTTCAGTGATGACTTTTTCCTGAAGGGAAGTCATTCATATGTTGGGTAGACCAGAAGAGGTAGGAGCAGAGGATTGCACGGCGATGCCACCCAATCAAGGAAATCCTGAAATCTTCTTGTTTAGGGGTAGGAGCAGAGGATTGCACGGGCGATGCCACCCAATCAAGGAAATCCTGACATCTTCTTGTTTAGGGGACTGTGAAGAGAATAGGCAAGCTGCTGTGTTACTCTCAAATTGTTCCAAATGTAATATTCAAATTGCACTGCATAAGAGACAGATTCAGCTCATTCATTCCAATGTAGCTTTTTGATTCTCCATTCAGCTACCTTTTGCAGAATAATATCCAGTCAAGATTTTTAAAAAGACCAAAGTATGACTATTTACAGTACTTGGTAACTTTTTCCATGTGTCTATGGTTCTCTATGCTAAGAAAACCTTTTCAACATTTGTGCAACTTCCTGTTGTTATTGTGGAACTAAATTTAAAGTAAAAGCTGGAATCCACTCTACTACTTCCCTTCTTACTTTTAAGCACTTCAGTCATATCCCCACTTATTCTTTTTTCTCAAACCTAATGGTCCTGGAATCTGCCTAATTGCTTGACTCTGGTCCATCTTTGGCTCTGATGTCCTTTTTGTAATATACAGACCAAAACTGTACACAATACTCCAGTTGAGGCCTCACTAGTGCATCATATAACTTAAGCACAACCTCCCTCGACTTGTGCTAAACTTGTGCTGATATATAACCTAACATCCTATTAGCCTTCTTGATCACTTCTGTAAACTGTCTGGATTTAGATAGTGATGAGTCCACTACAACCCCTGAATTCTTCTTATAAGGGTATATTCAAATTTCAGACCTCTCATTGTGTATTCAAATCTAACATTTCCACTTATTATGTAATTCCTTTCATCTACTCATATTAAATTCAATTTGCCACATATTTAACCAATTTTATTTCTGTCCAAATCTATCTATATTGATTTAACTGATTCTAGCATATCTACCATTCTACCAAGTTTAGTGTTAATTGCAAACCTAACCAACTTCATGGCTGTATTTATAACAGGATCATTTATATAAATAAAAATGAGCAGGGGTCCAAGAACTGATCCCTATGAGGCACCATTTTTACCGTTGCCAAATTTAGAAATACCAGTTGCTTTCTGCATTTGTCATACAAGCATACAACACTGCACATTTCCTCCAGAAATGACATTATAACTTGTGTTCTTTCAATATCAGTGTACATTATTGCTTTTTTGAATAGTAAGGAAATGGGACACACTAAGATGTTAAAATGATGTAATTTGCTCACAGTATTACCTTTAATTGCATGCCCACAATAAGTGGAGAGAAACAAACACACATAGTAGGAAACAGGAACTTATCCTGGCAGCCTCAGGTGCAAGTGACAAGAACTAAAGCCAGCTGCACTGTCACACATCTACCTACCAATTAATAGGTTTATATGTGCATTACTGTTATGTGTACAAAGTACAGAGAAATTGGTATTTCCACGTGCTAATCAACGTATAAAATGTCGCCACTCCCCACCACCATGACTAGTGAGTAGAACTACCTGTGGACAGGTGGAAGGATGTTAAGGATGTGTTGGGTTGCCAGGAATGTCACCCCTTTTAATGCTAACTCAAAAAATATTAATAAGCAAAACAGACGCTCAATGGTGCAAAAGGCAGATTTAACAGAAGTAGATAGAAGACGTTGTGACTTTCTCTCTAACATTAGCTGCTCAACAGAGCATGGCCTCATGTATAAATGGTGCATATGCACAAAAATGTTGCATACGCCCGTTTCCACGCTCACATCGCGATGTATAAAAACTAAACCTCGCATAAAGCCACGCACATTTTCACGCTAGCTCAATCCCTGGCATACGCAAGTTCTCTGCTTAGCTTTGCAAACTGGTGGCACCCAGCGCCAAAGCAATGCTACTGTTTCTGTGCAGTTTACCTTTATCTTTTAGATTCATATCCCTGACGCGGCTTTATCATATACACTGAAATTAACCACATATCATTTATTGGTTTAGTATTAGTATTATCTCATTGTAATCAACCCGTAACCATATAATGGTTCTAGATACCATCACTGCTTTAGTGTTGTTATTCCCAGTGCACCACTGAGTATTTAACCCACTGTATCTGAATGTGGAATCACAGCTGTACAGCAGCTGATCGGATTATCGGTATTCAGCATCTTGCACACGCTGTCTCAGCCATGCACACAATCTATTTGCACTGTTCCCATACGCCAAATGCTTCAGAGCCTTTCCTGTAGGGACCTCGCGGTTCAGAAACAGTTTCATCCCAAGTTCTCTAAACGCACTCAATCAGTCCATTCATTGTTCCTGGTAGAACTGTTTGTACTTATAAGTACAATCACCTCACTGTAAACTTGCGATACAGTTATAATATTGCACAACCTGAGTCACTTTATAAAGTGTGTATTTACATATGATGACGACTGGCGTCTAAGTCGATTTAGATTTCCAAACGCTATTTTCTTGGAGCTCTTGATATCATTTTTAAGATGAAATGCAGTAAAGCATGTTTATTACATTATACAGATAAGTTTTAAACTTCATTAAAATAATGTATATTGTTAATAATTAAACATGTGAGGCCACGGAGGTGCAGTGCTAGCGACAACCAGGCGCCCCGTTCAGGGATTGTTCCTGCCTCGCGCTGTATGCTTTCTGGGATTGGTGTGACCCTGGATGGATAGATGAATGGAATAATTAAACATATACTACAAAGATATTGCAATGTTTCATAAAAGTTTTGAAGAATCACCGTTCTAAGCTTACAGATGGCTTAACGTCTATTACAAAGCTTATCGTGTGGTTGGTTACTTGGAGAAAGAAATGAAAGGACAGGAATTGGGGGTTAGTACATTTGAAAAAGACAGTACTGCTGCAGTCAATTATTTCATTGAAGGTCTCGCACAGCGCAGCAAGCATCTTGTGGGAGGCGGGAACAATCTCTGGACAGGGCGCCAGCTCTCACTATCACTGTGCCACCGTGTTCCATGTTTAATATATGCTTTAATTCCTATCATCATGAAAATGATATCAAGTATTCATCTTAACATTTAAGTTGTTCAGAGAGCTGTAATATCACGAATGTAATGTATTTTGTGTCCTGTCAGCAGAAGAGAAAGCCCATTTAAGAAGCACGTGGTGATTCACACACATAGAACACATAAAAGAACACACAGAAAGAAGCATTTAACGTGCTACTTTAGTTACGATGGGATCTGAGAAACTAGTAAATTAAATGATTTTAAGATGAAGCTTATGACGTTCTACTTTGATGACAAAATAAAGTATATGATTAAAGTGGAAATTTCAAAATTAAAGTTGACATTTGGACATTTTTTCAACTGTGTCCCTATTTTGTTTTTCTTTTCTCTGTACCCTAATACACTTCCATATGACACTCAGACGGTGGGCTATGACTCACTGTGACTTTGATACCCGACCACTTCTTATTTATTTCGGACACTTTGCAACTTTCTGAACTTGAACTGTCAAGTTCTCTGCCACTCTGTTATTCGATCAACTTCCTTTTGTTGTTTATAGCACTGTTTAAACCAACAAATAGTATGTTTTTCCATGCCTGCACTTGGTATTCGCTGAAATTCTTATATTTCCCCCGTGCTTTTGCCATTGTCTTTTCACAGAACGCTGAGCTTAAGGGTTATTTATATTGATTTGCATATTTAAAGAGACATAATTCTGGGAGGAGCTGGAGAGAGGTGGCAGGTGCGTGCATGTGCGTTACTTTTCACGCTGACTGGGATTTATGTAGTGGAAGAACATGGAAGTTGGAGTATGCAAAGATATATGCATCTGGATTTTTCTGTGCATACACACATTTCTGCTTTTGTTCGTACTCCATGTTTTAGTATGAATTCTACGCACTCCATTATGCATGAGGCCCCAGGTCTTTTACAGGAGCTTTGCTGTGGTTGAAGTTCGGGGCATCTGGTCTTTTATAGGAAGAGGCAGTCATTTGCCTTCACTGGGCATCTTCTCACCACTGTGGGTGAAAAATGAGGTGACAGTGTTACTGACAGTGTCCCCTCTCACCCTGGGGTGGTATCGCTTCCTTCAGATAAACCAAGAGGAAATACCTTACTTCAAAACTTGTCTTCCTTACCTGAAAAAAATTCTAAAAAAATGTATAGTAAAGCATGATTCATCCGTTCATAGAACATGTTTCTACTGGTCCAGAATCAAATGGTGGTGAGCTTTACACCACTCTAGGCAATGCTAGGAATTGTGTATAGTGGGCCTTTGGCTTGTGTACAGCTGTTCAGACATGGAAACCCATTTCAAGAAGCTCCCAGACCACAATTCCTGTGCGGATGTTGCTTCTAGAGGCAGTTTAGAACTCTGTTGTGTGTGATGCATCAGAAAATAAGTTGAGTTTTACGTGATATGTGGTTTGTGAATGAATGTAAACTTTGCTACTAGAGGGGGAAGCTGTCTGGACAATGTTTACACGAGCGCTCCTGATGCCTACAAGGCCCTACCCCGCCTCCACCTCGGCTACTCAGACTATGTCAACATGTTTATGGTTCCTGCATACAAGTCCCTGCTGAAGCGCACTAATCCAGCCCGCAAGAACATCAGAGTGTGGCAGGTTGGTGCTGTTTCAGCTCTCCAAGACTGCTTCGAATTGACAGACTGGGATATTTTCAGGGTGGCTTTTATGGATGGTGACTCCATCAATCTGGAGGAGTGCACAGACTCTGTGTCTGGCTACATCTCTAAATGCTTTGGGGATGCTACTATTACCAAGGATGTTACCACAAGAGCCAACCAAAAGCCATGGATGATGAAAGAAGTGCACAAGCTGCTCAAGATCAGAAATGCAACCTTCAGATCTGGAGACAAGGCTGCCCTCATGGTAGCCAGAGCCAACCTGTCTCACGCTATAAGGAGAGCTAAGTGGGCATACACGCAGAGGATTAACAAACACTTCAGCAGCACCAGAGACACACGTCATATGTGGCAGGGTGTTCAGAGAATTACAAACTACAAGCCCAATCCACACAGCAACGATGGTGATGCCTCCCTACCGGATGAGCTGAACAACGTCTTTGCACAGTTTGAGGTACAGGACAAAGATCCTGCGAGAAAAGCAACACCTCCCTCCACTGACCAGTCACTCCATAACTGACGTGAAGAGGACTCCATCCAGAGTCAATCCATGCAAGGCTGCAGGACCTGACAGCATACCTGATCGTGTGCTCAAAGAATGTGCCAGTCAACTGGCTGGTGTCCTCACAGATATCTTCAACACATTTCTGAGCCAGTCGTCAGTCCCAGCATGTTTCAAGTCGACCACCATCATACCAGTGCCGAAGAAGTCATCAGTGACATGCTTGAATGACTACCGACCAGTTGCAGTCACGCCAATCATCATGAAGTGCTTCGAAAGGTTAGTCATGTCACACATAAAGACTAATCTCCCTGTCTCCCTGACCCTCTTCAGTTTGCATACCGCTCAAACAGGTCAACTGAGAATGCCATATGTTCTGCCCTTCAACTCTCCCTGACACATCTGGATAAAAAAGACACATATGTCAGGATGCTAGACTTTAGCTCTGCCTTCAACACAATCATTACTCAAAAGCTGGTTGTAAAATTGAGCAGGTTGGGCCTGAACACTAACCTCTGCAATTGGATCCTGGACTTCTTGACAGAGAGGCGCCAGTCAGTTTGGATGGGGTGCAACACTTCCAGCAACACCACACTGAGCACTGAAGCGCCACAGAGCTGCGTGCTTTAGTCCACTGCTCTTCACCCTGCTGATTCACGACTGCACAGCCATGCACAACACCAACTACATCATCAAGTTTGCAGTTGATATGACAATGCTGGGACTGATAAGAAGGGATGATGAAACAGCATACAGAGATGAGGTGGAACGGCTGCCTGCATGGTGTGAAGACAACAATCTATATCTCAATGTCGACAAGACAAAAGAGATAATCATTGACTTCAGAAAATCACATCCTGCGCATATCCCACTCAGCATCAATGGTTTAGATGTGGAGACTGTTAGGAGTACCAAGTTCCTCGGTGTGCACATAACTGAGGAACGTACGAGGATGCATAACACCTCATCACTAATCAAGAAAGCCCAGCAGAGACTACATTTTCTGAGGCGGCTGAAGTGAGCAAGTCTTCCTCCTCCCATCCTCACCATGTTCTACAGAGGTACCATTGAGAGTGTTCTGACCAGATGCATCACTGTGTGGTATGGCAACTGCAACATATCCAACTGCAAGTGCCTGCAAAGGATAGTGAAGACAGCAGAGAACATTATTGGGGTGTCTCTCCCTTCACTACAGGACATATTTTACAAACGCAATGTCTGCAAGGCCTGCAGCATTGTGCAGGAGCCCTTACACCCCTCACATGGACTTTTCACACTTCTGCCATCCAAGAGATGATACTGCAGCATCAAAGCCGGATCTGCCAGGCTGCAGGAGAGTTTTTACCCCAAAGCTGTCAGACACCATGGTGCCACCTGGGATCTTCCACACTGCCTCAACCACCTCTAAAAACTCGCTAACACAGAACTTTTATACATGCGAGCCACTTTCCTGTACATTTACAAAACTGATGTGCATGTAAAAGAGAACTGAAAATCTCATACTGACCTTTAAATATTTTGACACTCTTGATATCCTTCTGCTGTGAAACATTCTGACCTGTCATTGTTTACACGTCTTAAACATCTATTATCGTACACTGATAATTTCTGTGTTATCTATATCTATTATTTATTTATTATATTTCATATCTATTGACTATATTTACTGTATTATTACTATTACATATTACTGACTATATTTATGTATCTAGATTGCAAATACCATACATTGCATCAATGTTCATATTGCTAACTACACATCAATATTGCTGCTATTTCTTTGTCTTGTCTTTGCACAATGTCTTGTCTTGTTTGTGTTTTAATTTTAAATTTAAATTTTAATTCTGTTTTTAATTTATTATTTGCACTTCATGTTGTTACACTGTGGACCCTGAGCTTCACAATTTTGTCTATCTGTATACTTGTATATGGTTGAGATGACAATAAAGTTCACTTTGACTTTGACTTTAGCACTCAGCAGCCCCTCTCTAATAATAATACTAATAAATTTTATTTATATAGCTCTCTCTGGGAGATTGCGTGGTCTACCAATTTAGGGCTGATCTGTTTGTTGCTTCTCATCGCTTTCACTTCACAGTAATAGCACTTACAGTTGACCAGGGTAGATCTAGCAGAAAATAAATTTCACTGACCTTAAAGTCACTCAGCTCTTCAATATGACCCATTCTACTGCCAGCGTTCGTCAAAAACCCGTTTACAGTGGATGAGGCTAAAACACCTGAACTCAGTAAATTGGAGGGTTGTCCACATTCTTTTGGCCATATACTGTACGTGAGCTATACATGTGGTATACTGATGGGAAATCCTCTCACATGTGGTAAAAAGTATACACTTGACAGCCCCATATCAGTGCAACGTCATCTTTCAGTGAGATTATTGGGGTCAATAATCATAGTTACTTTTGATGTCCTCTCCCATGGTGTCTAATGGAGTTCTTACACCTTAGTGCAAGTCTCTGTCCACTTCTGTCTGTCTTTGTCTCATCTGTTGCTTGCTTTTGCCATCTTTGAAGTTCCTTCTAATGTCAGCTGAGACCACTCAGACCTAATTAACCATGCTTGTGGATTTATAAGGAAATTAACAGGCCGATTAACAGGGCATTGAAGATTTCTATAAAAGTAGTGTACCTCTTGATAGCTTCGAAGCTTTTCCAGTTTGTGGAAGGTTTTTACCAAGCACAATTGCAATTCAATTGTAAGTAAACCCATACCTCCTTTCTTCAGTGACTCTTGTAATCGTTTTTTATTCTATACAACATAATTTATAATAACTAGCATGTTGGTGTATCATTTCATGCAGCCAAATCACAGCATCTGTCTGGGATTTGCATGCCTATCCTGGGGTGGTGTAAGTCTTATTTTAGAATTCCAGAAAAATGGCAGGCCACAAGAGCAAGAAAAAAAAAACAGGAAATGAGAAATGAAAACCAAAAATCAATCAATCTCAGTCTTTGATAGGACTTCAGTCAATTAGAAAGCCCAGACATACAGTTATCAATTAACATCTTTGGAATCTGGGAAGAAAACTGAAGAACATGAAAAAAAAGTAAAATCAACACAAGCAACCATCAGGTACAATATGTGCAATTCTTCTTCAATTATTAAGCAGAAAGGAGTACAGGATTTACTGCTTTAATTTGCACATACTGGACTTCATAGTGTATAAGAGTTCTATGGTCAGGGTCAGTGATTTGAACCTGTAACCTTCTGCTTTGAAGCCTGGCAGCCAACACTGCCCCCTGGCCCCTCATCTGGCACCCTGAGGTGGCTCAGTCGCTCATTCTTATCCACAAATCATTTCAGCTTCTCTTGCCTGCAAATTAATTATTGTCATAATCATCTTAGATACTCAATTACAACTTCACATCACAGGAAAAGATGGATTTGGCCCACTGTGTGCCATAGTAGGCTTAATTTATGCTTAATGAGTATTAAATTTAGTCTTTGTTCTTTCACCCTTTTTAATAAGGGCATTGATATGTAGAAAATGACATTGTGATTCGTATGCCTTGTAATCACTGAAATGGGAAACAATCGTAAAAATGTAATTTACCCCATGCAAGGCCCTAAATATGATTTTTAATTGAATGAATGCTGCCTAAATAGGTTAGATATCAGATAAAAAGTTATGTGACATCATTGAAAATTTATATATTAAATTAATAAATCATGTGGGCCAAAGCCATTTATCAAAAATGCATTTACTCGAACAAAAGTTGATGTAGAGGAAAGTTTTCTCTAGGTCGGTTTTTACCATGTCATTTATCATTGCCCTCTTTTATTATTGGTGAAGGAGAAAGATCCTATCTGTAGGATTACCTTCCAATGTAACTTTATTCAATAACTTCACACTGGAACAACTTTTTTAGCTAATAATAAAGGTGCAATTATGTCATTGCAGTTCAGAGTTAATGAATTCTAACAGGACTCGAGCAGAGTTGATATATTATACGTACGTATAAATTTTAACAAAAATAAATAAAAACGGTATCAAGATTTATTTGGTAGTTCATAATTTGTGTCTCTGTTGCCTGTGCAGAGTTGTGGAATGTGCACTGAATTTATATTCATTGTAATTCAATTAAATATTAATTCTTGTTTCCTTCAGCAATTACTCACATTAGTCATAAGGGTCTTGTAAATTAATGGAAAATGGATTTTAGTAGAGCTGGTGCAGTGAGTAGCTCTGCTGCTTCACAATTCTACTAAAGTACATTTAATCCTCTCTGGCTTTATGGAGATATATGTTTTCCTTGTGTTCACATGAACTCTCTCTGGGTAGCCCAGGTTCCCCCCACATCCCAAAGACATGCACTATAGCTGATCTGGAAGATCTAACTGGCCTGATGAAAGACAGAGAGTAAGGATGTGTGCAATGAACTGGTATGCTGCCCATGCTTTGTTCCAGCCTTGCCCTCCATGTTTTCCAAGACACAAGGAGGGGCCCAAAAATTCTCAGAATCCAAATTACCAGATTCAGTCAAGAGCATGGGAGTAGGGAGTAGTTAAAATATATGAGGTATCATATGGATACAATCTGGATAATCACTTCGCCGGGTAACATTGTGTCAAGTTGACATTTATTCTACAGTCGTGCAGGTGACTTGAGTGATTTTTTTTTTCGCCAAACCACCATGACAGATTTTCAAAAGACAATGATTGTAGACTTCTCTGATGTACTATAATGTTACTTATAACTAAGTTTGTCCCACCACACTTACTGTAAACTCTTGCATGATAACTGAATCGAGGGTGCTGTCAGGAGGTCTTGTTAATCATTATAAATGCCTCTGCTTGTTCCTGTAACTTAAGAAAGTGTTCCTATCAAAACGTGTACTTAAACCTTACCCCTATCCTTATCCCATATCTACAATGATAATCACATTTTTCAACTTTGACGGACTTGCTCATAAATAGTTTGTTCCCCATGGGCAGTGACATTATATTGAACTGCTGAGGCGTTCATGGAAAAGAATCAGGAAAAAGTGGTTCACCCAAAACTGGATCTTACATCATGACAGCACACTTGCACACACAGGGTCTTCACAAACCCCTACGTTGCCAGGAGTATAGGATTGCTTTCTGTAACTTCTTTTTTATCTCCTGAAATTGATTGTGACTGAAAAGAAGTAAGTTCGCTACTGTGAAAGAAATTCAGGAAACACTTGGGAGGCTTTAGACATGGAATCAAAAGATGAGTCCTGGAAATGTTTCCAGGAATAGGAGAAACGCTTTGACAAGTGTATTTAATCTCAAGGAGAGTATTTTGGAGCCAGTATAAAGCACCTTTATCGTAGTGGTAATGTTATGGCAGCCTTTAAACGATAAGTTGAATGGAGTTGCATCTCTTAGAACCATACTCGCTTATTTAGCTACTCAACTGATTTCTGCTTGCCCTCCGTATTGTGTGTGATTCTTTATTCTCTTACATAGGAAACAAAGCAAAAAACAGGGGTCTCACACATGAAACCAGCTCCTCTCTCCAACTCATACCAAAATAGATAGATAGATAGATAGATAGATAGATAGATAGATAGATAGATAGATAGATAGATAGATAGATAGATAGATAGATAGATAGATAGATAGATAGATAGATAGATAGATAGATAGATAGATAGATAGATAGATAGATAGATAGATAGATAGATACTGTATTAATCCAAGAGGAATCACAGAAACCTAAATTAAATATTGCATATTAAAACAACAAATGCTATTAAAATGAGAAAACACAGAAAACTGAAACTATGTCATTGTGATGTGTCATGAATGCCAAGACACCGTGGAGCAACTGCCATGTGCACTGGCCTCCCAAATAATAACTTTAAACATAAAATAACTACACAGACATGAAAACATAATTCTACAGATATTAAATGGTATGTCTTTTATATAAAGAAAGGTAAATGCTCCAATTTAACAAAAAAATAGAGTTAGAGAGAGAGGACTTGGCAAGCATGTCTTACCCCTTTAGCATTCACACAGCGTCTGGCACCTTCACTGAAAAAGCAAACGTGCACATTGCTGGAGTGCAAAACTAATTAACGCACCACGACAACAATGGAACAAACATTATAAATTAATTTTATACTGCACACGTAAGATGCTAATTTTGCTTACGTTTACCAGCCATATATATGTTAAAGAAATATCAATAAAAACATTTGGCTACAATAAGAATGAAACTCATCAAGACTGAATGTTTGACCTTAAAATGAGTGAGGGGTCTAATCCTGGAGCTAAAGACTTTGGGAGAGTGGGGGAAGGAGGTTCTGTTTGTGAATGGATTTCATGAATTTGATTTCTCCTCCTGTTCCTTTCATTGTTTTCTTTTGCCTGTCTCATCAAAGAGATGCTCAGTCTCAAAATGAAATGCTGCTTTTACAACCCATGTGGCCTCACAGTAAATGTTACATGATAGTAATTTTGATCCAGCCAATTACTGAGGCTGGATCTCGTTGTCTTTGAACCACTTTTCCACTAAAAGTTCTGACCTAATTCACTTTAGACATTCTACAATTATGCAGATAATTATGCAGAGATGCATATTCTGCTTTATGCCACTATTAATGGTACTCTCCCCAAATTCACAGCTTTCTATTCAGTTGTGTTCATGTCACTCAAAAGTCTTCCAGTGGTTGTGCTGCTGTTTCGAAAAATAACAATACCAACTGTGCTGGTGTCTATGTGGTCCTTAATGGGCCTTATTAAGTTAATTACTTGAGTTTGATTAAAATGCACCATTTACAATCTCCATTAAGTCTGTACAGAGTTTATTTTTCTGTTTTAAAATTTTGTGTAATTGTCAAAGGTATTATCAAACTAATGAATTATCTGCTTTATTAAGTTCAAGTTCTCTTATAGAGATTATTTAATGATTTACATGTAAATAACTAATTAAGTAAGGAATTGATAATAATAATATTAATAATAATAATAATAATAATGCATTTTACTTATATACAGTAGCTCCTATAAAAGAATTTCAGCATCAATTGGGCAGGAATATGTAAGTAACTACAGTGTTGCTAATACTGTTACAGTCGATATCATGAATTCATCCATTTTCAAACCCACATCCTCTAGGTCAGGGCTGTGGGGAACCAGAACTAACCCTGGATGAGACAGATTCTTACTAAAGAGCACACTTTGCATACACCCACACTTACAAGATGCAAAATGCAAGATACCTTTATTGTCATTGTACAGTACAATGAAATATTGCTTTGAGCAAGCCTATAGATACCTTAGATAAAAGTACATAAGAGTAGAGTAAAAGTATAAGAGTAGCTTAGCCAAAGCACATCCTTTGTGGAAAGCAAGACAAGATAAGTAAAGGAAAGGTAATATAAGGTAAAATAAGATAAGAAAAGATAAATTAAGATAAGACAAGTCAAGATAAGATGCATAAGATGAAATAAGATAACATAAAACATGATAGGATAAGATAAGAAAAAGGAAAATATGAGACAAGAAAAGGTAGGATAAGACAAGATAAAATAAGATTGGGGCAGGGTGTGGTAGGCTGTGTCATGGGGCTAGACGAGGGCCCGAAATAGAATGACTGGGTGTCCTAGTTCAACT
The DNA here is from genome assembly GCF_900747795.2 of Erpetoichthys calabaricus. Taxonomy (NCBI): domain Eukaryota; kingdom Metazoa; phylum Chordata; class Cladistia; order Polypteriformes; family Polypteridae; genus Erpetoichthys; species Erpetoichthys calabaricus. Next base: position 302,187,265 of record NC_041395.2, on the reverse strand, counting down.
TTCTGTATGACTTCTTCTTTCGGGTGCTCCTGTTAGGGGTTGCCACAGTGGATCATCTTCTTCCATATCCTTCTGTCCTCTGCATCAGTGTGCTGCTGCTGGAGTATGTGAATTTCCTCTTGGGATTAATAAAGTCTGCGGTGGGTTGGCACCCTGCCCGGGATTGGTTCCTGCCTTGTGCCCTGTGTTGGCTGGGATTGGCTCCAGCAGACCCCCGTGACCCTGTGTTCAGATTCAGCGGGTTGGAAAATGGATGGATGGATGGATTAATAAAGTATCTATCTATCTATCTATCTATCTATCTATCTATCTATCTATCTGTCTGTCTGTCTGTCTGTCTGTCTGTCTGTCTGTCTGTCTGTCTGTCTGTCTGTCTGTCTGTCTGTCTGTCTGTCTATCTATCTATCTATCTGTCTTGTTCTGTTACACCCATCACCTGCATGTCCTCTCTCACCACATCTATAAACCTCTTAGGCCTTCCTCTTTTTCTCTTGCCTGGTAGCTCTATCCTTAGCATCCTTCTCCCAATATACCCAGCATCTCTCCTCTGCAAATGTCCAAACCCACGCAATCTCGCCTCTCTGACTTTGTCTCCCAACTGTCCAACTTGAGCTGACCCTCTAATGTCCTCATTTCTAATCCTATCCATCCTTGTCACACCCAATGCAAATCTTAGCATCTTTAACTCTGCTACCTCTAGCTCTGTCTCCTGCTTTTTTGTCAGTGCCACCGCCTCCAACCCATATAACATAGCTGGTCTCACTACCGTCCTGTAGACTTTCCCTTTCACTCTGGCCTATTATCCGTCTGTCACAATCACTCCTGCCACTCTTCTCCACCCATCCCACCCTGCCTGCACTCTCTTTTTCACTTCTCTTTCACAGTCCCCATTACTCTATACTGTTGATCTTAAGTATTTAAACTCATTCACCTTTGCCAACTCTACACCCTCTGCATCCTCACCATTCCACTGACCTCCCTCTCATTTACACACATGTATTTTGTCTTGTTCCTACTGACCTTCATTCCTCTCCTCTCTAGAGCATATCTCCACCTCTCCAGGGTCTCCTCAACCTGCTCCCTACTATCACTACAGATCACAATGTCATCAGCAAACATCATAGTCCACAGGGACTCCTGTCTAATCTCGTCTGTCAACCTGTCCATCACCATTGCAAATAAGAAAGGGCTCAGAGCTGATCCCTGATGTAATCCCACCTCCACGTTGAATGCATCCGTCGCTCTTACCGCAGACTTCACCACTGTCACACTTCCCTCATACATATCCTGTACAACTCTTACGTACTTCTCTGCCACTCCCGACTTCCTCATACAATACCACAGCTCCTCTCAAGGCACCCTGTCATATGCTTTCTCCCGGTCCACAAAGACGCAATACAACTCCTTCTGGCCTCTAAACTTCTCCATCAACATCCTCAGAGCAAACATAGCATCAGTGGTGCTCTTTCTTGGCATGAAACCATACTGCTGCTCACTAATCATCACCTCACTTCTTAACCTAGCTTCCACTACTCTTTCCCATAACTTCATGCTGTGGCTCATCAATTTTATCCCCCTGTAGTTACTACAGTCCTGCACATCCCCCTTATTCTTAAATATTGGCACCAGTACACTTCTTCTCCACTCCTCAGGCATCCTCTCACTTTCCAAGATTCCATTAAACAATCTGGTTAAAAACTCCACTGCCATCTCTCCTAAACACCTCCATGCTTCCACAGGTATGTCATCTGGACCAACGGCTTTTCCATTCTTCATCCTCTTCATAGCTGTCCTTACCTCCTCCTTGCTAATCCATTACACTTCCTGATTCACTGTCTCCACATTATCCAACCTCTTCTCTCTCTTGTTCTCTTCATTCATCAGCCTCTCAAAGTTCTCTTTCCATCTGCTCAACATACTCTCGTCGCTTGTGAGTATATTTCCATCTTTCTCCTTTATCACCCTAACCTGCTGCACATCTTTCCCAGTTCAGTCCCTCTGTCTAGCCAATTGGTACAGGTCTTTTTCTCCCTACTTAGTGTCCAATCTCTCATACAACTCATCATAAACCTTTTTTTAGCCTCTGCCACCTCTCTCTTCACCTTGCATCTTATCTCCTTGTACTCTTGTCTACTTTCTGCATCTCTCTGACTATCCCACTTCTTCTTTGCCATCCTCTTCCTCTGTATACTCTCCTGTACTTCCCCATTCCACCACCAGGTTTCCTTTTCCTCCTTCCTCTGCCCAGATGTCACACCAAGCACCCTTCTTGCTGTCACCTTTACTACATCTTCTGTAGTTTCCCAACTGTCTGGTAATTCTTCACTGCCACCCAGTGCCTGTCTCACCTTCTCCCTAAACTCAACCTTGCAGTCTTCCTTCTTCAACTTCCACCATTTGATCCTTGGCTCTGCCCTCACTCTCTTCCTCTTCTTCATCTCCAATGTCATCCTACAGCCCATCATCCTATGCTGCTTGACTACACTTTCCCCTGTCACCACTTTGCAGTCTTCATTCTCCTTCAGATTGACTCTTCTGCATAGGATGTAATCTACCTGTGTGCATCTTCATCCACTCTTGTATGTAACCCTATGTTCCTCCCTCTTCTTAAAATATGTATTCACCACAGCCATGTCCATCCTTTTGGCAAAATCCACTATCCTCTGACCTTCATTCCTCTCCTTGACACCATACCTACCCATCACCAATATGTCCATTGAAATCCGCTCCAATCACCACTTTCTGTCCCTTGGGTACACTGTTCATCACTTCATCCAACTCACTTCAAAAATCTTCTTTTTCATCCATTGCACACCCAATTTGCGGGGCATATGCACTAACAACATTCATCATCACACCTCCAATTTCCAGCTTCATAATCATTATTCTGTCTGACACTCTTTTCACCTCCAAAACACTCTTGACATACTGTTCCTTCAGAATAACCCCTACTCCTTTTCTCCTATCCACACCATGATAGAACAATTTGAATCCACCTCCGATCCACCTGGCCTTACTCCCCTTCCATTTCGTCTCTTGCACACACAATATATCAACCTTCCATCTCTCCATCATATCTGCTAACTCTCTTCCCTTACCAGTCATACTGCCAACATTCAAAGTTCCTACCCTCAGTTCCACTCTCTTTACCTTTCCTCCTGCCTCCAGTCACGTCTCCCCCCTCTTCTTCTCCATCTTCTTCTTCGGCCAACAGTAGCTCAATTTCCACCAGCACCCTGCTGGCTAACAGTACTGGTGTTGTTAACCCGGGGCTCAACCGATCCGGTATGGAAATTTGTATTGTCTGCATATTTATTTGGCAAAATTTTACACCGGATGCCCTTCCTGACATAATCCTCCCCATTTATCCGGGCTTGGGACCGGCACGAAGAAACACACTGGTTTGTGCATCACCTGTGTCTGGGTTGTTCAACTTTCTGTATGATGAAAAAAAAAAAAAAGTTTTGTGCTTACCTCAATAGAAGGAGGAGGTACAATGCAGTACGGGATTCTAGCAAAGAATGCTGGAAAGCTGCATGAGTGCAGCATGGGGTGCCACCGCTAGTGACTGGACAACAGCATGGGAGTCCTCTGTGGGTGGAGGCAGTCAGACAAACATTTGTTCCTGCAAGAGGGCTATCACACCACATACATGTTCGACTTCAGGATAGGTTTAAACTGAGTGGGGTTCCAGAAAGGAGACTGGACCATAAATCCTTTCTGCAAAAGGGCATGCATGCATAGGAGGAATTGACACCATATGAAATAGGAATTGTAATTTAATTAGAAGATTGTATGTGGTGGTGTAAACTGGGAGGTGTACAAGACGGTTGGGGGGGGGATGGGGTGAGGTTGGAGAGTTTTCCTACTGGGACTGGCTGAAGGCAAGCTGCAATGATATTAAAAGTACTTCCAGAGCTAGCAAAAAGAAGATCTCTTTTGTAGAGTGTTTACGGGCTCAAGTGTAGAAACATTCTGCATACTCCTTGATGAGGAAGAAGGTGACAAAGAGTCTGAGGTTAAGTCCTCTGAGTTATTGCTGAGTTGAAGACAAGAATCTAGGAAGTTTTACATTTGATACAGGGAACCCACTTTGGCTGCTAATATTCTTCTGACAGTCCTGAGAAGGGAAAAAGGTATGGCAGTTCCTGCAAAACAAAGTCCTCTGAAACTCCAGGAGAAGGAGATGCAGCATTGTGAATTGGTGGCGTGAGCTAGTCAGTATCCCATCAAAGTGCTCAATCAACTCCGAGTCATTTTGGGGAGGGTAAAGAGTGAAACAAATTTAGACTATTTTCTTTTTATCTTTATTTATTTATAATTACACTTTACTTTGAAATTGTGTCAGTGTACAAGGTCTTTTTTTGATAATTTATTGCTTAGCAAAGACTAGATGGGCACACATCTAATAAACAGCCTTTGTATTCTTCATAAGAACCTTTTGTGTCTGTCTATCCTCCGTGATATAAAACAGTACAGAAATCATAAAATATATACAGTACATTGTGGCCTGTATGGGGTGTTTTGCACCCCAAACTCCAGACATAACTGATCTGGACAAGCAGCTTTCTTTTCTTCAACACTGGCATAAGCATAATTCTTTCTTCTCCACTTCTGCCAGGAAACCTTTATCTTCCTCTCCTGACACCGACTCACCAGGATGAGGGGGAGGTCTTCTTTTAACGCACACCCAGGAGTACTTCTGGCACCAAAATGTTGTTTCCAGGAAGCAGCTATGGGTGAGCTGATAATTCAGTAGGTCAGGTTATCCTCCTCGTAACAGCTCCCCAAGGAGCCCAACAGGGCATCCCATCAGAACCGCACCTCATGTACCATATGTGGCACATAAATTGTCCACAAAAATTGTATATACAGTAAGTATATACATAGCAGTACCATTAGTGTTAACATAATTTTGACTCAGCCTGTGTTAAATCTATTTGTCGTACACTTATAACACTTTGAAATTATGCTCTTTATGCATGTTATCGCATGAAACTTGGAAGCTATAAATACGTTTGACTGACAAGTAAAAGATAAAATCCATACTTTTTTCCCAGGGCCTTTGTGTAGCAGGTAAATGTGGGCTGCTAATGCTCTTTTTACTCCTTTGGCAGAACACATGCCTGCCATTATACCGTATATAAGAAAGCTAATTGTAATTAAGCAAGCACTAGAACTTTAATGCTTCTTACTGTGACAATTTGTGAGAATTAAGGGCCTGATCTTTTTAAAAATCTCTAAGGAAATTTTAACTCTTGTTTTGTTTTGACTATACTTTTCCTTTAATGATTTGTTTTTGACAAAACATTTAATAAACCTCTCTGCAACTGACCCTTGTTTTCAATCTGACTGTCCTCTAGCTAAACCCCTTAAGAAGATGTTTGTGCATCTCCACCCTACGGTAATTAAATTCAGTACAATTGTACCTTTCAGTCTGTCTGCTTTAGACATTAAACAAGGATAAGCAGGGAATGAAAACACAATAGCAACAAGAACCCTTAATAGACAGGAAAAAAAAAAAATAAAAGGCAGCGATATTTTAACAAATAAATGACTGAAACATAAATACTTAATATAATCAAAAGGTAGATAAAAAGAGCTACAAAAATTAATATCAGCATGAATTCTGAAAATATTGTATTAGCACAAACAGATATTCATCTATCCATCCATTATCCAACCCGCTATATCCTAACTACAGGGTTACGGGGGTCTGCTGGAGCCAATCCCAGCCAACAAAGGGCGCACGGCAGGAAACAAACCCCGGGCAGGGCACCAGCCCACTGCAGGGCGCGTGCACACACACACATACGCACACAACAATTTAGAATCGCCAGTGCGCCTAACCTGCATGTCTTTGGACTGTGGGAGGAAACCCATGCAGACACAGGGAGAACATGCAAACTCCACGCAGGGAAGACCCGGGAAGCGAACCCAGGTCTCCTAACTGCAAGGCAGTAGTGCTACTGCTGCGCCACCGTGCCGCCCAACAGATATTCAACATTAATTAAATATACACCATTATGAGTGAACTAAAAAGATACAAAACAATATGTACAGAAAAAAAGCAAACAAAAGTAGAAACCTGAAGCAGACTGAACAGTTATATATGTAACCATCAAAAACATACTGTATGCTGTGTACACATATGGTAACAAATAGGGGGGACTCAAAAATAATGAGAATTTTTTTTAAATCATATATTTCTCAGAATATTGCCAAAATTTAATCACCTTCAAAATACTCTCCCTGAGACATAATACACTTGTCCCACCGCTTTTTCACTTGTTCAAAACTGTCTGAAACTCTTCAAAGTGATAGCCTCCAGTGCCTCGATTGTTTGCTTCTTGACCTCCTCTACATCCTGAAAATGTTTTCCTTGAAGGTCCCTCTTCATTCTTGGAAATAAGAAAAAATCGCAGGATGCAAGTTCCAGGGAGTGAGTGTGTGTGTGTGAGGGTAACCGTTGTCATTCCGTTTTTCATGAGAAACTGCCACACACTCAATGCTGTGTGGATGGAAGTGTTGTCGTGATGCAGAAGCAACTCGCCTGATCGCCACAATTTGGGTTGTTTTCTCTGCACTGCATCAGACAATTGCTTGAGCACTTCAAGAATGCTGCATGGCCAAATGAGGCAGAGGGCAGTCTAGTACACGCACCTAGCAGCCAATGTTGAAACCCTCCAGCCTCCAGAAAAACATTCTCGTTATTTTTGGGTTCCCCCTTGTATGGCTATTTTGTAAACCAAAAAACACGATGACAAACTTTTGGGGGTCTGAAGAGGTATCTCCATTTACTAATAGTTGTGATAGCTTTGAATTCAGAATAGGTAGGACCAGAGTGGTTTATTTTAGACTCAGGTAGTCTGGACAAGCTGCTTAGGTCAGAATGATCTCTGTTTTCTTCAGTCATGAGTTTGCCAATTAATGTTAATTTCTGGTGTGTCCTTTTCTTATGTATAGTTGACAAGGCAGAAGTGGTGAGATTTCCTTTGCTTAGAAGTAGTAGTTATCAATGGACCCTGCTGAATTTGCTTAGATTTTGATGGAAATACAGAAAGTTTTGGAAATTTCAGTGAACTGAGCAAAATGCATTGAAGTCAAAGGGAAAGAAAAAAACTGGCCACCGTCACACATACTTTCAGTAGGATAATGTATTATTTCCAATAGCACATATCAAGCTGGCTCTAGAAACAGAATTATTAGCAAAACACAAGTGAAATTCAATTCAATTTTAATATCTCAAGAGGGAAATTTGGTTTGTCAGCACATTTTACAGAAGGACTACGACATTAAAAACACATCACAAAGAACACCGCTAATCAAACAAACTTTGTAAAAATAAATTTTGTAGAAAGCATAAAACTCATAGTATTACATCAGATTCTGCATATTACACCTAAAAAAATTAAACTAACATTGAGACTTGACTAAAGATTAGAGAGGAGCAAACTCTGCTAAATTTGCATTACAACGACTTTGGCGAAAATGTGCAGGGAAAATCAGTGAAATGAATATTCTTCTTTCTTCACATAAAATTGATACACCTGTGTATTTCGCTTTGTAGCTGTATTGGATACTGAACACACTTTGTGAAAAATTTCATCATGCATCTTGGGTAAGAGCAGACGTACTCGTTGATGAGAATGGGATCAACATTATATTCTTTGGGGTGTTATCCCATTCAGCATTGGCTGCTACAGTTCTGTGATATTATTCCAGCCTGAAAAAAGCATTGTGGAGTGCTGGTAAAAAAAAAATAGTTTGCCTAAGTTGAACGTACAGTGAATATTTAAGGGAAAAATCAGAAAATAAGATCACTATAGAACTTGGCAATTTCGCTATAAAAAGCATTTTGGCAAATATTGCATATTAGTACTACAAATGATTGATCTGTTTATTAAAGTTATCTTTAAACATTTTATTTAGAAAGTTTAAAATTGTATCTTGCTTGATCAAGTACCCTAAAGCAAGAATGATCCAGTCATAGGCTATTCTTAATATTTTATAACACACTAGGAAATAAAATTTATATAAAACAATGTAGGGCGGCACGGTGGCGCAGTGGGTAGCACTGCTGCCTCGCAGTTGGGAGACCTGGGGACCTGGGTTCGCTTCCGGGTCCTCCCTGCGTGGAGTTTGCATGTTCTCCCCGTGTCTGCGTGGTTTTTCCTCCAGGCGCTCCGGTTTCCTCCCACAGTCCAAAGACATGCAGGTTAGGTGGATTGGCGATTCTAAATTGGCCCTAGTGTGTGCTTGGTGTGTGGGGGTTTGTATGTGTGTGTGTCCTGCGGTGGGTTGGCACCCTGCCCTGGATTGTTTCCTGCCTTGTGCCCTGTGTTGGCTGGGATTGGCTCCAGCAGACCCCCGTGACCCTGTGTTCGGATTCAGCGGGTTGGAAAATGGATGGATGGATGGATAAAACAATGTAAAGATCTGGACAGCACCATCTATTGGCGTGCCATTAAACAGCATGCAATATGCTTATGAATGAAGTACTTTTTACCCTACAAACAGAAAACTGAAACTAAATTTGAAAAGTGAGCAAAATCATTTTTAGGATTATAATCCTTGCCCTACCATTTTAATTATCAGGTGAATTTGAAGGCTGCACTTTCAATAGGCTTGATGAGGGTAATGCAGATATGAAGATGAAATAAAAATGAGAAGAACGGTTAAAAGCATTAGCACATTAGGTGCACGACCTCTAACAAAATTGGTTTTAACAGTCCTTTTTTCAAGAGCAATGCTGAGACACATTTGAGGCTGGCTCTGCAGTGAATTTAAATGTAAAAAACCTAAACAACATTGTAGTGAAGCAGAAAACATGAAGGTAAATTAAACAGGGGGCATTGGAGTATGCAGTGCACCAGCATCAGCATCTAATTACTTTATTTCAAGTAGTTTTTTTAATTTGTTTATGCATTTCAGCTTTAATGGTATAAGCCACAATATAAGATAATATTTTCAACTGATTAAAGTAGTATCAAAAAATAGTTAGTGTCATGATCCATCTACAGCACCAGCTGGATAACATCCAGAAACTGCTCAACTGCAGCACATCTCAATGGTCATACATTGTCTTGCACTTCATCAATGTCCAATATCGCTGCTCCCCTGAGAAATGCAACATGCACTGTTCGGAAATTGAAAAGATTGAATTTCCCCATTATTTGCAGCATTTTAATTAAGAATTTAAAAGGCTATGCAAATAATCAATTAGAAGTATGCTTATGTTAGTCACCATTTTTAATATGTCAATATTGCACTCTAAAGGTTAAAAAAATGGTTTTAATTTCTGAACGTCACTTGAGTGTCACATTGTTTCTCACATTCTCACAAATTCAATTTGAACACTGCAGTCTTCTTTGGAACTATGAATGCAATGTTTTTGTACCCACTTCCAGCTGTGTTCATTAAGAGCATGTTTAATTATTTTTTTCCCATTTTTCACACTTGAGTAAACAAAAAAAAATAAATGACAAATAGTTTAAGAACTGTTTTGTTGTGGCATTTCATACCCATTCTCTCCATATGGCTCATACGAAATTTTAATGGGAATTAAGTGAGACAGTAAAGGAGGACAAACAAGTTATCAATTCAAATATCAGCCCTTGGATTCTGTGTCGACATACCCTGATTTAGCTCAAATTGTCTGTTGAGTTGCTTTGTTTGTATCTGTTATAAAGTCATGCTCAGCCAGGTATGAACATGTAGTTAAGGGGAACTGTAGAAAGCTGCGGCAGGATATTAAAAGGAAGACAGAGATATCATCATGTATTATCGTGTGGTGAGTGGGGCTAACTGGCTTTGTTATTGGATGACCTACTCTGAAACTTCCTAAAGTGAACATATACTGTACATGCATACACTAAACCTCTGTCCATAACTACTTCACAGTTTACCAATCCTCTAGGGCTTGTGATACATCAGAGCAGTTCAAAGGCAATAGAAGTTACTGCGTCTTTTCCCTTACTATCTCTTACCAATGGTGTTACTTCTGTGCCGCTCACTATTGGAGACGTCCCTACTCAACCATATAATCTTGTAGAAGACAAGTGCCAATCTAACCACAAGTGCCCTATATGCACTGACGTATCACAAAATTCATGGACTCTGCCTCAAGTTGCTGACCACCGCCTGCAAAAAGCATTTGTTTTAAACTTGTCTGCCTCTCCTCTGAAATCAGAAAACATTTACGTAAAGTTTATAAAATTTGTTGCAATTTGAGGAAAACTGCTGTCGCATGAATATAATAATAATGAGACATTTGTCAGCTCCAGTGTTTTAAACTGACATATTTTTGTTCATGTACCTGCATCTCTGGCACACTTTTATTAATAGAGTTGTGCTCGGTATGTGAAATATACTGTGGTGATCAGTAATAATAATAATAATTCATTATATTTATATAGCGCTTTTCTCAGTACTCAAAGCGCTATCCACACAGGGAGGAACTGGGAAGCGAACCCACAATCTTCCACAGTCTCCTTACTGCAAAGCAGCAGCACTACCACTGCGCCACCTGTGAGGAGTGGGAGTCCCGTTGGCTGTACACCAAAATCTCGCTCTGGTACTACAAAATACACAATAAATTAGATATGGAAATGTTACCAGTTAGAATATGCATAACTTATGCATACAAATTATACTGTGGGCAGGTACAAAGTTCACAAACAAAAAACACACAAGCATTACATGAAACTCCCACTTTTTGTAACGTATATAACTGAAATTCTGTCTATCAAAGAATACTGCACCTTCACTGGGACCATTTTGTTTCCTTCTGAAGTTCACCGACTTCGTGTAAAGCACATAACGATCTCCCATTAGCCCCTACACATTCCTGCTGACTGCTGGGGATTGAAATCCTCTTGTTTGTACTGTCACAGGATCATCCCAATAATGGGCTTGTTTGGTAAACAACCACAGGTCACCCCTTCACATTTGAGAGGGTTCTATGAAAATTTGCAAATAATACTTGGGCCCTCACAACTATGTGGGAATATGCTGGCATTGTAACATCTTAAATCTCCATCTGTTCAGATGTGTGCATCCCTAAAAAGACCATTGTGCGATACAGAAATGACAAGCCATGGTTCACCAAGGAGCTGAGTGTTCTCAGAGCTGCCAAGGACCAGGCATACAAGTCTAGGAACAGGAGAAAATATCGATCTGCAAGGCAGCAGTTTAATAAAGCTCTAAGAGCTGCAAAAGCCACTTATAAAGATCAGCTGGAGAAAAGATTTAGCAGTAACAGCCAGGCAGTGTGGAGTTCTCTGAAAACACTTACAAATAACAGGCAGAAGTGCTCCCAAGCCTTATCCCCCCATTTTGACTAATCAGCTAAATGAGTTTTATTGCTGGTTTGACAAGGACATGAGCCCCTGCTTGGACTCTGCCTTCTATATCAACAGGCCCCCTCACTCCCTCTCACAACCATTTCAGGGTCACAATCCCCTCTTAATTGAAGTCCGATTCAACTTCTTCAGCTTCCCTTCCCCTGAGTCATTCCTCTGCGCTCCACCCTATATTTTCTTTGAAGCAAGAGGAAGTACAAAAACTTTTCAGGAAACAGAATATTAGGAAAGCAGCTGGCCCTGATGGAGTCTCATCAGGTACTCTTAGACATTGTGCAGACGAGTTAGCACCTGTCTTCACTGACCTATTCAACACCTTCCTGCAGCTGGGCAAAGTTCTGGACTGCTTTAAGTTGCCACTATTATTCTAGTTCCAAAGAAGGATAAAATCTCCACTTAATGACTATAGGTCAGTTGCTTTGACCTATGTGTTTATGAAAATACTCAAACATCTCATGCTTTCCTACCTAAAGTCCATCAATGATCCTCTCCTTGATTCGTTCTCTCCTTGAGTTCACATATAGGGCAAATCGTTCAGAGGAGGATGCAGTTAATTTATGCCTCCAAATTATTTTTCACCACCTGGACTTGCCTAATATCTATGTGAAGATCTTGTTTATGGATTTCTGCTCAGCCTTCGATACCATTGTTCCAGAGTTGCTTCAGAGCAAGCTAATCCAGTTAGGTGTACCTTATGGTGTCTGCCAGTGGATTACAAGTTTCTTAACAGGTGGAAAGCAGTATTTAAGACTTGGCCCTTATATGTCGGATCCAATAACAATTAGTGTAGGCTCCCCCCAAGGCTGTGTTCTTTCACCCCTCCTGTTTTTGCTTTATACAAATGACTGTAGATCCAAGACTAATCTGTAAAAATCCTAAAGTTTGCAGAGGACACAACCGTAATGGGTCTCATTTCCAATAATTATGTGTCTTCCTATCAAAGAAAGATGGGCCATCTTGTAGAATGGTGTTCTTGTAACAGCTTGCAGCTCAATGCTATTAAGACAGTGGAAATGAGGATTGATTTCTGCTGACAAGTCACTAACTGTTCACTTTGGCAAATTAATGGCCAGACTGTGTCTGTGGTTCTGTCATTTAAATTCTTGGAGACAACTTTCACTAATACATTAAAATGGGACAAGCACATCACCTCCATCATCAAGAAAGCCAGGCAGAGACCGTTATTGCTTCGCCAGCTGAAGAAGCTTGGCATATCAAGACGTATATTGCTATTGCTAATTTTTGCTCAGCCATCATTGAGAGCATTGCGACCTCCTCCATCACCATTTGGTTTCCTTCTGCCTCCTCTCTTTCTAAGACTTGGTGATTTGTTCAACTGAGAAAATCATTGGCTGTTGTCTCCCAAAATTAAAAGATTTGTTCATTGGCAGAGTGAAAAAGACAGCAGGAAATATTGCAGCTGACTTTACCCACCCCAACAACAATCTGGTCATGAAATTGGCATTACAGAGGAGACATAGGACTATTGTGACCTGAACTACACATCTTCTCCACAGCTTCTTTCCTCAGATTATTCAGATCCTAAATAAACTTACATTGGGTTAATCCTAACTATTTTTGCAACTGGTAACTATGCTGCTTGTCAATTTGTAAATACTTCATACTTGCTTAACTTGCACTATTTGATATCTATATTATTTTGTATAGTTTTTCTAAGTATTTCAGTTAACTAGCGAAGTTTTTAAATGTTTTGTTCAAGAAATTGTTGTATTTGTATAGTGGTTTGCACAGTGACAGGTTTATGGTGGGTTGAAATTGTGTTGTCTTGAGTTGGTTATGTCTTGTATTTCATGTTTTGCACCTAACCAAAGTCAATTCTGATATGTTTCACATGCTAACAATAAAGTGAATCTGATTCTGACCCTCCTAACTGGGTGGGACAGTGGGATATTTTTGTAGTTTAGTTTATTAATTGCTTTTAGATTTTTTTATTTACATCCCCCCACTGCGCTGGCACATGCATGCACTCACCTTAATGAGTTGATTGCCATTTAGCAGTGTGACGAGTGCATGACATCAGCTGGGGTTGACCACATGAATAAACAAAGAGAGGAGAAAGGAGAAAAAGAAATCAGGACGAAGAAAGTGAGCTGAGCTTGAAAAAGGTGTGGGCCGAGAAAGATGGCTAGAGCTCTGGATAAGTTTCTGTTAGAGGCAGAGAGAGAGAGAGAGAGAGAAAACATACGTGCATGGGAGCCATCAGGGAGGAGATGTCCGGATCTGCTTAATAACTAAGGCAGCAGTAAAGGCAGCTAGTGTAGATATCTCAGTTCTTTCTTTACCAAAAATAAGTTTCAATATTAATAATATAGTATGCACTTATGCTAATAAAAAATAACACTATATATTGTATGATATCTGATACAAATCATTTTCAGTATTGTTTATATACAGTATTTTTGGCTTTTGTGATGTCTATGAATTTCTGCAATGTTTTCGGCAAGCTCCAAAAATATTCCCATTTAGCTGTTCATAGTCACAGTGAATAACAAAAACTGCAGGTGTCAAATTTACGAATTTGGAGGGAGGACTATAGTTACGGCCTAACTGCAATGCCTGCGTAGAGGGTCTGATTTATTTGTTTCCTAAGAAAGAGGATAGCCCAGAATGTCAATTGCCTACTCCCTGAGATGGCATGACTGGTAGGAGTACTTATTGCACTGGGAATTGCATGCAGCGGGTTCTACTGTGCAGCTTAATGGCCAGTTGTGAGTCTAATACCTTACCTGTGATGAAGATATTTCGTCAACTATATGCGCTGGTGGTTATATTCAATGACATGTGCAAATGCAAGCATACAAGGATTGAAAATGGTGATGAAGTACATACTGTTCTGTACTATTCCTCAGTGTTAGTGGCAGCTACTGCATATTCATCAAATCTAATTTACCTCAAGTAAAACATGGATGTAGCAAAGAAAAATTAATTCAAATTCAAGTGAAAGGAAAGGTTGTATGTACTTGTTCATATCTGCAGAACTACAATAAGTCGAGACTGCTGTAACTTAAGACCCATCTATGTCATATTTTCACCTTGTTGACTTGCACATTGATAGTGTTATCTGTTTCACAAATGTGAGTAATGGCTTCTACAGGTCCAAATGTTGGTAGGTGTGTGCACATCACATATTTTAGTTAGACTGGAACTGGAATTTTGGTTATTTTCTGGATTTTATAATAATAAAGGAAAGACTCATTTGAATTGGGCATCTAGTTTTTGGGCACTTAAATTTAAGAAACCATTTACGTTTTTTTCCTTTTTGCCTGTCTAGTGATTTTGCAGTTTTAATTGGGTCACCAATCTTTCATACTTTGTTGTAATGAACCTTGATAGGGTATACTGAATCAAGTAATGCACTAAAAGAGCTATTCTTTATTGTATATACAATGTACATTAAGTAACCAGCACAACACTTCAAGACAGCTGGGGAATACAGAAGGGAGAAAGTTACTTGTTGTTTCAGAGACGATAACCAAAGATGTAAATGAGCACTCTTATTATCAGAGCTGCGGAGCAGAGCAGCATATGGCTATATAGATAGCTCTACAGTTTCAACCCCAGTCTGACTGCCATCTGTGTGAAACCTAACATTCTGCCTGAATCTTTGTGGATGTTCCTGGTTATTCAAGTGTTCCTCATAAATTCCCAAAACATTCATTTTAGGTGGGAAGTTCTAATTGCCTTTGAGAAAATTAGTATGTGTTTGAGTGAGTGTGCCCCACAACGGACTGGCATCCCCTCAAAGGCTAGTTCCTACTTTACACTGCTGGTTGAGATCTTGCCCTCTGTGAACTCTAAACTGCATTAAATGTGT
The DNA here is from genome assembly GCF_900747795.2 of Erpetoichthys calabaricus. Classification (NCBI taxonomy): domain Eukaryota; kingdom Metazoa; phylum Chordata; class Cladistia; order Polypteriformes; family Polypteridae; genus Erpetoichthys; species Erpetoichthys calabaricus. Next base: position 302,172,067 of record NC_041395.2, on the reverse strand, counting down.
CTATTAAAATGTATGGATGGTTTGTAGCTAACTGTAATTTCCATCTTACTATATATTATAAACTATCATTTTGTAATATAATTAATCAGAAATGGTCTACGGCAGTCTTTAGATATAGAAAGCCTAATTCTTTATTTCTGTTTCTCCATGGTCACCAGGATTGTTTTTTCCTGGACTGACAGATTCATAGAAAGAAATTATTTTAAAAAATCCAAATTGCTAAAATGTAATTATATTCCTGGATTATTTTCATGAAAGATGTGGTTTCAAAAACATTTGTAAGGCAAAATGAATTACAGTGCAGATTTTTTCCAAAATAAAATATATTAAAGTGTTCCTCAAATTGTATTTAGTAATACTGACAATTCAAATGGTTAATTAAGAATGATAAGATTTATGAGGATATATGAGGATATAAGAAATCACGATTTGTGTTATGTGGAATAGCCAGGAGGTTCGCCATGGAATGTGGATGTGCGTATTGATTAGTAGAAATGTTCATCCTGGAAAGACAAAATGGCTTAAGCTTCAGCAGAAAACCCATTAAAATGTCACTTTCTGAGTGCCCTGCTTTCAGAAGTCCTTCTCAGCTGCTCTTTTGTTGGAGTGTGTTCCTTATAGCAAGCAAAATGTGGTGTCCGTAGTGTTCACTTTTGTTAATGTTTGCCAGGCTTTTAACTGACAGTTGTGATCTTCTGAAAGACTGCAAATCCCATCGTGGGATTACCAATTTAACCGTAAACTTGAAAGGCTGTAAAAGATGGCAATGAATGAAAGGTCAACAGAAAAGTCAAGCGGGGAAGTATTAAACTGTACTGATATATTTTAATAAGTTGGGAAAGAGGCATTCTTCCTGTTGCTTTCTGCATTGTGACAGCCTATATGAAATGCCAGCAGACTCAATTTACTGTTCAATATACTCCGAAAGGAACTTGAGGCCTCTCCTGAGGAATACGAGCAAAAAGCATTTCATATGATACAGATGATCTTGACATCACTGTGTTAGAAGTGGCCAATTATATAAAAAAAGGGAAAACAAACTGATAAAAATTGAAGAAAGATGCTGGCGGGAGGACCAACTTGATTCTATTTTGTTAGTTTTGTTGTCCTATATAAGCTTGTAAAACTGCCATTCTGTCCAAGGTTGCGACCTGCCTAGTACCCAGTGCTGTCGACATAGATTTCAGTTCCTTGACATTCTGAAATTTGATTATAAGTATCAATGGTTGGCTGGATAAGCCTATAAAATTACTGCTCTACCAAATGCCAATAGTGCTTTGCTTGAGGTCTACCCGAGTGACTAATTTCTTGTGTAATGGCGGTCAATGCAGTCCGAGCACAACATTAACTAAAAGCAATTTGTGTTGAGGCTGGGACTTTAAGTCCTTTATTCATAATATCCCTCACATACTGCAATTATGTCCTAGGACAAACATACTTCTACCATTCTGAATTCAATGCATGTGTTTCATTCATGTGTCTATCCCAACAGCAATCTATCCCAACACAATGACAACCCTGGCTAGGGTAACAGTCTACACAAACACAGGGAAAATTTAAGCAAATTTAAGGGAGTCAACCAAAAGCTATAGCTTTATCCTTCCATCCTGATTGTTATGTTTCAGCCAGGGTTTCTTAATTGGAATACTTGTATTTTCTGTTTTGCTATTATGATGGTTGCTTTTGAATTAATATTTATTATGGTACATTTTTATGTAGTTTCTGTTAGGTTTCTTCATTATTTTGTATTGTTGTACTGAATCTTTAAACATTCAGCCATTACTCACTGAGGCTGGGTTCTGCCACATAGAGAGGGTTACAGCAGTTGATCAATGTATTAATTTCTTTTAAAATTTGTAGTTCTTGTGAAGTATTGCTTGTGTTCTTGTGTCCTGCTGTTTGCATTACATTTTAGGACTTGTTCACCTTGTGTTGCCCTTTAGGCAATTTGTTTTTTTGCTGTGTTTGTTCCTTTATTCAGTTATTCAATCAATTCTTAATTTATAGATACTTTGGTTTGGGTTGATAGAGGATTACATTCACCCTGTTCCTTGAAAGGCGTTTTTAATTTACGTCCTTTGGTCTGAAAAAAAACAGGAATAACTGGGTGTCATATGCATACCAACGAAAATTAACATTCTGTTTTACTAATAATAGATTGTCAGTGGAAGCATGTAAAATGAAAACAGTAACAGTTTCAGTACTGAGCCTTCCAGGGCACCATGTTTAAATTTTGTGTATAGTGATGGAGTACTGTCAGTACATTTCCATACGTACTAGAATCAATTTGATAAATAAGAACTAAACCAGGCAAGGACATTGCCTCTAAGCACAACGTCAGTTTCCAGCCTGTGTAGTAAAGCAGAATAGTCAATGGTGTCAAATGCTGCGCTTAAGTCAAACAACATAATTATAGTTGAATTTCCTTCATCAGGGGATATCAGAATGTCATTTATAACACGTGTTAGTGCTGTTCGCTTTAGAAGCCTGACTGCAATTTCTCAAATAAATCGTGATATGTAAGGTGAGACTGATGCTGATTGGTGACTACTTTCTCAAGTATTTTAGAGGAAGGGTAAATTTGAAATGGGTCTAAAATTATTAAGTATATAAGTAGCTCTGACTTTTTAAGTAATGGTTTGATGACTGACTCTTTTAGTGCATCAGGTACTGCACCATGAATTAGTGAGCCATTGATAATCCTAAGAATAGATGCTGCGAGAACATGCATTGCGCGTTTTACTAGTTTTGTTGGCACTGGAACTAGTGAAAAATTAATATGCTTCATTATAGAAATTAAAATTAAGACTTCCTGTTCTGTTACAGGATTAAAATTTATAAAGTGTTGAAATGAAAGACGAGACAGGGTTTGTCAAGCTACTGTAAGGTTTGCACTGTGATGCTAAGATTTGGAATCTTATATGTTCAGTTTTCTCAGTAAAGAAGTTTATGAAGTTTTTACTACTAATGTCTGTTGGTATTTTGCGCTGTAGTTCTGAATTCTCATTTGTTAAATTAGCTAGTGTTCTAAACAGTACACAAGGATTATTATTACTATTGTTATTTATTACTTTGAATAGTAGTCTGAGCAGGCTCTAAAGAGAGCTTTTTATATTTTTAACACTCTCTGTCCATGCAATTTGAAAGACCTGCAGCTTGTTGTTCTCCATCTGCGCTCCAGTGTTCGACACTCTAATTTAAGGGCTCGAGTGCTCTCATTAAACCAGGGTGAGTTTTTTTGTGCTTTAATCACTTTTGTTTTAAGTGGAACCACTGCATCCAGGGCATCTCTCATAGTCATATTATAATTTGATGTTAGCTGTTTGAATTTTGTTTCCATGATTACACTTGAATTACTCAAAGTATCTATAAATTTTGAAGCAGAATTACAATTTAGATGTCGCTCTATCTCTGTTTTAATCTAGGAGAAAGTAGGGTGAAATGACACCTTTTATTGGCTAACTAAATAGATTACATTTCACCCTACTTTCTCCTGTATCGATCTATAGCTAACATGGTACAACACTATACTGCTATCTCTTTTAATCTGTGAATGTATTGGTAAGGGCAGAATCAAATTAAACATAATTAAGTAGTGATCAGAAACAACTTCATTTAATTGAGTAATATTTAAATTTTGAATTTCAACACTGTGAGGCGTAATTAAATCTAATGTGTGGTTATGTACAAGTTTATTGGAATCTGTTTTAATATTTAAAATGAGTGCCTCAAAGGATGTGAAGTCGGCTGAATTTTTAGACATGATTTGCATTTTGTCACATTGAATTATTCCAAGGCCTCCTTCTTGACCAGAATCTCTAGTTTTATGAAGGAATGTGTATCCATCTGGTGATGCCTCAACTAGAGGAATAGTGTTAGATTTACTAAGCCAGGTTTCAGTGATAAAACACAAAATAAAACAGTATCATTTACCAAAGCATACTTGCTTCCAAGAGAGCGAATGTTTAATAAGGAGCATTTAAAACTCCATAGATGTTTCTGAGCTGATGATATACTTCTTGTTTTAATTTGAATTAATTTACTATTACAGGTGCCCTTGGTGGAGGATCTGGTTTTATCTCTTGGTCTAATTATACATCTTATTTTTTGGTTATCATGTAATTTAAGGTTTGCATCAAAACTAAATTTATAAGATGCCCCACAGCAAAGTTTATGGGTAACACCTACAGGATAATAACATTTGGGTTAAACAACAGCCTGTGATTTAAGATCACAAGACTGCCATCTGGATGATGGTCTGATCATTAAGCCAGGCAGTGCTGCTGCCATATTTTCGGGGTAAAACAAAAGACCCCTCCAGTTAGGATGAAGACTGCATCTCTTGAAAAATCCAGGCCTTTCCCAAAATCATCTTAATTGTTCACAAAGGCTCATCTGGTTTCTAGCCAGCAGGGAACACAATCTGCTATAAATCACAGCTCCTCTATATAATCTTGGGAAGGGTCCACATACAACTAAATTCCGACATTTTCTTTTAGTTTTGGTGCATAGAGACATGAAGTTCCCCTTTAATACCTCAGATTGATGTAAATAAATATCACGGTGCTGACATGCAGCAAAAAGGTAGATACTTCATCGTCAACCAGAAGATCCAATTTAGCCTCATTGTCAGATACCTTGCCCCGGAAAGCATTTAACATTAACTGCTGGTTTAACGTAGTTTGTAATTCTAACATTCCGTATTATTGATTTGCCAATCAGACTCCACAGGGGTGCTGCAGAGAGCTGAGAATCTGCTCTGGCACCAAATTACTGACCTGGGTGCCAAACGACTAAATTTTGGCTTCTTAGACCCTCGTCTCACTGTTACCCACTCGCCCTATGGCTGATTTGGTGCTGCTGATTTTGGGCACCCACTGTCCACTGTGGGACCTGGAGAGACTGAAAACAAATTGTCTAAACAAACTGAGTCGATCCAATTTTTGCTTTGCCTAATAGCTATTAAGTTTCTAACATGGTCCTCTGAATCGCATATTTTCCCGACCATTTGGCAGGTGAAGCAGTCTGTATTGTCAGCTGGAAAACATGAACTGTATATGCTGCAGAACACACAACATATAAATGCGCCCTCAACGGGCTAAGAAGAGATGCAAGTTTATCTTTATCCCTTTCTGCAGTAACTTCGGTCCTTTCTGCGTTCTAATCTTTCACCACCCTCTGGGCGATTGGCTGTTGGTGACCTCTCCTTGTCAGATATCGGCTTTTATAAGAACAGACATACATGTACAAAACAATTACAATATGTTAGTTGTTTGCTGACTCTGGTTTAGTTTCTTTGCTATCTCGAAAGTAGTGCGCAGTTTGAGTTGTCCAGTATGTTTAGACTGCATGCTCTATCTGTGTTGTTGCAGCTTGTCCTCTTTTTCCTTCAAGCTATTATAAACTAAACTTAAGGTATTCTGTATTAGCTAAGACAGATTTTCTTGAGCAGTGAGTGGCAGCGAAGCCTTGTTTAGTATTTAAATATCTGTTGCTGAAATTTGTCAGATTATGATGGTGTCTCACAAGTGTATCACAATGATCTGATGCCAATTGAGACAATCCAGGAACCAGCATCCCATTGTCTGTTTGCTTTTTCGTGACACGAGAGGTGTGTGAATTTGCATGTCTTGCTAGTCATTTGCAAAAAAAGGACCGATATTATTAATTAAGCAAGTTAATGTTAATGATAGAGAAGTCTAGACATATATAGGAAAATTCTGGTATGGTTTTCATGCCAAAAATGCCACAAATGCATCCAACTTGTGGATGAATTAAAAAGCTGTCTGCATAACTTGAAGTCCCATTGTTCCTTTTTGTGTTTCTTTCTTTCTTGTTTTACTTTTCAGAAGCAGAGATACTGACACTGACACTGACTCACAGACTGACCAGTGAGCCACCCAGTAAGTGCCCAAACAGCAACCCATCAGTTTTTGAGCATTGCATGCAAAAGGACACTACCCACCAACTGGGAAGCAGCAGATTATATTCCAATTGTTTAATCCAGTGAGAAGAATATTTGGGAATCATTAACAAATTAACCTGGCAGGTATAAGTAAACAGGAGGATCCCCAAACCTGAAAGTGATCCCCAGACTGGTGAACTCATTTTAGTTACAAAAACTAATAGATAAAATTAAAAAATAAAAATTATGACTTGTTGAAAATAGAAAAAATATAATAGGCTCCTGTTGCTAAGAATTGTAAGCCCTCTGAAGGATTTTAACAAGGACAGTGCAAATTAGGGTGAATTAATCAGGAGAACTTGGCAAAATGTCTCTCCCATGTTGCTTGGATGATTGGCAACAGACAACCTTCCACTTTATTTCAGTATTCACTCCCTAAGTATGTCGGACTTTGCCTTAAAGAACATGCAGCAGCAGCAGTTCATTTTCTCTCTTACATTATTAAACAATAACTTGAAACTGGCATTCTCTGATACTTTTGATAAGTAGCCTTCTTAATAGCCATGCAACACAGCTACAATCCATATCAAAAGCAAATCCTGCAGTTGTTCTTGGTGCCCATTAGAAGTCTTTGTCATGCGTTTTTGTTGAAAGAAGAAAAACATGAAAATCCATTTGCACTTACATCCTTCAAGATACCTCTGTTCTCTTTTTTCCCTTTGGTTCATCCATTTTTCAGTTTCTCAAATTTTACAAAAGAAATTTCTCATTTAAAATATCTTCTCATAAAATATTAAAATGTATCACAAAAGGACTGTGCCTTTTAATACTTTACAGTTGTGTTGAAGTGAATTTAAATTTTGAAAATAAAATTATGTGACAGCATTATATTTGTGAAATATCAGCATTTATAGTTAAACTTAAAGTTTTTAGTTTAGAGGTAGATAAGGAATGATTAACAATGTGCAAATCAGCTTTTGTTTCTAATTACACAGGGTTCAAGGCACGGTGTGTCCTCTTGCTCAACCTGCCCAAAATTTCACTAAAAACACTCCATTCTTCTCCTCTTGTTTTTCTCTCTTCCTCAAACCCCAACATTCATCCACCCACCTGGTAAGCCCTGCTGACTTAGTGTTGTTCAGGCTTCAAACTGCCCAGACCCAAAATTGCTTGTCTTTGGGATGAGTTTTTAAAGTCTCAGGGCAACCAAAAATGGCGCCTTCTGGTGGGCCCTTATAGGTGTAAATCTCCCTAAATCTCTCTCGTCCTACTTCTTCCCTTAAAACAGCTAGCCACTGGTCACTGAGGACAAAGGCCTCACCTTTAAAATGGCAACATAATCCCACAGCCTAGCATGAACTTTGTGTTGCTATTTGCTGATGAGGAGGTATTTTCCCCTTAACAGTAAAATTAGCAAAGCCTACGAAAAAAACTTGTTATCCCAGCCCACCTTAAATCTGTTCACACCCATCCGTCAGCGTCTTTTGTGTTGTAAATGTGTCGATCGGCAAAAGCAGCAAGCAGCCTACTATCCCATCCTCCCACCAACGCAGAAAAGGCAGAATGTTCACTCAGCTCAAACCTTGTGTATCTGGGTATGAGTTGCTGGGTGTTGTAGAGGGTAAATAATATATCGTTATTTGGAATACATGCATTTCGCATGAGCTCTGTGTCTACAACAATCTATGTAAACACATTGTTAAAACAGAAATGTTTTTCATGTTTTAGTAATAATTGACAAAATGTACACATGAAGTGTATAATGTGTGAACCCTGAAGTCCAAATATCAAAAAAGCACTTTCTCAAAGGTACAAGTATAATAAAACAAGTGCGCTTTTGTTCAAGAATTTAACTGCAGAAAAAGAATTTGTGTTAGGGTGCGACATTGACATGCCCTTAACACAACCGCTTTGGTGGTGAAGCGGTAACAACTGCTGACCAGTAATCAAAAGGTCATCGGTTTGATCCTTGATGCCTTCATTTTGAGTAGTGAGCTGCTTTTATTCTTACTATTATAGAATAAAAGTATACATTTGATTTGAGTCTGTAACAGCTGGTGTAAATTTATGGTACTTGTAAAGGTTAACTTTTTTTTTTATTCGGTTTTATTCTCTCAGTCATGTTCACACTCCCCCTGATCTGACACTGCTGTTTTCAAATAAAGATGTGCTATTACAGAGGTGAACTCAGATGAGGACGAGGGTTCTACATCGGAGAAAGAGAACAGAAGCTCTCTCCACAAGAAACGTCCACTCACATATAAGAACAACGCAACTGCACCAGGCGTAAAGGAGAAAGATGGCACCATTTGGATGCAGCAACAGGCCAAGGTATTGTGCAAAGTCCTGTTTGTGATTATGTTTTGTGATGGTCTTTACATAAAAACATTTATATGTTACCTTGATTTGAATGTGATTTACCTTGATTTATTTACTTATCTTCCTACAGCGTAATTCACAAGTAAACTGCAGAGCTTCCTCTGTTTGATCGACACAGGCACGCTGACACAGTACATGTGTACTGAAGTGACTTTAGCTGCAGGTGAAAGCTCCTGTCGTACCCTACGCAACTGTGTTTGATCTTATTCAGGAAAAGATCCCAGTCGCCCCACAGGAGAAAGATTTTCCGAGACTAAGGTAAAAAAGCTTATGAAACCACTTCCAGACAAAACAGTACCATAACAACAGTTGACAGAGAGGAGCGAAGGGATTTAAGGTGGGCTTTGGTATTTCTAGTGTTAAAGTCTACCCTCAATGTCATTACTTTCTCCTTCTTGTGTCCTAGCCCTGCTCTGTAATGTTTTTAACTGTCCACAATCTTCTTGTTTATCAGGACACCATCAAGATAAATAGATTGATAATTTGCATTGTTAAGTATCACCATCCTATTGTTTAAGATTAAACCTGCACTCCTGAGCAATATAAAGATTTTGTTTAACTCCATCTGTTTTTTTAACTCTGTCTCTTTCTCCTAACATGTTCATGATGTAGGATTTTACCCTTTGAACCTTTTCTTTGGTTGAGTTCTCCATCTTAAGAAAGCTGCTACAGAAATACCAGGTTTGTCCATATAACAATGTAAGTTAAGGGAAATGTCCCATACTCGTCCAAAGTAGGAACTGAATTGCTCTACATGGACACCTCTTGGAAAATAATAAACAAAATGCTATTAATTTTAAAAAAAAATCTGAAATTGTCACAATCATCTAGAGAATAAATTCTGGTTTGTCAAGACTTTGGTCTTTTAAGGCTTATGTAGAGTCACTATTTTGTTAAGGAGGTGTTCCCTTCTCGTGTATTTGACTGGTCAATAGATGATAGACAATATATTTTAAAGCAAGTAGGTAAGTAAACCAGAATGTCTACATGAGAGGGGACAACCACTGAAGAATTTAATTGTGGTGGGACCTCCATATTTGTTATCATCTTCATATAAAACTTGGACTGGTAAACAATTTTGTGTAAGTGATGAACAAAGAAGTTGAAGGATTTAAAAATTTGACACAGATGTATCCAATTGAAGAAGGTATTTGTGTTGGTCCACAAATCAGACACGTCATCAATGACAAGTGAATCAAAGGCCTGTCAGTGGGACCTGAGGAAATCACATTGAAGTCATTTAAGGATGTTGATGAGAATTTTCTTGCCAACTACAGAGCACCAAACCATGTCAAGATGGTTGACAACATGCTTTAAGCATACAAAACCATGAAGTACAACATGTCACTAAATATTAATTCTGTGCATTCGTACTTAGACTAATCTAATCACAACACTAATCTCAACACTGTCAATGATGACTCAGGACATTGCAATGATGAAAAGGGCAACAACAACAACATTTATTTCTATAGCACGTTTTCATACAAATGATGTAGCTCAAAGTGCTTTACAAGATGAAGAAAGAAAAACAATGTAAAAATTAGGTTATACTAATTAACAAAGAATACAGTAAGGTCCAATAGCCAGGAGGACAGAAAAAAAAACTCCAGAGGGCTGGAGAAAGAAATCTACAGGGGTTCCGAGGCCATGAGACTGGCCAGCCCCCACTAGGCATTCTACCTAATATAAATGACCTCACAATCAGTCCTCATGGTTTTCAGGTTTCACATGGAAGAATTAGATGATGATGGTCATGTGGACATCTGGCCTTCAATCCATCAATGTATCACATTGATACATCACGGTGCTTTGATCAGGGGGTGTAGGCGCAGATCGGCACCACAGAAACACCGGAAAGAGAACAGAAGAGAAAGTAGGGGTTAGTACGGATTTCTGAGCCACCATGAATGATAATTATAATTAAATTCATATACAGAATATCAGGATTAAACCAAAATGAAGCTATGAGAAATCCATGTTAAAGTAATGGGTTTTTAGCAGTTTTTTAAAGTGCTCCACTGTAATAACTTCCCGAATTTCTATCGGGAAGCTATTCCAGATTGTAAGTGCATAATAGCAGAAGGCCACCTCACCACTTCTTTTAAGTTTAGCTCTTGGAATTCTAAGGAGATACTCATTTGAAGACCTAAGGTTACAATTTGGAGTGTAAGGTGTGAGACATTCCAAAATATAGGATGGAGCGAGATTATTTAAGGCTTTGTAAGCCATAAGCAGTATTTTACAGTCAATTCTAAATGACACAGATAACCAGTGTAGTGACATCAAAATTGGACAAATGTGCTTGGATTTTCTTTTCCTAATTAAGATTCTGGCAGCTGCATTCTGCACAAGTTGCAATCGATTGATGTCTTTTTTGGGTAATCCTGAGAGGAGTGTATGTCAGTAATCTAGTCAACTAAAAACAAAACCGTGAACTAATTTCTCAGCATCTTGCAAAGTTATAAGGGATCTAACTTTTGCTATATTTTTTAATTGAAAAAATGCTGTCCTAGTAATTTGATTAATATGTGATTTAAAACTTAGGTCAGAGTCAATAATTACCCCTATATTCTTTATCTCTGTCTTAACTTTCAAGCTTAATGGATCAAATTTATTTCTAATACCCTCATTATATCCGTTTTTGCCAATCACTAAGATTTACAATTTTTCCTTATTTAGTTTGAGAAAGTTACTACTCATCCATTCAGAAACACAAGTAAGACATTGAGTCAGTAAAGCAAAAGAATTGGGATCATCAGACACTATTGATGAATACAGTTGTGTGTCATCAGCATAGTTGTGGTAGCTCACATTATGCCTTGAGATAATCTGACCTAATGGAAGCATATAGATTGAAGTGGAATCCAGCAGTGCTGCCCAACAATTGTTGTACACTGAAAGGAGAAGCATCAGATGCTGACTGCAAATGAAAATTAGCAGCAAAACATTTTTAGCTCAGTTGAGCTAATGCAATGTGCAGGCATCGTTAAGCGATTAAACACGCTAAATTCAATAAATGTAAATTTCACATTTCTCCAGATTTCTATGTGATATAGTCAATCTCTGAAAGTATAAAGCTGTCATTTTATAATCACCAAAATTTTTCAGGAAGCAAAACCTTTGAAAAATGCTGTTTTCCAGCGTAATATTAAAAAAAAAATAATAAAAAAAAAATCCCAAGCAATGCACAAAATGATTTTTTGAAATAGAAATATACTTCATGAAAAACAAATAAGGAATATCAGAATCCAAAAGGATTAGTGTCTGTGAGTCTGTCTGTGTGTCCATCTGGTTGCTATGTCTCTGTCATTCTAAAAATTGGCTCATCACAAACATTTTTAAAAATAAAATGCATTGCATTTGTCATTTCAACAGATGGTGCACCAGAAACAATGCTGCTGTTATGAATCCTTTACCAAATGGCATAACACAGGGACATATGCCTTGCATGGTGCACTGCAGGCATTAACACTGGGGTCTTTGTTGATTACTTAGATTTCAACCCAACTTAGACAGGTAGCACAGCTAATCATGAATCTTAACAAATATCCCAAAATATATGACAAAAAGAGAAAATCTATGGCCAGGGAGGAAACCTTGACCAAACCATGATAATTACACCTGAGAACAAGAGATGGGAAAATGCGGAATCAATGTGCCAGCACTGCTAGTTACTTTACATTTGTGGTCGATTTGCAGTGCTTAATTGACCCCACTTGAAGGTGTGTGTGTTCTAAGTGGTTTTATGCAACAGACTGGCATCCAGGAAAGAGTTAGCTTTCTGCCTTGCGCCTGATGCTGCTGGGGTAGGCAGGTATATCTTTTGGAGTGCGGAAAGGAAAACAGTAAAGCACAAGGAGAAATAGATTTGAAGAACAGGACAGGATGAAAATAAAGTTTGCTGGAGTTGTGAGGCAGCAGCACTAAACTCTGTTCCACTGTGCTGTCCCCATAAAATATCTAAATATATCCTGTGTAAGCTCCATGTGGACGTTATATATGATTAGATGTGACAGAGTCCCCATTTAGACGCGCTCAGAATACCATAATTCAGTGCTGCCTAAGAACTTGTTATTATTATCCAGGTTATAAAATACAGTATTAGGAAAACTGGCAGACATTGGTACACTTTTAGTGTGACAGAGCAGGTTTGACACAGAGTTAGAGAAAATATTCCCAAAATGGGAATAGTGTCCTCAGTTTCTGTACTAGCCATATCTGTCAGCTAGAGTAGGTGTGTGTGCACAGTGGTCTGCTATATTCTGTCAGCTACGTCTCATGCAAAGGCAACAACAGTTTAAAAATAAAAGTGGCAAGGAAAAACAGAAAAAAATCCATTTAGTTTGTTTTTTTTTCTTTTTGCAGGTTTATTGTAAAAGACCATCTTAAGACTGATCTCATACACCAAATCTCCAGTGCTGCAGTCATCTAAAGAACAGTCGGCCAAGAGCAATACCGTGCTATTTTAACCCTTGGCTCAGGCTGGATGGGATAGGGTGGAAAATGGAGGTTTATGTTTTTTTGTTGTGTATGTTTGTTTAATGTTTATATTCTGTCATTTTGTTTTTATTTAATAAAAAGTTGATTATAGTTAAAATTGTTCTTCTTAGTCAGACTTTGAATAGTCACATTCAGGGCCAGTTATAATGCTGTCCTCGACCTAAAGAGGCCACCCGGTACACCAACCCTGTGTTCTCAGATTTATGAGAGAAAATCAGTATACAGTAATCCCTCGCTACTTCGCAGTTCACTTTTCGCGGATTCACGACTTTGCGGGTTTTTAAATACAAGTGATTGCCCGCCTATCGCGGAAGTTATGTTCCAGACCCATCAGTAACAGGAGAAAATCCGTGATATAGAAAGACCATATAAATAAACATTTTTATAGTTTAAGCCTTAAAATACCCATCCCACATGCGTTAAACACATGTAAACTTATAAAACACACTTTGTTAACACATATGATATGTGGATGTCGGGCTAAGGATATGAGTAACATCTCACTATTATAAAACATTTTAACTTCACGCAAGACAAGACAGTGAGACAGGAAAATAGGTGCTGTACAGACTTTTAAATTATTGACACACAGAGCGACAAGCAGCACAAAGCCAGCACAAAGTCCACTTCTCCTTAGCGTTCATTCAGCTCCCCACCCCCTTGACAAGGCGAAGTGGCAGGAGCGTACTGCGCCTCCGGGGAGGGGGGGTTTGAGCAAACGTGAGTTCAGCCCTCACACACCCCCACTCCTCCTCCTCCTTCCGAAAGCGCAGAGCGACAAGCAGGCTTTTTGGCAGAAGCAGCACAAAGTCCATTTCTGCTCAGCGTGAGTTCAGCTGCCCCCCTTCACAAAGCGAGTGCAGACACATTGACGTCTGATCGCTGCGTGCAGTGTTGGTCTGAGGTGTTTAAGAATGCAGAAAGTGTTTAAGAGCATAGGAAGTGTTTATAAGAGCGTGGGAAAGGTTAACAAGAGAGTGAGAAAGGTTTATAAGAGCGTGGGAAGGGTTTATAAAGCCTTAAAATATGTATAAATAATAAAATAAATATAGGTCGCTACTTCGCGGATTTTCACCTATCGCGGGGGGCTCTGGAACGTAACCCCCGCGATAGGTGAGGGATGACTGTAGCTGTAAAGATCCACCTCCACCTGTGTAAGTGATCATTTATCAGTTTTACAGGAGAGTGATTGTGTGTCTGTGTGTGTATAATTATTTATTTATACTTACAGTACTTCTTACTTTGTATTATAATTTTATTATTAGATTTAATTGTGTCTTGTCACATTCCTAAACTGCCTTACCAACCCCACTTCTTATGCACCTAAGGCCAACCCCAAACATGTAAAACGGGCTGGTAAAATCAACCATTTCAAAGTCAAAGTGTTGGAAAGCCAGGTAATCAAACTATTTTATGTTTTTGTCCATATAGAGATCTGCACATTTAACATATAAACATCAAATGTATAGTTTGAGGGCAGTCAGATTATAAAGTGGTGAACTGAATATATGGTGGGTGACATGGCTACTAGGGTATCTACTTTGTTCTGTGACAGTTTCTATCATAGCCATTCAGCATATTTTTAACAATTTCCTATAACGCACAATTACCTTGCTATCAGACGTAAATGAAGTAGTTTTAAGAGTTAAAAAAATGCATTTGGATAACATAGATTAACCGCCTCACAGTTGACACACCATCTTCATGGATTTTGCAAGTTGTCTCTTTGTCCACACAGGTTTCCTCAGGGTACTCTCACTTTCCTCCCACATCCCACAAGCCAAAGTTCTGCATGTTGGGTTCACTTTGCAATAGGCCAGCATTAGATGATTTCAAGCATTGGATTACTATTGACTAAAGGACACCGTAAAAGAGTGTCAAACAAAACTGGCCTGTGCTCTGTGCTTGCCCAGGCCTTCTTTGACCATCAAAGCGCATACAGAGATGCACTAAGAATACACTCTTTGGCAGAATAATAGACAGTGGCCATGATAAACAAGAGTTTTATTCTCTGTGGTTAATAATGAACTACATCTGGCGCGATCATTGAAGTTTGTGAAAAGTTTTAGCATGGTAAGATTAAAAACCCAAATAATTTAACTAATACTAATCCATCATTATTTTATACTTTTCTTTGTTTTCCCTCTCCATCCAGCTCCTATTCCAAATTTTCACCAGTTTCATTTCCATTTGTTAATGACTTTCTCTGTAAGATGAGGCCTACTTTTTGTGCACTGGACCTCATCCCCACCACACTTTTCAAATCCTGCCTTCATGCCTTAGTCCAGTTTGCTATGGCAATAATAAATACATCCTTTGACATCACCTCCATGCCAGCTACTTTTAAAATAACTTCTGTAACCTCAGCATTAAAGAAGTGTGGTCTTGATGCTAACAAGCTGAACAATTTTCGATTCATCTCTCACTTACCTTGTCTGTCTAAAGTTCTGGAGCGTGTTGTGGCTTCTAAACTCGCCAGTTACTTAACTTTCAAGTAGATAATGAAACCCTTTCAGTCTGGCTTCAAAGCACAGCATAGATGTGAAACGGCTCTGCTTTGAGTAACTAAGCATTGGCTTATGGCAGCAGACTCTGGACAGAGCAGCATATTAATTCTGTTAGACCTCAGTGCAGCATTCGACACTGTCAGACATGACATTCTACTGTCCAGAAAGGAGAACATGCTGGGTATCTCTCACACTGCCCCTCAGTGGTTTAAGTCCTATCTAACTGGCAGGCAAGTGTTTGTTAGTTTTGGCAACAGCAGATCTGCCTCAGTGCCAGTCACACAAAAGGGTCCTCAAGGCTCTTTCCTCTGCCCTCTTCTGTACTTCATGGCTATGGACTTGTAGTATATTGTGAGTCTGAACTTTTGGCAATTCCATAGTAATACGGAATTATGGGTATTGGGACGCTGTTAGGAAATAGATAATAATAATAAGATGGTGTAACGTGTACTCAGAAATATTCTTAGTAAAAGGACCTGTTAAAGTGTATCACTTTGAACCTGTCTCCATCTTCTCCCTTTTTATGAGTACAATATTATTGCCTATAGATATAACAGGACTGGGTTATGTTTTTAATGAGGATGATATTCAAATCTATTTCAGTGTTAAAAGTGAAAGTTCATCAGAGTTTTCTCAGCTCACAACTTGCCTCAGTGAAATTTTAACCTGAATGGAACATAACTATTTAAAATGAAATTGCAACAAAACCCAAGTCATGCTAACTGGCACTAAAGCTCAACTTAAGAAAATCATCTCCTTTTCAACCGTTCTTGCTGACAATGCCTTTAGACCCTCTTCTTTGACTAAGAATCAACCCACATAAATCATATTAAGCAACTTTCTTACTTCCACTTCTGTTACATATTTAGTGTTCCTCATGCCTCTCCTTTTCTAAAGCTGAGATACTTGTCCATACTTTTATCACACCCCACATTGACTATTGTAACTCTATACTGGCAGGTGTCCCTTCTAATCTGTTATCACAGATCCAGTTGGTTCAAAACTCTGCTGCAAGAGTCCTTACACAGACCTGCAACAGCGATCACTTAACACCCATCCTGCACCAACTTCACTAGCTCCCTGTGTCTTACAGCATTGAATATAACATTTTGTTACTAACCTATATGTTCCCAACGTCTCTCTCTCTCTATACAGCTTTGTACCAAACTATTTCAGTAACTTCCTCCACTTCCCACTAAGGTAAACTGATTCTGGCAATCTTGTTGAGCTACAAACCAGCCTGCAGTCTAAAGGTGACAGGGCCTTCTGCACACAGACTTTGGAACAACCTTCCAAAACGAATGAAATCAGCCGAGTCAATTCATTCTTTCAACTTCAAATTAATTTGTTCAGGAAGGCATTTCATTTATCTTGACTTTCTGACCCTTCTTTCAATTTACCCTCTCTGTCCATGTGCTTAGTAAGATTTGTGTTTGCACCACAAAATATGTTATTTAATTCAGGGTTTTCTTGTAGTATTCTGTGTTTTTATTTTATTCTAGTTCATTGTCTTTTATTCTATTTTAATGTATATCCTGTATTTAATTTTTTATGCAAATTATTATTTATATCCAATGTTGTATATGCTGTGTTCTTCTCTCTGAAAGGCACTTTGAGCATGAGAAAGGTGCTAGATAAATAAAACATTATTATTATTACTTTTATTATTATTATTGTTATGTCTGCCCATTGATTTCAGAATCTGGAGACATCCGGTCAAAAATAAAAGAGACAAGAAAGGTCACAGAAATGTTTTTGTTTTTTGTGGTCAGTCAGAAAAATACATTAGACAATCGACAAATAATGTTGGCCTGGCTTTGGAAAGTGATTTGTCTCAAAGGGTTTCTTACTTTGTGTCACACTAACAGACTTTAACAAATAACCATGACTGAGCAAGAAGACAGAAAAAGATGAGCTGCTTGACAGCTTACTGCACTCATCCCAGGGGAAGTCAAAAGTCTTTACAGAATTTAAAATCCTTATACCTATATGTGTGTGGGTGTGTATATATATATATATATATATATATATATATATATATATATATATATATATATATATATACAGTGCATCTGGAAAGTATTCACAGCGCATCACTTTTTCCACATTTTGTTATGTTACAGCCTTATTCCAAAATGGATTAAATTCATTTTTTTTCTCAGAACTCTACACACAACACCCCATAATGACAATGTGAAAAAAGTTTACTTGAGGTTTTTGCAAATTTATTAAAAATAAAAAAATTGAGAAAGCACATGTACATAAGTATTTACAGCCTTTGCCGTGAAGCTCGAAATTGAGCTCAGGTGCATCCTGTTTCCCCTGATCATCCTTGAGATGTTTCTGCAGCTTAATTGGAGTCCAATTCAGTTGACTGGACATGATTTGGAAAGGCACACACCTGTCTGTATAAGGTCCCACAGTTGACAGTTCATGTCAGAGCACAAACCAAGCATGAAGTCAAAGGAACTGTCTGTAGACCTCCGAGACAGGATTGTCTCGAGGCACAAATCTGGGAAAGGTTACAGAAAAATTTCTGCTGCTTTGAAGGTCCCAATGAGCACAGTGGCCTCCATCATCCGTAAGTGGAAGAAGTTCAAAACCACCAGGACTCTTCCTAGAGCTGGCCGGCCATCTAAACTGAGTGATTGGGGGAGAAGGGCCTTAGTCAGGGAGGTGACCAAGAACTCGATGGTCACTCTGTCAGAGCTCCAGAGGTCCTCTGTGGAGAGAGGAGAACCTTCCAGAAATACAACCATCTCTGCAGCAATCCACCAATCAGGCCTGTATGGTAGAGTGGCCAGACGGAAGCCACTCCTTAGTAAAAGGCACATGGCAGCCAGCCTGGAATTTGCCAAGAGGGACCTGAAGGACTCTCAGACCATGAGAAAGAAAATTCTCTGGTATGATGAGACAAAGATTGAACTCTTTGGTGTGAATGCCAGGCGTCACGTTTGGAGGAAACCTGGCACCATCCCTACAGCGAAGCATGGTGGTGGCAGCATCATGCTATGGGGATGTTTTTCAGCGGCAGGAACTGGGAGACTAGTCAGGATAAAGAGAAAGATGACTGCAACAATGTACAGAGACATCCTGGATGAAAACCTGCTCCAGAGCGCTCTTGACCTCAGACTGGGGCGACGGTTCATCTTTCAGCAGGACAACGACCATAAGCACACAGCCAAGATATCAAAGGAGTGGCTTCAGGACAACTCTGTGAATGTCCTTGAGTGGCCCAGCCAGAGCCCAGACTTGAATCTGATTGAACATCTCTGGAGAGATCTTAAAATGGCTGTGCACCGACGCTTCCCATCCAACCTGATGGAGCTAGAGAGGTGCTGCAAAGAGGAATGGGCGAAACTGGCCAAGGATAGGTGTGCCAAGCTTGTGGGCATCATATTCAACAAGACTTGAGGCTGTAATTGCTGCCAAAGGTGCATCGACAAAGTATTGAGCAAAGGCTGTGAATACTTATGTACATGGGATTTCTCAGTTTTTTTATTTTTAATAAATTTGCAAAAACCTCAAGTAAACTTTTTTCACGTTGTCATTATGGGGTGTTGTGTGTAGAATTCTGAGGAAAAAGATGAATTTAATACATTTTGGAATAAGGCTGTAACATAACAAAAGGTGGAAAAAGTGATGTGCTGTGAATACTTTCTGGATGCACTGTATATGCAGTATATATATATATATATATATATATATATATATATATATATATATATATATATATATATATATATATATCTTTATATATAATACGCTACCATGGCTGTTTGTTTGTCTGTCCAGGATTTTAAATCACCTGTAGCTCGCAAACCGTTTCACCTATTGACCTGAAATTTTGAACACATATACTACGTGATGTCTACTACCTGCTTTTGGGGTGATGATTTTTATTACTGTTTTTATTTTTATTTTAATTTATTGTAGAATTAACTCTCAGCAGCGGCCAGCAGAGCAGCCGTGCGGCGCATGCGTACGTGCATCGTTCTCATTCCCTACCACATTTGCAGTCACTTCTCTCTACCTCTTCATATCTTAAATTATTCCTTAGGCAGATTGAACACTTAAGTGCCAGCTTAAGTGGAAAATTAAGAAAAACGTACTAAGTAATTGCAACACAAAAACTAACTTAATCAGTTTTAACGCAAAAAGATGATGATGAAAGCAGAGAAGCAGTGGACTGCTAGGGTGGAGAAAAGAAGAGCTGCAAGCGCATCAATCTCTGAGCAAAGGAATGCTAAACGTACAGAGAAAGAGTAGGAAAACTAGGAATGCTCATGTCAAGTGTATTCACTGCACGTTACCAGTACGCCGTTACTGGTATATACAGTATATATATATATTTGCAGCTGGAGATCTACAAACGGAGAAAATGAATCAAGTATCATAAGTAGTTTTTTATTCCTGAGCTTTCAACCCCTGTCAGGGACCTTCATCAGAGGATAATGCTTAGACTTACAAGAATCAAAGGCAATATATAGTAAAAAATTACATGGGGGGGAAGAAAAAAAGGAGAGATAAGCACAAAGGAGAGTTGGGGGAGTTCCCTGTATAATGTCAGTGGTTCAGTTCAAAAAAAGGACTGTTGCTATGGTCAAAACTGAAAAAATACATTTGACAACTAGAGAATACATTCACTGGACTTTTATGTAAAAATGGCAGGAATTAATTAGAACCAGAGAGTAAGCGGAAGTGGTTTTGAAGGAAGTGACATCATCACTGTGGGATGGAAATTACATCATCATTGTGAGAAAGAAGTGAAGTCATCAGATGGGGAATGGAACTGACATCATCATGGAAAGCCAGAAGTGAAGTCATCAGGTGGGAGCCAGAAGTGCTGCAATCATGGGAAAATGGAAGTGCCGTTGCCGGGGACTGAGGTGAGAAATATTTATTTTTCTTTGGTTGGTCCGTTGGGAGAGGAAAAAAAGACTTAGTACTCTGTTCCAACCCCGCATCTTTGGTTATTTCACGCTTATTTGGACCCTTTGGCTGCCCCTAAGTGTGCATGTGTGACAATATATATATATATATATATATATATATATAGGGACGCGTGAGTCACTTCTTGCACCCGTAAAGCAAGGCTGAGTCCATAGGCTTCAGGAAAATCAGCTTTATTCAATTCAAAACAGGAACAGCAAGGGTATTTATTGGAACGGGAGTTACGACTTCACTACACACAAGCAGTGACATTATTAGTCGTCCTGCCTTGGCCCCTTATTCTTCAGTTCCGGTACAGAGAGTCCTCCTCGTCAGGTCGGTCCCACAGCTGCAGATCAATGGCTGGGATCAAGTTACTGGACAGGGGAGACAGAAAAGGAAAAGTGGACCAAGTCAGGGGCCAGACTAAAGTATTCCCCACATCAACCCTTGGCTGACGGACACGTTGCAGACTCATAGTTGCCTCGATGATGTAGCAAACCTGCCTTTGTCCCGCAGAGGACAAACCAACTTCGATGGATGCATCACCCAGATTTCTCCATTGGTGGGTCTTAACAGGTCTCACTGTATGTATATATATATATATATATATATATATTGTGGAAGATGGACGGCTCTATAACATGCTAGCACAGACAGACGCTAGAGGCACAAGTTCAAAAAGCACACATGAATTTATTTATAAACAGTGTTCCTAACGGTAAAATCACACACTTTCCTAACTTTACTTTCTTATTTTTTCTTTATCTCTCTGTCTTTTTCTTTTCTCCTCCACTCCTCCTCAGCAAGCTTCATCCTCCTCCTCCCGACTGTGGCTCCCAGAGTGGTGACTGCTGGCTCCTTTTATAACAACTCCGGAAGTGCTCCAGGTGCTCGTTGACCTACTTCTGGCAGCACTTCCGGGTGTGGCGGAAAACCAAGAGGGCTCAGCAGCTGGTGCAGCACCCCCTGGCAGCACCGGCAGATCTCAACAGGGCTGTAGATAACTCCAACTCCCATGAAGCCCTGCGGGAATCTCAGGCACCGCTGCAACCCAGGAGGGCTGCCCTCTAGCGTTCCGGGGGGAGGTAACATTCTGACCACACTTGAATCCCCCACTCCTCCCAGGGTGGACCCAGCCACCCGCCACAATATATATATGCACACAAACTGTTATATTTATATATATTATAACCCTAATTTTATTTTGTAAAGACATATATGTAGCATCATAACACTTAAAAAAAATAAGAAAAAGAAGGTGAAAACTCTGGATCTTTTTCTTTTTGATTCTTGTTTACAATTAATAAATGTTTTAGGATTACAAGTAAAAAAAACGAGCACAGTATTTTTTTTTTCTTAAAAAGAACTTGAAAGCAACTTCCACTCCACTGTAGTCCACTAGACGATGATCAATAGTATTGATGGAGGGTAAAAGAAGAAATATGAGATTAATGTTTCTGCATTACTTCTGTAATTTGTTTCTCCAGTGAAGGGAAAATAGCATGGAGGTGTCAGATGGAGGCTAACAGAGGGCATCTTAATATGTTGTTGCTGTCAAGGAAATATTCAAGAGTGTTGGAGCCTGTGGATATTCAGTGGATTTCATTATTACAAATTACTTCTTGTGGTGCAGACTTCAAGCTTTATATTCCTGGAGCAGCTGTACTGTATGCCACCTTTGCATTTTCACATTGATCTACGGCACTGACAGCCGAGTCTCAAAGAAATGGCTACCTGATTAAGGTCAATATTAATTCACAAATAATGGATGGAAATATTTGAAAGAACAGTGGCCAGCTATGCGAAGAATTTAAATATACTGTATATAAGGACGGGACTGGTAATAATAGATTTGTTACCTTTATAAATGTTCACTTCCCAGCCACTAGAGAGCACTGTGGGTTTAACTCATAGCAGTACTACAGAATGGCCCTCCACAGTGACATTTTTTAGTGTGGGAAGCCCACAGAGACACCTGGTGACTTGAGGAGCTCCTGGGGTTACCAGTAGACCTCTAAGTCAGATAGCCCAAAAATTCTTGCAAAAGCTTACCAGAATGCGTTTCTGGACCCAGTGGAAAGAAGCCACTCCAGCAGGCTTGACAGGCCACAGGAAGGAAGAAAGGTAGGCAGAGGTATGGAAAGAGAAGACCAGTGCAGTGAACAAAACAAGGAGATTTAAGGCAGGCCAGAAGTTTTAGGTTTTGTTATTTTCAATCTGTAAGTTTTTTTTTTGTTTGCCCCATGCTTTGACTGTTCATTTGTCTTTTTTAATTAAACCCTTTTCTTTTATTATATTGGTCATTCTAATTGTCCGTTGAGTTCAGAAATGACTTTGCGCACCCATAATATGTACAGCAAATGTTACATTCAACCAGAATACACTAAACACTACTAAACTGGATTGAGGAGATTTAAAATATATAATATTACTAGGGGGTTCACCCCCTGCTCGCTTCGCTCACCAACCACCCCAGCCTGTGCTACGCGCCAGTCACTTCGCATCTCTGCCACTTGTTTTGTGAAGAGGGGGGCTGAATGCACCCCAAGGAGACACAGTTGCTCCTCCGAAACCCCCTCTTAAACGGTGATACAATGAGAAACAAATATTTTTTTTTACCTCCTCTTTGCTCGATCAGCTGCTGGATTGCTGCTGCTACCATGCCATGTGATCTGCATCTCTCACAGCGCTTTGAATATTTAAAAGCCTATACAGCAGCTGTCCTACTCTTTGTCTTTTATTTCCAGCCCCAGGTGTGGTTAAATCTCTTGGCACCAAGTCTCGTCTCGCGGGATGTGAGTTCTTGATATTTTTTAGTTTATAATTTAAAAAAACGGAATAAGAATCTGAAAATCTAACAACATCACATTAACGTTCGAGACATTCTGAAAAGAATGATACCGAACATATATATGTAGGTTTAAAAATAAACCAGACTTAAGGTGTGACAAAAAACGTGGCATAAAAAGTCACATAAAATCGTTGCACAGTTAGGCTTAGGATTTTATATATAGAATAGATGTAATATATCTATATCTGGGGCAGTATGATTGCACAGTGGTAGCGACTCTGCCTCACCTCACAGATCTGGTATACTGGCCTCAAGTTCCCTGCTCAGATGTCTATAGGTTGCACTTTTTCCTCGTGCCTACATGGCTTTTCATTTAAGTACCCCAGTCTTCCTATCATATACCTAAAAAATTTAATGTTAGATTAATTGGCCCCACAGGGTTTCTGCAGGTGTGTGCCCTGTGATGGACTTATGCCTTACCTATGGTTATTACCCAGCATCTGCACAGTGAGACTGGAACAGAAGAAGATTTGAAAATGTTTTGTATTAAAGGTTTGCAAAGTGTCTAGTACTCCTGTCTTTCCAATACTGGGCCCCTGATCTTTTCCCTACCAAAGCACTGTTTGTGTGTCATTTGCATGTTCTCCCCATCCATCTATTATCTGAACTTGCTTATTCCAAAGTACATTCCTAGGGATCAAGAAAATCTCAGGAAGCATTAAATACAAGGCCGGAACTAAGCATGGACAAGATGTCATTTCACTGTGAGGCACATTCATACAAAATCACCTGCAACAACTCATTGTGACACCCAGTGTAGTGGGAAAGAGGGCTCCTGACTACACACTGGGTGTCTTGTAGTTTGGCCAATTGGTTGATGCAAGGAACAGTCTAACCTGGCCACTAACCTGGCCTGTCACCAATTGTTTGTTGTACCTTTGCGTATTAAAATTCATGTTTGAATAAAGACCCTGACTGTTCTTTTTTTTGATTGGAATAAAGTTGGTTTTCTTGTAGCCTTTGGACTCGGTGTCTTCTCTCGTGCAAGACAGTGACTCATACATTACAATATATATACAGATAGAAAATATTTGCAAAAAAATGAGGCACAAGCCTTAGTACGTAACGTACATGAAACACTCACCACTACGACTCGGCCAAAAAGACGACCCCTGTAGGCAGAAACTGCCTTTTATATTCAATCCTGGAACTCGACATTGTGCTGTAATCAATTGTGCGTGATGTGAGCACACATGGGAATCAGGTGTCACACACGTGCACTTATGAAGCAGCCAACAATCCCTAAGGTGAGTGATCTACCACAAGATGAAGGGTTGGTTTCAAGTACTAATGCCTCTCTCTCTCTTTTACCAGACCCGAAGAAGACAAATAATAATTCCACGCACTTACCTCCATCACGTCCAGATTCTCAAAATGGCTACTCCACATCAATTCCGCTTTCCAGCTCCCTTTGATGACGTCACTTTGTGGTCTCACCATGATGACATCACTTTTTTGCCCCAAATTGATGACGCCACTTCCGGTCCCGCCACGATGGTGTCACTTCCAGTTTCCATTGATGACATCACTTCCGGTTCTGCCATGATGACTTCTCTTCCGACTGACTGTTTTGGTGTCATTTCCTGCCAACTCACATCCTGTCGCCATTTGGTGTTATAAATATCTCCATTTCAGTACTGTATGTTGTCAAATGCTTTGGTTTTTGATCCAACTTCATTCATTTTTCATCAAGTCCATTTGGAGATTATACGGGGGAGTTTCCCCATCTCTTTTTGACGTTTCCTGAGTCCAATTTATTTTATTACACAGGCTTGACTCCATACCGGAAGAAGGTTATTACCGCTCTTTCTAATCCTTTGTAACCTTTTACTTTCCGTGATTAACTAAACTAAACACACAACTCTTTTTTTTTACTTCAGCAGTGGGTGGCCATCCTAACCCTAACCCATAGCGAAACCGCCACCGGGCTGCCAGCAACTTGCTGTGTTGCATCGCTGAAGCAGCATTAAAACACTAGTGAAAGTGTCGTATTGCCTACACTTCTGCAGAAGAACAAGGTAAATGACTTTCTTTTTTTTCTGTTCTCCTTTCCTGACTTAAGAGTAATAGAATTCTTTTAGTTTGGTAATGCCTGGCTAGGCACATTGTCATACTCATACTAGGCAAATTTTAAGTTATCAGTTAACATGTGACACACATTTTTGAGAGGCGTGAAAAAAGGGCTCCCACATACACATGGGGAGAATGTGCAAACTCTGTGCAGGTGACAACCAAAGCAAATCTCCAATAGACAACAATATTTTAATTAAACATTAAATTATTTCAGTTACTTTTGATCACTTGACCTTGGGTAGTTGAGGAATTCAGTTAAACTGTTGCCAAAAGCATGGCCATTCAGCAAGGAATGTCTTGAATGGCTCTGACAGAAGCTGCTAGCAAAACAAAGCTGTTTTACAGCAGGCAGACAATGGGGTTAAGTGCACAGTCCTTAGTGTGTCATTACATGGTTACTCCTGTGGAGTTGCAAAATTGTGGAAATGCACAACAGCATGTGTGCTGCTAAATTACGACAAACCACACACTTTTCTCACCACCTTTAAATTATTTAGGTAGCAATTCCCTTCATGCTTTTTAATTTAAAAGAGTCTATTTTAAATCAATGAGGAGACCCTGTCTATGATTAGAATGTTTTATTGACTGTATCATCTATAACACCTTAACTGCCTAATTGTCTACCAAAGAACCCTATTGATATCGTTGCAAACGAAATAAATTGATGTCATGAACTGCACACCCTTGTGTTGGCAAAGGAAGAGACAAAGTAAGTCTGTGGAACATTCATTTTTCCATCTATATTTACATTTACATACAGTATATTTGCTTAGCAGATGCTGTTATCCAAATCGACTTACAAAAGAGTTTAACATAATTGAGTAAACTTTAGTCTGGGTGACTGTTTGGAAACAAGTGTTACAGGATAAGGTTATAAAACTGATCATCACAAGTGAAAAGGTCTAATTAAAATACAAGCTAACGTAACAGAAGGACAAGAGAAAAGAGAAAGGTTTGGGGGTTCCGCCCGTATATTGTAAGGCACAAAAAATAGCAACTGAGTAGTAAAAAAAGACGGAGTCCCAAAGTAGACTGACTGAGGGAAAAAAGGTGAGGGCATTTAGAGTTGTTGTGCAGAAAGAGGCGGGACCGTGCAGCGGTTAGTGGAAGTGAGGTCAGTAGGAAAGTGTGGTCTATACAGGATGGTGGAAGTTGGTGCTGGTTTAATCAGGTTTTCCTTCTGTTGATCTGTAGGAAAGGGAGAAGAGAGGTTAGTGCACTTTCTCAACCCTTGAGCTGACATTTCATGCCGAGATAGAATCACCAGACATGGTTTATTGGTAGACCTAAGCTGGTGAGAGGGATCATAAGACCTCACAAGTGTTTCCATATATATGGGTGCTGGTCCAATGACTGCTCTGTAGGCAAGCATCACAGATGTGAAGTTAATGTGCTTTTGTAAAGGTAGCCAATGTAATAATCTGAAAAGAGGAGTGATTTTTGACTGCTTCAGCTGGTTGAACACCAGGGGCCTCATGTATAAACGGCACGTACACACAAAAATGTTACATACTCCCGTTTCCATGCTCAAATTGCGATGTATAAAAACCTAAACTTGGCATAAAGCCACGCATATTTTCATGCCAGCTCAAACCCTGGCATACACAAGTTCTCTGCTCGGTGTTGCAAACTGCCGGCACCCAGCGGCAAAGCAGTGCTTTTGTTCCAGTGTGGTTTCCCTTTCTTTTTTAGATCCACATCCCTGACGTGGCTTTATCATATACACTGAAATTAACCGCATATTGTTTATTAGTTTAAGGTATCTGATTGTAATTAACCTGTAACAATATAATGGTCCATGGAATGGCCAAACTATACCAAATACTATGGCTGCTTTAGCGTTGTTACTCTCAAGTATTTATCCCGCTGTATCTGAGTGGGGAATCACAGCTCCCAAGCAGCTGATCAGAAAGAGAATTATCGGTATACAGCATCAAGCACACGCTGCCTCAGCCATGCTGTCTATTTGAACTGCTCTCATACAACAAACGCTTCAGAGCCTTTCCTGTATGGACCTCACGGTTCAAAAACAGTTTCATCCCAAGAACTATAAACGCACTCAATCAGTCCATCAAGTGCTCCTTGTAGAACTGTTTGTACTTATAAGTACAATTACCTCACTGTAAACCTGCGATACAATTATAATATTGCACAACCTGAGCCACTTTATAAAGCTCCTATTTACATATGATGACGATATCATTTTTAAGATGAAATGCAGCAAAATATGTTTATTACACTGTACAGATAAAATGTTAACATTATTTAAATAATCTATATTGTTAATAATTAAACATGTGAGGACACTGTGGCACAGCGCTAGAGATGATCTGACGCCCATTCAGGGATTGTTCCAGCCTCGCGCTGTATTCTTGCTGGGACTGGCACGACACTAGATGGATAGAATAATTAAACATGTACTACGAAGATATTTCAATGTTCCTTAAAAGTTTTGAAGAATCGCCGTTCTAAGCCTACAGATGGCTTGACATCTATTACAGAGCTGATTGTGTGGCGATTGGTTACTTGGAGAAAGAAAAGGAAGGACAGGAATCGGAGGTTAGTACATTTGAAAGAGACAGTGCTGCTACAATAAATTATTTCATCGAAGGTCGCACACGGCGCAGCAAGCATCTTACAGGAGGCAGGAACAGTCTCTGGATGAGGCGCCAGCTCGTCACTAACACTGCGCCACCGTGTTCCCATGTTTAATAACATGCTTTAAGTCATGAAAATGATAGCAAGTATACATCTCAGTATTTTAAGTATTCAGAGAGCTCTAATATCACGAATGTAATGGATTCTGTGTCCTGTCGGAGGAAGAGAAAGCCCGTTTAAAAATCACATAGTGATTCACACACATAGAGCACATAGAAGAACAAATACAAAACAAAGCATTTAACGTGCTACTTTAGTTACGATGGTATTTGAGAAACTAGTAAATTAAAGATTTTAAGATGAAGTTTATGATGTTCTACTTTAATGACAAAATAAACTAAGTGATTAAAGTGGAAATTTCGAGATTAAAGTTGACATTTCAAGTTTTTTTCCTACTGTGTCCCTATTTTTTTTTCTTTTCTCTGTACCCTAATAAGCTTTCATATGACACTCAGATGGTGGGCTACGACTCGCCTTTTCACAGCGACACTGATATGTGACAACTTCTTTTTTATTTTGGGCACTGTGCAACTTTGTGAACTTGAGCTTTCGAGTTTCTCCGACACTCTATGTCACTCGATCAACTTCCTTTTGTTGTTTATACCACTGTTTAAACCAACAAATAGTATGTTTTTCCTTGCCTCCACTTGGTATTCGCTGAAGTTCTTCTATTTTCCCCTGTGCTTTTGCCATTGCCTTTTCACAGGACACTGAGCTTAAGAGCTACAGTATTTATATTGATTTGTTTATTCAAAGAGGCGTAATTCAGGGAGGAGTTGGGGAGTGGCAGCAGGTGCGTGCACGTGCGTTACTTTTCACGCTGACTGGGAATGCACAGATTTATGCATTTAGATTTTATTGTGCGTACGGACATTTCCGCTTT
Source organism: Erpetoichthys calabaricus (assembly GCF_900747795.2). Classification (NCBI taxonomy): domain Eukaryota; kingdom Metazoa; phylum Chordata; class Cladistia; order Polypteriformes; family Polypteridae; genus Erpetoichthys; species Erpetoichthys calabaricus. The sequence continues at coordinate 302,143,373 of NC_041395.2, read as the reverse complement.
TGTCCGTTTGTCATGTTTTAGTATGAATTCTAAGCGCAGCATTATGCATGAGGCCCCAGATGTGCTGTTGCATTCTGAGTAATCTGCAGCAGTTTGATAAAACATGCCAATACTCCTCTCAGAAGAGAGTTGCAGTAGTCCAACCATGACAATACAAAGCCTGGACCAGGAGTTGTGCTGCATAATCTTTCAGATATGGTCTGATCTTGTGGACATTATATAAAGAGAATCTGCAAGACACATGATATATGCAGCATGGTCAATGAAGGACAGCTGGTCATCAATTACCAACCCAAAGCTACATACTGACTTGGCAGGTGTTAGCAAAGCTGAGCCAACCTGAATAGAATATGGGCTGCTACACAGATGGATTAGCTTGGATAACAAGAAGGTCCATTGTTGCCAGATTGAGCTGGAGATGGTGTTCCTTCATCTAGGTTGCAATATCAGTGAGACATGCAGATTGTAGCTGACACTGTGGTTCTAAAGAGGGAATTACAGGTACAGCTGTGCATCATCGGCATAGCACTGATTTGATAAACCTTGGAACAGGGAGATTGGGTCTAGTGAGGAGGTGTAAAAGGAGAAAAGGATTGAACTCAGCAATGATCCTTTGGGTACCACCATGCTTTCCTGGTGAACTCTTGACATCTTTTATGGTAGGATTTGCCGAAGAGGTAGGACCGAAACCACCTGAAAGTAGTCCCATGATGCCAAAGTCAGAGAGGGAGGCAAGGAGGACCTGATGCTTGGCTGTGTTGAAGAAAGAGTTCTAGAAGGATAAGGGCAGATGACATGGTGTTAGCTCCATAACATATGGACAACATTCAACATACTGTAAGGGAAATGTGATTTACCAAAGCTTAATTGTTATTGGCTAGCCGGATCATTCTAATTCCCATTGGATTTACATGGTAGCCACAGCCAGGGTATGAGGGTCATGGCATTTGTCCCAGGGTCTTGGCTGATGGAGAGGGTGTTGGAAGGTCTGTGCACAAATTCATGGTTTTTGTAGTTGCGCCAGCAAGGGCACAGTAGGTGGCATCTGCATTGGGACAAAAGGCATGAACACATAATGGCTTCAACTAAGATAACAATTAAGTAAATGAGCTGCCTACTTCCCATCGTAGGAGACCCTGTAAAACTGCCCTCCCAAGACCTGAAGAAGGGTCCTGAGTTGCCTTGAAAGCTTGCATATTGTAATCTTTTTAGTTAGCCAATAAAGGGTGTCATTTTGCTTGAATTCTCACTACATAAATAATGGCTAACACGGTACAACACCCTAGTACTACAATGAAATGAAAAATGATGGTGGAAATACTACCCAAGAGAGACTGAAGTTGAGTCAGTTAGCTCATGATCCCCTGCAGAAAGTTCCAAGTCTCCAATGCCTACTTTAGAATAAGAGGGTGAACCTGTGGCAAACACTGTAAATGTTAAATATCAAGCACACTGTATACTGAACTAAACGCACAGTGAAAGAAGGCATTTTCAAAACTATTATTCTATATTACATATCTTCGAATGGAAGGAAAAATTGCCTTAAAAACAGCCAGCTCTAGTAAAAACAATCAGGCAGGATACACTGCACACTGGTTTCAAAAGAAATCAGTATAGTGGAATTGACTAAAAATGTACACTAAATTTCCAGAACACAAGTGGAATTCCTGTCATCTTCACTCTTCCTCGAAGTGGATCATGCTGCATGCTGTTCTGCAAGGACATGGGAGAGACCATCTGAAAGAAAGATTGAAAAAAACAAGGCAGGTTTATGGAGCCTTTGAGATGTGACATCCTTTTTAGTCTCTAAAACATGCTGCTTAAAGGACAAACAAACACTCTAGATGAGGTTTATAATGGAAATTTTCTGGGCTAACTAGAACTCATATCCCATTATGATCCAATTCTACATGATCATTTGCAGAAGTCAGAGACAACAAAGAAAAAGTAAAGAGACTTGACGCTCACTATCACTCCACAGAAAGTCAAAAATGAGTTCTTTGAACTTTAAGGCCGACGTGTCTTCTGGACAATTGTTAACAAGAGAAGTGAAGGCATTTATTATTCTGTAGTGCATGGCACTACTGCAGATGTTTCTCACATTAAGCAGAATATACAGTAGATTCAGAAAGTATTCAGACCTGTTCACCTTCTACACACATTTTTTTGTGTTGTAGATTTAATTTTACATAGATACATTTCCTACAATTACCCATAATGACAAAGTGAAAACATGTTTTCAGAAGGCATTGCAAATTAATTAAAAAGAAAATACTGAAATTTCTCAATCACATAAGTATTCAGGTCCTTAATTCAGCATCTTGTAGAGGCCTCTTTAAATGCAATTACAGCTTTTGAGTCTTCTTTTGTAAGTCTCTACTAGATTTACACAACTGGATTTTGCCGGGTTATCCCATTCTTCCACCCAAGCTGTTAGACTGGATGGGAAATGTCTGTAATTTGCCATCTTCAGGTCTCTACACAAATGTTCTAATGGGTTTAAGTTCGGGCTTTGGTTGGGCCACTCAAGGACAGTTAAAAACTGGTTTAGTAGCCACCCCAGCATTGCCTCAACTGTATGCTTCGGGTTATTGTCATTCAGAAAGGCAAACCGTCGCCCCAATCTGGAGTCACATGCACTCTGAAGAAGGTATTCTTCAAGGAACTCTCTGTATTTGGCTGCGTTTGTCCTTCAATCAGTTCTGACCAGTCTCCCTGTGCCTGCTGCTAAGAAGCACTCCCATAGCTTGTTGCTACTACCACCACATTTCACAATAGTAATGGTCTGAGGCAGGTGATGAGCATTGCCCAAAGATTTCAATTTCTGTCTCATCAGACCAGAGAATCTTTTCCTTATGCTCTCAGAATTGTGTAAATGCCATTTGGCAAACACTAAGTGGGAGTTAGCTTCTCTTCAATAAACATCTGATTGATGGAGTGCTGCTGAGGTACTCATCCTTCTGACAGGTTCTCCCATTTCAGAAGAGGACTTCTGAAGCCCTTAAGAGTGACTATTGGGTTCTTGGTCACATCCCTGGCCAAAGGCCCTCTTGACTAGTGACTTAATTTGGCTGGATGGCCAACTCTAAGAAGAATCCAAAAATTCCAGACTTCTTCTGTTTCACAGTTATTGAGGCCAATGTGCTCATTCAGAGTTTTAGAAATGGTTTTCATTGCCCTGATCTTTGCCTCACCCCAATTTTATCAAGGAAATCTACAGAGATTTCCTTGTACTTCATGGAATGGCTTTTGTCCCGACATGCTGTGTGAATTGTGGGTCTTTATATAGACAGATGTGTGTGCCTTTCTAAACTTTGCCAGAGATGGACTCAAATCATGTTCTAAACTCATTTAAAGGAGAATTAAAGCAAACATGACAATACTTCATAAATGGGAGAGTTCACTTCTTCATTTTTAATAACATTGTAAACCTTTCCGAAAACATGTTTTCACTTTTTTCATTATGTGTTATTGAGTGTAGACTGATGGGCTAAACAGCAACAGTGAAAATTCTGGGCTCGGCTTCTCAACAATTCATTTATTTACAAAAGTACGGCCCAATCATGTGTGATGCTTTGTAAAAGTTCTCTCTTTCTAACAACTTTCTAAGTTTACAAGAACAAGGTTATATTTTATATATCTATATTGGGCCTTTGTCCCCCATTATTTTAGGCTTAGTCCAGATTTCTTTTGCTAAGAGGCTGATAGATATGGAAGGAAATGTTCCAGATTCTGAAGATGGAAGGCTGACAAAGATATCCTTGTTACACTTTCCTATCACTATTGTCCACACACAGCATAACATAAAGTTTTTGTGCCATATATCGTCACAGTGGCAGAGAAAATAAGATAGTTTTAGGGAAGGATTAAGAGGGACAGCTGATAAGTATAAAACAGCACATGCTCAGAAATGCAGACTACTTACCCTTTGCAGACGTGTAGCCACGGAGAGAAAACAACGTCAGCACTGCTCTTTGCAGACTCTATCGAGACAGTGTACCGAAATAGTCTTTGAGGTTAATAACTTCTTTACCTGGATCCTGACACAAAATAATTCAATGCACTTCACACGAGCAATGAATACAAAACCTGATTTCACACAAACACTGATAGTGCGCTCATTTTGGAAGCTGCAGTGGTTAGAAGTCAACTGAACTGTGAGGCTGCTGTGATGACAGATGAAATGCTGATACAGATTGGATGGTGAGAATCCATTTTAAGCTCTGGGTGGTGCAGGGTCTCATATTTCTTAAGTTTTTGTTTGTTCAGTTTCTTTGATAACTCAGATGTTGAACACTAGCATGTCCCCCAAAACGTTATGGAGTGTCACCTTTGAGATGCGTATCATAGGTTCACCATCACTGATTTAAAATTAAATCTACAACACAATAAAATGTGCAGAAGGTAAAGGGGATTGAATACTTTCTGAATCCATTGTACATCTACAATACTTAGAACAGCAAAGAATGGAAGATAAATGAACATTCTTCAAAGAAAAAAAAAGAAAAATGATAGAGCCAGTATTATAAGAGCAGTGAATTGACTTGGCAGATGTATGAGAACAGGGATGTGGTAATGGTGCTAAAATGGTAGGCGAGGCAAACATACAAGCACTAATAAAAAAGAAAAGCTCCTTGCTCTTGTTCCGTTTGAGTAACCACAGACTTCACATACCATACTAAGTTAGTTGGGGTAATGCAACTTAATAATGCCCAGACATTTCCTTGGCTGTGCTGCCCTCTTGGTCAAATTAATGCGATCAGGGGTTTCCCTTGGTGAAACAAGTTCACTTAGAACAGTGCGGTGTTGCTGATCGCTTAAGCGACCCCCTGTGACCCACCTTGACCCACAATGAACCAATGGCAGCAGTCTGCAACCCACCCAGTGACAACCTGGGTCACAACTTAGGTGGTTGAGAGAAACACTGGCTTAGGTGACCCACTCATGAACCAACGATGGCACCCCACAACCCAGTGACAGAGAAACACTACCTTACACAATCTCTGCGTACAGACACCATGACTTGAAGATCGGTTTAGGCTACCAGTGACCCACAATAGAACCACAGACCCAAAATTACAATGACCTGGTTCCAGATGAAGCCATATGTTAGCAAATGATTGATTATTTTTATGAATATATAAAGAGGGATTGTGTATTTTGTATAAGAACATATTAAATCTGACAAACAGGAGGAGTCCAAATAGTCCATTAAGGTCATTTGTTGAGCTAAGCTGTCCTAATATCACCTCCAGATATTTCTTAAAGGCTGTCAAGATTTCTGTTTCAACTACATGTTTCAGTAGTTTGTTTCAGACTCCCACAACTCTTTGCGTAAAGAAGTTCTTCCTCACTTCAGTCCTGAATGCACTTCCCCTTATTTTCCACTGGTGTTCTCGAGACTGAGAATCACCATTAAGTCTAAAGACTTCTGCATGATCTTCTTTATCAATGCAATTAAGAATTTTGAAAACCTGGATTAGGTCCCCATGCATTCTTCTCTGCTTGTGGATTAACTGGCCCCCAAACTGCAGGACCGTGAGCAGCCACCTGCTTCACTTACCTGTTTGAGATGGCTTTGGCACCTGGCCACAGCCATTTCTGCCTAAACATTTTAGGCCATCTCTACTGTCTTCATAATATTATGAGATAATATAATATACTGTATTATAGCCTGACAACAAATCACCCCCCTTCTGTGTTGAGCATTTGTACAAGTTTCTTCCACAACAACAATTTTGATCTCACTAATCTGTACATCTAAATACAATCCTTGTGAGTGTTGTTATGTTTGTGTGCATATCACATAAATTTTTTTATTATAAAGTAAATGTATAGGACATCTTAAAATTCTGTGCTTAAATATAACACAGTTCTGATAAATTCTAGGTTCATGAGGTCCATCATGAATTTACTCTCCGTTGGATATAGTGATGATGTGGAAACCTTGGCTTATTTTATGAAACAACTGGGTGAAATCATTACAGTAGAATAGAACTGTGAACTAAATGTGGTGCTCAATGTGAAATGAAACTGAGCAAATACTTGGTCAGAGTCCTGGGTGTGCTGAAAGTTTAGCAGCTGAGCTCTGTACCACCAACAGCTTTTTACTGATTGCCTGAGTTGCCTTGAAAGCTTGCATATTGTATTCTTTTTAGTTAGCCAATAAAAGGTGTCATTTTGCATGGCTTTTCTCTACGTATTGCTTTGGAATACTACAATAGAAAGCATTGCAATAATCCATGTGATCAAATGTAAACATGAACCAGAGTTTTAGCAGTCGAAATTATGGGTACGGTTGCAATATGCTACATAGATGGAAATATGCACCCTTACAAGTAGTTTGTTTTTGCTAATTAAAACAGAGTTCAGAAGAAAAAACAACAATAAGGTTGCACAAAGGGAAACTAATATTATTTATATTATTTCCTAAAGACAGATAATTTAAACAGTTTTCTGATATTCTGTATTTTGCAAGAGGCCTAGGTATAACACCTCAGTTTTGTTCATATTTAAATACAAAAAACAGAATTCAACGAAGCTTGAATTTCATTAAAACAGTCTGAGAGGGTCATTGTTAATAGCCAAGTAGAACTGAATGTCATCTGCATAAATGTGAAATTGTAAACCTGATTTGCATATTATATTACCTAAGGGAAGTTAGTATATTAGAGACAAAATAAGGACTAAAGTTGAGCCTTGGGGTATGCAAGAATAAAGGTAAACACTAGCAATTTTGAAATTATTTTCCATGACAAAGTGACCACACTGTTTAAGAACAGCAGCAGACGTATAGTATTTGATCCTAGATGATGTTACAAGACCTGCCGATCTACAAAGACTGCTGGAAGATCTAGCTAAAGTAAAAATAACTTTATTTTAGAATTAGAGTTTATTATTTATTACTCATATCAAGGTGGTATTGCTGCTTATTCAGTTGCAAATCCATTTACTGAGTGCAGTAACAAATTTACAGGTAAAAAGAACTAATTGTAGACTACAAATTTTGTAATGCATGGACAAAACATGCAAATTAGTCTAAACACAAACTACAACAAAGAAATTTCAAAATGATTAAGTTAAACAGATCCTAAACTATATATCACGTTAATATTATCATTGAGATATGGCCAATCAACAATGAAGGTAAGCAAAACAAAAAACTGTAGTCAGCAGCCTCCATGGAAAAAATAAAAAAATAAACCAGGGATATGTCGGCACCCATTATAAAGCAAAGTTATAGTCAAAATTAGTCATAGTTAAAATTTCTTAAGACCATCTGGATGCCCATCCCCTCCAGGTTATTCTATAGAATTACATAATTTGTGCTGGAAAATCTAATAAGAAGGCAAAATCCTTTAAATTCTTGGATTTATTCTTGCTAAAGCAGGATATCGACAAGGGAAGCCAAATAGAGGAATGCCACTATCAGATCATAATTAGTGTAATACTTATGTTTTTGTACAGTTGATCAACAGCTCTAGTCAGGGTATGCTAGACTAAAGTAGTGAGTCCTTGGCATGTATTAAAAAGCTGAGACTGTAGGGGCATCTCTGATACAAGTAGGCAGGTCATTCCACAGCTTTAGAGCCCTGTAACTAAAAGCTCAACCTCTCACTGATATTTTATTAATCCTTGCAATCTTTAGTAGTTTGGCACTGAGATCTCAATGCATGCTCTGATTTGCAAGTAATAATAAGTTCAGATAAATAAGCAGGGCCCTGGCCATTTAATACCTTATATGCAAGGAGCATGATTTTGAAATCAGCCCTAAGCTTACCCTGGAGCTAGTATAATGACATGAGAACTGGAGTTATGTGTTCATACTTTTTAGTTCTTATAACGCTTCTGCTAACATCATTGTGAATTAAATGAAAGCTGTATATATAGAATGGTTTGAACACCCTGTGAATAACACATTGCAGTGGTTGATCCTATTACAAATAAATGAATAAGTACATTTTTTAGCATTTCTAATATTGGAATGACCACCTAAATAAAAAGATCAAGACACATATTGAATTGGAGTTAAGCCCGATAACAGGCACATTTATTTAACAACAAATGATTCACAGTCCAGGTTCTAGAAAAATCACCTTTCCACTGTTAAAGCCACGGGAAACACCTGTTGAAAAATGACAACTACCTAAGCCTGCAAGGGCTATTACACTCTCCCAGTGTCGATGATTGTTGTCCAACATCACGTGTCATGTACCTTATCCTTCTCTCATTATTTTCTGCAAGGCTGTATTTATAATGCCCTGGGAGTCTCCACCTGCCTTCTCAAGCCTTCCCTTACTTGAAGTTTCAATAAGAAAGTTCCAGGAGTTCCTGGAATGCACATCTTAGCACAATCTATGTTTTATAGGATTAATGGCAAAGATAACGCCTAGGTTGTATGCTGATTCAGTTAAACTAATATTTAGACCAAATCAGTTTTAAAGTGACAAAATATTGTTGCTGTCCTTATCATTCTCTTTAATAAATACCATTTGTTTTTTCTGCATTCAGAGACGAGTAGTAGTGTCTTAAGTAGTTATTAAATTCAGTGACACATTTAATTAAGGATGCTATTGGGGAAACATTGTGTGGTCTAAAAGAAACGTAGAGCTGGGTATCGTCTACATACCAGTGAAAGAAAGAAAAGCATGAAGCAAGAGACTGAAAGAAACAAGTAGGTTAGAAATGAAAGTGAATGCAATGTTCTCTAATGATATTTCCCAGTAGTAGCATGTACAGTAAAGTGTAAATAGTAAAGGTGTGAATACTGATCCCTGTGGTACACCACATGAAGTAGCTTCTGAAGATAATTACAGAGTCCTGTCAACACATTTATGTACATACTGACATTGATTTGATAAATATAAACTGAACCACACAAGAACGGCGCCTGAGAGCCCAATATAATATTTCAGCCTACAGTTAGTAACCAAACAGAGTGGTCAAGGGTGTTGAAAGCTATGCTTAAATCTAACAACATAAATGCTATTTATGCTATTTAAATGTCATTTACAACACAGTTAATGCTGTTTCTGTATTGTGGCCTGTGGGAAAGCCAGTCTGAAACTTCTTAAGTAAATCATAATACGTAAGGTGAGATTAAAGTTGCATGGCAACTATATTTTTCAAAGTACTTTAGAAAGAAAAGGTAAACCTGTAATAATTCTATAATTATTTTATTTCCTTTTAGTGCTTTAGGAAATGTGCCAGTCAATAATAATCTATAATGTTAAGAACGGGATCTGCCAGAACAGCCATTGAACTTGTCACTAGTTTTATTGGGACTGGGTTTAAGAAAAGGGTAATAGATTTCATTTTAGAAATTAAAATTATGATTTCCTGTTCTGTTGTGAAGTTAAAATGACTAAGATGGACAACATAAGGCAAGTTTGGTTTTAACACTGCCGTATTTAATTTGTGAGATGATGTTGAAACCTGGGATCTTACCAATTTTATCATTAAAAAAGTTCACAAAATCTGTATTGCTAATGTCAGTAGGGATTTTGCATGGAATTTCAGCAATTCCCATTTGTCAAATGATCAGCTTTTCTAAACAGTACATAGGAATTATTGTTGCTGTCATCAGATTAACATAGGCATAGTAATCAGGCATAGACATAGTAATCAGAGTCGGCCATAAAGGCAGCTCATTTAAAATGTTTGAAACTGTTTGTCCATGTAGTTTGAAAGACCCGTAACTTTGTTACTCTCCAGCATTCCATTTTTTTTCTTGATTTTCTTGATTTTATTGAAATCACACAACATTCCATAAAAATAAATACATTTTGACAAACATAATATTGAAAACAAATCAACCCCCACCCCTGAGAAAGAGAGCAAAGCCAGCAGAGTAAAACTTAAAGCTAGTAAAAATAAGTAAGTAGATGAATTAATAAGTGAATAATGATAAATGAAGAAGATAAAAAAAATAAAATAAAAATAAAAGGAAAAGAGGGGAGAGAATCTGCTTCCTCAGTGCTTTAAAAGCTTATTTTAAAATTTTATTGATTAGATCCTGCCAGGTTTTGAAAAAGTTCTGCACAGATCCTCTAAGTGAGAATCTGATTATTTACAGTTTCAAATAGTATATAATATCAATTACCCACTGACTTAGAATAGGAGAGTTAGGATTCTTCCAGTTGAGCAAGATAAGTCTCCGTGCCAATAGTGTAGTAAAGGCAATTACAATTTGTTTGTCCTTCTCCATTAAGCCCATATGGAAGTACACCAAACACAGCTGTTAGTGAGTTAGGAGGGATTGTGGCACCAATGCTGTCTGATAGGCATTTAAAGATTTTGGTCCAGAATTATATTAATTTGGTACACTCCGAAAACATATGGCCCAATGAAGCTGGAACTTGATTGCAACGTTCGCAGGTTGGATCTTGCCCTGGAAACATTTTTGACAATTTTAAGTGAGACAGATGTGCTCAATATATAATTTTGAGTTGAATGATACTATGCTTTGCACTTATGGAGTTCAAGTTAATTCCCCACATTGCTACCTTCCACTCCTTTTCTGAGATGTTGAGTTTGAGATCCTTTTCCCATTGTCCTCTAGGATCTTTGAAAGGGAGGGACTGTAAAATGGTTTTATATATTGCAGAAATGCTGTCTGAGTCATTAAGACTGATCAATATTTTTTCCAGCATATAGGGAGGTGGTAGGTAAGGAAAATCGGGCTGGTTCTGTTTAACAAAGTTTCTGATTTGAAGGTAGTGAAAGAAATGTGTTGCTGGAAAGTTAAATTTGGAATGTAATTGTTCATAGGATGCAAAGATGTTATCTATGTACAGATCTCTAAGTGATTTAATCCCAAATGTTTTCCAGACATTAAAAAATTCATATGTTTGAGAGGGTTGAAAAAGGTGGTTCTCGTGCAGAGGTGCCACTGATAAAAGATTCTCTATCTTAAAATACTTCCTAAATTGGTTCCATATTCTGAGTGAGTGAAGCACAATTGGGTTGTTAGTATATTAAATATAACTTGCATTTATTGGGGTACAAAGCAAAGAATCTAAAGTAGTACTGCAGGATTTTATTTCTATTGTGGACCAAGCCTGTGTATGTTCATCTATTTGTGTCAATGTCCAGGTTTTTATAGTTTGTATGTTTGCTGCCCAGTAATAAAATTGAAAGTTAGGTAGAGCCATGCCACCTTCTGCCTCAGGTCTTTGTAGGGCCGCTCTTTGGATACGTGAATGTTTCGAATTCCAAATAAATGAGGTTATGGTTGAATCTAATTTCTTAAAAAATGATTTATTGATGTATATTGGAATGTTTTGAAATAAAAAGAGAAGCTTAGGAAGGATATTCATCTTAACAACGTTAAATCTTCCAGCTAAAGTGAGATGATAACAATAGCGTCGCAAGATTTAATCATAGGCAAGAAATTGTTGTCTACAAAGAAATAATCAATTCTTGAGTAGCAATGATGCACTGGTGAGTAGAAGAAATATGCTGTTGAGTTTGGGTTTACAAATCTCCAGGGGTCTGATAAGTTATGATAAGTTACAAACTGTGTAATTGTCTTTGCAGTGTTAGATGACATCACCCCTGTGACAAGAGACCTATCTAAGTCTGGATGTAAAACACAATTAAAGTCCCCAGCCATTATAATTTTATGAGTGTTCGCATTGGGAATGGAAGCAAATACATTTTGCATGAATTTCCTGTCATCCACATTGGGTGCATAAACATTTCTCAAAATCACTTTACAGTTAAATAAATTACCCATGACAATCACATATCTCCCTTCAGGATCAGATACAACATCTGATGCTACAAATGAGACTGTTCTATGGATAAGAATTCCCACACCTCTAGTTTTCTTTGTAAAACTGGAATGGAATATTTGACCAGTCTAGTCTTTTTGCAGCTGGAACTGATCCTTGCTTAATAAATGGGTCTCCTGTCAAAATACTGTTTTAGTGTTTAGACCTGTTAGGTTACAGAATACTTTCTTTCTTTTGTCACAGGAGGCTAGGGGACAGACCCAGCCGGGACACCTGGAAGGACCGGTTGATGGCGTATACATCCCCCGGGCCACAAGGGGGAAACTGCCCTGGATGTTGAGGTGACCACAGGAAAGGAGCAAGGAGGCTCAAGCTCATTGGGGCCCGTGGCCATCACCAGGGGGCGCCCCAAAGCCTCAGAGAGCCCAGGAAACAGTTCACTTCCGCCACACCTGGGAAGATGGAGGAAGATCCTTCCAGGGATGCCCAGAGTGCTTCCGGGTGCAAGAGCAGCACTTCCGCCACACCAGCAAAGTGCTGCCGGAAGAACGTCATCAGGCACCTGGAGCACATCCTGGTGGAAATAAAAGGGGCCGCCTCCCTACAATCAGGGAGCTAGAGTCGGGAGTGGGAGCAGGATGAAGCTCCCATGGAGAGAAGAAAGGCGGCCCACAGACATTTGAAGAGAGGCCCGTGTTAAGGGTGTTTGGTGCAGGAGCACTGTGTGCTGTGCGGGACTGTGAGAAAATAAACGTGTGCTTTTATAAAGACATGGTCTTTGTTTGGTGGTGTTCGGGCGTATCTCACACTCTTTAATTTGTGATTTAGGCCTTTAACATTCCAGCTCACAAAGTTAACTGTTCGGTCATGAAGACATTGATTCTGAATTTTTGATGTCATTTTGTAGTCTTAACTGAAAGTGAGACAGCTTTGACCTAAATTTCCAATTTTCCCAGGAGTTATTGCCATGAAGCCTATTGTTACATTGGCAGCATTTATCTCATTGGAGCAAATTTTAAGGTATTCAAGCGTTTTGGACTTTCTGGTGACAACAGTTCAGTTAGCCAACGGGGTTGAAGAAAAAAAAGTAAGAAGCAAGAGACTGAAAGAAAGGAGTAGGTTTCAAAATGAAAATACTGCTGAGCTACTGTATACTGCCAGACCAAGTCAGCAAAACAAAAACACCCGAAAACAGTCGCAGAGGTCCATTTCTAAACCTACCTACATGAAACCCAGTATCAATAAACTTCTGCCTTTCTCTCATGAATGTGTGGCACCCAATCCTGCACTACTCTGGCCACTTTCTTAGTATACACAAAGCAAAACAGTTCAAACCAGAAACAAACTGGAAACAATACAATGTATGTGGAGAGTCATAATAATAACCAGTAACAGGCACAGAATTGGGGTGGCATAAAAGCTTCACCAAACTTGATTCTCAGTCAATATGGCAGCACAGGGATAACCTGCATCAACCCAAAACAGGAATGAGGCCTGTGACAACATTAGAAAACATAGAAAGATAGAGAAAGTTTAACTCTATTACCAGCAGTTTTACTCTATGACAGGATGGATGATTGCAGACACAAGTCCAAATACAAAACAACAGAAAATCAATATCAGAGCCAACAGGTGACAAAGCACCAGGACTAGCTTGATTTAGAGAGGTGTTAAAGAAAGCGGTCATGGGATCTCGTAAATTGCAACAGGACACGGCCAAGTATAAGTCTTTCATGAAAAGAGAGATTGCAAAATCAGAAGAAATTGCAAGCACCTGGAGAAACATACATGTTGTAGTGACTAATGGGAAAAAGAGTCAGAAAGATTTCTAAATAAACAGAAATGACCTGGAAACTGTCAATAGCTTCAATTGCTTGCTTTGTGGTGATCATAAAGCATGCTTCCCAAGGTGTTTGCTTGGGACATGACAGGTACCAAAGAAACTTTTCAAGCCTAATTCAGGAGCTGCTTTCATTGCAGAATTCATTGCCTTCTTGAAGAGGCGGCCTTAGGGGTGTGCGAGGCCTAGGGCTGACCAACCCCACGCGGGGCCCGTTACGTCAAAAGCTGTTACCGGTATGTGTGGACTGTATAAACTTGCGCACGAATTTAATAAAAATAATGTTAACATACACCAGATTTTCTCATTACAGTATTCAGCTAAACTTTTGCAAGGTAACATGCAGACTTTATCAAAATATTACTGGAGAAAATAACTTGATAAATCTGCTCGAAAAGGACTCATTATCACAAACCTCAAACAAGAAGAAATGAATCAGGTCAGGAAATACAGCTGGCGATGATTTTTTGAAAAACTGTACTGGGTTACCATTCTCTCTATGTTGTATACTGAGGATATTATTTCTGTAATTTCCATCCTATAAATCTGTTAATCTAGGCACTACAACTTGATGGAATCTAATTGAGATGGTGGCCCACCATACTCATTAATGCCTTAAACTTCTTCAGAATGTGTTTTGCCCTTCTCTGACCTCAGATATACTGTATTACAGTGAGAAGTATTGAGTTTTTTCTTAAAAGCTCAGCTCTATGCAGTATTTTTTAGGCCTACAAACTGCTCTGTGACAGTGCAGGTAGGCTCCTAGCTCCCTCTTCTATTATGGTAGCCTCCTGAATGTGACACAATCAATAACGTAACCAGATTAGCATGGCTGATGGGGACAAAACACACATGAAATAAGGGAAAGGTGCAAAGTGCTCAGTACTTTTATTAAAAACAAATCAGAATGTTCCAAAAGTGCAGTGCTAAAAAAAGTAGTTAAATAAATAAATAATCCAATTCAAAACAAAGGTGAAGTGGAGGATAAAATCAACACATCCATTAAAACGAGGTTAAAACCAACTGACAGGAAACTATCCTCATTTAAAAACCTGGTGCCTTGATCTTTTAACTGGCAGCTCCTCTGCTTATCCCATGCAGGCCTTGCAGCAGAGGAGTTGCCCTAAGAGCAGACAGAGCTGACCTTCCTCAGGTCCGGGTCCCTGCTGTCCCATGACTATGGAAAGGCTCCCTCTCCAGGCCTGAGCTTAGGTCCCCAATATTCAGGGCGCTCAAGCCCCAAGCCTCCTCGACCCCCACTGCCTTCCCAGTCTTCTGCAGCGAGCCATCTAAACTCCCGGTCACTCTCGCTCCTCACTGCACCTCAACCAGAGTGACCCATTCCAACTGCCCATCAAGTGTCGACCACAAACTCTTCTTTGGGGCTCACTTCTCAGCTGCCTGCTTTCTCTCCCTCAAGCCTGCTCTTTTCAGCTCGCTCACTCCCACACCAGCTCTTTCTGCCTCCTGTCTTCTTCTCTCTTTCTCCCTTTAACCTCCGTCTTTTGTCCTTGTTTTCCTTTTTGATTTCACCTTCTCACACTTGCGCTTCCCTTTTAAACGGATGTGGCACAGCTGTGGTAATGAGCAGCTCGCGGATGATCCAACACTTGTGTACTAAGTGCAGGGCCGTCCGCTCCCACATCGCACATAGGAACTGCTCGCTATGTTCCCACTCAAAGACGCAAGAGTGGTGATTATTTATTTAAAAAGGCCAACCAGCCATGGACCTCACATGCTTCACAACAAAATTATTTGTATTTTTGCAAAAGGAAACAAAATTAGTCTTACTAGTGTCTTCATCTGTGTGGAGAGAGCCTTCACTGGGCTAGGCACGTAAGGGTGGAATCTTCTGACAGACATAGCTGTAGGCTGTTTTGAATTTGTTTTGTGTTTAATATTTTGTAACTTCTACTTGGTTTATTTTAAAAGTTGACTTTGGGATTTGGAGCGTGAGGAATCCATTTCTCACATTTTTTTAAAGTTTGAACTATAATTATGGAGGCAAAAAATAGTTTTCTGATGCTGTTTTGTCCTGTCTATGGAAGCTGATATTTTGGGATCCTCGTCATTATGATGCCGGTCGGATTACTACGGTCATGGCTTAGATGTCACAGCCTTCATCATTTCTTTGTCATTGCCATTTTCTATTCAAGATTGGTGGATAAACTTTCTCATGACTCTTTGTTCTTTGCTCCTTTTTCTATCAACAACCCTTCAGCTTCAACTTTGCCTTTGATTCTTTGAGAGGCTTGTTTTCCTGGTTTTTGGCCATAGCACTTCTTGCTTCCCAGTCATATCTTTAAAATATTATTTGTAGTCATTTGAGATAATACAGAAATTTTGGTGATAGGCTAAGCTTTGGGGGGAAATATATGAGAAAAGGAGGGAAAAATGTAAATTGCCCCAAAGAGCTATCCACCAAAGAAAGTCATGTGGGCCCAGTTGCAAAAAGTTTTTTGCTCCATGCCCAGTATTAATATTAATTTAAGTCATGTGATCGTTCTAGTCTTGTAATAAGATTTGAAAGGTAAAATATCTTTTAATTCGGTCTCTAATTTGGTCACTAATTCTTAGGATCATTTGGGTTTATGCCTGCTTTCTTTTATAAAAAAATATCTGTTATGGCCATTATGAAGGCATTTCTAACAAAGCCAGGCAGTAATGATGTAATAATTTGATTTGGCATTGGCTCTACAAATGCGGTAAACAAGATTTGCAGTTATTGTTGGATTTAGGTGTACTGAACAGATTTTCTACATCATTTTATAATTGTAAATTAGAGACATAATGTCCCACAACATCGTTGATTTCAGAATGACTAACGTGATTTACACAGGGATTGACATTTTTGATTTGGTCCTGCTTTCTCTCGCACTCATATCAGACACTGCCTTATAATGGAGACTACAACAGAATCTGCACTGTATTCTGTGGATACTTGATCTTAAGTTCCAAAAATCTTTAGTGAATATTAATATTAGGCATTTTGATTACATTTTTATGTGCCAAATCTTAAAATAGTTTTTACTGTTGACTGTTTTATGCTAAGACTTCTCAGTGATGCAAGCAGAAAATAACCACCATAATTCAGATGCTCCTTTTATTATTTATAATGTATTAAAATTGGCACATTTTAAGTTAACCACACCCGAATTTTACTCTGAATCATTTATTAACTTATTGCTTTATGGCCAAAAAATTTTGCAGAAGCCCACTAACTCTGTTTTTAGTATTTGTTCACCTTACATATTTCGGCTTACAGTGGATCCGGAAAGTATTCACAGTGCATCACTTTTTCCACATTTTGTTATGTTACTGCCTTATTCCAAAATGGATTAAATTCATTTTTTTCCTCAGAATTCTACACACAACACCCCATAATGACAACGTGAAAAAAGTTTACTTGAGGTTTTTGCAAATTTATTAAAAATAAAAAAACTGAGAAATCACAGTTTGCGCTGTGAATACTTTCCGGATGCACTGTACATGCATTTTTAACATGTTTTCCCAGTTTTATTTTCCAGCTCCATTTCAGCATTTTCTCTACGGGATGCTGCAGTGGTATTTTGTTTGTGAGTTTGGTTCCTATTTTTCTGTATTTCTTTTGAGCTCACTAGAAATTAGTTAAATCAGGTAGGTGCTTGCTCAGACTTTGCAGGGGTTACATTCTTGTCTCTGACTTGCTTTTATTTTGCTTTTTTGTTTTCTTTCTTTTGTTTTAGTTATTTTTTTAAATATTGTGCCAAAGTAAAAGACACACCAGCATACTGAATCATGGTCCTGGGGTGTTGTAGCTTTAAGGGATGCAGTCACCAGAGACAAGTATAAGATACCTGTTTGCTACTGCTCTTCTATTCTTTAAGTATGGAATTATTATTTCTTATTTAATTTGAGTTGTTAATGTTACCTTACTTAGGCAACATTATGAAAAAAAATAGTTATTTGAAATTTCCCTTTAAAATACTTATTGTTCTATTATTCTTTTGTTTAAATTCATACATCAGTACATCAGCGAAAAAATGCAGCAACAGAGGATGCTTATGCAGCGAGCGTAAATGTCATCTGTTGTGCGCCCATGTCATCTCTCACTCTCGCCGAGAATGCATCTCTTGCGTTACGCTTGTGTGTTTTCAGTGCTTTTTTGCATTATTTTTGTTGTGTTTGATTATATATATATAACCCCTATCTATTAAACATTGCATCCAAGAAGAGTGTGGAAGCAATGAAGCCTAAGAGTAAGGTTGTAGTATTGATGAATGAGGTGATAAAGGAAGTTATTGCAAAGCAGGTTTATGGAAGGTGACGCCCCTTCCAAACAGTAACCTTTCTTTTCTCCTCCACCAGCCACACAGGATATACCACTCTTCACTGAGGTACAGTAAATGCAATTTTCATTTTATTATACAGTATTTTACATATTTAATTTATTGTTCTCATGTTTTGATTTAATATTTGGGGGGATTTAATTGTGTTATTTTTACCTTAAATTATGTGTATTTGCTGTTCAAGTTTATCAAAATGGTTATTATTTACCATCTGGTAATGGATTAATTCACTTTCCATTACTTCTAATGTGGAAGATTGATTCGAACTTCATACAATTCAGAGTTCAAATGGTCTCCTGAAATGAATTAAGTTCGAAGTATGAGGCACAACTGTATATATATTATTGTCTGAGCTCGAACAAGAATGACTAAAAACAAAGAGAATTAAACAGAAAGAAAAACTTTTGACTTGGCAGTCCCCATCCAGTCAGATATTATGAAGACATGTTGCTGTTGGTATAAAGGACCTCCATAGCATTTCTTGACACACTTCTGCTAAATAATTTGTTAGCTGAAAGTCCTCTGTGTTAATGTGTCAGAGAGAGGATGTGCAGCATTGTTCATAATGGCCTTCATTTTTTGTTTTAATTTTCTCTTTTTCTGCTACTTCCTGGGAACCTAGAGTGTGTCCATACTTAAGCATGCCATTTTAATTAGTGTGATGATTTGGTGGGCCTTTGTTGAAATGATGCTACCAGCCAAGCCCACCAAAGTGTAAAAATTCTCATTTAACATCACAGAGTTGTTAAAGGATTGCATTCTCCTAAGAAGAAAGTGTCTGCTCTGCCCTTTCTTATATACTGTAGTTCCTCTGTGTTCCGAGACCAGTCCAGCTGGTCACTGATGCAGACCCCCAAGAACTTATAGGAGTGAGCCACCTCTACATCCACTTCCTGAATAGTGACTGGATGTAGATGCTCTTTGGTTTGGTGAATGTCAATACGAAGTTCCTTGGTTTTGCTGATGTTAAGATGCAGACAATTCTCTTTGCACCATGAAACAAAGTTCTCCACTTGACTCTCATCCCTCTTATCATTAAACCTCATAAATGCAGAATCATGTGAGAATTTCTGCAAGTGACATATATTTACTGTATATTCTAGATTGTATCTACTGTATTTGTTTTAATAAATTAAACTGAAAATTATTAATTCCATTTTGGGTTTGGTAAGGTTAGGGTTTTGCCTTCCCTTTTGTCGCCAGAAATCACAACTGCATCGTTGTGTGCATTCTTGTGCTTCCAGGAGCTTCTAGGGATTTTATCTCACAGGTAGTACTTGCTTTGTCAGTGGCCCACCAGTAAAATATAGGCATCCCACACTGCCTAGAAAGATGTAACATAAGTTATTTGTCAGTTTTTTAATTTGTGAACTTCATTTTTAGATCCTAGCTTTCATTTTGTTCTAGTCTTATTACTTTTAATGATGTTTTTCCTTGTATTTGATTACTTTATTTTTACTTATTATGATGATGAAGATACCATCATGTTGTGATTTTATGTTTTGTTTCATTTTTTAGTGATGTTTCTGCCATTTCACTGGTTTCAGTGCAGTGTGGCCATATCGTCTGTAACTAGATAGATAGATAGATAGATAGATAGATAGATAGATAGATAGATAGATAGATAGATAGATAGATAGATAGATAGATACTTTACTAATCCCAAGGGGAAATTCACATACTCCATACTGATAAAGAAAATATTAAATTAAAGAGTGATAACAATGCAGGTATACAGACAGACAATATCTTTGTATAATGTTAACATTTACCCCACTATCACCAAACCCCCCACCCCCCTCCGGGTAGAATTGAAGAGTCGCATAGTGTGGGGGAGGAATGATCTCCTCAGTCTGTCAGTGGAGCAGGACAGTGACAGCAGTCTGTAGCTGAAGCTGCTCCTCTGTCTCCTACTGTTCAGTGATGCAGTGGATTCTTCATAATTGACAGGAGCCTGCTGAGCACCCGCTGCTCCGCCACAGATGTCAAATTGTCTAGCTCCATGCCTACAATAGAGCCTGTCTTCCTCACCAGTTTGTCCAGGCCTGAGGCGTCTCTCTTCTTTATGCTGCCGCCTCACGCCTGGACTATTACAACTATGTGATTGCTAGCATAGTAATAATAATAATAAATAATAATTCATTACATTTATATAGCACTTTTCTCAGTACTCAAAGCGCTATCCACACAGGGAGGAACCAGGAAGTGAACCCACAATCCTCCACAGTCTCCTTACTGCAAAGCAGCAGCCCTACCACTACCTGTGAGGACAACATACAAAATCATTGCAAAATTACTGAAGATAGCTGCAGTCTTGTTTCAGGATCCTCATTTTGGATCCCAAAACTAAAAATACTAATTTCAGTGGTGGTAGTTAGGTGTTGGCAAAATAAACCAATAGTAGGTTCTTTTGATTTTGAAGCTCTTTTTTACTCTTTTTTTTACATTTTAGTTTCATGTTTTGGTTTTAGCAGAAGATTTCATTTTGATCTCCCGGCTCCTGACCATGCTTGTTTTTCTGAACATGATTTGAAGCTGCCAAATAGAGCATTTCTCAGAATCTTGTTACACAATAGTTGGTTCAGCCACTATTCTAAAGGATGATGAAAAATTATGAGAGCTTGTTTCTCAAAATCATGACAGTCACTGGAAATATAATGAACAGTTTTAAATATCCGAGCAAATGTTATTAAAGGAATACTCCACCAAAATTGTTATTTTTATATGTTAATTAGCCACTGCAATTTATAGTGATGGATGAGAAAAAATTAAATCTCATGTTTTCACAGAGATAACAAAGTTTCTGACAGAATGGAGTGTCATGGTGACCAACACTGGACAACAGGAAACAATATCAAAATGTTAATGAAAAAAATCACTTGTTACACACATTGCGTTATCCAGTTGTATACTCAAAATGTCCCAAACACATGTACTTTTACTAAAATACTGTTAAATAAACAACTTCCAGAAAATGCTCTCATGAACTAAAATGAGCACGTGTTTTAAATAAAGATCAACTTCCCAACTCATTCATCTGTCACAAGCCCAATAACAGCTAGTGTCAGTCCATGAAAAACACTGAAGCCCTAAACATTAATGGTGTCTGCTTTGTTGTTTTTATAGATCAATGAACCGAGAAGTAGACTAGCATTTTCATTTTTTTTTAACCTCTGATCTTTTCAAAACTTCCAATCTTTTGGTCAACATAGCAGTATCTTAAAGATTACTGATAGTCCTACCAACAATTTTGACTCCAGCTGCTTCTTCCATCCAGCACAGCCTTCCTCACAATATGTTCAACAAACAATGTGAATGCCTAAAGTTTGTGACTTTTTAAATTTGAAGTATTCTGTTTCTCAAACTGGTATTGACTAACGCCCTTTGGTTTGATTAGGCCTAGTTTTCAAATTCATAATGTACACCAAATAAAATGCCCAGTTGCCTAGAACACCTTAAACAGAAAGTGATATTAATGAGATTCCTGTCTCTCTTTGCATGGATGGTTGGAAGAACAACACTGCTCCATCAAACTGTAATGTCTGCAAGCCAACTGGGTTTAAGAGTAATCCTGGAGTAAAGACAAAAGCCAAAAAAGGGATCAATAACCAGAGATCAAAAAGTCAAATATCTAAACCAAAATGAGAGACAAAAATCGCAGTCAAAAAACAAGCAGATAAAAAGTTGTTAACAAAGATTATTTGGCAAAAAGAGTTTGAAAGCAACTATTTGAAAAGAGTTTTTTTTTTTAAATATTTTTATTTTATTAATTTTCATTGTAATCATTCCATACAAACAGATCAATTTATAACCCAACAAATTTGAAGACAAATCAAACCCCACCCCTGAGAAGGACAGCTTAGCTAAAGGAAAATTGCTTTAAGCTTTTTAATAAGGCAACATTAGACAAAAGAAGGGGAGAAGTAAATATCTGTGTAAATAAGAGATGGAGAAGGGAGTTAAATGCAATAATAGTTAATTCTCTTATTCTAAAATAATATTGATTAAATCCTGCCATGTTTTGAAAAAATTTTGTACAGATCCTCTAACTGAAAATTTGATTTTTTCCAATTTCAAATAATATAAAACATCGGTTTCCCACTGACTTATAAGAGGAGAATTAGGATTCTTCCAATTTAACAGAATAAGTCTGCGTGCCAAGAGTGTAGTGAATGCAATCACCGTTTGCTTGTCCTTCTCCAATTCAAGTCCATCTGGAAGGACACCAAACACAGCTGTTAGCGGGTTAGGAGGGATTGTGATACTAAGGCTGTCAGAGAGGCACTTAAAAATTTTTGTCCAAAATGATGTTAGTTTGGTGCAGGCCCAGAACATGTGACCCAGTGAGGCAGGAGCTTGGTTGCAGCGCTCGCAGGTTGGATCCTGGCCTGGAAACATTTTGGACAGTTTTAAGCGAGACAGATGAGCTCGATATATAATTTTTAGTTGAATAATTCTATGCTTTGCGCATATAGAACTCGAGTGAATTCTCTGCTTTGCTACCTTCCACTCCTTTTCTGATATATTGATTAAGAGATCTTCTTCCCAATGTCCTCTTGGATCTTTGAAAGGTAGGGACTCTAATAAGATTTTATATATTGCGGAAATAGTGTTTGTTTCCTCGGAATTGAGCAGTATTTTTTCCAGCATTGTGGAGGGTGCAAGGTGGGGGAAATCGGGCAATTTCTGTTTAACAAAATTTCTAATTTGAAGATAGTAAAAGAAATGTGTAGCTGGGAGGTTAAATTTTGAACGTAATTGTTCAAAAGATGTAAATGTGTTGTCTATATAAAGATCTCTGAGCATTTTAATCCCAAAACTTTTCCAGGTATTAAAAACTGGATATACTTGCGAAGGTTGAAAGAGGTGGTTCCCTTGCAGAGGTGCCACTGATAAAAGATTTTCCATCTTAAAATGCTTCCTAATTTGGTTCCATATTCTGAGTGAGTAAAGCACAATTGGGTTATTAGTATATTTGCGATAACTTTCATTTATTGGAGAGCAGAGCAGGGAATATAAAGAAGTACTACAGGATTTTACTTCTATTGCGGACCAAGCCTGTGTATGTTCATTTATTTGTGTCCAGGTTTTTATGGCTTGTATGTTTGCTGCCCAGTAATAAAACTGAAAATTAGGTAAAGCCATGCCACCTTCTGCCTGAGGTCTTTGTAGGGTCGCTCTTCGGATACGTGGGTGTTTTGAGTTCCAAATGAATGAGGTTATTATTGAATCTAACTGTTTAAAAAACGATTTATTGATATATATTGAAATGTTTTGAAATAAAAAGAGAAGTTTAGGAAGGATATTCATCTTAACAATGTTAATTCTTCCGGCTAGAGTGAGATGAAGAGTTGACCATCTATGCAAGTCTTGCTTAATTTTTTCCATACAGACGCCAAAATTTTGTTGATAAAGAGTTTTATGTTTACTTGTGATATTTACCCCTAGGTATTTAAACTGATCTGCTATGGTAAAAGGTAGGGTGTCTAATCTAATATTATATGCTTGTGAATTCACTGGAAAGAGTATACTTTTATTCAGATTAATTCTAAGACCAGATATCTTTTGAAATTCTGTTAGTGCTGTTAAAACAGCAGGGACAGTGTTTTCTGGGTCCGATATATATAAGACCATATCATCTGCATATAGAGAAATTTTCTGTTCCAGTCCTTCTCTGACAATCCCCTTTATCTGATAAGAATTTCGGCAGTGAACCGCCAATGGTTCAATAGCGGTTGCAAACAACAGTGGCGACAAGGGACATCCTTGTCTGGTACCACGTTCTAGTTTAAAGTAGTCTGAGCAAATGTTATTAATACAAACTGAAGCTTCTGGACTGGTATACAGTAGTTTGATCCAAGCACAAATATTCGGGCCAAACCCAAATTTCTCCAATGCAGTGAAAAGGTAATTCCATTCGATCATGTCAAATGCCTTTTCTGCGTCTAATGATAGTAATATCTCTGGGGTGTTTGATTTTGCTGGTGAATATATAACATTAAACAAGCGTCGGAATTTTGAAGATACATGTCGGCCTTTAATAAATCCAGTTTGATCTTGTGATATTACCGAGGGCAGCACTTTCTCCATCCTTCTAGCTAGGATTTTTGAGAGTATCTTAACATCATTATTCAGGAGTGAAATTGGTCTATATGATGCACATTGTAACAAGTCCTTATTTTGTTTAGGAAAGACGGTGATTAATGCTTGTCGAAATGTTTGAGGTAGTATTTGGTGGTCTTTAGCTTCTGTAAATGTTGCCAATAAGAGTGGAGCTAGCTGAGTGGAGAATTTCTTATAAAACTCTACGGGGTAACCATCAGGGCCTGATGATTTCCCGCTTTGTAGTGACTTTATAGCGTCTAGTAATTCTGTTAGCGTTAGAGGTTTATCCAGTTCCTCAGCACTTAAAGCATCTATTTGTGGTATTTGTGAATTATCCAGAAATGCATTAGATTGCGTGTTGTCTTCTTTGGGCTCAGTGGAATATAAAGACTTATAGTAATCTCTAAATGTGTGCATTATTTTATTATGGTCGATGATTTCTTCTCCATTCTTGTTGGTGATTACTGGTATTGCATTGTGAACTTCTTGTTTATGAATTTGTTGAGCTAAAAGCTTATTAGCTTTTTCTCCGTGTTCATAGTAATGCTGTCTAGACTTATAAATAAGTTGTTCAGTTTCTTTAGTTGTTAAGATGTTAAGTTCTGTATGCAGGGCCTGCCTTTTCCTGTGAAGAGCTTCACTTGGACGCCTGGCTTGTTCTTCATCTATTCTAGTAATTTCATTTCTTAGCTCTGACACTTTCTTGGTTTCTAATTTATTTCTATGGGAAAGATATGAAATAATCTGGCCTCTTAAGAAGGCCTTTAGAGTTTCCCAGAGTGTTCCTGCAGAAACCTCTGTGGAGGTGTTTGTCTCTAGGAAGAAGCTGATTTGTTTGGATATAAATTCTGTGCAGTTCTCGTCTGCCAATAAAAGAGGGTTAAGACACCATCTGCGAGGTGAGTGTGAGGGGCTTAATGATTTTAGCTCCAAGACTAGAGGGGCATGGTCAGAGATAACAATTGTGTCATATTTGCATGATTTAATTGTAGGCAGGAAATTATTATCTATAAAAAAATAATCAATTCTTGAGTAGCTATAATGCACTGGTGAGTAGAACGAATATGTTCTTGAGTTTGGGTTAAGAAACCTCCAGGGGTCTGATAAGTTGTGATCATTTAAAAACTGTGTAATTATCTTTGCAGTATTAGATGTCGTCCCCCCGTCACAGGAGTCCTATCTAAGAGTGGATTTAAAACACAATTAAAGTCCCCAGCCATTATAATTTTATGAGTGTGCACATCGGGAATGGATGCAAATAGATTTTGCATGAATTCCTTATCATCAACATTGGGTGCATAAACATTTATCAAAATCATTTTACTGTTATATAAGTTGCCCATGACCATCACATATCTCCCTTCAGGGTCCGACACTACCTCTGATGCTACAAATGGAACTGTTCTATGTATGAGAATTCCCACCCCTCTAGTTTTCTTTATAAAGCTAGAATGGAACATTTGGCCATTCCAGTCTTTTTGTAATCTGAACTGATCCTTGGTTAGTAAGTGGGTCTCCTGTAGAAATACTATTTTAGCGTTTAAGCCTGTTAGGTGAGAGCATACTTTCTTTCTCTTTAATTCGTGATTCAGGCCTTTAACATTCCAGCTCACAAAGTTAACTGTCCCATCATGGAGACATTGATTCTGAGTTTTTAATGTCATTTATAGTTTTAATTGGTAATATGGCAGTTTTAATCTTAGTTTCAAGATTCCCCATGAGTTATTGCATTTTAGCCTATTGTTGCATTGATATTTATAATTATAAGAATTACAAGAATAGATTAGATATAACCTGCTCTCCTTCTCTCCCCCCTTTATCCCCCCCCCCCCCCCATTTTTCCTCCCCACATGAGGCTAGATCCCACTTCGCGATGTTCCAGTCCTCTGACATACGAAGAGACAGAGCACGTCCAAAACAAAACAAACCCCACCCTGCAGCGGCGTTACAGAATTAAAACAGAGACATCTTTTGCAGTTAAATTCTTAATACTATCTGCCGAAAATGTTCTCATTATCAATACTTAAGCTTGAAATAATCTTCAGCGCTTTTAAGTTAAGATATTAAGAAAACAACCCTGGGAATGATTTTAAAAACTAGTCTAGGATAAACCTGGTAATTCCTACTGTAATAGTATAATGGTAATTGTATAAATAGTAGAACAAGCAATAAACCAAGGGTATGAAGTTAAACAGTCTACTTTAAGGTATAGTAAAATAAAAAAAAAATAAATAAATAAAACGAATCCTACTTTAATCACTTCCACATTTTCACACTCACGTCTATAACTGTATAACTCTGATTAAAACATAAACATATAACATATAAAGTCCAGATAAAAAAAAAGAAAATAAGAGATGTATAATTATAATACCAGTCTTTTTAAACATGGATCCAGAGATCAGATCATAGGTCCTTCCCGTGCCTTGATAGAATACGGCTCTTTATTAACTTTCAAAAAAGTGTCGGAAACAGCTTCTTTAGTTCTTTTTCAGCTTCTTCTTTGCTGAAGAAAATATAATGTCGATCTTGAACTTCCACTTTCAGTTTGGCAGGATACAAGAGGCTGTATTTGATATCGGCTTTCCGTAGCATCCTTTTAATGTCGATGTAGGATCTGCGTTTTGCAGCTGTTGGAGGTGAGAAGTCGGGAAAAATACGAATAAGATTATTTTCGAATATAATCTCTTGCTTGTGTCTGAGAAGTGCCATCACATCAAGCTTACATCTTAGTCACTCGAAGCGGACAATAAAAGACCTAGGTTTAAAGGCGCTTGGTATCTTTGTGCGATAAGCCGTGGCTATCTCAATGTCGAGTTTAAAGTCATCTCCAATTATTTTAGACAGTAATTCTACTGCAAATTTCACTGGGCTTGAGCTTTCTCGTTTCTCAGGTATACCCTCAATTCTTATATTATTTCTTCTGCACCCATCCTCCAGGGCTGCAAGTCTGTCTCCAAGTTTTTTGCATTCCGAGTTCGCAGCTGTGGCTTTTTCATCGGCGTTAGATGCCAGTTGTTCCGCTGTTTCCACTCGAGCCGTGAGTCCCTGCTTAACGTCTTCCAGCTGATCTGAAACGTCATTAATATGATCATCAAGCCTTTTCAGTTTGGAATTAGTTTCTTCAATGTGTTCCACTAATTTCTCCAACATAGCTTTAAAGTTCACGTCAAAACGTTTAAATAAACGCGTTTCCTTATCTTTGTTATCCTTCTTGAGATCAATGGCCACCTTCTTAAGATCATTTGTGTTATCTTTCCTAAGCTCCTTCATGGCCGTAACCATGGCAGTGGACTGTGTAGTGATCGTCTCTTTCTGTGTAGCGATCATCTCTTTCAGTTCGGACAGTTCGCTTCGGCTTTCGTGCTCCGCAAGTGAAAATGCAGCTCCTGTTACAGGCTCGCGATGAGTAGATGAGAGCACGTCCTGCAGAGCCCTTTCTAGTCTCGAATGATCCTCAGAAATCGGCGATCCATCGCGACCTATATCACTTGCGCCTTCGCTCCCATTTTCACTCTCGACTGGAGACGATACAATGGAGCGGGGTCCCAGGAATTCTGCGCACTCGTCTGCCTGTTCCAGGTCAGTCTCCGTGAGGTCATACCTTACACTTGCACTCAGGCCGGAAGTCTGTCCGGACTTTGATGCAGCTTTAAGTTTCTTTTCTGGTTCTTTCTGACTTTTCTTCTTGTTACTCATGCTTGTATATTGTAGTGGAAGTTCCTTGGTCGGGTTAAATACAAGATACCTCTAAATAATATGAAATACGTGGCAAAATAATGCCGCTGCTAGCGAAGCTCTGCTTCAGACGTCCATCTCCTATAAACGGACGAAACCAGACTAGCATTTTCATTTTTTTTTAACCTCTGATCTTTTCAAAACTTCCAATCTTTTGGTCAACATAGCAGTATCTTAAAGATTACTGATAGTCCTACCAACAATTTTGACTCCAGCTGCTTCTTCCCTCCAGCACAGCCTTCCTCACAATATGTTCAACAAACAATGTGAATGCCTAAAGTTTGTGACTTTTTAAATTTGAAGTATTCTGTTTCTCAAACTGGTATTGACTAACGCCCTTTGGTTTGATTAGGCCTAGTTTTCAAATTCATAATGTACACCAAATAAAATGCCCAGTTGCCTAGAACACCTTAAACAGAAAGTGATATTAATGAGATTCCTGTCTCTCTTTGCATGGATGGTTGGAAGAACAACACTGCTCCATCAAACTGTAATGTCTGCAAGCCAACTGGGTTTAAGAGTAATCCTGGAGTAAAAACAAAAGCCAAAAAAGGGATCAATAACCAGAGATCAAAAAGTCAAATATCTAAACCAAAATGAGAGACAAAAATCGCAGTCAAAAAACAAGCAGATAAAAAGTTGTTAACAAAGATTATTTGGCAAAAAGAGTTTGAAAGCAACTATTTGAAAAGAGTTTTGAATGCACATCTCAGATGAGGTAGCAATTTCCTGGAGGACCTCTTCATGCCTAATGTTGTATCACAACCACAGGGGACATGAACTTAATAACAAGCCCTAACAATGGGAGCTCTAAAATAGTGAGGAGTGTGAAAACGAAAAGGTGGATGAAACAGTCCAAAAACTTAGTAACTTTCAAAAAAAGCAGGATTGCCAAAACTGGATGTCAGTATTAGACACAGTGACAAGAAGTAAATAAACAATCATCATATTATCAAAATTAACACAGAAAAACACATAAAAATCAGAAAAAGGAATCCAATTTTGTCACAGACAAGGTGGAAGCCATTTTCTAGAACTTGGATTTCTAGCATCTGAAGTTGTGATGTTTACTTTTTTTCAGAATGTTACACATTCTTCTCTCTTTTAATCTTTTATTATGGTTTCAAATATACTTTTACTTTCTCTGTATATTTTCATTTAATGCTTATTACCTTTATTTATCATTATGCTTTTACTGTGGTGCAATTTTTGGTAATGGCTGTTATGACATGACTTGTTGTTGTTAGAAGAACAGCGATTTATAAACCGTCTTATTCAAGTCTGTAGATCCTTCCTCAAAAACCCTTTTTGCATGTACTTTTGTTTGACTTTTTTTGGGTTATGAATTCCCTTATTACTGTTTATGAGTATGAATTTTGAATCTTGTTTTGGCTTAAAGGTACATTTCATAGTCATTTTGGTCCTTTGCCTTTTGATTATGTTTCAGTGCCTGGTTTATTCTGTCCTTTTGACTGCCAGCGTCACTCTCTAGCAGAATAAAAGTTTGTTATTGTGGCAGATTGTCCTCATAACTTTGGTCAGTGACTGAACGGCAGGTCCTCTGCAAGTTATTGGTGATTGAAAAAACAGTAATGAATCATGCAAAATTGCTTCCACCATACATTAAAAATCTAATTTGTGTGGCATTTCACTTTGTATCCTTTCAAGTCTGCATAATTGGATTAATCCATTTTGGATAATTGCATCTGAAACCAGAAAACTCAGTGCAGAAGAAACAGTTTGGCCGAGTGAATGGAAGACTTCAGAGTCATTTATGAAAATCAATGTAAATCAATATCTGTCATAACTTAGCTCTATTGAAACAACTATGGATTAAGACACAGTTCTTATTTTCTTGTTATGGGGGGCTGAGGTAAGGGGACCAGAGTCATGACATTTATATATTCACTTTAAGTTACAAAAAAAGAAAAATTGCCTTATGGCTCTGGTTTTTTATGATTGTTTTTACAGAGCCATAGTTGTTATGCTTATAAACTATTCATTTTCTACAAGCCTAATAGGCAGCAAATCAAGTCCCTTTTATTTCTTTTTTTAATGATGCTGTAACTGCGCTTCACTGAGAGTTAACGCACACTGAATGTAAAGTGGCTTGCGGTTCTCTGGCCATCATTGGTATTGACACCTTCTGATTGCTGCTGTAATGCATGCATGAGTAAAGACAGCTTGGCTATTTGCTGCAGATAAGCAGTCTATACTTATTGGATACATTTTTGTCTTTTAGTGTTTTCCACAAAAAGCATTGCTAGTATGCATTAGATACATCTGAATATCAGGGGTGTCAAAATATGACTGAGAAAGTTTCAGAAGGACTTATGTTGCTTTGTCAGTTTATTCATATTTTTTATGGCTTTCTTCTGTTCTAATCTGTTTATTATGTACAGAATTTCCCAATCATCAACACAGTGACCTAATCATCAACATTGTTCCATCAAGCATCTTGCAGTTAGAAGTCATTTCGTTTTGCCCCGTTGGTAGTTTTATTTTTGACAACAAAGACATGGTGAATGTTGTTCCCATCTCGCTTGTCTACTGTTCTGAAGTTCACAATTCTTTTAAACATCTGGAGAATGGGCAAAGGGCGGCACGGTGGCACAGTGGTAACCCTGCTGCCTTGCAGTAAGGAGACCTGGGTTTGCTTCCCGGGTTCTCCCTGTGTGGAGTTTGCATGTTCTCCCCATGTCTGTGTGGGTTTCCTCCGGGTGCTACAGTTTCCTCCCACAGTCCAAAGACATGCAAGTTAGGTGCATTGACGATCCTAAATTGTCCCTAGTGTGTGTTTGGTGTGTGTGTGTGTGTGTGCCCTGTGGTTGGCTCCAGCAAAGTTATGTTAGGACCCTATGTTAGGATATAGTGGGTTGGATAATGGATGGATGGATGGATGGGAATGGGGAAAGTACTGCCTGTAACACTATTTGCCTGGCGTCTTGAAGAGAAAGTAGCTAGGGTCATGCTTATGTTTTCTGATAATTAATAGTATGTACTATATACATCAAGGTCTCTGATGAACTCTTATTTCTACCAGTGTTTGTTTCTTCTTTACTGCCAAGGTAAGTTCTGGCTCCCCACATCCCTGTAGTGGACACAGCAGAATGAAAAAGGGGGGAATTAATGGCTAAAATGTAGGTCTGAAATGTCAAGAGCAAAAGAGAGAATGAAAGGAGTTCAAAACCAAATATCTGTCAACAGTAGACCTCATCTTATGTGAAGGAAATGTTCCAAAGCATTGCATACAGAAGGACATGCATATGGTGACATTCCCCTACACTGACTCTAATACAGTCATATGAAAAAGTTTGGCAACCCCTCTTAATTCTTTGGATTTTTGTTTATCATTGGCTGAGCTTTCAAAGTAGCAACTTTCTTTTAATATATGACATGCCTTATGGAAACAGTAGTATTTCAGCTGTGACATTAGGTTTATTGGATAAACAGAAAATTTGCGATATGCATATTAACAAAGTTAGACAGGTGCATAAATTTGGGCACCCCAACAGAGATATTACATCAATACTTCTGGATGTTAGCAGCAAAAACAGGTCACTAATTAAGAAAAGAGTTAGAATGAAAACCTGCAGCCACTGGGCCCTCCACGACTGGAGTTTGAGATCACTGGTTTAGTCTTTACCAGGGGTGACCAATTCCAATCCTGGAGAGCCACAGTGGCTATAGGTTTTCATTTCATTTTCTAAATTAGGGACTAGTTTTTGCTACTAATTAACTTTATTTAATTTATTTGCAATTTAAGACTCAGACCCTTTAAGTCCTGGAGGGCTGCAGTGGCTGCAGGTTTTTGTTCATACCTAATTGCTTCATGAGAAATTATTAATTGCTGATGAAGCACTTATTGCTCAAGTGACATTTTTCTGGTTCATTTTAGTTGTCTCGCTTGTTAGGATTTTGAACCCTTAATTGCTTATTTTAGTCTTAAACAGCTGTATTAATTGTTTTTACTGCTCCTTATTAGCAATAAGATGCAAATGACAAAGAAACCAGCAGTTCTCCATCTCACTTGACTCCATGTCCACCCGTGTGTATTCATCATTCACTATTTGGTTTACTTAAGTACTCAGAAGGAAACTGAAGAGAAAGAGAAGAACTGAAAATTACTCATCTGTTTTATGCTTCAAATCACTTGGATGACGCGTGTATCATTAGAAAGGATAAAAAAATCTGTGATTTAAGAATGAACTGACATGGTACAGTTAAAACACAAGATCTGCTATTGGTGAGTGTTTTATCTTGGTAGAGTAATATATATTGCTCTACTTTCCCCTATTGTATTATTAATAAGTAGCCTTTGTCAGAATGCCTCAAATCCCACAGACTTACCACTGTTTATAAGGTATTATAGTATATAACTTATCCCCACCTTCCCTTCTATATCTATAGGCAATTAGGTGTAGTAAAAAGACAAGCAGGAGTTAAGTTACACATAAAATAATGTATTATTGATAATATTCATAAATAATAACCATATGCAAAGTACATTTGAATATTGGCAACCATACAACCTGATTAAATGGTGATGTGTAATTCAGGCGGCACACAGACTTGTTAGTTATTTAAAATGTCTCTAGTTAAGGCATCATTGGTGCTCAGCTTTCTTCAGAACAGGCCGCAAGCCTGTTCAATATGGCTGTCGAGCTGTGCTCTTCATTGTGTTGTCTTCATCATCAGAGGTTAGTAAGAGAGATAGAGTGTTGGTGAACAAGCAGATTTATAGATTCTCTGTCCAACCCCTAAAGCCAATAGGACATCATGGTACTTAAAAGCTTCTGATCCAAGCCAATTCCAAACAGCCATACTTCAGACTAATGGGGGAATAGAACATCTTAAAACCTTAAACCCCTTGACCATATGTTAGGTAGACTGGCTTCCTTGCGGGGGTTGAAAGACTTTAGCAGAGAAATACTCACCAAACTGGTTTAAGGCACTCCCCCGCCCAACCCAAACTCTGTCGTAAATTTAAAAGAGACCCATTCCTAAAGGGGGGGGGGGGGGTAAACATAAATGCTTCTCACTAATGTAACACTAAATTAAATTTCTTTGCCTAAATTACAAATAAAGACATACAAAATATTTATCAGGTTATATGCAAAATCTTACATCACAACAGTGAGGATTGGCTTCTAAGAAACTGGGTTGAAACAAAAACCTGTTGGCCATCCCTGGCCTATACCCATTAATATGCACAGTACTGTATATATCTTGGTATTGGGCATCAATTGTTTAAATGCAACACACCTGTGTACAGTAATGCTATTTTGTGGACAACTTGAGTTCCATGCATTAAATTACAGCTGAGGAAGACACAAGGGTAGTAGAGGTTGAATTAGAACAAAGCATTGTTTTACAAATATTACACCCAGCCAGTTGATGGCAACACCTGAGAGTAACACAAAGAAATTATACATGCTGCATGATGAGAGACTGACTAGAACATAACAGTTGTGCAACTCGCTCTTCCTATGACACCTTGCACGACAGTGTGAAAGAGAGTGAGACTGAGAGTCAAACAGGCGCATGGGCACAACTCCCTCCTTTTAGCTCAGCTACAAACCAGTCAGTGAGAATGCATGAGACACGAAGAGTAGTGTGCCTTGTTTGTGTTTTTCCAATTCTTGGTGAGACTGAATAAACATTATGGAGTGCATGTCTCTTGCTCTTTTATACGGCCATGCACAATGCAGAGTGTAACAGGGACACATCTAGTCATTTTCATGTCACAGCATTTTCTCACACTGGCATCAGTGAGAGGAAGCAAGATCAACCTGAACGTGTTACAGTACAAGAGGTACAAGGTCCCTCTCGCATGATATGACAAAAAAGTTTATCACCCGGTGAGACAATGATTTAAAATTTACCACCTTCTTTAAAATCCACATTTACAAAAAGGCAAGTATCCATGTGTGTATCTGTTTGTTTGTGTGGTTGCTTTGTTACATTGCCATTTTGTATTGAATTTGTAAAAGCAGTCTTAATACTTGTACTGTGCCATTTGTTGGAATGAAAAATACAATGATTTTTATTACTTTATGTATTACAAAAGACACTCCAATACAAGGTGTCCTGCAAACATTAACATTGAATGATATGAAAACCTTATGATCTGAAACTGTTCAGAAATGCACCAGAATTTGATCATTAAATTATTATATTACTAGACAAAGCCCGTTTCGACAACGTAAGATGAAACGGGCACGAGTTTGTGTCAGCAATGTATGAAGAACAAATGATAAGTAACGAAGAAGTTGTTTTGTAATGATTGTAGTCCGCTTTACTCATTACTGTACAGGCTTGTACTGTTAGTTGATGAATTTTCCAGGCCTATAGTATAATATTGAATGATGAATGTTCTAGTACAATATGGAATAGTAATAAGTATAAGCACCACAAACCTGATATAGGTGTATTGAATGAATGCGTAATTGAATCAGAATGTGTAATTAGGCCTCAAGCTGTAGTCGAAATCACCTTTCAGGCCTCTAGAGCTTTAAATGAAGTCGCCTTTCTCTTTGAATTTTTGCGGCCGTAAATCCGCTGCCTGCCATGATGTTGGGGTTGGATGTCGGTCTCGTAAGGTTTTTCGGGCAGCTGCACATTCGCCGACTGCGCATTCGGCTTCGGATGGACGTGAGTGAGTGAGTGAGTGAGTGAGTGAGTGAGTGAGTGAGGAGGCAGGTGAATTATGTATTAAGATTAACAAAGTAAAAATATGCTGCAAACAGGATTTTTTTGACATCTGCACACGATCTACCAGTGCCTAGAAAAATTACAATAGGTAAATAATTTGAGAATGAAAGAAGTTGATCAGACAATAAAAACACTGAATGTTTGAATATTCTTATTAATAGTAAACAGAAATTCAAATATAATGTAGGTTAAAAGATGTAAGTGCTACTTATTTTACATGCATTTTTATATTTTAATATTATTCATATTTTGGCTTTCTTGGTGGACAGTGCATCTGCAAAACATTAAGGACTTAAATAAAACTTGAATTCACAGCCCTTCGTAAAAGCAGGCTTTTCTGAGCATGGAAAATAACTTAAAGAGAAAAGTGGAACTGGGACAGGTCACTCACCTGTAACGCACATATGAAACCCCAGACAATAATCATGTGACTTCTTGGTCATTGAATTTAGAAAATGTAAAGTCACTGCCCCTCTCTATTTTATATGAATGGAAGCACTGAAATTGGCTCTTTTTTCACAAATGAAGTAGTTGAATGTACTGTACATCATGTGGAGAATTCTGTGAAATTAATTTCTGCATTCGTTTCTAGTAGGATTGATTACTGCAAAGCTGTTTTCACTGGCTGTTCAAACCCTTCTACATGGCTAGCTTTCAGTTAATTCAAAATGCTGCTGCAAGAATTATTATGGGAAATAAAAAGTACAACCACATAACCCCTGTTCTTACGTCTTTGCACTGGCTTCCAGTTAAGTTTACACATAAACCCTTAAATGGCCAAGGTCTTGCTTACTTAAATATCTGAAAATATCATTTCTAACAAACCAGATGTCAAGATTGCAGGCTACTAAATTTTCTCTTTTTTGCTAGTCGCTAGATTCTACTGTCTTCACACAGTTCCATCTAGTAATACATCATGCCGACGGCAGCAACAGTTATTACAGAAAGCCATCAGGCTTTGATGATGAGTCCATTATTGGCTAAGATACAACAACTCCATCCATCCATTATCCAACCCGCTATATCCTATTACAGGGTCATGGGGGTCTGCCGGAGCCAATCCCAGCCAACACAGGACGCAAGGCAAGAAATAAACCCCGGGCAGGGTGCCAGTCCACCGCAGGGCACACACGCAAACACCTACACACCAAGCACACACTAGTGACAATTTAGAATTGCCAATGCACCTAACCTGCATGTCTTTGGACTGTGGGAGGAAACCGGAGCACCCGGAGGAAACCCACGCAGACACGGGGAGAACATGCAAACTCGGGAAGCAAACCCAGGTCTCCTAACTGTGAGGCAGCAGTGCTACCCACTGCGCCACCGTGCTGCCCACAACAACTCCAAGCTACACCAATTACCACTACAGTATAAAATGGGAGAAGTTTAACTGTAAAACGAAACAACTACTATAGTTACTAAAATTCAATATAAAGAAACCCAGCAAGTAATGCATCTTCAGCCTTTAATGCTGAGACCAAAAGAAGCACTATAAGACCTATAAATTAATAATGAGGGTAAAGCCATTATTGACATTCAATCCATGTTTCTATGTAGTGCATTTATAAACAGAAATACTTTAATAATCTTAAGCTGTCTTTCACACCCGTTCATCAATAAAGAACACCCAACCTGTGCCTTCCAATCACTGTAATTGTCCTTGTAAACTGAAAATCTGTAAAGGTTGAACATTTTCCCTGTGTGCCAGTGGGATTCTGTCTGGTTGTCTTCCTCATCACAAACATCTGCGTATCGGTCACATCTTGGTCAACCTAACAAACGATTGACTGGCATCCCACCCAGGGAACAGAATCTACTTTTTATGTAATCCTGTCAGGGTAGACCTTGTAATGGACTAAGAGGGTTTGGGAAATGAATGGATGACGAGAATCCGATTTGTAATTCATGACATCTAAAATCACCGAGTAGCAATTTTCACTGGAATGAGTTAAGAAAGAAGACAGTTAGAGCCATTTATTTAGCCCCGGAGTAAACTGAAAAAAAGATAATTACAGCAATGAAGCACTGCGCCCTGCGAAGACAGGCTCAATTATTATTGTGCTTTATAAAATGAAAGAGTCTGACTGATTGAAGTACAAAGTCCATTATGTGCATCTACATGGATCTGTGCAATTGGAGCACCCAGAGGTTAAGTGACTTGCTGAAGGTGACACAGTAGAACAGAGATGACTCACTAACGTCACGGTTTATACTTCATCCCTGTAGCGAATCTGTAGGTCAGACAGCCTACACTCGGCCATAAAGGTATACTGTACTGGCCATCAATTCATGTAACTTACCTGAAAGTACCTCATAATCCCAATGCTTACCTTAATGTACTTTTATGCAACGTGTTGTTATTGTTTTATGTACACTCTTTTATATTATCATTCATTCAGTCATTTGTAAGCTATAGGTATAGGGATCCAGAGCCAATCCTTTACATACACAAGTGCAAGGCAAGAACAAGCCCTAGACAGAACACCAATCCATTACATGGTCCATTCATTTACACCCACACCGGGGCAGTTTAGAGTCACCAATTCACCGGATATTTGGGGAGGAAACCAGAACACTTGGGAGAAAACACATAATCCCCTTGGTATTAATAAAGTATCTATCTATCTATCTATCTATCTATGGAAATGGATTGAACATACAAATTCCACATAGAAAGTAAACAGATTTGGATTCAAACTATGAGGCTAACTATGGTGATGTCTTTATTTACCCATATACATAGAGAATAATAAAACAAAAAGGCTTGAATTGTGGCACCCTGAAAAATATTGCCTTAGTTTTTATAACAATGTCTTTTGATATTGCCACAGTACTGTGCTATTGCTAAAGGTGAGTACATAACGCTAATTCAGCAACACAGCACTTGGGGTATTTAAATTCTATTATCAATTTAATCAAGCTAATTTAGAGTTTAATGGTATTTCATTATTTGTAATGTGTGTTTTTACCATATGTAATTACTTTTCATTTTAGGCACCATCTGTGCTCTCTGTCGTAAATGGTGACCTGCATCCTGAGGAGATGTGCCCGCTGGAAACAAACCAGTGGTGTATTGTATTGCAGTGCATAAGGTGACATGAATATTCTGCTTGAGTACAGAATCTTGTACAGTAGAATCCCAATTATCCATGCCCCGATTAACCAAAATTCCTCATTATCTAAGGTGAACTTTAAAGTGTAATCCACTACTTTTCTTATATTTCATAAAAGATTTGCAGTGAATACTGTACAGAGTGTGTAAATACTTTTTAAAATAAGTGTGAGTTTTTCTTTGTTTTAAATGATGACATTAAATTCACTGAGGTATGAAAACAGGCTTAAATTTATACTGTACTATATAAATTGGCAAAATCGTTTATATCTGTAATTTTTAATCCAAAGTGGCCACGGCCATCCATTTGGCTATGAAAGACAGCACATGGCAGCAGAGGGCATGATGCTGCCTTACAGCCCAACAGAGGAGCTAAATAAGAAAAGGCAGAGCAGACTCTTTTTCCTTAGGAGACTGCATTCTTTGATGGCTGGTGTGATTGTCTACACTGTGGTGTGCTGGTAACATCACTTCAAGAGAGGCCTACAAAATCAAGAAGCTAATTATAAGGGCAGACTTAGTTATGGGGCACACTCTGGACCCCCGGAGGTAGAAGCAAAGGAGAGAATTAAAACAAAACTGAGTGCCATTATGAACAATGCTGTGCATCCTCTCAATGACACACCAACACTAAGCACTTTTCGCTAATGAAATTCAGCAGAAGTGTGTCAAGGGATACTACGGGGGCTCCTTTATACCAATAGTATAAATATACTCACTGTGACCGCCAACTCAAGATGTTTTCTTTTTTTGTTTTCTTCATTTTTAGTTGTTCTAGTGTCCGTTCAGACCATAGTGTGTATGTGTATAACTATCTATGTATGAGTTTATTTATTTAAAGAGCTTCTGTAAAAAACAAATTTCCCCCTGGGGATCAATAAAGTTTGGTCTCAGGTTCAAGTCAGTGCTAAAGTTCTTTCATTTTCCTGCTCTTTTGACTGTAATTTCCTCACAGCAACACCAGTTTAGTCAGCATCTAGACCCCAAGCCCTGGCATGACTGTACTCGCATTTATGCTGTGCCTAAAGTATGCACCTCCTATGATGTTTTCATTTTTTATTGTGGATTTAAGTTACCCTTTTTGAAACTGAGCAACAGGAAAAGACTCTTTAATGTAAAAGTGAAAACAGATCTCTGCAAAATGTGCTCAATTAAATACAAATATAAGACACAAACTAATTAATCACCTAACTGTTTTCCTCCTGTAATACAACACACTTAACTCTGTTATGCCTTGAGGGATATGGAGATGAAACATAAGTCAGAAACGGAGCAAAGTTTGTTATTATTTACCAAAGCCAAAATAAGAAACCAAAATGTATAGCTGAAAAAACAAAGCATAAGGTCTTTACACCAAAAGTCAAGATTATCAAGCAGAGCACACACGATACCCAAAGAATTTTTATCCAGTCTCAAATGACCCGTGAGTGCATGGTGCTGACCTTTTATACCACTGCACTAATGACCATGCTGAACATGCACTCCCTGCCAGTGATCACATCAAGTGCCACAAAATGACAACACCCTACACAACACAACACAAGATGGCATTGAAAAATAACAAAAACTTAACAATAAACTAAATAAACTTTTAAATGATAAAATCAGATTCAGCATACATCAAAGCATTTAGAAAAAATATTTGTCAAAAAGTGCATAATGAAATCAGGATAAATTCAAAAAGAAACCAAATCATAACAAATTATAGTTGAAGTTAGTCCCTCCATTGTGTTTATTTTTAATTTTACACCTTCAGACACACGGTGCTATTCTTGGGAGCATGAAGAGTTGAGTGCGTACCCTTCTTGTCACAATATACAAAATTTGGCAGACACATTTACGCATAGTGATCTAGACAATCGTAGTACAATTGTACTACTTTACAAACCAAATCCATCACTTGAAAGTGATTTTTTCAACAGAAGTAACTAATTGCCATTAATTTAAATAGAATTTTTTTTACCGTTTCCTGACTTTAAAAATTACCCACATTTTTGATCCAATAGCGCTAAAATACATAAAAGTGACAGAATTAGTTTAATGATCATAGTTGTCATGCTATATAAATAAAATGTATTATGTATTGTTATTATTATTACTAACAATCTCTAATAAGACTTTAACTATTTTAGGGCGAATGTCAACTTTTGTCAACAGCAGGGGTTGAGGTTGGCTGTTTAGTTGACATCCAGTGCAGAAGGTAAAAATCAGCTGCATACGTTGACAAAGCTTAGCATCATGTTGTAGGTAGACCCTTTTTGCTTGGAGGACTGTTAAACTCATTGACTTGACATCGAATCTCTGTGTGTGTGTGAGGAGCATAGAGTAATCAACTTCTAGAATGGCATCGACATCGGGCAAAAGAGCAAAGAAAATGTGCAAAGCAAAATATTATGGGTACATCCATCCATCCATTATCCAACCCGCTATATCCTAAGTACAGGGTTACGGGGGTTTTCTGGAGCCAATCCCAGCCAGCACAGGGCACAAGGCAGGAAACAAACCCTGGGCAGGGTGCCAGCCCACCGCAGGGTGCGCACGCACACACACACACACACACACACCAAGCACACACACTAGGGACAATTTAGAATCGCCAATGCACCTAACCTGCATGTCTTTGGACTGTGGGAGGAAACTGGAGCACCCAGAGGAAACCCATGCAGACACGGGGAGAACATGCAAACTTCACGCAGGGAGGACACAGGAAACGAACCTGGGTCTCCAAACTGCGAGGCAGCAGTGCTTCTGGGTACATTATTTGTTTATTTTTTTGCGTATTATTGCTGAATCAGATTCTGACTTAACAAACTCCGATTTTAATGCAAGTCATCTGGAAATCAAAAACGAAAGGTAGGTACCTGTTTTTTTTTCCAGAAAGTGCCTTGTAGAATATGAATCATGAGACAAACAGGTATGTAGTAAGTATGTACAGCCGATCGTAGAAAGCTAAAGTTTAATGTTAAATGTATATAATGTTTACTTTGTATGCTTTTTAGAAAACTGACTTTTTGGGAAAAATATTAGCCCTGAAAGAGTAAATAAAGCTCTTTACCTAAACTTTATCACTACAAGATTAATATTCAAAGGAATGGCTTTTTGATTTTTCTTGGATTTTTCCATTTAGTTCATGATAATGTTTTGGAGCCATGATGCTCTGGTTAACGCTAAAAGACATTTGAGCAGCACACATCACAAGGTGAGTGAACAATAGCACATGGACACCCAAGTACACCTCACTGCAGTCAGTGGATGTGACACTACCTTGTTTGGATGGCTGCTGCGAGGACATTGTCTGAACATCATCAGCGGTGATGGTAACTGAGACTGTGGTGAGTGCTACCAACGTTCAGCCTTGTATAAATATCATCCAGCCACACTCCATTCTGCAAGCTGTTTTGAAGTGTATTTGAAATAACTGTGAAGAGGATCGGGTGTTAACACTAGCAATGTGCATTTGAAAATCATCTCAGACTTGTTTTTTGTATGCAACAGAATTCAGCCTTATTGTTGCCATGATTTCTGATTTTCATAAATTGATGTCCTTTCTGAGTGCATGGCAGATACACCATAAATTGAATTAGGGGTTTTGATGCTCAAAGATTAGGAATATTTGATCAGAAATGGTGTATCTGGTATATTTAAAAACTTCACATTTCGTGTACATTTAAACATGTCTCTGTTTTGTTGTCCTGAAGAGTGACACTATTTTGAGGAACTTGTGCATACCATCCCACTGACGTGTATCCCAGTATACTCATTAGCGTCATCATTGAAGCGACCTAAAGATCAACCTCAGTGGTTCTGAGGTCTGATGGAATTTAAAAATTCTGAGAAGGGATGGCTGTACATCCCTGGGTTAAAAGATAGAAGCAAATCAAATGTCTTTTATATTTAAAGAATTTAAATAATCAGAAAGGGAGCACATAAGGGTAAGGCAGGGGAAAAAATAGCAAAAATAAGGCAGAAAGGCAAAAATAAATGCGAAAAATCAGAAATCCAAAGACAAAATCCACAAAACAAAAGCAAAAATCTACAGATACCAGACAATCCTAACAATAATGATCCACACTCTACAAGATTCAATGACTATCAGCCAGGTCCAACACTTCAGCCAGAATAAATAGGCTGTTGGCGGTCCTACAGGAATGATGTCAGAGTGGCCCCGCCTCTTAGGGTTCCACTCACAGACCACAAGGGCTATAGCAAAAAATATATAAATACATAAAGCATAAATACTTAATATTTTAAAAATTAAATACAGTACAGCAGGCTAAAAAATGTAAAATAATAATTCAAAAACAACAGAAACGACCAAACAAAAGGTAAGGTCCATCCATCCATTGTCCAACCCGTTGAATCCGAACACAGGGTCACGGGGGTCTGCTGGAGCCAATCCCAGCCAACACAGGGCACAAGGCAGGAACCAATCCCGGGCAGGGTGCCAACCCACCGCAGGACACACACAAACACACCCACACACCAAGCACACACTAGGGCCAATTTAGAATCACCAATCCACCTAACCTGCATGCCTTTGGACTGTGGGAGGAAACTGGAGCGCCCGGAGGAAACCCACGCAGACACGGGGAGAACATGCAAACTCCACACAGGAAGGACCCGGGAAGCGAACCCAGGTCCCCAGATCTCCCAACTGCGAGGCAGCAGCGCTACCCACTGCACCACCGTGCCGCCCAAGGTAAGGTCCCTGGTTATTTAATATTATTCTAAACCAACATCCTCTTTCAGTGTGCTTTTTCAAGGTGTCAGTTTATTCCTCTTTATTTTAAAAGGTTTCACTTGGACACCCCATTTAGGTGACACCTACGTCTCCATCTTTTATGAGAATAATCAAATCTAAATATTTAATTTGGTCCTACTCAAAGCCCTCTTTATTTTAAATGGTGTGACTTTTATTTAATTCACTGCAATCCTAAGCTCAATTGACTTTACAGGCTGTCAGTAAAAGCACCAGTTGTTTCGCTGAAAACCATCAAACCCCTTTATTGGATGCTTTTTTCTCTCTCTTTAGTATTCAGGTATGTTTCTGTATGATTTTATTATTTTTCACCAATTTGATTTTAAACACGTTATTTCAATGTCTTGGGTCATCTCTTCTCTGTAAAGTTAATCAATCTCTGTATTAAAGGATGGTTTTGCATATCATGGTACTCCGATGTGTAAGATATACAATCTCTTCCTGTAATGCTTATCCCCAAACTTCTTCATCTCTTATTGGAAACTTTGCAAAAAGCCTGCTGTCTAAATGAGTAAAGTGTGATGGTAAATATGAACCCCTGCATGGATTAAATCCTGGGTATCTGGTAGTTTATGACTGTAAAGTAAAATGAGAGATGAAGACCACAAATAAGGAACAAAAAATAGTTGTCCTTCTATTGCAGGAAGTGGCAAGAAAGCAAATGTCAATAATCAGTGTCATGCAGTACTTTCAAACACAATAAAATAGCAATGGCACACAAAAAAGAAAAAGATAAATTACTGTTTACAATA
This sequence comes from Erpetoichthys calabaricus, assembly GCF_900747795.2. Classification (NCBI taxonomy): domain Eukaryota; kingdom Metazoa; phylum Chordata; class Cladistia; order Polypteriformes; family Polypteridae; genus Erpetoichthys; species Erpetoichthys calabaricus. Next base: position 302,100,287 of record NC_041395.2, on the reverse strand, counting down.
TTTGCATCTGCACTTCCAGCAGCTATGCAGTGATTATTATTAAAGATCCAAAAAGTTATTGTACAAAAGAAACAAAAAAAAAAATAAAAGATCAAATAAACAAATCAGCTTACTACCTCCTATAGACTTCCTGTATTACTCTTACTAGTTCAGAGGTCTAATCCAAAAGCACAGTTTTCTCTGCTACTATATGATCAGCAGGTGAAAGGTCTAAAGACAACCTCTGACTGCTACTCTGAAATGGATTTTCCCCTCCAATCTCTATAGATTTCTCCTGTTTTCTCCAATAGAATTACACAAGACATAGTCATGTGTTCATACCGGTAAGAAAACACTATATTAATTATTTGTTCAAGCTCTCTAGCTTCTTCCTGTCCATTTACTAGTGGCTTTCCCAACCAAGCCTTGGCTCTTTCCTAATGTGCCAACAACCATTAATACTTTCTCCTTCATAGTGGCAGGTTACTTTTGGTATGACGATCTCCAATAACAACAACATTTACGTTTTCATACAAATGATGTAACTCAAGGTACTTTACAAGATGAAGAAAGACAAAAAGAAAAATTAGGCAATATTAATTAAAAGAATAAAGTAAGGTCCGATGGCCAGGGAGGACTTAAAAAAAAAAAAAAAAACTCCAGAAGGCTGGAGAAAAAAACAAAATCTGCAGGGGGTCCGAGGCCACGAGAACACCCAGCCCCCTCTAGGCATTCTACTTAACATAAATGATCTCAATCAGTCCTCATGGTTTTCAGGCTTCCCATGGAAGAATTAGATGATGATGGTCATGTGGACCTCTAGCCTTCAATTCATCAATGTAGGAACTGCACGGTGCTTTGATCAGGGGGTGGTGGCACAGATCACCACAACAGAAAACCGGAAAGAGAATAGCAGAGAAAGTAGGGGTAAGTACAGATTTTGGAGCCATGAAAAAAATTATAATTAAATGCATATACAGAATATCAGGGTTAAACTAAAATGAAGCTATGAGAAAGCCATGTTAAAATGATGGGTTTTTAGCAGTTTTTTAAAGTACTCCACCGTATTAGCCTGGCAAATTTCTATCAGTAAGATATTCCAGATTTTAGGTGCAGAAGGTTGCCTCAGTTTAGATCTTGGAATAATAAGCAGACACTCATTTGAAGATCTGGAGTGTAAGGTGAGAGGCATTCTGAAATATAGGATGGAGCGAGATTATTTAAGGCTTTGTAAGCCATAAGCAGTATTTTACAGTCAATTCTAAATGACTCAGGTGACCAATGTAGTGACATCAGAACTGGTGAGATGTACTTGGATTTTCTGTTCCTAGTTAATAGTCTAGCAGCTGCATTCTGCACTAGTTGCAACCGATTGATGTCCTTTTTTGGGTGGTCCTGAGAGGAGTGCATTGCAGCAATCTAGCTGACTGCAAACAAAAGCGTGAACTAATTTTTCAGTATCTTGCAAAATTATAAGGGGTCTGATTTTTGCTACATTTCTTAAGTGAAAAAATGCTGTCCTAGTAATCTGATTACTATGTGATTTCAAATGTAAAATTCCAAGGCTCATTTATGCTTTGGGCAAACCTTCGCTAAAGTGTGTCTTTGTATGGAGCTGCTTTCAACAGAACACAATCCACCCCACTATTCCATGTTCCTACAGGCAAATGCACTCTTAACTATTTAAAAATGTATCTGTTGGACTATAAATAGTTAAATACTGTAAATTATACCGAATTACATTAATTCAGTGTCGTGGCCTGTCACAGTAACTCTTGCCAATATAGCAAAACTGTTCCAGAAAAGCCCATTCCCGATTTGAATATAACAAATTAAGGAAGTGAAGAGCATGGAGTGTTCTGATTTAAGTAATACATTAGACTACATCAAATAATGAGGATTACATTTACAAGATGCTCACTTAGCAGATGCTTTTAGCCAAAGCACCTTACAAAGGAGGTCAACATAATCAATTCAACATCAGTCTAGAAGGCTGTTTGGGAACAAGTGTTACAGGAAAGGTTACAAAATTGACCACCACAAATGAAGAGCTTTAACCCCAACTGAGCAACACAAGACTAGATACTTTTAGCATAGTCAATAGGATATTAGTAGGCAACAAAAAACAATAAATATCAGAAATGTAAAGCAAAATAAAGAGATGATTGTGCAATAAATCAATACCTGGTGGCACTGTGGCGAGCACTGGATACTCAGCTTTTCCTCCCATATCCTCAAAGACGTGCATGTTAGGTTAACTGCCAGCACTAAATTGCCCACGTGTTAGAGTGGGCTTGTTCAAAGGAGTGGTATCTCACTGTGGGCAACTGCCAAGAATAGGCTCAAACTGTCATGAAAATGAATTGGATTAGGCTGAGAATGTTTGAGAATGTTATGTTTTATTACATTATGATGTCACTATATACAGAAGAACAAATAAATAAATTACAAGAAAGGTTACATGAAACAAATCAATGAGATATTTGTACTAAAGCAAATCTTGACACATAAACACATTCTCAATGACAGAACTGATGTGCAGCCAGGAATACAAAGGAAAATGGTAAAAGCTACTGCTGAGCTGTTGGCAGTCATAGAAAACTTAAGGAAAAATGTACTGGAGTGTACGACAAGGTCAAAAACAACAATTTTGTGTCAATAAGTGTCAACACAAAATATATACTTTAATACTTACACAATTGAAAAACAAATGGTGTCATAGTGAAAGTATGAGAAGGCAATTGGAGGTGAATCCACTCAGTACGCTCTGTGAATGGGTGCCAATGATATCAAGGAAACAGAATGGGTGCCTGTATATCTTGAGTACAGAATGTCATTCATTTCAAAAAAGGAGGAGTTTAAGGTCCATCGCAAACCTTTGGACAACCCTGGCCAAATTTCAGCTGGCCAACTTTGAAAGCAAACAATCTAAAACAATGACATTTTAAAGAAAGTGTTCATGTACAGTTTCAATATCTTTGCTGTTCCGAAAAAAAATGTAAAACAAAATAAAAGAGGGCATGTGCAATTTGATAAAGTTTGGGCACCCTTCTAAGTCAGTCCTTAGTAACACCCCCTAACTAAATTGAAACTTTTAAATGTTTTTGTAGCTACTTCCTCTTCATCTCTTCCCACGTCTACATGGGATCGATGTGCCCAATAATCCCCATTCATACTCCTTTCCATCAAAAGTTCTTTTATTCTATCCATTCACCTTCACCTTGGTTTTCTCTCACTTTCTTTTCCCATGTACTACTAACACTTTTTTGCCCACATATTCATCATCTCTCCTCATTAAATGTCCAGACCACTTCAACCAAATTTACTCTACTTTCTTAGATATCACCCCCACTCTTGTTGTACCTCTGATTGGCTCATTTCTTACTCTGTCCTCAGTAATTCCACACATCTACAGTATCTCAATATTCTCATTTCTGCCGCACTTAACTTCTTCTCCTGCTGTTCCTTTACTGCCCATATCTCAGCTCCATAAATCATTGCTGGTTTTACCACTGTCTTCAAAAACTTACCTTTAACCTTCACCTTAATTCTTCCATCACACAATACTCATGATATCTTTTTCCAATTGTTTTATCCACACTGCACTCTATGGGTCATCTCTTTATCTAATTCTTCATCTTGAGCCACCATTGATCCTATATATTAAATGTATCCACTCTTTTCAATGGCTATCCCTGCAGGCTAACTCTGAATCCTGATCATCATAATCTTCAGTCCTCTATCTTCCAAAGCCTTTCTCCATTCTTCCAACTTCCTCTCCACTTCCTTTTTTCTGGTGCTACACAACACAATGCCATCAGCAAAACGCATGCACCAGGAGGATTGGCCTTTTATCCCATGATTTAACACACCCATAACCAGATTGAAGAGGTAAGGAATAATCTAGTTACCAAGAGGGCAAACCTGCCTAACTTGGTCCCAGTCCCAAGCCTGGAAAAATAGAATGGGTTATTTGTTAGAAAGGTCATCCTGCTGAAAAAAGTTTGACAAAATTTTAATGGTGGAATCAATCTAATCAGCTTTGGAGATAAACAAAAGAGTACATGTGACATTTAAAAAAATGTTATCCTTTCAGCTGAAAGGTCTCAGAACCCTCGGTAGAAGCCAGTCTGGTTAATGGTAATTTTATGTAGGTGTTTAATTTAAACAGATTGTATGTTTCACATAGCTACATAGACGTAAGCTAACATGTTAATGGAATATTCTTAATACTCTGCTGTATTTCTGTTGTATAGTAATAGGTTTAAATTGTTCCACTGTTACCTGTGAAGTTTATTTCAAACACATTATTTTATAGCTAAAACCACACAAATAAGCTTACATGAAACACCTGACAGAAAGCTGGACATAAACAGGTGGAAGACAACTCAGGCAGGTTAGTTGCCTTAGTTCACGGGTGTCGAACTCCGGGCCTGGAGGGCCGCAGTGGCTGCAGGTTTTCATTCTAACCATCTTCTTCATTAGTGACCAGTTTTCACTGCTAATTAACTCCTTTTCCCTTCATTTTAATAGCCCTGTTTTTAAGGATTCAGTCCTCTGAATTGATTCTCTGATGTACTGTTCCAAAGGCTTCCCTCTGGCCTGGATATGTATGCGTAAATGTTTCTACAACATTTAATTTTGTGGTGGAAGTCTGTGTCACAGTGGATAATTGTAACCTTATCCCCATCATATTCCTGAGCCAGAAACTATTGGATCGTGAGGCTAGGTATGCCAGGTATGGTCTATTAACCAGTTGAATTAACCTGATGCTCTTTCCCACATTCATGACCATGCTATTCGGAATGCCTGACCCGACAGGTCTGGGCTGAGATTTAGGGGGGGTGGGTGGGGCGGTGCTTGGGGTTAGTATTGGGAGGTGTTCAGGTCCTGTCACATGCATGCACATAGGGGACAGTTTTAGTGCTTGGATAGTTGTAATCTTCCTCCAGAAAACCAGAGGGCACCGTCGACTAATGCCTTTTCTCTTCCTTTTTCTGCAGAACGGAAGATTGACAACCAGGACAACTCTGACATCACTTCCAGTTTCCTCCCTCCTGCCAGGAACCATTATCATTGGAAGCAATGTCATCTTAGTCATTCTTGCTAGAGATTTGCATTGTCACAATAATGCTTTTTTCTTTTTCAATGTGCTATACCTCGCGTTTTATTTGAATATACATGGTTAGCCTTCCTAGTGCCTCAAAGATTTATTATCTCCTCTTTTCTCTTTGTTACACTACATTTTAAAGCAAGCTGAATGCATATATCTCTTTTTGTACCATATTTCTCTCATCTGATTATTTCCGTCATGGTTATGAAAGGGATGGGTATAAGGCTCATGTATGTCCTTCTATTCAAGAACGAACACGATCCCAGGGAGCAAGTGCCCCCTGCTGGATACATGTTGTGACAACAGACTGATCTCAGATTGTTAGACAGAAACACAAACTGTTAGATCACTGTTAGGAATAATAGATTTTTTTGTGTGAAAATGGAAAGGAATAGAGGCATATATTTTTCTGACTGTATGTGGTAGCATATGGGACAACATGAAGAAACTTATAGCTTTAAACAAGAACATCATAAACAAGAAGTTTCCCTTTTTATGTACTGTCAGGTTTTTTTGTATGGGAACTGTTTGTGCTTTGAATTTTACTAAAACTTAAAAAATGAAGACACTTGGATTTCGGTATTAATTTGTGTACGCTTCATGCTCAATGCTCAAAACTTTCCAGTAGTTGCATTTTGGAACTATTTTGGGGACCTCTGGCAAATGTTGCTACAAAAGCCTAATAGATTCTTTCACTCTCCAAACACTCAACAACCATGGGCACTTCTAAGGAATTGACCAAGGATTTGAAAATTAAATTAATTGCTATGTACAAATCAAGGGAAGGCTATGAAACAATATCAATGCACACGAGGAGTGGTGGTGCACTGCTCTACTGTGCAGCATTACTTATTTAGACTTGGCCTTCAGTGAAATAGCCATCAGAAAGAAACCTTATCTGCTGCACCATCATAAAAGCAACATCTTAAATATGCTAAATGGAAGCAAATGCCATGGACAGATGATGTTAACATTGAACTCTTTGACCACAACCACAAAAGGTTTGTTTGGAGAAAACAAGAAAACTTTGCCAACTGTTAAATACGGGGTGGATTTATTATGCATTGGAGTTTTGCGGCAACTACTGGTGTGAGTACAGGTAAAAATGGATTCCACTAAATATCAGGAAATCCTCAAGGAAAATGTCACACGGTCAAAAAACTGAAGCTGAAAAAATTGTGGCGTTTACAAAACAACAATCTAAAACACACATCATACTTTTAAGTTTTAGTTTACCAATAAATCATAACTGTACAATAGCATTTCCATAAAAAATACATTGTTTTATTTTTGTTTGTTGTCAAAGATGTTGTAAGACGCTAGGGGTTGCTGTTGCCCCTTTCAACCCAACAGACAGACACACTGAACATAGGGTAAAATCACCAAGAAGGCTTTTAATTGTTTTTCTTCTTCTTGTGGTGCCTTGAAGCACCTCCGCCACCATACACAGGCAATACAATGCCAATAATAATCACACTAACGCACAAATCTCTCCTCCACACCTCCCAGCAAACTCTGTCCTGAACCTCCCAACTCCGGCTCGCTTGCTGGGTCTCCAACAGTCCTTTACAGCATCCTTGACCCTGAAGTGCTTCTGTTCTTCCACCCACGTGACCTGCTAGCACTTCTGGGTCAGATGGAGAATTGGATTTTTCTTCAGCCCGGGGCTTCCGACCCCATGACTTGTGAGGACTTCCGAGCTATACGGAAAATATAAACCCCCAGATCTTCCTGCAGCATATCCTGGCGGCACCCACAGTACCCAGCAGGGCTGTGATGCCGAACTACAGATCCCATGAAGCCCTGCAGGAATCCGGGGCACCGCTATGCTGCAGGGAACTCACCATCTGGCGTCTTGGGGGAGGCAGTGTCCCTCAGTAGCTGCCTTCCCCCATCCTTCTGTTCTTTCGGTGTGCCGACCGGGTTGAGCAGCCGGCCGGCCACCACAATGTATTTAGCATTTTTTACTTTAAATGTCAACAAAATGTGTTATTTGTCAGGAGTTTCCAATATATACTTTCATACAGCAAAGAAACTGTAAAACAAAAATTTTCATTGGGAATACCTCCCCTGAAGAAATAAAGTGGCATATTATTGTATGATTAGTGGCTGACATTTATTAAATATATGCATATCTCAGAGAAAACATCTACTTGCATTTAGCTGCAGCCCTTATACTTTTAAGTCCATGCCCATCTCTTGCAAAACCTTAAGATGTATTTTATGGCTCTAGGTGTTCATTAACAATCAACTATTTGCTGCAATATGCAGACAGCGATGATCTATTTCTACATTTTTCACCTGCCTCAGACTAGTGAACAGTTCTAATCGATCCCAGACCTCCTTCAGTGTCCTCTCCTAACATAGTGAAGACTGCATTGCTGTTCTGTTGGCTGCGCATGCACTTAAACAAGTGCATTATTCAAAAAATTTTCATTATCCAAGGGTTATGCTTGCATTTTTAAAAGTTCATGTGCCTAGGAGTGCATAGAAAGGCACCATAAAATGTATTATAATTTCTTTTTTGAATAATTGGGAGTGTCAAATATTGGTATTTGTGAGGACATCACAAACAGCAATATGCAGCCTTGAACTTTACAGCAACCTTGTATAGATTCTGCAAGTTTCTGGTATTCTGATGGAGGGGTGCCACACCACTACTCCATTAGAAATTTGATGATTTAGTATTTCAGTGATGGTGGCAGGAAACCAGTCAGAATTTTCAATAAGAGACAGGGACTGGGATGGCCTTGGGTCAATGTACAGATCTGCTGTGTCCTTCAAACCAACAGCTGATCATTATCACTCTGGAAGATCCCACTACCAACAGTAAAGAAATGTTTTAAACTTGGATGAATGGAATTTATTTCTCTTCACCATGGCAGTCAGTAGACACTAGTGTTGATCGGCAATATTCACTGTGTTTTTTGCAGTGAATTTGTTCATTAATGCCTTGCCCCATGATGCTTTGTGAGGCCAGTTTGGCATTGCAGAGATATAACAGCAGGTGTTGGACGTTGCACCACAATGTCAGAGTCTTCCGCTGGAAGCCAGTTTTGAGCTACAGAACAGAGAGCAGAGGCTCACACGGCCAGTGTGCAGCTCTTCCTCTTCCATGCCCTCCCCTATCCATCTTGTTAGCATACAGCACCAGTTGTCTGCCACACAGATGCAGGAGTAAGAGACCTCTCAAACCCTGCCACCCACAAATCCAGTGCCTAAATAGTCAAAGGGAAAGTTTCTTGGTGCTGCAGCTCCTGGACTATCCGCTGGTGGATATGGCCCCCTTCTCCAGCTGGTGACTTGTGGCATCCCCAGCTGTGATTACTTTGTGATTCTGTCCTCCAATTGCAGTGCCACAGCACCACATTTTACCACAGGACTAAGCAAGCAGTTGTAGAGCAGTGGGTTCTGGACAGAAGTTCAAAACATTTTGTACAACTGTGCACCACCTGGTGTTATTATTCTCAAAAACACAACAGAGTTTGTTTTCAATATTTGCATTTTACATTTTAATTAAGAATTGTCTCAAAAATATAGATGTTTTAACAAATCCTAAAGTTTTAAGTCATAGAAAATGGAAGGAAAAAGAGCAAATCAAACCAGACCATGGGTGTCACATTGACCTGCGATTGGTATTTTTTCACTATTAAGAGAATTATCTTCATTCTTCTCGAAAAGAAAATAAAACAAAATCTTTCTTTACGAGTGCATTTGTGAAGGTTAGAAGTGGGAGGTTATTCAAAAATCCATCTGAATGCATTTGAGTAATGTGTTTACTGACTTGTAAAAACACAATATTATATTACAATTAATTGCACTGTACAGTGGCATCATCATCATTTCCAAGATGACCTCCAATCTCTCAGTATTCTGATCTGCCCTCTAAGAAAAGCTTCAAAAATGCTGAACTGTCTTTATAAGCAGTCACTTCTGCTACTTTAATTGTGTTTATTTTTTTATGTAACACTTTTAAAATGTGTTTAATTGGCTTTTTATGTCGCTAAATGAGTTTTAAAAAATAACATTAATAATGAAAACTATTATCAATATTTTAAAACGAGAGACAGAGACAAAATAAGACTTGCAGGTAAATTTTTTATATTAAAAAAAATGCCATCAAAAATTAAAACCAAACAGCAAATCAAAATATCTAAAACTTAACCAACAGAATATAAATACTAAATGAAACACAATGCAATACAATAAAATTACTTCCATAATGTGCACATTTGAGAACTACTCATCCATGGCATTGCCATTGCAGGTTCATTTGATGTTTCTAAAACAGTAGGTAATACTTTAAAAAAAGGAGGTGAACTGAAAAAGAAAGAATTGATTTGTAATGATGGGCCACACTGTGAAAAACCTGGACAAGCTAACAGTTTTGTAAATTTCACCTGGATATCTGGATAGGCACCTAAAAACAGGACATGTTTGGGGAAACCATACTTGTTGGGGAACAAGCCTTATTAAATTCATGCTTCCTGTTCCTGTTGTTTGCAACAAAATGTACTATTCTGATATTAAATTCTATTAGTGTTATCTTAGATGTAACCGTGTGGGCCATGCCTCAGGAAATTCATGCTTCCTGTTCCTGTTGCCACTATCTCCAAGAAATTTTACTGTTGTGATATTTATTTCTATTAATTGTTGTATAGAAGATTTGGAGTTGCACAAATTCAACTACACAGTTCTTTAAGGAAAACACTCTTTACTCTTGAACTCACATTTTTTTCAAGACAAAAGCCAAGCTTAATTAATTTTCAAAGGAGTTCATGTCCAATTGTCAGTCAGTCAGTCAGTCATTTTCTAACCCGCTGAGTCCTGAAAAGGGTTGCGGGGGATTGCTGGAGCTGGTCCCAGCTAGCATAGGACGCTAGGCAAGAACAAACCCTGGACAGGGCACCAGTCCATCACAGGGTGAACACACAAACACATTTCCACTCCCAACCACACACTAGGGCCAATTTAGTATCGCCAACCCACCTAACATGCATGTCTTTGGACTGTAGGAAGAAACCAGAGCAACTGGCAGAAACATGCAAACTTCACACTGGGAAGACCCGGGATGCGAACTCTGGTCTCCTTACTGCAAGATAGGAGTGCTACCACTGCACCACTATGCCAACCAGGTCAGTATGTTTTTTCCTCAAATTAAAAGAATTCAAAGGCATTTTGTAGAGACCTGTCCCCCTGCAGAGGGGCTGGAGTGCACAACGCACAAGGCAAGCATCTCAGATGGCTTAGTGTAACTGCACTGCAGAGTTTTTGTTTGTTATCCAACTGAGGGAACTATGGACCAGAACTGCCGGTATATTTATAATATAACAGCTGGTGATATCATGAATGTGCTGCTCGTGATCACATAACAAGTCTGTAGAACAAATTTTAAACTAAATCAAATGTAATTAAAATGATCAAAAAACATCACAATTAAGTTATCTATAGAGAAAACCCCAAAATACATTACAAAATATTTTAAATTAATATAAATCATTACATCAGTCCAATGTAGTGTCCTCACATTCACATAAAACTATATTAAGTCACACTTGGCTGATTTAGAGTCACCAACTAACCTAACACACAAATACTTGGAGCATAAGGAGAACATCCACACGAAATGCAGACAGAGAATAAAACCCTGGAGTTATGAGGCAGCAGCACTAAGGACTGCCCCAGTATTCTATTCTAATTTATCAAAAATAAGCCTCTATCTGCATTCTACTCATTTTGAAATGTGTGCTCCAAATAAACAGACTGTAACGCTGCTTAATGACATTGTGCCCTAGAAGTGCAATTCGTTCTTCATTCTGATTATTCAGAATTCACAGTGCAATCGGGTGTCCAAATATAAAGCTTCTCCGTTTGTTTTGTCCATCTCGCATACTAACTAGATGAAGACGGAGAACATTTAGAAATTATGTAGAATTTGTTGAAACCAAAATTGTTAAGAATTTACATTAAACGTTTCTAATTACATGGTAATGTATTGTAATTAGCGTGTAGTGACCTATATACTGTAAGTGCATCGCTACCATGTATTTAAAGTGGAAACTGAATTCTTCTATACAGTACTGTAGCTAAATAGGCATTTCTAATTATTATTCCACCATACTTATACCCAATTGTGTACTTAACTAAGCCATTTCTTGCTTTTTTCTCATTAAGTACTCTAAAAATAATGTATACTTGTACGGGAAATGTGCAAATAATTGTAATGTTGAAAAACTATAATTAGAGAAAATCAATTTTTAGGCAAAAAGAAGCAATGGTTTCCTTTCTCTCTTCGTGTCTCACTTTTTTCCTTCTTCTTTACCATTAAGCATGGTCCAAATTAGGCAAGAATTAAAAAAAGAAAACCTAAATAAAATGCAGCCTCTAAGGCCATTAATAATAGAATTGTGAAGATTTCATGAGCAAACAACCCATCTGATAAATCCAGCACAGATCAAGAGATGCATCCTCGTAGATTGGTACCACACACAATACTTTTTATTGGATAGCATATTGACAAATTCCAGAAACTGGCATAATTAAAATAAATAAAGTTTACTAGTTTTAGCATAAAGGCAAAAAAAGTAATTTTTAATTTATTATACACTCTTGATCTGATTCTAGTTGTGTGGGAAGAGTAAACCTGACAACCTTGGCCTCAACATAGAAACTACCTAAAGCTAAGCTTTATTTTATAAATCAAACATACAGAGAGCACGAATGCAAGGCACAGTCCAATGGTTACAATTTAATTTTTATAACCATCAGGTCCAATTACTCGGTCAAGGGGACACTGTTTCAATCATAGGGGCTGAACTAGCAGCTATAACAAACAGGGCTCCATGTTTTAGCAGTTAGCCTACACGTAGCCTGTCAAGATTGAGCTCTAGGTGATCGGCCCCCATTAGCTGATGCACACACAATCTGTAATACTATGGAAAATGTTTCTGCTTTTCACACTGACCCAGAACCTTAGGTTCTTTACTCTGTGGGAACGTATACCTAAAACTGTATCATTGTACAGTGCTTTCACCGGGGCAGGATTGTAAGCATAGCATGCCCTCTAAGCAGTTGGGGTTTCGGCCGGTAAGGTACACCCTTTCTCATATAGTGGTTTATACCCAAGATTACAACTTGCTGAGACTAGCTGTTAAACCTGTGTGTTCATGTTTTTGCTTAGCAGACTTGAGTATTGTCAGGCATAGTGTGCCCAATAGGCAGTTGGGGCTTTAGCCACTAAGGTACGCCCTCGCTCATATAGTGCTCATATAGTACCAAAAATGGCAATAAACACTGAACTATTCTTCTGTTTAATATAATCTAACAGCAGTACCATAACCAGAAGCACAGTCAGACGTACTACAGTACCTAAAGGATCCAATCTGGACCCCTACAATTGCAGCAGTTTTAAGATGGTCTTCATCTTCTATCCAGGTGGTATTGTTCTTAGTTAAAGAGCCTCTTCAGAGGCAGGTCCACAGCAGCTTTGTCATTCTCAGATGGAAAAAAAGACCCTCTCACTAGGTTATTGTTATATCTTCTCTCTATTAGGCATGCCCACCCAATGAGCACCGAGGCATGCCTTCTTATAAATAAATAATACACAAATTATTCTGCTACCATTAAAATAACCACACTTAGATGGCAGGTAACCAGATGACAAAGCCAAAAAAAAAGTTTAAAGAAGGCCAAAAAGGTTAGAACTAGAAGGAAAAGCCGACTCCGGAGATTAAACCAAGACATTAGTCTGAAGTTGAAAGCAATAGTGAAAGGTCTAAACTGAGACAAACGTTTGTTTCGCAGTATAACTCACTCAGAATCATAGGTTTTGTCCACAAACTTAGACAGTGAAGGCTCTGAGCTGCTGCTATAAATAGGCGCTTGGCTATGACATTATTAAGTGATGCATGGGTGAATCACGCGAGAGCCTTGCTGCAATGCATCGTCGTCATGGATCATACAGTACACAAAATGTCAGAATGTAGAAGTATAGAAAAATGAAAAATGGTGGAGTAAATGTCGTAGAAATCTAAATATATTATTTTAAACGAGAAATGGAATAGGTAAAAAAATTTTTAAAATATGCATGAAACCCCTGCTAAATAACCCAATACAGTATTGTCCCCGGAATCCAAACACCCCAGAACTCAAACAACTTGGAATCCGAATGAAAAATTTGAGCAAAATTTTCCCCGGAATCCAAACGCTGCTTTGGAATCCGAATGCCCAGCACGTTGTTCGTGTGTGTTTGTGCATACGTTTCCCCAGCGCTCGGGCCACCCATAGGCTTTGCTGTTCAGTTCGTTGTTGAAAGCTGTAGTGAAAGCATCTTGTGTGATTCTCGCTGCTATTTTTGCTGCTAATTTTATGCTTTTCTGCCTGTTTTGTGTTATTATTTTATATAATAACAACTTAGTGTATTCGCCATGAGTCCTAAAAAGTGTAGAGAGGAAAATAAGAGTAAGAGGAAAGATATTAGAGCTACAATTGAAGTTAAGAAAGATCTTATCGCTAAGCATGAAAGTGGTACACATGTGGCTGATCTCGCTACTATGTTCGGGATGCCTAAATCGACTGTTTGTATAATTTTGAAAAATGAAGCTATCAAAGCAGTTGATGTGGCGAAAGGGGTTACGACACTGACCTCTAGGAGATTGAAAAGTATGGAAGAGATGGAAAAACTCCTCTTAGTTTGGATTAATGAAAAACAGCTGGCTGGTGATCATTCCTTTTTAAGGTAAATACAAGTTTTTATATTTTAAATTTTATTAATTTACACTTTTATTCAAATATTATTATTATTTGTTAATCCATCCATCCATCTATTCTCCAACCCGCTGAATCCGAACACAGGGTCACGGGGGTCTGCTGGAGCCAATCCCAGCCAACACAGGGCGCGAGGCAGGAAACAAACCCCGGGCAGGGCACCAGCCCACCACAGGGCGCACACACACACACACCCACACTAGGGACAATTTAGAATCGCCAATGCACCTAACCTGCATGTCTCTGGACTGTGGGAGGAAACCGGAGTACCCAGAGGAAACCCACACAGACACGGGGAGAACATGCAAACTCCACGCAGGGAGGACCCGGGAAGCGAACCTAACTGCAAGGCAGCAGTGCTACCCACTGCGCCACCGTGCCGCCCCCAGATTAATCCAGTAATGGGGTTCTGGAACGGATTAAGTTCGGATTCCAAGGAATCACTGTACTGTAAAAACACAATTATGCTATTTGAATGATTGAACCTTTTGTCAAATAGAAAAGCAATCAACTGTCAAACCTTACCTATACCAAAGAAGGATGATAAAACAGTGTCCTCTTGTTAAATGCTAGCCAAGTTAAACAATTCTTGTAATGTCATTTCATCACTTGACTCTGTTAATGTTGAGATATGGAGAGAGGAACTTGAAAAAGGAGTGTGAGGCCTCCAAAAAAACCACAAAACAGGCCAGGAACTTCTCAGGATTGCCCATAAGAGGGTCAGCTACCTGTAGGCTTACACAGGCCTAAAAATGAGGGAGCTGGCTTTAGAAGTTCAAAATACACATTCGAAATTTAAAATACCCCAAAATGCCTTTGGAAAGAGAGGGACTGTCTTGGCTTCTAAAAGTCAATAGGTGGAGTGGACATTGGGAACACTGGGAAATTTCCTGGTGGACCAATGATGTTTCTGAGCTAGTTGAGCTTCCATGCAAATCTTTTCAAATTCTAATAAGTAATTCACACACACATTTAGTAAATCTGTAAAAGACGACGTCTCCCCAATGGTACAACCCTGCGTGCATGAAATTAAAACTATCCATCCATCTAACCATTTTCTTAAACTGCTCACAGCATTTAACCCATTTAACCATATAATGGGCACCAAATGTAAAAGGAAAAAGAAAGGTGATGCTCTGAAAGCAAGGATTAAGTTAGAAAAATAAAACGGTAATAGAGGAGAACAGTTGAGTAAAGTTATCATCCATTAACGGCACAGCATTGGTTCACTAGGTGACAGCAAGGAAGCTAGCTAGCTACAGTATCAGATATAATTGATGTTGCAGTCTGTCATATTGGCCAGAGCAAGTCAATCCATTAGGCAACAAAGAAGCCTAATTATGGGGCACGGACTTCAGATAGTGAGGGGTGGCGCTTATTTCAGTAAAGCAGTATGTGTTCTATCACTTTCCATTACATCCATGATATGGACAGTGATTGGCGTTATTTTGCTAAGTCAAGCTATGCCGGCTTTTGGCCTTTTTGCCTCCACCCTTTTTATACACACCAAAGGGTGCTGTTTTAGCGAATGAAGCCCCCCCGCCACTCGCCTAGGGGTCCATATGGGTTTCAGAGGGCACTGATATGGTCTAAAAACACACTGAGTTTGTAGCATTATCATGCTGTGTCTAGCCGACATTGTTGCTTCACATGACAACACTATTAATGTCTGCTCACTAAATAACTTAGCGGCCAACAAGAGTAGCTGTAATTTAGCACCACTACCTACATTTTGTAGCTAGCTTTAGGCTTTACATTTTAAGCTCTGTTTAGCCTATTAGTAAAGGAAAATGTTTAGTGAATGTACAAGGCAAGTAGTAAACAATTGAAATGCAACTTGCTATGAATGTGTGTCAGTTCTGCTTCCACGAGCAGCCACAGAGAGTCAGTCCAGGGGGCAGGAGATAGTAAAGAAAGGGCAGCAACAGGTATTTGCAACATTTTTTCTATATTACAGAAAATTATATGACTAGTCTGATATATTACTGTGACTGCAGGATATAAAGAAATTATCTGTGGAAGGACATGCAATAATATTTTGTAATTATACAAGCATTATATATTATGTATTGCGAAGTTATAATTAGCTGTGATACATAGTGGTACACACTACACAGTAGAAGTCCTACTATTTACTTAATTTCTTTGTTATTTAAGATGAGGCTGGCCCTGTGGGAAAGAAGCAAGTTAGTTCAATGCCAGGATCCATGTCAGAGAAAGAAACAAGTTAGTTCAATGCCAGGATCCATGTCAGAGACAAGACAGGGCTGTATTTCTGAGAACAAAACAGAGGTAAGGACAACTGTGGAGGATAAAGAGACATTCAGGCAGATCGAGGGGATGCAGAGAAGGTATCTACAAGTCCCCAGCCCAAAGATCTTGATCTGGTTTTCTGCTGTCACCAAGACAGAGCGGGTTGTTGACAAGGTAAAGGAGATTGTAAAGTGTGGCTACTGAGGGCACAAAGATAAAGCTACCTGTGCTCTACAGGACAATACTCTGAACCAACTTCTACATGAGTGCAGTGAAGAGAGATAGAGACAGCTGATTTAGAGCTTGTATATCTGTCTTCTTTTGTTGGCAGTTACCATGGTAATCCAGTAGTTAATGATCTCCCTCCCCGCCTCGGATAGTGGGTGGGCTGGTCTGTATCCTGTCACTCCAGAGCTAAAGGACTGTCCCACTCTGCTCCGGACAAGTCCCAACAAGACTCTGTATAAACTGAAGTATTTATTCAAGTATGTGAAAATAAACACAAAAATAGCAAACAAGGAAAAAGGGCAAAGAATAAGGCAAATTGGATTTTGCCTAAACATTCTGACTAAACCTAACATTTTCCTGTACAAAAATCCAATAAAGGGCACCAACAAAAAGAGAAGCAAAAGTCCAAGATCCAGAAAAATTCCAGGCAATATTTACTATAAAGAACTCTAATAACTCTCAGTGACAACATGGACAAAGTCGTTTTATCCACCCTAATATTAAGGTGGAGGGTGGTCCCTCATGTGGGATGTTATGGTGGCCCCACATCTTGAGGGGTTCCATCCACAGAACACATGGAATAGCAAAACATTTAAAGATACAGTACATCAATACTAAATACCGTATTTACCCGTGTACCACGCGCACATTTTTTCCCAAAAATTAGCATTAGAAAATCAGGTGAGCGTCATACACGAGGAAATTTTTTTCTGTAATGTTTTCTTCTTCTGCTTGGGCTCTCTCGCTCACTCTCTCTCTCGTTTGCTCGTGTGTGCTCTATCTCTCTTGCTCGTTCGCTCGCACTTTCTCTCCCTCTCTCTTGCTCGTTCGCTCGCGCTCTCTCTCTCTTGCTCGTTCGTGTGCTCTCTCTCTCTCTCTTGCTCATTCGCGCGCTCTCTCTCTCTCTCTCACACTCACTCGTGCACACTCTCTCTCTCTCTCTCGCTCGCTCACTCGTGCGCCCTCTCTGTCTCTCTTGCTCGTTCGCTCGCACGCGCTCTCTCGCTCGCTCGCTCACTCTTTCATCATGCAACAAAGACAGAAGGGCATTTCATGAAAAACGTGCCCTAAACTCTTCCTATACGATCACAATGAGCGTCATACACAAGGAAAATTTTTTTCATGATTTTCTTTGTAAAAATTAGGGTGCGCGTCTTACACGAGGGCGCATGGTACACGAGTAAATACGATATTAAACCCAAAGGAAATTACTCACAAAAATTAAACATAATTTAAAAGACAACAAAGACAATAATAAAACAGAAAATATATACTGTATACAGTACAGTAATTCCAGGCTGTAACATAACAGTTAGTTCAGAATTTTAGTCTTATAACAAACTCCATGTAATTCTTCCTGTGGACTCACCTTCATCATCAGAATGACGAAGAAGAAATTTTAACATAATTCGGTTCCACATTATGAACATTTTGTGAGTTTCAAAATATTCATAACCACTGTGAGACCCGGGTCCGAACACCACCAGACAGACACCGCTTCTTTATAAAAAGCACACGTTTAATATTGAAACACAGTCCTGCACAGCACACAGTGCTCTCAGCACCAATCACTCCCAACACAAGCTTTTCTCTCCCTGTCTGTGGACCACCTTTCCTCTCTTCACGGGAGCTTCGTCCTGCTCCCACTCCCGACTCCAGCTATTGAATGGAGGGAGGAGGCCCCTTTTATACACCCGGATGTGCTCCAGGTGCCTCCCGATTAGACTCCTCCGGCACTCCCCAGTGTGGCAGAAGTACCGGCTGCACACCTGGAAGCACTCCGGGTGTCCGTGGTCATCTTCCCCCCAGCACTTCCGGGTGTGGTGGAAGTGCTGAGGATCAGGGCTCTCCAGGCATCAGGGCTCCCCCCGGCGGTGACCATGGGCCCCTATAGGGTTGAGCTTCCAAGTTCAGTTCCCATGGTCCCCAAAGCCACCAGGGCAGTCGCCCCCTCATGGTCTGGAGGAGGCGTAATCCCTCCTCCAGTCCTCCTGGGCATCCCAGCTGGGCACCACCCCCAGCCACTCGCCACAACACATACACGATCTGTCTCACAAGTCAAGTCAAGATGGGGAGCATATACTGGTACAGTGCGTTGCCGCACCCACTACATGATGAAACAACTCAGGATCCCGGTTGGCAACCTCCCAGTCAGACATGCAGCCCAGTCCCACCCTCTATCTGTCGTAGCCAGGTGTTACGTGGGTGACAGCCTAACCTTTTATGGGCCTGATCAATCCAAATCAGAATTATATGTGGTCCACAGACTATTACAACAGCAATCTTGGGCAATAAACCAGTCCATCACATGGCACACTCATGCATTCACCCACACTCACTCACTGAGAGCCACCGATAAACCTACATAACCTACACGTCTTTTGGATGTAGACGGAAAGTCAAAGACCTGGGAGAAAACCATTTGCAAACATAGGGAGAACACATAAAATCCAGAAAGACAGGGATTGGACTTGGGTCCTCCTGGAGTCTCCTGCTTCCTGTGAGAAAGCAATGCTAACCATTGCCCCATTAAAAATAGATCGCATTAACTAAATATTCCAATTTATTATATTTTACAGTTTGTGGTTCAAGAGTCAGTTACTTCATGACCCCTTAACACTTCAGTGAACAGGAAACCCACCATAAGCACTGAACATAAATGAGGGAACTGAACAAACTCAGTCAAGTCTGGTTTAATTGCTCAGTCAAGTCATAGGGACTGAACCGGCAGCTCAATCTTATGGGTGGACAGATCTTGTAATGATTACATCCCCCAAGCCATGCCAGTCAGCGCTTGCTGAATCTGGACATAAGGGGAGCATACTATGCATCACTTGATGACAATTCACACAAGGCCAAGTGGGCTTGGAGGTCAACCCAAGGAGCATGGTTAACAAGCAACATAAAAAATCTGAATAGTTCTGGTAACGGGCTTCTAACTAGCCCACACATAGCTTACCAAATTGAGCCCATTATTTTATTTAATACCTTTCTCTGAATGAGTATACTTCTTTATAAATCATTAAAAACAGCAATACACTGTTGCAATAATGGCACATTTACAAGATGCTACAGTCCAAAGCTACTCTGAAAATGTGAGCGTTCAATTACAGTTTGCTGTCCAATGTCGTACTTCACTCCTGCTAAGTAGGTACTATACAAATACATAAAGTGGTGTAATTTCTCAGATAAAATATTCCAGTAATGCTGTACACTAAATCATATTGTGTTATTTAGTCTTTTTCCTTTTTCTTCAATTCAGAAGTTAATGCAGTATTTGAGTATCACCTAAAGCTATTATGCATAAATAGAAACTAAAAGCTACAGGACTTTGCTTTCATTTTTCCACAGCAGCTAGAGCTTTTGCTTACTTTGACATTTATGGAAAAGAATCGGCACATTTATTGTATTCAAATTAGACATAACAATTACACATTTTGTACAGCAATTATATCATTTTCTGGAATTCGAATGGCTTGCAAATGTCAAATGTTGATATATGTTTCCTTCTCTTTGATAAATTATCTCATGCTGTCTCCTATTTTGGGTTATTATTTGATCTTTGTTGCTCTAATAATAGCTTCCGCTCATGTGTGTTTTTCTTTCGACCTTATTAAACCATTGGATAAAGCTTGAGCAAAGTTCTGACTTGTGTTGCTGAGGCTGAGCACTAAGGCATAATTGCCTGTTTCTTGTTGCACGATGTCAGAATAATTGCCAGTGCCCTTAGACTTACATATACAGGTCTGATTTTTTTTCGCTGTATTGTCAATTGCTTGTTGAAAATCTGTGTTAACAACCAACTTTTAAGCACTAGTTAGCAGACTTTAAAAGAAAAGAAAATTATCTGAAAGTTAATTCTGTACTGAAAAATAAAAAAATATGTTTCATTAGACGTGTGCGTGTGTGTGCGTGTGTGTGTGTGCGTGTGTGTGTGTGTGTGTGCGTATTACGTGTGTGTGTGTGTGTGTATAAATATTAGATCAGATACAGAGGTGTATATGAAAGTAGGTCCTACAGAGTAGAGATGGGGTCCCGTGAGGTTGTGGACGCACAAAGAAAAAAAATGGGATTGTAATGGCCAAAAGTTTCACAGAGCCAGAGGGTGTCATATTTAGTGTGTTGAAAAAGGACTCCAACATAAATAAGTGTATGTACCAACCCATTAAGAGGCAGGCAGTATTTCCCCAGGATTCTCAGCAGTCACTAAGGGCACAGAATTCTGTTCTGGATGGGAGAGGGAGGCCTGGGAGGAAATAAAAGACCTGTTGATACCTTCTGGCCCCCAGGCCTTCCTGGTCATGACCATGCTGCAATTTTTTAGGCAGTCAGGGAGATGCCATTGATTGCTTGCTTTCTAAGGTTGCTAGACTGTCCAGAGGTGCTGGGAGATGAGAAACCACTAGTCTTAGCTCCATTCTGATGTCATGGATTTACAGTGTCAGTAAAAAGTATTTACCCACTTTGGAGTTTTCACATTGTATTATTATTATGAAACGTTGAATTACAGTGGATTGAATTGGGTTTTTGTGACACTAATCAACAGAAAAAGACTCTATAACATCAAAGTGAAAGCAGATCTTTGTAAAGTGGTCTAAGTTGATTACAAATAAAACACTAAATAATTGAATGCAGAAATATTCACCCCCTTTAAATCAGTATTTAGTAGATGCACCTTTGGCAGCCATGACAGCCTTCGGTCAGTGTGCACAGGTCTCTCTCTATCACCTTTGTACATCTGGACACTGCAAGTTTTCCTCATTCTTCTTTGCAGAACTGCTCAAGCTCTGCCAGGTTGCATGAACATAGAGAGTGGACAGCCTTTGTCAGTTCCAGCCTCAAATTCTTAATTGAGTTGAAATCAAGCATCGCAGGAATTGCATTGAAAGTCTGAATAGGATAAGAATTTGTCCTACCACAGAGTATGGCATGAGAAGTAGCTTTGAATTGTCCTACAATTACTTCCAGCTAAGAGTAGGAGTTCATGTTTGAGAATGAATGGCATCACAATTTTACAGCAACCCCAGCTGCAAAATGGCACTCATGAAGGCGTTTTGTAGTTTCCTCGGAAATCATGATAATGCTTTGTACTTTTCTGATACTAATGCTATTTTTTCACCACAAAGAAGATAATAATAATAATAATAATATTCAAAGTAGTACAAGAAGAAGAAGAAGGAAAACATAACAAGGTTGGGTATTGTTCTAAGCTGCATATCATTTGTCGTAACTTTACAACAAAATCATGAATAATAGCACCAAATGTAAAGCCCGAGATACACACACCAAAAGAGAGTTAAGGCCAATAACAGGCATGTTTATTTAGTAATGATGATACACAGCTGTACTTTCAGAAGAATGACCTTCCCGCTGTTATAGCCATGGAAAACACCTTGTAAACTAACAATTACTGAAACTAGACACAGCTTGTGCTGTTTCTGAACTCACATTTACTCTTCTAGCATTCCCAGTCATCTTCAGAAAAACGTAACATATCTCTCTCTGTGATCTCCCATTATCTTCTGTAGCTATCCAGTGCCCCAGGAGTCACCACCTTCACAGACTTATAAAATATACTGCAAATCTTCCAGGGATTTGTGGAATGCAAACTTCAGATGTATAAATATGTATGACATTTTGCAGTCAGTCACACATCCAGCCAGGCACATCTTTAATGGCTGCCTATACAATAGACTTTGCATCCATGACTACCTGTGTGTTGATACTGTGGGATTGCTTCCAGTTCACATATGCATGCTCGTCAAGCAACAACATCTCCAGGAAAAACAGCAATTTTCATGAATGCAGCTTGCTTTAACATTACCACATATGAATGTAATATATTAATCCACATATTACCTTACATATTGTAAGGGCATTCAAAGTTAGTTGCAATATTTGAGAAATGGTTGGTTGTGACATACTTAAATCATCACTGTTACAAAGCTGCATTTTCCCTATGGCCAAACCATGTAACATTACCAACACTTTAATTTCGACTGACACTGCTTGGCTTCTTTGCTTAGATGCAGCAATCACATGAAGTACAAGATTTATAACAAATATTATTCCATCTCTGTCAAATCAATAGTTGTTATGGGTTAACTGTTGTCCAATGTTTCTAAAACATTCAGCTTTCTGGAATGTACATGTCAATCTCTGCCAGAACGACTTTTTCTGGCAGCTTATAGCGAGTTAGGGCAGCTCATGAGCTCTACTAAATCCTCTGTAATTTAGGAGTAGTTTTCTAAATTAGGAAACCTGATAAAATTCTATTACTCCTACTTCTAAGAATATATCCAAATTAGCCCTCAGTTTGAGATTTTTAAGCCAATCAGGACCATTTTCCTACTCTCAGATGCTTAATAAATATGGACACTGGATTCTATTGTTGTTAAGCTATTCCCATATAGCTTCGGCTTTATGACTGGGGAGTCTGTCTTGCTTTAAAACAAATTTCCTCTGAAGGTCCAGGTTTCTTGCAGACTGCAACAGGTTTTCCTCCAGGAATTCCATATTTTTTGCTGCATTCATTTCACTCTCCTTCACTCTCACAAACCTTTTATGGCCTACTGCAAAGAACCATCCCCAAAGCATGGTAATTCCAACACTATGGTTCACGGTAGGGAGGATGTGTTTTTGATAACAACAAACATGAGCTTTTTAGTCTAATGGCCAAAAAGCTTGATTTTGGTCTCATTAGACCATAGAACATTCTTGCAACTGATTTCAGAATCTCCCACATTCTTTCTGGTTGTTTTGTTTTTACACTGGCTTTCTCTTTGCCAATCTCCCATAAAGCTGTGACTAGGTGCTGGGGCCCCTGTTTTGATAGCACAACAGAAACATACATACTGTAATACTCATGTATAAGTCGGGTCTTGAAACACGAAAAATCAATCATAAAATCAAACCCATACTTATACACCCGTTCAAAAATGCGACTCTCCAATCTCTCATCAGCTTCTCAGATGCATCAAATTTTGTTCCAACAGCGCAGTTACCAATTTCTTTCACTACTTCAATGACATTTAATTTAAAACCAGCTTTATATTTTCTTCTGATTGAATGCTCCATCGTAGATAAGGGATGCTCTTACGATAAAAGTGTATGAGGGTGTGAGATACAAAAAACACAAATCAGTGCAAATGTTGCTTCGGAATAGTTCAGATATTACCGTGTGGTCACGTAGGCACAATACATAGAAAAAAAAAGACAGTGTGCTCCATGGCTACTCTCATAGGTGGGCGTTAGCATATCATAATCTCTTGGAAGAATAGTGTGAGTTTTCCGCATTCGAGTTATACGACCGACATTATAAAATACCAGAAATTATACGGTAAAATTAAGTCCCAACTTATCCGTGGGAGAACTTATTCGCAAGTATATACGGTAATCATCAGAAACATAGTGGATCCATATCCTCCTGAGACCCCGGCCAGTGCCCATTGTGCCAATATGTTAAAATGACCCTGGGGATTTAAATGAAGATTAGGGATTGGATCAGGTGTCCTGCCCAGTCTGACAGAAAAATGCAGAATGGTCTTAAAGAATCTAATCCATGCATACAGTAGCATTGGTCAGAAAAACCTGCAAATAGCTTGCTGAATGTGCTAATTAGACCCAAATCTATACACAGTAATAGTTAGTGGAAAGTTGGAGTATAAAAAGCCAGAGATCCCCATCGGTACAGATGTGACATTGACTCTGTGCCAACAACAATGCCTCTACACTCCACTGAAATGATGGAAATCTGAAGTACTGCAAGAGATTTGAACCTTCAGAGCTTTCCCAATCAAGAACCTTAACTGATGTTATGAGCTGCCTGATCTTCTGAACATTGTGAGGTAGGAAGACTTGGAATAGAAAGGTTTTTGCTTGAAAACTAAAATGAAACTAAGTTACTTTACAGGTGAAATTTAATGGAGAGCTGTTGGAAATGGTTCAGTTCTGACATCACTGCCTGAAATTGACAGCTGTTTACACTCTTCGCTTTTAGATTGCACTATGTAACCTAATCTAAAGGATATAATCTGCAAAAATAAAAAGAGAAGGAAGACACTTTGCAGCATCCTGCCAGATGTATTAGATGAATCAGACCACATATGCTGGAGATTCCCACAGTGATCCCAGGTCACATCTATCTCCATGCGTACAAATTCAAATGCTTATCTGCCCAATAGATTTTGACCTTTTTGCTGCTTAACTGCAAAGGTAGTGTTACTGTAAGAGTGGATTTTCAGCCAAATTCAAACATTTTTTATTATGCATGCCACTTATGCTCCCTGCTCCTGAGGTGTCAGACTGATTGGCCACTCAAAAACTGTTTTTTTTCCAAGTGAAAAGTCACATTGCACCTATTTATATAAGGTATTATAAATTTTAAAACTGCCAAGCATTATGGTGTAACATTAACTACTGCTTTCATTGAACTTTAAAATAAAGTGCTGCCATCTGTTTTATTAAAGATTTTGCAGTAGTTTAGAATAAGATAAAGCAGATAGGAAGTGCCAAACTATGACAAACAATAATAAAAGATGCTGACTACTGGAGTCATAAACTATGGGATTAGAATAGATTGGACTTTGAGTGCGGGCTCCAAGATGGCTAATTGGTTGATTTTTTTAAATTCATAATCCATCCATAGCATTTTGACTTTTAAAGGGAAACTAAGTAAACAAACTAAAGCTGGCATTATTTTGGCTCGGGCCTGCCGGAAAAGAACCTTCTCTTGTGCAAGGGACAGGTTTCTAGGCAAAATGTATAGTGGAAATGTCCCAAGATATTTGCACAGCAAATAATGGAAAATAATGGAGACATTGAAACAGCGCTACCTTTCATTGTACCCATGCTCATATGAATGTTGTGTATACATTACACTATGTATGCATAGCTTCATATACAAACCATCCATCAATAGCTTTACATATAATGTATATTTTGTACTTTGTTGTTATGAGGATCACTCATGTTCAGTGCGCAAAGCTATAGCAAAGGCAGGTATCGCATGTTATATGACCCCCAAAAGAGCCACTTCCAGGGTGTGGGGCAATGTTAAAGTACAGCTAAAGAAAAGCTGCAGCCAGGAAAATAGTGGAGATAGTGAAGCCATGCAGCCTTTCTTTGTAGCCACACTCATTTGAATCTTTATTAAATATAGCTTCAGTCAGAAATCACTGTCAGTTTCTTTCTTTAGCAACATCCAGTGTTAAATGGTACTACAAAGCACACAGGCTCTAAACAAAGCAACTAGCGTAACAGTAATATTGTAAACTGTCATTCTATATGAACTATATTGTCAGCACTTATTAAACATAAACAACTGAGCTGGCCCACATTCAGAACACAATATGACAATATATGTAGTGTATCTACACAAGCGGTTTAACAGTTTAACTAAGTGTTTCATCTTTAGCAATTGCAATGAACTTTCTCACTTGTTAACATATGTGATGTAGAAATGCAAAATACATAATTAAGTCAAAAACCATTAAGTTAGATTTAGGTGTACAGGAGCATATTATATTAATACAAATATTCAGTTCTTACATATTAAAAAGATGTGTGAAGAGAGAAATTGGAACACTTCTAACACAAAGAAAGTTAACCATGTAATTCATCAATAAGACAAAATAAGTATTTCTGCACTACAGTATAACTATTAATACATGTAATCTAAAGTGTTACCATGTAATTTCCTGAAGATTAGTGTGGTAAAACCCTATATTACCCACCTGTAACTAGGAAAATAATGGAAACAGTGGAACCGTGCTGCTTTCTGTGTAGTCCCAGTCATTTGAATGAAACATCAGCACAGCAACAGACAGCATAGTGCAGCCTGAACAGCTCCCTCTACTGGATGCCACAGGAATGATTCATTATCTTGATATAAATCAGGGGTCCTCAATCATGGTCCTGGAGGGCCGCAGTGGCAGCAGGTTTTTGCTCCAACCCAGTTGCTTAATAAGAAGCACTTATTGCTCAAGTAACACTTCTGCTTCACTTTAATTGTCTCGCTCATTAAGATTTTGAACCCTTAGTGCGTATTTTATTCTTAAACAGCTCTATTCTTGTTTTTTAATGGCTCCTAATTAGCAATAACATGCAAATAGCAAAAGAGAGCAGCATTTCTCCATTTAGCTTGTTACTATTTACACCTGTGTGTATTTATCATGCACTATTGGGTTTAATTAAATACTTGGAAGTAAAGTGAAGGACTGAGAATTTCTCATCCATTTTAGCCTTCAGATCATTTGGATGATATCCTTAGAAAGGGGAAGAAAATCTCGGATATGAGAATGACCTGACATGGCAGAGTTAAAGCACTAACAAGTCATGAAATTATATTATTGGCAAGAATTGCTTTCTAATTAAGAAACTGGGTTTAAACAAAAACCTGCAGCCACTGCGGCCCTCCAGGACTGTGATTGAGGACCCCTGATATAAATTAAAGTCATCGCAAAAGAATTGTACAATAGCCAGTAAATTAATAATAAAAAAAAGATCCCAAAAATGTTATTATACCTTAGGAGTGTCATGTTTGCAGTGCCTTAACATTTTGTACAGCATTCACATAACATTTCAGATTTAAAGTACACAGATCTTCAAATAGCAGATCCTAATCCAAGATTTGGTCATTTATAATGATCAAGTTCCCTGTAGGAAAGCATTTTAAATTGTTATGTCTTTAAATAGGTTTATAGTATTATTATTCTAATTGCAAACAAGATTTTCTCAAAATGCATGTTATTCATTTAATATGGCCATTTATTCCTCATGATCCTGGTGTGGATACTGTTTACTGGAAGACCATTTTGCCCTTTTTACTTTCTTGTATATGAAGTATAGGGACAGTATTGTAATCATTCAAAGATTCGATGTTGAGATTTTGATGAATCTCGACGTTTTAGACCTCCTTGACTTTCTCGTATACAAAGTATAGGGAAAGTATTGGATCTACCTATTTTTGGAATTATGTCTGTGTGTCTGTCTGTGTGTGTGTGTGTATGTAAACATGATAACTTGAGTACGCTTTCACTTAAGTTTTGCATTTTGCATACAAGTATTAGGTATAAAACGTATATTTCTATCAACTTATGTGCTATTTCCACTAACCAGATGTGGTACTCTTTTATTCGTGAAACTGCAGAGTCAGATTTATTCAACTTTACTTTTATAATAATTGTTCAATTATATTATTAATTTGGTTTGATTTGTTGTTTTTTGCACCTCTCTCTTCTTCCTCATTTTGGAATTTGTTTGTTGGCATCCTTTACTAGTCTGTGTCTGTTATTCAGGCAATTTGCTTTGGTTATTTATCATATATGTGTAATTTCTGTTTTTGGTTTGGTTATTTGCCTCTATAGGTCATACTGCATTTACTTTAATATGTATTTGTAGTAATTATATATTTGATTACCTGCTGAGACGTATGCTTTTTTGCATTTTTTTTACTCAGTTAATATTAATTAAAATTTAAGCAGAGATGAGTCAATACTGGCCTTTAAATCAAGTTGTTTATGTTCCAGCTGAAATACTACAGAAATTAAAGCATATATCTTTTTACTGTTTTATAACACTAATTAGCCAACATTGAATTTCCCAAACAACACACAATTGTGGCTCTTAGAATGACCTGTTAAACCGTAGCACAACCTGTGACTAATCATAATAATAATAATTCTTCTCCTATTATATGAGCACATGCATATTGCACAGCCTCAAAATCATTGTCTTTTTGAATTGTAATAGTTTTTAATTAATGGAATTGTCATATTTTCACTTGCTTTTTGTTTTTCTCATGTGATCTGTAACCCAGTCATCACACGTGTTGTTTAGATTATGACTGCCTGAGTTTTCTTTTAATTCATCAGACCAATTATTTAAACAAAAACTAATATAGGAGGATTCAGCTGAAATAGAAATCCACACATATTAGCAATGGACCTATTTGCTTGTTTCATGTTCTATTGTGCAGAGATCACTCACATCAAGGCTGGTGCCTGTCTGGGTAATATGTGTGACCATGGATGGAAGAGGAAGATAATCCTCCAGGCAAAACCTTTGACAGAGTGGAGTTAAGAAGTTGTATTTGGAAGCTACTTCTGTAAATCAGCTTTTTCTTCCCTCACTTACTTGCTTACATACTTACTTCTATATTTTTTGTTAATCTAATTGAAAAGGTAGTTGGTTTCAGAATGACACAATCATTGACAAATCATGAAGCACTATAGGGGACATTCTATGGCTAGGAACGCCAAGTTAGTGATATTTAACTTAAATATGTCATTCAACTTCACATTCACATATGTGCACACTTTAATGAGGTTATCACTCTCATGTCTCCCAAAGACAAGCAACAGTACTAGACAATTGAGTGAGGTATAATTCAAACAACAGACAATGAATATAACATACATCCATCCATCATCCAACCCACTATATTCTAACTACAGGGTCACGGGGGTCTGCTTAAGCCAATCCCAGCCAACACAGGGCACAAGACAAGAAACAAACCCTGGGCAGGGCACCAGCCCACTGCAGGGTACACGCACAGCACATACTAGGGACAATTTAGAATCGCCAATGCACCTAACCTGCATGTCTTTGGACTGTGGGAGGAAACCTGAGTACCCGGAGGAAACCCATGCAGACACAGGGAGAACATGCAAACTCCGCGCAGGGAGGACCTGGGAAGCGAACCCGGGTCTCCTAACTGCGAGGCAGCAGCGCTACCACTGCGCCGCCCCATGAATATAACATTGAACAATAAATGTAATTAACGATGAGTGAAATAGCCAAGTTTTGCCTTTCATGCAGTTTGGCGAAACAGATACAAAAAATTGCTGGTGGTTTAGCATTGCAAAACACATAATTCAGTTGTGGGATTTTTAAGGAAAGGAAAAAGTACTCCCTAAAGCCTCATTTGCACTTCCATGTTTACCTGTGTGTTTTTTTTCTTCTACATGAAATATATAGCATACTGATAAACAATAATATTAATAAAAGAGTGATAAAAATGCATTGCAAGTTAAAAAATACAAGGTGGAGAGTGCGAGGCAGATATAACAGTCAATAACATTGTACAGTGTTAATGTCCCCCCCCTCCCCCCCCCCGGGTGGAATTGAAGATTTGCATAGTGTGGTGGAGGAACGATCTCCTCAGTCTGTCAGTGGAGCAGGACAGTGACAGCAGTCTGTCGCTGAAGCTGCTCCTCTGTCTGGAGATGGTACTGTTTAGTGGATGCAGTGGATTCTCCATGATTAACAGGAGCCTGCTCAGCGCCCGTCGCTCTGCCACAGATGTCAAACTGTCCAGCTCTGTGCATACAATAGAGCCTGCCTTCCTCACCAGTTTGTCCAGGCATGAGGCATCCCTCTTCTTTATGCTGCCTCCCCAGCACACCACCACATAATCGGGGGCACTCGCCACAACCGTCTGATAGAACATCTGCAGCATCTTATTGTAGATGTTGAAGGACGCCAGCCTTCTAAGGAAGTATAGTCGGCTCTGTCCTCTCTTGCACAGAGCATCAGTATTAGCAGTCCAGTCCAATTTATCATCCAGCTGCACTCCCAGGTATTTATAGGTCTGCACTCTCTCCACACAGTCACCTCTGATAATCTCAGGGTCCAGGAGGGGTCTGGGCCTCCTAAAATCCACCATCAGTTCTTTGGTTTTGCTCGTGTTCAGCTGTAGGTGATTTGAGTCACACCATTTAACAAAGTCCTTGATTAGGTTCCTATACTCCTCCTCCTGCCTACTCCTGATGCATCCCACGATAGCAGTGTCGTCAGTGAACTTTTGCACGTGGCAGGACTCCGAGTTGTATTGGAAGTCCAATGTATATATTCAACACAATCCAACCTCTGCTCCTTAGGGACAAGCTGACAAAGATGGGAGTAGATTCATACCTAGTGGCATGGATCGTGGACTATCTTAAAGATAGACCTCAGTATGTGCGTCTTGGGAACTGCACGTCTGACATTGTGGTCAGCAACACAGGAGCGCCACAAGGGACTGTACTTTCTCCGGTCCTGTTCAGCCTATATACATCGGACTTCCAATACAACTCGGAGTCCTGCCATGTGCAAAAGTTCGCTGATGACACTGCTATCGTGGGCTGCATCAGGAATGTGCTGGAGGAGGAGTATAGGGAACTAATCAATGACTTTGTTAAATGGTGTGACTCAAACCACCTACAACTGAACACCAGCAAAACCAAGGAGCTGGTGGTGGATTTTAGGAGGCCCAGACCCTTCATGGACCCCGTGATCATCAAAGGTGACTGTGTACAGATGGTGCAGACCTATAAATATCTGGTAGTGCAGCTGGATGACAAATTAGACTGGACTGCCAATACTGATGCTCTGTGCAAGAAAGGACAGAGCCGACTATACTTCCTTAGAAGGCTGGCGTCCTTCAACATCTGCAATAAGATGCTGCAGATGTTCTATCAGACGGTTGTGGCGAGCGCCCTCTTCTACGCGGTGGTGTGCTGGGGAGGCAGCATTAAGAAGAAAGACGCCTCACGCCTGGACAAACTGGTGAGGAAGGCAGGCTCTATTGTTGGCATGGAGCTGGACAGTCTGACATCTGTGGCAGAGCGACGGGCGCTAAGCAGGCTCCTATCAATTATGGAGAATCCACTGCTTCCACTAAATAGTATCATCTCCAGACAGAAGAGCAGCTTCAGCGACAGACTGCTGTCACTGTCCTGCTCCACAGACAGATTGAGGAGATCGTTCCTCCCCCAAACTATGCGACTCTTCAATTCCACCCGGGGGGGTAAACATTACACATTTAACATTATACAAAGTTATTGTCTGTTTTTCACCTGCATTATTATCAATCTTTAATTTAATATTATTTATTGTATAAGTATGCTGCTGCTGGATAATGTGAATTTCCCATTGGGATTAATAAAGTATCTATCTATCTATCTATCTATAGGCTGAACAGGATCGGATAAAGCACAGTCTCCTGTAGTGCTCCTGTGCTGCTGACCACAATGTCAGACCTGCAGTTCCCGAGACGCACATTCTGAGGTCTGTCTGTAAGATAGTTCACAATCCATGCCACCAGGTATGAATCTACTCCCATCAGTGTCAGCTTGTCCCTAAGGAGCAGAGGTCGGATGGTGTAGTTTCTAGGACCCTGGGGCTTTTTTACAGCACAGGCTTACACAGCAGCTAGTGTATGTGTGTGTGTGTGTGTGTGTGTGTGTGTGTGTGTGTGTGTGTGTGTGTGTGTGTGTGTGTGTGTGTGTGTATATATATATATATATATATATTGTCAGAAAAATGACTAATAGACATTGCGAAGGGTTGGGGCAGCCACCCGTATAATTGTTCCCGGCTGCAAAACTTATTAAATATCAAAGGCATGTTCATTCAACTCAGTCCAAAACAGAACTGACTCTCTTCAGATAAGATGGTGGCTTTAAAGGCCAGTACAGGACGTGATGTCATCAATACCGGAACCGGAAGTGACGTCATTGGCTGCCCCAGAGCCGGGCGGGATTTCCCTAGAATGGTCTGCAAAATATCGAGAGGGAAAATTAGTGCACTTCACCACCCCCTGGTCTGGCATGGAATCACATGTATTTAAGCCCTTTAGTTGTCTCCTAAACACACGTGTGTGACAATATATACATACAGTGCATCCGGAAAGTATTCACAGCGCATCACTTTTTCCACATTTTGTTATGTTACAGCCTTATTCCAAAATGGATTAAATTCATTTTTTTTCCTCAGAATTCTACACACAACACCCCATAATGACAACGTGAAAAAAGTTTACTTGAGATTTTTGCAAATTTATTAAAAATAAAAAAACTGAGAAAGCACATGTATATAAGTATTCACAGCCTTTGCCATGAAGCTCAGAATTGAGCTCAGGTGCATCCTGTTTCCCCTGATCATCCTTGAGATGTTTCTGCAGCTTAATTGGAGTGCACCTGTGGTAAATTCAGTTGACTGGACATGATTTGGAAAGGCACACACCTGTCTATATAAGGTCCCACAGTTGACAGTTCATGTCAGAGCACAAACCAAGCATGAAGTCAAAGGAATTGTCTGTAGACCTCCGAGATAGGATTGTCTCGAGGCACAAATCTGGGGAAGGTTACAGAAAAATTTCTGCAGCTTTGAAGGTCCCAATGAGCACAGTGGCCTCCATCATCCGTAAGTGGAAGAAGTTCAAAACCACCAGGACTCTTCCTAGAGCTGGCCGGCCATCTAAACTGAGCGATCGGGGAGAAGAGCCTTAGTCAGGGAGGTGACCAAGAACCCGATGGTCACTCTGTCAGAGGTCCAGAGGTCCTCTGTGGAGAGAGGATAACCTTCCAGAAGGACAACCATCTCTGCAGCAATCCACCAATCAGGCCTGTATGGTAGAGTGGCCAGATGGAAGCCACTCCTTAGTAAAAGGCACATGGCAGCCTGCCTGGAGTTTGCCAAAAGGCACCTGAAGAACTCTCAGACCATGAGAAAGAAAATTCTCTGGTCTGATGAGACAAAGATTGAACTCTTTGGTGTGAATGCCAGGCGTCACGTTTGGAGGAAACCTGGCACAATCCCTACAGTGAAGCATGGTGGTGGTAGCATTATGCTGTGGGGATGTTTTTCAGTGGCAGGAACTGGGAGACTAGTCAGGATAAAGGGAAAGATGACTGCAGCAATGTACAGAGACATCCTGGATGAAAACCTGCTCCAGAGCGCTCTTGATCTCAGACTGGGGCGACGGTTCATCTTTCAGCAGGACAATGACCCTAAGCACACAGCCAAGATATGAAAGGAGTGGCTTCAGGACAACTCTCTGAATGTCCTTGAGTGGCTCAGCCAGAGCCCAGACTTGAATCCGATTGAACATCTCTGGAGAGATCTTAAAATCGCTGTGCACCGACGCTTCCCATCCAACCTGATGGAGCTTGAGAGGTGCTGCAAAGAGGAATGGGCGAAACTGGCCAAGGATATGTGTGCCAAGCTTGTGGCATCATATTCAAAAAGACTTGAGGCTGTAATTGCTGCCAAAGGTGCATCGACAAAGTATTGAGCAAAGGCTGTGAATACTTATGTACATGTGATTTCTCAGTTTTTTTATTTTTAATAAATTTGCAAAAACCTCAAGTAAACTTTTTTCACGTTGTCATTATGGAGTTTTGTGTGTAGAATTCTGAGGAATAAAATGAATTTAATCCATTTTGGAATAAGGCTGTAACATAACAAAATGTGGCAAAAGTGATGCGCTGTGAATACTTTCCGGATGCACTGTATATATATATATATATATATATATATATATATATATATATATATATATATATATATATACTGTATATATATATATATATATATATATATATATATATATATATATATATATATAAACATACATACACGTACATATTTATGAGTGTAAAAACTGCAACAGTATCTGGAACAAATATTGGGACAACAAAGTAGCCAATCACACAAGCTTGACAAACAGCACAACCTCCTCTTTTTTTCAAAATTCTTATGCACTTAAATATCTGTCTTCTGGTGGGAGATCCTACACTGCAATCAGTGATGATTAGATAGGATTGGGCACTCTGGCTATAGAATTTAATTAAACATATTTGATAGATAGATAGATAGATAGATAGATAGATAGATAGATAGATAGATAGATAGATAGATAGATAGATAGATAGATAGATAGACTATATTAATAAAAAAAGTTTTTCATGGATATTCTTATTAGAGCTAAATTTGTGACGTGTATTGCCTTCCTTCAGGTCAAACTTCATGCACAAAACGGAGGCTAGTGTACTGAAGCAGCAGCAGCAGCAGCAGCAGCACACTGGCACTGAGTGCAGGGGAGGTAAAGGCGGTCAGCTTAGGTTTAAAGCAGAGTTGCATAGAAAAATATCTGCATTTTGTTTCCTCTCATGGAGCTATTTAAGATCATACTGTACTAAATTACAGCAACATACATCTCTGCTTTTATTAAAATGCGCAGTGCGCTTGCATAATCCCATAAAGCGCCAGCTAATAATGTTTCACTTCTGAAGGATAATCAAACTGATGTCAGGTCTGTAGTTAAGGCGGCAGTAAATTCTGTGTTCCTTGGCAAAGCATTTAAAAATAAATTCCCCTAGGCAATAAAGGCAGAGCTCTATGGTATTTGTTCCTCTTGTTTTCACTCCTAGATGGGGCACTGGAATGTTGAACATTGAGACAAACACAGTACTAAGCAGTGTTTGTCACATCACAAGCCCTTTTCTGCAATTTCAAATTTAAATTGGTTCACATAACAAACTAGATCATATAAGCCTATTACTAATATAACTGCAAAAAGGTGAAATGGTAAGTTGACAATGAAGGAGAAAATGAAAACACTTCTAGTCTGTGGGACTTCTGGAGAAAGCAAACCTCTGAGTTGATCCGTGATTGGTTATAACAAGGAAAGCCACAGACAACCTCAGATGCAGTCACAGTTCCGGTGACCTAGGCAGCTGACTGCCCACCTCCCCTGAGAATTCTACAATATAATATGGTTGTTCTGGGCAATCTAAAGAAAAGATTAAACCCTTTCTTCTTTGGAATCCGAATCTCCAAGTATCTCTGGTGTCTTTCACATGGGCAGGAGTAGCAGTTTGGCAGTATACTAGAGCATCAACTGCCACAGGAGGATACCAGAAAAAGAAGCATAATAAAGAAGGATCAGTAACAGTTCATAATCATTATCATGCATATATTTTTGTGTATTTTTCTGCAGTTTTGCTGTTATAGTCCCTTCACATCCATGTTTTCTGTTGTAAGTATAAAACCTTACTCTACCTTCCAACATTGCGTTTATGTATCCAAGACAGAGGGCAGCCATTTTTCCAAGTTTCAGTATAGATTCTGTGGTCAAGGGTCAGCTTTGAATCTGTCATGCAGGAAATGTGCCGGTTTATATTTTTCCCAACCTTGTCTTTCTTTCCTTAGACATTATGAGGGCAGTAGTACTGGATTCTTCAACCTGACAGGTTTTAAAAACGGTCTTTGTAGGTAGCTCTCCTCACTGACTGACAGGACAAAGCAGGTGCCATGAAATGTTTCACCACATGCTGTGTTCTTAGAGGATATGAAGGGATGGAATATATAAAGCCACCAAAGAGGTATTTGTGCACCACAGCATGTAGGCAGACAGCAAATATTAAAAGGTTCACAGACTTGATGCCCTACATGCTTCCTACACGGATAGGAATGACATGAAGAAGTTGACTAGGCCTTGAAAGGCACAGCTCATTTGCTGGAAAGAAAAGAAGGAGAAAAGAGGCACTGCAGAAAAGAAAAAAAAAAGTAATCAAAAGTAGAGACTTGAAATTTCAAAATGATATTAAGGGGAAGGGATGGATTTCAATTTTCCCCTATTAGAGGAATATATGATAGCAAGCTTCTACTTTATTTTCAAAACTTTAGCAAAAAAAACAAAGAAATCTCTCAGGAATCTTCAAAGTTTTTTGTATCTTTTTGTTTCTAATCCATTTTTGAGCTGTAGCTCTCTAAGACTTTGCAACATTGTACCCCTTGGGCTAGTGACTCAGTACCCTGCTGCTGTTAAGCTTGCTGTCATTGTATGAGTTGTGACCAAATCGTGAACATGGCCTTGCATCTCATTACAGAAAACCAAAAACATGTGGTGTGATTTTTGTTTGCAGGAGTTATAACAGTTGCACTTCATATCCATTTATTTTCGCAGTAAGGGAACAAGATTTCATTCACCCCAGAGTAGAGTATACAAATGGATATAGATGCTCATAAATGGTTTGAAATACCTGATGAACAAAGACAACTTGGGACAATCATTTAACATCAGCCATTAATGAGGAGTGTGAAGAAGCAAGGGCCATCAAGCTCCCTAACTAAAGAGTAGTGACAGAGGAAATCAAATGACAGCAAGGAGAGGTCAGTGATGACAAGGAAAAAAGGAATTGTGCATAACTGGCTTTAGAAGTAACCAATAGATTTTTTTTCTGAAATATCCTGAAGCCTGTTGTGGGAGATTATATTGACAAGTAATGAATTTGAAATATCTCCCTGGTTATTGCTGCAACAGTTCTGAAGCGGAAATAGATGCAAAGATCCTCATTGTTGATACATAGCATTTCTAAGGCATTTTAAATGATCACATTACTACCCTCAATAGTAAGAAACTCATACTTTCAATATTATATTTAAATGTATTTACTGCCTAATATTTAACTTAGTGAGACAAATCAAAATGGGTAAAGACTTTCCTTGAGAAGTCTATAAAAGGTACAAATATATGGTTCCAATGAAAGAAAATTGCATGGTACATATGGAAGTCACCAGATGATGTAGTCTATCACTTTTGGAACAGAGTTAGAAATAGTAAAGCAATATCAGGAGCTGATTGTGGATCTGACTACACCCAGTAGTTACGTCAAATAGAATAAAACAAAAGAAAAACAAGTAAAAGAGGACAATAAATCGATGAAAGAAATAAGATTAAAACTCACAGCACAACCTGAGTAAAAAATAGATAGTATTGAGGTGGTTCTAACAGTTGTAAACGGTAAAATTATTTAGCAAAAATATAAAACATTTGTGTAACCAAAGTAGCAAGCACATTGTGTGAGCAGTTAATCTTACGTCCACTGATGCACAGACTTGGACACATCATCAGTGTTGTTTCCTGGAGTCATAGGGTGTTTTGAGACAACAGACACCCTGTCCCAGACAACATTGACCAAGGTTGATCAAGTCTTGGTCTGTGTCCAAGTGCAATTTTGTGGTCTCCACATGTCACCACTTTTCAGGCAGGTCCATCGTGAAGCCCTCTCTACAGCCTCCACGCTGTTAATGATGTCTCTTCTCCTACTTGCATCATTGATGCCCAGTGTTTCACAGGCTTTGCTGAAGGAATGCCCTGCTTTCCCTAGGCAACCACTTTCTCCTGGTCCTCCACCATTTTCTACAGCAGGCCTCCAGCAGTTCTTGGTACTTTTCCCTCTTCCTCTCCTGCACCTCACTCATCCTCTCCTCCTATGGCACAGTTAGCGCCTGAGGTTGAGTTGTTTTTTAATCTCAAAAACTAGGATAATGTCAGGTCTCAGAGTGGACTTGGTGATATGTGCTGGTGATATGTGATGTGGTTTCATCTGCTAATTTAGGTTGACTGTCATCACCCACTCTCGTGCCATATACAGCAAGCTAACTAAATTATTCTTCGTTCTTTCCATGGGCTGCACACCCTCCTTGACAAATGCAATGATCCTGGCTATAGCACTGGCATTACTACTCTCGTTGATCTCCTTGCTGACTGCCTTAGTGATGGTCTTGAGGACTTGGTCATGTCTGCAGCGAAAACACCCTGCCCATAGTGCCCCTGAGGCAACTACTCAAGATGTGCTCAAGGGTGCCCATTTAAAGACACAGGGGACATGTATTGGTATTCTACCTTGCCCGATGCAAAGAGGTTCGAAAGGCTAGGGAGGACACCTCCTCCTGCACCCTCCTCTACCTACTGCCTTCCTTCTCACCGAAGGTGTTGTATCGGATTAGTGGTGAGCTTCCAAGTCCTGCCCTACCTTGTGCCACACTCCCAATAAGAGCCTTGTGCTTCAGCCAAGCTTCTGCCTGCTTGACTGCCTCAGCTGCTTTCCACTTCCTCCCTGTCCTCACTACAATGCCTGCTCCAGATACTTTAGCGCCCTTAGACTCCAAGTACTGCAGATAATCATGTGCCCGTGTAACAATGAATTCCTCCCTGATGGACCTGAAAGGGAGCCTAAGCTTATTGCTGTTTCCATACAACCTTATACTGCTCAAGCAACATGGTATGCCCAACCATATGTGTAGGTAGCTGTTACCTTACGCTCAAAAGCTTCCACTACAGTCATGGGGATTTCATAAATGGACAGCGGCCAAATGATCCTTGTGAGAATTCCATCCTAGTAAACCCAGGTCTTGAACTTCCCAGGGAGCCCCAACTTGTCCACAGTTGTTAGCCATCTATCCAAATCAGCAGTGTTGGTTTTGATGGAGTCACTGTCCTTCATGCTGCAGTTGAAGACCTTCCCAAGACTCTTCACTGGTTTTTCGGTGACAAATGGGATCAGGACTTCTCCCAATCTGAAGTGAACCTTGTTAATCACTTTCCCTTTCTTCAGCACTAAAGACTGGAATTTTGTGGGTTTATGCGCACCCATGACATGAGTCTCTCTAACCCCTAGAGGATCCACCTGGCTCCAGGCATTGTTCTGGTTGTGACCATGAGATTACCCATGTAGGTCCTAATGGGCAACTGCCTCACCCTGGACTTGCTAAGGAGACCCCAGCACTCTGTCTCTACTGACTTGACCAGCATGTTCATCGCCAGTGTGAAAACGTCACTGAGACAGCGCAACCGGTGACAGTCCCTACGTCCAGCTGGTGCCAGTGAGAGGTCAGAGGACCAATGGAGACTCTCAAGTTGAACTTACTATAATAGTCCAGAATTAGATCCTTCACTTTCTGTGGTGCATGGTACCACTCCAGTGCCACCTCAGCCAGCTTGTGGGGTACTGACCCATACCCATATTGGTTATATCTAATAAAAGTACCACTTGGTCCCCAACTGCCTTCTATTTCTCCCTGATAACTTGAGTCACTACACCTAAGTGTTCCAGGCACACAGGAAACCGCAGTATGCCTCTCTTCTGTACTGACATGTTGATATGATTGTTACTCAAGAGGAAGTTGGGAAGAGTCAATGCTGAAGAGGATCTTATTTTCCACACTTAATAAAGAGATGACCTGAAACTGGCATAAAGAATCAGACAAAATGTAAGATTGGATAACAAAAAAAAAAATTATTGCGATAATGGAACAAAGAAAGAAATATAAAAATGTTACTTCACCAGTGCATTTGGAAATATATAAAGACCTAGATAAACAGATTTAAAGGGACTGGAGAAGTGCAGAAGAAGAATTCTTTCAAAAGAAATGTAAAGAGTTAGAGGAGCTGGATAAATTACATAGCCAGTAACTATATAAGCAATTAAATTAATTAACCCCCAGGAAAAGGATTGGAATATAGTTACAGATGGTGAAGACATTTTGGAAGGAGTATACTGAAGATCTATATAATGACTTTAGGAGAGAAGGATCAAACTGGGGTGAAATATTAGTATAACAAAATTATATGGAGGAGATCAACAAAGATAAAGAGTTGGGGCACCATGTTGGTGACACCCCATATTTAATGGAGTTTTTGAAAACCAAAAATAGTCACACAACAATTGTGGGGATGGCTTCTTAGATGGGAGTTCAAGATCAAACTGGTTATGTGGTCATGTGGTAGGAAGGGGAGGGTCCTGGCAAACTGACAAAGGGAAGTGACGCCATTGATGGATTGGCTGTGAGATCTTCTGTTCTGCAGAGGGAGGAAAAGAGATGTCATTAGACCATAGTGCCAACCCCTGGATCGACAGGTGATTATTATCACCAAAGCCCTTAAGCTTTCTCCCATGCACACGTGTGTGAAAATATTAAGAAGAAATTAGATAGAGAATATCAAATCCCTGCAATGAAGCAGACAGAATTGATCAAATACCAGTAGACTTCTTGAAGCAACTAGGTGAAAGAGGGATAATATTTAGTAATAACATTAATGAATAAAATATAGAGATAATTCCAGATGACTTTGAAATGTATATTTAGTCCATTTCCAAAAACAGGCAAAGTCAAAGATTGTGATGGCTTAGCTTAATCTCACATACATCTAAAATACTGCTTATCATGATAAAGAAAGGAATTGAAAAAGCAATAGAACAAAATCAGTCAGACAATCGAGCAGACATCAGAAAGGGAAAAGGAACAATAGATGCAATTTTCAAAATAAGAATGCTCTCCGAAAGAGCTTCAGAAAGAAGTAAAACATAAAATTTATGCTATATCAATTACAGAAAAGCAGTTGATAAAATAAAACATGAAAAAATACTGAAGGTTATGAAACAAGCTGTTTTACCACAAACTGAAAGAAAATGACTTAAAGCCATATATTGAAATGAGGAGGCAAAACTGCAAAGGAAAATTAAGATACTTTACAATAAAAAAGATGTATTTTATCACCCATATGGTTCAATTTATATAGTAAACATTTAATAACAGCTGCGCTGGAGGAGGAAAAAGCATAAGATATGCAGATGAAACAGTAAAGAATGACTTAGACCTACAAAAACAAATCAACAATATATGTGATAAAAGAAGAGAATACAGAATGGAATTAAATGTAAATAAGACTGAATTATTGAAAATCTATAAGAATGGAGAAAAAACATGCAAGACATTGTACAAAAGAATGAAACTGAAGCAGGTTAAAGAATACTTGGGAAGCTGGGAAATGGACAAAAGAAGTAAGAACACAAACAGGAATGGCAAATGATGCTCTAAGGAAACACGAGCAACTAAACAAAGTGGTGTAAAACTTGATCTGAAAAAGAAATTGCATAGATAGATAGATAGATAGATAGATAGATAGATAGATAGATAGATAGATAGATAGATAGATAGATAGATAGATAGATAGATAGATAGATAGATAGATAGATAGATAGATACTTTATTAATCCCAAGGGGAAATTCACATAATGTTACACTGTCTCAGTTTTGGGCTATTGGTGTGAAACATAGACACTGAGTAAGGATCTGAAAAGAAATACAGATGCTTTCAAACAAAGAATTTTAAGAATACACTTGATGAATAAGGTAATTAATGAAGAGGAATTAAAACAAAGAAGAATCTATAAAGGGATCTAACACAAAGAAAGATGAAGTATGCTGGACATGAGATGAGGGGTTCAGTTGCAAGTCTGACCCTAAACATCTTATAAACAAGCATGCACAGTAAAAAAAAGCAAAGGGAGACCAGGAGGAACCTGGTTAGATGAAATCAGGCAAATGTCAGAAATAAAAAAACTATGGAAAATAAAGAGGTTGAAAATCTGAAAGTAAGATGCAGACCACTGATAGGGCACAACCCCTGATGGTGATGATAATATTTAC
This sequence comes from Erpetoichthys calabaricus, assembly GCF_900747795.2. Lineage (NCBI taxonomy): Eukaryota > Metazoa > Chordata > Cladistia > Polypteriformes > Polypteridae > Erpetoichthys > Erpetoichthys calabaricus. The sequence continues at coordinate 302,058,907 of NC_041395.2, read as the reverse complement.
CGTAAAATTTTTAGCAGCAAGTCTCATCATAATATACTATTATGTTCGCAAGAGTTCACAAAGGTACTTGTGGTTTTATTTGTAAATGCTTGATCAGGGAGGTTTTGAATTTAATTTATCAGTGCAGTAAATTATCCACAGTCAACATTTAGTAATTCCCACAAATTGCAGTTCCATTTATTTCACTATCCAATTAGAGAAAAGCCAAGCAAAATGACACCTTTTATTGGCTAACTAAAAAGATTACAATATGCAAGCTTTCGAGGCAACTCAGTCCCCTTCTTCAGGCAAGATGTCTGACATTAATTAGTTGCTTTTAAACAGTAGCCAGTGTGTTGCTGTCTTATTCGCATGTAACGGGTCTTTATGCAACACAACTGACCTTAAATACACAATGTTACACCAATACTATTAGAAAACAATGCATCCACCTGATAACTTGAAGTGAAAAAAATACACTCACTTTGTATTTACATACACTGCAAGGATACAAACCCCAATCACATCAGTGTCGATCTCATTTGATTACGCAACAGCATCCTAGTTAGGAACCTCATAAAAGGGAAAAAAAGAACAACTTCGGTAAGAGGCAGAGTGATGCTGTGTCCTCCTTTTTTTTAATGAATTGGAACGCCAGCCTTCTTAACAAGGAGTTCTTCTGCTGTTCATCTTCTGGTTTTCTGTGGTGGCGATCTGCTCCACCACCATCTGATCAAGGCACCCTGCAGTCCTTACATTGATGGATTGAAGGCCAGATGTCCACATGACCATCATCATCTAATTCCTCCATGTGGAGCCTGAAAATCGTGAGGACTGATTGAGACCATTCATGTTAGGTAGAATGTCTAGTGTGGGATGGGTGGTCTCGTGGCCTCGGAACCCCTGCAGATTTTGTTTTTTTTTTCTCCTGTCCCTGGAGTTTTTCTTTTTGTTTTTTTCTCTCCTCCTGGCCATTGGACCTTACTTTATTATTTGTTACTTAGTATTTCCTAATCTTATTTTGACATTTTTCTTTTTTGTTTCTTCATCTTGTGAAGCACTTTGAGCTACATCATTTGCATGAAAACATGCCATATAAATAAATGTTGTTGTTGTTGTTGACAGTAAGTCAGTTTGGAGAGACTGTGCATACAACATTTTCTGCCCATTGTGCTTCACCAGTCTCACCTTTTTGGGAGAGTGGCAAAGAGAAAGCTGCTATATTAAAAAAATGCAGAATTTGCAGGAGGCACATTGGAGACTCAGAGATATCAGCTGAAAAAAGGACTTATGGTCTGATGAGAACAGAATTTAGTTTTTGGCCATTAGACTAAACACCATGCCAAACACTGCACGTTATCAAAAATGCACCATCCCAACCGTGAAGCATGGAGACCATAGCATCATCCTGTGAGGATGCTTTTCTGCAATAATAATAATAATAATAATAATAATAATAATGCATTTTATTTATATAGTGCATTTCTCATGCTATATTGACCCTGGCTGGCATATGAGGTCAGAGGGTAAAATAAATGTCACAAATTGTAGAGAAATACTGGAGGAAAACCTGATGCAGTTTGAAAGAAGCGTGCACCTTGGCAGAAGATTTACTTCCCAGTAAGGCAACAATCCCAAGCATAAAGCCAAAGCTACACAGAAAAGGCTTAAAAACAACAGCATTAATATCTAGGAGTGACAAATTTAGTGTCCAGATCTCAATTAAACTAAGAATATATGGCAGGACTTGAACAAAGCTATTCACTTACAATCCCCATGAAGCCTGACAGAGCTTGAGCAGTTTTTCAGAGATAAATAAGGGAAAACTGCAGTGTCTAGGTGTGCAAAGCTGGTAGAGATCTGTGCACACAGACTGAAGGCTGTCCTGTCTGACAAAGGTGCATATGTTTAATACTGACTGACGGGGGTGAATACTTATGCAACAATATTTTTGTGTGTTTTGCATTTGTAATTAATTTAGATATCTTTGCAGAGATCTGTTTTCACTTTAACATTAAAAAGTCCTTTTCTGATGGTCAGTGTCATTAAATCCGCTGTGATTCAATTTTCTATGACAATAATGTGGAAAAACCTTCAAGTGGGAACTGTAGAAGTATACAGGTGGTAGAAAATCCTTTCCTTTTAGTAGTTCCTGCTCACTGGTTTGTGCAGTGGGCCGGTGGCACCAGCCCCACACTACACTTACAATTTTTATGGCTCTTCTCTAAGGATATTTTTCTGTGCAAAAATGAAATGCACTCCGACATATTAACAAGCATTTGAATATTTGTGACATGCATTTAGTTTTGACACAATTTTTCTGTGTCATAACTAAAAAGAACTCATTCAAATGATTCATTGCTTTTCAATATGATGCACAATATTTGTGCCAATCTGAAATGCAATGCCAAGGCATATTGGATTTTAATTAATGTCCAAGCAGATCACACACTGAATGTGGCTTATCTAAAAGGAAAGCAAACTCATTACATCCCACTTTGAATCTGCTTGGAGTGCATTGCATTTCTTTCCATGGCCAATTGTTCATCATGACCAAACCAAATGAAACTGGAAGACCAATCAGCATCAATAGCTATGCGACTCTTCAATTCTACCCGGGGGAGTAAACGTTAACATTATTCAAAGTTATTGCCTGTTTTTACCTGAATTTTTATTACTCTTTAATTTAATATTGTTTTTGTATCAGTATGCTGCTGCTGGAGTATGTGAATTTCCCCTTGGGATTAATAAAGTATCTATCTATCTATCTATCTATCTATCTATCTATCTATCTATCTATCTATCTATCTATCTATCTATCTATCTATCTATCTATCTATCTATCGAAGGGCAAGAGATGTTGCAATGAAATAGTGAGTGGTGTAATTCCAGTGCGCCTGAAAATGGTTATTCTTATGTTAAATTGTCTAATATTTGTTGGTTACTATCAAAGCAGTTAAATTGTCAAGGTGTTGCTGCATTTGATAAATACCAAATACTGGCTGACATTTTTGAGTGTAAACGTGATTACCAAGTCTGGGTAATTACAGGAGGTCCTTGGGTTACAACGTGTCGACATACGTTTCGAGCTTACAGCACTCACTCCAATAAAAACTTGAAAAAATTGAGACATGAGTGTTTCGGCTTACGCCGTTAGTGTCGTACTTACAGACTACATGGGCGAACTAGTTTGGTTGCGCGCAGCACAAGTGTTCCGTTTGTGTTGCTTTCTTTGGCGACTTTTTGGCCCTTATCATGGCTCCTAAACGAAAGAGTCTTCAGATGGTAGTGCTTCGAAAAAGAGGAAAGCCATCACGATGGAAGTGAAATTAGACATTGTAAAGAGATCAGAAGGAATAAAGGTAAGGAATTTTTTTATACACTCATTTTTTGTAATTTTTTGTGTAACTACAGTACAGTGTACAGTACAGTATATTTACGTCCATTTCCTTTTTCTGTGGCTTAGTTGTGTTTTTATGTTCTAGATTATGATTTTGCAAATGTGTTAGGATAGGTAAGTGACTTAGGCTAGGGTGTGTTTGGTGACTTGCACCAAAATTCGGGTTATATCACTGTTGTAGGAACGGAACTGTGTTGTAACCCGAGGACCCCCTGTATATCTTTTTTTATTCTCTTCCTTTGTGATATTACATCTTTAGCTAATTTTTTTCATTCTGTTTCAACTGCAACATGCAGAATATTTTTCATATGTTGATCCTGAATTATTAAAATGGCCTCAAGTTACATATTTACTCATCTTACATCATGTAAAATGGTTCATTTTGATTTGATAAACTTTGTTAGGCCCTTGGAGGAAATTATCTTTTTTTTGCATGAGATTTTTTGAGTCAGCGTGCAGGGTCAGCCATTTAACAACAACCCTGGAGCAAGTTTTCATGTTAAGGGCCTTGCTTAAGGAGCAGGATCCCTTCTGGCAGTAACAGGATTTGAACTGGCAACCTTCCAGATACCAGCACAGATCCTTAGCCACCACTCCAACATAGACATTTAGATATTTTTACTCTAATAATTTATGTATTCTAGAACAGGGATTTTAGGATCCTAAGACACTAAAGGGAGAATAAAGGGGAAAACATTGAATGAAAGACAGAGAATGATGCTATTGAACAATCTTACAGAGAACTGAACTATGAAAAGGAAGGCACAAGATAAGAAAAGCTGGATTTGGCATTTAATGATAAGGACCTGGCTAAAGGCAAAAAAGTAATGTTTGAATAAATCTATTGACGCTGACTGAGAACATGTCAGGACTGGAACACGATTATCCCTATTGTTGACGCCGCTGGTCCCACTGCTTGACACTGGTTGTTCTTTTGACTTTATTTAGTTTTGGCATGGTGTTGTCCAGGAAAGAAGTGCAGTGTGCTCCACTGCATGTCATATTCTAAAGCAATTCTCATTCAATCAAGTATGACATGAAAAAATTACATCAAAATGAAACACTTAACAGTTATATGCATTGCATGACAAAGTATTTCACATCTTGGGCCGTGCGTAGAATTCACAATAAAACATGGCACACACCTACAGTCCCATCCTGACTCCTCCCAGAATTTTGCAAATTTGAATATGCAAATCAATATAAATAGCCCTTTCCGTTCAGTGTTTTGTTAAAAGACAATGGTAAAAGCATGTATTAAAAAAGAATTGGAGGCAAGGAAAAACATTCAGTTTATTGGCTTAAACAGTGGCTTAAGCAACAAAAGGAAACTGATGGAGAGGCACTCAAATGTTCAAGTTCAGAAAGTCACACAGTGCCTAAAATAAAAATGAAGTGGTCAAATCTCAAACTCGATGTGAAAAGGCAAGTGTCTGAGTTTCATATGAAACAGAAAAAATAAAAAAGGGACACAGTGAAGAAAAAAGGGACTGTATCGAGATTAAATTCAAAATGTCAGCTTTAATCTGGAAATTTCCACATTGATCTCATAGTTTAGAACATCATAAACTTCATCTTAAAATTGATGTTTAATTAACTAGAGTTTCTCAAATCCCATTTTAACTAAAATAGCATGTTAAATGCTTTGTATTATATGTGTTCCACGACCCAGTCGTTACTCACTATGTGCTTCTTAAACAGGCTTTCTCTTACGCCGACAGGAGTACTCAGGCAATGATCACCACATAGAATACATTACATTCATGATATTATAACTCTATGAACATTTTTGAATACTAAGATGTATATTTGATATCATTTTCATGAAGAAATGCATTAAAGCATGTATTAAACATATGCGAGCACAGTGACGCAGTGGTAGCAATGAGCTGGCGCCCCATCCAGGGATTGTCCATGCCTCATGCATGATGTTTGCTGGGACGCATAAAACCCTGGATGGAATAATTTATTGCAGCAGTACTGTCTCTGTCAAACACACAAACCCCCAATACCTGCCCTTATATTTCCTTTCTCTACGTACCCAATCGCCACACAATAAGCATCTCTAATAAATGTAAAACCAGCTGTAAGCTTAGTATGTTGATTCTTCAAAACTTTCAAGGAACACTGAAAAATCTTTAATCTGTTTAATTATTCTATCCATCCATCCATCTAGGGTCAAGGTCTGAGCCAGATTGGAGAAGTTCAAATAGGGTGAGTGGAATCCATGCAGATGTTGGTGGTTTTATTGAGGGAGTATGTGCTATAAATGTCTAGGGCTGGAAACTGTATCCTCTGTTGTAAGCTGTAATCCTCTGGACTTTCAACACAACCTGTGCTGCCGTGATGCCACACACAAATACAATAAACAGGATAAAATACTCTCCTTGGTCCACTGAGAGTAACAACAATAAAGCAGCTATGGTAATTGGAATAGTTTGGCCATTCCATGCACCATTATATTGTTACAGAATGATTACAATGAAGTGCCTTAACTTCAGTCAGTCACTCATGATCCAACCCGTTATATCCTAACACAGAGTCACGGGGGTCTGCTGTAGCCAAACCCAGCCAACACAGGGCGCAATGATATTCAATTAATTTTGGTGTATTTGATAAAGCCCACATCATGGATGTGAATCTAAAAAAAATGCGGAAACAACACAGAAACAGTAGCACTGCTTTGACGCCGGGTGCCACCAGTTTGCAAAACAGAGCAGAAAAATGCCTATGCGTGGTATGAGGCTCCCAAGTTTAGTGTTTATAGATCTCGAAGTGAGCGTGGAAATGGGGTGTATGTAACATTTGTGTGCGTATGTACTGTTTATACATGAGGCCCCTTGTGTTCCATTTGATACTGGCATGAATAATCCTCCATACACAGATAACACGAAATGTGTTCTAAATCGTTGAAAACTAGAACAGGTTTGAAATGGCAGACCCAAACAGGCTAAGAAGTGAAAAATGTCAACCTTTCCAGCCTCCTCTACAAACAGAGTGGAGATTAAATGCCTTCATTGGCATATGTTTTGCAATATTCAAACAATTTGAAGAAGTTGCTGTAACACGATTCTAATATCACTGCAATGATCCTAGATATGCTTAGAGATTTATATTTGTGAAACTGTTAACTATGTACATCTTGGCCTGCATGTGATTTGACAAAAGATACACTGCAAGTAAAAAGAAACAACAATCATTTGAATATGTTGTGGGAAACAGCCTGGACACAGACAGATGGACATCATTTTAAAGTCCAACACACCTTTATTATAATAATAAAGTGCACAAACCTAATGCCGCAGCACCAATCACCCCAACAAGTCCAGGCCAAAACCACACTGCCTTTCCTCTATTCAGGTCGCGTCTTTCCTCTCCCAGACCACGTCCTCTTCCACCCGACTCCAGCCTTGAATGAAGGGAGGCGGCCCCTTTCATTATCCCCCGGATGTGCTCCAGGTGTTCTCCGGCAATCTTCCACCGACACGATCCAGTGTGGCAGAAGTGCCGCTGTATCCCCGGAAGCACTCCGGGTGTCCCTGCTCCTCTTTCCCCCAACACTTTCTGGTGTGGCGGAAGTGCTGAGGTCCAGCGCTGCCAAGGCATCCAGGCGCCCCCTGGCGGTGACCACAGGCCCCTACAGGGTTGAGCTTCAAAGCTCTGCACCCGTGGCCCCCAAAGCAACCAGGGCGGTCGCCCCCTCGTGGTCTGGAGGAGGCATGAGCCCTCCTCTGGTCCTCTTGGGTGTCCCGGCTGGGTACCACCCCCAGCCGCATGCCACAGTGTAATCATCAACCGTCAAGTTGAAGCAAGCTATCCGGAAATCAAACAGTGTATCATTCATGTTACAATATAAAAAACTAAAAATGTTTCATCCATTGCAATTATATGCATATGCAATGTGTAGAATTACATTATAATGCCGAGTGTTTAATTTAAAAACCATGCCCGTTTACAAGTCATTAAAGACAGTAAATTCATGACAATTGCATATAACACTAAATCCCAAAAAAACAGAATTCCCCACATCTTGGGTAAAAGATGCATACATTCTCTTAGTCTGCTTTCTTAAATGCTGGAGTGAAACCTGGGATCATCTCCAAGAAGTAGGACAGTGCAACTTTATAAAATGGAATAATGTATTGTTCTGTATTTTATATGCATGGACCGAGCCAGCAAAGGCCTCTTCACAGTTTTTGTATTGAAATGTAAAGCATGCATGATTAGAGAACTGAGGAAGACTTTAGGAAGGATTTTTCTGCAGATTGGATTTCAGAGGTAAGGTATGAATCATTTATTAGTTCATACAGAGACTTTTATAGGAAGTATCACCACAAGGTACTTTATAAAGCAAACTAAATTTAAATGATATGCAACAGTACTCCTCTTTCAAGGTATATAAAGTTATAAGTATGACAAGTCATCCTCGTGTTTACCACTGCTCCCTTACAGATTCAAATCTTTGAATTTGATTGGAGTCGGTACATTCCCTAGATGTCTGTCTGAATTTTTATCCAGGTATTCTAGTCTTCCTCCCACATCCCAATGATTTACGCATTAGGCTAAATGGAGATTGTACATTGTGCTTGTGGAAGTGGACACTGCAATGGACTGGCACCTGATCTCGGGTTGGTTTCTGCCTGGTGGTTAATGCTGATGACACTAGTAGCATTATCATGTTTACAGTATAAAGCAAAATTCTTACCTGTATGTCCAACCAACAAACAAAACATGTTACCACTTTCCAGTTCTGTGATAAAAAAGAATTAATCAAAATACACACTGCCACTCACCGGCTGCCACCCCCTTTTCCATAACTACTCACGAATCCCACCCCCAAGCTGCCTGCATAGAAAATGCAGCCCTCTCCCCCCACACATCTGAAGGTGCTAACTTGATTCTCCGGCCCCTGTTTCTCACACCATCACTGCTGACCAGGTTAGAGGAGAATTAAGGAGGCTGCGCCCTAGAATGGCAGCTGGCCCAGATAAGGTGTTTCCAAGACTTCTAAGGTCCTGTGCTGGTAAACTGGCAGACCTCCTTCCCTTCAGCACATTTTCAACCTGAGCCTGTGACTAGGGAGGGTTCCCACACTGTGGAAGACCTCATGTCTCATCCCAATTTCCAAAAAAGTGAGATCCTTTGAACTCAATGACTTCAAGCCTGTGGCCTTAACATCCTATATCATCAAGACCCTGGAGCAGCTACTTCTTCATCTCCTCAGACCACAGGTGAATCATGCACTAGACTCCCTGCAGTTTGCCTATCAAGAAAAGGTGGGTGTGGATGATGCCAATCTCTACCTACTCCACTGGACCACTCGCATCTAGACAAAGGATGTAGTGCTGTGAGGATCATGTTCTTTGGCTTTTCCAGTGCCTTCAGCACCATCCAGCCCTCTTATACTGAGGGACAAGATGTACAGGATTGGAGTGGGCTCACACCTGGCGAAGTGGATTACAGATTACCTCACTGGTAGACCTCAGTTTGTCAGACTGGGAACTGCACATCACAAACTGTAATCAATAGAACAAGAGCACCACATGGGACTGTTCTTTCCCCTTTCCTCTTCAACCAACAGACATCAGACTATAGCTACAACTCATGGACATGCTGTTCTGGGGTGTGTCAGGGTGGACAGTAGGAGGAGTACAGGGGTCTGGTGAATGACTTTGTGGGATGGTGTCAATCAAACCAACTGCTGTTGAACCCTTCCAAAACCAAGGAGATAGTCATGGACTACCATATGAGTTGAATAGGAGTGGGTCAAGACCTATAAATACCTTGGAGTATAGTTGGATGACAGGCTGGACTCTTCAGAGAACACAAAGGCTCTGTTCATAGCCAGCTCTATTTTCTGAGGAGGTTGGGATCCTTAAACATATGCAAGAAACTCCTGAAGATGTTCTATCAGTTTGTGGTTGCCAGTACTTTCTTTTATACTGTGGTGCGCTGGGGTTGGTTGTTGGGGTTAGGTGTAGCTTGAAGAAGAGGGATGCTGATTGTATTGAGAAGCTGAGCAGGTGAGCAGGATCTGTGGTTGGAATGGAAAGCGGCTCTCTGGTGACAGTGGTAGAGAGGAGGACACTGTGCAAACTGCAAACTATTATGGATAACAAATACTCACTATACACCACCGTAATTAAGCAGAGGAGTTTGTTTATCTGCTGAATTTCTGAAAACAACAGGGCATTGTGGTGACCTTTATTCTGTCAGTTTGATGTCACGTGTTGATTTCCCATATTCTGAGAAATTCTCAGAACAATCACCTAGAAAGCACCCAATCCCTTTGCTCTGAAGTGACGGCACCCATAACAATGCAAAGATGACATTGTGGCATAGTGGTAAATGTTTACAACTTCTTTGTGAATCCATAAATGATTTTTAAATTCATATTTCAAAACCCCTAAATAGATGCATAATTTTTAAAAAACATTAAAATGAAGAAAAACTATGGAGCATATCAATAAAAATAAATAAGTTGGTTTATTAAATACATAGTGATTGATTGGCTAACACAATCACACTCTATACACTTAAAGTATTATTGAATTTACCATATACTTAATTTTTTAATCATTTTCTGGCAAAGTTGTTTTGTAAATTACAGACAGGTTGAATACACCAATGAAATTAAAAAAAATTGCAAGGCACATAGGATGTTTTGATAGCAAGGACAAAAGGAATTTTGAGCGCTATGGTGGAGACAGGGACATGAAGCAAAACTTGTTGACCAGATTTTCTCAGTGCCATAACTCAACACCAAATTATCCTTTCAAAGCAAAAGACAGCAGTAAACATAAAAGGAGACTACCAGAGAGTAACATTACATAAAGACTAACAGAGAGAAAAATGTCAAAATTTCTGACCAAGCCATGTTCTCAAGGCAAACCAGAAGCTGTGCTTGCTCTCTGGTAAGTTTCGATGGGCTCCTCTCTGTTTTCCGTCCTTTGGGATTTAATAAAGGATCTACTTATCTGGCTCCACTGCTCCCCCTGCTGTATTATATTTTAAATAGATAAAGTAAGTGTTTACTTGCTTTCTTCTTCTTTGGAAGTGATGCTTGTTAATTTTTGTGCCCTATGCACTTGCTCCCCAAACTTGCATTTTGTCTGTTTGAAGTGCTGACTCTTTCATTCTGGCTCTCTGCTCTTCTTCTTATTAATAAAGAACAGTAGCAGTCAGCACTTTTAAGTTTTGCTGAAGCTACTGTATGTTTGTCAGAATGTAGCTGCTTGTTGTTAGCTGGAGGTGATGGCCGCAGGCTTTTGTAGAAGGTGCCACCTTCTGACTTTCCCAATGTCTTTGTTCAATGCAGCTCAAAGCAACAGTTCACAAGTACCGTCTCCCTGACAGATGGCCTTTTATAAAAGCTTTAGGATGTCCCGTAATCTGCTAAAGGTCCGCTTCAAGTTATGCTCCCTTCACTGGCTCGTTCTTTTCTCTTCTGCTGTTTTCATCCTACAGTATATTGTTAAAACCAGTGGGTGTATTTTGTTAATTTTTGTCCTTTTAATTTGATATTGATTTTTTGTGATGTAGCTTATTTTAGGAATATCTTTCATAGTATATAATTAACTGAACTGTTTTAAAAAAGAGATTTTATTACAGGCTGTGCTGGAATTGATTTTTTCTAATTTCCAGATGCTCACCATGTAAGGTGCATCGGCCATTTATTCTCTGATCTTAATTATTCCAGTTCAGTTTAGGTCAATGGGCTGCCCATGAACGTAATCAGCCCCAGAAAGGCTGGAGGCAGTATGCCACAGGGCAAACCCCCCATTTACTCATAACATGTCAGCCCAGAGTAACCAGTTAACCAGGCCTGCTAATTTCTGAGTGTGAACTGAAGCTGGGGTATCCAGAGAAAGAAAAGGAAATACAAATTTCAGACAGCCAGTGGCAGGGCTAGAGATTGAATACATCCTCCTTCTGTGTAGAGGGCATTAACCAATTTTTCTTTCATATAGTGCCTCCTCTTGAACACACCATTAAAGAAAATACAGCAGCTCAGAAGCGCTCATTTTTTAAAATTTAGAGTGCTCGCAATTTGTCTAAATATATCTAAACTCTATAACCTTAATCCCTGTTATCAAAATCTAGTCTTCTTTCGCCTCATTTCCTTTTTTCCTTTTTTTAGCTTCCCCTTTGGATATGGTACATTTATCCCGTCTAAATTTGGATCTGCTAATTTCCCACCACCTTCACGTCTTACCACAACTCATCATCTTTTCTGATTGCATGAACCCCATCACCATTTACCATTTCAAAACATTCACACACTCTCTGAACACATTTATTCTAATTTAGGTTTTGCAGCAAACTGGGAGCTTCCTCAGCAGCGCAAAGTCCAAGGCAGTAACCAGCCTCAGCCACAGGGTGCTAGGACAATAGGGTCTTTAATTTGTATTTATTTATTTTTAGTTATTACTAATTGAGCAACAATTCCTGATAATTAATACTGGTTACATAGAGTAGATAAAATTTAAACTAAAAGCTTTTTTACATATTTTTACATGTTTATGTCTATAATAGCATACCTGATTAAGTGCACTGTGTAGAAAATGAATATTTTGTAAATCATAAGGATTAAAGCTCCACTGTAGTGTTTCCAGGTCTGCGGTTTTCCCATCGAATTGGGTTATTTTTGATCATGGTCCATGGTAAAAAAAGAACTTTCATGGGTTGTATTTTTTTTTTTTAAATAACGCAGTATTTTGGCCTATATTTTTCCATTCCCTTTCTCTGGATTACTTCCACGTTTTCCATTGCTTTCCCTGATATTTTGCCCTTTTTTTAGATATTTGATACAATGTTTTAATCCCTGAGAGGAAATTATCTTTTCACATGACCTTTGGCAGTCACAGCACGGGGCGAGTCATTGTACAGCGCCCCTGGAGCAATTTTCATGTTAATGGTTTTGCTCAAGGGTCCAATGGAGTAGGACCAGCATTAACAGGATTTGAACAGGCAACATTTCAGATACCAGTGCAGATCCTTAGCCTCAGAGCAAACCACTCCGCCTAACAATGTTACACCAACTTGTAAAATCTCTGAGGGGGAGACTTGTTATGTGATGGTATTAATCCATTCTATCACTCTCAGATATTTCCAAAGGGGGATCCTTCAGGCTCCAAGCTTCAATTGTATGTACCTAATCCTTCACTCTCAATGCCGTTCCCTGCTTTCTGATGAGTCACTTTTTAAACATCACATATTAGAGAATAATTTTTTGGGCAATTACGCAATTTTTAAGGTGTCCTTGTGCTATAAATTTTTTGAACACCTGGCAACCCTACTCTCCTGTATAAATGTACAAGATGGATTGCGCATCATAAGCTATTGGATGTCTGTTTGCTTGTGTACTTGTTCATCTGTTGTCTGTTTGTCTGTTACACAAAACCAGCTGAACCAATTGTCATAAGATTTTGCATTTGGTTTGCTGCTGGTACAACTTTAAATTTAGGCAATATGTCATATCGGGGTGATGGGCTGTAATGGAAGTGGGGCAGCCTAATCAGTGCCATCATGGGGACTACAATTCCCATCAGTCAGCAGGAGTGTGAAGAGATAGATAAAAGGATATCATCATTAGTGCTCAAAGACACTAAATAACTTTAAAAGGTCCATGAGAATAATGTAAGGCCAATCACCAGACTCGCACATTCAACCAGTTCAGAGCTGTCAATTAACATGGCAGATACAGTGGGTACGGAAAGTATTCAGACCCCCTTCAATTTTTCACTCTTTGTTATATTGCAGCCATTTGCTAAAATCATTTAAATTATTTTTTTCCCTCATTAATGTACACACAGCACCCCATATTGACAGACAAAAAAAAAAATTTTTGAAATTGTTGCAGATTTATTAAAAAAGAAAAACTGAAATATCACATGGTCCTAAGTATTCAGACCCTTTGCTCAGTATTTAGTAGAAGCACCCTTTTGAGCTAATACAGCCATGAGTCTTCTTGGGAAAGATGCAACAAGTTTTTCATACCTGGATTTGGGGATCCTCTGCCATTCCTCCTTGCAGATCCTCTCCAGTTCTGTCAGGTTGGATGGTAAACGTTGGTGGACAACCATTTTTAGGTATCTCCAGAGATGCTCAATTGGGTTTAAGTCAGGGCTCTGGCTGGGCGATTCAAGAACAGTCACAGAGTTGTTGTGAAGCCACTCCTTCGTTATTTTAGCTGTGTGCTTAGGGTCATCGTCTTGTTGGAAGGTAAACCTTCGGCCCAGTCTGAGGTCCTTAGCACTCTGGAGAAGGTTTTTGTCCAGGATATCCCTGTACTTGGCCGCATTCATCTTTCCCTCGATTGCAACCAGTCGTCCTGTCCCTGCAGCTGAAAAACACCCCCACAGCATGATGCTGCCACCGCCATGCTTCACTGTGGGGACTGTATTGGACAAGTGATGAGGAAGTGGGACAAGTGTCGGAAGCCTCTCCTCAGTGCAAGACACATGACAGCCCTCATGGAGTTTGCTAAAAGACACCTGAAGGACTCTGAGATGGTGAGAAATTAGATTCTCTGGTCTGATGAGACCAAGATAGAACTTTTTGGCCTTAATTCTAAGCGGTATGTGTGGAGACAACCAGGCACTGCTCATCACTTGTCCAATACAGTCCCCACAGTGAAGCATGGCGGTGGCAGCATCATGCTGTGGGGGTGTTTTTCAGCTACAGGGACAGGACGACTGGTTGCAATCGAGGGAAAGATGAATGCGGCCAAGTACAGGGATATCCTGGACAAAAACCTTCTCCAGAGTGCTAAGGGCCTCAGACTGGGCCGAAGGTTTACCTTCCAACAAGACGATGACCCTAAGCACACAGCTAAAATAACGAAGGAGTGGCTTCACAACAACTCTGTGACTGTTCTTGAATCGCCCAGCCAGAGCCCTGACTTAAACCCAATTGAGCATCTCTGGAGATACCTAAAAATGGTTGTCCACCAACGTTTACCATCCAACCTGACAGAACTGGAGAGGATCTGCAAGGAGGAATGGCAGAGGATTCCCAAATCCAGGTGTGAAAAACTTGTTGCATCTTTCCCAAGAAGACTCATGGCTGTATTAGCTCAAAAGGGTGCTAAATACTGAGCAAAGGGTCTGAATACTTAGGACCATGTGATATTTCAGTTTTTCTTTTTTAATAAATCTGCAACCATTTCAAAAATTCTTTTTTTTGTCTGTCAATATGGGGTGCTGTGTGTACATTAATGAGGAAAAAAAATAATTTAAATGATTTTAGCAAATGGCTGCAATATAACAAAGAGTGTAAAATTGAAGGGGGTCTGAATACTATCCGTACTCACTGTATCTTTGAAGTTAACTAAAATGAAATTAAAACCAAAGTACTGGTGCAGGATTTGATCCTGAAGTGCTGAATTAGTGAAGCAGAAAAAAATGTGAATAATTAATTAGTAGCTACATGTTATATCCACATATAGAAATTAAAATTTACATGAAACATGAATGTATTTCTGCTTGCTGTTATATGCATGACTGTTGTGCATCCTTTAAAGGGACTGGGAGTGCATTGGGGAAAGATTTGGGTGTGATATGAACACTTGGATTTTTTTTCTCTTCCACCCCTAGAAGAGAAGACTGTAACCCAAAAGAGGAACATTTTACCTAGCATGATATTCCTCAGCCTCTAGTAATCCTATTGGATCAGGTCAATTTGAGAATGTCATGTCTATTTTATTTGTTCGTTTTATTACTGTTTTAGTTGTATTGTGACATGCAGGCACTATTTCTTTAACAATGTCAGTTAAAGGGCGGGGTGCTTTAACTAATGGGTTAAGGTGAGTTGAACATCACTATAAGGACACACTTTTTATGGGATCAATGATGGAAAAAACTTAAAAGGTGGAAGGAACACAGGGTTCAAGTAGCGCAGAGTCAGGGGATTGAAGAGAGCAGAAAAAAAATTACAGTAACTTGTTACTGTGTAGAAGAAAATGTAAATTGACCTGCACAGAGCAGAGCTATTATATCATTTTAGAGGTGTACTCTGAATCCCAGACAATCAAGTCAAAAATAGCCCACCTTTTGTTACACAAGACATATTAACAGCAAAACACCCGTACTCTTTAGGAATGGCTTAATTATGCCAGGCACTACAGCAACTTTTTGACTGTAAATGTGTTGTGTGGGCACACTTTAATTTCATTATTTTCTTTATTTTTGTCTGTTAGGGTTGCGGGGAACTAGAGGTTACCCTAGGAAAAGTGGTCAGAATGTTATTCTATTCTTTTCAAATTCTGAAGTACTAATTTTAACTTATGTGTATACCTCACAGCACTTGGACCTTAGTTTGATTTTTGGCTGGGTTGTCTACCAATTAATTATTTTATCTAAACTTCTTATCTAATTCATGGCTGATAGAGCTGAAGCTTTAGCAGGCACAATGTAGGATTCAGTCCAGGGTGCCAGTCCATCACAAGGCAAAATCACTCTTACTGGACCAATTAGAGATTGCCAGTCAATGTAACTCACTTTTCTTTGGGATGTAGATAGATAGATAGATAGATAGATAGATAGATAGATAGATAGATAGATAGATAGATAGATAGATAGATAGATAGATAGATAGATAGATAGATAGATGACTTCTGAAGCTCTGGGTTCTTAATCACCTATCTGCCTAAGGCCCATTTTGCCCAGTTACTCAATTTGGCTGAACATCCAACTGTAGCCAGAGTCCTGGTGGTTCCAAACCTCTTTCATTTCCCAGTTATTGAGGCCACTGTACTGCTGAGGACACTCAAAGCTTTAGAAATGATTGTATGCCCTAGCCCCAATCTATGCCTCACCACAGTTTTGTTGCAGAGGTCTACAGAGAATTCCTTGGACTTATGAATTTTGGAACCTTATATACACAGGTGTGCGCTTTTCTATTCAGTGTCGCATCAATTCAGTTTGCCACAGGTGGACTCAAATAAACGTCTAGACTCCTGAGAAGGATAATTAAAGCAACATGAGGAACCTGACCACAATTTGGAGTACCCCAGCAAAGGGTCTCAATCTTTATTTATTAAACTAAAAAATATTTAGCATCCAGCATCCATGCCCGGGTGTAATGACATCAGGCATCTAAAAGAGAGCTGCAATATACGGTGAGCAAAGGAGACAAAAAGCACAAAAGAAAGAGAGACTTAAGAGCTAGCATATGAGGTGAAAAACAGTTCCTAAATTCACAATATGATTGAAACAGACAAAAGTACCATTGCACTATTGTGTCAGTTTTAATAAACAACCATTTTGCTATGCTAATACTTCTGTAAATTAAAGACTTTACTTGTTGATTTTTTTTTATAAATTTACAAACCTTTCTTAACACATGCTTTCACTTTGTCCACATGGGTTATTGAGAGGTAGTTTATGGGAATAAGTGGCACATGTATCCACTGAAAATGAAATATACAACACAATAAAGTGTGCAGAAAGTGAAAAGGGTCTAAATACTTCAGATTCCACTGTAGATAGATAGATAGATAGATAGATAGATAGATAGATAGATAGATAGATAGATAGATAGATAGATAGATAGATAGATAGATAGATAGATAGATAGATAGTGCATTCAGCACTTTAGTAATTTTAATCCTGTAACTGAGCAGGAAGTCTTAACTTTAATTTCTAAAATGAAGCCCACTACTTGTTCCCTAGATCCAGTGCCAACAAAACTAGTAAAAAGTGAAATGGATGTTCTTGCTGCGCCTATCCTAAACATTATCAATAGTTCATTATTGCATGGCACAGTACCTGATGCACTAAAAGTGTCAGTCATTAAACCATTACTTAAAAAGTCAGACCTAGACCCACACATACTAAATAATTATAGGCCTATTTCAAATTTACCATTTCTCTCTAAAATACAAGAAAAAGTAGTCGGCAGTCAGCTTCAGACACACCTTACGCATTACAATTTATTTGAGAAATTCCAGTCTGGTTTTTGAACTGGTCATAGTACAGAAACGGCACTATCACGGGTTGTAAACGCCATTCTGATATCCTCTGATGAAGGAAACTCCACTGTAATTATGTTGTTGGACTTAAGTGCAGCATTTGACACCATCGAACATTCTATTTTACTGCACAGGCTAGAAAATGATGTTGGGCTTATAGGCATCGTGCTCGCTTGGTTTAGTTCTTATTTATCAAATTGATTCCAATATGTACAGAAATGTGCTGACAGTACTCCGTCATCATACACAGAAGTTCAATATGGTGTCCCACAGGGCTTAGTACTGGGACCTTTATTGTTTTCACTTTACATGCTTCCACTGGGATCTCTCATTAGGAAACATAATGTTAATTTTCACTCGTATGCAGATGACACCCAGTTATACCTTTCATTTAAATCAAATGAAGTTTCTCCGATGTTGTCTTTAATTAGTTGTGTTAGCGAATTAAAGGAGTGGATGAATGAGAACTACTTGTCTTTAAATATAGATAAAACAGAGATGTTAATTGTTGGAGTAAATGACGCTGATCATAACAATATTTTGTCATCATTTAACTCAGTTGAAATCCCTATTAATTTTACTGAATCTGCCCGCAGTCTAGAAGTTATCTTTGTTCTAGCATGTCATTTAAAGTGCATATTACAAAGTTGTCCAAATTATGTTTCTTCCATCTTAAAAATGTTAGGAAATTAAGGCGCTTTCTAAATAAACAGGATTCTGAGAAATTAATTCATGCATTTATCTCTAGTAGGATTGACTACTACAATGCGGTTTTCACTGGATGTTCAAACTGTTCTCTACACAGCCTCCAGTTAATCCAAAATGCGACTGCAAAAATTATTACAAGAACAAGAAAATACGAACACATAACTCCAGTTCTTAAATCCTTACACTGGCTCCCGGTTAAGTTTAGGGCAGACTTCAAAATCCTCCTTTTAATATATAAAGCATTAAATGGCCGAGGTCCGGCTTATTTGTCTGAACTTATCATGACTTACAAACCAGAGCGCACATTAAGATCTCAAGATGCCGGCCTGCTTATGGTTCCAAGGATTAATAAAATAACAGTGGGAGGTCGAGCTTTTAGTTACAGGGCCCCTAAACTGTGGAATGGTCTGCCTGCTACTATAAGAGGTGCCCCTTCGGTCTCAGCTTTTAAATCCCGGTTGAAGACTCACTACTTCAGTTTAGCATATCCTGACTAGAGCTGCTGATTAACTGTACATACCGCATCTCTGTTGTTAGTCATTAGCACTAAAACATAAGTAACATGATAGTTATAATTGGATATTAACCCTCACCTATTCTGTTTCTCTTCTCGGTACTCAAATGTGGCACTTGGTCATCCCTGATGGAGGATCACAGGAATCGTGGGAAAGAGGGGTCCTTTCATCGGATTGGCTGGCCCAGCACTGTTTCAGCCGTGGAATGGCCAAATGGGGGAGGCAGCTTGATGGATGAGGTCTCCAGGACTCTAAAAATATCCAAATCTTATTATGTGATATCATCTACTGTTAAATTCTGCTTCGTACTTCTAAAATTTTTTAGTTTTTTACTTATAAAAATGTGTTTATTTTATACTGTATTGAGGATTTGTTCTGTTCTGTGTATTGTATTGTATTGACCCCCTTCTTTTGACACCCACTGCATGCCCAACCTACCTGGAAAGGGGTCTCTCTTTGAACTGCCTTTCCCAGGGTTTCTTCCATTTTTCCCTACAAGGTTTTTTATGGGAGTTTTTCCTTGTCTTCTTAGAGAGTCAAGGCTGGGGGGCTGTCAAGAGGCAGGGCCTGTTAAAGTCCATTGCGGCACTTTCTGTGTGATTTTGGGCTATACAAAAATAAACTGTATAGATAGATAGATAGATAGATAGATAGATAGATAGATAGATAGATAGATAGATAGATAGATAGATAGATAGATAGATAGATTACTGGTACTGGAATTATCATAAAGTACAGAGATGTCCAAATTGCTACCTTGAAATTTCTATTCCCATGATCCAAATTCTCAGTCCACTTTTAGCTAATTTTTAGTATGTAGTAAATTTTGGTACACTACTGATAGGTACTGTATCATACTTTTAGAATATTAGCACATTAGAACAATCTAGATGAAAAAAAGCCATTCAGCCCCAAAAAGCTTGTTGGTTATATCCACTTAATTTTTCTCAAATGAAATTAAGTCTTCTTTTGAAAGTCCATAAAGTCCTACTGTCTACCACACTTCTTTGTAGCTTATTCCAAATGTCTGTGGTTCTCAGTGAGAAGAAAAACTTCCTAATGTTTGTGCAAAATCTACTCTTAACAAGTTTCCAACTGTGTCCTCATGTTCTTTATGAACTTATTTTAAAATAACAGTCTCGATCCACTGGAATAATTCCCTTCATAATTTTAAACACTTCAATCATGTCACCTCTTAATCTTTTTTTGCTTAAACTGAAAAGTCTTAGCTCTTTTAATCTTTTCTCATAACTAATCCCCTACAGTCCTGGAATTAACCTATCTGCTGTTCTCTGGACTTTGTCTAGTGCTGCTATGTCCTTTTTTTAGCCTGGAGCCTCACCAGTGCATTATAAAGCTTGAGCAGAACCTCCTTGGACTTGTACTCTACACATTGTGCTACATAACCTAACATTTTGTTTGCTTTATTAATGGCTTCTGAACACTGACTGGAACCTGACAGTAATGACTCTGAAATCCTTCTCATAAGATGTATTTTCAATTTTCAGTACCCCCATTATGTATTCAAACCTAATATTTTTACTTCCTATGTGTATTTTACATTTACTTACATTAAATTTCATCTCTCACAAAACTGCCCAAGCTTGTGTACTGTCCAATCCCTCTGTAATGATTCAACAAAGTCTAGATTATCTGCCAATCCACCTATCTTGGTATCATCTACAAATTTAACCAGCTTGTTTCTTATATTCCTATCCATATCATTTAAATTTATTAGAAAATACCAGCAGCCCGGGCAATGACCCCTGTGGAACACCACTCGTAACATTGGCCAATTCTGATGAGGTTCCTCGCACCATCACCCTTTGCTTCCTGTGTCTGAGCCAATTCTGCACCCATCTACAAACAACACCCTGAACTCCCACTTTTTTTAGTTTGATGCCTAACCTCTCATGTGGCACCTTATCAAATGCTTTTTGAAGTCAAGATAAATAATATTGAGATATAGAAATAAAGAGGTCTCTCTCTAAGATTGAACAGGCTATCAAGGCATTGTTGTTGCCTCTGAGGTTTTGGGTTGTCTTTATTTACTGTATTGCTATGCACACTCATGCTCACCAGTTAGGCAGAGGTCAGAGCACTTCACTAGAAAATCTATTACTGAAACTCTAGAGGCAAAACTAAACTGAAATGTCACAGTTTATTCCAGAGTTACGCCGCTGAAATTTTTAAAAAGAACATTTTTCATATCAAATGCATAAAGTTGTACCTTTAATAAAATTTGGACCAGACAAATTAACCTTTTTATGGAAGGCCATTGTGAGGTCACACACTGACCCAAGCATTCTCTTTCACTCAAAAATAACAACCATGTTGCTGATAACATTTCTGACATAAAGAAAATCAGTATTGTTATCGACATGTGACACTTAAGGAAGAAAAAGTGAACAAAAAATACATAAAAATTAATACCAAAATTACAATAACCTCACCAAAAAACTGATCCTTATGATGGCAGACATTCTGTCTAGAGTTAATTCCTGACTTTTGTCAATTGTTGCCAGAATTGATCGTATGCAACTAAATCTGGAAAGCCAGACTAAGAAAAATGATATTATAAATTTGGAAATTGTTTAGTAAGTAAAACAAATTATTTTAAAAAAAGTACTAAAATTATTTTGGGTCAGTCTATATCTTATTTGGAATTAATCTGTGTAAATTGTGGTTTTCGAGTAACTTTCTAAATGAGCTAAATCATGTACTGCACACCTTTTCTATAATACCAGGTTCACTTTATAATGAATTTCCAAAAGAAACACTCAAAGGGTGTTAGGCATACAAAAGATACAAAAATCTAGTGTCATCTAAACAGCACGTCTACCTGCTGCCACATATTACGTTGTTTCAGCCTCTAGCCTACAGAGATAAATGCACAGGCTAGGCAGCAGAAGGCTAAACGTTTACCGATCGGGCGGCTTTCATTCTTTAGAGTTCAGTCAAAAGAAATTTATGTTACTGGAGCATCTTGTTCTATCAGCAGAGGTTAGGACCAGAGCAGCTTTCAGCCTGCACGCACAGCTGATTTATATTTAAAAGCTCTCTATGCTCTGCGCAGAAGGCCAAGCCAAGTGAATTTACATAATTAAATTAAAATATTTTATATGTCACAAAAACCAACCTCAATTTTCTACCTTGTTCCCAATTTCCTTTGATTTATGCTTAGTATAGAGACAAGCCCCAAGATTAGCATAAAGGAGCTTTATATATCTGGGTGCAATTTGTCAATGTACCCTCCGACTAAACTGCTTGCATAAAAATGTCATTGAGAGCGCTTTAGACATGTCATCTGCCTTTACTGTACAAGTGACACTGTGTTGCTCTTAATAAGGTGAATGAACATTCTGTTCAATGGGAAATGACATTACTATACAGAAGCTGAATGCTATAGGAAAGAAATGCTGTTACTTCTGACATTAAAAAGTAATGACTTGTAGAGCAAAATGGCGGATCATTTACTTTCTTGTGTGAAAATCCCCATCATGTGGTTCCTGGCAGGAAGACAATCAGGATGTGATGAAAGTGACCTTTGCTAAGTACCCGCTTCTTAATAATCCATATTGAGCGAGAATCTCCTTGACTCCTCATATCTACATATTAAGCACAGATAGCACTTCATTCCATAAGGAATACAATAAATAATATTATCACAGAGAAGGTACATCAGAGGCTGCTGTTCCTGAAACTGTCATGGATGCAATGAACACTTTCTAGAGGTCTGTTTTTTTACTATCTGGTATGGCAATGTTTTCCAAAAGCAGTATGCAGCTATAAAGTGCAGCATGCATCTTGTCTAAATCACCGATTGTCAACTCTCCACTGTTGATTTACTGACTCAACTTTTGTAGACTGAGATTTGAAGCCGTTTAGATCTTTCCTGTCAAGTTGCACCCTCTGTGCCCTCTCCTTTATCTGGTAAGTGGATTAGGTCAATCAAGATTAGGATTTCATAAAACTCCTTATCTGCTAGCTGTGAATTGCAAACGGGTGACATCTTGACCTTTAGATTCTTCTACACTCATCAATAAATGTGTGTAAGTGTGTTATTTGAAGGCTATTAGGAAAAGATCATTGCTGTTCCCCCTATGTACATTCATATTGATGTTTAATTTATAGTTACAGCAATAAAGTATCTTAACAGCCAGCCTGTAAACGAAAGGCCACAATCAACATGTCTGCTTCAAGTTAAACTGCTTAGCCTAGTTCTGAGTTTTTCAACCGATACTTAACTCTTTCAGAGCGAATGTCAACTTTTGTGGACAGCAGGGTTTGAGGTTGGATGTTGACTTTAGTTGATATCCAGGGGCAGAGGGTAAAAATCAGCTGCATA
The DNA here is from genome assembly GCF_900747795.2 of Erpetoichthys calabaricus. Lineage (NCBI taxonomy): Eukaryota > Metazoa > Chordata > Cladistia > Polypteriformes > Polypteridae > Erpetoichthys > Erpetoichthys calabaricus. The sequence goes on along the minus strand of NC_041395.2, from coordinate 302,035,985 downwards.
CCTCAACAAAACTCACCATTACATTATGGGTAGACCCTCTTTGCTAGGAGGGCCGTTAGACTCATTGACTTGACATTGAATCCCTGTGTGTGTGAGGAGTGTAGAATAAACAATGTCTTGAATGACATCAACATCGGGCGAAAGAACAAAGTGAATGTACAAAGCAAAATAATCTGGGTGTATTATTTGTTTATTTTTTTTTTGTTTTTGTATTACTGCTGAATCAGACTCTGACTTATCAAATTCTGATTTTGATGCAAGTGATCTGGAATTCAAAAACGTAAGGCAGGTACCTGTTTTTTTTTTTTTTCCAGAAGGTGCCTTTCAGAAAATGAATGATTGAGTTCTGCATGCAGTTTTGTAATAAGTATGTAAGTAGTGTTGCAGCTGATCTTAATAAAGCTAATGTTTAATGTTAAATGCATATAGTGTTTGCTTTGTATGCTTTTTAGAAAACTGTGTTTTTGGGAAAAATATTCAGACCTGGGAGAAAATGGAAAAAAAAATAGCCCTGAAAGAGTTAATAACAATCACTATTCAGAAGAACAAAAAAAGAAACAATGAATAGCAATCGATCCATCCATCTATCTGTCTATCCATCTATCCGTCCATCAATTTTCTTGTTTCACTAACCAAATTCTTAGAAACATCACCATTAAGATCATAGACCCAACTTCACTTTGACCTGTATCGGATTCTAGTTTCCGTGTGGTAGTTCAATAAGAAAAAATAAGCACGGCCAATTTCATTTTTAGATCTTGCCTTAATTTTCCCATTTTGGATGACTTAGACTGGTAAAAATTAATAGATAGTTGAAACATTGTCTAGGGCAGGGGTCTTCGACACATCGCTAGCGAGTTACTGGTAGCTTGCAACCCCTTTCCAAGTAGCTCGCCAAAGGGTTAATGAATCCTACATAAATTTGAAAACTTGATTAGTCAAAAAATCATGTCACGATCCACAATCTGAATTGCAATCTCTCTTTTCAATGTGGCATACACTTAAGAGAATATCCAGACTCAAACTCATCAAGACCTAAGTAACACTGTATTTTATATATCAAACAAAGTTGAATTCAATTGTTCTCTCGTTCGCTAGCTAAGCGGGGATAAAGAACACGCCCCAAAGCTGGTGAGTGACTGAGGAGAGCACAAACCCCATTGGCCCATTGCGTGGATCTGGGATTCACTCAAATAAAACGGTACCGCAAGTGAACTATGATACATAGCAAAATGAGAGAAGTCACAAAATCAACTGGAATGTTCAAGCAGATTATAGAATGTTTGGGTCTCCATACCTCTGTGAGTTGGCCTTTTCTGACATGAATGTCATGAAATCAAAGTTCAGAACAAGACTGACAGATGAACATTTAAATGACTCCATAAGAGTGAACCTAAGGGGCTCCACTCCACCATTCACATCTCTTGTTGACTCCATGCAATGCCAGTCATCTGACTAACTAAAAAATACATCACACATACAACTGGACATGTAAATACTCTTGTGAAGTGAAACAGTGATATGTAACAAAATGACAAATGAATAAGTCATATCTGTGTATTTGGAATTACATTGTTTTGTTTTGACAGCATTCATGTTTTAATTCAATAGTGTGAGATACACTAGAAAATGCATACAGACATACAAAATGCACTTGCAGGTGAACTAAATATTGTTTGTGATGTTTTAATGTAAAATGTGAGTTTTGGACACCAACATTTTGTAAATGTTCAGGCAAAACAAGCTTATTCAGTTTGTTTGGGTTGAAATAAGCTATGAGAATAAACATTAGAAAACATGAGTAGCTCTCGGCCATTTTCATTTTGTAAAAGTAGCTCGCAGGGGAAAAATGTTTGGAGACCCCTGGTATAGAATCACCAAGGTATCCCTTGGCATACATGGTGAACTCAGAGCCATGCATCTGTGGAACAATTCTCCAGAGTGATCGGCTGCCTCTGCTCCACTCCGGTGCTCAGCAGGAACAACCCAATCCCTGCAGCACTGTAATTCTTGCATATCATGGGACTTCCTCGACCGCCTTGCCTCCTAAACTCAGCGCCCAGCTAAACCTCGATCCTCAGGTCTTTCTGTCTCTTTTCCTTGATCTACCTTCTCCTTGTTCTCTTCTTTATTGACCCTTTAATCTACAGTGAGTGCAAGTACACCAAACGACCCACAGAACCTTGATGAGAAATAGCTGCGCCAACCGCTCTCTTGCACATTAAATGCAAAAAGCACATTCCCATGTCAAGTTCTCTGCAAATACACGGCTTTCCTCCCATACAACTACACTTACGGGATCTGTGCTTTCTTTTTAATTAAAAATCCTGCACCACCACAGACTTCTAATGTGGCACACACTGCCCACAGGACGCAGGCCAGCATTACACATCATGTATTGGACTGGAACTCCAATCTACCAGGCATTCCACATGCATTTCAGAACAGGTAATGCACCTGAAGCCCAGCCAGTACATGGATGGAAGACCAATCAGGAAATGCTTAGGTTGCTGCAGGTGTTGGAGAAGCCAGCAGGAGATTACCCTGTGGTCTGAATGTGGATCCCAATGCCCCAGTACACTGATGGGGACACTGCTGTATAAATGGCACCGTCCTTCACATGAGACATAAAATTGAGGTCCTGATTCTCTGTGGTCATAAAAGATCCCTGGACATCCTTCATTAGGAGTTTATCCTGATGACCTTGCTAAATTGCCTTCCTTGGCTAGTCGTTATGGCCTCCTAATCATCCCCTGTCTCTAACTGGCTGTCTCTCATCCCATCACCAACTAATAGTTAATGTGGTGAGCGCACTGGTACAAAATGGCTGCCATCACATCGTCCAAGTGGATGCTGCACATTAGTGGTGGTTGAAGTGGCTCCTCACTCTCTATGCAAAGCACTTTCAGAAGTGATTATTACTTTTATTATTATTATTATTATTAATAAACAAACATGAGAGGAAGACTAGACCTGATGTGGAGAGAAAATCTAGAGCCAGACCTTTGGGATGTCCTAGGGAATGGCAAAAACGGTCAGATCAAGACAGACAACGATGGAGATTTGTAGCACAGGTCCTATAGCATGATCAGAACAAAGAAAAAAAATAAATACATAATGAAAAAAGGTCAGTTAAAGAGAGGAATGATTTATCAAAAAGCTCAAAACAACAAACTAGGAAAACAAAATGGAAAATGGCAATCAAAGTTTATTGAACAGTCCACATCTTACTTCTTACAAGATTCTAATTTTTCTATTTAAAAAAATCTGTCTTAAATTACGCAGTATTAGTCCTTTCAGTTGCATAAAGAAAACACAGGCAAAGAAGCAATGCATTAGGTACTCTTTAATGCAAAGAGTACACACAAATGAAAGCACTTAATAGTCACAAATAGAAAACTACAAATAACGCAAACTTCAACAAAGTCACTCTTTCACTGAAGAAGTGGATTTCAGTTGGAAAACTGGTAGCATTTCCTTGTGCAAAAGGCTACAAGAATCTGGAATAAACTAGAAGTAGTATTAAACTTTTGAATCACACGAAAATTTTTCTATTTTACCATTAATTTAAATTTACTAACCTGGCAAGTGATTCAGTAGTCTGTAATCTTCTGTTGTCTAGTTTGCTCATCATTTCATCTGTTTCAGCCCCCTCATCCAGTCCCCGCCACCTATCCCAGCAGCACTGAGCATAAAGCAGGAACCAATCCTAGTTAGGATGCCAGCCTATTGTAGCTCAGAGTCACATCCACACTCTCATTTGGCCAAAGCAGATTCCCCAATTAACATAAAATGTGTTAAATTTGGGGTTTTTCAAATCCTAGAACACATTTTGTGTATTTTTGTAGTACATTTTCTATTTGACAGTTTTGAAACATTTTATCGCTAATCTGGCTGTGTAATTTTGTTTCTTATTCTCTCCATAATTTTGTATTCATCACTACACCGCCATAGCCATTTTATTTACAGGTGCTATGCCTGTTGCTGGTCATGTCACACAGGAGTCATACTGTATATTGTCATTTTGTCCTGCCTTTGTGTGATACCAGCACATTATTTATACCATCCAAGTTATGGATTCACCATGAAACACAAATTGCTTAATTTTAATCAGTTATGGTTTAATTTTAAGACCTTTTCCTTGCCTTTTGTCCACAGTTCTTGCTCTTGTGCTTTGTACTTCATCATTGATTTTTTGATTTCTCTTTGTATTCAAAACCCAGCTTATCCCTCTGTTGTCTCCCATTAGCAGTTTTCATCTCCTGATCACTACAACACACCTTTGCCTTTGTCAGCCTTTCTAATATCATAACAACATGCATATTTTTGGGAAGTGAGTGGAAAACTGGTGAAAAACTTGTGGAGAATGTGTAAACCCCAAAAAGACAGAGGTAACGAAGGAATTCAGGACTCTGGAGTTATGAGAAGCATTTCACTGTATGTTTTATTAATTCTGTATGAAGTTATTTTGTCTGCGTCTGCCTAATTAACTAAGATGCTCTGTATTATTTGTACCCAATACAAACAGAATGATGAGATAATGACAATTAATACTTTTTATTTTGTCATGTATAAGAATGTTTATATAAGAAGATCCTCTTTAGATATAAAGACATAAGTATTTTGGCATCTCAGGATAATATCAAGAGATAGATATGTTTAAAGAATATACCATTTATCTATATGCAGATTGGTTCAAACTAAAACGTTTCTTGACTATGCTATGCAGATGAACCTAACTTACTTAGCAAGTTATGCTGAACCATTTTTTACCAGGACGCTGCAGTATAGGTCTATCCATACGTGATAAATAATAAACGCTATCAAAACTTTGTAAAAAATGTAAAAAAAATGGTTTTCTCATTAACAGTAACTATGTCAAAACTCTGAAAATGTAAATAAGCCCAATGAAAAATGTAAAGAAAGTGTTATATTATTTTCACCAGCAACTTGACTAAAAGTCTGCACTTGATTGAGAATCCTTGAAACATGGTACCACGCCAAAGGAATGCATGGAAGCGCATGTGCTGAAAATTTAGAAATATAACATGTCTTTGCATTATCCACACTTATTACACACAACACATTTGCGCTCAGTGGGTGGCAGAATGTCCATGTACTGCTGTCCTAACAGTTGTAAGACTTGTGATGAATAAATGTCTTTGGGTCAACTGAAATCTCAGCTGGTTGCTCTTCATTAGTAATGAAGGAGCAGATTATTTAAAAACCAAACCAGAACCACTATCATTATCAGCATCTGCAACTGGGCGGTTCAAGGGATTCAGTTGTCTCACTCTCTATCATTAACAACAAAATACCTTTTTTACAATGGCATAACTACAGACTGTATAATTATAACACTATATTCACTCTATTCAATGACACACGAGTTAACTCGTACCTTTTGTGCAAAATGTTAAGTTCGTTACTTTGTTATAATCCTTAGTCTTGTCATAGAGAAGTGGGTTTTTCACATGGAAGACTCTCTCAAGCTTGTTGTAAAAGACATCCGCCATGGAACTATTGGTAAAGGTGATCTTGACTTTTCTTTATTTAAAATTCTAATTTTTTTGACATGAGGCATTACAGTTAACCACAGTGTCACCATGCCACCTTAAATGGAAAATGAACAGAGCTTCTCATAACTAGGAAAAATCCCTGCTAATATCATAAAAGTAAGGACTACTTTATAACTTTTTTAAAAAATTCTGAAAAGGGGGTCAATTGGAGTGACTATCAACATTTTATCAAATTAAAATGTAAAAGCAGTAAAATGAGAAGTGGCTTTTTATTTTTAAAGGATTATTCTCATTTTCTAGGATGAATTATGATATAGCTTTGAATAAACTTATGAAATGAGAAAAGTGCAGGCAACCTGAATTGAAAGAAGGCTATTGTTTACAGTACAAAGGATACCTAATTAAATGAGTACAGTTCTAGACTTGGAAAAGCAATATAAGAATTACTGGAAGAGATTCTGGGTTATGTTACATTGACTTTTATTCATATAAGTCTATCCAAGGTGACTTACAAATGAAGACAACATTATCAATTCAACATTAGTTAGGGGTTTGTTTTGAAGCTGCTATAAACAGCTCATATTATTATTAAAAATCTCTCCAAAGACAAATCTGTACACCTTATACTGGAACTTTTACAAGATAAAAATGGCAAGTTTATTGCATTACATACTGTACTATATCAATGTAATCTGCCAATAAACCAGAGTTACCATAGCAGTGGATCTGATATCATAACGGTTTCTGTTTTTCTTACAACCACATCAAAGTTTTCACTTCAATACACTCTTTTACCTTTAGCTAATTAAATTTAAAGACAGTCTCTGACAAGAATGGCACAAGTAGGCACGACCAATCTACTATTTGAAGAAAAAACTCTTTCTTTGTCATTCGCAAAAACACAAGAAAAATCCTCTGAAATTGAATGGAGAAAAAAAAATCTGCTATCTTTATTAAGGTAAGCAGCCTTTGTGCATCCAGTTCAAGCATTATGATGTCAGAGGCTAACTTTAAAACTGATTGGTTGAAGATAAATGGCTGTCCTGGCCAGAAACAACATAAACCTGATGACCTTAAATTAAAGAGTTTTTTGTTGACTTCAAAGTCATTCAAATTATTGGGTTTTATGCCTTTGCATTTGCATTAGCCTATGAACTGAGATGTGCATTAGGTGACAGAAAGGCTTTGGATGAATTTGATGAGGGATGTCTGATTCTTGACACTAAGACTGTCAATAGCAGGCCACACTTTGTGCAATGACTGCTTTGGTAAACAGAGAGAGAAAGAGAGAGAGAGAGCAGCAAATGAGCCAGTGCTAAACATTCTCTGCTTATTAACTGACATGTGCATTTGGCAGAAGACTGACTGCCTTGGGCATCTTAGGATATACCTAAATATCATCTCCTTATTGTTCTTTAGTCAACATGCTTTAATTTATAGTGGAAAGTATGGGTTTTGTTTGATCCAAACTTAATTAATTTTTCCACAATATTAGCCTGACATTTTGATTATAGAACACATTCTAAATGAAGATGATTCTGGAAGAACTTGATAACCTATTTTAAATTTTCTCCACCATGCTATTTTTTTTCCTGTCAAATGCCAAACAGGTGATTTTATTGGATATAAGCACCAGCAAAGGGTACTTTAAAAGACTCCTTATTTTAATCAAGTTAAAAAGAAAATCAGTAAGGAATGGTCCATACAGTACTCTCACGCAAATCACACTTTAATGACACCACAGCAAATCACCCAACAACAGATTTTGCAGTACAATTAAACTGATTACACCGTACAAAAATATAGAATCAATTACATTAGCTAATATTTATCATGTATGTAAATAAATGTAGAATAAAATGAGCAGGAGATTTAATGAAATGAATATCTTAAATGATATTTGATTTGAAACAAAACACAACAGGTCAAATGAAGTTTACAAGATGAATAGATGGACGGATTGGTAACAGGTATGGCTTGATGTCTGTCCACATCGACCTTTACAGATCTATTGTGTTGGTGTGTGTTTATGTGTTCATCTCTTTCTCTTCATAATCCAGTATGTACTTTGGTAGGGCAAAAAAAGCTGATGGTGTTCTTCACCTATAAATTTCTACGAGTGTGTGTGTGCGCATATGTACATACGTACAGTACATGTCTTTTTAAGTCAGTTATGTATATGAAAAAGTAATGTGGCAAAAATGTAGTAAATCAAAAAGCCTTGTCCAATAACTAAACAGAGTAGACTGCAACAATCCTGTTTAAATTAAACAATGTATACAGCAGTTATTGTGAGACATACAGTAAGTTAAACTATTCTTGAAGGATATGATGGATAAGAACAGGACTAAACACAGCCTCCATTTTGGTGCCCGTCTCAAGCCTGGATAAATGGGGAGGGTTGGTGTCAGGAAAGGCATCCAGCCATAGAAATCATGGCAAAATTTTTGAAACATCAACCTCTAATAAAAATTGGAAAAGCTGAAGAGAAAGAAGAAGGACTACTAAATTGGACCAAAAACAATGGACCTAGAGGCTGTAAAAAGGCAAACTTATTTGAAGAAGTTACGTCAATTTTTTCAGAAATTATTGTTGTACATGGGTCTCAGGTAAAACTTGTTCAAAAAATGTTTAATCTTTGCTGGGATTTAGTCATTCAGTAACTCTACACAACACAAAAAAGTACAATGTTGATTTTCCTACAGACACTACGCTACGATCAGCTTTTCTTAACATTTTGAACATTGCAGAGTCAAAATCTGAATTTAACTCGATAGCAAATTTTTCAACCCCAAACTTCCATTTACATGGAAGTAAATTTGAAACCTATAAGCAAGTTTGAGATGCAATAAAAATATTCAACCATCTTGGACTGGAGTGAACAAAGTGAAAGCATTACATTCGAGTCACTTTCCAGGAGATTCTGTACTGCTTGTCTTAGACAGTTTAGTGTTTATGTTAGTAAGTCTACTTGTTACAAAGTGTGCTTCACACTGAATTTGTGCATGCAGGTTAACTAGTGCAGACAGCAAGACATCATACATTGGTAAGGGACAAAGAATTCACAATTGGCTCACCTTTTTCCCCATGTAAATGCCTTTGCCACCCCCTAAGGGGAATGAAGAAAGTGCAGAGTGGGGAGGCAAAGTTTCCATCCATCCATCCATTATCCAACCCACTATATCCTAACTACAGGGTCACGGGGATCTGCTGGAGCCAATCCCAGCCAACATAGAGCACAAGGCAAGAAACAAACAAACAGGGTGCCAGAACACCGCAGGGTGCGCACACACACACACACACCAACCACACACTCAGGACAATTTAGGATCGCCAATGCTCCTAACCTGCATGTCTTTGGACTGTGGGAGGAGGAAATCCACGCAGACACAGGGAGAACATGCAGACTCCACACAGGGAGGACCCGGGAAGCGAACCCAGGTCTCCTAACTGCGAGGCAGCAGCGCTACCCACTGTGCCACCATGCCGCCTGAGGCAAAGTTTCCCCTTGGTAAATAGACCATGATCGTCAGAGTTGGGTGATGGAGGTTGTCCCTCTTGGTGAATCGTCAGTATTATCAATCAAGTGCGATTGTTGGGGTGGCGGCTTGTCATGACCCACTTGCAACCCACTACCATTATGGACAAATACCAGGTCACAATCCACAAGGTGACAGTGGTTAACAAACACTGCACTAGAGCACCATCTTCTGCAGTGTGATGCAGCTGCAGAGAGTTGATAAGTTTATAGTGCCGTAATACAAAATAGAAATCTTCAATTGGAAAACCCAAAATTTGCCAGGGTCATTTATAGCATTTTAATAGTCTAACAATGCCTTTAGTTACCGTATATATTCACGTATAAGTTGGGTCTTGAAACCCAAAAAATCGATCATAAAATCAGATTTATATGCCCGTTCAAAAATGCGACACTTTAATTTTTTTTTTTTTACATCTTCTTGCCTCCTCCAATCTCCCATCAGTTTCTCACACACATCGAATTTTGTTGCTCCATTCTTCCCTCACTCGTGAACAAGACCCCGAGATACTTGAACTCCTCCACTTGGGGCAGGATCTCGTTCCCAACCCTGAGAGGGCACTCCATCCTTTTCCGGCTGAGGACCATGGTCTCGGATCTGGGGGTGCTGATTACCATCCCAGCCGCTTCACACTCAGCTGCGAACCGATCCAGAGAGAGCTGAAGATCACGGCCTGATGAAGCAAACAGGACAACATCATCTGCAAAAAGCAGCGACCCAATCCTGAGCCCACCAAACCGGACCCTCTCAACGTCCTGGCTGCATCTAGAAATTCTGCCAATAAAAGTTATGAACCGAATTGGTGACAAAGGGCAGCCTTGGCAGAGTCCAACCTTCACTGGAAATGGGTTCGACTTACTGCCGGCAATGTGGACCAAGGTCTGACACCGGTTGTACAGGGACCGAACAGCCCTTATCAGGGGGTCCGGTACCCCATACTCTCGGAGTACTCCCCACAGGATTCCCTGAGGGACACAGTCAAATGCCAACTGGAATTTGTAAAATTTATTGTTAGTTTTGTTATATTTCTTCATATTATATGCAATTTCTTCTTCTTCTTTTGGCTCCTCCTGTGAGGGGTTGTCACAGCATATCATCTTCTTCCATATCTTCCTGTCCTCTTCATCTTGCTCTGTCACACCCATCAACAGCATGTCCTCTCTCACCACATCAATAAACCTTCTCTTAGGCCTTCCTCTTTTCCTCTTACCTGGCAGCTCTATCTTTAAAACCCTTCTCCCAATATACCCAGCATCTCTTCTCTGCACATGTCCAAACCAATGCAATCTCGCCTCTCTGACTTTGTCTCCCAACTGTCCAACTTGAGCTGACGCTCTAATGTACTCATTTCTAATCTTGTCCATCCTTGTCACACCCAGTGCAAATCTTAGCATCTTTAACTCTGCTACCTCCAGCTCTGTCTCCTGCTTTCTGGTCAGTGCCACCGTCACCAACCCATATAACATAGCTGGTCTCACTACCATCCTGTAGACCTTCTCTTTTACTCTTGCTGATACTCGTCTGTCACAAATCACTCCTGACACTCTTCTCCACCCACTCCACCCTGCCTGCACTCTCTTTTTCACCCCTCTTCCACAATCCCCATTACTCTGTACTGTTGATCCCAAGTATTTAAACTCATCCACCTTCACCAGCTCTACTCCCTGCATCCTCACCATTCCACTGACCTCCCTCTCATTTACACACATGTATTCTGTCTTGTTCCTACTAAGCTTCATTCCTATCCTCTCTAGAGCATATCTCCACCTCTCCAGGGTCTCCTCAACCTGCTCCCTACTATCGCTACAGATCACAATGTCATCAGCAAACATCATAGTCCACGGGGACTCCTATCTAATCTCATCTGTAAACCTGTCCCTCACCATTGCAAATAAGAAAGGGCTCAGAGCTGATCCCTGGTGTAATCCCACCTCCACCTTGAATGCATCCGTCGCTCCTACCGCAGACCTCACCACTGTCACACTTCCCTCGTATATATCCTGTACAACTCTTACGTACTTCTCTGCCACTCCCGACTTCCTCATACAATACCACAATTCCTCTTGAGGCACCCTGTCATATGCTTTCTCCAGGTCCACAAAGACGCAATTCAATTCCTTCTGACCTTCTCTATACTTCTCCATCAACAACCTCAGAGCAAACATTGCATCTGTGGTGGTCTTTCTTGAGATCACCATTACTAAGCCCTCACTTTGTCTATTGAAGGCAAAGCAGACAAGGCTTAGATATAGGAAAATGTTGTATTTATGGAGGATTCTCGTGAAGTATTACGTTGTTGTTTTTTTAACTTATTTTGCTTCTGTCATTGGATTTCAATTGGACTTATTTGGATTTGGATTGCCTTGCTTTTTATGTTTGAGAATAAACCCTTTATTTTGTGCACAAGCTTGGGGTTTATGGTTATTCTTGTCTTTGTGGGTTTTTATTATTTTATTTTGGGACTTTCAAGTTATTTTGCAAGCTCTCTCCTGCCAGTACCAAAGCCAGCAACTAGCAGTGTGGAGTAGCAGGATTTGGGGTGAATCTCCTTGGGCAGGGTAATGAAGTATGTGGGCCACCTTAATTGTTCTTTTAGGAGGCATCAAACCCATTTCGCCATGTTTGTGACACCACAGCAATGAATATTATTTTCAGTATTTTTTTCTTGTCTGGTTTAGTGAATTACAGTATATTTATATTTCACATTTGTTTTGCCAGGCTTCGATTATATTGTTCACATTTGCATCTTTTTTTGCTATGGATACCTTCCTGTTGTGACGTAACCTTGGTACAGGGATTGATCCTGCCTTATGCCTGATGATTGCTGGGATAGGTGCCAGCTGCTCTGTGACCCTGCCCTGGATAAGCAGGTTAGGAAGATGGGTGGACAGATATCTTTTTGACATGGCAGTTAAAGATAAAGAAACTACGTGTGAAAACGACTTGTCCTTATTGTTTCTTTTTTTTAAGGATGAGGGGTTGTAAATCTCTGTCTAAAAAAAGAGCTAAAGTTTGTTCAACTGTTTCTGAATCACAAATTAAATACTCACCACTAAGACTCGTTTTAGTCTATTATGAAATTTTGTCTTATCAATAGACCCTCTCCTGTCTCAAGGTCTCAGTTTTTGGTTTGCATATTCAACCACAGTCCCTCAGAAAAATTAAGCCAATGATATGCTCTATTTAATGGAAAAAAATGCCCTCTTCGGACTTTGCCTTTCATCTACTTTTCTGCTCTAATATTATTGTCAAAGAAATCTGTAAAGTATTGAAGAGATGGCTAGCTCTAAAGAGGAATTAGTACATTTGGGCTAAACATTAGACAGCATGTGACTAATTAGCTTACCCAATATTAAAAGACATTTTTTTAAATAATACGCTTAAGCAATTAACTCATTTTGGTCTGTTATTGAGAAGGTAACAGGAATCAGCTTATAGCCACATGCAAAAAGTGAATTATGTCAGCTTAAGATGACTTTAGGCTCACTGTATAGTTCTACATTTATCATGTCATTTTGGCTTTTGCTGCTGTGACATTTGTGAAACATGCATCAAATCACAGGAAAGAATGTTTCACTTTTACAAGACATCTCTGTGTGCAAAAAGATAGCAGTAATATTGGAACCAGTCAATGGAAAAAGTAGGGTAAAATGAAAGCACCACGTGAACTGCATTTTTAATATGGAGAGGCTTGTTATATTATGACTCGTAAAATGTCATGGAGGCTTCTAAAAGTAATACCACTGATAGCATGCAGCCGTGTCCTTCTCAATATTAATTAAAGAATCTCCTATTAAATTCAGGAAGCAGACCAGCTGAAATGGTTTACAGAAAGTCACTTTTGTGAATTTACAGAGAACTTGCTGTTCATGTAAATGCCTGTCTCATTCTGACATTGTAGCTTATGGAAGGTAACACACTTTAGTGGTGGTGCAGTGGTAAGCTTTTTTGTGTCAAGAATTCAGTGTCTTAAGCTGTTATTACATGGGTGGCTGTGATAAGAGGTCCATGGTAAAGTGTGGTTTTAAATAAATAATTTGATCCTGGAACATGCAGGCTCAGAATGGGTGCGGGTGTCTGCATGTCGGCGCTCACTCCGGGATTGATTGGGGTGCTTGGCTGATCGCTCATTCCTGTGCAAATGCAAGCGGATCACTCAAGTGCCTCATTCACACCACGGAGTAGGCAGAGGACCGCACCTGCACCCAATTGGGCAGTGGATTAGGGAGCCTGCACGGCAGAGAGGGAATAAAAAAAAATGAAAGATCAAAAAAAGGAGTGAAAAAGAATTGGAGGTTAAGACTGAATAGATGCAGGATTGAGAGAGTGGTCGGGAGTATGTCCCAGAGGAGTAAACGGTAAGCTCTTGAGTGTGGGGCTGGAGAAGAAGTGCTCCTTAGAGCAACGTAGGAGAGTAGGAGTGGCCCAGTAGTGCAGCATCTCCCAGATTGGTGCCTAAAGACTGGCTAAGGGAGACGTGAGTGGGGTTCTGAGGGGAGTCCTACAGATGCCAAGTAACTGTTGATAGGAACCCCAAGCCAGGATTAACAGTTGACTGCACCTGTTGGCGGGCATCTCCTCATCCTGCAAGGTCCTGATGGGATAAGATGAGGAGACCCCAGATTTTAGTGAGAGGTATTGAGGCTCATAAATGGATGGCCAGATTCCTGCTCTGATTTTAACCTAATTTTTATTGGATCTATGTATTTGGATTTGGATTTCCACATATCACTATGCTTTTATGGATTATTTATTGATTGATGGACAGTCTTGTTTTTTCATTGCACTATTGAACACTATTTTAATGTTTTTAATAAAAGCACCTGGCACTTTTGAACCCATCCCTTGCTGACTGTGTCCATCCTCATTTGCCGGTTCATCTCGACTATTGACGGTTTTGGGTTCAAGATGCTCCCGCACAGAACCAGGGAGTGTCGAGCCAACCCGGATTGTCACAATGGCTTGATTATTTTTCCTGTGTCTTTCCCACATTCCAGGGACATAAATGTTGTATTAATTGGCAATTCTACACTAAGCTGTGAGTATAAGGGGGTCCTGCGATGCTGTAGCCCTGTTCAGACATGGTCCATGCCATGTGGCTAATTTTGCCATAATAGGCTCCAGCCTCCTGTGACCCTGAACTGAATAAGTGATTCTGCGATTATTATTTTATTAAAGTTTGCTTCAATATTGAGTGGAGTTTTTGAATGTGACTCTATGAGTAATAGTGCTGCACAAATTAAAGATGAAATTTATACTTAAAAGCCTTCACTTTTGATTGCTGTTCTGGGTCTAGGCAAGCACCACTTAAGATGATAAAATGATGTTTAATGGGAGCCAAGAATCAAAATTCAAGCCACTCTCAGGCATAACTCCAGAACACTACACAGATGAAGAAAGAATTAGGTAGTAGAATCAAAGATTCACTGAGAAAAAAGTCAATCAGCTTGAGTGGTACTGCAGTTCCAACAAAATGAAAATAACATTTTAAAAGAACTGGGCAATCTTCTCCAAATTGCTCCCATTCATACAGTCCTTGCCAAAATATATTTAGTCGAGAATTTCAGATCCCTAAAGATCTATGCATACGTATCATGTATTTACAGTTTCTTATACAAAGAGAAGTGCATCTCATTTTTGTAAACTTTTCATATTTTATATTCTCTTTTGAACAACCTATGCTATATCTGACTTTCTGGTGCTGGACTACATGAGTCCTCTTGTAGTAGACCACCTGGCCCCACTGCAGTTTGCCATTAGACAAAGATTAGAGTGAAGGATCCAGTTATCTGTCTGCTCCACAAGGCTTATTCTCACCCGGGCAAAGCTGGCACCACTGTGAGGATTCTCTTTTTTGATTTCTCCAGCCATCCCTATTAAGGGGTAAACTCAGAGATATGCAGGTGGATAAGCCTATGGGGTCCTGGATAATGGACTATCTGTCAGACAGACGGCAGTTTGTGAGACTCAAGGATTGTGCTTCTGATACGGATGTGAGCAACACTGGAGCACCACAAGAAACAGTTCTGTTTCCTCTTCTCTTCACTCTGTACACCTCAGACAATAAATATAACAGTTGTTCATGTCATTTGCAGAAATTCTCAGTTGATTCTGCACTTATGGGATGTATTGATAAAGGGGATGAGACAGAGTATAGGAGTCAAGCGGGGAACTTTGTTTCTTGGTGCAAAGAGAATTGTCTGCAACTTAGCATCAGCAAAACCAAGGAACTGATTATTGACTTTTACATTACCAAAAAGCCTCTATATCTCATCAGTATTCAGGGAGTGGATGTAGAGGTGGTGCGCTCCTCCAAGTACCTGGGGGAGGCACATCACTGACAGGTTGAACTGGTCTGGGAACACAGAGGAACTATATAAGAAAGAGTAGCAGGCTCTTCTTCCTTAGGAGACTGCATTCCTTTAATATTTGAAGTGACATCCTTCACATCTTCTACAACTCTATGATGGCCAGTATGATTTTCTATGCTGTGGTGTGCTGGGCAGGTAAGATCACTTCAAGAGAGGACCACCAAATCAATTAGCTAATTAAATGGGTAGGCTCAGTTAATGGGCACACTGTAGACCCCCGGAGGGCATAGCAAAGGAGAGACTTAAAACAAAACTGAGTGCCATTATGAACAATGGTGCACATTTTCTCTCTGACACACTAACAATGAGGACTTTCAGCCAACAAATTATTTGTCAGAAGTGTGTTAAAAACGCTACAGGGGCTCCTTTATGACCAACAGCAATATGCCTGCATAATTCCTCACTGTGACTGGGACTGCCAAGTCAGAAGTTTTCTGTCTTTTGAATTTTCTTTCTTTTTAAGTAACGTGTGTGTTCAGACAATAGTGAGCATGTATATTGTGGTGGATTGCCAGCTTTCGATTCCAGCTCTCACCCCCAGGCCGCCAGGAGGAGCTCTCCCAACAGCCTGAACGTCCCCCGAGTTCCAGCAGGGCCTCATGGACTATGTAGTTTTTATACGCAGCCCTGCTGGATACCTTGGGGGCCACCAGGCGTCACTGTAGGGGGGCTCGTAGGCTCGTATGTGCCCTATAACCCGGGAGTACGTCACAGTCACGTGACAGGAAGGAACGACGTGCTCCCGGGGTGAAGAAAAGAACTGTTTACCCTGACCCAGAAGGAATACAGACTTGTGGGTAATGGAACAGAGGCACCTCCGGGTCAGGGTGTATAAAGGACTCATGGGAAAGCCCAGACACTGAGCTGAGCTGGGAGGTAGGGTGGCAAAGTTTCTGGGTGAGAAGGAAAGAGTTTTGTATTAGTGATTTAATTGTATATGAGTAGTGTGGAGTGTAGGGTGCTTTGTGCACGTTATAACAAAATAAATAGTTATTGTACTGTCACCTGGTCTTCAGAGTGGTACCTGAGGGTGTTAGAGGTGGCTCCACACCTCTTTCTGCTACAATATATATTTACCTAAATATCTAGTTATTTTTTAAAGAGCTTCTGTAAAAAGATGGACTGGTACGGAAAAGAAACTTGAAGCTCCACGACACTTAGAATGTGCATATCCTCATTCAAACCTCTTTTTATGAAATCAGGCAGTTGGAGTTGTGGAGTTTTATTCCCATTTAGCGAGTGTATTTAGGTGCATCTGTGAGTAGATGCAGCAAGTCACATTGTATAAAGGAACACTTATCAGCAGAGATGTGAATGAGGAGCAAAAATAGAATTGATTTGTGAAGAGTGATACAAATTACGTGCATTACACAACTGCGGAAAAGAACACAGGTAAACATGGAAGTTTGAACAATGCTTTAATGAGCAATATTCCTCGCTTTCCACCCCAAAAATCTTTTTACTGAGTTTTGCAGTTCTGAATGAATGAATTTTAGTGTAAGTTTAATAAACTTTGTCTGTTTTGCTCATCACTGCTTTACAGGTTTGTAGAAAAACTGATGCAGATATCACTAATGGAAACCATGCACTTCAGTGATGAAGTATAATAAATTTTATTTGACAAAGGACACTGAAAAACACCATCCTGCTCACTTCACAGTAGTACGAATCAAGGTGACTGTTGGTCACATTATGAAATTTAATTCTCAATAATAAAAAAAAAAAAATCAAGCTTTGGTACTCCTACTACATTTTGCATTTATGGTCAGCCTTGCATAAATAGGACAAAAGACATTTTTTTTAATGTGGTCTAAATGGTGTGCCGTAAAATGGTACAGGGTGTTTCTTTAATGCTTGACACTTGGAATAGAGGAAACTAACTATTAACTATTATTTTGTTTAAACACTATTAATGAAGAATTAAGAAATAAAGAATTGTTCAGTTTTATGCACTACTGTCTGTTGAAACTTTGTCACCAAACTTAAAACCGAGAAGTGTTTTTTTCCAGATAGGCATCTCAGCTTTCCAAAATGAAGTTACCACCACCATGATTTAAAAGATGCTGCCACTTACAATGCTTCACAATAGGGATGCTTTTAGACAGGTGGTGAGCAGTACCTGGTCTTCACCAAATATCGTGCTCGGAACTCTGCTCAGAGTTCAATATTTGTCTCAACAGGACAGAGAATTGTTTTCCTGATGCCCTCAGAGTCCTTTAAGCTTTTATATGCCCTTTATTCAAGGCTAGCTAATCTACCATATACACCTGATTGGTAAAGTTCTGCTGAGATGATCATCATTCTGACAGGTTCTCTCATCTCAGCAGAGGTCTTCTGAATCCCTGTTAGAATGACCACTGTTTTTTTTTTTTTGATCAACTACTTGACCAAGGCCCTTCTTACCTGGTTATTCAGTTTGACCAACTCTAGGAAAAGACCTGGCAATTCCAAACTTCTTCCAGTTCTCAGTTATTGAGGTTCCTGGGAGCACTCGAAGATTAAGAAACGCCCCAGTCCGTGCCTTTATCGCAGAAGACTACACAGAGCTTGTTGGATTTCATGGCTGATGAGTGACCTTGCAGTGGTAACATGCATAGATTTTTTACAGCACAATGTTATTATATCTATTAGATGGCTGCAGAATCCTGTCCTAAGAGTCACTCGGGCTTAAAACTGCAAAAGCGGATCATTACATATCACCCCAAGGCTGACTTGGACTTAACTGTAAATACATAAAATTCTTAGCCTAAGTCACCCTTGGAGTTAACAACAAGGAGGTTAGGAACCTTGCAAAACTTTATATTGTCAGTATTGTCCTTTTCATTTTATCACAATTAAGAATGTTATTTTTCTCAATTTGACTAACATGGACATATATCATTTTGAGATGAAGCTCTTCGATTGATACCATCTTAGATTAAAAACTGTAAAAGACTAAAGGGAGACTTGAATCACCCTGTTGTTTTGCAATGCAAAGGTTTTTCCCTGTGTCTTTTTAACATGTAACACTTGGCACGACTTCATACAGAAGCACAAACTGAAGGAAATAGCATGGAGGCGTGCTACTCAAACAAAACAGATGGTTGAAAACTAATTTACATACAAACAAACATTTGAATTTGCATTTAATTCACTCTACAAGCAACTCCAAAGTTTTTTCTTTCTTGCTGGCTCACCTTTTAGTCTCAAAGTCATTACACTCAACCTCAAACCCATGGTGAGATGGCCTGTTTTTAGAATCAGGTCAAATCACTGATGTTTAAGTGTTTATTCTTTCTGCTTTTTTTTTATTGAATATTGTGTTTATTAGTTTTTGCAGTTCTTTATTATGTTGTTAATGTATGTATCTCCCTCCGGTCATATAGCCTCCTAATACTGTTGCTAGGAGGCTACTCTGGCTCTATTTCAGAGCAAACAACCTTAATTATGGCTGCCTCAGCATTGAAATTGTTTTCTTGTTGTTTTTTCTTTTTATTTTGTTATTGGATTTCCACATTTATACATTAAGGTAGTATTTTATCCTTTTTTAAATGTATTTGTTGCCTTATCTAATGGTTGTTCCTTATTTTCTACAGCTTAATGTTTTGGTGGAATTCTTTTTTATATTCTCATTAAAACCTTAAATATTCAAGAAAATTTGTTTTGTTTTGGGGGGCCAGAGTTTTTCTTTTTTTTCTTTTACAATTTCCACACTTACTCTGTACTATTTTGAACTTTTAAGTAGGCCAAAAGCATGCATCCTGAGTTTGGGGCCAGACTGTCTGACTTGGTGAGGCCTACCCTGTTGGTTTATCACCTTTTTATGCTTTAGGAACAAACAGGATAATGACATGAAAATGCATTGAAATCTTATATGGGCCTGACAGCTATTCAGCAAAGTCTGCATATGTTTCTGATGAAAAACTTGTCATGATGTGGAGTTTCCTTCAAAGCAAAATTGGATACAGTCTTCAAAATAAGCTAAGGAGCAGGCCAGACTCTTACCTAGTCTTCTCCGCAGAGGCTCATCAAACTTCAGCCAGGCTTCTAAGAAATCTGGGGAGCTAGCAAATAATTATACAAATTTCAAAAAATATACCAAAAGCTTTGCAGGAGTAAGGATAACTATTACTCTATGGTTTGTTAAAACAGGGTCAATTAAGAATCTTTATAAATAACTGATTTATATCACAAAAATGGAAACAAAGACAAGACAAATACTCCACAGAGCAAAACAAGGCACAAAAGGAGTTGACTGGTAAGAAAATAATAATAAAAAAAAAAAACAAACAAACAGCAAAAGTTTCAAAACTCCAATAAATAACCAATGGTTCCCACTTGAGGCCTTCTCAGTTCACTTATATAGCCACAGGGAGGGCCCAGGATGTCAGGGTGGCCCCTCCCCTTGGAGCTCCGCCCACAAAGAACATGAAACATAAGAACATTTAAAGGTATAGAACACAATAATAAACATGACAGAAAATGTAAAAATGCACACATATTTACTCCAAATATCATTGGAGAGAAAAGTCAAGCAAAATTACACCTTTTATTGGCTAACTAAAAAGATTACAATATGCATTACAAGATAGAAGTCATTTTGCTTGACTTTTCTCTACATTCATAATGGCTAACACGATACAACACCCTACTACACCAAATATCATTGAAATACATAAACACATGTAATACCATAACTACACCACAACACTTCATACCTTACAACACAAGAAGACCTCTAGGCACAGTTTCATACAATACCATAGAGACATTGTCTGGTGTACTGCACTTAACCACTTGCTCTAAATGGCCAGGATCAGAAGATGAGATGAGTCAAAAACATTGCATGGATCAGAAGCAGGTGTGAGACTTACCCGGACACCACCAGTAGGAGACCACATCTTTATAAAAAGACACACGTTTATTTCTCCCAAATAAACACAGGATTTAAGTCCCGAACACCACACAATGCACACAGCAATTAATCACCACAATAACTCTCTTTTCTCCTCAGTCCTTGGCCACCTGTCTCCTCCTGGGAGCTTGTCCTGCTCCCACTCCCAACTCAAGCTCCACGATTATATGAAGGCAGCACCTTTTATTCTCGCCCGGATGTGTTCCAGGTAGCTGATGATGACCTTCCGGCGGCACTTCCTGGTGTGGCGGAAGTGCTGCCCTTTGAACCAGAAGCACTCCGGGCGTCCCTGGCAGGTTCATTAGCCATCTTGCCTGGTGTGGCGGAAGTG
Source organism: Erpetoichthys calabaricus (assembly GCF_900747795.2). Classification (NCBI taxonomy): domain Eukaryota; kingdom Metazoa; phylum Chordata; class Cladistia; order Polypteriformes; family Polypteridae; genus Erpetoichthys; species Erpetoichthys calabaricus. The sequence continues at coordinate 302,015,331 of NC_041395.2, read as the reverse complement.
ACAGTTCTCCGGGTGTCACAAGGCTTGAGGCGCCCTCTGGCGGTGGCCACGGGTCCCAACAGGCCAGAACCTCTTTGTTCCTCTCCCGTGGTCCTCTCCTAATCCAGGGCGGTTGCCCCCTCATGACCCAGACGCTATTCATGTCACTTTCCGGTCCTTCCAGGCATCCTGAACAGGTAAGAACCCCAGCAATCTGCCACACAGGAAATCAATGTGGACTGCTGAAGTGAAAATGTCTGCAAAAAACTAAAGTCACAAAATCCCTTGCCACAAGTAAGAAAATAAAATTCTAACAAACAACTCTCTCAAAAGGCTCTTCAGAATATGTCTACAATATCAGATGTGGCATCTCCACCAGCTGCAATGCTGTCACACTTCTCACATGACGCGGTGCAACTTGCAAAATTTACAACGTTAGCAATGGACATCTGCCTCTTGAAAAACTATGTTCAAAAAGATGATGACAACAACAACAATTAAAAACTATAATAGTAAATAAAATGATAAAGCTAAATACAATATGAAAGTCAAAAAAGAATTAGCATGAAACATGATCTCAGAAAGAAATATGATAACATAGGGAAGATGAGAGGAAAAAAATGTACTAAAATACAGGGAATCATAAAAGGTCTATTTGAAATGGAGAAGATCTGACCAGTCAGAAATCCTGTGATTCTAAAGAACATGGCCAACAAATAACTCTTTAACTGAATGAACACCCACATTAACCTGATAGTTTGATTTAGCTGTGTATATATCAATGATAGATAGTCAGCCAGTAAACAAAGAACATTTTTAAATTCTGCAGATTTTCTTAATTATAACACTACTTTCAGTGATGCTGCTAGTCATACTGCTGACTTTGTGGTTATCCATATTACTAACCGAGAATGGTAAACCGGATGGCATGGACGCAGGTTTACTAAACCGGATGGCATGGACGCAGGTACACGGCGATGGGACCATGAGACGTACTGCGCAGGCGCGTACAGCGCACGTCTCATAAACCGCAATCGAAGTCGTATCCACCGTGAACAAACGATTCACCGCCCAAAAACGAAACAGCTCAACTGACGTGAATGAGAAATGAAGCAACAAGGCGCCCATAGCTAACGACCACCGACACAGCCACGCCAAAAAGAGGATTCTGCACTGCAGCCCGGAGTCAAACGGAAGAGGCTACGGAGACCCCACAGGTCCACAAAGATAGTGCGAAGGGCGCAGGCGACACTGCCATATTGTGAGTGGCACTACTCCGGAGGGCGCAGGCGTCACCGCCATATTGTGTGTGGCACTACTGCGGAGTGAAGTTAGGAATAATGTGCTGCTTGGGATAGAACAAACCGCTGAACGCTTTACACCGAATTCAAACACAATACAGCTCAACGATACAAACACGAGCCCACCTGGATAAGATCAATGAACGAAGGCACCTACAACGCACGTCTGAAACTGCGGAAGCAAAGCAGGCACGGGTTCAAAACGAACGAGCTCGACTGACGGATATACAAACACGAGCCCACCTGGATAAGATCAATAAACGCAGGCGCCTACACCGCACGTCTGAAACTGCGGAAGCAAAGCGGGCACGGCTCCAAGACGAACGAGCTCATCATATAAGAGCTCACCCATCAAAAAACACTCAATCATGTAGTACACACAGATCATGTGCTCTCAGCACATATAAAGCGCATAAGTACAATACGGAGAATAGAGACCCAAAGGCGTTGCAGAGAAAAAAAGGCGGATAAGATATTATGAAAGCAGTGGAATTCGAAAGGCTCCAACAAACGATGGTGCGATACACATGCAGAGAAAGGTACAGAATATGAAAGCAGTTAAATCCAAAAGTATTGTGGTCTCCTAGCCAGGTTGAGGGCTTTTTGGTTTTAAGTGACTGTTAGGTCCGATTGAGGGAGGGCGGAGTTCAGCATGGAGGACTGATAGCGGGGTGTTGATTGATGCGGTAAGGGGGTGCGTTGGATAGGGTGCTAGAAAGTTGTGTTTGGGGTTAGGAAGTCGGCGATTGTTCAAGTAAAACTTTTGTGACATTTTATCATGTCAGTCGCTACAGTATCAAAGAAAAGATAGAAAAGAATAAAAGGCAAAGAGTAAACAACAAAGTCCTTTCGCATTTGCATCATTCAATGCACAAAACGTGCATTTACACAATAATGAACCATACGCTATGAGAATCTGTGGTCCCGGAACAGTTAAAGCAACAACAAGTTAAATTTCAAAGAATACACAATTCGGTCAGGTGTATATTAATGATCACGGAGAAGCGATGCAAATTTTAACAGGCAAAAAAGAAAGGTAATATATATATTCCACAAATAACATTACACACCAAAGGAGATCGTCACATGCCATTCATATTAAAATGTTTACAGTTTACCATCAGAATAGCATTTGCTATGACAATCGATAAATCACTGGGACAAACATTACAAAAGGTCAGATTATTTATTAGAGAAACAGAAACAATATTCACTTACGGGCATTGTCACAATGTGTCTCCAAAAAAAATTGTTTTTAATGAAGCTTTACAGTAAAAGTGCAAATAATGAAATTGAAATAATTCCAAAGAAAAAAAAAACCTGGATAAGATCAATGGACGCATGCGCCTACAACGCGCGTCTGAAACTGCGGAAGCAAAGCAGGCACGGGTTCAAAACGAACAAGCTCGACTGACGGATATACAAACACGAGCCCGCCTGGATAAAATCAATGAACGCAGGCGCCTACAGTGCGCGTATGAAATGCCGCACGCAAAGCGGGCACGGCTCCAAAACGAGCGAGCTCGACTAATGTATTTCAGGATACCCAACGCCAGGGGTAGGTGAGCCGAAGCGAGTAGGGGGCGGAGCCCCCTTGTTGGTTTATATCCTGTAGTGTGGCTTGTGTCCTTTATGTTTGGATTCTGTGTGTTTTAAAAAGTTCCTGAGCACTTCTTTAAACGTCTTATGGTTCTCAATAATTCCCATTTTAGGTGTTCTAAAATCCTGCATTATATTTTGTATTTACTTTTTATTATTAATATTATTAACAACTTCTCATCAACACAATTCCTCCACTACTTTCAAGCTAGAAACTTTGCTAAACAGAACCTGCCCAATTTTCCTCACCTTCCACATTGTTCTATTCCAGAAGACTCAGATACCATCTCTAAAATTTATAAAAGTATTTTTATACACCAGACACCAGAGTGCATTAGGGAAAGTATCTGTCACTTAATATTTCAGAAAAGGAGTAGATGGCAGCCATACATAGAATATGTATATAGAATATATATAGAGTTGCTGTTTTATTTCTTTACAGGCCTCACCATGTTAAGTTGCCATTGTTCCAACGTGGTGTCAGTTGTTTTCCATACCATAGTTAATATAATGAATGTGACGATATAAAAGGCAGCACTTCAGGCACATCATTGTTCGACTTTGTGGATATCTCTTAAGATCAATCTTGTGTGTGTGCTTTACATTCTGTCATTCTTGATTTTTTACTTTTGTATTCTTACTATGAATCTTTGATTAGCGTCTTGGTAGCGTCAAGTTTTGACTTTGGTTTCAGTTAACGTCGGGTAATGTTTCCACTCTCTGTCATCCAAATTTCTCAGTCAGCCTTTCCATGTGTAAGGTTTAACACTTTTTCTGTTGTAAATGTTGGTCTAAAGTGCATGGCATGTTGTTTTTAGCACACACCAAGAAAATAAAATATGTTGTATTGGCTGGTTGGCTGCTGAGAGGAGTAGGTGGGTTCAGGGACAAGACTGATAGCATTGAGACATGCAAATGAGGCAAGCGCATTTTGGAGACCCTTCGGGAAGGTGGGTGCAGTCGGATAGAAGCAGAAGATTAAGGCAGCCAGTGCAGGGATGTAACGGTCTTCTTCTGAGAGATTTGGGTCATGAAAGAGTGCAAGACTCAGCAGTTACAGCATTTGTTATGGTAGATATGTTAGTTTATCAGGCATTTCTTGTGGCCTGAGAACAACAAGAAGTTTTAGCGAGCACTTGAAGTTGAGATACACGCGTCCGATGGTTGCTACAATATGACCGTGGCCATGTCAACAACAACAACAACATTTATTTATATAGCACATTTTCATACAAATAATGTAGCTCAAAGTGCTTTACATGATGAAGAAAAGAGAAAAAAAGACAAAGTAAGAATTAAAATAAGACAACACTAATTAACATAGAATAAGAGTAAGGTCCGATGGCCAGGGAGGACAGAAAAAACAAAAAAAGCTCCAGACGGCTGGAGAGAAAAAATAAAATCTGCAGACCATGAGACCACCCAGCCCCCTCTGGGCATTCTACCTAACAAAAATGAAATAGTCCTCTTTGTATTTAGGGTTCTTACGGAAGGACTTGATGATGATGGTCATGTAGACTTCTGGCTTTTAATCCATCAATGTAGGAACATCACAGTGCTTTGATTAGGTGGTTATGGCGCAGGTCGCCACCACAGAAAACCGGGAAAAGAAACAGAAGAGAGAGTAGGGGTTAGTACAGATTTTAGAGCCACCATGAATAGTTATGATAATTAATTGAATATACAGAGCATCAGGATTAAACTAAAATGAAGTTATGAGAAAGCCATGTTAAAGTAATGTGTTTTCAGCAGTTTTTTAAAGTGCTCCACTGCATTAGCCTGGCGAATTTCTATCGGTAAGCTATTCCAGATTTTAGGTGCGTAATAGCAGAAGGCCGCCTCACCACTTCTTTTAAGTTTAGCTCTTAGAATTCTAAGCAGACACTCATTTGAGGATCTAAGGTTACGATTTGGAATATAAGGTGTCAGACATTCCGATATATAAGATGGATCGAGATTATTTAAGGCTTTGTCAGACCTCCTTCTTGTTCTGTAGAATTTTTCCAAGCTCAAGGAGTGCTAACATGAAAGATATGTGTGCATTCTAATATTAGCATTATAAAAACTATAGCTGGGAATTTAATTTAATGAAAAATGTAATCACACAGAACTCCATTTTTAATTGAATATCACAATGCTTGCACGTGTTCATGCAATTTTTTAAAAATTACTCTTAAAAGAATAAAATCGTGAAATTAGTAATCAAGAATTAGATTAATTTGAAGTAATCAGCATAAGTATTTTGTTGAGAAAAATGGCAGAAACTTTCCAATGAAGGAAATCCATTTTTGTTTTGGCATCTTGTGAAATAGTTAATGATGACAAATTATAATGTAACCGTGGTGTTCATTAATTTCCTTTTAGGCTTTTTTTTTTTTTTTTTAATTTGCAAGTGGTACTTTAAAGTAGATTTTTCAGTTTGGTTTATTTCAGCATGTCTAATGATTAGTGTTAAATATTTTATGTGCTTTTATATGAGTAGATACAACATTTAAACTTACATGAGGAACTAAAATATGCTTTAAAATTATTATTACTCCATAATAATGAACATGGAACTGTCTAGCTGTGTGTTAGCCGTGCCTGTTAATTGGAACTCTGCTGCAAGCGTCTGCATTTGCCAGAACCTTCAAAATGCTTTGAATTACAGTGCCATCTACAGCCAGGACAAGCCAGCATAACCGTCTTCTTTCTGCAGATGGGAGGGACTGTAAATGAAAAGGTACTGTCACTCAGCAGTAATCAATAGAAATATATTCAGAAACACACCATTCCTTTAAACAGCTTTAATGTGAAAAGCCATCCCTCAAGGGTAAGTATTTTTGATTTCTGTTAAAGACCAAGAAGGAAGTAATTTATAGAGAACTTCTATTTATGTTTCCCTTAATAGAAGTCCTGGTCTTACAAACACCAAGTAATATTCACTCATTTACATTTAAAAAGAAGTACAGTAATAATTTGGTTTTGAATATATAATGATCAAAAAAATGTTCTGGAAGGAGTTAACTCTGGCGCAAGCTGTGTACCTTCACTCAAAGCTGTCATTAAACTTCAAGGCCCCGACCCTCAATACAGCACATGCATTGAGACATTGCAACTTGTCACACACAGAAAAGCTTGTCAGTTGCACCCTTGCCCAAAAAGGTCCTGCTGGAATGATGCCTGATCTGGTCACTTTTAAAAAAGCCTTAATTCAAAGTTTAGGTCACGGCAAAACAAGGCCTGAGTTTTCTGTACATGTCATAATGCCTTGAATGTTATCAAAAGTAAGTGAGAAACTGCCATTAGCAAGATGCAGGTATGTTATGGACTAGCATTGCCGGAGACTATGGATTAAGCTGTTTCACTTTGTCCAGCTTTCATGCCAGCTTTCAACAGATTGGAAGGATAGGTGATCATCCAAGAGCTACTGTCTCTTGAATGACCACAGCAGAAAAAGAGACCTACAGCCCAAACTGCTGGTGAAACTACCTACAGACACAATGCCCACATCAGTGTGAAGACGGTGATGGACAGGCCCCATGCTGCTGGCCTTATATGAAGTAGACCAGTCAAAGATCCTCTTCTTGCATCTGTGACAAAAGCTAACCTAAGAGTAAAACTGTCCTAATAATGAATGCTAGAGACTTGAGCTGTAAGGGAGAGGTTTTTGGCTGGCGGTGATAAACACAGAGTGTAAGTATTAGAAGGGGCAAGCGGGTGAGTGCCGCTAATTAACACATTTCCAAAACAAAGGTGGCTATCAGCTGGCAATTTGGTGAGGTGATAAGGCCATATGAATTCCCTCACATGTGTTGGCAAAAATAGGGTGATCAAGGGAAACAAAATTTTTTGGGGATTCTAGTGTTAACCTCACAGGATATGTTTTGGACCCCCTTTACAACACCATTTGGAGTTGTGACCCTCTACCTTTCCAACTTTGGCAGGACCTTCTGCAGGAATGGGATAAAATGCCTGAACTGCAGATTCAACACCATCTTGGCTGTGTGCGTCAGAATAGAATAGCAGTGATGTGTGCAAGAGATGGTAAAACGCAATACCAAAAGGCCACAAAACAATGCTTGATAATGTTTACAGTTGTTGTTTTCCTGCTGTGTTTGTTATTGTGCTATACTTTTTTTGTATTATTCTATTTTGGTTGGTATTTCAGAAATGAAGGTGAAAACTTCAGTCCAGTGATTTGTGATCTGTTTCCTTTTTCCATCAGCATATAGTTTATGGTGGGTATGATAAGCTGAATCCAATAGTTTTGACTTGAATTCTCCACTCAGCCGCTGTCCGTGTGGAATTTGCAAGTTCTCCCTGTATTTACATGTTTTTTTTTCTCTAGCCATTATAGTTTTAATTTAACATCTCAAAGGTGTGTGTGTTAATTGGAAATTCTTAAACTGGACATATGTGGTTTTGTGTAAGGCTTGGATGGACTGGTGCATCGTCCAGGGCAATTGGAATAGCAGCCCATCCTACAGCCCCCATTCTCCATACCTCAGAATCGTATCATTTGAAATTGGAAATGTTATGTACTGTAATGGTGCAGTAAAGTAGCACACTGGATAGTCCACTTACTTGAGTCACCGGCCCAATTAATGAAAGTATCAAGTGTAAATGTATCGTAATGCTGTAGGTAGGTACCATTGTGTTTGTGAGTGTGAGTGTATGCAGTTCATACAGAAAATTTATAGCAGTAACTTTTAAGGTGTATTTGAGAGTGGCCAACATGGTGCATTAACATGAGCTTTTAGGACTGAGAATACTCCTGAGGTTTTCATGTGCAGCAGTGATAATGGTTATTATGAGGCCAAAGTCAGACCATTGAACAGAAAATGGGCTAAAATGACAGAATAACAGAAAGGCCACAGTCAGTTAGCTAACAGTATATTAGTGCTGTGACAGTACTATAGATGGGATAGAGCAGCTTATGACACCACCAAGTTCTGCTCCTCAGCAAAATAATGAAAAAATGGTGTACTAGCAGAGAGACAAGGAACACAAATACTGAAAGACTGGAAAAACATCATAAGATGCAATGGGATTCTACAACAACAACATTTATTTATATAGCACATTTTCATACAACTGATGTAGCTAAAAGTGCTTTACAAGATGAAGAAAGAAAAAAAGAAAAATATTAAAATAATCTCAGGCAATACTAAGTAACAAAGAATAAAGTAAGGTCCGATGGCCAGGAGGACAGAAAAAAAAAAAAAAAAAAACTCCAGAGGCAGATCACCACCACAGAAAACCAGAAAAAGAACAACAGAGAAAGTAGGGCTTAGTACGGATTGTAGAGCCATGAAAAAAAAAAGATAATTAAATGCATATACAGAAGATCAGGGTTACAGTAAAATGAAGTTATGAGAAAGCCATGTTAAAGTAATAGGTTTTTAGCAGTTTTTTAAAGTGCTCCGCCCTATTAGCCTGGTGAATTTCTATCGGTAAACTATTCCAGATTATGGGTGCATAACAGCAGAAGGCTGCCTCACCACTTCTTTAAAGTTTAGCTCTTGAATTTATAAGCAGACAACTGCACAAGTTGTAATCGATTGATGTCTTTTTTGGGTAGTGCTGAGAGGAGTGTGTTGCAGTAATCTAGTCAACTTAAAACAAAAGCATGAATAAATTTTTCAGCATCTTGCAAAGTTATAAGGGATTTGACTTTTGTTATAATGTAGTTACTTCTGACTCATGCTCGTGTGAGAATCAGAATGTGAGAAAACATCACTGGTCCATCGATCCAAACTGACTACAAGATCATCAGCACTATGACCATCAGCACTATGGCCATTAACTTAGAACCCAAAGTGGCCTTCAAATGTCCCTAACCTCTAACCCTATGTTAAAAGACCTGCTGAGGCCCGATGAGCACAAGATGTAGCATAAAGCCATTGGTATGTTAACATGCTGACCTACAGCCATTTTTCGGTTCGCGGGACTCTTAAGTTACTTCTTAATGCCGCATGCAGTTCTTCATTATTCTTTTATCTCTGAAACAGATAAGTTGTAGTAATTGCCATGACTGCTTAACTTTACAGTATATTCCACAGGAAGATGCTTCACAAAATATCTTTTTCAAATGGAAAAATGTGATGTGCAGTATATAAAATTATTAAGTAACTGATCCTGAAAACTACATTTAACATAATTCTATTAGGTAAGAGAAACAGAACCAGCCTGAAATGTCCTACAGCAAAAGATTCTTCATATCCACATTCTTCAACAAATCCATTTATGAACCTACTTATTCCTGTTTTGTGATAGATAGATAGATAGATAGATAGATAGATAGATAGATAGATAGATAGATAGATAGATAGATAGATACTTTATTAATCCCAAGGGGAAATTCACATACTCCAGCAGCAGCATACTGATAAAGAACAATATTAAATTAAAAAGTGATAACAATGCAGGTATACAGACAGACAATAACTTTGTATAATGTTAACGTTTACCCCACCCGGGTGGAATTGAAGAGTTGCATAGTGTGGGAGAGGAACGATCTCCTCAGTCTGTCAGTGGAGCAGAAAAGTGACAGCAGTGTGTCGCTGAAGCTGCTCCTCTGTCTGGAGATAATACTGTTTAGTGGATACAGTGGATTCTCCATTATTGACAGGAGCCTGCTCAGTGCCCGTCCCTCTGCCACGGATGTCAAACTGTCCAGCTCCGTGCCTACAACAGAGCCTTCCTTCCTCACCATGACTTTTAACTTAATCCACTTACATTTCACTTTTCTTAAATATAAGGTTTGCAATTCCAAGTTACCACTTAACCCATAATATCTGACACCAGATATATTGAAAGTCATAGGATCAACTATAAAAGAATTTAATCATTTTATTCCATTTCTCATGGACTCCTGACATCTTACAATACCCAGAAAATAATGGGCACCCGGTTGGCTTAGGTCAGTAGAACTGGGACTTTGTCTGTAATTGATGACGATAAACCACCAAAGATTTTTTTCCCAGTAATTCTGTTGGTTTTATTTTGCTCTCTTTTGTTAATGGAATAGTCCATTCAAAAATTATGATCTTTTTGTTTGTTACTTACCCTGTGTTGTATCTAATAATGTCAGAGGAAAAAGCCTATCTCGTGTTTTTATGGAGAACGACAGTAGGAATGGTCCTGACACAGTAGGCTCTTATGGGGATCAAGACTAAACAAATTGTCAAAATGTCTATGAGAAAAATCTCAATTTGCTCATGTCACATAAACCATATGTCAGATATCCAGTTCATACTCACAACACCCAAACACAGGTACTTCATACTTTCAGATATTAATGGCAGGGAGGCACACACAAATGAGAATGACCTTTTTGTACTGAATATCAGCCTCCTCTTCATTCATTGGTCAGCAGTCCTACCCATTAACAGCTCACTCATTGGGTACCATGGCACTTCATGTTATATCAACATTGCAGGCAAGTGAGCAATTAGGAAAGAAAAGTGACGGAAAACATTATGTGGTGGAAAGTATGCCTTGTATTTGTACATATCTGAGTTGCTTCAATAAGCAGAAGGTCACTTCAACAGTGCGGTTTCACAAATGGCCAATCAAAAACCCAGAATTATACTGTTGTGGATTAACAACCAATGAATAAGGAGAGAGTCTGATCTTCAGTACAAAAGCTTGTTCCTGTCTGAACGTGCTCTCCAGCCATTCATTAGAGGATTTTCTGAAAGTGGTTTATTTAACAACATTTTAGCCAAACTACACATGGTTGGGACATTGTGAGCATTTGGCTGGATATTTGGTATAAGTAAATTGAGTTTTTTTGATTGATATTTTGATATTGTTTGCTATTTGTTTGGCCTTGGTCCACAAAGAAACATATTGTGGCAGGACCGTTGTTATCTCCATACATTATACAAAAACTACTACAAACAATATAGGGTAAGTAATGGATAAAAAAATATAATTTTTCAGTGGAGAATTCCTCTAACTGGTCATGTCTCAGTCTCAGCTATATTGTTGTGAGTTATTTCTGTTAATCAAATTTAAATTAATCTTTTTTACTGTATGCTTAATGTACTTCATTTATGTCAATGTAACATTTAATGATTCACTATGCAACTGCACTGAACCTGTACTCAGTGAAGAGTGCTATACAAAAACACACTGAATTGAACTGAATTAATACATAATATGAAAATATATAACACGTTTAACAGACCTGCTAAATTTATTTGAATTTGTACAAAAAATAGTTTGAGTTGCTTTTTAGTATCTAGTCCAAAAGTATATACAGCTTAATTTTAGTACAGAGAGGAACAAATTGCTGGCTCAGATAAAAACATGAGCAGATATCCCAAAGAAGATAAGGACCCAAAAGGTGCAGACTAGGGCCTGCTATGAGGGTCAGGTGCTCTTAGTCACTTTCCATCAGGGTGAAAATGGACTTATTGCTAAGGAGTCATACAGCTTTTTCTAAAACTATTCCCATTCTGATAAACCTAAGCACTCTTAAGTTAGTCCTTAGGAAATTCTGCTTATTTATCTGGGCCTTTGTAAAGTTAGAACCATTCACAATAGTTAAGCTGTGATGCTGCCATCAATGCCAAGACCACACAGCTAGGATCAGCTAATTGCTGCAACAGAAAAAATATAAGTAGATAAAAACAGGCGTTTGTGTACAAGGAACATGAGCTCTCAGGCACATTTAATTGGCATTTCTCTTCCTCACACTATAGCTCACCCCCAACCCCCCATGCCATGTTGATTATCATCGCACAAAGAATCTAACAGCAAGAACTCACTGATATTTCAGGGATTTTAAACTTAATTAAATCACATTGTCTTATTGTTGTTAGTGAATGATGAGTAAAGTCGAACTCCTACTTGTGTAATATATTTAGCAGCCACAGTAGGCATTTAATTGTAATATTCTGATATCTTTCAATTCAATATGACCACTCTTTTAGTGATATGTACTATATTATTTATTACATTATGGCTTCTTTTCATAAATAGGCCCTCCTTGTCATTGAAGGAGCAACAAGGTTACATGCAATGCTTAAATTTTATGTGCAACAGACACAAGCATTATTTTACTTCAGCATACCCCTGTGTGACGTGGAATTAGAAACTGGTCAAAGTCCCTCTTAAATGGCACTGGCATTAGGAAGTGCAACCAACTGTAAAAATGTCTGCTACAATAATTCATTTGAGCAGGATGGATGAACCCAAAAATAGTAAACCATTTAGCAGAGAAAGAAGGGGATTATTTATATTGAAGTGTGAACTCTTAGGATGCCTACCTGCTCTTGTCTGTCTTTTATCATGTAACTTCAATGTTGATTATGTCATACTATGAGTGGTTCAGCTCAGTCAAAGAGTGAAACCAGTCAGGCTTCAACAAGACTCATCCCTGCCTTACTTTAAATCTCGGCTGAAATTAGACTTTACATTATGAAGCTTCCAAGGTCTAACAGTAGAAGAGGCTGAACACTAAAAAAATAACTTTGATAAGAAAATCACACTTGATTAATCACGTTTCAGGGCTGTTGTGTCAGAGCCTGTCTTGGCAGCATTGGGTGCAAGGCAAGAGCCTACGATAAATGGGGCAGCAATCTATGACATGCTTGGTGTACATTTACACTTACACATATGAGAAGAATTTAGAAGTCATAGTTGATTCTAAGCTATCGACTTCCAGACAGTGTTCAGAAACCATTAAGAAGCCAAACAGAATGTTATGTTATATAGCATGATGTGTAGAGTACAAGTCCAAGGTCTTTATGATCTATGATGCACTAGTGAGGCTTCATCTGGAGACCTGTGTGCATTTTCGGTCTCCAGGCTATAGAAAGGATATAGCAGCACTAGAAAAGATCCAGAGAAGAGTGACTAGGCTGATTCCAGGGCTACAGGGGATGAATTATGAGGAAAAATTAAAAGAGCTGAGCCTTTACAGTTGAAGCAAAAGAAGATTAAGAGGAGATATGATTGTGAAGTGTTTAAAATTATGAAAGGAATTAGTACAGTGGATCAAGACTGTTATTATAAAATGAGTTCATCATGAACACAGGAACACAGTTGGAAACTTGTTTAGGGTAAAGTTTGCACAAACATTAAGGAGTTTTTCTTCACACAAAGAACAATAGACCCTTGGAATAAGGTTCCAAGTAGTGTGGTAGACAGTAAGACTTTAGGGACTTTCAAAACTCGACTTGATGTTTTTTTGGAAGAAATAAGTGAACAGGACTGGCGAGCTTTGTTGGGCTGAATGGTCTGTTCTCGTCTAGATTGTTCTAATGTTCTAAAAATAACTGACCATGTCAAGTTATTTCATAATAATCATGGTATACGAGATCCTTTAAGTTAATGTTAATGGTAAATTTTCCTTAGTCTGCTTAGTTACTTACTTGGTTATAATATAGCTTAACATAGGTAATAGAAGATTCAGTTTAACCCCATATAAATAAAAATATATTCATAATCTTAGCTCTGTGTGACAGTAGAATTGCCTATAAATTGAAGTTAGATACCTAGAAAGAAACATGAATGATCAGATTGATAGTGTTCTGACTGTCTGTTGCATAGAATAATGCATAGAAACCTTCAGAAATGTTACCTAGATATTTAACCAGAATATCACAAGCTCCCGATTTCCTTTTTTGTGTGTATCCATTTTTTTTCTCTATTTTATATGTGAACTATTTTCTTTGAATTTCACTAAAATCTTTAAAAACAAAGACAGTTGCATTGTGGAGTATTTTTTATATGATGAGTCATACTAGTGCCAGAATGTCTATCTAGTAGCTGCAATTGAACTACAGTATATTGAACCATTTGGAAACATTCACCAAATGCAACTACATTATATATATTAATTTGCCACATAAAATTGTGTTCTAAAGTGAAGCATTTTTTATACTCGGGTCACATTACCCTTCTTATTCTATGTGTATACAGTGGTAGCTCTGCTGCCTTGGAGTAAGGAGACCAGGGTTTGCATCCCAGGTCCTCCCTGTGTGGAGTTTGCATGTTCTCCCCCGTGTCTGTGGGGGTTTCCTCCATGTGCTCTGGTTTCTTCCCATAGTCCAAAGACATGCAAGTTAGGTGAACTGACGATGCTAAATTCGCCCTAATGTGTGTGGTGTTTGGGTGTGTATGTGTGTGTGATCGCTCTGTGATGGACTGACGCCCTGTCCAGGGTTTTTTCTTGCCTAGTGCCCTATGCTAAATGGGATAGACTCCATCACCCCCACAATCCTTGCCTGGATCAATTAGGTTAAAAGAATGACATGACATGTATTCAGATAATATTGCTGATTTGACTTAAATCATAATGCTGGCAACAACAACAACAACAATATTTATTTATATAGCGCATTTTCTACAAATGATGCAGCTTAAAGTGCTTTACAAGATGAAAAAAGAAAGAAAAAATAAATATATAAAAATAAGAGTAGGCAATACTAATTAACAAAAAATAAAGTAAGGTCTGATGGCCAGGGAGGACAGAAAAAAAAAAAAACTCCAGAGGGCTAGAGAAAAAAAAAAACAAAATCTGCAGGGGTTCTCAGGCCACGAGTCCACCCAATCCCCACTGGGCACTCTATCTAACATAAATGATCTCAATCAGTACTCATGGTTTTCAGGCTTCACATGGAAGAATTAGATGATGATGGTCATGTGGACCTCTGGCCTTCAATCCATCAATGTAAGGACTCCATGGTGCCTTGATCAGGTGGAGGTGGTGCAGATCGCCACCACAGAAAACTGGAAAAAGAACAGCAGAGAAAGTAGAGGTTAGTACAGATTGCGGAACCATGATAAAAAAATAATTAAATGCATATACAGAATATCAGGGTTACACTAAAATGAAGCTATGAAAAAGCCATGTTAAAATGATGTGTTTTTAGCAGTTTTTTGAAGTGCTCCACTGTATTAGCCTGGCGAATTTCTATTGGTAAGCTATTCAAGTTTTTAGGTGCATAACAGCAGAAGGCTGCCTCACCACTTCTTTTAAATTTAGCTCTTGGAATTATTATCAGACACTCATTTGAAGATCTAAGGTTATGATTTGGAGTGTAAGGTGAGAGGCATTACGAAATATAGGATGGAGTGAAATTATTTAAGGCTTTGTAAACCATAAGCAGTATTTTAAAGTCAATTCTAAATGGCACAGGTAACCAATGTAGTGACATCAGAACTGGTGAGATGTGCTCGGATTTTCTTTTCCTAGTTAAGATTCTGGCAGCTGCATTCTGCATGAGTTGCAATCGACTGATGTCTTTTTTAAGTAGTCCTGAGAGGAGTGTGTTACAGTAATCTAGTCGACTAACAACAAAAGTGTGAACTAATTTTTTCATCATCTTGCAAAGTTATACTGAATGACATACACACACAGTGGTTTATTGACAGATACACCCTGCAATTATGTTATGATTTTCTTCCTAAATGGCAACTAATTTTGCCTTTTACATTTGTTGCTATTTTCTATTTTGCCTACACAGTGACACTTATGCTAAGTGGTTGTGTAGCTCATGATGGTGAACCATGCACATGAGAGTTTCATTATATTTTGTACACAAATCAGTAAATCTGAACTGAACTGATTACAGTGCATTGTATTAAAAAAAATATTTTTAGATTTTTGAAAGAACCAAGGCCTCCTGCACTTTAATACTAAGTTCACTGATCCAATCAATTCTCAGCTTTATGTAGTTTCATTTGTGTGTCGTGTATACATACGGTAAACACAAACACTGAGAAAAATGAAGAAGACAAATTTATGTGATAGAGCCAAACCATGATGAAACAGACTGAAGTGCCACCAGCTAATTTTGGAGTTTTGAGTGATTTGCTGTCTTTGTTCTGACTACAGAACAAAGACAGCAAATCACAACAGGAAATCAGCATTAAATAATATCAGTTGTAACGCCACTTACAGATGCCTTTTTAAAATTTAACCATATCTCTGGGGTTGAAAAGTTGCCACCAAGGAAGATGAGCAATGAGGTGATGCGCACAGCCAGTCTCCTTTTAAAATGAAACTCACAAAAAATGCTTTGCTTTTTGCTTCTTTTCCTTCCAATCGTGAAATGGGCATGCTGTTATATCAAGACACAGATGAAGACTTGATAACACTCTTGGCTTGAAAAATGGATGCATTCAGAAAGTTTTAAGACTTCTATTTCCATCACCTCCATTCTAAAATGTAAAAACAGGCTAGGAATTTTTTTTAAACTTACATAAAAAATGTTTCACTTTAGAACACACTTTCATGTGGCAAATTTATTTATACAATGATTATGAAGAAATCATTTTCACTTGAAAAATAGCATGTCTTTGGGATTTGGAATTCAAAACAGAACGTCCAGAAGACCACCCACACAGATGCAGAGAGAATGTCAAAACTCTGAGATGACATTACACAGTGTGGGGACTGAACTTAGGCAGAAAGACTCATCACTGAGTCACTGAGGCTGGCATCCTTGCTTGAATTGTGTTATTTTGAAAGCCACATAAACTTTAACCTCTTACCGGTTCCTGATCATATTAACTATTAACACTAGAATTACCAAAGCCTATAAAAAAACTTGTAATCCCGACCCACCTTAAATCCATTCACACCTCTCTATTCAGTGTCTTTTGTTTTGTAAATGTGTCGATAAGCACAAGCAGCAAGCAGACTACTATCCCATCCCCCTAAAACAAGTACGCTTTTATTCAAGAAAATAACTTGCTTTATTATACTTGAACCTTTTGTGAAAGTACTTATTTGATTTTTGGACTTCAGGCTTTACACATTATACGCTTCATGTCTACATTTTATCGATTATTACTAAAACATGAAAAAGTGTCTGTTTTAACGATGTGCTGACATAGATTGTTGTAGACACGGAACACACATGAAATGCGTGTATTCCAAATAACAATATATTATTTTCCCTATACAACTCTAGGCAACTCACATGCAGGTAAACAGACTTGAGCTGAGAGAACTTTCTGCCCTTTCTGCGTTGGTGGGGGGATGAGAGAGCAGGCTGCTTGCTGCTTGAGCTTATCGACACATTTACAACACAAAAGACGCTGATGGAGAGGTACAAACGGATTTAAGGTGGGCCGGCATTATGAGTTTTTTTGTAGGCTTTGGTAATTCTAGTGTTCAGTTAAACTCATACTAGTGTTTGTTTAAGTAGAATAGAATAGAATTTTCTTTCATAGCTATAGATTATGGCATTGCCTTTCACCCCCTGTAAGTTAATATGAAATATATAATACTGTATTCTGTAATACAGTATGTTAATTAAGTCAGTCTGGAATAGTCCCATTGCTAGCATGGACTGAAAGACCCATTTGCAGTTTGTAAATGGGAAAGACATACAGTTTTCTAACCATTTAGAAATGGTTCAACTATATGAGCAACATGTATAAGCTTTAAGCAGAATTTTTCTTAAAAAAGAATCTTTCTTCTCTTTGCTATATCAATTTTTTCTATATTTTTCTGTAAACTGTTTTGCCTTGGATTTTTAGTAAAGCTTTTAAAAACAAAGATATTTTGTCTGTGTAATCATGTCAATGCATTAAGCTTTTATTGGCTAACTAAAAAGATTACAATATGAAGAAGGGGCCTGATTTGCCTCAAAAGCTTGCATATTGTAATCTTTTTAGTTAGCCAATAAAAGGTATCATTTTGCTTGACTTTTCACTACATTTGTAGGCTTTGGTAATTCTAGTGTTAAGCAACAACTGGTAATTGAATTATGCATTTCCTTTACAGACGTTAAGTACAAACTTAAGCCTTTTATGATGTTTCACTTGAATTGTGCTCTTTTTATTTTTGAATGTATGATAAACTATTTTTACCTCAAAGATTATTGTTTAAATGTTTTTCAAAGAATCAATTCCCACTCAAATGGCAAGCTAAGAATTATTTTTTGATAATACGACATGTGCTCTTATTTTCATGACACAGTTAACTTTTTACTCATTCTTTAAATTGTCACACATTCACAGAATGTGGCTATTGTCCTATGTCATGCATGTGTATATAAGGGTAATCTTCCTGGCTCATCAAAACTAAGCACTACCACCCTGGGACACCAGGGGGCACAATCACTAACTGCTTTGTCTCCTTTTCCACCCACAGACTGGAGAGGCCATCCAGTGGGGGTAACTAACCCTGCTCCTTCTGGTCCAGGACCTGTAAAACAGTGTACTCCCAGAAGATGGCAGCTCATTTGGAAGACGACCCGCCTAAGGGATCGAAGTCCAATGACAGCTTTAAATCTTGAAGCATGACATCTTTAAATTGGAAGTGTTATAACAGTCAATAACTGTATTGATTTCTGGTACTTTTGGCGCTGTCATGGCCTTCTTATTTTGTTACCTGAATCAAGGAAGTAAACAGGGTGGCCAGGTTACCACCCCACACATTTCTTCTGAGGTCCAGTAGTTAATACCAGTCGACGACTGTAACTAACATACTCAGTTTAATAAGCTTAAATATAATTCATTTAGAACATGTGTTTATGAGATTATATTGACCCTATCATTAATTGTGTTAAAAAAGACATGTCATTTTCACTTTTCCAGCTGTTCCTTAGTGTCCATTTTAAGCACATGTTCTGACTTTCAAATTAATATTCCTAAATTAAGCCAGCTTCATAATGCCATACCTAAGTCTTCAAAAAAAGTTATAATATTGACATCTCTATCTGTAGTGTCCAAATGAAAAAGAATTTTTCCTTTCTGAATGAATCAGTGAAATGTTTTCTCCTTGTGCAAGTCTGAGATGAAAACAGACTAATTATGTTGGCGTTTACCTTGAGGAAGTCACTTACCCTGGGTCTCCTTCTCCTTGACAGATACTGTAGGTATTGCTAACAGATGGCCTCTGACAGCCATGAAATCTTTCAATAAGGCAGCTGCTTCAGTAAAGTACAGCAAGGGAACACAAAGGGAAAGAAAATAAATAATATAAAACCTTCCTGCTCCACTTTCATTTCCTACTTTCAAATAGCAGGAAAGTTTCAGTTTTTCACAACTTCTTCTTTTAATTCCTATCTGTAAATCAGCAATTCATCAATGTCTAGTTCACTGGAGCATTATGGAGAACCCCGTAAAATGAGACGGGGGCTCAATAAAAAGCTGTTATTTTCCCTCTGTACAGTTAGCATGTCTTTCCCCTGGTGACCCAAATGCTAATTGCAGACTCCTATCACGATTTCCAATTCCAGTGTTTCTGTTCTGCACATTAGCAGCACATTAACCTCTGATGAGCGTTCTGTGCTTCTTATTTGTGTCAGTCTTGAAAACATAGTCTCATTTGAAACTTACTCTGGCAGCCCCCGATGTCTTGAAGAATACAGTACATCGTTTTAAGCGGCAGTTTGTTTAAGTGCAGAATGATAAGGGCAAAATCCGTGACATCTTAGCAACAGTTTTACTGCAGCCGAGTAGGTTGTTAATTATCTCTCTACCTATATGTCGGACTAGCTGTCATATTGTTACCGTAGTTGGGACCTCATTCCTATTATAAACACCTAACGTCTGGTTAGACTAAGCAGGCTGGCATGTTTTCAACATGTCTTAACTTAAATTTATCTCTGAATCTGAGCCTTTCACACTCTCCTTTCCTAAATTTCTTGTCTAAACCTTCTTTTCTTCTTAATGGCATTATCCTTAACAAGTTTTTTCCCCTGTTTTGGCAAAACCTGGCACTCTGATCTAAAGCATCACTTTATTTTCTTTGCCACCCCCTAATGTATTCCACTTCAGTCAAGGCCTGTTCTGACTGACTGGGGTGAGGGAGCTTCTGGACTCTTGAATGTGTCTCTTTTTGGCTGCTGCTCTCACTCACATCCTACTGTACTTTCACATTTTCTGTCACTCCTCAGCATTTTTAACTTAGCCATACTGACCATACATTAGCCAAGTTAAAGCTTGCTTTAATTGAAGTCACAATCTCTCATATATTGTATCTTCATCTGTGCCATTGCCTGACTCAAGCCCTCTGTCACAATTTTTCATTCCTGTTACCTGCTGGCAGCTCTTCACGTCATTAGCTTTAAAGGCTGAAGATGCTGTGTAGGTTTGTTAAAGCCTTGCTGGGCTGGTGACGCTTCAGAGAGAGATGATGAACCCTAAAGCATTGTTGCCTAGATGCTTCTACTCCTCGCTTGGTGACACATAGTGAACAGATTTAGGGAGAGGCTCCAGGCAAACAGCAATTCCACATTTAAGCATTTGATGGCAGATCAGAGAGAGAAAAGACATATATTGTTGGAAATTCAAGGTAGCCTCCAAATTCACCAGGTCAAATTCACTAAATCATCAAGATTGTGTGGACATGGCTTTTACACTTTAAAAGATTTCATATAGGTGTCTCTCAAAGCTGCAGGTGACTTTGGGGACAAGATAGTGAATCCAGAGGTCCATAATTGAAAAACTACATGTATTTCCATTCTGGAACACACTAAACACTCAAAACCAAATGACGTCTGAAGAATCATTCTGGTAACTGGTTAATGTACCAAAATCGCAGGGCTAGCCAAGTGTTTACATTTTTTTTATATGTATTGTCATAGAATATATGGGTTGACTGGCACTCTGTTTGTGGTGGATGATTTTTTTACACGATCAGGAAAGCATGATAAAGGATGGTCATGGCTGGATGAGCATGCAACTGGGTTGGTTAGTAGTACCTTTCCTAGTCATGAAGCCATTATGAGGGATGGACAGATGGCGACTAAATCCCAAGGCTTTAAGTTCTCCCAGTATACCGGGTGTGGCATTGTCTCTCTGGTATGGTTCCCATTTGGACAACCACAGGAGTGCGTGGGAGTTGTATGCTTCCATTAGGTCAGATTATCTCAGGGCACAACGTGAGCTACCACAGCTATGCTGATGACACACAGCTGCATGTATCAATAGCACCTGATGACCCTAAATCTCTTGATTCGCTAACACAATGTCTAACTTGTATCTCAGAATGGATGAATAGTAACTTTCTCAAATTAAATAAAGAAAAAAACGAAATCTTAGTGATTGGCAATAATGGATACAATGAGGCTATTAGAAATAAACTGGATGCATTAGGATTAAAAGTCAAATCGGAGGTAAAAAGCTTAGGGGTAACCGTTGATTGTAATCTGAATTTTAAATCGCATATTAATCAGATCACTAGGACAGCATTTTTTCACCTAAGAAACATAGCAAAAGTTAGACCTCTTATATCATCGAAAGATGCAGAGAAATTAGTTCATGCGTTTGTTTTCAGTCGGCTAGATTACTGTAACGCACTCCTCTCAGGACTACCCAAAAAAGACATCAATCGTTTGCAACTAGTGCAGAATGCAGCTGCTAGAATCCTTACCAGGAAAAGAAAATCCGAACACATTTCTCCAGTTTTGATGTCACTACACTGGTTACCTGTGTCATTCAGAATTGACTTTAAAATTCTGCTTATGGTTTATAAAGCTTTAAATAATTTCGCCCCGGCTTATATATCGGAATGTCTGACACCTTATATTCCAAATCGTAACCTCAGATCCTCAACTGAGTGTCTCCTTAGAATTCCAAGAGCAAAACTTAAAAGAAGTGGTGAGGCGGCCTTCTGCTGTTATGCACCTAAAATCTGGAATAGCCTGCCAGTAGGAATTCGCCAGGCTAATACAGTGGAGCACTTTAAAAAACTACTGAAAACACATTATTTTAACATGGCCTTCTCATAACTTCACTGTAATTTAATCCTGATACTGTGTATATCCAATTCATTATAATAACTATTCATTCAAAAACTGTACTAACCCCTACTCTCTTCTGTTTCCTTTTCCGGTGTCCTGTTGGTGGTGGCGTGCGCCACCACCATCTACCCAAAGCACCATGATGTTCCAACAATGATGGATGGATTAAAAGCCAGAAGTCTATACGACCATCAGCATCAAGTGACTCCGTGAAAAACCCGAACTACAAAGAGGACTATTTCATTTATGTTAGGTAGAATGCCCAAAGGGGACTGGGCAGTCTCGTGGCCTGGAACCCCTACAGATTTTATTTTTTTCTCCAGCCTTCTGGAGTTTTTTTTTTTTTTTTTCTGTCCACCCTGGCCATCGGACCTTACTTCTTTCTATGTTAACTAATGTTGTCTTATTTTAATTTCTTATTTTGTCTTTTATTTTTCTTCTCTTCATTATGTAAAGCACTTTGAGCTACTTTTTGTATGAAAATGTGCTATATAAATAAATGTTGTTGTTGTTGTTGTTGTTGTAGGTTTATTGGGTAGCCCTGGTGGTGTTCTCAGGTG
Organism: Erpetoichthys calabaricus; assembly: GCF_900747795.2. Taxonomy (NCBI): domain Eukaryota; kingdom Metazoa; phylum Chordata; class Cladistia; order Polypteriformes; family Polypteridae; genus Erpetoichthys; species Erpetoichthys calabaricus. The sequence continues at coordinate 301,993,191 of NC_041395.2, read as the reverse complement.
CCGCTATGGGGAGCTTGTGGGAGTAGACTCTTCTATTGCGGAGATGTTGACCCGGCTCTGGAAGTGCTTCCAGTTTTACCAGAAGTTCTCTAGGGTTCATGCTGAGAAACAGCTGCTGTGCCTCATCCGGCAGTCAGTATTGGGAGATGGTGGAGAAGGAAAAGAAAGAAATTAAATTAAATGGAATTGTGCTGATTTACCAGGTGATTAAAACCTGTAGATGCTTTGTGCAAATAAAAACATCTTTTTGTGAACCTGTGACTGTGTGGTTTGGTTGTGTCTGGGTGTTTGGGGTGCAGGTGCTCCTCCTATAGGTCACAGTATATAGTTGGTGAACTTTCCTAAAATCGGCACACTGCGAGGAATCAGTTAATTTATAATGTTCGTCTTCTTGTCGTGGGGTGCTAATTGGTGTTGCACCCCAGCACTGTGCGTGTATGTCTCTTCAGTGAGGTTGCCACATGCACTGTGAGTGCTGAAAGGGTAAGAATTTGTTTTCCTAGCTGTCTCTCTCTTGACTGTTTATAATTTGATTTATTTAAAGTATTTGAACTTTTCTTATATGTAAGACACAACGTGCAGTGGTAGCGCTGCTGCTTTGCAATAAGGAGATTGTGGGTTCACTTCCCAGATCCTCCCTGTGTGGAGAGCGCTTTGAGTAGTGAGAAAAGTGCTATATAAATGTAAAGAATTATTATTATTACTATTAACATTACTATCTGTAGCATTTCATTTGATGTACAGTGGTGTGAAAAACTATTTGCCCCCTTCCTGATTTCTTATTCTTTTGCATGTTTGTCACACAAAATGTTTCTGATCATCAAACACATTTAACCATTAGTCAAATATAACACAAGTAAACACAAAATGCAGTTTTTAAATGATGGTGTTTATTATTTAGGGAGAAAAAAAATCCAAACCTACATGGCCCTGTGTGAAAAAGTAATTGCCCCCTTGTTAAAAAATAACCTAACTGTGGTGTATCACACCTGAGTTCAATTTCCGTAGCTACCCCCAGGCCTGATTACTGCCACACCTGTTTCAATCAAGAAATCACTTAAATAGGAGCTGCCTGACACAGAGAAGTAGACCAAAAGCACCTCAAAAGCTAGACATCATGCCAAGATCCAAAGAAATTCAGGAACAAATGAGAACAGAAGTAATTGAGATCTATCAGTCTGGTAAAGGTTATAAAGCCATTTCTAAAGCTTTGGGACTCCAGCGAACCACAGTGAGAGCCATTATCCACAAATGGCAAAAACATGGAACAGTGGTGAACCTTCCCAGGAGTGGCCGGCCGACCAAAATTACCCCAAGAGTGCAGAGACAACTCATCCGAGAGGTCACAAAAGACCCCAGGACAACGTCTAAAGAACTGCAGGCCTCACTTGCCTCAATTAAGGTCAGTGTTCACGACTCCACCATAAGAAAGAGACTGGGCAAAAACGGCCTGCATGGCAGATTTCCAAGACGCAAACCACTGTTAAGCAAAAAGAACATTAGGGCTCGTCTCAATTTTGCTAAGAAACATCTCAATGATTGCCAAGACTTTTGGAAAAATACCTTGTGGACTGATGAGTCAAAAGTTGAACTTTTTGAAAGGCAAATGTCCCGTTACATCTGGCGTAAAAGGAACACAGCATTTCAGAAAAAGAACATCATACCAACAGTAAAATATGGTGGTGGTAGTGTGATGGTCTGGGGTTGTTTTGCTGCTTCAGGACCTGGAAGGCTTGCTGTGATAGATGGAACCATGAATTCTACTGTCTACCAAAAAATCCTGAAGGAGAATGTCCGGCCATCTGTTCGTCAACTCAAGCTGAAGCGATCTTGGGTGCTGCAACAGGACAATGACCCAAAACACACCAGCAAATCCACCTCTGAATGGCTGAAGAAAAACAAAATGAAGATTTTGGAGTGGCCTAGTCAAAGTCCTGACCTGAATCCAATTGAGATGCTATGGCTAAGGCGGTTCATGCTAGAAAACCCTCAAATAAAGCTGAATTACAACAATTTTGCAAAGATGAGTGGGCCAAAATTCCTCTAGAGCGCTGTAAAAGACTCATTGCAAGTTATCGCAAACGCTTGATTGCAGTTATTGCTGCTAAGGGTGGCCCAACCAGTTATTAGGTTCAGGGGGGCAATTACTTTTTCACACAGGGCCATGTAGGTTTTGATTTTTTTTTCTCCCTAAATAATAAAAACCACCATTTACAAACTGCATTTTGTGTTTACTTGTGTTATATTTGACTAATGGTTAAATGTGTTTGATGATCAGAAACATTTTGTGTGACAAACATGCAAAAGAATAAGAAATCAGGAAGGGGGCAAATAGTTTTTCACACCACTGTATGTGCAGTCATTTTCTATTTAAAGTCATTATAGTATTTGGGAGGTCCACACACATGACTTTTGATTCATGGCGTCTTGGTGAATTAAAATTGCACAGCCTCAGTTTTCTGTGTTTAGTATTATGTCATTTTAAAATGAAATAGTTTATTTGGATTTTTGTGTATTTTGGTGGAAGTGAAAGAGAGAGAGAAGCTGATTCCCTGTGTGACGCCGGAGTCTTTTCTTTTTCCTTTGTGTAAGAATAAAGAATTGGAGCCAGCCAACAGTTATCTGCCTTTTCATTCAACCCACATGACACACTACTCAGAGAGTAAGCAGGAAATGGTTGGCTACACAGGCTTAAGTGTCAATAGTAAATTTTTGTTTTCACTGTAGAACAGCAGAATGGGACAGCGATTAGACAATGTTCTCTCGAAACTTCGCACTTCATGTAAGTTTTCTGTAAACGCTCAGGATTTCTTTCATATTCTAAAGATACACCCATACATATCAAGTTAGATTTAAACTTTTCCAGTGTGTCCCAGAGTGAAAAATCCTCAATTTGTGAACTGCAGACTGTTGATATTAAAATTTTAATTATTTTGCTCAGATGAACAAGGATAAACTGAATTTATAGGACTTCATGTACAAGCACCACAATTATCCTTTTTTGTAAATTCTTCTTGTACTTGTACCAGTTTTGTTTATGGAATTGGGAATAGAAACCAAGTACAAATGCTACAGAACCTGTTTTAATTAATTTATAATCTGGGATCGGATGGGCAATGTGGATGGAACAATTGAAAGAAGGTATCAGAAGTATCAGGCCCGGTCTTAGGTATTATGGGGCCCTAGGCGAAAGGGGGGTCCAGGGGCCCCCTGAGGGGGGCGGAGCCCCCCTGGAAGCTCTGTGAAATGCGTGAAAATTAGACCAAGGAGTCGATCCGGGGTCCCCCGGACGCCGGGGCACTAGGCGGTCGCCTACTTCGCCTATGCCTAAGGCCGGGCCTGATTGGGACAAATAATGCTGTAGTATATTTAAGTATATATGACAATTGCTCACTTGGACAATTTGTTTTGGGGGCCCCCAAGAAGGCGGGGGCCCTAAGCTATAGCTTGTGTAGCTTATATGTAAATCCTGCACTGAGGAGTATTGTGTGATAGAAGAATTAAGGTAAAGGTTAAAAGTAAGGTGTTTAAGACAGTGGTAAGACCAGCAATAATGTATGGAGCTGAGACATGGACAGTAAATGGAGCACAGGAGAAGAAGTTAGATGTGGCAGAAATGAGAATGTTGAGATGGATGTTTGGAAAAGGGCAGAATAAGAAATTTGACGATCAGGGATGCGGCATAAGTGGGAGAGATATCTAAGAAAGTACAGGAAAGTAGTTTAAAGTTGTGTGGACATGTGATGTGGCAAGACAATGAATATGTGGGCAAAAGAGTGATGGAAATAGAAGTGCAGGGGAAAAGAAAGCAAGGTGATGAGGTAAAGTAAAAGGAGATTAGAAGGAATAGGGTCTGACTGGTGACGAGGTAGAGGACTGAGCTCTTTGGAGAAGGTTGATCAAGTACATCAACCCCACATAGAAGTAGGAACAAATATAAAGAGGAAGACGAAGGAACGTCATAGGACTAGGAAGTACAGAATTATTTTACAGCTTATGATTAGAAGTGGTTTGAAGGTACCTAATAGATCAAAATACTTTAATCAGTGTAATTCATCGACAGGACAAGATAGCCAATCAAATGTGTGCAATGACACATGTCCCAAAACCCCATGTGTGCAATTTAACATAAATATGGCTTTTCCAAGGGACAAAACGATGAATGACACTGATCGCTGAATTAAATGCCAACAGGATAACTTTCACACCTTGACATATCTGATTTTCAGTAAGCTTTTCTAAGACTGTTTACACCTGGACCTTGTTGTCTATTTTATTTTTATTATATTTTCTTCTATTTGGTATTGTTATATGTTACTAAATACCTTATTGCTTTCATTTTTTCTATGCTTTTCTTTTATCTAGAATGATTGAAATAATGCAAGGGTGCCAAGCATGGGCAAAATTGCCACTTTTTTGCCCATAGTGTTTATCAAGGGTATTGAGGTCACTTCTCAATGGTTAGAACAACTGCTGTAAAAGCAAGGCATAGTTTGGTTAGTAAGTGGCATATAACCAAAAGAGCTATGCTTTTATGTGTGTTGCGAGGGCACCCACATGTTTGTTTGTGCTGGTGATAATAAGTCTTTAGGTAGAGAATCGTATGCAAAATATTGTGGGGTGACTGACAATTGGCACCACTCACAGCATGTGTCTGGGCAAGATCTCTGTGTATGTGTGTGGTTAAGCTTCAAGAGTGCAAGTAGATAAACCCATTAAACGTATCTGGTAAGTCTCGCAAACTTCATGATAATACACAGTGGCTCTTTGTGCTCTCCATTTGGCTGATATGACATCCAGGTCTTGAATTCTGTCTGATGCTACCAGAATCTGTTCAACACCACACTCTCACAACCTCATAATGGAAAGATGGTTTCAAACACAGGTGGAAGCACAAATCTGTGGAGAGATTGTATGAATGTTCACAGACACATCTGGTTTGAACTTCTGCATCAGGTTATAAAGACATAAATAGGCTTTCATTCACATAGTTTTGAGTTGCTTACAGTGTTTTCTACAAAAGGAATTTGTGATTAAGACTATGATTAAGATTATGGAAGGAGGCTTCACTGTTTCTACAGACAAAAACTCTTAGGCTGTCAAATAGCTCTTTTATGATGTCACTTATACTGAAACTAAACATTTTTAACATAGCTTTTGGTCAGACATGTCTATGACTTGTCAAAGTATTTGAGTTTGCCCAACTGGAGTTTTTTCTTTTTTACTAAAAGTCTTACATTGATAAACTTATCAGCCCACATGACAGACCATCAGGAGAGCCAGGTAACCTTGAAGTCACACTTTAAGGATTTAAAACTGCACCTTAGTGCTAAAACATGAAAGTGAGTTAACAGCTTTCTTTCTATCCATTTGATTGGCTGTGGTGATGGGGGCTCCAAAGATCTCAGACCAGATATCCTTCAGTCCATTAATCCAACACATGCAGTGGACTGACAGAGAGCTTTGCTGTACAAAAGATAGCAGGACATAGTGTTACAGATAATATACATACTAGATCGCTCTATAAGCGCCTGCCATTGATGGGTAATGCAAGGAACATTATAAATGCAAGGGAACAGTATTATTTGGCCACTAACTTGGGGCCTCATGCATAACGCCGTGCGTAGAATTCACACTAAAACATGGTGTACGGACAAAAGCGGAAATGTGTGTACGCACAAAAAAATCCAGACGCATAAATCTATGCGTACACCAACTTCCTTGTCTTCCGCTCCATAAATCCTGGTCATCGTGAAAAGTAATGCACGTGCACGCTTCTGCTGTCCCGCCCCAACACCTCCCAGAATTATGCCTCTTTGAATATGCAAATCAATATAAATACCCCTTAAGCTCAGCATTCTGTGAAAAGGCAATGGCAAAAGCACAGGGGAAAATAGAAGAATTTCTGCGAATACCAAGTGGAGGCAAGGAAAAACATACTATTTGTTGGTTTAAACAGTTGATCAAGTGATATAGAGTGTCGGAGAAACTCGAAAGCTGAAGTTCACAAAGTCGCACAGTGCCCGAAATAAAAAAGAAATTGTCAGATATCAATGTCACTGTGAATAGGCAAGTCATAGCCCACTGTCTGAGTGTCATATGAAAGGTTATTAGGGTACAGAGAAAAGAAAAAAAAATAGGGACACAGTGAGAAAAAAGCTCGAAATGTCAACTTTAATCTCGAAATTTCCACTTTAATCACGTAGTTTATTTTATTAAAGTAGAACATTATAAACTTCATCTTTAAATTGTTTAATTTACTAGTTTCTCAAATACTATCGTAACTAAAGTAGCACGTTAAATGCTTTGTTTTGTATGTGTTCTTCCAGGTGCTGTATGTGTGTGAATCACTATGTGCTTCTTAAACGGGCTTTTTCTTTCTCTGACAGGACATAGAATCCATTACATTCGTGATATTACAGCTCTCTGAATAATTAAAATACTGAGATGTATACTTGATATCATTTTCATGATGACAGGAGTTAAAGCATATATTAAACATGGTGGTGCAGTGATAGTGACAAGCTGGCACCCTGTCCAGAGTTTGTTCCTGCCTCCCGCAAGTTGCTTGCTGCGCCGTGTATGACCTTCGATGAAATAATTTATTGCAGCAATACTGTCTCTTTGAGACGTACTAACCCCCAATTCTTGTCCTTACTTTTTTTTTCTCCAACTATCCAATCACCACACAATCAGCTCTTTAATAGATGTTAAGCCATCTGTAAGCTTAGAATGCCAATTCTTCAAAACTTTCAAGGAACATTGAAATATCTTCATAGTACATGTTTAATTATTCTATCCTTCTATCCTTCCAGTGTCGCGCCAGCCCCAGCAAGCATACAGCACGAGGCAGAAACAACCCCTGATCAGGGCACCAGCTCCTTGCTAGCGCTGCGACACTGTGTCCCCAACATGTTTAATTATTAACAATATAGATTATTTAAATGATGTTAACATTTTCTCTGTATAATGTAATAAACATATTTTGACAGCATTTCATCTTAAAAATTATATTGTCATATTTAAATACACACATTATAAAGTGGCTTAGGTTTTGCAATATTATGACTGTATCGCAAGTTTACAGTGAGGTAATTGTACTAATAAGTACAAACAGTTGTATAAGGAGTACTTGATGGACTGATTGAGTGAGTTTATAGTTCTTGGGTGAAACTGTTTCTGAACCGCAATATCCCTACAGGAAAGGCTCTGAGGCATTTGCCGTATGAGTGCAGTTCAACAGACAGTGTGCATGGCTGAGGCAGCATGTGCTTGATGCTGTATACCGATAATTCTCTTTCCGATCAGCTGCTGTAGAGCTGTGATTCCACACTCAGATACAGTGATATAAATACTCTGAGTGGTGCATTGAGAGGAACAACGCTAAAGCAGCTATGGTATTTGGAATAGTTTGGTCATTCCTTGGACCATTATATTGTTACAGATTAATTACAATCAAATGCCTTAAAATAATAAACAATATGCGGTTAATTTCAGTGTATTTGATAAAGCCGCGTCAGGGATGCGGATCTAAAAAAGAAAGGGAAACCACACTCAAACAAAAGCACTGCTTTGACGCTGGGTGCCACCAGTTTGCAAAGCTGAGCAGAGAACTTGCGTACGCCAAGCATTTAGCTGGCGTGAAAATGTGTGTGGCTTTACGCCAAGATTAGGTTTTATACATCGCGATTTGAGTATGGAAACGGAAGTATGCTCCATTTATATATATGGCCCTTGGTCACAACCCTGCCAGATTGCTGTGTCTGTGTATAGGAGAGCGGTACATCCCACTACAATAAATAACCATTCTGTTCCTGTTTCAAGCTGAATAAAGCTGGTTTTGCTAAAGTACTGAGACAGGGACTCACATGTTACAACACACACACGTGCTCACAATGATATAGTAAACATTATACACTCATACAGATGTTGACTATATGAGTGAAGCACATCGACTGAGACTGGGCATGGGAGACAATTAGCCACAATCTTGCAGCGAGACAGAGAGAGAGATGAACCATTTGCTCAGTTGTGATCACGTGATGCTTGGCAGAGAAAGTGTATACGGACTACTTGGAATTAATAAATTTATCTAATCTAATCTAGGAACATTAAAGGCAGGCTGAAAATTGCTGGATATATCCAAAAATGCTTTCAATTGAATTTGTGGTCCTGTTTTTTTGTTTTTTTCAAAATTACAAATTTGAAATATTTGTGCAATATTTTGAATCATACAGTAATCCCTCGCTATATCGCGCTTCGCCTTTCGCGGCTTCACTCCATCGCGGATTTTATATGTAAGCATATTTAAATATATATCGCGGATTTTTTGCTGGTTCGCAGATTTCTGCGGACAATGGATCTTTTAATTTCTGGTACATGCTTCCTCAGTTGGTTTACCCAGTTGATTTCATACAAGGGACGCTATTGGCAGATGGCTGAGAAGCTATCCAACTTACTTTTCTCCGTCTCTCTCTTGCGTAGGGGGATTGAGCAGGGGGGCTGTTCGCAAACCTAGACGATACGGACGCTCGTCTAAAAATGCTGAAAGATTACTTAAAAGCTCGAAGGGCACGTATTGATTTGTGCTTGTTTGTTTTTCTCTGGCTCTCTATCTCTCTCTCTCTCTCTCTCTCTCTGCTCCTGACGGAGGGGGTGTGAGCTGCCGCCTTCAACAGCTTTGTGCCGCGGTGCTTCGCATACTTAAAAGCTAAACAGCCCTATTGATTTGTTTGCTTTTTTTCTCTATCTCTCTGACATCTGCTCCTGACTTGAAGAGGAAGATATGTTTGCATTCTTTTAATTGTGAGACGGAACTGTCATCTCTGTCTTGTCATGGAGCACAGTTTAAACTTTTGAAAAAGAGACAAATGTTTGTTTGCAGTGTTTGAATAAAGTTCATGTCTCTCTACAACCTCCTGTGTTTCTGCGCAAATCTGTGACCCAAGCATGACAATATAAAAATAACCATATAAACATGGTTTCTACTTCGCGGATTTTCTTATTTCGCGGGTGGCTCTGGAACGCAACCCCCACGATGGAGGAGGGATTACTGTATTTGCAGCAAATATTTAAAGGGCTCTTTCCAGTAAAAATGGAAATTGTATTGGTTAAAATCATCAGGTTTCTGATGGTTTAATGCTTTAATAAATATCCCTAATTTGCTTACTGTCAGTAAATTTGTTCAAGTTATGTATGCCACAGAATTGTAGGTGTGTAAACCAGGCATACCACTCAGATTAGTCAAATTGTATTTAGGGTGGCTTAAAATGTGTACATTCATTAAATCAGAATCAGAATATCTTTATTGTCATTGTAACAAATACAACAAAATTAGGTGCAGTTCCTGTGGTGTCAAAATATAAATAAAATATAATTAAAAAAAGGATAAAAGATAAGAAGAAATAAGGTAGAACACAAACATTCAACATATGACCTTAATTGCACATGAACACTATTGCACAAGATCTCATCTATTGCACTGCTGCATTGGAGGTGATTAGGTGGCATTCAGCGCCCTAATAGCAACAGGGTAGAAACTGTTATTCAGTCTATTAGTCTTTGTTTTGATGCTCCTATATCTTTTGTCTGATGGTAACAGTTGGAACATGTCATGAGCAGGGTGTGAGGAGTCTTTTAAGATATTTTCTGCCTTCCTGAGGCAGCGAGAGCTGTAAAGTTCATCCAGAGAGGGTAAAGAACAGCCGATGATCTGCTGGGCAGTCTTTATGATCCACTGAAAATGTTTTCCTCTGTGCTGTTGTGCAGCTGGAAAACCACACTCAAAGGCAGTAGCACAGGATACTCTCGATAGAGCAGCAATAGAAGGACACCAGCAGTTTTTGGGGGATGTTATTTTTCCTGAGGACTCTCAGGAAATAAATTCTCTACTGAGCCTTCTTCGCCGGCTCAGTGGTGTTCACACCCCAGGACAGGTCTTCCATGATGTGGACTCCCAGGAAGCGGAAGTCTGACATCCTCTCCACACAGTCCCCTCCGATGTAGAGTGGTTTGATGTCTGCTTTCTTTTTCCTGAAGTCCACAACGAGCTCCTTGGTCTTACCTGTGTTCAGGAGCAGGTTGTTGTCAGTGCACCATGCTGTCAGCTGCTCCACTTTGTCTCTGTAGGTGGATTCATCCTCCCGAGAGATGAGCCCCACCACAGTGGTGTCATCTGCAAATTTGACGATGGTGTTGCTTTGGTGGGCGGGGGCGCAATCATGTGTGTACAGCGTGAAGAGCAGGGGGCTCAGCACACACCCCTGAGGAGAGCCAGTGCTGATGCTGATGGTCGAGGAGATGTGAGGGCCCACCCTAACCCTTTGTGTGCGGTCTGTCAGGAAGTCTTTAATCCATATACAGGTGGAATACGGGAGTCCCGGGGCTAGCAGCTTGCCCACCAATCTGTAAGGGAGGATGGTGTTAAAAGCAGAGTTAAAATCAATAAAGAGGAGACATGCATAGCCGCCCTGGTGCTCCAGATGGGACAGGGTAGCATGGAGAGCAGCAGCAACAGCATCCTCGTAGAATATGAGTGCTGACAGCATGGAATTTTCCAATAAACCTTAAATATCATTTTAACATTTCCAATTATTTTTCATTTTGTTTGGTTATATATCTGATATGTTGGTACCAGTTCCAGCTAATTCTGTTAAAGTTGCACATTCTCTCTGTCCTATTTACATAAATGCATTATTGTTACTTCATTTGTTTTATTAATATAGAAATGGTCATGTCAGATTACAAGATTTATCAGTAGGAGGAAATAAAATCAACGGTTCTTATCCAAGACTATAGCCCATATCCTTCATGTCTGTAAAAATGCAATTCCTACTTGTCACTTTCACTTGCATATCATTCTAAACCCACTTTCTGTCCTTTCTATGCATTTCCCCAAGTTCTAATGTTGCTTTCTTCAGACACGCTCACTCTGGTTCAATCCTACTGCCTTCAGCCAAAACGACCATTCGATTTATTGCTTGGCACTTTCCAGTTCTGACAAGAACAGGCCCTTCAGCCCAACAATTTTATTTACTTAATTATTCCAAAATAATATCAAGCTAAGTTGTATGGTCCCCAAAGCCCAATCATTCTGTGAAGAAAAACTTTCTAACATTTGTGCAAAATTGATCTTTAACTAGTTTCCATCTTTGTCACTGTGTGCTTAGAGAAGAATTCAGCGTCAGTTCAACATACTATCCTTTTTAATTTTGAATACTTTTATTACTCTTAATCTCTATTTACTTCAAAACAACAGTTTTAACTCTGTCAATCTGTCCTCATAATTCATACTCTGCAGTTCATAATCACTCTTGCTTGGACTTTATCAGGCAGTTCTATGTCTTTAGTCTAATATGATTCTGTACCACTAATTAATCATGTAATTGATAATATTTTTGTTCAAAAACTTCCAGTCTGAATTTTAGGCTTGCTGAAGCACTGAACTGCCTCACTTGTTCTTATTGTGAATGACTACTTCCTCTGCACTGCTTTTTCCCTGGCCTCTCTGCAGGAAAAGGACAGCCTTAATCCTTGGATTTAGCATAAAGGTCAATAACTAGTCATAAAATAAAAGGATTATCTCTGAGATGTCCCGAGACAAGAATAACTGCTCAAGAATGTGATCATGCTTTCCCATGGATTCTTAGTGGTCTCACAACATATAATTAAAGACCGTTGCCAGATAAGCCACAAGGGTACAACATAAAACTCTGTTTAGCAATGCACAAAGAGGGATCAATAACTGGAGTCAAGAATAAACCCCTAGCTTTACCAGTAAGCTTAGCTAAACAGGGATTTGTCCCTGCTAAGAGGTGGCTGGCTTGCCTACTTGTCCATCTGAAATACTTTTATATACACTGTACCTGAGTTTCACCAATGGCTGCTCTAAAAGCAGACCTGCTGTGTGAGGTCCACAAGCCACCAGTGCCTCTTTGTAACCCCTCAGCCCACTGCATCACTCTTGCTGGATCTACATTTTAAGAAAACATTAATTGTTTCCTGCCAGAAAGTAATCTTAGTATTCACCTTAGTTAGATTTTCAAAAAAAGACTGGGGTCTAAGGGAAACATGACTTGTAAAATACCAGTACCCATGGCTTTCCACTCATGCTGCTGCTTCTTGTAATATCCATTCTATGCATAAATGAGGTCCTACAGTTTCTGGGTAGGTTCTCTTTTCCAAAAATGCGTTTCCTTTAAAAAAAGTAAATAATCTTTAACTCTCACTCCGTGAGCAACATTGTATAATGAGTTAATGTAATGATCAAGTAAATATATACAGCTTTTAAAGATTTTGAAGTGAAACTGGAGATAACTTGTTATATTTTCAAGTAAGGTGGCATATTATAGCCATACTCAATACGAAAATGCTACAGTTATATTATTATTTGTAGTAATGTTTTTACTCATTGTTGATTTATTAATTTCATCTTTTCAATTTTACCCTATGTTTTGGGTTAGATAGATAGATAGATAGATAGATAGATAGATAGATAGATAGATAGATAGATAGATAGATAGATAGATAAGGTATGATAAAAGATTGATGCATGTCAGAGGATCTCCTTTCCGGCTTCTTAAAGGTAAGCATTACCACCCAGGGACAGCAGGGGGCACAAATGTTAACCACTTTGTCTCCTTTTCTGTCCACATCCAGAGAAGCCACCCAGTGAGTGTGACTAACCCTGCACTCTCCATTCCAGGAGCTATAAAAAAGAGGACACTCCTGAAAGGTGGCAGTTCACTTGGAAGACAATCCATCTACGGGAAGGAAAGTCTGACAACAGTCCTGATTATCCATTGTGATACTGATGCTATATAGAGCCTGACCCGACACAGACTCACACTGAGACACGTGTAAAACACTATGAACTTTTATTTTTCTTCACCTGTGGGGCACATCTTCCCCGTGAACCCCACAGGCAATACACAGTCCCAAAAGCACTAAAGGCAACACAAAACACTTTTCTGGCATCACCACCACTCCTCCCGTCTAGCTTTGTCCTCCACCTCCCGACTCTGGCCACTGAGTGGTGGTGGCTGGCCCCTTTTATAGCCCACCCGGAAGTGTTCCAGGTGCTTGACCACCTAGTCCCAATTGCACTTCCAGGTGGGGCTGAAGATATGTCCAGCTGGACTGTGAAATTCAAGCAGCACCCCCTAGCGGCCACCCCAGCTCCCAACCAGGCTGTGCAGGACTCCATCTCCCATGAAGCCCTGCGGGAGGTTGGGGAATCACCGTCAGCCAGGGAGGCTGTCACCAAGCATCCCAGGGGAGGTATTGAGTTGCCCCTGGTTGCTCCCCTGGAACATATGCAGCAGGGGCGTCCCGGCCGGACGTGGGACCCAGCTGCACGTCACCCCATCCATCCATCCATTATCCAACCCACTATATCCTAACTACAGGGTCACAGGGGTCTGCTGGAGCCAATCCCAGCCAACATAGGGCGCAAGGCAGGAAACAAACCCTGGGCAGGGCGCCAGCCCACCGCAGCAGTCCTGATTAATAAATGTTATAATAGGTGACAGCTTTACTGATTTGTTCTATTTTTGTGCCAATATACACTTGTTATTTTGTTCTTGGATCAAAGAAGTAAACAGGGTAGCCAAGTTGTCACCTCATCATTTCACTGGTCCTGTGGTTACTAGCAGTTGATGACAATAGATAGATAGATAGATAGATAGATAGATAGATAGATAGATAGATAGATAGATAGATAGATAGATAGATAGATAGATAGATAGATAGATAGATAGATAGATGTAGACTTATCAGACGGCAAGACTACCCAAGCATGTTATAACAAAGAGAGCAGGATTATGCAAAAATAAGTATTAGTTGCCCACTCAGTGTACTGTATATTCTTCTGCTGACTCAGGTTAAGTGAATAACAGGGTAACTTACTTGCTAGAACTGAACTTGTCATTCACTCCCTGTGCTTTCCTTTTACTTGGAAGCTGTGCCCTCATAGATACAGACTGCTGTCCTTGTCACAAGTATCATAAAGATTGCTTTTCTAAGCAGTGAATATGCAAAGAATTTTAAAGTTGAGTTCCCCATGAAGATATATTTCACAGGCAGGAGGTGATGTCACAGTTTCCATCTACTTAAGGAGAAGTCTGTTCCATGATGTGGCTGTCCCAGGACATCTGGAGAGCCTTAGTGTTTGACTATTTATGCTTTTCTGGTGAATTCTAACTTTAGTCATAATCAAACATGCTGTAGCTTTGTCTCCTTAGTCAAGCATACAGGGTATAAGCCAAATACTTCATTCCCTGTTTTCTCTTGTATAAATTAAAATTACATTTGCAATACTTTTTTGCGGGTTATGCATTAAGGTAGACGTCTACATTCCCATGGAAATTCCGAGGGACCTGAGTAACCAAAGGCAATTTTTTGTGGTCCAAAATATACAAATAGATAAGGTTATTCTTTATTTGTCCCCCAAAGAGAACTAAAATTTTATAGAAACTCCCAAAAAATGTAAATAAATAAATATAATAAAAACAAACAACAACCAATCTAGATATTAACACAGCTTTTCATTTTTGGACAAGCAGCACTTCCAGTAGGGCATAATTTGGTTCTTTAGGTGGAGGTGATCGCAGTCACACCAGGTGATTACAGGAATGTTTAATCTCCCCCACTTTACATTCCTTGGAGTCTCTCATATTATCAGATGTTCTAGATGTAGGCAGCCATCAGATCAGATCATAACGCTCAGCGTGTAACATTTCTCAAGTTGACAGCTAGTCTGAGAGGCAGTAGAGGTGGGCCGGTGCACAGATATGCTTTCACAGCAGCATCTCTTCAGTTTAGTTGAAAAATTCATTCAAAGATGTATGGTAACAAAAGTCAGAGGTCAAATCTTAACATTACTAATTAATCACATTTATTTATTACATGAAAACATTAATTATTCTAAACCAAATAGAGAAAGATAGCTTCTGTAAAGGCCGCCACATGGCATGGTGCCCAAAAGTAGAAAAGAAGTGAGCGGACATGAGTGAGTAGACTTTATTCATTACGATTTACTACTGTTCTTTTAGTTTTAACTTTCTTTTATAACTGCTTAAAGAACACTTTAAACCACTTTTAAGTATGAAAATTTGCTATATAGATACATGTTGCAGTTGTTGTTGTTGTTATTACTTGTGTGATCAGGAGTGGACAGTCAGAACACAGATGAGCCTCTGGAAAAATTCTTGAAAAACAAGTATATTATGTATATACATAGCAATAAGAACATAGGGACTCAGTTAGAAACATACTAAGGGCAGGGTTCACACAAATGTTAGAATGTTTTTCTTTATGTAAAGAATCACAGACACCAAGGAGTGCAGTAAGGAGTAGGACTTTTAAATTTCAACTTAATGTTACTTTGAAAAATCAGAATGGTTAAAATAGAATAGACAAGCTTGTTGGACTGAATGGCCTGTCCTTGTCACAACTGTTCTAATGTTCTAATTAATATATATATATATATATATATATATATATATATATATATATATATATAGTCACACACATGCGTTCAGGAGGCAGTCCAAAAGCCTAAAGGTGAGTGAAACATCACAAGACAAGGGGTTGTCACATGGTACTTACCTAAATCTCTCGTTCTTCTCAGCAGAAAAACCAAGGAGAAATAAGAAGCCCACATCCGGGTTCCAAAATGGCCACCGAGACGTCACTTCCAGCACCAGACATGATGTAACTTCTGGCAACCCCTGAAGGCATCACGTCCGGTTTTTCGTTAGATGACGTTGCTTCTGTCTTACAGTATCGACATCACCTCCTGCCAACCATTTCCTGTTTTTCATTTTTTTAATTTATAAAAATGCCATTCTGCCATTGTAAATCATCAACTGCTATATATATTTTTCTTCTGATCAACAAAACGTTTTCTTTTGTGTTTTTTTTCTTGTCCGTTGGACAATATACAGGGATGGTCCCCAAATCTTCTTTTTGTGATGCTTCTTTTTATTTTTAAAGAAGAAGACTCTCACTATATATATATATATATATATATACTAGTGGGTTCCCTCCTGCTCGCTTCGCTCACCAACGCCCCCGGCCTGCGCTACGCGCCAGCCACTTTGCATCACTGCCGCTCATGTTGTGAAGAGAGGGGTTGAACGCACCTCAAGGAGACGTGGTCACTCCTCCGAAACCCCCTCTTAAACAGTGATACAATGGGAAACAAATACAATTTTTTTTACCTCCTCTTTGCTCCGTCAGATGCTGGCTTGCTTCTGCTGCTGTGCCGCGTGATCTGCATCTTGCACGGCACTTCAAACATTTAAAAGCTTGTACAGCAGCCTTCCTACTCGTTGTCTTTAATTTCTGGCCCCGGACGTGCTTAACTCTTTTGGCACAAACTCTTGTCTTGCGGGATATATATATATATTATGAGGGTCCGTTCAGGAAAAAAAGATTGGTTCATAAATATATACATTGGTTCAGATATATATATCGGTTTGGATACATTGGTTTGAATATACAGTATACATTGGTTTTAATACATCCGTTCAGATATATATATTGGTTCATATATATATATATATATATATATATTGGTTGGGATGCATTAGTTGAGATATATACATCGGTTTGAATACATCCGTTCAGATATATACATTGGTTTAGATACATTGGTTGAGATATATATAAATTGGTTTGCATAGATCCGTTCTGATATATATATTGGTTGAGATACATCCGTTCAAATATATACATCAGTTTGAATACATCCGTTCAAATATATACATTGGTTGAGATATATATATTGATATACATTGGTTTAGATATATAAATTGGTTTAAATAGATTGGTTTAGATATATACATCGGTTCAGATACATCTATTCAGATATATATATTGGTTCAGATAGATCCGTTCAGATATACAGTATACATCGGTTGGGATTTACGGGCAGGCACAATGTGGCCACCCAAGTTTAGCATCTCCCTTTCGCTTCATCATTGCTTCAATATTGTTGTCATTATTGCATGTATTTTATACAAGTAGCATATGCCTGTCTGTCGTGTTTTGTTTCGTAAGCCGTCTTGGTTGGGGGTCCTCGATTTCACAGCACATTTTTTCCTTTCATTATTTAATACACTCACACAGATACCCACCTCCTCGCCCCGCTCCGTGCCAGCCCAGCTCAATGCACCTGCCTCACTCGCTCCCTCTTGTCCCTCCCATGACAGATTCTTCTCAAAAGCCGAGTTACCGGAAAGCATGGATCGCAACCGCAGTATGTCCCATTTTTTCACCTCATGAGATGCTGGTTTATCATTGACGGAAAGCCGTCCGGTGATATCTGTTATTCTGTATTGCAAGCATTTCATTAAAGGGCGATCTGCTTCAGCAAGGAACTTACTCCCATTTTCTGAAAGGATGTTATGGAGGAAAACACTGGAATATCGCTGTTTCTTCTGAATGTTTATCAGTGATCAGGGATCAGAATGATCAGAATATCCCTGCTTCACAAGTAACGGGTGTTTAACTGTTTTTATAGTAAAACTGAAAAAAACGACACACATGCACACGTACACACGCACACTCAAACTCGCAAGTCGTGGGTCGCACACACTACTGATTAAGTGTATGTGTCAGGGGCGATCATCAAGAGAAACTGGTTTATCATTGACCGAAAGCCGCCCGGTGATTTCTGTTATTCCGTATTGACAGCATTTCATTAAAGGGCGATGTGCTTCAGGAAGGAACTTAGTCCCATTTGCTGAAAGGATGTTATGGAGGAAAACACTGGTATTGCTCATCGAAACGTTGTCAGGAGGAAGGACCCGCGATCTCTGATATACACACATACAAGTTCAACCAGACACATGTTTAACACTAGAATTACCAAAGCCTACGAAAAAACTTGTAAATCCGACCCACCTTAAATCCCTTCGCACTTCTCTGTCAGCGTCTTTTGTCTTGTAAATGTGCCGATCAAGACAAGCAGCAAGCAGCCTACTTTTCCATCCCCCCACCGCCGCAGAACGGGCACAAAGTTCTCCCAGTTCCAGCCTTGATTATTACCTTGCTGGAGTTTTAGAATGGAATATATATATATATATATATATATATATATATATATATATATATTATGTATATATATTGTAAATGAGACACAAAGAACAAGATAAAGATTTGAGGATCCACTACCGTATAGTGTAAGGTCCATGAAAAAAAAAAGACAAAAATCTCAACAGAGTAATCATCAAACACTGAGTACAAACAGAAGACTGACTAAAGGGTATGAACAGTCAGATTTTATAGGTGAAGGGCAGGAAGAGTCGAGTTCTCAGGCGGAAATGTTTGTCAGTAGGAGGGTGTGGACTGGAGCTAGAAGTGGGAGGAGCTCTAGGTGGGCTTTCCTTCTGGTGATCTGTGGAAGATGGAGAGAAGGTGTTAGTGCAAGTAGTCAAATCTAGAGTCTGTATCTTACTCCCACCCCACATAAGCCCTTAGACTGCCTCCCATCCGCACGTGTGTTACAATATATAAAATAGTTATTTTACTATTATAACTTATCACTGATGTTATAACAATACTGTTTCACCGTAACAGCATATACACTCAGAAAAGAAGATAAGATAGCATGTATGGGTCAGCAGTGGTGTTGAATGAATGAATCATTCCAGGCATTTTAGTGCATATGCATTAGCAGCTTATGAGAAATGTGCACCATGTGATTGTTGGCTGGAGCAGTACTTTTTTTTGGTTTCCTTGATTTGTTTTACATCCTTCTGAATGAATCTCCTATAGGTGTGACATCAGTGTAACTCCACAAATATCAAGAATGTTCACTTGGCAAAGCAAAAGATAGACATTCAGTTTATTAGTAATTCTTGCATCACATTAATTGCGCACATAAACAGAAATCTTCATTTTACTCATATATCAACTTGCAATCTAGAAAGCTTTGACTAGCCATTCATTTGGGATGCCATATCTCTGTGATGTGATACGCTGTTTAATTAGAAAAGAGCTTAGCTGATGGTAAGTAAGATCTTTAAAGTCTGAGATGATAACAGCCTGTAACCCCCTAATGGCCCAACTCTATTGAGCTGATAGATTTATTCTTCCTCCAGGCTATGGGCCAGTGGTCTTTGTGCTGAGATATGACTCTCTAAGGTATCACTACCAAACCCACTTTCTTTGAACATTCATGCGAAATCTTGCTTAGCATGCTACATTGCAGGTGCAAATTTGTTTTGGGCTAACTTATTGAGATAACATTCTTCTTGGAACAGATCAAGGGAATAGGACGTTGGACTAATTTCAGCAAAATGGCATTCAAGCATGGCCCTAGATAAGTGTTCAGTGTTATCTCTTTATCTTTACAATCCTCGAAATAATGAAAGATTCTGAAACTGATTGTAATGCAGTGCTTGTTTTCCAAGTGGTTAAGCCAATTCAACTTATCCTCTAACATGGAAGTAGACCATCTCCATGGATTTGCATATTTATTAAATAGCAGGATCTACGTTTCCAAGAACAAATTT
This sequence comes from Erpetoichthys calabaricus, assembly GCF_900747795.2. Classification (NCBI taxonomy): domain Eukaryota; kingdom Metazoa; phylum Chordata; class Cladistia; order Polypteriformes; family Polypteridae; genus Erpetoichthys; species Erpetoichthys calabaricus. The sequence continues at coordinate 301,973,671 of NC_041395.2, read as the reverse complement.
GTTACAGTATATGCGGCATGCAGTTCCAGAATCCCTCATCCCACTCCTTTCTATTTGTTTTATATGGCTTCTTTTATAGTCCGTCTCAGTAGTTACTGCTCCTAGAAACTGTGTTGTTGCAGCCAATGTGGACTTTACACATTCTACTCTTAATCATGTCAATTTTTCTATGCATACACTTTTTCCTGTCTTAGCTGAAAGTCTTGCAGCTTAGGTTAAATGGCTACTGCAAAGTGGTCTAATGTGGTGAGTATGGAGTACATTAAAAATTGTGACGAAAACAGGCCAGTTGGCCTTTCCAAAATACCATAGTTGGCCTTTCCAAAATACCATCAAGTCGAGGATTTGGTAATTTATTCCCTATGTCTATAGTTTTCTGCATGAAGAAATTTATTTTAAACTAACAATTGGGATCTACTGTACTAATTTCTTCCATAATTTTAAACATTTTAATCTGTTGTAGTTGATGTATTTTATTGATTTTTGTGGCTTTTCTAGTGGGTTTCTGAGACTTCTTGGCTGTTAATCTGCGATTTCTGATGACAAGGAATCTGATCAGGACATGTATTGTTTCCTGTCTTATTTCCTGAAGATGTTTCCATTTTCTACCGTTTTTTTGTGATGCAAATTTGAATGTTGACAGGCAGTGCCATATTGAGATATTCATGTCAGCCATTGCCAATGTAACGTCCCATAATTCCTCAGAAACATACAGTACATTGTGTGATGCACTCTAAGCAACCCTATAAATGGTCCTATTATGCGCCATCTAGACATCATCTTTGGATGAACAAAAGACTTTACGTCTCTGTGCCTTTTCATCAGGGTTTTCTGACTTTCTTTTCATCTTAAAGTTCTAATTCTCTTGTCTACATTTCCAGCTTGGCAAAAGATCGGTTTGACTTTTTGGTTTTAACCCCTGTGCATACTGCTTTTTGAACATGTTACATCTTCTGATCCTTTAAGTAAAATTCTCTCTGATGAAGTAGTACACAATCATGTCTCCTCATAATCTCTGTTTAACTACCGTATATACTCACGTATAAGTCTTGTCCTGAAACCCGAATATTCAAATATAAAATCAGACATTGACTTATATGCCCGTTCAAAAATTCGACACTTACGTTTTTTTTTGCAATCTCGCATCCGTTTTTCACATGCATCATATGTTGTTGCAGCAGTGCAGTTACCAATTTCTTTTGCCACTTCATATTTTCTTCTGATTGAAGTTTCATTGTAGATAAGGGATGCTCTTACGATAAAGGTGCATGAGGGTGTGAGATATATAAAGCACAAATAAGTGCAAAAGTTGATTCAGAATAGTTTGGGTATTACTGTGTGGTCACGTAGGTACAATACATAGAAAAAAAAGCAGTGTGCTCCGTGGTTACTCTCTCAGGTGAGTGTTAGCATATCCTAATCTCTTGGACCAAAAGTGTGAGTTTTCGACATTCGACTTATACAACCGACATTATAAAATACCAGAAGTTATATGGGAAAATCAAGTCCAGACTTATCTGTGGGAGAACTTATCCATGAATATATATAGTAAATTGAAAAGGTTCAACTCCTTCAGTCTTTTCACATAGCTCATTTCTCACAGTCCCTGATTGCCTGGTTGCTCTTCCCTAAACTTTCTCCAGCACTCCTATGACATTTTTTGTAATACAGAGTTTAATATTGAACACAGTCCTCCAGGAGAGACCTCACTAGTATGTTCTATAATTTAAGCATAACTTCGTTTGACTTGTACCCCTCATTTTGTGATATATTACTTAATATCTTATTACCTTTCTTGATCAGTAGTAATAACTGCACTATGGCTCCTAGATCCCTCTCATAAGGGGCACTTTCAAGTTTCAGACGTTTCATTGTGTATTTAAATCTAACATTTACATTTCCTACAAGTGACGCTTATTTTTAATTATATTGAATTTCATCTGCCACAAATCTGTCCATGCCTGCATGCTGTCCAGGACTCTTGTAACAATTATCTGATTCTACATCATCTGCCCTTCCACTTTGTTTAGTAATGACCATGCCCTGTTCAAGGATGGTTCCTGCCCTGCACTTGATGCTACTGGGACAGGTTCCCGCTTTCTGAAATCCTGAATTGCATTCAGGAAGCTGAATGATGTGTGAAACTTTCATCCTTCCATTTTCAAACCGGCAGCAACCAGTCTTGGACAGAGCACCAGTTCATCACTGGACACACGTATTCACTAAACCACAGTACGTCATGTGGGGCCAGATTAGAGTCACCCAATAAACTAATATATGCGTCCACCTGATTTTTTTCAACAGAATGCGTGCAAACACATCAAATATGTACACCAGTGTAACAGACAGTGCTAAATGTCTTGTGCGGGGCCACACAACAAGCTCAGGCTGGCATCCGTTCCCACACTTTGTACTCTCAAGCCCTAATTCTTTCAACCTCCCTTGTAGAAGTTAAAGCCAAACAATGTATGTATTTATGTGCCTGCATGACAAAAGGCATTATTGTTTGCTTGATAAAGAATCAACAGGCTATCTACTCGGGATGTAGGAAGTGGCCTACTCTATAAGCCTCACCAGAACAATGGCTGAATTGGGTGCTGTCACAGGAGAGTACAACTCGTTATGATCCCTCACATTGATGGAAGACAATACTCGCCTCAGTGTCTGAAAGTCAAGGGTGAAAAGAGCACAGATTATAATGATTCCTGCCAGGACATCATAGGACCTTACTTGTTTTATCACATTCTGCAGCATTTATATTTAATTACGATGGTCTAATGTAAAAGAGCTTCCCTTGAGTTACATAAAACTTTGAAAATTCCAATGAACTGTTTCTGTTTTCCAAAGTGAGAAAACTGACATTAAGATGATATTTTAAGCCTGTGTGAATCAATTTGCTTCTTGGAATGAAATGTGGAATACTAAACAATGCTTCACAAGACACATTTTTACAGCACCACAATACATAAGAACAAAATTATCGAAAAAGAATGATTAAACTCACCTCACAAGTGTAGATTGTATCTGCACATTTTAGCCTAGAAATCATAAAAGTAATATTTGGCTGAAATGGAAGGTTTAAACATTTTTGAAACACTGACTAGAATGACACGCTTGTGAGAGTCATATGGCACCCTCTGGTGTCTCTGTACTCCCAGGACAATTGGCAAGAAATTCACCATTGTCAAAGTTGTGTATTTATTTTGGATTATAATAGGGAAACTCAACACAACAAAAGATTACAAAAAGTAAAAACAAATATTTTTCCCCCTCTGAACTTGCTGTATAGGCTTTTGCCTTGCCTCTCTGGTATGACAGATTCCTTATTTTTCCATTTACAAAGAATCCTGTGAGGACTGAAAGGAAGTTTTAGAATTCTGTTCTTTTTATTTTATTTTTTAAGTGGGTAGCGCTGCTGCCTCACAGTTGGGAGACCTGGGGACCTGGGTTCGCTTCCTGGGTCCTCCCTGCGTGGAGTTTGCTTGTTCTCCCCGTGTCTGCATGGGTTTCCTCCCACAGTCCAAAGACATGCAGGTTAGGTGGATTGGCGATTCTAAATTGGCCCTAGTGTGTGCTTGGTGTGTGGGTGTGTTTGTGTGTGTCTTGCGGTGGGTTGGCACCCTGCCTGGGATTGGTTCCTGCCTTGTGCCCTGTGTTGGCTGGGATTGGCTCTAGCAGACCCCCGTGACCCTGTGTTCGGATTCAGCGAGTTGGAAAATGGATGGATGTATTTTTTTTTATCATTATTTTGGTGCATGTTGATAATATCGTCAGATAACATAATTTTTCATTTGCTTCCAATGACACTACACATCATTATTGAGCATGGTTACCACTTTGTAGCAGAATGTCCCAAAAAGAATATCCGTGTGTGCTTTATTATTTCTGTGCAAATTTATGAGTGTTCTGAGTGTGTCTTTCCTGTTTAACTAAGTTACCAATGGAATAATGAGGTAATCATAGTTAAATATTTTTTATTTTTTTTTTAGGAATTTATAAATAAGAAACTTTTCTTTAGATGTAAATGTATGTACACCAAAGCCTTGTAATTTGCTAACTATTTTTGGACCTTAATATTAAGACATTGGTGTGCTAGAAGATTATACCATTTATCTGTATGTCGATTGGTGAAAGCTGTTCTTGACTGTAAACAAACACATTTATTTAAGCCCATTGATTTGTCACTTTAATCAGTCATAGTGAACTGATTAAGTGCACATGGCTGGCTCCCTCAAGCTTATTTTAACAAAACATGTCCATCTTGAAACTTGACTATTCTTTGTTAGGAGGGAAAAAACTGTTACTTTAACTAGAGGATGAATATTGCATTGGTCTGTACCTCAACTGTCACGTTTGGAACCTCCAAAATTATGGGAACACTTACACCAGCATGTTAACCGGATTTATAGGAGGGAGACATAAACAGATGTCACAATTAATAACAAAACAAAAAATATGATTAAATGATTAAAAGCTGAAAAGGTTAAGGTGGTACAGATTGTTGAAGAACTTAAATCAGTTTAGGACATAGCTGGTGGGATTTCTTTGTAAACTGGTTATCTACAGGGGAAGATTGGCTTAAGAAATTGTGTCATTCAATTGTCATAAAGACCATTCTGTTATGCCTTTGGCAGATATACTCGTATATAGTATGTGCTATCAACTAAACAATTGTGGCCCGAGACTGGAAGCATATCAGAAGGGTTAGTAGTAAGGCAATTTCTCTCTTCAGCAGTGGACACAGAGACTCATTTGCAGGAACACCAGAATTGTCTTTCTATGCTGCCTTTTTATGAGGAAGAAAAATAATTTGACATATTGTTCTTAAAAAACAAAAAGGGAAGAACTGTAGCAGAAAAAAAGCAGAAAGTATATCCTTGTGTGTTTTATTATTTCTGTGTGAATTTATGAGCATTGTGGGTGTGCATCTCCCTACAGGTATATAACTACAATATTCTGTACCTACCTTAACCTGAACAAGTTACCAAAAGGAATAATATGATAATCCATATTAAATAGTTTTATTTTTCTGATTTTATAAATAAACAGCTGCTCTTTAGAGGTTGGTTTGTGCATCAAAGGCTTGTAATACATTATATATTTTTAGACTATTAATAGATTATATTAAAATACAGGTGTATTGGATGAATACACCATTTATCTGTATGTTGATTGTATAAGCCAAAATGGTTCTTTATTTTTTTATGAAATTTTTTTAAGACCATTGCTTTGTCATTTGAGTAATTTGTGACAGAAGGGTATCGGCAAGAGTGAAAGGGAAGGTCTACAGTACGGTACTGAGACCAGCTATGTTATATGGGTTGGAGATGGTGGCACTGACCAGAAAGCAGGAGACAGAGCTGGAGGTGGCAGAGTTAAAGATGCTAAGATTTGCATTGGGTGTGACGAGGATGGATAGGATTAGAAATGAGTACGTTAAAGGGTCTGCTCAAGTTGGACGGTTGGGAGACAAAGTCAGAGATGCAAGATTGTGTTGGTTTGGACATGTGCAGAGGAGAGATGCTGGGTATATTGGGAGAAGGATGATAAGGATAGAGTTACCAGGGAAGAGAAAAAGAGGAAGGCCTAAGAGAAGGTTTATGGGTGTGGTGAGAGAGGACATGCAGGTGGTGGGTGTAACAGAACAAGATGCAGAGTACAGAAAGATAAGGAAGAAGATGATCCGCTGTGGCAACCCCTAACAGGAGTAGCCGAAAGAAGAAGAAGAAGAAGAAGCAGCTTTGTCATTTTAGTCAGTCACAATGTACAGATTGATTGCACTTGGCTGGCTCCTTCAAGCTTGTTATTAAAAAAGATGTCCATCTTGGATTCCATTAATAATGGTGACTGTTGACTGTTCTTTGTTTACAGATTATTTACCCTAAAGTATTTTCAGTGTGCTTATTTAAGGACAGGCTGCAGGTTTCTAAATAGTCTGCACTTTGTTGAATCAAATAAAGGAAAGACCAGTGGTGTTTTCCTTGCAATTTTTTTTTCTTCATTGAGCCTTACTTGAATTTGTCCTTGAATACAATCCTGTCTTGAAATTTACTTTTAGCTGCTCTAAGACTTCGGTGATGACCCCTGCTTATCCTCTGCCAATGAAAAATCAGCCTGTCTCTTTCTTTGTGTGTATTGTTTTAATTGGTTCACTTTGTTCACTGGTTATGAGCCAATACCTGTTTACTTACGATGATTTAGCTTAATGTTTTTTTACTATTTTATTACGTAGTGCACACTTTGCCTTTCATGGGGTGTTTTACTACACTCAGCTCGATACTAACTGAAGGGTTGGTTCACTTCCATCCAAAGTCTCTACACAGCACCAAAACTGCCAAGTCAGTGTGCTCTCTGATAACTCCTATGACCATCACACTGCTCAGCTCTGTGACACCTTCAAGAAAATTTCTACACTGAATGTTCTCTATTTATTATCCAACTGAAAATCCTTTGCATCCCTTCACCTGGGTGGTCTAGTGCTGATGGAAGAGTGGAACATTTGCCCAGTACAATAGGTAACAAAGTCCCTCCTGTTAGTCTTAGGGGCCCAGTGGTAGTATGGAGGACCTGACTGGTGTCCCGGCAGATTTTCTTGACTGTAGTGCCCTTGCAGTATTACGTTCAGGAGCACCGTACTCTTATGGTGAGTGTGCATTTCAGCTACCCCACAACAGATAACACTGTTAAAAGAATGCAAGTTCATTTTTATAATATTCTTCATATTTTATAACTATAAAAAATGACTAAAACTTTATGGAATAGCAATTATAATCGTACTGATTACTACCGAAGGTGGGAACTCTTAATAAGGATGTACTGTACTGCATGTCAAGTGAAGGGTACTTCATTTATGGTATACTTTTAGATTCTAGAACATATTCAAGTGCTAATTAAGCTAACATTACACTAAGCTACTTATTAGTGATGAGCAAAATTAAGATTTTTATGTGTTTTTTTATATTCTTCCATACATATATACAAATTCAGTTTTTTAACTTTTTCACATCCTTTCAAGACACCTTCTTGTGTGCTGCAGTGTTCTTTAATTAGGTTGCGTCTTCCTAATAAAGTTGGTATGCTCTTAGCATGGCTTCCAGGAAACAAGAGAAACACTGATAGCTGGTGCCTTGATTACTTTAGAGCCAATTAAATATTCCAGTGATTCAATAAACTTGCAGATTGTTTAAATTGTTGTAAATAATTAATTATTTGTATTATTATTATTATTAATGATTTATTTTAATAATAAAAAATCCTTCATGAGAATTGTTACATTTTCTCATTTTTATACGAACAATGTTACAATATACAATTAGACAGCACTTCCTTGACTATAATTAAGTGAAATTTAACCAAGTTTTTTGACAGTAAATTCTGTAATTCCTAGGCATCAGATAACATTTTGTTGTTTTGAATTTTGCAATATAAAATACTGCCAATGCGAAATGTGGCCTTGTATCATGTAATGTATAAGGCAAAAAAAACATCTTTTGCTGAAAGTAGAATTAAAGTCTGGTTGAACACTTAGAACTAAGGTATAACATATCAAGCAGAACACAATTTAGCAGAACTGTTATTCTCTGTCTGTATAATGATGTGGTGGTGAAAGTTAACTGCACAAAACATGGGCATCACTGTACGTGAAAGTGGGCTAAGACCACAGGTTAAGTGTTAATTTATCTTCAGACAAGTATAGCGAATTACGCCATTTTTTCATTAAAGCCCCACTGCATCCACAGGTTTGTTTTCAAATTAAACTCTATTGGGACCAGTAGCAAACCAAAAATGTATTATCGTATAGGAACAGCTCTCATGATTTAGTCAAACGCTAGAGGGAACAGAAAGCTGAAGTTACTGCAGTTCACATGAGCTACGAACATAAGACTATATTGCTTGAGACATTGTTACACTTTTTACTGATACTAATAGAAAATTAGAGGTCAATTAAGCAAGGTGAAATTATATAACATTGGCTCTTTCATTGTTCTCAAAGTCAGTTCTCTAGAACAATGTTTCTCATAGTCAGGTTTGTGGACTGTTGGGGCCCATGATAGATAGCGAGGGGGTCCACAAAATAACTGGTAAAATTTGGTAAGTAACTGATAAATATCACACATATCGTATGCACCAACAGTCTAGTTATTCTCTTCTCCTTTATTTTGTGTTTCACTTATTTTAAACAATCACCACAAGATAACCAATTAGAATGTAAAAAATAATATCCTTATTAAACAAACAAAAGAAATGTTAAAGTCGCCTGTGAAATTAATTTCAGTTTTAGTTTTGCAAAATTGTGTGCTAATCAAAACTTGCCTGTTTCACTCATCATTTCCTGTGACCCTGCTCTGGATAAGTGGGTTTGGAAGATGGATGGATGGATGGACGGATGTGTAAAAATGTAAGTAGCCAATTAGTTTTTGAGAAAAAGGAGCATTAAGGTGCAAATTACAGCACCATTGCAGATCCCTCAACTTACTAGTTTGTTTCAATAATAATAATTTTTAGATGGAGCAAGCCTATAGATGCCTTAGATAATCTATATAAGAGTAGACATTAAACTACAAGAAGCACAAATTTAACAGTAAGCATTAAACTATGTGAAGCACAGTTATTATTAACAGTTCCATATATACAGAGTAAAAGTAAGGGTAAATATTTAAGCTTAAATAAATACACAATAAATGAAGTCACAGTAAGAATTACAGTCAATGTAATCGTCATGAGTTCCACATGGGTCATGTATAAGTGTCTGGCTATGTGTGGTTGATGTAGAACTTCAGTTCAGTTCAATCCGTGGTGTTTTTTGTTGTAGGAAGGGGCAGTGATTGCTGTGCATTTAATAGGCTGATTGCTTTAGGGTAAAAGCTGTTCTTCAGGCTGGTAGTGTGGGCTTGCAGGGCTCTGAAGAGTCTGCCAGGGGGCAGAGGAGTAAAAATGCTATGGCTGGGGTGGGTTGTACTTTTACAAATGTTCTTTTCTTTTCTGCTGCAATGGGGAGATATCTTCTAGCAGTGGTACCTGAGCACCAGCAATCTCTGAGCCATTTTGATGATAACGCTGGTGGGCCTTCCTGTTCTCAGAGGTGCAGCCAGAGTACCACTCTGTAATGGAGTATGTGATGACAGACTCTGTGGTGCATGTGTAGAAGTTAACCAGCAACAGTTGTGGGAGTTGGGCTTTCTTCAAGCTCCTCAGAAAGTGAAACCTCTAAAGACCTTTCTTGGCCATTTCTGTTGTGTTTGTTGTCCATGAATGTCCTGGCTGATGTGGACTCCCAAGAACTTCAAACTCTGGACTGTCTTCACCCTCTTGCCCTTAATGCTGAGGGGATGGAGACCGCTGTAGTTCAGTCTCCATAAGTTTGGAATCAGTTCCTTTGTTTTCTTGGAATTGAATGCAAGGTTATTGTTATGGCCCGAACTCTCCAGATTCTCAACCTCTTCTCTATAGGGTGCATCATCATTATTGGACATCAGGCCTATCACAGTGGTTTGCATACTTTATAATGATGTTAGTAGCATGGGTAGATTTGCAGTCATTTGTGACGAGGGAATAAATTAGAGGGCTCAGCACACAGCCCTGTGGTACCCCAGTGTTCAGTATTATGGATGAAGAGCAGTGCTTACCCATGTGCATAGTTTGTGGTCTGTTAGTGAGAAAATCCAAAATTCAGTTGCACAGGTATGAGTTGAGACCCAAGTTGTTTAGTTTGATAGCCAGCTTGTTGGGAGGATGGGATGGTGTTGAAGTCGGAGCTGTCGTTGATGAACAGCATCTGCACATAGCTGTCCTTCTGCTCCAGATGTGACAGGGCAGTGTGAAGGGTAAATGAGACAGTTTTCCTTCCATTGCCCTTCTCTTGTCTTTATGCTGTACCCCTTAATTAGAATTGGTTAAACATTCATCCAGACGTGGTAGGATAGGCTCCAGCATTTGTGGCCCTGAACTGGGTAAGTGGGATAGAAATGATATGGATAAATTACATTTCTGGGCACATATTCACCTTCTGTGATCCTCCTCAGGGTAAACTTCACTCTCACATTGGCTTAGTTTTCCGTCTGATGATATGCACCTTGCTTTTAAGTTAATATATGATTCAACAGAGAGAGAGAGACAGCGAGACAATGGGTGTCTTTTTAATAAAATGTTTGCGTGTCTGTCATCCTTAAACAGTACACTGACACAGTATTTTTTAATATCTGCTTTCCCCAAACACCCATCTAATTTTGCACAGCCTTCACTTGTGTGTTTACATTAATATTTCCTAAGCTGTAAGTAACGTTCTTAAAATCTAAGCTTCACTCATTCAATCTACCCTCCTAATTAAGTGCTTAACTTTACTGCTGGAGGCCATTGTGGGAACAATAAGCATGTGAGCAAATCTCCACACTTAACCTCTAATAGAAAAAGTGCAAACTGACATTGATGAAACATATTTTTCAGCAGCATCTAAACAGATAAATTAGAGCAGGATAGCCAGAGGATAAAAATGAGACTAGAGAATTAGGGTAATGTTTACTTTTGGGATATGTGCCATATATTCTTAGGTAAAAGTCAGTCAAGTTTCTATGGGGATTACATTAGGACTGATCACATGATTTCAAGATTCTCTGTGCATTACTTCATATGAATTATGTATCTGTTCATCCATTTTCCATTTCATCCATCTTCTAGTTATCCAGTTCAGGATCACAGGGAACCAACTAGCCCTGGATGGCATGACAGACCCTTGCAGGACACTCACACAGATACACCTACCCTCACATAATATAATTACAGAAAATATCACTGCAGTCAAAAATTTAATGTAACAATCTGCATCGATTCAGGAACCAATCCCAGCAGAAACTCTGACCATAGACACAAGGACAACATTAGTGTAAAGGGAAACAATTCATGCAAAACTGAACTTGCATTGAAAAATTGGAAACAAATTGCAGAATGCATGTCATTCACACAAGAAGAAGGGAATTAGTTTGTGTCTTGAATGGTTTTCTTGCATTAATTCCACATGTGATTTCGTTTTTAAATTGAGATTCTTAATTAGGATAAGGTAGTTTCTAAGTAAGAGAGTAAGATTTTATAACGGCAACTTTCTTTGTAGTTAGTCTTCCTGTGAAGGAAGCACAGTAATGTACATGATAGTATGTTTTAGTGTGTCTTCATATTGAAATAATGCATCACGTCATGTTTTAAAAAAATGTACTGTTGTCCTTTATGGTGATGTAAATGAAAGGCATAAGTAGAATTGATTTTACCAGTGTAGAACAGATTACATTGCAGAAATGCAGAAGACAACACCAGTAAAAACATAATTGTGAATAATGTTTTTGGAAGAAATATTCCTTGTTTTGCACACTTTAGAGTGTTTCACCTGTGAAACAAATTTTATTGCCAGTTTTGCGAGATTGTATGCAATTCGAAACTTGTCTGTTCCGCTCATCACTACATTTACATTTGTTTTCTTGGCAGATGCTTTTATCCAAAGCATCTTACAAAAGAAATAAATATAATTGAGTAGCATTAGGCTAGGGTGTAGCAAGTGAAAAGATGTTATAACTAATGAATTTACAGTCATAGGTTACAATCGATAAAGCAGTTAAACTTAATATAGTATAACAACAAATTAACCAACAATATAAAACATCACATAGTAAAGTTGTTATCCAATCAATTACAGATATTCACAGAACAGATGGGTCTTCAGTTGCTTCTTAAATACACTGAGGAAGTCAGCAGTACGGATAGAGATGGGAAGCTCATTACACCAAGTTGGAACTGCACAGTAGAAGAGTCTAGATTGAGACTTGATACCATTCAGGGGTGGCATCACAAGACACTATTCACTAGCAGACCTGAGTAACTGAGAAGGAGTAGAGCACTCTCTAGTGTCTCCATATACTCAGGTGCTGACCCAATGACTACTCTGTAGGCAAGTATCAGGGATTTGAACTTAATGCGTGCTGCTAAGCTGTACAGAGATGAGGAGTTGAGCAGACTGGCTGGCTGGAATCACAAGAAGTTTGGTTTTTGCCAAGTTGAACTGTAGATGGTGCTTCTTTATCCAGGTTGAAATATCAGTAAGACATGCAGACTCTAGCTGATGCCATGTTCTCTTCAGGAGGGAAACAACAGGTACAGCTGTGTATCATCCACATAGCACTAATAAGAGAAACTATGGGATTGGATGATGGACCCAGTGAGGTAGTGAACATAAACAAAAGTAGAGGACCCGGCACTGATCCTTGGGGTACACCTGTGCATGTCAGGTGCACCCTTGACAGCTCTCCTTGCTAGGGCACACTGTAGGACTCATTTGAGAGCAATCCCAATGATGCCAAGGTCAGAGAGGGGGGCAAGGAAGATGTCATGGTTGACCGTGTCAAAGGCAGAGGAGAGATCTAGTAGGATCAGAAGTGATGACATGTTAGTAGCTCTAGCAAGTCATAGCTGGTCAACCACAGTTAGTAGATTCGCCTCAGTCGAGTCGTTCCTTTTGAAGTCAGACTGGTTGATATCGAGCAATCCATTTTATACAAGGAAGGAAGAGACCTGGTTCAAAACAGCGCATTCAAATGTTTTGGAAAGAAAGGAAATTGTTAACTTGGGATAGATTGAGTCGTGTTTATTTGAGAAGTGGGGTTATCAAAGCGTGTCTGAAGATGGTAGAACATGTGCTTCAGCTGAGTGAGGCGTTAATGATAAGTGTAATTGCAGGAATGAGTGAAGGAGAGATGGCCTAAAGGGGATGTGAAGGGATAGAATCAATTGGACAGGTAGTGGCAGAAACATCAGTGGCAGAGATTGAAGAGAATGTGGAGAATGTTGCGTGATGCTTGGAAGTAGGCATAATGGGTGGCACTGAGGATGAAAAAAGACTGCTGAAAGTAGGCACCCTATCCTGAAAAAGGTGTCAAAGTCATCAGCAGACAAGGAAGTTGGTAAAGGAAGTGGAGGAGGGTTAAGAAAGGAGGTGAAAGCAGAAAATAGAGAGTGTATGTTGGTTGTGCTATTAATTCTAGTGTGATAGAATGTTACCTTAGCATTGATGGTGGCAGATGAAAAGGATGCAAGAAGGGATTGATAATTAGTCAGGTCTGCCTGAGCTTTTGACCTCCTCCATTTTCTTTCAGATGTACTGAGCTTGGTTCTTTGATTGCAGAGTATTTCGGAAGGCCAGGGACAGGAGGGTCTTTCGTGTGTAGGCCTGGAAGAGAGAGGACAAATATTGTCAAGACAGGAGGACAGAGTGGAGCATAGGGTGTTAGTGTCAAGAGAGGAGAAGTAGTCAGGAGAAGGGAGAGCAGAGTAGACTATGGGAGAGAAATGGTTGGGAGAGAGGGAATGGAGATGTCTGAAAAAGGATACGGTGGGAGGAGGAGAAGAGTGAGAAGATGGGAGCAGTAGAGAGAACTGAATGTAAAAGTGGTCAGATGTATGTAGAGGAGTGACAGTTGCATTTGTGGGAGTGCAGTTGCGTAAAAGAATGAGATCAAGCAGATTGCCAGTCTTGTTAGTTGGTGGGGTGTGGAGCTATGCAATAATGAAGGAGGAAAGAAGAGCAAAAAAGTCAGCAACAGACCAGAACAGCAACAGGCTGTCCAGGTGGATGTTCAGGTTCCTGAGAATTAGAAGTGGGCTGCTGTCACCTGGGAGGGAAGAAAGCTGTCCATCCAGCTCATTAAGGAAGATCCTGTGCATAGTTGGAGGTCAGTTAACAACAACAATGGTCATGCTAATTGGAAAGGAGATAGTAATAGCATGGAGTTCAAAAGTAATGAAGCTGCATACATTACTCAGAGGGGTGAATTTCCAGCTCTTAGATGTAACACCTGCTCCCCCCACCCCTAATAGTGGAGTGGCAGGAGTTGGAGAAGTTGAAGACAGAGGAAAGTGCTGTCTGTGTTACTGCATTTTACAGTTGAATCTTTGTCTCTGTCAAGTCACCACTTGGAAAGCTCTTTTGGTGGCGAAGGCTGGAATAAAGTCTGCATTGTTGACCACAGACTGGCAGTTCCACAAACCAAAGGAGACGAGAGTATCTGAAGTGGTAGCTTCACACAGTGGAAGAAGATTGTCTGTGTTTCTTCCTCTCCTACTAAAGCATCAAGAGAAACATCTTGTGTTAATCACAGGAATGTACTGTTGGCACATGCTGAAGACGACAGTGAAAGGAAAGCAGAACACAGAACTTTGGTCAAGTAGGAGTGTCCGTTGTCTTGTCCAGTGCCCTTGCTCGATGGACTCGCAAAGGTAAACTGGTGGTCTTTACAGAAGAAGGTCTTCACACGAGAAGGGCTGCATATAAGGGTCGATGCTTGCACTGATGTCTCCCTGGCAGGCAGAGACTCACACTAACTTTAGATATATTGTTTTGCACCCAATCAGTTTGAAAAGCATGGTTACAGACTACTAGAAAAGTAATGAAAGTAGGACTCGATGTGCTGTGTTAGGGTGGATTTGATAAGGTGAATTTGATATTGCTGGGTTTTAGTTATTCCTGGATCAACATTATTTAAATTTCTTACATGACCAGTTTTTTTAATTTGATATTAAAAAATGTAAAATCATATGTCTTTGACCATTCACTCCTGTCTTAATGATGTTGCAGGCTAAATCTCACTGGAAGAAGGTAAATGACTGTCCTGGAACAACAAATTCGATGTTGTTCTGGGAATGACAGAAACCTGATAATATCCGATTTACCGTAATGTAAAGGACTGCCTTAAAACCATGTTCATTTTTTGTTAATTAGGATTTCAGTATTTTTTTTCACAGTCAAATATAGCTTATCCAGATCAGGGTTGTGATCCTGTCTCACAAAAACTTTAAAAACGGCTGCAGGTGTCGATAAACTACAAGCCAGATCAGCCTTCACCCAGGTTTGGCTCATCAGGCAGTATGACCCTAACTCCATAAGTTATCTTCAAGCCCGCACAGGGCCCAAAATGGGGCTCATGGTTTTAAATTACAAGACTTGAAAATATCCACATATTAAGAGAGGAAAGCTGTAAAACCTCTGATAGGAATATAACATAAAACAAATTTCCGTTAGATTTAAAGATTTGATCAAGAAAAATTAAAATTTTTTTACAAAAAAATCAAGGCAGGAACATAAAGGAGCAAAGTAGGTTTTGTCCAAGTAAATGCAAGCAAACACAATCTATAAACAGTACCTTTAAACAAAGGCAGGGATCAAAAAACAGAAATCTGAATGTTATAAAGAAATCCAAATAAAAAAAAAAAACAGAAATCAAAATTAGTGCCGAAGCTGCTGTGAGGATGTTATCTTAGCTATGTAAAAGACTAAACAACGAAAACATTGGGCTTTGCCTTATTTTGCTAATTTGTTATATTTAGAACTGTAAGAATTGAATACTGCAGTAATCATTATTTTGCTGTGAATGCTCCTATTTCTTGTAGCTCACATTTTCTTACCCTAATTTATTAAATATAAAGGATGCGCCTAAGACTTATTTTGTTTGTTTCTAAAAATAGAACTGAATATTTTTTTTTAAATGTTAATTTAAAAGAAAGCAAACTTATTCTGTGGCTTTCCCATTTTCTAAATTGCACCTGCAAAGATGCCTGTATGTTGGAAAGAACTGCCAAGCTGCGACACATAAATAATGAACAATTACAATTGAGCACAATGATTCTTTTTTATTTTATTTCAAGAAAAAAAATTCCATACAATCAAGTTGAACTTATACAACAAATGACTTCATAGTGAAACAAAAAAAAGAAAAAAAAAAACACATTTTCTAATGCCAACCTGCTCCTATAGCCATTGTTTGGACATTAAGGAAATGGATGCAAGTCTCAGGTGTTAAGTTTTGATTCACATACAGTTTCATGAGGCAATTAAATTCAAAATTATTTGAAACACAAAACTCACTAAAAAGAGTTCTTTGGAGGTTTTACCAAGGGGTCGTGTTTCATAAAGTTTCATTCGCACTTCTGTACTTATCCTATGCTCTTTTTTGTAGCTCTGTAGTGCACATAATCATCTATCTATCTATCTATCTATCTATCTATCTATCTATCTATCTATCTATCTATCTATCTATCTATCTATCTATCTATAATCTGACACGCACCAATAAAATGAATTCTATTTATGCCTCTCATACACATCACCATGATTAAGCACATTGTGTTTTTAATAAATGCGATATGCTACTTATTTTCCACTTAAAGACACCTGAAACTTTCCCACCTAGTGTTATCCATCCATTTTCCAACCCACTGAATCCAAACACAGGGTCACGGGGGTCTGCTGGAGCCAATCCCAGCCAACACAGGGCACAAGGTGGGAACCAATCTCAGGCAGGGTGCCAACCCACCTCAGAACACACACAAACACACCCACACACCAAGCTCACACTAGGGCCAATTTAGAATCGCCAATCCACCTAACCTGCATGTCTTTGGACTGTGGGAGGAAACCGAAGCGCCCGGAGGAAACCCACACAGACATGGGGAGAACATGCAAACTCCACGCAGGGAGGACCCAAGAAGCGAACCCGGGTCTCCGAACTGCGAGGCAGCAGCGCTACCCACTGCGCCACCATGCCGCCCACTTAGGGTTATCTCAACAGGAAAATCTCACTCACTAATCTAACTGAGAAGAACCAACCCTTTACCCAGCAGCCACCTTTACTGTCTCTTGAGTCCTGGTGAATGGGTTGGGATACACACTCTCCAAGCATCATGGAGAGTGTCGGATGCAGCTTTAGGATTCCTGTCGCCACGATTGTCATCATAATTGACAGACTTGTGATCACACTACCTGAACACTTCTGGAGACTCAACAAAAAGTCTATGCAGAACAGGAAATGAGAAATGAGATGAAATTCTATGTAAATTCTACGGGATGCAGAATTAATGCATATACTGTAAATGTGTCTAGATGGGTCTAAACAACTTAATCAAAGACATATGTAAAATGATATTTTTATTTATTCATTTAAATTTTTTTTTGCAAAGTGAAATGCCAAATTTTTCTTTAAATTTATTTTGCACAGATCGTTTCACTCATCAGTACTCTTCATTATAGCTTGTATCTGGCCCCCGGAAGCCCCAATAGATCACATTGCTTTGGCAGCTGCTTTTAAAATTGCTGAGCAGTCGTGGTCAGATATGTACCATCCGCACCTGCAAAGACGTTTGGCTATTTTAAACTCTGTGAACTCTGACAACTGAGCTGCATCTGCCATATATAATGGTGCACCCTTCTGAACCCTGCCTGACAGTAACATCAAAGTCAATATTGAAGGACTGCTGAACATAATAATAATAATTCACTTTATTTGCCATATAAAATTACTTTCATTAGAAATGTCTCAGTTGTCGCATATTCCAACTTACTCTCCAGAGACTCACACAGAGGGAGAGAGAAGCTTGTGGTCAAAGCGCATGGCATGGACATTGCAGTGGGGGGGTAAAGGGTGATGATTACCCACTTCTTTGAAGCTTGGAATGAAGTTTGTTTTCGAGAGAAAGGGGCCACAAAGACTGTTGATAGATAGATAGATAGATAGATAGATAGATAGATAGATAGATAGATAGATAGATAGATAGATAGATAGATAGATAGATAGATAGATAGATAGATAGATAGATAGATAGATAGCTTTATTAATCCCAAGGGGAAATTCACATACTCCAGCAGCAGCATACTGATAAAGAAAATATTAAATTAAACAGTGATAACAATGCAGGTATACAGACAGACAATAACTTTGAATAATGTTAACGTTTACCCCCCCGGGTATAATAATAATAATAATACGTATATAATAATATTATAGTAATAATAATGTATATGTCCCAGAGTTCTGTGCTCCACCCATGCACAGGGTCAGCTGATAGTACAGTGACCATGGAGCAAGAGCAGATTAAGAGCCTTACTCAAGGGCCCAGAGGAGTAGCACTCCTTCAGGCACTGCCGGGATTCAAACCGACAAACCTTCCAGTTACCAGCACAGATCCTTTAGCCAGAGAAAGATGTTTTTTATGCTGTACTGTTGTTGTGAAATGTATAACATGTAATTAAACAGAACACACATGGAAGAAAAATAAGCGACAGTGTTATAATTTAACAAAAGCAGGTCTTTAATAGCATTAATACTGATACAGAACTTTAACATTAAAGTCCTGAATACCCAATTAACGCAGTGTGCACTCTGTAAAGCTTGAAAATCTTCTCCTCACTCTTACCATGCCATAAATCAATCTCAGACTGCTTAGTTCATACCAAACAGTTCATGTCTGGCGATTATTTGTGACCCTTAGTTAACAACCAGATACTCAGCTTTATTGCTTACAGAGATCATAAATTGTCTTATCAAAAAAAGCCTGTCCTGTTACTCTTTTAACAAAAACAGAACATAAGTTCACGTAACACTAATGACCGCCATGGAAATATTTTATGGGTATGATATACTAAATAAGTTCCTATAAAGATACAGAGAGGTTGGGGAGCATGCACTGATAGAGCTTTCTCACAGATTTGGTAAAAACTTAAAGAAAATAACTAGTATGAAACTATTTAACATACATGGAACCCGGTTTATTACTTATTGTTAAACAACAAAATATATTTTCCTAGTGATAAGGTTTAAAGTGAACAGAGCAGAATGTAAGCCCTGAATAGAACCATATATCCACATAAATACAAAGCAAATTGAGTATATATTCATCCACACATGGCATAATAAACCTCAAAGCCCCATAACAAAATTCAGCATTTGGAAGGATGGAGCCTATCCTGGCAAAATGGGGCACAGCCCTTGAAGGACACAATTATCATACATTGTGAAAAATGAACAGACTCGACACACTTAAAAAGGTTTGGGGCAGTCACCCGTATAATATTCCTGGCTGCAAAAGGGTTTTGAATATCACAGA
Organism: Erpetoichthys calabaricus; assembly: GCF_900747795.2. Classification (NCBI taxonomy): domain Eukaryota; kingdom Metazoa; phylum Chordata; class Cladistia; order Polypteriformes; family Polypteridae; genus Erpetoichthys; species Erpetoichthys calabaricus. The sequence continues at coordinate 301,954,759 of NC_041395.2, read as the reverse complement.
GATGTTCACAATACTGAGTCGAAAACAGAACTGCTGAGGGTTTGCAAAGATGGCAGCTTTAAGGGATCAGACCGGAAGTGATGTAAGGGAACCAGAAGTGATGTTCTTCCAATGTCAGACTGTGCGCCGGAAGTGACGTTCTTCTGGGTGCCGGAACTGGATGTGACGTCATCAGCTCTGAATCATACAGGTTTTCCTGCGGCTGGTCTGTAGAGATAACAGGAGAAGGTTTAGTGCACCCCGCCACCCCCTGGCCTGCCGTGGAATTACCTTTGCTTGGTCCACACAACGTCTTCCTATTCCTGTGTGACAACATTTTCAACATTTACCAGCTTTACTAAGGGCTAGTGAAGCAAAGAATTTTGTTGTTCTTTTCACATCTACCGATAAAATAAACTATGGTACTCCCTATGAATTGGAACCTTCAGCCTTCCAGTTTCCATGTAACATGTAATGTATGTGGTCTATCTAAAAGGACATGGATTTCATTTAGGGGTTTTTATGTACTGTCATTTTATTTTATCTTAGTCTTCATTAAGAGCTCTTTGCATTGACTTACAAGCCAATTGTATAAGTTAGAGGTGTGCAGAGTGACGCCCAAAATAGAGTTTATCAGTTAATGAAGCATACATTTATTTGGCACTTTTCACTAATCAATGTTTGCCTATGGCAGTAGACCAAAGAGGAAAGTTACAAAATGTAAATAGTTTAATTCAACACGAAATGTACCCAGTATACAGACCAGCTGAATAAAGTTTAATAAAATCTCACATCTTTATTCACAGTGCATTTTTCAACCTATACATTTTGCATGAGACTTCATGCATTAAACACATTATCATCAGGATGTTTTGTGATATTTGAATCCCTGACATCTTGCATCAGTTGTACTCTAAAATTAAATTAACACCATTACTTTTCTGAAAAACATGCTGAGATTTTCCCAGGTAGAGGAGACAGAACTTTTATGGTAAAGCAATAAGTAAGCATTTCACTGTACTCAGTAAATGTGACAATAATGATCCTGTACACTTATAAATACATGACAAATAAAATCTGCATTGCAACGTATTGCATTAGAATGACACTGTGTTTAGCACTGCTGCCTCACAGTTTGATGGATCAAAGTTCTAATGATGAATTAATCTATGAGAATTCATAGTTTTTCCCATGTCTTCATAAGATGTCCGCAGGTAGTCTGGTTTCTTACCAAACTTGAGTAGATTATTATTATTATATTATATATATTTATAATTATTATATATATGTATTTATATTATTTATCAGTCGATCTATATTCCTACCCTCATCTATGGTCATGTGCTATGGGTAGTGACCGAAAGAACGAGATCGCGAATACAAATGGCTGAAATTAGTTTCCTCCGCAGGGTGTCTGGACTCTCCTTTAAAGATAGGGTGAGAAGCTCAGTCATCCGGGAGGGGCTCAGAGTAGAGCCGCTGCTCCTCCGCATCAAGAGGAGTCAGATGAGGTGGCTCGGGCATCTGATCAGGATGCCTCCTGGACGCCTCCCTGGTGAGGTGTTCCGGGCACGTCCAACCGGGAGGAGGCCCAGGGGAAGACCCAGGACACGCTGGAGGCACTATGTCTCCCGGCTGGCCTGGGAACGCCTCGGGATTCTCCCGGAAGAGCTAGAAGAAGTGGCCGGGGAGAGGGAAGTCTGGGTATCTCTGCTCAAGCTGCTGCCCCCGCGACCCGACATCGGATAAGCGGAAGAGGATGGATGGATGGATGGATATTTATATTATTATTATTAGAAATTGAGTAGACTGCTATCGTGGGCTACATCAGGAGTGGGCAGGAGGAGGAGTATAGGGACCTAATCAAGGACTTTGTTAAATGGTCCGACTCAAACCACCTACACCTGAACACCAGCAAAACCAAGGAGCTGGTGGTGGATTTTAGGAGGCCCAGACCCCTCATGGACCCCGTGATCATCAGAGGTGACTGTGTGCAGAGGGTGTAGACCTATAAATACCTGGGAGTGCAGCTGGATAATAAACTGGACTGGACTGCCAATACTGATGCTCTGTGTAAGAAAGGACAGAGCCGGCTATACTTCCTTAGAAGGCTGGCGTCCAACATCTGCAATAAGATGCTGCAGATGTTATATAAGATGGTTGTGGCGAGCGCCCACTTCTACACAGTGGTGTGCTGGGGAGGCAGCATAAAGAAGAGGGACACCTCACGCCTGGACAAACTGGTGAGGAAGGCAGGCTCTATTGTAGGCATGGAGCTGGACAGTTTGACATCTGTGGTGGACTGACGGGCGCTGAGCAGGCTCCTGTCAATAATGGAGAATCCACTGCATCCACTAAACAGTATCATCTCCAGACAGAGGAGCAGCTTCAGTGACAGACTGCTGTCACTTTCCTGCTCCACTGACAGACTGAGGAGATCGTTCCTTGTGTCCAACAGTCCACAGTTCCTTTTTCCTTCCGGGTCAGGGTAAACAGTCCTTTTCTTTAACCCGGGAGCACGTCGTTCCTTCCTGTCACGTGACCGTGACGTACTCCCGGGTTATAGGGCACATAAGAGTCCATGAGCCCCCTTACAGCGACTCCCGGTGGCCCCCAAGGTATCCAGCAGGGCTGTGTATAAAAACTACATAGTCCATGAGGCCCTGCTGGAATTTGGGGCACGTCCACGCTGCTGGGAGAGCTCCTCCTGGCGGCCTGGGGGTGAGGGCCGGAGTAGAAAGCCGGCAATCCTTCACAATATATATATATATATATATATATATATATATATATATATATATATATATATATATATATACACAGAGTATATTTCTTGTTTCAGAACAAGTCAGCATGGATGTTGGATATCACAAACTCAATTATTGTGCTGTTATTGACAGCAGCATATGAAAGGGTACAGGTTGGTATAGGTTGACTAGGTGAGAATGAATCTCCAAAGGAATACTATTCTCCACATTTGAAACTTAATGATAGTATGTTAATTGTTGTGTTGTGTTGTGATTTTACGCTTTACTAGGCCTACACTACAGTTTAGACAAACAGCATGACAGCTGTGGTGTGTATTAATTAGTAATCCTTCAGATTTTAGATGCAGAAGATTAATATCAGCTTGTCCAGCAATATTATAAAATGTCCTATTGACTTCACCCTCCTTCAACACAATGACATGCCATGCTACAGCTCCATGCTGCTTTAGAGTAAAAGTTTAGGGACCACACTCTGATCGCGCTCGATTACTACACCAATTTTTTTTTTTTAAAAACTAATGCCAGCAATCTTACAACAAACAATCTCTTCCTTTGGCTGCCATCCAACATATAAACCGGCCTTATTATTATTTTCCCCACATCATCTCAGACACTAAATACACAACTAGAATCCAGTTTCCCTTGTAATCTTTCTTATAGTTCTTAACTCTTATTTGCCTGGTGGTGTGATGTTAGAGCTTTTACTTACTTTTGCATTATTTGATAGACATTAATCCCAAAAGCACCACCTCATCCCCCACCTCACGTATCTACTGTCACATTGCTGACTTGTGTCTATCTCACAGGTAAGTCCGGTATGTAAGGGCCAGCAAAGTAAACAGATGAACTGGACAATCAAATCATAGAGAAATTCAGTCTTCATGTAATGAATAAGCTATCTAGAAAAAGGAGGCCTGTACAAAAGGGGTAGTGGGGATAAACACCCAAGATGAGAACAAACATATTATTATTGATTTGACCACATCTGCCAGACGTAAGATATAAATTACTGTATGAAGCACAATGACAAAAGGTATCCATTATACAGGACTGTATATACACACATTCTGGGTTTTATTTGTACATAGCACACTGAAATTCTTACTTACCAGGATGTCTTTGGACAGTGAGAGGAAACCTGAAGGAAATGTACATCTGCATGGGGAGAACATTCAAACTCTGCACAGGGAGAACCCGGGACACAAACCTCGGTCTCCTTACTACAAGGCCGTAGAGCTACCACTGCACCACCATGCTGTCTACAGTATATTGTCATTAGCAAATGTAATTATGGAATTGTGTTTGACTAAATAGTCAGAGGTGAACAAGGAGTACAAAAGGGGGCACAGCACAATACCCCATGGGAAGTGACTGTGATGACAGTCAATGTGGAGGATATGATGCTACATGCTACACATGCTGAGGTCTATTGGTCAGAAAGTCCAAAATCCAGTTGCTGAGGATAGGAGTCTTATGTTGAGGTGTCTGATAGTCAGCTTTGCTGGTACAACAGTATTAAATGCTGAGTTGTAGTCTATTAATGGGCTCTGGCATAACAGTTTTTATTGTGGAGATATACCAGGATGGTATTTAGTGGAGCTGATATGACACCCTCTGTTGCCCAGCTGTGATGATATGTAAACTGGTGGTGATCGTGACAATCTGGAATATTCTGGTTTAATGCATCCCAGCACTAGGCTCTCAATTAGAGTGAAGATGTCAGCTATTTAGTTTCTACAAATCCCACCCTGCTTAAAAGGCTTCAATATGTCATGCACAGAAATAAAGAAGAATGAAAACTGTAGGTTTGCAGGCAACCAAATGGCAGGATGCTTGCTACTGTGATCATAGTGAATGTAGAAGGCATTAAATTCATCAAGGACAGAAAATGCAGATGAAGTTAGATTAGTCTTTACTTTGTAGTCCAAAAACACCAATAATACCTGCCATATTATTCACTTATTTACTCCTGGGTTGATATTTAGCACTTTGATTACTTTTATAAATTTGTATCTGCATTTCTTGTATGTTTCTATGTCACTGTTTCAAAATGCATTGCTCTTTCCCTTCAGTAAATTCTTGGTAATCCACAATTTCATATTAGGAAATTTGTAGATTATTTTATAGGCACAGTTATCTACACATTTTTTGATTGACCCAGTTACAGCACCTATCAAATTCATTCAGATTTCATCAGGGGTCTCTAAACATGTCCCTGTTTACACAATCAGAGCAGTCTTGCAGCTTTTCCTATGTTTCTTTAGTCCAGCATTGCACCAGTTTTATCGCCCGAGTACTAACAGCGGATCAGACTGTCTGAGGTTTGGGCACAGTAGTAGTCAATATGCATCTTTCATCAGATTGTAGCAGAGATCCACAGTATTGGCACCCTCTGTCAGGTGACAGGCTAGTGATATTTAGAGTAAACATTCCTCAGATTTGACTTTTTGAAGTCCCCAGCTACAATAAATAATATTTGAGGACCTAAACACTACATTTTGTAGAAATATTGTACAGATTGTTCAGTGCATTGTTTCATGTTAGCTTACTCCCTTGGAAGATAAAATCAATGATAGTTGTTCAATAAATATTCTAGATCAGAGCAACCATTTTAAAAACAATTTTAACTTTCAGGCACCATGTGATGTTCACCATGAAACACATGCTGGGCAGAGGAGGTTGGTTGCCATGATACTCTCACTTGATCGCATCCCCATATGCGATCTATTGCCCATTTACCTGATACCCCAACCCGACAACGATGTCCCTGTTTCCAATCTCTCTTATTGACTCATGCCAGTAGTGTTGTCTGAGTATACCTGATGGCAGTCTCTCTGTATTGAATAGGCTAAAAGTAAAATTATGAATACTTGTTCCAATGTTTAAAATGGTTTGTTGAACATAATTTCTTATATATATTACTCTTCTAGTTCATCCTGCTTCCACTTCAAAATCGATCCCACCCACACACAGCCGACACGGCATTTCTCGATTCTTAATCATCCTCTTCCAAATCCTTCCCCATGCTGGCCCGATACAATGTCCCGACATGTCACACCGATGTTGCAGCGATTTTCGTCAGAGAAGATGGCGAAACGCCTGCCGAAAGGGACATTTGCATCTATCCCATAGGCATCTCCTGTAAACAGATTTCCACACTCAATATGAATTGCGATCCTATGGTTTACCCACTTTTATTCCCTTACGGAGACATTGGCTGGCACAAAGATTTACAACATGTTCCCGATAAAAGAACCACCAAGCGAATAAGGCTTACTCAATGCCAATTTTATGCATACAGCTTAGCAATCCATCCATCCATCCATTTTCCAACCTGCTGAATCCAAACACAGGGTCACGGGGGTCTGCTGGAGCCAATCCCAGCCAACACAGGGCACAAGGCAGGAACCAATCCCGGGCAGGGTGCCAACTCACCACAGGACACACACAAACACACCCACACACCAAGCACACACTAGGGCCAATTTAGAATCGCCAATCCACCTAACCAGCATGTCTTTGGACTGTGGGAGGAAACCGGAGTGCCCGGAGGAAACTCACACAGACATGGGCAGAACATGCAAACTCCACGCAGGGAGGACCCGGGCAGCTTAGCAATGAGGAATACATTTAGTATTTTGCACTCCAGCAGCAAACTATTCCAACAGTTCGTCGCAGATGCGTATGTTAAAACAGAGGGCGCGTGTGTCAACTATCTCAGATTACATCAACAAGATTTGCGCATGAAACAATACAAACGACTATCAGACGCACTGCAAGCAAACGCTGAAAATAACAACATACGTGTAGGCAAAATAAACATATTACCGTCCACATTTCCAGGAAGTCCAAGATACATGCAACAAAACTATCAGGATGCCATGGCCATAGTATGTAAATTCGGAAAGCCTGATTTATGTATCACTTTCACATGTAATCTGGCTTGGCTGGAAATTCACATGCACTCTTGGATACCCAAAGACCAGAGCACACACCTGATACCAGTCTTTAGCCACGGTCAGTTGTACATGGCTTTTTCTACGGTTAGATCTTTCGACTCATTATCTGTCTTCTCCACCAAAACACCTATGCACAACTGCGTCTTTCAAGAAGTATTTATTTCTTCTTGATTTCTGAATTCCTTTCTCACTGTTTTCCGTTCCTATTCTTACACCGGCGTATGTTACGGCGGGCATTGGCTAGTTAATAATTATGGTATCTGCACAAACAGCAAACACGCAATGGGCCACTAGAGTGAGAGTGGTCATTTTATCAGTGAATACAGCGTTGGTCCCATATCTTTCTCTTGGAATATCCTGAATTTATTGAAGCAGATACTCATTGATATTTTTCAGTAGTTTAACAGTTTTTAGACCATTGACGCTTCCCTTTTTTGAGTTTTAGATTGTATTTTGATTTGTGTTTTTTAGACGTTAATTACTTGCATTTTTTATTTTTAATTTGTATTTTCAAAAATTTTTGAAACTTGTAATTTGGAGTGGTGCTAATTTTCCCAGTTTCTTCATTTTAATAATTTAATAAATTAATCTTTACAATGAAGTTTTATATGGCCAGGATTTTGATGGTTTTATTCTCCTTTTGTTATGGTTTAACCAGAGGTCCATCCCTGGCTTTAATTAATTTTTTTCTGTCTGTTGTTTTTTTTGTAATTGCACATATTTTTTCTTTCTTTTTATATTGTAAAATTGTTCTGTTAATTGTGTGTGGTACCCTATTTACCCGACAAGGTAAGAAGAAGGCGGTATCGTGGCAGCAGAGCAGGCACTAAGCTAAAAATGAAGCGGCTTGCGAGAAAGTGGTGTTTTAAGCCTTCGGTGCCTTCTGTAATTACAAATGCAGCACCCTGAGGCGCTTGTGCTAATTGCTGGAGACTTTAACCATGTGACGCTGGACAAAACATTACCTGCCTTCTCCGAGTATGTGAACTGTAACACCTGGGGAAATAAGACTATTGATTTACTGTATGCAAATGTTAAAGACGCATACAGCGCTACCCTGCTGCCTGCGCTTGGGAAAGCAGATCATAACCTGGTTCTGCTTCAGCCTCACTACAAACCAAAAGTGAGGGTCCTTCCTGCAACCACACGATCATTCAGGAAGTGGCCCTGGAGGCAGAGAAGGCTCTGAGAGAATGTTTTGGAACTACAGACTGGGATATCCTGCAGGGATCACATAGTGAGAATATTGAGGAAGTTGTTGACTGCACTACTGACTACATCAACTTCTGTATGGACATTGTAGTTCCAGTAAGAACTGTACGCTGCTATGCTAACAACAAGCCATGGATCACAAGTGACATCAAGGGCCTTTTGAACCAGAAGAAAAGGGCTTTCAAAGACGGTGATCAGCATGAGCTCAAGCGCGTGCAGAAGGAACTCAGAGTCCAGCTCAGGGCGGCGAAGGAGCAGTACAGGAGAAAGCTGGAGCAGAAGTTGCAGAATAACAGCATGAAGGAAGTGTGGGATGGGATGAAGATCATCACTGGCTGCAGCTCGAAGCGGGGTACCACCATCGAGAGAGAAGTGAAGAGAGCAAACCAAATGAACAACTTCTTTAACAGGTTTGACCAACCTAACCCATTCTCACTCTCACCTGCACCCTCCACTCCCTCCCTCCTGCTTCCTTAAATTTTGTAGCTGTCTAGGTGAGAGCTGACAATATAATTCCAAGTTTTTAATCAAAAAGAGGCTAAACAGGTTAACACCATCAATCATACACACTGTAGTTACTCAAAAATACAGTATAAAAATGACAGGCAAATAGTCAGAACACTGGCAAACACATATATCCAAGACAGAAAACACAGGATGACAATGGAAATCTAGAGTATAGTTTAGAAATGCTTTACTATGGCAGTTAACTTCATAAATATGTCAGTATATTATTTCTATTCTTCAGTATTTATTCTTTTACTATTCTGTTTCATTCTTTACTATTTGTATATCTTTATAATTTCAGTATTTTACGTAGTGCCTTTTACTTATCAATCTGTTAGATAAGTACAATGCACTATCTATCTATCTATCTATCTAACAGCAGAAGGCAAGCTATGAAAGCAGCAGCACAGCACTGACATCTACCATGTAGCAAAGAGTGCATTCCAAAGCATGACGAATCTTCCACTTGCACCTGGATCAAGAGCAAAGCAAAATTTCCACACAATATTGAAAAATCATTCATAAAGACTTGGTATCATAAAACTATTTAGTTGTGCCAAGATAAAATCGAACTCTAAACAACCAGTAAACAGCCAGCCTATATGTTACAGTCATATGAAAAAGTTTGGGAACTCCTCTCAGCCTGCATAATAATTTACTCTACTTTCAACAAAAAAGATAACAGTGGTATGTCTTTCATTTCCTAGGAACATTTGAGTACTAGGGTGTTTTCCGAACAAACATTTTTAGTGAAGCAGTATTTAGTTGTATGAAATTAAATCAAATGTGAAAAACTGGCTGTGCAAAAATTTGGTTCCCCTTGTACTTTTGCTGATTTGAATGCCTGTCACTTCTCAATATTGATTACTTACAACACCAAATTGGTTGGATCAGCTCGTTAAGCCTTGAACTTCATAGGGAGGTGTGTCCAATCATGAGAAAAGGTATGTAAGGTGGTCAATTGCAAGTTCTGCTTCCCTTTGACTCTCCTCTGAAGAGTGACAGCATGGGATCCTCAAAGCAACTCTCAAAAGATCTGAAAACAAAGATTGTTCAGTCTCATGGTTTAGAGGAAGGCTACAAAAAGCTATCAGAGGTTTAAACTGTCAGTTTCAACAGTAAGGAATGGAATCAGGAAATGGAAGGCCACAGGCACAGTTGCTGTTAAACCCAGCAGGTCTGGCAGGCCAAGAAAAATTCAGGAGTGTCATATGCGCAGGATTGGGAGAATGGTTACAGACAACCCACAGATCACCTCCAAAGACCTGCAAGAACATCTTGCTGTAGATTGTGTATCTGTACATCGTTCTACAATTCAGCACAATTTGCACAAAGAATCATCTTATGGCAGGGTGATGAGAAAGAAGCTCTTTCTGCACTCACGTCACAAACAGTCGCTTGTTGTATGCAAATGCTCATTTAGACAAGCCAGATTCATTTTGGAACAAAGTGCTTTGGACTGATGAGACATAAATTGAGTTATTTGGTCATAACAAAAAGCGTTTTGCATGGCAGAAGAACACCGCATTCCAAAAAAAAAAAAACACCTGCTACCTACTGTCAAATTTGGTGGAGGTTCCATCATGCTGTGGGGCTGTGTGGCTAGTTCAGGGACTGGGGCTCTTGTTAAAGTCGATGGGCGTATTATTAATCATTAATCATCAAAATTCCTCCACTCCAAAGCAACTTACGCAACTAAAGCTCAATAGTGTCAGTGCACAGCAGCGTAAACAGAAGTTTAAATGCCCCGTTCCAACATCAAACAAGTAGCATTTACCACGTGAAGGGGTCACCAGATGTCCATATGCTCCACCTGGCCTCCAGCAAATAAAGACACACACAAAAGTCAGAAGATAATTTTAAACATGGCGTTTCGGTCAGGCACATGCTCAGGGAACAGGAAGCTGGAAAAGACAGCTGGGTAAGAATGCCATTTTATTGGTATAGAGTTTTTTTAATAAGTTTACCAGTCTTGTTTGAGTTTTCTTTAATATACCAGTAGATTTACAAATAAAATGTCAATTTCATTATTATTTGTTCTGTTAGGTTGTATTGTGTACAGTTTTGTTTTGACGGTCTTCCCCTTTAATACAGCTGTTAGTTCTGTCCAACCGCAGGGTAGTCCAGGAGGGAAATGACACGCAGTTTACAAGTGTTAAGACATCGTCCACTAGGGGAAGAGTACAAGGAATAGCGCTTGCTGGAGAGAGTGGCTCAGTGGCTGGTAGCTTTAGTCAAGTTTAAATTACTCCTCGTAGTCAGTGGAGGCTCCTCATTGGTCAGGATGGAGAGGAGCTTGTTTTGCTCAAGGATGCATCAGAGCCATATTTTTGTAAATAGTGTTAGGGCAGATTTTTGCCATGGACTGAGGCTGCTTTTTTTTTCTTTTTTTTTGGTTGGGTTGAATACTTATTTTAGTTTATTCTGCTTTTTTTTCCCTTATTATTTTTGTACATAACCCAGTTTGACTGTTTGGAATATTTGGTGGATTATTTTTATTTTATTTTTACAGTTAAAGTGTCCCTGCCAAACTGGCCTTTCACAAACACATGTGGCTAGCTATAGCTGGCTCATCTTTGGCCCAAAATGGAAATGACATTAAACTTTTACCTAATGGTTAATTGTATTTGGGCCACATTAGGCGCAGAATACAAATGCCATGAAAGCCTCTGAATGTTCCTGATTACTATTAGGCCTTATTTAGCCCATTACTGTAATGTCAGCCATACTTCTGATTAATTGCATTTGGGCAGTGTTTTGCATAGAATCTAAATGGCATGCAATCCTTACTAATGGCTGAACACAACTGGGCCACTTTTGGCCCATAACCAAATTGACAAAAAATATGATAAGTTCTTGGTTACTTATGGGCCACATTTGGCCCAGAATACCAATTGCATAAAAACTCCTAAATGTGGCAGTTGGGCCATAATTGGCTCATAACTATAATGCCAACCATACTTCACATGTGGCCGATTGTGTCTGAGCCATGTTTGTCCCAGAATCCATACACCATGTAAGTCATTAATTGTGCCTGGTTACATCTGGGGCATTTCTGGACCACCATATATTTACCATTACCATAACTGAACCTTAAGTGTCAAAAGCCAACCACATTTGGCCAACAATTGTCTGCTATCTGGGTGGTGTTATATAGGCCTGTCTGGAGATTAGGCCTGATTTTGGGATTGAGGCACTGATTTGAGATTAAAATCATGATAAATCAGTATCATGAAGCAAGCACAACAGAGGATGTACTTACCCTCTCAAACTCGTACAATAAAGGCAATATTGTCACTTGTTCAGGTAGCTTAGGACACATAATGAAGATCACACATCTGCGGAGATCAAAAACACATTTTGTTTTTTTCTTTGTTTTCTATTCGCTGATTTCGATTCTGAGGTCAATTTTCAATTATTTTGTATACTTGTATTGTTAAGATTTTTGGCTGCCATTTTGTTTCTGGGCTGGGATTGGCTCCAGCAGACCCCCGTGACCCTGTGTTCAGATTCAGCGGGTTGGAAAATGGATGGATGGATGGATGGATTGATTTTGTTTCTATTGCAGCCATAGCCAAATTGTTCTACCGTTGTTAGGGTTGCATCCCATATTGTCAAAGGGTGTTCACTTCAAGGTTGTGACCTGCGAGAAACAATGCAATGGGTTAAAAGGTCACCCTCGGTTCTTCTTCCTCATCTGAGCAGACATATTCCAAACACCCATCTTGCTTTTCAAGACAAATTAATTTCTTTGACTATACATTTTTTTAAATTAATCTTTAGATTTTGACTTCATTTTTTTGTCTTGTGTTTTGGTAACTATGCGTCTGTCTTTCTAGTACTCACCACTTATTGGCTGTCTGACTATATCTCTTTATTCAATTGTGTCTCCAAACATTTTAATCTAGTGTTAGCACTGTGACAATAACCTTTTTTCTACCTCACTCTGCACTGTCTGTGCATCGCGGCCGCAGAGAGATTAAACAACTCTGCACATCCACATAAAAACGTCAAGGGTGAGCTTTCTTGAAGGCTTTTACTGGACGTACCTCATTGTAAACTGAAATTTATACAAAAGAAACATACAGGTATTTGCATGTGTAGAACCAAAGACAATAAATAATCATTTCCAAAGCAATATATAGCAGACAGTATATATTAAACAATAAAGCTTTAAAAGACACTTACAAGGAAAGGGATTTCCACGGTTGGATCAAGACAAAGAGAAGCGTGTAGACAGGTTCATATTGCTGCGCACCACAACTAACCAGACTCAAGGGTTTATATACAACAACAACAACAACATGTATTTTTATAGCACATTTTCATACAAATATTGCAGCTCAAACTGTTTTATATGATGAAGAAAGAGGAAAAAGACAAAATAAATAAAAATTAGAATAAGGGAACACTAATTAACATAGAAAAAAAGTAAGGTCCGATGGCCAGGGAGGACAGAAAAAACAAAAAAAGACTCCAGATGGCTGGAGAAAAAAATAAAATCTGCAGGGGGTCCAGGCCACGAGACCACCTAGCCCCCTCAAGGCATTCTACCTAACATAAATGATCTCAATCAGTCCTTATGGTATTCAGGGTTCTCATGGGAGAACTTGATGATGACGGTCATGTGGACTTCTGGCCTTTAATCCACCAATGTAGGGACATCACGGTGCTTTGATCAGGTGGTGGTGGCGCAGGTCGCCACCCCAGTAACCCGGAAAATGAACAGAAGAGAAAGTAAGGGTTAGTACGGATTTTGGAGCCACCATGAATAATAATGATAATTAATTAAATATACAGAGCATCAGGACTAAACTAAGATGAAGCTATGAGAAAACCATGTTAAAATAATGTGTTTTCAGCAGTGTTTTAAAGTGCTCCACTGTATTAGCCTGGCGAATTCCTATTGGCAAGCTATTCCAGATTTTAGGTGTATAACAGCAGAAGGCCGCCTCACCACTTCTTTTAAGTTTAGCTCATAGAATTCTAAGCAGACACTCATTTGAAGATCTAAGGTTACGATTTGGAATATAAGGTGTAAGACATTCCAAAATATAACATGGAGCGAGATTATTTAAGGCTTTGTAAACTATAAGCAGGATTTTAAAGTCAATTCTAAATGACACAGGCAACCAGTGTAGTGACATCAAAACTGGAGAGATGTGCTCGGATTTTTTTTTCCTAGTTAAGATTCTAGCAACTGCATTCTGCACGAGTTGCAATCGATTTATGTCTTTTTTGGGTAGTCCTGAGAGGAATGCATTACAGTAATCTAGTCGACTGAAAACAAAAGCGTGGATTAATTTCTCAGCATCTTGCAATGTTATAAAGGGTCTAACTTTTGCTATGTTTCTTAAGTGGAAAAATGCTGTCCTAGAAATCTTAAACCTTAAAGATATGCTTCGGACGTGACTGAAGCAAGAGATAAAGGGGTGCCTATGTGAGACACATGGGGTGTATTATATTTAAATGTTTATTATGGGACCTACTTGCTTAACGTGAGTTTCATAGACATTTATAACACCACTGTGAGTGTGGGACATAACTGACAGGTGTGTTAATAAATGACAAGACAAAGGGGGAGCACAGTTCGACAAATAACAGTAACAGCTAACAGCATGTGGGGCAGAACAACCTTAACTTTAACCCAAACCCTAACCCTCTTTTAGTTTGTAACAGATACCATCACAATTGTTTTTCCTGACGTTTGGTAAAAACAGTACAAGTTAAAATGCTGAGGCATACATTCATACATCCCTTGTACTGAAGAAAAGTGAAAATGCAAAAAAAAAAATCAGTCCTGAATGATGAACTCCATCTACAGTAGTAAAGCAGTGGGGAAAAGACTATGAGAAAGTGCAAGTTTTTGAATCTATTATTCAAGTTAAAGTTACCTTGAAAGTTAATCTCATCTGACCTTAAGCTCGTGGAAATGGGAACTCATTTCATCTTTTGGTAGAAATACATGAAACCCAATTGCACCAAGAGTGTAAAGAATCTTGAGAAGAGTTCTCGCTGTATACATTAGACTGTTCTTTTTTTATTTTAATTTTTTATATTTTTCCAAAAATAGCACAAAGGATGGAATACAGGCAAAAGCTTTTTTGGACAATGATGAAAATGATCTCTCGCCTAAATTTACAGAACAAAACTGTTGGGAATGAAGATCCATTGAAGAGAATGTGTCCTTGAATTATAAAGAAAACACAATTTTAATCTGCCTTAGAAATCAAGGTAAAAGATGCTAAAACAGAAAAATCTCACAGCAGCTCTGAAATAAAGGTGCCTTATGGGGGATGGACAGAGGCTGAAGTCAGGGTGTCTGGTGGCACCAACAGAGTGAGCAGCAGCTCTTTTGGCCTTGGAACCCCTGCACATTTTGTTTTTTTTTTTTTTCTGTCCTCCCAGTCGTCTGACTTTATAACTGGCCTCATCTTTAGAGACATAGATTACAATATTGTATACTAGCTGTGTAAGCCTGTGCTGTAAAAAGCCCGGGCTCTTAGAAACCATGGATTCTGGCACTTCAATCAATCAATTGCATCGGTTGTGCATCAGCCGCTAAGCAAGGTTCTCTTTCCTCAGCAGTTTTGTTTTGCCGATGTGATCGCGTCCATTGTCTATCAGCAGCTAAGCGAGTTTATTTTTGTCGCCGGTTTCACTTTGGAGACAGAGTTGATTTCTTTGAGCTTCATGCTTTAGCCTTGCATTTCCGGGCCAGACAGACAGACAGACACACACATTTCCACGTGTAGTCATTTATATATAAAATAAGAATGCTACCATTCTACTAATTAATATGTTTTATAAAATCGTATGGATTTTCTTTTTCGTGGTTACTTGTTTATTAATATTCTTACCTAATCTTATTTGTTTTTTCTTTTCTTGTAACTTTCTCTTTGACATTTGGTAAAGTACTTTGTATAAAATGTGATGTAGAAATAAATGTTGTTGTTATAAAAGGGAATTTTCAATTTTGAAAAATTTGAGAGTACAGTGCAGTGCAATCAAGTTAGGATATCTTAACAAAAACATCTTTGCAGAACAAATTTCCATAAAGAATAAGTGAACCAAATTTCTGTAGATCTGTTCCACTGGGAACCGAGATGTTTGTTGCAGACAGACAGACAGATGGACAGACAGTAGGTACTTTTGCATTCTATGTGAAAATGAAGCAAAGTGTATTCTGTCTTTTGTAATCTGTAGTTATGAACTTCCCCAAAATCAATTGCTCCTGTATATAGTTAGCAGCATACGCATGTTGTAGTACGAATGCTAATTAAAGTTACACTCCACAGACCACTCCACACGCACCACGCTTCTCTCTTAAGCCAACAGACGCATGGTGGATGCTGTAGGAATAAGTCATATTTTCAGCTCTCCCCATGCCTTTTCTAATTTTAGTTTAGTCAAATATAAATTTGACATTTATATTATTTGGAAATGTTCAACTGTGTAATAAGTCATATGTTTTTTTTTCCAAGTACTTACATGTAGTTTTTGCATGTTTTATTTAAAAAAATTTAAAAAGCGCTTATTCTTTTAGGGTGATGCCTCTGTGTTTTAATGTTATTCGGTGTGTTTTACAACATGGCCATGTGCATAATTTGGGTTTTAATTTTTATTTTAAATTTAATTTTATTCCCAAATTAATATTTTGTATTAATAGTTTGATTTATTATTTAATAGGGCATTGGCGAGAAGCTGTTTGTCTGATGCCTAGTTCCTTTTTTTTGTTTCTGGAAAGGTATGCTATTTTATTTCTTGTTAACAATATACAAGATTATAAAGTTAGAATATTTTTATTGTGCTTGGTTTTGCATATTGTAAATGGTTTTTCATGGTGAAATGTGTATAATACATAGTGAATGTAATATATTTTAAATATAATATGTATTGTATGTTATGTTATGAAAAAAGGCCAGACACATGGTGGATGCTGCAGGAGCATTGGCGAGAAGCTGTTTGTGTGATGCTCTTTTCTTTTGTTTCTGTTCACGAAATAAAGTTCCGTTTTATCTCTACGTGCCAGTCGTTTAGAAAAGCACCTACAAAAACTAATGACAAGACCATTTGTGTGATGGAAAGGATAAAGCACAATAAGGAATCGGGGTAGCCTCTTTACTCTGGAGAATGTGCAATATCTGCTTATGTACGGTGGAGGCCCATTTTGCTCCTGGAGGACTGCAATGGCTGCAAATTTTTGCTCAAACTCAATTTGTTATTTAGGAGCCAACCACTGTTGCTAAGGCATTTATTACTTAAAAACCTTTTGTGCTTCATTTTCATTAACCTGCTTTTTATTATTCCCAATCTCTTAATGGCTGTTATCAGTCCTAAATTGCTACATTCACTACATTTAATTGCTTCTTCTTTGCTTTATCAGCTGCAAATTAACAATGATATGGGAACAACAAAGTAGCTATCAGTTCACCAAATACTGTAACTTGGTCCCATTTACACCTGTCTGTTCTTATGAATCTGTTTAAATAAAATATTTGGAACGAAATGGAGGAGTAAAAAGAAAAAGGACTGAAAATTATTAATCTGCTCCAGGACACAAATCACTTGAATGATATGCTGGGAAAGGAAAAATCAACGATACAGGCATAAACTAAATACACTAAAGCACTAACTAAATGTGTAATTAAGCATTTCTGGTATCAGTAAAGAATTAAGAAATTGTGTTGGAACAAAAACCCACAGCTATAGCATGGGCTGTTGGGCATAAGGGTGTGACAAGAATTCCACAGAGCTGGACTAAGTCTCACATCAATCCAACAGGAGGAGGAGAGGGAAAATGTCAAACTAACAGGTCCTGCTTATCCCAGTCTTGGAATGATGGTGCTGCTATGCATGGTAAGAGTGCCATGTGCCAACCTCAAATGCCATTAGGTAGCAGCTCCCAAATTTCTGTGCAAACTGGTACACTGGTCCATGGTTAGGACAGAATCCACATTGTTCATCCTAAGTTTCAGCTATTGGAGAGAGCTTCTGTTCCAATACACCAACGTCAGCTCCTCAGGGAGGATGAGGGTTGTGACCCCCTGGTATCTGGAACACACCATTTTGTCTCTCTTTATAGACATGGGGACCAATGTGCTAGTCTGCCACTGTCCCCATCTACCATACAACACTGGAGAGACATTTTGGCCAAAGATCTTCCACAGTATTCAATGCTTTATCCGTGTGTGGCCGGATCTCATTGAACCCTATGGCCTTATTATTACACTCCTTGTATTTTTTTCTATTCCCTTACTGTTTTCCTATATTGTGTTAACTTAAAGAACTTCTGTCTATAGCTTTACTGTCAGGTTCAAAGGACTTATCAAAGGATAAGGTCAACCCCAAGATCATTCCTACAGCCTTCAGTACACCAAAACATCATGACTACACAATTATAACTGCCTGATGAACTTCCATTTCATTTACACTTCAAAAATACAAAGCCAGACCCAATTTGAACGAATACTAGTGCACTGCAGGCCTTCACTATTACACACACACGTATGAATTTATTTTTGCCAAATTAAACTCAAACAATGCCTTTCTGCTAGGAAACGTAAGCAGAAATTACAGAAGAACCTAAAAAGAAAACAAGTTAGCACTGCTGCCCAGTGCACCACCATTTCACCCTATTTTTTCTTAATTTGTTTATTTTTGGGGTCTTAATACACATATCAGCTAATCTATTCAATATTAGGGGATTTTCTGAGCAATGTGAGGCCCCATGCTTCTTGAACCCTGTCATGACCTTAATCCCTGGGCTTCTAGTATTCCATGTACTGACTAGAAAGCCAGGAGTAAGTGACACACACACACACAAAAGCTGCTTTCTTATTGCAGCAATTGCACATAAAAACAATAATCAAAAGTCAGTGTCAAGCAAGTTCAGTAGCACAGTCAATTTAGCAATGACACAAGAAAAATGATAAATGCAAAATGGAAAAAATAACTATTTAGAAGTTCTTTTAAACTGCACCTTCTAGAGCTCTGCAGAAAAAAGCAGATCATAAGAAAAAGCTTTTTCTTCCCAAAGAATAAAAGTCTAGGAATTTCTGCCACAAGAAAATGAAAAGAAAAACAGTCACAAATAATCCAAAAGGTTTAACAAGGACAAAGCTCACAAAGCTCACCACCTCACCTACCCGACGATTGTCTCCACTTCACTCAGTACCTCGGAGGTGTACTTCAAAGCAATTATCTTACTATCTACTCTGCTACTCTGACAATCACCAGGTTGGGTCAGCCAAAAGACAACACCTAGTGTCCATGTAGGAGTCTTACACTGTTGCAAGTCTACCCTATTATCAAGCATGTCGCGATGTCCTGCCCCAATTAGAAATTCCTGTATCTTTTCAAACTTCCTTCTCCACCCAGTTTGATTCTCTAATCTTACCCAGGCCCTTTTCTAACACGTTCTGTTTATGTTTCCACTCAAGACTGACAGACCACAATCTCGTTATATCCAAAGGCATGCGTATGTATCTCTGAAAAGGACACATGCTCTGGGACAACTGCTGCTAAAGCTCTTCTGATTGCCGCCATGGAGTGGCTAACACACTAGCTCGTCTCCTTACACAAACCCCACCTTTTAAGGTAAGTGCACCTTTAACTATTTATAAAAGTGTTTGTGGGCTATAAATAGTTGAATGTCTGTAAACTATAATGAAAACTGCTAATCCTGTGACGTGGCTCTTCACAAGCAGAAACATAATTTTTAAGTTGATTCTAAATTAAACCCCAGAGTCAAGTTTAATAGTTGGTTTCCTGCAAGATGCATTATTGCATTTCATAAGAACTGCCAAAGGCACCTCCTCAAACCCCGACCTCCAAAATATAAATCAGGCTACAGATTATCTTTTAGAAGAGGATTTACTGGCCACATTCATTATGAAGGCAGCCAAAAAACTAAATGAGCACTTCTCATAAAATATTAAGAGAATGTGCCAACTGGACACTTCCTAACACCACTAAAGCTTGTTTTATTACCCCAGATTTTCAGGCAGAGTCTCGCAACAAAAATATATATATATATATATATATATTCTTTTTATGTAATTTCTCTCCTTATTCTCTCAGTACCCACCTTGATTATTGACCATTCCAGCTCTGAAGTGTCCGTGAAGAGCTCCCTTGGATGCACTAGATGTGGATTATCTGTGAATGCAATTCATGAGTAAGGACTTGCAGCAGAGCTATAAATTACGATCTCAGTGTGCTGCCATAGCTCATCTACAATTTGATTTTTAGAAAACACAAGAGGTAATCCTGGGCAATACAACTTTACTTATTGCAACGAACTATGTAACTACCTATGCGAGGACAGAAAAGAATACTTCAATGGAGTTAGTGAAAGAATCTCTGAGCACGCATTTACAAAAAGTAAAAAAGTAAAGGTTAAACTTGGGCTAAAATAGAAACGAAGATTTGAGACACGATCCCACTGTGCAGTGAGGGCTACACACTGAAATGTTGTGTCTTTAACCTTCTTTTCGCGTCTCAGATTGGGAATAACCTTTATCTTTTTCTCCCCACTGCATATAATAATGTAGTCAATTCAATAAAGATTTATTCACAAGTACACAGCATGTGGGAGCTACCAATTAATTCCTCACTCATTTTCACATTTTATGTGTTATACTGAGTTTTGTATCTAAAGACACTGCACTCCGGGTCAGCTGCAGCTAGCTTTTCTGTAAATATCTAACAGTTCATCTTAGGAGTTCAAAAGACACAAAAAAATACATAAGATTTGTACATGCCACTCAGAGGTTTGGTGCCACTGCTCCCCAATGGAATGGCCTGGGGTTTAACCTACAAATCTGAGAGCAGAATGAGAAGAACTGTAATCCATGCATACTAAACACTACTTTAAAAGTAATGGCTATCCATTCCAAAACCTGAAGGGCCCGTCCAAAAAGTGTTTACCATATATATTCATGGATTGGTTCTCCCGCAGATAAGTCTGGACTTGATTTTACCATATAATTTCTGGTATTTTATAATGTCGGTCGTATAAGTCGAATGCGTAAAACTCATGGTATTGGTCCAAGAGATTAAGATATGCTAACACCCACCTGAAATAGTAACCACGGAGCACACTGCCTTTTTATTTTATTGTGGGTGCGGCAATGTGCTGTATCAGCGTGTGCTCCTAACCTCTCTCTCTCTCTATTGTGACTACGTGACCACACGGTAATACCCAAACTATTCCGAAGCGACATTTCCTCTGATTTGTGTTTTTTGTATCTCACACCCTCATACGCTTTTATCGTAAGAGCATCCCTTATCTACGATGGAGTGGAGTGATGATGCTGGTTTTAAATTAAATGTTGTTGAAGTAGCAAAAGAAATTGGTAACTGCGCTGCTGAAACAAAATTTGATGCGTCTGAGAAACTGATGCAAGATTGGAGGAGGCAAAAAGATGTAAAAAAAATGTGTCGCATTTTTGAACGAGCGTATAAGTCAGAGTTTAATTTTATGATTGATTTTTCGGGTTTCAAGACCCGACTTATACGTGAGTGTATACAGTACTTATTCTTATAGCCTGACATATACTGTATATCATGTGACATTCTACTGACTCTCATGATTTACTAGGTAGCACCGTACTCTGATGTATACCCTCCTCAGCTCTAACATCTGCCTTTCACAATCCAAAGGAGAAATGTTTGCTTGTTCTTTTAGCCTGCCATGTAATGCACCTATAAAAGTATTCCTCCCATGGAAGTTGTCATATATTTTTATTATACAACATTGAATTACAATGGATTTGATTTGTTTTGTTTTTTTTTTTTTGAAACTGCTCAACAGAAAAAGACTCATTAATGTTAAAGTGAAAACAGATCTTCTCAAAGTAGTCTAAACTAGTCGCAAACTATAAAACGATAAAATTATTGACCTTTAACATGACACATCAAAATCTTTACTGGTGCAGCCATTTGGTTTTAAAAGTTCAATGTAGACCACCTGCCTAGTCTTTTAATTGACTGTAGTATAAACACTGCTTATCTGGAAGGTCTACCTTGTGGCGAGTCAGTATGGTGGCCCAACCTATCCAATGGATAAAAAACAAGAACACTTCAAACAACTTCGAGTCACTGAACATCCATTGGAGCCCAGTTACATCGGTCATGAAGAAATGGAAAGAGTATGGCACAGCTGGAAATCTGCCTAAAGCTGGCCAGCCACAAAAACAGAGTGATCAGGTGAGAAGAGGACTAGTGCCGGAGGCAGTAAAACAGACCTATGAAAATTCTGAAGAGGTTACAAGCTACAGTGACAAAGATTGGTGCTTTGCAAGGTAATAGTTTTATTGGACAGTGGCTAAGAGAAAGCCACTGTTCAAAAACACGCACGACATCTAAGCTAGAGTTTGTCAGAAGGCACATAGGAGATCCTGAAGTCAGCTGGAAGAAGGTTCTATGGTATGATGAGCCCAAAACTACAGTGACAGTAGTGGGATTTGAACCCACAACCTCAGGGTTTAAAGTCCAAAGCCTTAACCGGTACACCACACTGCCTGTTCAAAGTCCCCTCAGGTTTAGATAAGGACAAAGACGGAAGTTGTGATGAATCTCAAAATCCTTCCCCAATGTCCCCTTTAATTTAGTCTGCTCACAAATGTGAATACAGTACGAAAGAAAAGATAGTGAAAATTTTGTACAGTCCTCCTTCTAACTGAACATATTACACACATTCTAATAAATGCAAAATCCATCAAAGGTGTCATCAATTTTATTTTTCCCTAATATCCTTTGAGTTACATGAACAGCAATTTCTGGAAGAGTAACAGTCATTCATAAAGCAGATAGTCCACTCACACTTGTAGGTGTTTTTCTATTACCACCCACACATGATCCGTCTGTTTGGATTTTTTGCTGTAGACACGTCATCAATCTAGGTAATGTTATAGAAAAGCCCACCTAGGCAAATGTAGCCAGAAGCAATGAAAATTACATTTATCTTAAAGTGGAAGAAAAATGAAAGGAAAATATTTTTATCCCTGAAGGAAATGTTTGTGCGTGTTTCCACTGAGCAGCTAGTGAACTAAAATAAGAATGTAGACCAGCTGATCAATTACAAATGAATACAGGTATTTCTCTAGAAATTATTTAATAACATCAAACGGTAGTGTTGGCAAATTACTGGGATTTAAGCCACTGTTAGACTGTACAGTATGTAACATGTCATTTTCCACCATATAATTAACTTGCCTCTGCTTTATTCTTAAATTTATTACGTGGTGTTGGTGATTTCATTGTGTTTAATATCACTGCAGTTCTTGTCAATGGCAGTGTAGCACGGTGCTGGAAGCAAATCTTTAACTTTGCTTGAGGACAACTAGGCCTGGTAGGAAACATGAACCTACTCTGTCGTATGACATCTGATTTGTTACAAATTGCAAAGCAAAATGGAAGCTTTAAGCATCTACAGGAAATCAGTCAGTCCTGCATGATATGTTTTCAAATATTTAAAACAAATCAAAAAACGTTAAGACGTTTTACTTTAAAGTTACCTGTTATGTTAATAAACATGACAAAAAATAAACTCAGAGATTATGAATTTTATCCATTTTCATTAAGTTCAGGAATTTTGCTGCATTGCAGATGGAGTAATTCATCTTACATATCTGTAAATACAACATTGCATTTGAATTAACAGATTAGCATCTGGTTAATGCAAACATTTAATTATGGATTCCTGATTTGTTTTATGGTTTAATGTTCTGCAAGAGATGCACAGAGAGAATGTAAAAAAAATTGTCCAGGAGACTGATAATACAAAAATGATGGTAAAACATCTAGACCAAGCTCAATACAGAAGTAAAAAATGCCAAGTAAACTAAACCACAATACACAATTCCAAAAATGAGTTTAAGTATACTGTACTTGCAAACTTCTCTAAGCCTTTTACTCTATTAACACACTACTACATGTCTTTGTTTTGTTCAATTAACACCCTACTACGTTTCTTTGTTTTTATACAAAATCTCGAAAAACCAGGCACCGTGCCGCTGACATTTGTACCAATATAATTATGATGAGACTAGCAAATACCAATGAAAACGGCAGTACCTTCAAGATCAGAAAATGGCAATGCATCAAGACATGAAATATCACAAGAATTTTAAATCAACCAGTAAATAACATAAATGAATTCATCACATTCCAAAACTGCAAACAAATAAAAAATGAAGAAAATATGTAGAGCTGAGCCAGGAAAAAATGTATGTATCCTAACTCATGACATTTATCAAAAAGTAGTTAATTTTACACTTACAAGCTCCAAACAGTTGTGAAAAGCAACATTGAGTAATTGAAGTACTGAATAATTATGCTAACTTTATTTTTTAATGACTTTTTAGATGTATTTTTCATTTTTGTAGTGATAGCATTTGGATTCTTGTTTCAGTGTGGTCACCACCATTTTTTGCTGATAATTTGTGTGGCTGCAATCCCATTAATTAATATCCTATTATGTCATCTTGCACCACCTATATACAGTAAGATGGATGCACATAGCCTCTAACATCCAAGCATTCAGTTTCACAGAAAAAACAAATATCATTGTTGTGTTGGTTTGGGGCAATTAAACACCTTAGTATTGCGACACGTTTACTATAATTTCTTTTGGTTTTGATGACTTTTATGCTCTTTTCTGTTATTCTGACCCTTATTTGTCTTGTTTGTTTTTTGTCTGCCGGTTCTATTTTCCAGTTCATCTGTGCCTTCCTCAAAGTTACCACACACCTTATTGTTAAGTAATCATAACCAAAATAACACAGAATGATTGATGTTTCATCCATAAATTATTTCATTTAATTCATATAATTGTCATATGTGTTGTTAACATATTTATATTTTCATTTTGTTGTCATTTTTTTGCCATTTTCTTTGGTCAATTTTGTTTACTACAGTAACCCCATTGCTAGTCAGATGATTCGCAACCTGTGATTTCTCCACACCACTTTTATAAAAGATGGTGACATACATTCACTTATAGCTTATTATGTATTAATGTGTATGTGCTTATTGTTGGTTTTGTTGTCTTTGTATTATTATTTTTTTAATAGTTAAAAAATATTGATTTTGCTTATTATTAGTTAAGTTTATTTATGTTCCTTTCTTTTTGTGAGTGTATCCCTGTGAGGCGGGGCCACTCTGAGATCACCACTCCTGACCCCGCTCTCTAGCTATGTAAATTGGCCGAGAAGACTCAGGAGTCAGAGATCCTTTGTTTATAGTGGAGTATTTGTGACTAATGTTTTCTTATTGGACTTAGTATTTTTTTATTATCTTTCAATTTGTTCTTGGATTCTTTTTATGGATTGTGGTTAGGACTTGTTTTCTGTGAATTGTCTTTTAGGCAAGTCCTTTTTTGCCCTTTTGAGCTTTTTTTTTTATTTTTCTATTTTTCGTAAATGGGTCTTCTGTTCATGAAGATTGTTAATTTGCTTTTTTTTATACAAGCTATGGGTTTATGGTAATACTTCCTCCTTTGGGGTTTTCTGATATTTTAAATACATTTAAGGATACTTTTGAGGTTTCAATCCCTTTTGGATCTGTGAAGCCTAAAGCAGGTTAGTGGAGTTGGGATTAAACCCATTGAGGTGAGTTCTTTCCCAGGAAGGCAAAGGAGACCTGGCCTGGCCAGTGAAGCAGGTAGGAGGCCTCACACCTCTTTCATCATGTTGAAGACTCCATATCATGACATGGCCACATTTTGGTAAACAAAAGGAAAGATGCATGAACAGGTTTCAAAGAACATTTCTTTAAAACAAATAATCAAGGTTTTGTTTTGCTTTTGCGCTATGGCAAAGAATTTTTGATGTTGAATTTTAGGGTAGCTTTTTTGATTTTGGGAACTTGATCTTTGGTAAAAGACCCCTACCTTTTACGTTTTGCTGGCTCACAAAAACTCAAAAAGGTGGTAGGCCTTGAAAGGAAAATCAGGAAAGCACTTCACACTGGTCTGATTAAAAAATGTGCACCTCACCTAACCAAATCAACCTGGCCACAGACTCGAGAAGCAGGATTCATGATCTGCAGAGGCTCCAAAAAAAGTGGAGCCTCTTTTTAAATTTAAATTCATAAAAAAAGGAAGGTAGAAGCATACCTTGGTCCACTGAAACCTCTGCTCCACAATAATGAAACTGTTTTTCTTAATAACTGAAAAGTTTATTAAAAGTAGGAACACAATACCAGGACAAAAGCTGATTAAAAGGCTAACAAATCAGTTCCACAATCTATCAATCAAAATGCAGAAATTAAAGGTGAAAGTTGCTAAAAATTACACAGATAAAAAAAAAAAAAAAGAAAACTTACAAAAATCTGAAAAGAAGCCCATGGATGAGTAAGACAAGCAACAATGAAAACGAGCGAATGCCTAAGCCCTAAGGCTGAGATATCAACCAGCTTTTATAGGGGTGAGGGGGCAGCTCCACAGTTCAAGCATCAGGGGGGCCAACCTCCCTAGACTGAACTCACAAAGGAACAGAAATATAACTGATCATGTTGATAGTATCAACCCAAATAAAATTACAAAATGTTTGAAAAACAGAAAATCACTCATGTATCAATAAAGAGAAACATTTATATTACTAAATATTCCAAAATTCCTAAAACAAATAGCAAAAAATGCAAAATAAATAAACAAAGAGAAGCAAAGCCATGTAGGAAACCCTGGTCAAACCAAGACACTGCTTGCAATTTGAACACTTTTGCCTGTATAACTGTATTCACTCTATGTTGATTAAAATATTTGAAATTAGGTTCTTTAAACTCATCTAATTCAAAAAATCACTACAATTACAATGATAGCAGATAACGGAGGATGTTTGACGCTTGCTTTTTTGTCACTCTACTATAATGGAACACTTTCCTGTTGTGACTGTTGCATATTGTTAGGAACGTGTGATGATAAACAAAAGTAGAAGATTTAGTCAAGGACACCTAAGGTTCAAACCCATGAGAGCAAACTAAATAGGCAACCAGAAACCAAAGGGTTTAAACGTAACTGAAAGTAAAAGAAAAGTGAAGCTGTAAATAAGGTTCCTTGCTCGATCCTGGGTTTTGGCATAAAATATCAATCAGAAATTTTCTTTTTATTAAATAATCATTTGAAACTCTGGAAGATTTGCAGGCTCCTTTATTTGTGACTAGGGTCCAAGGAAACCTAGTACAGTTACCTTAAGCAGGTTTCAGGTTGAACTGAGGTAATATTGAAATCATGAGTACTTATAATTCTTGGACATCTTATAACACTAGGCTAGTTAGCATAAAACTGTTAGTTAAGGGTGCTTCTTTTGTTAAATCAGTCTGTCCTGGGCAAATAATTCGGCATAAAGTAAAAAAATTGTTAAGGTAAAACATTTCTACTACAATTACCAAAAAATAAAAAATCCCACCACATATGCCTAGTTGAGAAAAATCTACTGAGAAATGGTTGCTGCATGTGTGATCACCACCATATGTATATTGTCACATCCTGTGATGTCATCACCCACCAATGTTGGAAATCCTAGGCAGTGGACATCTGTCCCCGGGCGCAGCATCCAGGGGGCGCCAAATTGATGTTACGAAATTTTAGAATGAAATGTTTTCCATTCTTAAATGCACTAAAAACTAAATAAAAAAACATACCCAACAGACATTAATTTATCCCCTCCACTACTCTAACATGCTTGACTCCCACCCAGAAACATTTTTGATGTTATTAAACAGGTTGCGCGACTGACATGATGCATTAGTGTATCATTGTGTAAGTTGTTGCAAATGCCATTTCTGTGTGCCAAGTGATTTGTGTTTATGTGTTTGATAGAAAATTGATTGGGCTGTGGTGAAGTATTCTAGTAGATGACTGCAAAAGTCTAGACATTTCCCCATCATATTTTCGTACGAATAAATTGTAAGTAATGCAGTTTTTATAAATATATAATTATTTTGCTTTATAATTTGCTATATACTTTCTTTAAAATCATTTTTAAATGCAGAAAATGAATTTTTTCTTACAAAAACTAATGACGGATTTAGATTTTAAAGAACACGAGGCGGCGTTATCATTTTCGGAGACTTTTTATGTATTAAATTATACAAACACGTACAAACATTTCACTTTTTAATTACAATAAAGTAATCAGGATCTCATGCATTCTTTCATAGTGGTATCTATTTTTTTTCAATGTTTCAGGCAACATAGTTTAAGGGATAAGTAATGTATAAATTTTTAATTATTACATAAATATTCTTGATTTTTGTAAGAAAAGATGCTGCCGAATGCTACTCCAGACAAAAGCTGATGTTAAGCTTTCAACACCAGAGGACCTGCTTCGTTTTATTGTACAGTATGGGGAAAATGTATTTCCAAATCTGAGAGTTGGTCTTCAGATTTTACTGACTGTTGGAACCTCCACCGCCAGTTGTGAAAGATCTTTCACTGAATTAAAACTTATCTTGTCCTATCTGAGATCATCCATGGCACAGGAAAGATTGTCAGCCTTGGCTTTGCTGAGTGTGGAGCGGGAGGTTACCGACAGCATACATTTTGATGAACTAATCGATAAATTTGCAGCAGCAAAGGCTAGGAAAATTTCTCTTTGAAGTTAATAATTACATTTAAAGCATTATACATCAAACTATTTTTTTTACTTTATACTAACTTCATTTTCAGGTTATTATATTATTATATCCAATGTAATGTTTAAGTTTTTGTAATGTTATATTTGAATAATATTTTAGAATAATTATATTTTCGAACTACCATTGTTTTCTTAATTATTTTACTTCATTCTATCTTTATAAATTTAGCAAAACCTTGAAAATATACGCATAAAAGTGCTTTAAAAAGTTAAAACTATCCATCCATCCATCCATTATCCAACCCGCTATATCCTAACTACAGGGTCACGGGGGTCTGCTGGAGCCAATCCCAGCCAACACAGGGTGCAAGGCAGGAAACAAACCCGGGGCAGGGCGCCAGCCCACCACAGAAAGTTAAAACTATTTAAAATAAAAAATATGAATTTTTTTCTTAAAATACTATTATTTTAAATTAATTTTTAAAAATTTTCTTTCCCTTCCCCATTGCATATTGGCAAACAGGAGGGGGCGCGAAATCTTCAGTTTTCCCCGGGCGCTGAAAACCCTAGCTACGCCTCTGATCATAGGATGGGACCCAAAATAGCGACAAATAAATAAAGAACAATAAAATTTTGAAAAAGTAAATTAAAGTAAAAGAGTGTGTTTTCCTTAATTGGTTTACTTTACAATGTTTTAGTAAAAATAAATGTATTTGGGACATCGCATGCCTACAACTGGATGACATGACGTGGATCATGCAAACATGAGTAATGTGGGATTTTTCATGGATGTTTTTGATATCATTTGCTGTTGTTCAGCTTTGGTCACCATAGATGCCTATGTTATCAGAAACTTTATCTCTGTTTTGCATGAAAGCATTAAACTAAACATTTTTATTTAGCCATCACTACACACTACATGTAGTAAGTAACATATAAAGTATGATTTTTGGGTTCAGTATTCCTTTAATAAATACAATTATTTATAAAAGGTCTGTCCAGTTTGATTTGGTGTCTTTAGGCACTATTAACTAAAAACAGCAAGATCTCTAAAATCCATGTCATTTGTTATTGTGTCCTGTCCAAATAAATTAAAAAAAAAATATGTTTAGGTGGTACCTAACATACATGTGTCATGCGAAGCCAGAGCCTATTCTGTCAAACCAGAGCACAAAGCAGAAACCAGTTCTAGAGTGGGCCTACTCACTCACACACAAACACACAGTGCAAATTTAGAATCAATGATTAACCAAACCAATACATTTTGATGTGAAAAATAAACTTGGGAGTATTGTGGAAGAAATTTACCGGCACCCCTACTGGGTACTCTGTTCTCCCTGTTTAATTTGAGGCAATAAATGCAGGCAGGAGGAAGCGTCAATCAATATTCTTTGTTTTATTTGTTCATGCACAATAGGCTTCACTCATACAAGAGCACAAGACTAGCAAGTGTTACAAAGGGGAACTGATGCTGCGTTATTTTATACACTTCAAATGTCAGATTACAGTTTCAAAGAATTCATTACATAAGCATAAAATCTTTAATATTATTGGTTACATTCTGTTACTAACAGGATATGGCAGAACATTGATAACTTAGATGATCACAACTGACCTGGTCGCTAGGCTTACTGACTGTGTGAAGAGTACAGTGATCCCCTGCTATATTGCGGTTCAGCTATCGTGCCCCCGCTACATCGCGGATTTATTAATACTATTATTATTACTAGGGGGCAGAGCCCCCTGCTCACTTCGCTCGCCCACCCCCAGGTTTGGTTTACCAGATGAACTATTTAAAGAGATTGTTATTTTCATGGGAATTGTTACATATGCATTATTTTCATTTTTACTTTAAAACTTTTGCAAAAACAATATTTGTCCTTTATTTCCTGCCCCGGGCGTTGTTAAATCTCTTTCTTGTGGCTGCTCGCATTGTGAAGGGGGGGTCTGAATGCACGCTAAAGAGATGCGGTCGGTCCTGCTGGTGTCTTGCTGCTGCTGCTGGCCCGCTGTGTGTTGTGCTTGTCGCGCTTTGCGTCAATCACTTAAAAGCCTGTGCAGCAGCTGTCCTTTTGCCACTTCGCGTCTCTGCCACTCGCTTTGTGAAGGGGGGTAGCTGAACGCACGCTAAGCAGAAGTGGACAGATCAGCTACTGGCTTTGTGCTGCTTTTACCAAGATGCCTGTTCTGCTTGTCGCTCTGTGTGTTCTGAAGGAGGAGGGGGGGTGAGGGCTGAACGCACGCTAAGGAGAAGTGCTCGGATCGTCTGCTGGATTTCTGCATCTGCTGCTGGCAAGCTGGGTGTTCTGCTTCTCGCCAAAAGCATTCCAACAACTGCTAGGCTAGATGTCAGTGAACTTGTTTTAAATTGTTTGTAAGTAGAGCGTGTCATCAAAGTGCCTGTCCGAGATGATCTGGTCTTGATCACTTTGCTCAAACTCCCAAATGGAGGTGCGCTCCGCTCCTGCCACTTCGCATTATGAAGGGGGGAGCTAAATGCATGCTAAGGAGAAGTGGACTTTGTGCTGCTTCTGCCAAGATGCTTGTTCTGCTTGTCAGATGGCTCATTTAAAAGCTTGTACAGCAGCTGTCCTTCTGTCTCTCTGCCTTGTCTTGCATGACGTTAAAATGTTTTATAATAGAGAGATGTTACTCATATCTTTAGCCGGACATCCACATATCATATGTGTTTACAAAGTGTGTTTTAATAAGTTTACATGTGTTTAAAGTGTGTGGGAGGGGTATTTTAAGGCTTAAACTATAAAAAAAAAATGTGGTCTTTCTATATCGCGGATTTTCACCTATCACGGGTGGGTCTGGAACGTAACTTCCGCGATAGGCGGGGGATCACTGTACAAAACCTCTGTAGGTGTTACGAATGCACTGTTGCATTGTGCCTCAGCATGTCTGCTCTGTCCTGAACCTTTAGTGTGATCGCAAGTTTCCTTTTTAGTCCGGCTGGTCTGTCCGCAGAAAACTTACCACAACAGCATAACCACATCATTCAAGCAGCAGACATGCTTTAAAAGATAACTTTTTCTTAACTTTAATTTTTTTACATCTTGAAGCCTTGCTCTTTCTGTTATATTAGACAGCAAAGCTACTTATCTGCCTTTCTCTTAATGCTATAGCAAAATACCGAAAATTGCATTTTATCCTTTAAGCATAAGCTCAGAAGAGTAAGAGACTCAACACAAACCCACCAGGTATTGTAGCTGGTTTCCTTTTTAACTGTGCACCTACATCACATGCTAGGTGCACACCGAACCAGGGTTCAAATTCAACTTCTACAGCATAAAGAGGAAACCCACACAGACATTGAGAGAATGTGAATGTGCAGACTCCACACAGGCAGTAACCAAACCCGGAACAGCAAATGCATGAGGCAGTTTAGCCTGGGCTTAGTTCTTACAAATACTAGGTGTTTGATGTTATTGTCTCTATTTGCTACACAATTGATTCTTTGTGTATTACCACAATAGCACTTTAAGACAGTATCAGCCATTAAATGTACAATATGCCTTATAATTAATATCTGAATGATTGATAAATTGATTGTCTGATTGACTGAATTTGCATCAGGATTCACACTGACCAAGTTCACAAATGTCATCAATAGCCTCTTAACCTTGTCCTCTAAGGAAAGAACCACAAAATGACAAACCCACATCAGGAAAAATAAAATGTGTTCAAAGAGCAATAAATGATCCAGGAGCACTTTGTTGACTGATTTGCAATTAGAATGGTTCTGTGGGTATCCAGGTTATATGTGTGCATTAATGAGGTCAATAATCAATGTCGTTTATTTCCAGTTTGACTGTTAATAATCTGCATGTTTATATATGCTAATGAGCAATGCTTATTAACCTCTTTTAAAGATGCACTTATGTTCACACAAGAATAATTACAAACTACAGCATATGCTAATGAGCCTCACCAAAGATAAATGTTTTCCCACTACTGAAAACACACAGTTATTCATATTGTGCAGCATTTATTTTTTAAATAATTCTCTTCACGAAGTCAAACTAGTTTCATCAATCATTTGCATTTGTTCATTCTGGATAAGCCACTTTTGAACTACAAGTGCACATGCAAGGCAAACTTTCAAATCTTTTGCAAAAAAAATGTAATAGCATTAGGGAATATTTTTGGGAAAGGAAGAATCCAGAAGTTGCATTTTAATTTGTCCATGTTTTAACTACTAACACTTGCTGATCATGATGCCAGAGACACTCTCATAAGAATTTCAATGTGTATAAATATGACAGTATCTTTCAACTTGAATTTGATTTTGAACATCATATTATCATATCAAGAGTGAGGCTCACTCTCCTCATCATCAGTTATCATCATTGGCTTGTCAGTCCATTTTCCAGGCTTACTCTGGTTAGCTGGTTACTTCCTAAATCAGTTTCCTCTGCACTCTGCAGTCCTGGCCATCCTTTGTGGTGACAGCTATATTTTACATATCAACTGATGTGACTTTCAACCACGTCTTTTTTTGGCTGCCTTTTGAATCTTATCCCCTCCATTTTCACCTTCACCCAATCATTCTCTGACTTTCACTCCATGTGTCAAAACCACCTTAGTCTGTTTCTCTTCAGTGTTATGAATTTGAGAGTATCTGAGCATAAAGTCCCAAAAACTGAAGCAAAAACACCTACAAGACAACCTACAGGGGAAACAAAGAATATAAATAAAATTACTGTACAAAAAACAATAAAGGTCCAAAGAACACAAAAGGCACAAAAGGAGTTGCTTGTAATAGCCAATCCAGTGGCTAACAAGTCCCAATGCAAAATCTGAAAGAATGATCAAAAACAGAGTAAAAAAGATTACAAAATTGAGAAATCACAAGTAGCACAGTATTAACCAAAAAGAACTCATCAAAAACCACCAACAACATTCAAATACTGCTGGAGTATGTAAATTTCCCCTTGGGATTAATAAAGTATCTATCTATCTATCTATGTTCCCTCAGCCTTTATAGGGTTAAGGGCAGTCCCTTGATGGTGATGGATGAGGGGCCCTGCCCCTTGGGGAACCACCCACAAAACACATGGAACATTCTAGAAAAGACATTAACACACAGAAACTAAATGATAAACAATACTGACAAAGAATACATACTTATACAAATAATATACATGAGCAACATTAATTTAAACAAAAAAATCAAAGAAAAATAGAAATTTGAACCCTAGCCAGGGGAAGAAATCTGGTTGATACATAATACTCAGCACAAGACCTATAACTTCCATACCAAGTCTTTCTCTTAATTCAGTACTCATCTCCCTCCCACTTCCTGAAACTCTACACATCACCTGATCATTTTCATCTCTATTCTTCCCAGCTATGTTTCATCAGCCTTTTCTCACTTATACAAAACTTTACACTATTCATACAACTATCATAAAATTTCCCTTCAATGCCTATAGAAGTCAAAATCCGGAACAACTACCCAAATTTCTTCCATGCATCTCTCAACCTTTTATCAATATTATTATTGGTTATTATTTTGCTGATACTCTATTAATAGGAATACTAGACCATTGACCATACCTTTATCCAAGGCGACGTAGAACATTTGAAATACAATTGGTTAATTTCTTTTGTTTTCCAATTGGAGTAAAGGCAGGAGAAGTGATTTGCTCATGCTTATGCAGGGTCAGAAACAGACTCTGAACCAACAACCTCAGGGTTTGAAGTCCAAAGCCTTAACAACTACACCACCTTGTCATCTCGGCTGTACCCGCATCTCTATCTTCACTCAGTGTGTCACCTAAGTAGTTGAACCTTTCTACTTTCTCCTTGGCAGCTCCTATTGCCAGTATCCAAATTTACACCTACTACTTCAGCATTCTGTACACCTCTTGCACACAAGATTTACTCTCTACAATATATCTGCGATTAATACCATACATTGACCTTGTGTTGTCTCCAAACATTTGGAAAAACACGTTTGTTTAACACTAGAATTACCAGAGCCTACGAAAAAACTTGTAGATCCAGCCCACCTTAAATCGCTTCTTAAATCCATTCGCACCTCTCCGCCAGCGTCTTTTGTCATCTAAATGTGCTGATAAACACAAGCTGCAAGCAGCCAGCTATTCCATCCCCCCACCGACTTTGAACGTGCACGAACTTCTCCCAGCTCATGCCTTGATTGATTATCTGAGAGTGAAGTGGAGTTTTAGAGTGGAAATAATAGATTGTTATTTGGAACACACACATTTCATGGTTCAAAGGTTCAAGAATGATATGACACCTTCTGTGATGTAATGCTAAGATTTGCTGACTAAGAGCGCAACAGACTTGCTGTTCCTCGGAGAGTTCGATTCCCCGCTGGGGAGAAAGTGTTTTTTTTTTTCTTTTTAACCTTCGCCACTCTGCCTGCCTGAACTCCCTGTCTATCTATATAGTAATAACAGTAATTTTATTATTATATAGCAGCTTCCCTGTCTGCCTATCATACAGTGCCTTTCCTTCCTATCTATTTCTATATCTATCCCCTTAGCTGTTTTTTTTATATATCTATTATACAGTGCCTATGGGGTTCCAAACAGGCAATTACAATGATTTTCAGAATATATAAAGTCATTCTTGAATATATAAAGTCAGCGTCGGAATATATAAAATCATTCCTGAATATATAAAGTCAGCGTCAGAATATATAAAGTCACTACATTTCTTATGAACACAACAAATTAAGGTGGCTAACGCTACTAAGATTTTTTTTGCACTCTGCATTGCCATATTTTCATTTTTATTCTTTCTTGCCATCATTAAACATTGTTTTGCCACAGTGGCACTCCAATTCTTCTTACTGCATAAACATTAGTTATTTTCACAACAAACAATAAATAAACATGTTTTGGAATTGAAATTGCATACTAAATGAATTTTATGGGCAATTTCCCCAAGCTCTATACGAAACAAAGTCTTCTACGGTTCAAGTTATTTACAATTACAAAATGAAAGCCTTTACCATCCAGCTAAGGAGGAGCAATCAATAGGGCTATGGGCATGATTGTTATATAGAGATGCAAGGAGCATTTTTGTTGATTTTAACTAACTTTTACTGGCTTCCTTTTTTGATTATTTTTCTTTGATTTAACTGTATTTTTTTATTTAATTGTACTGTTTAACAGTATTTTTGTTTAATTCAGAAAGGTACTTTTTATAGCAAGTTTTGGATAAGCCCCAGCATAAAATGATTAATGGTTGGGTTTTTAGACTGAAGGTGTAGCTACGTAGCACCAGACTAGCGTTGGCTGTGCAAATGTGGGGTGTGCATGTAGGTAGAGTTCTGACAACTGCTAAGACCTTTACATGTCACGCAACAGTGTGGAGTCTTAAATAGCAACATCCTGTCCTATGGTAGAAGTCATCATCCCTGTATTTCAACCTCCCGTTCCATTCAAATTAAATGGTCGTTTTCTGTATGAGGGGGTGCCCAAAAATAACCGGAACTTACGGAAACTTTAGTCTCCTTCAAAGTACTCTCCATGTGAATGAATGCACTTGTCCCAACGGGTTTCCCATTTGTATAAACATTTTTGGAATTGCTGAAGAGTAACATTGTCCATTGCCTGCAGTGATTTTTCTTTGACTTCCTCCACAGTACAAAAACACTTTGCTTTGAGTTCTTTTTTCATATGAGGGAACAAGAACAAGTTGCACGGAGAAAGATCAAGTGAGTAGGAAAGGTGGCAAGAACTCCAAGACACACAAATCAATTCAGAAATTTCTTCAGCAGTCCGACGACAATCTCTGTAAATTGCATTGTGAACTTTTTCAAGATTTTCGTCATTCCTAATTTTGGAAGGTGGGCCAGATCTTGGTTGGTCTTCAAGCGACATCTCCCCTCGTTTGAAACGTGAAAACCATTCATAGACCTGTGTTTTACTTAAAGCTTCCTCTTTAAAAGCAGTTTCAAGCATCACTACAGTTTCAGCAGCTGTTCTCCCTAAGTGAAAACAAAAATCTCAGAACATGCTTAATAAGCACCAAGAAAAACCAACATGGAATGCCGTACAAACAATACAGAGCAACACCACTTGCCAGACTGCTACAGAATACTGTAAGTATGCCACAGCTAGCAGTGAAACTTGCAACTAAGTCTAGATTGTGTGCCAGGTACAGATTTCAGTTATCTTTGGGTACCCCCTCATGTATAGAAATATTACAGGGATCACACCAGCTTTTAGTTTTTTATTATGTCTCCAATTTCTGATGTTTCTATTTAGGTTAGGTTAGGGTTAGGTAGACTTTATCATCCAAGAGGGAAATGTGTTTGCAGCAGGAAAGTACAAAAAAGCAAGGCAATGTTACACAGATACAAGAAAGTAAGCAAAGAAAACAACTGAATACCAGTGCTATCCTAAGTACATCTGCTCAAAATTAGTACAAAGAAGAATAATTACCTTTAACAGTGCACAAAATAATAACTCAGAATTTAGTATTAAGCAGCATCCCTAAACGTATGCAAATTATAAAATGTTTACAGCTCTAGAGTTAAGAGTTCATTTATCTGTTGCTCTTTACCCTAGAGAATCTAAATCTGCAGCCTGATGGCAACAAAAAGATAACAGAATTAAGTTTAACTTCTTTCTTACCTGTTTGTGATACAGCTCAGTGACAGAGGTCGCTGCAAACCAATAATTTAATGTTGTTATGATGGTATATTCTTAATGACGAGGTTGCCAAACCAACATATACAGTGACATGCAAAAGTATTCAAACACCTTGAATGTCGTCATAATTTCCTACATGACCAAAGATATGTACACATTTTTATCCACTCAGTATTTTAATGTAAACTCTTATGATGTAACAATACAATTCCAAAATAAAAATAAACCATTTTCTGTAGCTATTTAGCTAAAAAAGTTAGCATTTGCATACACATTAAAAATTTGTCGAGAGACCTTATGCTGCTTTAACAGCCTTAATGCTTTTGGGGTATTCTTGCCAGAACGGATAGAGATCCTCTAGGTTGGTGGGATGACACTTCTGTACAGCTTCTGTACAGTAGCTTTCGAATAGTGGCACAGATTCTCAATAGGGTTGACCATCACAAAACAGTTACCTTTCTGTTTTTGAGCCATTCTAGTGTTGATTTGGCCTTATGCTTTGGGTTATTGTCATGTTAACACTAGAAAACTTTTTCAGTTTTATTTTTGGTGATTTAATAAAGTATCTGAAATACTGCGCATCCAGCTTTTTAATCTTCTTGTTTACACGTCAGACTATTTTTGTAAAAGGAAAAGTCCAGTATGTGACACATCACTTATCAGTTTTTCTACCAAAGATGTTTTTCTTTTAACAGTTTTTTTTCTTATTCCTGGTGTATTTTATGTTCTGCTGGCACTTTCTGGCTTAGGTACTGCTACTTTTTTTTCTTCTCAAGAAAAACTGTTAGAGAAATTTTTAATTCATTGTTATCTTTTACCATGTTTTGTGTGGGTTTCCTCAGGAGACTCAAATTATACATGCAGTATATTAAGGAAAAAGGCTGGCTTTCAGGTTCGATTTGAAACTTAATATCGACGGAGCTTACAGACAGTAAGAGAAGTAAGAAATCATTCCAATGCGTAACACTGATTGCACATTTGGCCTTGTTTTTCTCTTTGTCAGCTGCTATAACACTTCTTTGAATCAATACACTTCTTCTTTGGATCAGTAAATTATCTACAGTATGTGAAGAGTGTGTGTGTGTGTGTGTGTGCGATTCCATCTTGTATTCATCTGCCACCTCATCAGTGGCTGATTCCTGCCTTATGCCCTTTACTCTTAAGGTTTACATCTGCCCTGGAAACTGCTCTGCTGGGATGCAACTGGATGCTTCTGTTTTTCCCCCACAATTTTCTCTCTGAGGAAGTTGTTAATTTTTATGTCAAATGCATAATTTAATATATATTACCATTTGAAGATAAGTAATATAATAAATTTAAAAATATTTCATACCTCTTGCCCTACATATGCCTTTGGCATCTTTCCTAGGTATCCTTGTGTGTCTGAAACCCTCTTGACTGGTGCTCCCTCTCTTGAGCGCGTTCCCATAAAGGAAGCTTTTCAGACTCTGTCATTTCAAAGTGCCTTGTTCGCCAGCTTTCTGCTTTTATACTCTCTGCCTTTGAAGGCGACTTTCAGTGTGCCTCCTATGCTTTAACTCCACCTCATGTGTCCCACAGTAGCTCCTTTTTCAATTTCATTACCAAAGCCAAACTGACCAATCACAACAAAGTCAAACTGACCAATCAGATTGCCCTGAGCGACCAGACACACACACACACACAGACCTTAGCCTTTTTTATATGGTAGATAGGTAATAATATAGGTAACATTGAGAATTTAAATGGATTTTTGAAAAAACAGCAAATCAATCATTTAGGTTATAGTCGTGACTGGATACAAATCTAATTTTTAACCCTAAAAACCTAATTTTGAATAAGTATAAAGGGTAAAATTTCTGTATAATACACAAAAAAATCACGTTTATTTGACTTGCTGCTAGCTCACATATGGAAAGTAGCAACTTCATTTGGAGGTAAAGTTAGGAAGATCAAAATCAAATCAAATATAATGCATTTGCCTGCTTTCTGTGCTTGTGATTTGCATATTTTCGTGATCAGCCCAATGCAGTGCAGATTTGACAGTATACAGTAGATATTTGATAATATTGCTGTACTTACTTCTTGTTCACCTCTGACTCCAAGACTGGTCAAACACAGCTTCAGCTTTATCATTACATTTACTGATGACACAACCATCACAGGCTTCATCACCAGCTAACAGAGTTGACAGAGTTGAGTGTTGCCTTATGACAAAGCAATGCCCAGACAACATCATTGCTGATGACCTTGGGTGTCACATTTTGGACATTTTCAAGACTGTTCACCAAAGCCTTTACTTCCTCAAATGTCTGTAGAGAGCTCAGGTGTCTTCATCTGTGCTTACCAGTTCTATAAGTCCACAGTGGAGTCCATCCTTCCAGTAGGACACCTACACCTACAAACAAAGCTTTACAGAAAGTGATGAAGTTAGTTCAGAAAAGCACAGGCAATGTCATTGAGGGGAGGAAGACCAGATTTTAGAGTCACAGCTGTAGTGCTAAACATCAATCCATCCATTATATCCTAACTACAGGGTCACAGGGGTCTGCTGGAGCCAATCCCAGGGCGTAAGGCAGGAAACGAACCCCGGGCAGGGCGCCAGCCCACCGCAGGGCACACACACACAACAATAGGGACAATTTAGAATCATCAATGCACCTAACCTGCATGTCTTTGGACTGTGGGAGGAAACCCATGCAAACATGGGGAGAACATGCAAACTGCACGCAGGGAGGACCCAAGAAGCGAACCCGGGTCTCCTAACTGCAAGGCAGTAGCGCTACCCACTGCGCCACTGTGCCGCCTAATGCTAAACATTTTACTCATAATCCCAAGATTAACAGCTCTGAGAATTGGACTGTTTTTATTTGTTTATTTATTTCATTAATAAGACTTTTTTGTTTATTAAATATTTTGTCACAGGGTGTGCGTGATGTGTGATTAAGGTTTGCTCAAACTGCCACACCGATGTTTGTACCAACATCACATTGAGGCATAAGTCACTGAGGATCTGACATGTAAAATATGAAAATATTGAGTTGAAGTGACCTGTCTCAGACTAAAATGAAACGGTAATCTAGCAAAAAAACTGAAGTTTTACAGAATATTTCTCACTTGTTTTAAGGATAAATGTTTTTTTATGGTTTTAAAGTTCCTAGAATTTGAAAATAATATTTTTTTTGATAAACTTTGATTTTCATTGTTTATTTTATTTAATGTTTGAGCACAGTTTTAACATTTCCCCTAGTTTGTGGCCCATTGTAAGGTGGCATGGTCACTGAATTTGTATTTGATGAC
This sequence comes from Erpetoichthys calabaricus, assembly GCF_900747795.2. NCBI lineage: Eukaryota > Metazoa > Chordata > Cladistia > Polypteriformes > Polypteridae > Erpetoichthys > Erpetoichthys calabaricus. Next base: position 301,914,833 of record NC_041395.2, on the reverse strand, counting down.
GTCATCCGTGTGACAATATAAAGGTCAGCATTGTGGACAACAGTTTGTCGAAGATTATGGACATTCATGCTAAATTTCTGGTGTTCTTGTTCAAATAAAATTGGGCTTTAAATTGGTGTTGACAACGACAAATTTTGGTTAATAATTTTGATTTGGTGCTTTGGTTGGAAGTATGTTGTAGCTTTTTCATAAAATGAAACTGTATCCTTTGTTTCTCTGACTATTCTCTTTGTGCTGTAATAGACTGCTATAAGAATGTTTCCTCCTCAGCCTGGTGCTGCAGGTGAAATAAATGACACAAACAGACAAGCTTTTCTCCTTCCTGATTACTGACTAAAAGGTATTAACAGATTTGTCCTGTTAGAGGATAAGTTTCTTTCTTTAATTAAAATGTTTGATTTCTACCACAGTTATTAAATATTTAAATTGTACAACATGCAAGCCTGGAAGCATCTCACTGTCTTCAGTAATGTAAAATGAATGTGATGTCTTATCCCCTCTTTTTTATTACAATATATATTGTATAAGCAAGAGAAGTAAGACAAGAATAATATAGAAAGAAAAAGCCTTAATTTAAAATATCTTCAGCTTTATTTTAATTAACCAGCATAACATGTAAAGCATAGAGATAATAAACAAATATTAAAGTTAAAAACAAAGATAGTATGTGGCTATTTTTGACTGGTAGACTTATCAACAACAAAAACAACATTTATCTATATAGCACATTTTCATACAAATTATGTAGCTCAAAGTGCTTTACAAGATGAAGAAAGAATAAAGAAAAATATAAAAATAAGATTAGGCAATACTAAGTAACAAAGAATAAAGTAAGATCCAATGGCAAGGAGGACTGGAGAAAAAAAAATCTGCAGGGGTTCCGAGGTCACGAGACCAGTCAGCCCCGACTAGGCATTTTACCTAACATAAATGATCTCAATCAGATCTCATGGTTTTCAGGCTTCACATGGAAGAATTTGATGATGATGGTCATATGGACCTCTGGCCTTCAATCCATCAATGTAAGGACAGCACAGTGCTTTGATCGGGTGGTGGTGGAGCAGATCACCACCACTGAAAACCAGGAAAAAGAATAGCAGAGAAAGTAGGGTTTAGTATGGATTGCAGAGTCATGATAAAAATGATAATTCAATGCATATATAGAATATCAGGGTTACACTAAAATTAAGCTATTAGAAAGACATATTAAAATAATGGACTTTTAAGAGTTTTTTAAAATGCTCCACTGTATTAGCCTGACGAATTTGTATTGGCGTGCTATTCCAGATTATAGGTGCATAACAGCAGAAGGCTGCCTCAACACTTCTTTTAAATTTAGCTCTTGGAATTATAAGCTGTTTTTAGATCTAAGGTTACAAGTTGGAGTGTAAGGTGACAGGCATTACAAAATACTGGAAGAGCAAGATTATTTAAGGCTTTGTAAACCATAAGCAGTATCTCGTAAGATAATTTGAAAATTCAGTGTTTTCAGGTTTCTAGTTTTAACTTTTTTTTACTTTGGGCTGCTGATTAAGTGTATGTTTGAAAAGTAACCCTGCATTTAAAGAGTCACACAGTGTGAATGGCAAGATAATGGGGCAAATTTCATAACAGGAGAAATGTTAAATGCCACATTAGTCTCCTTTTTACCAGTACAGATGGACTGACCTTACCAGAAATAGTGCTCTCAGTGCTTAAATTATTACTGTTTTCTTTTAATAATGCGGAAATCATTGTGCTAAAGGAGCTCTCAATGAAAAGTTTATTTTAGCTTTTAGTCAAAAGGCCTTCTGCTTATACATTAACTGGTAAAGGCTCAATAGCAGAGAAACTGTGTCGTTAACACTCTTTTAATTTTTCTCACTATCAAAATAATCTTTACCTAGCATACATTCAGAGTATGTCAAAAAGCTACAAGACATAGCACACATGAGCACTTCTGTTTTTCTGGAATGATTTTATTTTCCTGTGGCGTATCATGTGATAAACTTCACCTCTGTAGAGTACTGTTTATCAAGTAGATGCTCAAAAGCACTTGCACGAGGTCACAGCTATTATGCAATTATAGTAATTTGATAAATATCATAACATAAATGTATACAAATGTTCAAAGAATATGAAACACACAGTAAAACAGTCCAATTTTTAACTTGATTTATATATTGTATAGGCATGAGTGCTATGGGAGTTTCTTTAACACTAGAATTACCAGAGCCTACGGAAAAACTCGTAGATCCGGCCCACCTTAAATCCCATCGCACCTCTCCGTCAGCGTCTTTTGTCCTGTAAATGTGCCGATAAAGACAAGCAGCAAGCAGCCTACTATTCCATCCCCCCACCACCGCAGAACGTGCACAAAGTTCTCCCAGCTCATGCTTTGATTATCTGGGAGTGAAGTGCTGGAGTTTTAGAGTGGAAATTATAGATCATTATTTGGAACACATGCATTTCATGTGTGTTCCGTTTCTACAATAATCTGTCTAAACACATTGTTAAAACAGAAACATTTTTAATATTTTAGTAGTAAATGACAAAATGTTGGCATAAACTATATAATGTGTGAAGCCTGAAGTCCAAAGATCAAATAAACACTTTCACAAAATGTTCAAGGACAATACAACAGCTTCCGTGGCGTAGCGGTAAGATTTGCTGACTTGTAGTAAGGAGTGCCTGGTTCGATCCCGACTGACTCATATATTTGCTGTTTTCAGTAGTGAGCTGCTCTTATTGTTAATATTATACAATACACACATACGTTTGGTTTGCGTCTGTAACAGACGGTGTACATTTATAGTACTTGTGAAAGTTACTGTTTTATTTTCACTTTTATTCTCTCAGTCACGATCATGATACATACTACCGTCCTAGGGATCTGACGCTGTTAGTTTTTATTTGAAACTGGGAATAACTGTAGATGTGAGTGACGTTTTGAGGCAATGAAACTGGACATTCTCTGATCTGGAGGGATAAAAGTTGACACACAAACGCTGGTGAATCTGCCTTATTCGTATCTCACCGTTGCTTGATTTTTTTTATTCAGTTTTATTGAGTGTTCCTGCTCACACTGAATTAGTATGCTTCACTCCCAGATAATCAAGGCATGAGCTGGGAGAACTTTGTGCACGTTCTGCGGTGGTGGGGAGATGGAATAGCAGGTTGCTTGCTGCTTGTCTTTATCGGCACATTTACAGGACAAAAGACACTGACGGAGAGCTGCGATGGGATTTAAGGTGGGCCGGATCTACGAATTTTTTCGTAGGCTCTGGTAATTCTAGTGTTAAGTCACTACAGACGTAGGACTTGGGTAGGGGAAAGGAGAGTGGGGTGATGTAGTGGTTAACATCTTTTCTCTCTTTGCCCTTAAAACTGACAGTGACTTAAAGGAAGAGTTGTGACATAATTTCCTCCTGCAACATACAAGACCTGCCTCTTTTTCCCTGTTGACTATTTAAGAAACAGACAGACTGGAAGTCGGTGTTCATTTCAGAACTCACAACTGAAGGAGAAAGTCTCCATTCTTCAAAATTGCATTTCCTTAACGATTCCCTAAAACCTTTTCATTTTCAAGACGTCAGTGGGCCATCTGCCTTAGAACCCTAATACCTTATGTTGTCTTGTCTTATCTCTCTACGGCAGGGGCGGGCAGCGTTGGTCCTGGAGGGCCGCAGTGGCTGCAGGTATTTCTTCCAACCCAGTTTCTTAATAAGAAGTCAATTATTGCTGATGAAGCACTTATTGCTTAAGTGACATTTTAATGCTTCATTTTAGTGGTCTCGCTGGTTAAGGTTCCCCACCCTTAATTCCTTATTTCAATCAGCCGCATTCACTGCTTTAATGGCTCCTTATTAGCAAGATGTAAATGACAAAGCAGCCAGCAGTTCTCCATTTAGCTTATTTCCATTTACATCTGTGTGTGTTCATCATGCACTGCTGGATTTAATAAAACACTTAGGAGAAGAATGTGATAGACTGAAAATTATGTTTTAGGCTTCAAACCATTTGGATGACATCCTGGTAAAGGATAAAATCTACTATATAAGAACCTTACATTGCAGACCAACAAGCCATAAAATTAAATAAGGTCTGAGATTGACAAGGATTGCTTTTTTAATTAACAGTTGGGTTGGAATGAAAACCTGTAGCCACTGTGGCCCTCCAGGACCGACATTGCCCACCCCTGCTCTACGGTCTATATAGAGTATTTTTACAATATAAAGTCTATTACATATGAGATTTGGCCAGTTGACACTGAAGGAGGGTGAATAATCATCTGGATGGTCTATAGTCAATTATAACAGACAGTTACATGTGTGATGACCAAGGCCAATGTGTTGCCCACATTTCCTGGGCATTGTACATGGTCATATGTCATACAGTGTACAAAGAATATCAAATTCTTTCATTGTTGATCTCAAGGGTCCCACTGCTTCCTTTGAAAATAAAAAAACTTTATGGCACTGTGCCATACTGCTCCCAAGACAACAACTTTTAGCTTTCCAAACGAATGAAGGTGCTACTCATTACATTGAACACTTTCTAAATGTATAGTATTTCCTTAATTTACTTTTTATTTGTCACTGAGAGATAAAAAAATCTGAATTCCCCAAACTATGTAATGTAGGCATGCAATGTGAGATGTAAGGCTTTAAAACTTCGACTTGCCTAAATCTGCTAAAGCCTATGACTTTGTCTATTAAGATATTTCTTATTTTAACAGAAAGTCCCAAATCCCAAGTGTTCCTCATTGGCCCCTTCATATTTTTTTAAGTAATCACATTCTTCCGTCACATTTCATTTGCAATGCAGTACTTTGTCATCCAAGATTTTATTGGTTTATTGTTAGTCAATATTTAATTCCCAACCACTGTCAATGTTCTGTAAGAATTTGGTAAACATGCTAAGAATAGAAGCATTTGATTTCATTCATACACTGGGATTACTCATGTACTTGAGATACATGCCAATCCTGTCAAGCAGACTTGTAAATATAGTCAGAAATATAACCACAGAATAGATGGGATCCCCTATATTTGAAATAAAGACCCTTTTACCTTGATCTTTTTGCTGCATTCTTTTCAGATTATGTGTCTCAGCAAAGTGAGTGCATCATCTGGTCTAAGTTGTGTGTAATTTTCTTCCAAACATTGATACAATCATTACAAACTTGACTAATCCATCTTGGTTACGTATGTTTCAGGTACTGTGAATTGCACATTGTAAAGCATTTGGCCTGGCTTGACAATGCATTTTCATCCTGTTTTTCTAGAAATCATTCAGTTTGGGTTCCTGTTGTGCTCCTTAGTTGTGTCACACTGTGATATTCATGTCAAAAGAATTTAAGACAACAGATCTAAAGTCACTTAGAACTTTTGGTCGGGAAATGTATAACTACACAGATGACAACAGCCTGCTTTGGGTAACTGTTGTAAATCTATAAACATCTGACATACATAATGCGGTGAAGCTTCCAGCTTTGGGTCACATGAAGCAAAGATATCTGAGGATGGATGTTTATACTGTATTTAAGTGAATTCCATTAATAAAAAACTCCTTGATGATCATTCTCTGTGTGGTATCCATATTATTGTGCACTAGGAATGAAAATAAAATCAACTGTAATGAGATGACTTAAATGGTTAACTCTTAACTTAATAGAAAATGCTGTAGTATGTATAGAGAAACAGACATTCAGTATGTAATGTCCTCTGGACACAATAAAATTGCGAACACTAAAGACCAACAAAGCTCCATCATAGTCTGAGATATTCTCACCTAGCTTTATATTCTTTACATTTTGTCTTTTTGTTTACAGTGTGAACTTCGTGAGCAATATTGAACAGTGTGAGGTATTCTTACTGTTAGGGAAAATCTTTCTACATGAATTTGTAAAGTGCTTCTGACTGTGACTGCCTGCTTGACTAAGACATTCTGTATGTTTGAAAGCAGCACACTAATCTATGGAGATGAGATCATATGATATTCTAATTTTTTAATGGTGGTATTGTATATATATATATATATATATATATATATATATATCAGAAGTCCTATTTAATGATCAAGTATTTGCCAAAGACTTTAGTCAGTATCTTTAGATATGCTTAATATAAAGGTGTGCTAAAAGTATACCATTTACTGTATCTCTATGCTGATTGGTACAAGCTGATTATATCCAAATGAACCTAACTTACTTAAGATCACTGCTTTCCAGTCTTGTCACGGTGAATTGATTGGTGCACATGGCAGGTTCTATCTAGATTCCTTCTCTTGATTTTCTCCTATGATTATTTTTTTCTGGAGAATTTAGGAAGTATGATGGCAGTAATGTGTTAACTATTTGAGAAGTGAAAGCAAAAACAACATGATAAAAGAGACCTTAAGGAATCAGGCAGTTAAATGAAAAGAGAACTCAATTAGAACCACATTTTTCTTTTTTTCATATCTTATTGTAGTATACGTAGCATTTGAATGTCATGCCCTGGTGCTGTTTTTTGAGTTTGCAGATCCTAGTCTGGCTATTCTGACCTTCTTCCCACATTTCCTGAGATTTTCATGGTATATCAATTGGTGTTTCTAAAATGACCCCATGTTGGTGTGTGTTTGAGGGGGCCACTGTGGTGAACTGGCGCCACGTCCAGGCTTGGATCCTGTGTTGCAGGGATAGGCCATGGGCTCCCACAACCCGTGACTTAGGTTAATCAGGTCTGAAAATGTTTGTCAAGAGTGAACATACTTTTATTCATTTATTTCTCAGTTTAAGAATATTTCCCATGGCTTAGTTATTTTTCCCTGAAACTAGCAGTCTTGTTGTATGTTATTTTACCTTCATTTTGTGGCTATGTTAAGTATTTTAAAAGATTAATTTATTTGTATGCTATTTATTATTTTTCTGTGATGCAATTTTGTTTTCTGATGGCTGCCATCATGCTGTGATTGGTTCAGTAGGATGCGAATACGGGTTGCTGAATGCACACACTGGAGGTTGTACCATCATGACATCATCATTCGTTAAGGCATTTAAACCCCCTTTTCGGGTGGAACACTAGTCTGACTTTAAAAAAAGAAGATTACAACTCTATCTTTATAAGTGTCCCCTATTTTTGTTTTTATGTGTTCTTGGACTTTGTCTTTCAGTTTGTGTAGTGGGCTTAGATAATTCTCTCTGATTGATCTCCCAGTTATGACTCTGTCATTGTGTTCTCAATCCTACTTCCTTTCATTATCTGCATCTGCGCTAAAAATGTTATTGTTATACATTTACTTATTGGGATGATGCCTTTATCCAAGGCGACTTACAACATTTGGAATACAGTTGGTTGTATTTCTTTTGCTTCTCCAGCTGGATCACATGCAGGTCAAGTGACTTGCTCACGGTCACATAGTGTCTGTCAGTGGTGGGATTTGAACCCATAATTTCTGGGTTTGAAGTCCAAAGCTTAAACCACTATGCCACACTGCCTTATACACCCAGTTCTGTATGTTTGCACTGTAATTGTCCTGGATTTGTATAGCTTATCTTATCACATAGGATAGGCACACTTCCAAGGTTTCTTACATCTGCTATGTGTGTGTTTCTTTCTAACAATGTGCTTGTACTTTTTGTTGTAATCTCACTAGCCTTTAAGAAAGGACTCTTGATTAATGAATGAGGGCAGAGGTGAATCTTCAATTGAAAAAGTCATTCCTATGAGGAATTAAGTTTTCTGTTTATGATATTGATGATAATTCCGAAGTATTAGCAGTAAAGCATGTGTTTCACTCATTTTAATTTTTTTTTCTTTTTTCCATTGATGTTTCTCTATTGCTATTAGCTTCTATTCTATCATACTTTTTTCTCTTATTCCGTATGAAGACATGAGATTCAAACTTTTTCTTGGCCTTTACTACAAAGTACATGGAGTGAGTAACATATAAAAAATGTCATGTTTGGATGGAGTATTCCTTTAAGGCAGCTGTCTACATGCTGTACACATGGGGTACTATAAAGTAGATACATCTAGTATTCATACACACACCAACAGCCAATCAATCGACACACATCATATTGCTGGGTTCCATTTACGTTATTAAATTTTGAATCACTTTGTTATCCTGTCTGCTTAAACAAATCTGTCTTTATGTGTACTCATTAGACAGATATAAACGAAAGACCTGTGTGTGTGTGTGGGTGTGTGTGTGTGTATGGAGCAGTCCGCTCTGCTCACGCTCAACCACAGCCACTAGATGGTGCATGCATGCACTTTTAAATTTTTTCAGCCATTGCTATGAAAGACCTTTGTGCAGCAAACACCACTGCACAACGAAGACATTATGCTAATGAGACAGATGAAGAGACACAACATCGAAATGAAGCAATCATCGCAGCATGCAAGTGAAACACCTCAGCATTGGAGGACAAAGCTTGAAGTTTTCATGAGGTATTTTCTTGAGACAAAGATTAATAGGACTCATACAGTATGTCAGCAATATGGCTAAGATATGGTATTGCCAGCAGTGTCTTACGAAACCCAGTGGGGCAACAAGCACAAGGCAGACGGGGCGCTGCTGCTAACTGTCTTGTCTTTTTCTTCCTCTACAATTCCGAGAAACTGCCCAGTTTGAGCAACTGACTCCATCCCCTTCTGGTCCCCAGGCTATAAAAATGCGGCCGCCTGGAAGAAGGGATCATCTCTACCCGAAACGACCAGATCTTAGGAGCTCCAATAATATCCCAAGGCACATCAGACAGCCTAATTAACTGCAGCCACTTTATTTTTTCAATTGTTTTGTTTCCTTTTTATACCATTGTGCATTTATTTTGTTTTGAACTAGGAGTGAAAGGGGACAACAGGGTTGGCAGTTTTTGGGCCTGTTATTCACTCAGACAAATGAACTTGTCACTGCTCTCTGCCCCTGCACTCACTGAAGAGTAGTATTTAAAAATAAACAAATAAAACTGAACAGACATAGGTGAATCAAAATAACAAACAGAGGACTTCCTTGATAGCAACACCCTGTAATGGAAAAAAGCCGACTTAGAAACCAGAGCAATCTGGACTAATACTATTTTATTTTTACTGTTTCCTTTAATTATTATTACTGTGCTGCTGGTCTACTGTTTTCTAGTAGTTACCCAATAGACTGCATCCTACACAATTTTGTGTTCTTTTCTTTGTGGTGCTGGACTTGCAGTTTTATAAACCCCGTATATTATCCATGCTATTACCTACTAACAGTTACGGAATATATTTATTCTAAGGCTGAATTATAATTCCCTATAAATACTACATGTCTGGTGCAGCCTTTATGCCACATTACATAAGAAAAAGCATACAAGCTGCTTAATCCATGGTACCTAAGTGCGTCGAAAGGCTGCTATGATTTTAGAATGAAATATGCAGAAAACAAGTTTAACACAATACTAAAAGTAAATTCAATAATTCACATTCATTTTTACCTTATTGAGCATATCTTCCATGGTGAGGCAGGAGCATTTTACTCTTAAAGACCATAAAAACAGCCCATAAAAATATCATTGAAAGCTGTTTAATTTTTTTGTAATCATATATTATTTTTAAGACCAGTATGTGGTTTAAAAATTCCAGGGCAGCTGTTATACAAAAGGAGAATATTTCTAAACACCAAACGTTTTCCCATTACTTGCGTTATGGCTGCAAAATACTTCATAAAGAAATTGGAATTCTTATTTATTTATCACCATTAAAATACAATGCATGCCTCTCAACCTGCCAACATGAGAATACAAGATAAGTGAGGGACATAAATAATAGAGCAGGCAACTTTAAGTGGTAGGTACATAATTTCTTTGTGTTACTTCATATGGAAAGATTTATTCTAGCTTTTATGAATAACTAAGGTGCTGACAATATGCCATTCATACGCACTCAAGGTAAACTTTGATTTAATGCTTTGCATATTTCTATTCTAGGGTGGTAAAGATTACTTTTGATAGAGTAATCCTAGCAGGCTTTCTGTTCTTTTCTGTTTTAACTGTGACATTGGCATAGGCGTAGATTTGAAATTCATAGTAAATGTTCTTGCTACGTGTCCTCAGTGCTGTTGGAGACCCTGTTTTAATAAGCAGCAGACTTATTGCTTTTGTTGTGCGAATTGTTATGGGTTATTTTTCATATAACTTACACAAAATTGAGATTTTTGTCTTCTTCAGATAATAAAGGCTTATAGGCATGTGACTGTAACCCACTGTACAGACTGTGCCAAATGTGGCTCTGTTAAAATTGTGACTTACTGTATCTTAATCAAAATTTAAAAAAAAAAATCCGTTCACGTATTGAAGAAATTAAGTTAGCAGGTAAGGCAGACATTACAAATGGATGTTGGGAATAAAATGTTTCAGTGTTGTAGCAAGATATATTTGACACCATTTACATTATGGTAGACATCCATCCAACCACCCATTTTTACAATCTGATTTTTAATTACAGAGACATACAGAGAGCACCAGCTTATTCGGAAAACACTGAGTACAAGACAGAACACAACCCTGAAAGGGAAACCTGAAGACTTGAATTATGTGACTGCTTCATGGTCCAGGTTACCAGGTAACTCCAAAAAAAGGTAAATGAGGCACATGGTTAAAACCAAAGAGTGTCAGAGTGATCAGGAAAGCAGCATGTGATCAGTAGCTAGAACAAGTTTACAAAAGCAATCAAAAATAAAAATGTAGTCCAACATACTGTATAATTCTGATAATATTTTAGACTGGGAAGCACTTCAACGTTTAAAGCATTGTAGCGTTGTTGTCAGTCAGACATTTTCTAACCCTCTTAGTCCTGAACGGGATCACGATGGGTGCTGGAGCCTTTGGCAGCTAGCATAGGGAGCAATGCAGAAGCAAAACCTGGACAGTGTGCATTATTGTGATAAAAACAAATATCTGTGTTCAAGTATGTCTTTCGCCTTGATCTAGCCAATTGATACATGAAAGTTAGTGATGAGCAAAATGATTCCCACAAAATAAAATTGGCTGTGAAACTTTGAGTGTGGCTTTGCAAAACAAAAAACATATATAGCAACAAATGTCATTTTACCACAAGTGAAATTTTCTCCATTAGCATGCATTCATCCCCTCTGCAACGATTTTGTCCATTGGCAAAAGCATGGCTAAATCTATTCTGATGCAGGGCATTAAAAGGAGGGTGCATATAGAAACTACATACATACCGTTCCTGTGTGGAGTTCGAGGAACCTCTCGGCTTCTAATTCCATTGGCCTGGATATATGGCCACCAGTGAGCCTCCGGAAGGATCTTGGCTTGGATCAGCTTATAGAGTTGGTGAAAGTGAGCAGAGTCAGTGTTGCCACTCAATAAAGACAGGTGGTGTGTGTAATTGTTGGAGTTCATTAAAAATTATTTGACTTCAATACATTTTTTCACCACTCTATTTAACACATTTACCGCTGGACCAATTATTACCAGGATAGTGCAGTATAAGTCTATGCATTTGAGATAAATAATGAACTCAATCATAACTCGTAAATAAAGTAAAGAAATTTATTAGAAAGCAATGGTTTTGTTATCATCTGTTAAGTCTGTCAAAGTATAAAGAAATTGTAAGTTACTTTATTTTCACCAGTAACATGACTAAAAGTCTGCATTTCAATGAGTGTCCTTGAAGCATGACATCACGCAAAGTACAGGCTTAATAGAACATGTTCTGCAAATATAATATGTTTCTTTGCGCTGTCCACACTTGTTGCACACAATACATTTGGTATTGGTGATTTTTTGCATTCATTCATTTGGCAGCAGAATGTCCATGTACTGCTGTCCTGACAGTTGTGATAAGTTGGACAACTTATGATGAAGAAATGCCTTCAGGTTAGCTATCCGCATCAGTACAAGATCCTACAGGATCCACATCATCAAATTGTTTAAAAGTATCTTGATCTCTATCATTATCATCACAGATATTCATCTTCCATCAGCAGCTTTGTACCTTTTTTATGACAACACAACTACAGACAGTCTATTGATAGCACTATTTTCCACAGGCTTCTGCCACCAAAACTAAAGTAAATAAAATTCTATGGCTATCCACTAGATGGCAGCACTATAATATATACCTCACACATTTCAGTGAAGCTTGCCAGCAAGCTGGCTGTGTCTATAAAGTTCGTATATTGAGATACAGCATCTCTTGTATGTCATGGTTTGACAGGTTCAATGAGATACAACTAAACTCTTACTTCACATCCAGTTTGTTAAGGTTTATTCTATGTTTGAGTTATTAAAGAGTGTTATTGTTTAGTGTGAAAATAAATAGCCTTGACACACGAGAAAACGTTTGGGGCATCCACCCGTATACTTGAATCCTGGCTGCAAAAGACAAATAGGTTGCACAGATGTGTACAGAGTTGAGTCCAAAACACAAATGAATACAAAGTAGAGATTGTCTTGCTTTTAAGGCAGGTAAGCTAAAGTGACATTATCGGGGCCAGAACTGGAAGTGATGTTCTTGGCCCCGGAACTGGAAGTGATGTTCATGGAATTGGAACCCGGAAGTGACGTTCTCGGTGCCGGAACCAGACATGATATCATCATGCCGGAATGGGAAGTGACATTGTCTGGTCTGCAGAGATAAAAGAGAAAGGTTTACTGCAACCCTTCACCCCATGGACAGGCATGGAACTACCTTCATTTGGTCCTTCTAGCTACCTCCCATGCGCACATGTGTGACACTAGTTAGTTATAGTTTTGTTTCTGAGAAAGTTTTTTTTTATTAATATCTCATTTGAAAAGTTTCTGTAGAGATATTTTGTTTTATTGTTTACTAGCCAACCCACGGCGTAGCATACGCCGCATAATTATGTATTGATGGGTGAACACTTCCTGAATGACACAGTTGTCCAAACAGAAATGAAAATAAAATCGAGCGTGGTGAATTCTTTAACTGCATTCTCTGCCTTGTAGCGCAGTGGTAGTGTTGCCGCTTTACAGTAAGGAGACTGTGGAAGATTTGGGGTTTGCTTCCCGGTTCCTCCCTGTGTGGATAGCGCTTTGAATACTGAAAACACCGGTATATCAATGTAATGAAATATTAATATTCTTATATTATCTGCGACAAACAAAACTGTTTTACACAGTGCATACCAACCCGCGGCGTAGTATACGTGACATAATCATGCCGCTTTTTAAATGTTTTTTAAGCAGAGGGAAAAAAATGAACATTTGCAAAATCCGTAATGCTGCGTTCAGTAAGTACAATGCACACGCGTTTAATTTGTCAGCCACTTTTTGACAGCCATTTTTTCAGGTTTGGGCTGGTTTTGCAGTGTTACCGCTTGTGCATATTAAATCTTGCACAAAAAATGCGTCTGTTCTTTCATCATTCTGTTGCAGCCTATCAAAGACTTGCTGCCCCCAACTCCTCATCTGAGTTGCTGTCGTCTGTGCACCTCTGAGCCACGTTGTCCTTTCATTGTTCTTTGCGGTTCCGGCTGCTTTTCTATATATAATCCAAGTCACCCGACCATGGTAGTAGGAGGGGGTGGGGTGCGTACACAGGGCAGGGACATATTCAGAGGGAGCGTATGACCCGCACTCAGTGGGTATTCCTCGTTCATGGGGAACAATTGCAAGCCCCGGTGCCCATTACAAATGGGGTTTAATGGCTTACCCACGCCTGTCGGCGCAGGGTAGACACGTGTTCATCCATTCAGTGTAGCGCACGTGTAGTACCGGACATCACATAACTGTTAATGCTCAATCTCACGTGGCTGAAAGCCACTTGTTCCTCTAAGAAGTTGGACGCCTACCGCTTGGCGATTGCGTAACTATTAAGCAGGAAGGAGTCTCATTCATTTTCAGAATTAACCAGACTTAGATGGCTCCACCAACTAAGTACGGCCATGCAACACCATGCACAGAATCGAGAAAGAGCTATGAATCTGTCAATCTTCTCTGTGTCTGGGCAGGGTGAGGTTTCCCGTGTTGAGTCAAATTAAGCAAGATTTGTGTGTGGCGAGTTGTTGTGTTCGAGCACATGAGCAGGCACTGTGAATGCCTTGAGAGCGTGGGTGGACGCGTGCAGGGGAAAATGAGTATCTATATATCTTCTTAGATATAGACAGCGTCTGATAGTTGTGATGGTTTTACACTCCAGTACATTGCGGTGAACGCTGGTAACAGTCAGGCGGGCAGGCGTATTAGAGTTGGTGCTCTTAGAGTTGGTGGGCGTGTCTCTCTAGCGGTTCGAGTTCTTGGGCGGTGCTCTGTCGTTTGTATCCCACGGTCGGACGACTAGGTGGATTATATATGGAAATGCAGCTAAAACAGAAAAGAATAATGAAAAGTCAACGTTGCTCAGTGGTGCATGTGTACTGTAGCAAAGATGAAAGTGAGTTGTTTCATCCGGGCACATGAGCAGGCACCGTGAATGCCTTGAGAACGTGGGTAGACGCGTGCTCGAGTTGGTAGGCTGGGCTTTGTGAGTTGACTGCTTTCAAAACGGTGCGTGCTTTCATGGGTGTCTTGCTTGCTCTGGCGGTGGCTTAGTGAATTATATATATTGATACACAGCCTCTTTTTAGATGGTCCTGCCGCGTCCACCCTCGTTCTCGAAGCATACACTCCGCCTGGTCATGGGCGGGGAAATGTCTTCCGTGTTCCTGCAGGACCATGTAAGAAGACGCATGTTTGTCGCAGATGCGAATTGCTGTATGTAGCGTTTAAAACAGTTTGCGATGGTGCACGCGGTCATGCGTCGTAACCGAAAAGTCAACGTGGCTCAGAGGTCAATGTGTACTGTTGCACAGACGAACATAAATGACGGCGTTTTTTCTGAGGCAGCGCATCCCAGTTGGTGGACGTGGCTCAGCGAGTTGTCGTCGTATCCAATGGTCTTAGAGTTGGTGGGCGTGGCTCCTTCCTACTTGTCAGCGGCTTAGTGAATCCACGCCCCTTCCTGCGTGCTTTCAAGGGTGTCTTGTTTTGGTGTGCGTGCTTTCATGGGTGTCTTCCCCTTCTGGCGGCGACTTTGTGAATTATATGTATAGATGTTCCCATTTTGGGAGACAATTGCCATGTTGTGACTGTGGGTTATGTCAATTATAATTTTACCATTAGCAAGCATTTGAATTAAAGCCTTTGAATCTGTGACACAGTTATTCCCATTCCTCAGCTGTGTTGATATGTACAAGGTTAAAGCTGATAAAAACTTGCTTTGACAGCAAGGCAAAGTGGAGAACAGAAAGCATCCTGTGTCCTGTTTCCTCCTTTCCTATTTATCAGTAACCTACATGGACATGAAGACTAATCACATATGTCTACAATTAACTGTGTATTGAAGAAGTGCAGTTGACTGTTGTAAGTCAGTCATTGCCTTCTTTGTACTGCATGACTCCATGCATGTCAGTAAAGACTTTTTCTCCATTCTGCACAAGGCCTTGATAGTTATTATGCAAGTACCTTCAGAGGAAGCTCAGCATGACACCATTCCTGAGATGCTATGCAAAACACCAGCACTTCAATTTGAGAAACTTCTTGAATATACTATGAAAGCATTGAGTGTTTTTTAGTTGTTTTCGTATAAGCCTCTAGGTTGTCGATGTTATTTAGCTTTCTGATTTTGGTTCACAGTTTAATTTGTTACTCTTGGATTTTGACCACATGTTTCTGATCTCATATTTTGGTACTTTATTTCTGCTTTTGATAAGACTTCTTTTTGCATTGCCTCTGCTCAGCATAACAATGTTAGGTGGAACAGGCAGCTTGAATGTATAGGCAGGCAGAGCACAAGGAAAATGGAGCCGTATGGAAGGAGCAATGGAAGATTAAGGCAGCGTTGGAGGGTGACCAAGGAGGAAGAGAGAAGATTTGGCTCATCACTGCAAAAAAAAAAAAACTAAAAAATAAACCCTAATTTTTGTGAGTTATGTAATTGTGAAATTACCTGTCAAATACACTTCAGCGGCAAGAAGCTGCAGGTGAAACGAAACTGCTTTTTCACTCATTACTAAGAGATACTTTTATTAAATGTTGTATTTTTCAGCTCTTCCATGTTGGCATTCTACACCACCACCTGATCTAAGTCCTATGCAGCCACCTGTAATTTCTGAATGAAAGCGAGTACCCCAACTTGTCACACGATCCACTGCATTGAATCCTCTAAGACAAAGATTAATTAAAAAAAGAACATGAAGAACTACCTAAGAACATTTATGCTAGGCAGAATTCCCAGTGGGGGCTGTGTGGTCTTTTGGCCTGGTACCCCAGCAGGTTTAGTTTTTTTCCTCCACCTTAACTGGAGTTTTAAAATTTTTTTCTGTCCACCCTGGGCCATCTGACCTTATCATCGGACTGTCATTTAGAAATTTATAAAAACAATTCTATTCTAGTCCTTAAATGGACAATAAACAATTGGACAATAAACAATAAAACATGGATAAAAAACAATTCTAGTCCTTAAATGGACTCTACTTCTCTTAATTGTATATTTTTCTTATGTAAGTGAGTATGATTTATCTTTTGTATACTATTTATTCATATTACTATTATCTAAATTTAATTTGTTTTTCTTGTAATGTAACTGTTTCATTGACATGTTATAAAGCACTTTGAGCTACAGTCTTTGTTTGAAAATGTGCTGTTAAAATAAATGGTGTTGTTTTAATAGACTGTTCTTGTTTTATGTTATTTGATGGGCTAGACAAAGTATGGCGTAACCTTTATTGTGAGAACAGTCCATGGCTAAGCATACTTACATGTTTAGGGACAGTGAAGTGCAACTAAATAACCTAACTTGCTGGTCTTATACAAGTAGATGTGGCTGGAAACCTAGAGAACACCCACATGGTCATGGAGGCAACATGCAAACTTCATATGGAAAACAATGAGTAAGAAGAGGCATCACTACTAACCCCTGCACCACCATGACAAATCAGATTCAGGAGATGCTTTAAAAAAGTCAATTGGTTGACTTATTTTACATAGACACCTTGTCATTCATACCATCTTCATAATTTTTAGGAACAAGAAAATTGATAAGCTGAATTTAATCAGGACAGAAGGTTTATTAGCTGAAATAATAGAGATAAAGGTCACCTGAAAGGGTGAAAAGCAAGTTCGTATCATGAGTAGATTCCTTTTTATATTTAGGTTACATACTACATGACATGAGTCTGAAGGACAATAATAGAAGAATCATGACACCGAAATCAGTAAAATCTTTAGCAAGATTACTGAGGAGCAGGAACATCAGACTTCCTCAGACTCTGTTGCAGACCTGTCATTTGGGAGGAAAGAATCACATTTTTCTAGGAGAGAAAGAAAAAAAAAAAATCCTTTAAAAGTTAATTATATTTTGAAATGAAAGGAAGAAAAAAATAACTCATATTTTTTGAGATGTGATAATGTAGTGCTGTGGCACAAATATTCTAGGAGGGAACCAGTGCAAGTCAATTATATAGACATTGTTGATGCTGAACTCAACATTTGTCAGAGATCAGAATTAAAAAAATATGATAAGAAATGTGTTAGGATCAAATCTCTGTTGAATAAAACACAATAGATGATGTGATAGGAACACAGGAGAAATGTGGGCACATCCAGGGAGTAACATTTCCTTCACATTAAATGGATAGCTTGGGTTAACCATTTTAAGGAGACACCTACAATAAAAATGGAGTTCTGTGCCCATGTTTATCAAGTATCTCAGAATTACTCCTAGGAATTGCAATAAATGTTTGACTAAAATAAAAATTTGTCCTACCTCAAAGTAGTACGTGCGAACTAGTTATGAAATATCCTACACTCATGTCCCAATTTACAATGTCACGATTTTATCGCACCCCAAGCCACAAAATAGCACTCATGAAGGCATTTTGTAGTTTTTTGATACCAATACTAAGGCATCTCCACTTAGATAATAATCCATCCATCCATTATCCAACCCGCTATATCCTAACTACAGGGTCACGGGGGTCTGCTGGAGCCAATCCCAGCTAACACAGGGCGTAAGGCAGGAAACAAACCCCAGGCAGGGCACCAGCCCACCGCAGGGCACACACACACACACCAAGCACACACTAGGGACAATTTAGGATCGCCAATCCACCTAACCCGCATGTCTTTGGATTGTGGGAGGAAACCGGAGCACCCGGAGGAAACCAACGCAGACACGTGGAGAACATGCAAACTCCACGCAGGGAGGAGCTGGGAAGCGAACCCAGGTCTCCTAACTGCAAGGCAGCAGCGCTACCACTGCACCACCATGCCACCCTTAGATAATAATGGTACATAATAATAATAATTATATTAAGAGTAATAGAAAAAGATGAAAAAGAAGGAAAACATAATAAAGTAGGACATATTGCTAAGCTGCACTTAATTTTTACCACTTTGCCACAACATCAAGGATAATACTGTAATGAACAATAAAATGAAAAGAGTAAGACACACACCAAAGCACAATAACGAGCACTTACTGTTTCTAACAATGAATGACTGCGGGAAACTAAGGCACCATCGTCAGCCGGGGAGGCTGCAACCAAGTGTCCCAGGGGAGGTACTGAGAAGCCCATTGTTGCTCCCCTGGAACATATGTAGAAGGGGCGTCCCGGCTGGGCATGGGACCCGGCTGCCCGCCACACTAGCCAAAGTTCCTGAAGTCACGTTCACTCTTCCAGTGTGATCGTCTTCCTCTGGGCCATGCTGTACCTCTCCCCATGATCCCCCCTTTTTTTCTGTGTGGCTCTATTTATCCAAAGCCCCAGGAATACCCGCCTGCCTTCTTGTTCTTGTAAAATGTGACATGAATTTTCCAGGTAGCACAATGTTGGCTCAGCATACCTGTGTGACATTTTGCTGTTCTCACTCATCCAGTCCCACCTACTGTATCTTCAGAGTAATATACTGGCTACTACTTTGCAGTTTGCGTGCATGGCCTCCGGTCTGTTTAAACTTGTGAATCACTTATACATAACTATCACAACAATAGCTCCAGTAAAACCAGGAAATTGTGTGAATGTAGTCTTGCTTTAAAATTAGTTTGTGCAAAGTGGTGAGGGAAAGTCTGTATATTACCTCACATGTTGTAATAGCATTCAATGTATGGTGCAAAATTCAAGAAATAATTAGTTGTGACATAACCAAATTATTGGTATTGCCAAGCTGCATTTACCCAATGGCCAAAAAATGTCATGGAGCAATCATGTAACGTACAAGATTTGTTATACATATTATTCCATCTCTGTCAAATTGATATATTGTTACAAGTTCTTTGTTGTCCAGAATTTCCAAAGCATTCTGCCTTTACCAGAGGTAGTGTAAATGGGACACTTGAATTTCAGCTAGCAATCACAAAACAGTCAATATTTAAAAAACGTATACGTTTGCTTTCTCACTTTAACCTATTTTACAGGTATACCTTGGCAAGGCCAGTTACTTTGGCTGGCATAGAATAAATTTAGATGGACAGTCCACTCTTACAAGGGTTTTATTTTCAATAACAACATTCTTCCTATACTGACAAAAATAAAACAACACCAAGATGTTAGATCACAAATAAATATGCAACATGAAGACATCCTTTGATTTAAGAACTACAATATGACCCAATCTGAGTCAAGTCACATTCTGTATCAGTGGGGCAATTAAATATTTTGTCTTACTGTGTTTTAAATGCAGACCTTCAATATTTTAAAGTAGTCTGCTGGAACTATCAAAAACAGGCAAATTATTTAGTTACTTGCTTTGAAATTTAGAACAATACCCATTGTTTAAGAGAACCAGAAATAGGATATGTGGATGAAGCTTTAACTATCTCTTTTTTCATTTAGTTAAATAAAGCCGTGGTCACATTACACAACATTTGTAGAAATGGGGTAGGTCAGATTTGCAAATCACATTTTCTAATCTCATCGCTGGACCGTGTCAACTTAAATGACTGAAAATCCCTGCCCGTGTCACATTTCCTGACTGAGTGCCTACCTTCCAGCATAGTCATGCTTGACTCTTTTATAGACAGCCAATAGCGTGCTGTCTGACTGAGCCAGTGTTGAATGAAGGGTTAACAGGTACAGTGATTTCAGACGTAATCTTAGTCCTGCTTTTTCATTTTGTCATGGTATGTAAAACATGAGACATCAGACAGACGAGCTTCTCTTTTGTTTATGAGGTCCAAAACACACATGTTCCATATTCCTTGTTGCTGTATTAAATGCAATGTATTTCTGGATGAGCATTCATTGGTTGTCATCTCTCATGCACACAGAGCCAGTCCTCACGACTGAAGTTAGAATCAAACCTGCCTGATTTTATCACAGTGAGTCACTGGGTACAGTATGTTACAGTAATGCACCACTAACTGCCTCTGACCCACTATGATTATGTTTAAGAAGGCTACAGCTACAAATTTCTGAAAAGGTTGCATAATGTGACATAGCCTTAATGAAGTGGCCTTATTCTTCTATAAAAATGTCTTGAAAGTATGATTCAGAGTTCATTCTGCAAGTGAACTGAACCCCCTTATAAGGATAAATACATTTCCTTCTCTTTATTAATTGTGTTGTATTCTTCTTCTCCCACATTAGCAATGAATATGATTGATGAAGTCATAAAAGCCACTTGTTGTGCTTAATGGTGTGGGGCAGTAGATGCTGCACAGCTAGTTTTCAATCTGCAACCACCTCCATATTAGAGGATAAGTGTTAAGAAATTTCAGCATCTCCTGCCTCATACAAAGACTAAATATAGGAGGTTCCTGGCATTCAGTTAATGTTACACATCAAATATGTAAACTAATTATCACTTTATTTAAACAATATAGGAGTTGAATAACATAAAAACACCCATCCAGTAAACTCCAGTGTTGCTTTATTTATAACATATCATTCCAATAGCTGTCTGTTAAATACTAAAACCACCCAGGCACAAGTTCACACTAAAATAAATACACAATCAGAAAAAGAAATGAAACATAACACCCAATGAGCTAATTAACATAAAATAACATTCTGAATCTATTGTATGCTTGAGAGACAAAAAAACAAAACCGTACAGATTAAAACTGTTGAAGGGTTAGTTTGACAATTTCTAAAAAACAAAAGAGGGGACACCTATCTAAAACGGGAGCTTGTCAGTATCAGTTCCATGGATAAAGAGGACAGCAGTCAATTAAAACCGGGGCAGCTCTTCAGGAACAGCTCCAGTCCCAATTTAGTCCTTGCTGTGTCCTCTGAATCACCATCCTGCTGTGTTGTTTCCAATAGGTCACAAGGTTGAGTCAGTGCTTTGGTGGTTCCCTTTAATTTTTGCTCTGCACATGGACTTACAGTATTAGTAAAACCATGCAACTCCCAGAGGTAAGCATGATAGGATGAAAAATAGATGGAAGAGGTACTTTGAAAAGCTGTCAAATGAAGAAAATCCAAGGCTAGTTCTGGGGAGGGAGTCCCAAATGAAGGGCTAGTACCAAGAATAAAGATGAAGGAGGTAAAGGAGGTACTAAAAAGAATGAAAAATGGAAAGGCAACAATGAAATACCAGCAGAAGTGTGGAAGTGTTTAGAGGAAGAGGAAGATCTAATGCAGATAATCTATGAACAGAAGAGAATAAAAGAGAAGTGGAGGAACAGTGTGATTGTACCCATCTATAAAGAGGACAATATTCAGGAATTGTGGTAACTGCAAAGCGATAAGACTGATGTCACACACAATGAAAATTTGGGAAAGGGTCATAGCTCAGGAAAGAGACCACCATAGAGAAGGAGTAGTTTGATTTTATGCCAGGGAGAGCAACAAATGATGTAGTCTTTGCACTGAGACAGCTCATAGAAAAGCACCAAGATAAACAGAAAGGATTGCATATGGTGTTTATTGATTTGGAGAAGGTGTATAATAGATTGCCACGTCAAGAGGTCTGCATGAGAGAGAGAAAGAAATACCAGAGAAGTGTGTGAGAGTTGTCCGGGATATGTATGAGGTAGCAGTGTTGGGGTAACAGACAAGATCCCAGTTAGAGTAGGCCTGCATCTGTGAGTCCTTACCTCTTTGATCTGGCTATGGATGTGTTGAGCCATGGAATAAAAGACCAATCCCCTTGGTGCATGCTTTTTGCTGATCACATTGTGTTGTGTAGCACCAGAAAAGAGGAAGTGGAGGGAAAAGCTGGAAGAATGGAAAATTACTTTAGAAGATACAGGACTGAAGATAAATAGGAACAAGACAGAAAATTTTAGTGGTAGCCTGAGATGGAAAACTAGATGCCGAGATAACCCATTGAGTACAGTGTGGATGGAACAATTCAAAGAAGGTATCAGGAGTATTGTGTGAGTAAAGAATTAAGGCAAAGGTTAAAGATAAGGTTTTTAAGACAGTGGTAAAACCAGCAGTGATGTATGGTGCTGAGACATGGGCAGTAAAGGGAGCACAGGAGAAGTTAGATGTGGCAGAAATGAGGATGTTGAGATGGATGTGTGGAGTTACAAGAAAGGACAGAATAAGAAATGAGACCATTAGAGTTACAACAAAAGTGGGATAGATAGCTAAGAACATAAAGAAAAGTAGGTTAAAGTGGTTTGGACATGTGATGAGGAAAGACAATGAATATGTGGACAAAAGAGGGATGGAAATGGAAGTACAGGGGAAGAGAAAGCAAGGTAGGCCATATCAGAGGTGGATAGATAAAGTCAAAGAAGATCTGAATGAAAAGTGTCTGACTGGGGAGGAGGTGCAGGACTTTGCTGTTTGGAGGAGGTTAATGAAACACGTTGATGTGAGAATAGATGAAGAGGAAGAAGAGTACAACTCCCAGAGATCACACTTTCTTCTTGAGCAAATGCAGTAATATTACCCTAGATTCATTACTCTGCCATCTAATTCATATCTCAGCATAAAACACTAACAGCATGTCTATAGAACAATACACCCATACATAAAGTTTTTACATATTCATCACATTATGTCACATCATTACAGCCTCATATAGGTTGTATATTT
Organism: Erpetoichthys calabaricus; assembly: GCF_900747795.2. Lineage (NCBI taxonomy): Eukaryota > Metazoa > Chordata > Cladistia > Polypteriformes > Polypteridae > Erpetoichthys > Erpetoichthys calabaricus. The sequence continues at coordinate 301,891,874 of NC_041395.2, read as the reverse complement.
TGAATTTCAGAGGTTTATACAGAAATAATCCTAAGTCTATAATATATGGCTCTTTAAACGCTTTTAATGATTAAGTTACTTAATATGTGTTGCAGACCTGCAATCTTACTTGGCTGTGCAATGACAAATACCTACAGTAAATGTAAATGACCTTACTCCTACTGTATTATCAAATAAGCATTTTATGACATTTTCCCTCTTATATCCTCAAGATACTCCAGTGTCTTCCAGGGTGAGGATACAAACTCTTGTGCAATCAGCCTTGCTTCAGTTGCAACTGACTGCCATTAAGCCTTCATCTATGACACAGCAAAATTTCCCAGTGAGTGTTGTATCCCTTGCTAGACTCCATGCTCTAGCATCCATTTGGTCTGGTGATTTATCCAAATCCATAGGGCTGCCAGCTCAGGTAAGCCAAACTCAGTTTTTTTGCCGCCTCCTTTTCAGTTTATTCATGCTTTGCTTCTTGTCCTATCTTCCACTACTTTTTAAAAATTGTCTACGAACTGTTGTCTTTCTCTTTTCCTTGTCTATGTTATTCCTGATAGGAAAGGCAAGTTAATTTTTATTAAAGACAAAGTGATTATGTCCAGCTAGTCTAAACCCAAGATCAGTACTATCTTTTGACAAAACCCAATTGTTAAACAAAAATCATAGTCGGAAAAACAAGAGGTCTATTATTTAGGGCCAACAATAAAACAAGCACTTTCCAACAAATTCCATTTTTATCCAAAACCTCGGATAATCAGGAAATGAATGGTGCTGACTGACTGCCAAACTTGGCGAACTGCATTAAAGTCAAAAGAGTAGGACTAAGTGAATTAGATTTGACTAGATTATAATGGTGCAGTTGTCTTTAAAGTGTCCCTGAGAGCTAGGGAAACATCTGCCAACTATACTGGAGCGATTATTGTGGCCAAAAATGTGAGGTGAGCTCTGCAGCAGCAGTGCCAACCACTGCACCACCGTGCCTCCCTGATATCAAAGAAGAAAGAACGCAGTCTGAGATATGAAATAATAGATTTCGTCAAAACAAAGTGGAAATGCTGAAATCGTAGTCAAAAGTCAGAAAAAATATGTATGTCTTTTAAAGGTAGAAAATTCAAAATGGCATGTCATGATTGAAGCCGCACTCTGGCTTTGAAGTCATGCTGAAGGCTGTCCAAACTGTGTTGATGCTGTGCACTTTTTCTTTTATTAAAAAGACAAAAATATGTTGGAAATAGTAATAAAGCTTTCATTATTATTATTATTTCATAGAGTTCCCTGTGTTGGGGGAGGGGGGGGGTGTCAGGCTCCTTCAAACTTTTTTTTTTATCTGCACGTGGCTAATTATTATTCATCCATAGGTCACGAGCCTCCTTCTCTTATACTGAAGTGGCACTCGATGATCAACCAGCACATTAGCGAAAAACCTTGATCAACACTAGTGCTGACCTTTATACTGTTACCCTGATGACATCACAGGTCATTACCTCTGGTCAACCCATAGTGGCAACCATGTCTCAAATAAAAAACAAACTGCCATTGGAAAACATGCAAAATATTTACAACTATTGCAAAACAAGATAAAAAAACAGCAGAAATGGATTTAGCATCTGTACAACCTACAGTTGCACATTTAAAAACTCAAACAAAGTCATGGAAGATGTTAAGACAAAAATGATTTATAACAGTCTATCTGAGCTCTTTTTTTACCTTTGCATTTTCATAATATGTTCCCCTTCACACTGAATTGTATTTGCTCATGGGTCTTTACCGGGCAGTACAGTAAATATAAAATTACGAGTTAAAGGTTTATAATGCGAAAGATAAGCCATAACCAAGTTTCTACACAAGGATCAGCAGTATTTTTTAGAAGGAAGCATTAAATTCCAGGAACTGTCTGGAAACTAGAGATATCAAGTGTGGCCGGGTACAGAAATGACTGGTCATAGAAAGGATGAATAGTTGGGACACCAACCGGGTCGTCCTGTTTAATTAATAGAAATCCAACAAAAATATGCCTCTTAGTGTCTATAAAGCAGCCCCCTTGGCAAATAATCAACAAAAGATATTTGACTGTTTGCTGCGGAAATAAGGGTTAAGCATTGGAGCACCGTCCGTCAGGTCACTCTGTTTGCAAAAGATGCAATATATATATATATATATATATATATATATATATATATATATATATATATATATATATATCACATGAACTGTAAGGAAAGGGGGTAAGTGGCCTCACTGGGCAGTTTATCTGTGCTGCGGAGAATGGAGGAGAAGAGAATTTTGGCAATATGTTGCACATACCTGGGTTGAGCCCATGAGGAGATCCTCCGATGCACACGCTTGACACAAGCTGTTTTAAAATGAACTGAATTTACTCAATATGTATGCCTATAGCAGTGAATTAGAGAAAGAATCAAAGTTGGGGACCCAAATGTAAATTGCATTTGATGAGCATTTACCTGGGGAGTCTAATTTGTCATGTAAGATAGGGGGACCAGGAATTAGAGTGCATGTTAAATAAGTGTAACTAATCTGTAACTTTATTTGGGTAAAGAAATCTCATTTTTGTACGACAGATCAACTTCTCTTAGAGGTAGCAAAGATGACAGAGAGGGTTAAATCCAATGTCTTTATTTTTTCAGTGCTTTTGCATAGTAAACAACCAGACACAAAATGTTTTTATGTTGAATAGATGATTGCCACTGGCAAGAAAACATGCTATCCATTCACTTTGCTGTCTTTCTTTCAACCATTTATATATCCCTTCTTTCCATCCACTCATCCATTTTATGAGACTGGTTTTCTATTTCTGAGTCTAGGGAAGACATAATTTCAAACCTCATCAAGCACATCAGACACAAAATAGGTATCAGCTCTGTATCCATAATAAGAACTTAACACAAAGCCTACTGTGAACGTGCATTTTCATAGAAAGCTGAAGTCACATTTTTTTTGTGAACTTCCTGCTGAAAGGTCAGATTGTTGCAAGAGGGAAAATGTGGTGGTATTAAAACCAGATTGCACTACAGATGACCAACAAAGACGGCAGCCTTTCCATATAAGTTTCACATTTCTAGAGTGGGCCATTGCAGTATTTTTGTTTACAACAGTTTATTGCCACAATTATTGGTACCCATCTGTTCCCCTCCTCTCTGCACACCTCAACAGCTGCAGGAGCCATATTTAGCTTTGTGATTACGCATATTAGAAAAAGGCAATGACTCATTTTCATGAATTACATTGCAATTGCCTTGACGCTGCACATCATTGTGAATGAGGTGAAACTGGGACTGTGAATATTCATTAAATTCTTATCACATACTCAATGAAATTGTCTCAGTTATTTGCGCTTTTGCAATATACGCAGCTTATTTAACACTAAAACAGAAAACAACATTGCATGGAAAAATACATTTAACAGTAATTTGGCTAAACTTTGGCATTTCTGTCATCTTCTCCATTATGTGTATTCCTGTCTGGCATCAAATAGCAAAGAATGGGTCTCACTCTGTATAGTTCATTAGACTAAAATGCAGATTACATAAGAGGACATCATATTACGAATATGTATTTTTTAGTGAGCTAGGTAATAATTTACATGAACATTTCTATCATAATACTGTATATATATATATATATATATATATATATATATATATATATATATATATATACACAGTATATATATATATATATATATATATATATATATATATATATATGTATATATATATATATATATATACAGTATATATATATATATATATATATATATATATATATATATATATATATATATATATATATATACAGTATATATATATATATATATATATATATATATATATATATATATATATATTATATATAAATATAATATATATATTTATATTATAGAATGCTTTAAGTTGACTTGAAAAACACTTCAGGTTATTTCTGTCTTGTGAATGAAAGAGAGAGAAACTGGAAGAATTCTGTAGTCTGTTTTACCTGTAAGATCTCCAGGAGCTCCATTGTATTTCAACGATGCTTTATCTTGTTCTGGTGAGGCAGCTGGCAACATCAATTGTTTGTACATCTAATTGAATTTGGATTCAGTTTAAACATAAGTGATCAGGAACTTAAAGCTTGTGGTGAACCACACACATGCCAGACCATACTAGGGTGTTATTTTGCAAACCAAATTGAAACTAGACCAGTTAATAATATAAATAATGAGCAATGTAGAGTATAAGAACATAATAACATAAGAAATTTGACAACAAGAGGAAACCATTCAGTCCATCAAGCTCATTTGTTTGTCAGATTGTCAGGGATCAATGTCTGAGTGGCATATCTGTTATTAATCTGCCCACATGATTCCCTTGTAGTTCATACGTAACTGAGATGGGCAAAACTGCGAGTGAGATATAACAATCAGTTTTGAATAGCCAAAGTGCACAGTGAAAGTTTATTAAAACAAAGTCAAAATAATAAAATGCTTTACAGAAAGTAATAAATTAACCATTAAATAATCCAGTTAAAACTCAAAGCTCATTTGTCATTAATGATGGAGGAGCACTGGAATTGTCGGGTAGAGGGGTCCTTTCATCATATTGGCCTGCCCACCACTGACTCAGCTGTGGAATGGACAGTAGAGGAGAGGCAGCTTGATGGCCGAGGTCTCCAGGACTCTGAAAAAATCATATCATGTGATATCATCTACTCTTGAATTCTGCTCTGTACTTGTAATATTACTATTGTACTATCGTGTTGTATTGAGGATTACTTATGTTCTGTGTATTGAATTGTACACCCCTTTTTTTTTGACACCCACTGCAAGCCCAACCTACCTGGAAAGGGGTCTCTCTTCGAATTGCCTCTCCTGAGATTTTTCCATTTTTTTCCGTACAAGGTTTTATTTGGGGGGAGTTTTTCCTTGTCTTCTTAGATAGTCAAGGCTGGGAGGCTGTCAAAAGAGAGGGCCTGTTAAAGCCCATTGCGGTACTTCTTGTGTGATTTTGGGTAATACAAAAATAAATTGTATTGTATTTGGAGATTACAAATTGAGCAATGAATACATTGAAATCCCAAAGGCTTCAGGTAAGACTCGTCAGCAAGATGAAGATTTCTGTCTGTCTCTCTCTGTCTCCATCCCTTTGTAGGTCCACACAGCTGGAAATGTCAACAACAGCTGCAGTCACCATCAATCGACTCCTGTCTCATTTGCCCTCTTTGACTTTGGCCAAGACACATCTAGGCAGCCCATCATCATCCAATACATTGCATTGTGTCACCTGGATCTCAGGAGGATCAATCCAAGTACCCAATCTTATACTCAATCTCAACAGGAACACCCCTCTGAGTGCCATTGCCTTTACTCTCTTACAAAAGCCCAACCGCCATACTTCTTCACCTTATGTGCTTTCCCTAGCTTGCCTGGAAGTCTTTTTTCTTTATTCTTTTCTACCATACTGCTATTTCATTGAGACAACAAGAGTTTTAATCACCAGTGTTCCCAGAGAAGAGTGTAATGTAGCTTCAAGGCCAATTGGTCATTCATTTCCTAAACAGACATTGTAACATAAACAGTAGTAGACACCTACAAGCCTGATGTCAGTTTTTGCTAATTCTGCGCCTCAAATCTGCCTTCAGGTCACTGGTTTGAAAATCGTACTCATGCAGAATTAACTAGGAGCTGAATGTAGTACTAGGGTGTTGTACCGTGTTAGCCATTATGAATGTAAAGAAAAGCCAAGCAAAATGACACCTTTTATTGGCTAACTAAAAAGATTACAATATGCAAGCTTTCAAGGCAACTCAGGCCTGCCGCCGTGTATTGTGTGTCTTTAATTTTCTGTGACAGTAATACTGTCTTGTACGGCTCTATTCAATAAGGGCGCGTAGATAATTTAGTTCAAATGGCTCTGGAATATGTGAAGAGCAACAGGTGCAGATCTTTATTTACGCGCGCCTTTATTCGCTGCGCCCAATTGAGGTCTTCCTTTTGAGGCTCGCCTTTTTGTGTGCGCCCTTATTGAAGGATGCCTGTGCGTGCCCTTGTTGAAGGATACTGTCTTGTACGTCCGCTGGCTTGTACGTCCGTAATATACGTCCGTACATCCGTAATATACCTTTAATTTTCTCTGGCGGTAATACAGGCGTGCGCGTCGGTAATATGCCTTTAATCTCCTCTGACAGTAATACTGGCTTGTATGTGGCTGTAATATGCGTCACTGTATTGTGTACCTTTAATTTCCTCTCGCAGTAATACTGGCTTGTATTTCCGTAAAACGCCTCTAACATTCTCTGACAGTAATATCGCGCATAGCACCGTGCCCCTTCTTCACCAGAAGACACCCACACACGGACACCTGGACGCACATAGGGATTTTATATATATAGATAAGCAGAATTTTAAAGTCAATCCTGAATGATACAAGTAACCAGTGTAGTGACATCAAAACTGGAGAGATGTGCTTGGATTTTCTTTTCCTAGTTAGGATTCTAGCAGCTGCGTTCTGCACTAGTTGCAAACGATTTATGTCTTTTTTGGGAAGTCCTGAGAGGATTGCATTACAGTAATATAGCTGACTGAAAACAAACGCGTGAACTAATTTCTCAGCATCTTTCAATGATATAAGAGGTCTAACTTTTGCTATGTTTCTTAAGTGAAAAAATGCTGTCCTAGTGATCTGATTAATATGCAATTTAAAATTCAGATTACAGTCAACAGTTACCCTAAGCTTTTTACCTCCGTCTTGACTTTTAATCCTAATGCATCCAGTTTATTTCTAATAGCCTCATTGTATCCATTATTGCCAATCACTAAGATTTCAGTTTTCTCTTTATTTAGCTTGAGAAAATTACTATTCATCCATTCTGAAATACAAATCAGACATTGTTTTAGTGAATCAAGAGAATCGGGGTCATCAGGTGCTATTGATAAATACAGCTGTGTGTCATCAGCATAGCTGCGGTAGCTCACGTTGTGCCCTGAGATAATCTGACCTAACGGAAGCATGTAGATTGAGAAGAGCAGCGGACCCAGGATTGAGCCTTGTGGAACACCATTTAGGATATCATGTGTCTTTGAGTTGTAATTACCACAACTAACAAAGAATTTTCTCCCTGCCAGGTAGGATTCAAACCAATTTAAGACACTGCCAGAGAGGCCCACCCATTGACTAAGGCGATTTCTAAGAATATTATGATCAATGGTGTCAAATGCGGCACTCAGATCTAGGAGGATGAGAACAGATAAATGGCCTCTGTCTGCATTTACCCACAAGTCATTTACTACTTTAACGAGTGCAGTTTCTGTGCTGTGATTTGTTCTAAAACCTGACTGAAATTTATCAAGAATAGTATGTTTATTGAGGTGGCCATTTAACTGCATGATGACTTCCTTCTCCAGAATTTTACTTAAGAAAGGCAGGTTAGAAATGGGTCTAAAATTTTCAAGAGCAGAGGGGTCGAGGTTATTTTTCTTAAGTAGGGGTTTAACTACAGCAGTCTTAAGACAGTCTGGGAAGACCCCCGTATCTAATGACAAATTTACTATGTCAAGAATATTATCAATTAGCACGCCTGATACTTCTTTGAAAAAATTTGTTGGTATTGGGTCAAGGACACAGGTGGAGGGTTTCAGTTGAGAAATTATTTTATGTAAAGCAGGTAAATCTATCCTAGTGAAAGAGTTTAATTTGTTTATAACAGAATGCTGGGGTTTAGGAGGATCCTTAGTGTTGGGGAGATATGTTATTTCTAATATCATTAATTTTTTGATTGAAAAATACAGAGATAGCCTCACAGGTTTTACTGGAAGTACTTAGGAGGCATTCCTTTGAGTTACCTGGGTTTAGCAGACGATCAATTATCGAGAATAAGACTCTGGGATTACTAGCATTGTTATTTATAATCTTAGAGAAATAGCAGCGCCTCTCAAGACGGACTGTGTTATTGTATTCTGTTATTTTAACTTTTAATATTTCATAGTGGATAGTTAGTTTAGTCTTCCTCCATTTACGCTCAGCTCTACGGCATTTTCTCTTTAAATCAGACACTCTTTGGGTCTTCCATGGTATAACAATGCTAGAAGATTTTTTAACTGTCTTTTCAGGTGCAACTATGTCAACAGCAGCTCTCACTTTAGTATTAAATCTTTCCACCTTATTATTTACATTATCCTCGCTATTATAGTTGGCACTATAAACGGACTGATTGCTTAGAATGTTTGTAAGTTTTAAAGCTGATGATGAGTCAGAGAAGCGTTTTTTAACAATATGCTTCTCATGAGTGTTTTCTATCATTATTTCTATATTAAAAAGTAGAAGAAAATGGTCTGATAGACCCGTATCAATGACCTGCTTTATATCAACTTTTAGTCGTTTAGTAATCACTAAGTCTAACGTATGACCTGCTTTATGTGTAGGCTGATTAACGAATAAAAAGAGTCCAGGAGGTTCATGAATTCTTTTACTTTTTGGTCACACTGATTATCTATATGAAAATTAAAGTCGCCGATTATTAAGAGTGTGTCATAGTTCGTAATTAAAATTGACATTAAGTCAGAGAATTCTTCAAAGAAAGACTTGTCGAATTTAAGAGGTCTATACACGGATAATACTAGAACGTGAGAATCTCCATGGATAACAACGGCAAGATACTCAAAGGACTTGAATTTACCAAAAATTACTAGTGGCTGTATAGTTGTGAAGCTTCACTGGTAATTGCATTGACATTGTCTACACTGAGAAAAAAGATCGCTGGATGTTGTACTCACCCTTCCCATCCAATTCCATCTTCTAGCCTGCATGTTTTCTTGTCAGGGAGAATAGAGAGTTTCTTAGAGGTTAGCGAGAGAAGAAGGGGTTTTAACAAATGGTGGACAGAGTTTAGTTGAAGAGTGGAGGCGGTTTAGTTAGAAGCAGTAGAGAAGAGGTTTTGTCGGAGGGCAGATCGAGTTTCCTTAGTGGTAGCAATGATGATGGAGAATTGTTGGAGATAGGATAGAATTTTGTTTGCAAAATAAGTTGATATCCTAAAAGGGACACCATATTTGTGGATTTGTCATTTTTCACACAGGCAATGTAAAAAAAAGCAAATATAATGGCTAATATGATGTTTGACTGTACTGAGTAATGTGAGCAATACACATCAGAAGAGATTACACTTAGTCTGTATGATATAGCTGTTATATGGGCTGCCATGTAGCCACTAAGTGTTAAATTGCTTCATTCTAAGGAAACAGACGTAATTAAAGCATTTAAAATTATGAAAAGAGCAAGTTAGCATGATGACAGATATTAGTTAAAAATAAACTGTTCAATAAGGACACAAATACACAGGAAAAATTTAATCAAAGGTGAATTTCTAACGAATACAGAAAAGAGTTCTTTACATAGAAAACTGTATTTGAATTGAAAGTCTTGGGGAATTTAACATTGGCATGGTTCCAACTATACCATGTTTTGCATATCTAATATTGAACAGTAAGTGGAACTTTATCTATCTGACTAGAGCAGCATTTTTCAACCTGTGGGCCACGGTGGCATTGCAGGTGGGCCACTGCCAACCTTAAATGAATCCCTGCAAAAACACCCCTCATCACAATGACGATCATGGTTGATTCACTGTGGCAGCTTCACAGGTCCTGAACGACCTCACCAACCCCGACTCTGACTATTGTGCTCAATTGGCCAAGGAGGAAACTCTCCGGTAATTGTGCAGGAATAACCCCGCTTTGACTATCATGCTCAATTCCCTGAGAGGGAACCCATCGGTGGAATGCATTAAATTCATGGGGGGGAATAAGGTAGGTTGCACTAAATTTATGTTAAGGGAACAGGAGAACACCCCCAAAAGAATGTGAATAACTGGGTTGTGACCTAAAATTTGGGAAACACTGGACTAGAGTATAACACATTTGGGTCATGAACTACTACGCCTCATCCATTACAATGTATGATAAGTAGTACATGATGAATTGCCTAATTTAGCGCCAATGTTGAACTTGGCTCTTAGTTAAATTAAGTACACACTATTTGTTAGTCTGCAAAATTCACACGCGTCTCCATCAGCTTTTTTCATCATCTATCTGATTCCATGCACTGAACTAGGAACCCTAGTTACACATTTGCGACTCAGTCTCGATGCACTTACTCCTTTATATGATTACTGACATATAAATTCTATTCTTGATATCGTTCAGTCATGTTTTAAACCAAATCATAATACAAAAACTGCATTGGTTAAAGTAGTTAATGAATTGTAGGCTAATGCTGACACAAGCAACATATTTGTTCTTGTTTTCTTAGATTTAAGAGCAGCATTTGATACCACAGATCACAGTATTCTTATTAACCCCTTCACCGCCCTCTGCCGGATATATCCGGCACCGCTGTTTTAATGCTAACGCCATACTGCCGGAATTATCCGGCACATTTGCCTGTGGTTATATGAATGCCTGGCAAGTAGTATAACTGACGGTTTGGCGTGGGTATTATTACTACGTTGTATTTCGACAAGTCTGTGGTTGTTTTGGCCGGTCATGTGACGTGATTCGCATGTAACAGCTGTGAATATGGCGAAACGTAAACTGACTTCAAGTGAGGCTTTGCAGGCGATTTTGGACAGTTCTGATCATGATTGTAGCAGTTCTGAAGAAGATTTTAGTGACAGTGATGAGCAGCAACGTGCGCTGCATGATACTGTGAATGAAGACGCATCGGATGACGGCGCTGAGTGGGTGTATCCCCAGCATCTCAGCTGGGCTGCTGCCCGAGGTGAACTACCTTTTCTGCATTCGTTTGAGGGAACGTGTGGCTTTATTGTTGATGTAAACAATTACACTGCTGAGCAGTTTTATGAGCTGTTTGTGTCACCTGATTTGATTAGACATTTTGTTCATCAGACAAATCTGTATGCAGCACAGTTTATTGAGAAAAATCCCAATTTACCTCCACATTCCCGTGTTCGTGCTTGGTTTGACACTGATGAAAACGAAATGAAAAAATTCATTGGGATTTTGATGTTGATGGGAATAATCAGAAAACCAGATATTGAGATGTACTGGTCTACAGATCCTATGTATGCAACACATATTTTTGCAGCTGTCATGACACGTAACCGATTCTCTTTGCTGCTGAAATTCTTTCATTTGAATGACAACAGAAACGAGCCAGATAAGAAAGATCCAAACCGCGACCGCTTGTTCAAGCTACGTCCTTTGATTGATCATTTATTTGAAGCATTTCAGTTGCCCTACATGCCAGGACCGTCAGTTGCAGTTGATGAAAGTTTATTGTCGTGGAAGGGCCGCTTACAGTTTCGACAGTATCTACCATTGAAAAGGGCACGGTTTGATATCAAGATGTTTTGCTTAGCTGAGAATTCAGGTTACATTTATAGATTTCGTGTATACACTGGCAACTTGCACAACATTTAGTGGTCAATACTGCTTGAATAAATGTAAAAAATGTAAAAAAAATGTAAAAAAGTAAAAAAACAAAAATTGTTCAGATTTCGCCTGGCTTGGGGAATATTTAGGGAGTTGGCGGTTAAAGGGTTAATTGTCTTAGCCAATGGATGAGTCTCACTGGTATTGTCTTAACCTGATTTCAATCTTATATAACAGGTCTTTCTTTTTGGTGATTGTAGTTTGGGAGTTAGTGATATTGTATATGGGACATCATAAACATCCGTTTTGGTCCCACTGTGTTTTTCAGTCTGCATGCACCATTTAGGCAGAAACACAAGGTGAACTACAACAGCTATGCAATGACATACAGCTTTACTTATCTATAGATGATCCTGAAGCTCTGTGTCCTTTCATTTTAATGCATTTAAGAGTGGATGAGTAGTGATTTCCTCATGCTAAACAAGGAAAAATAGGAAATCTTAAGTTGTTTTCAGAAATAACAAAACTAAGCATCTAAAAAATAAACACAATCACTTGGAACTGTAAGTCAAGGTGTATGTAAAGATTTAGTTGTTATAATGGACTCAAACCCAAATGTCAAATCACATATTAATCATATTATTGGGACTGTGTTTTTTTATTTAAGGAATATTGCAAAAGTTTGACCTCTTATCACACTGCAAAAGCTGAAAAATTGATTCACACCTTTGCTTTTAGCCTAACTAGATTACTGTAAAGCACTCGTAACAGGACTACCTAAGAAAGACGCAAATCAACTGCAGTTATTTCAAAATGCAATAGCAAGAATATTAAGCTATAAAAAAACCTGAACACATCTAACCAGACAGCATTATTGCATTAGTTTACAAATTCTAAAGAAGCAATTCAATTAAAATGAATTCACAAGAAGTTAATTAGCACAAACAGGGCACTCATTAAAAAACAAGGGTTAGAATGAAAACCTGCAGCCACGTTGGTCCTCCAGGTTCTATGGACAAGCATGAAAACAAGGAATTAGGTAAGCGCATTTAACGTATGTTTGGTAGAATGCCCACTGGGGGCAGTGTGGTCCACTGGCCCTGGAACCCTTGCAGGTTTTTTTTCTCTCTAGCATTGCGCTGTCTGAATTTTTTATTTTTTCATCCTGTCTAGACACCTTTCCATAGCATTGGTGTTATCATTATCACCATTAGACACCTAAAAATTAATTTTACAATTTAATCCATAATTAAGGATTCTCCTTTATCTGTTACTTGTTCATCTGATTTATGTGTATATAAATTTATTCTTATTTTTGATATTTAATTTGTTTATTAATTTTTTTTCTTGAAAATCTTGTAAAGAATTTTGAGCAGCATGTTTTGTATAACAATGTTCTAAAGAAATAATAATAATTGTTGTTGTTTAGTCTTTCCCAATTTTTCACTGAATTGCAAGCATTTGATCTCTAGGCATCTGCTTTTAGAAATAGGTGTGAATCAGCACTTAAGAACCAGACATCGGACAGGGATTGTAATCAAATAACATTCCATAGTCAAAGCAGAAAGTTCCAATAATCCTAAATATGAATAGCCATGTATAATCCTAAGAAAGAATACATTTTCACTATTCAGTAACTAATAACACCCAACACACCAGCACACTGGTTTTTCAGTATTGCAAACAAAATAAGGTAACAGCTAAATGACTGTTGGGGTCCCAATAGATTCCCGGTTTAATCAAAGTGTCTATAGGGCAAAAAGGAAAGCACGTCACGTGAAATGAATAACATCACACAAAATAGCAGAAGTCTGAAGGAGTTCTGTCCTGGTCTCAAGCTGGTCCAAATCTGAATGGCAACTTCCGAGTGTGTGAAGACTTACATGCCCAACAATCTGGTGGATCAGGGCTTCGGACGTCATGTTAGAAATAATGTCAGTTTTCTTCCTTTGGTTTCTCCTCTACTCTATGAAAATAAGACAAATATGTGTTAGTGGTGGTGTCCCACTCTTAGTTGTCTGCAATCGTGGATAGTGACTACACAGAAGAGTGGTTCATAAAGCATTACATTGTGACCTAACGAGAGCGACTTCCAAAGAAAGGCCATAAGCAACCAACGGGCAGATCACAGCAACAAAGTCACAAAACAAAATGGAGTTGCATTACACACCAAACACAATGACAGTCAAAATTAACTTTGCTCCAGACATGATAAATATACACAATATGGTGCATTTCCTAAAGTATAAAACCCCAAAAAAATATGAAAGCAAAAAGAGAAAACTTAATTTAACTAAGTTAAATTAAAGTCATATCATTTCATCCACTTTAAACAGCATTTTTGACACAAAGCTATGCTGGCAACTTTGTGGGAAGGATAGCTGGGGCTAATAAAGATGGCACTTAGTGCATAACGGATGGAATGGCCTGTTCTCTTCGAAGCATTTAATTAGTCCTTCTGTTCTTATTTAACGGAATTATGATTATTTTGACTTTGTTTTATTTGATTGTGATAGAAAAAGAGAAAATTATAAATAGAAATCTTTTTAATCTTTGAAACTGAAAGAATCAAATTTTTATATTGTCAATTATATATTTTATTTCCAACAGCAGAATGAGATGTAGCCTAAGACAACAACATATTTTATTTCATACTTTAATGAGTCTGAAAATATGGTATAAAACAAGGAATATTTACATTCCTCGTGTGAATGCTGAGCAAAAAAACAGACCCTCTGCTTCATTCAATGCTAATTTAACTGCAAAAATTGTAAATGTCAACTGGATATAAAATCTGCACTTCATCAGCAGACATGTAAAAGGCTGTCCTCGGCTGCCCTAAATATTAAACCACAAACACCAACAAAATCCTGCATTGATAAAGAAAGGCAGAATGGTACATGTGAACTTCTGATATGCTAAATATTCATATAAACTCTGTTTGTAATGTACAGCTGGCCCATACGTTTGAAATTCTGTAGAAAATGTTGTACAGTATATGGTCTCTTCTGCTTTATATTTATGTCTACCTTCATTTTACCTTTTTTGGCACTTCCCTTACACCAGCTGATGTCCTGACAGTTTCTACACACTCTATAAAACCTCTGGATATCCGAGGTTTGCTAACTCCCTTTCCCCAAGAAAAGCACTACAGCTCTTTTCCTGGGGCACGGTTGAAGCCTTCTCCAGGTCCATAAAACATATGTGAACTTGTGTATTATACTCTACTGTCTTCTCTGAGATTTGTGCCAGGGTAAAAATTGGAACCTTGACCAGGTCTGTATCCATATTTGTCCGCTCTTAGTTGTGGATCCATATTCTCTTTGACAGGCCCTGTAGGCATAGTGAGGGTCCTATAGACAAAGTGAAGCTAAAGAGAGTCAACAATGATGAAAAATGGCTAGTATAGACGTAATAGGAGGCATCTTCTCCCTATGTTAGGGTGGTGTAGGTTCATTCTCTACAAGCTTTGAAAACACAATTATGACAAGAAAGTATGAATAAACAGATTGAATATTATATTATAACATAATGCACAAGTAATATCCTAATATTTCTCAACAGCACTGGGTGAAAATCAGAATCCAGCCCTGGGTAGGACACCATTCTTTCACAGGACCTGCTCATGTACACAGGACCAGTTTGGAATTGGCAGTGAACCTAAAACACATGTGTTTGAGAATGTTGGAGGAAACCCAGAGGAGAACATGCAAACTCCACAGAGGAAAATGAAATGGTGTGGGATTCAAATCCAAGACCCTGGATTTATAAGACAGCAACATCAACCACAATACCATCTCATTTTATCTTACCTTGTCTTTTCTTTTTTGAAATTGGCTTGACCTTGCTTGTTTTTTCTTATCTTGCACTTTCTCCTTATCTTGGTTTATCTTATCTTATAAACTATCTTTCTCCAAAGCCCAAACAGAAACCAGAATAAAACATAGAAACATAGAAAGACATAAGCTAACATTTATTTGAAATCTCAGATGCCCAGGAAGTGTGCTGATCTTTATACAGATGCAGTAGAGAGTCACAGGTTACAACCTCCAAAACTACACCCCTTAACAATTAGCCACCCCATCATGGTGACTATGCCACAAAATGGCAGAACCTGTGAAAACAAAACTACATCAGAAAAGATGCAAATCAAACATAATGACCTTGAAACTAACTAAAAGCAAATACTAAATACTAAATTTCACATTCTTAGGTGCCAAAACCCTACTAGCGATGTAAAAATTTAGTATATAACCACCCAAGGAGAAACAGCAAAAATGAAACAAAAATACTGTCCATTACAGTCTATCCTGGGAGGTGGAGGGTGGGTAGGTTTGCCTAGGTCAACTATATTCTGACCCCGAGTTTTTTGTTACATGAATCGTAATTAGCAGGATTCCATGTACATTCCAGTCACTTAATGGATTTCTTTGCTACTCTTCATTTTAAACAGATATATGATCCTTTGTTGGAAATGTTGTACTCACAGCAAAACGTTCTTATTTATACATAACTAGCTGTGTAAGCTCATGATGTAAAAAGCCTGGGCTCCTAGAAACTATTGAATTTGTCAGAAAAAAAATTGAAATGCAGAGTCGGCGGTTTTATTTTGCGTACATGCTCGACCTCCCTTGTCTAAGCAAGTCTCTCTCCTCGGAGGTCTCGTTTGGCGATGTGCTCGCCTCGATTGTGTATTAAGCGAGTTTGTCTTTCCACGGTGGCATCACTCTGGCGACAGAGTCCCCTTCTTTCAGCTTCACGCTGTAACCTGTACTTCTTTCTTCTTCTGACTCGTTAACTTGGGACCGTCTTGCCGGCTCTTTGCGCTTCATGCTGTAGCCTCACACTTCCAGACAAACACACTTCCACGCATAGATGTTTATATATAAGACTAGTGAAACAGGACAGTGAGGAGGGCCCTGCCCGGCTCCCCACTACTGACGTCACATTTCCCCTCGCCCCGCAGCCTCTGTCTCGGATTAGCGCAAATAAATCGGTACCGCAAGCAAACTATGATAAATAGTGCAATGAGAGAAGTCTCAAAATCAACCTGAATGTAGAAAAAAAACCCAATCTAAATCCATTAAGTAGTTCTTTTGTGAAAAGTGGACAGACATACAAACAGATGTTGGATTTTATATATATAGAGGTGTAGGCTGGATAATTTTATAAAGGGAGGCTGCATTTAAGCACTAGATGGAAGCCTCAGTATATCACAGCCATTATACTGTAATAATGAGGATCTTGACCTTAGACAGCGTGGGCCCTGTTGCTCATACATCTGCCCCAACCCGACACCGACAGGCAGAGAAGCAGGAGCAACACACAAGACTCTTTATTTACAGTGAGGAGACTCTTTTCTGTTGCCCCACAGCAGCACAATACAAATAAACACCAGTATGCAGTCCTTCTTCTTCTCTCCTTGTCGTCTGCCTCCACTCCTCCTGGCAAGCTTCGTCCCTCTTCCTCACGACTCTGGCTGTTCCTGAAAGAAGTCAGGCGGCTCCTTGTAAGCAGACCTTGTGAGTGTTCCAGGTAGCTCATTAACCAGACCTGGAATCACTGTCTGGTGTGGTGAAAGCCTCATGTAGGGCTCTGCAGTGCCCCCTGGCAGCCCCCATCGAACCCAAGAGGGCTGTGCTACACTCCAACTCCCAGCGTGCCCTGCAGAGAATCCATGGTGTCACAGCCACCCAGGACAGCGGCCCTCCAGTGTCCTGGGGGAGGTAGTGTCACGTAGATGCTCTCTCCCCAGGTTCTTCCAGCCAGCTGGCGTCTTGGCCTGGTAATGGTCATGGCTGCCAGTCACAACAAGTAACACAATCTCTTTGCACCAGTAATTGCTGGGAGGAAGGATAATCAGACATAGAGATAAGATGAGCAGGCATTCTAGCTTTACCCATACAGTCCTGATCCCTCAGGAATCCCTGAGAAGTGGCAAAATGTTTTCATTTTTCTATCCTGAGTTCTTCTTCTTCTTCTTCTTCTTCTTTCTTCTTTCGGCTACTCCGATTAGGAGTTGCCACAGAGGATCATCTTTTCTCATATCTTCCTGTCCTCTGCATCTTGCTCTGTTACACCCACTACCTTCATATCCTCTCTCACCACATCCATAAACCTTCTCTTAGGCCTTCCTCTTTTCCCCTTGCCTGGCAGCTCTATCCTTACCATCCTTTTCTTTTCCCAATATACCCATCATCTCTCCTCTGCAAATGTCCAAACCAATGCAAGCTCACCTCTCTGACTTTGTCTAAAATGGATTATTGCTATTATTATTGTTATTATTATTATTATGAAGGGCAGACTCAAAGCCCCATGTGTTGTTTACGCTAAACCAAATCCATTTCCTCTCATAAACGCAGTCTCACGTCTGCCTCCCCAGACAGATCAAAATCTATGAAATATTAAGACACAAATTCCTGTCCTTCCTCAACCCGTGTTTATCAAGTGTCTCAGAATTACTGTCAGGAATTGCACTAGGATAAGACTAGGATAAGAATCTGGTTCTACCTCAGATTAGGACATGATAAAAAGTGTCTTACACCTAGTCCAAGCGAGAAGTAGCAGTTCACATTTTAGAATGAATGATGTAAATTTTATGGCATCCTGAGCTGCAAAATGGACACTTATGAAGGTGTTTTGCAGTTACTGTGGAAATTATGATGATGTGTTTTAGTTTTCTGATTCTAATGCTAAGGCTGCGCCAGATAATAATAACTATCGTACTATATATACTTGCGGATAAGTCGGGACTTGATTTTACACTGCAATTTCTGGTATTTTATAATGTCGGCTCATATAAGTCAAATTCGGAAAACTCACGCTATTGGTACAATGGTTTATGATATGCTAATGCCTACCTGAGAGAGTAACCACGGAGCACACTGCCTTTTTTACCTATGTAGGTGTAGCAATGCGCTGTATCAGCGTGTGCTCCTAACCTCGTTCTCGCTCTCTCTATTGTGCCCACATGACTACATGGTAATACCCGAACTATTCCAAAGCAACAGTTGCACTGATTTGTGTTTTTTGTATCTCACACCCTCATACACCTTCATTGTGTGAGCATCCTGTATGTATGATGGAGCGTTCCATCAGAAGAAAATATGAAGCTGGTTTTAAATTAAACGTCGTTGAAGTAGTGAAAGAAATTGATAATTGCGCTGCTGCAACAAAATTTGATGTGTCTGAGAAACTGGTGCGAGATTGGAGGAGGCAAAAATAAATACATAAGTGTCGTATTTTTGAATGGCCGTATAAGTTGGGGTCTGATTTTATGATTGATTTTTCGGGTTTCAAGACCCGACTTATACCTGAGCATGTAAGGTATAATAAAAATATTCAAAGTAGTAAGAGAAGATGAAGAAAAAGGAAAAAGAAGAAACTCTATATCAACAATAATATTGTTACAAGCACTGAGATCGAAAGACCGAGACACACACCAAATACGCGTCTATTTATTTATCAGTGAATGATTCATAACCGTACTTTAGGCCACTGGAAACACCTTTATAAAATAGCAGTTCCTGAAACTAGCCTAGGCTTTGGTTGCACTCTTTCTGTAGTCATGTTCACTCTTCAGTGTTCCTGATCGTCTTCTAGAGTAGAGTGCTATGTCTCTCTAATCTCCTACGATGCTCTATTTATCCAATGCCTTAGGATTCTTCTTATGCTTCCTTGTAATCTTCCTGGGCTTCATGGAATGCAGGGCTCAGGATACTTGTGTGAAATTTTGCTTTCAATCACCTATCATGCCCCACCTAACTTCGGGGTAATATAGTATGCTGGCTACTACAATACAATTTGCATCTAATACCACGTGTGTGTGTGGACACTGCAATATTGCTTGCACTTCACATATGTCAGCTCATTTACATTTTCGGCAATGATCTTCACGTGCATGCCATCAACCGTCAACTGCAGGACACCAGCCATCTGCATGAATGCAGCTTGCTTTAATATTACCTGATGTGGGGTGATGGGGAAATTAATAAATCAATGTATTACTACACACATTGTAAGGACATTCAAAGTTTGATTCAAAATTCGAGAAAAGGTTGGTTGTAACATTCCAAAATCATCACAATTGCAAAGATGCATTTACTCCATTGCCAAAAACCGTAATATTATACTTTTGTTTCAGTTCTCAGTGTATGACTTCTTCCCATAGATGGAGTAAAGTATAATATTTGTTATGAACATTATTTCATTTCTGTTAAATCAGTGTCTTTTTTTCCAAATTCATTGTTGTCCAGCATTTCCAAAACATTTTACCTTTCTCAAAATGTGTGTGCCAGTCTGTGCCTGAATACCTGAATTGTCAGAGTCAGAATACGTAAATCCTGAGTAGGCACCCCATATATGACTTTGTGTTATTTTGAACACCTCCAGTTCTATTTGCCATTTCAGTTCCTAGTAAGACAGATTAATATAATGACAGACATGGTTGTAGCGGGGCCACATAGTGTTTAAATGTCAGTACTGAGTGCGTCTCGTTTCATTGTCCCGTTTACTGTTTGTGCATCAGTTTATGCCGTCCCCGTAAAAAGGGGGACAGATGATGGAAGGAGACCACAGCCGCCAACCTGGAAAACACCTGTTTACAATCATTCAATCCCAGCCGTCACAGGACTATATAAGCCATCAGGAGGAGAAGGAAAAGGAGGGAGGAGAGAAGGAGATTTTGTTTCAACATTACGACCACGAGCAACCTGTACCTGTTTTCCATATTGCGCTTATCCATCCAGTTTGTTTTCCATCTGCCGGATTTATTTCAAGGACCTCACCACGAGATACCCCGGGGTAGGACTTAATCATCCACCACATACACGAGGATTCACGGTGAGGCTGTTCCATTTTTTTTTCCGGGGAGAATCAAACAACTCTATCACTAATTCAGTCATCCGCTTTCAGGACATTTTCTTTTTTACTGGACTCACGTACTCATTCATTTTCAGTTTGTCTTTCATTGTCGTTATTCGTGTTGTGTGTTTATTTGTTACAGGGACAAGGGAGGGTTTTTGTTGTGTGTATATATATATATTTGGTGGTGTCTTATTATTGCTGGGGTGGAGGGATATATTTATGTTTCTATTTTTCTATGTCATTTTACTTAATACATATAACCCGTTTTACTTCCCGTTTTTGTGTGCTTATATTTTTCACCGTCGATTGTGGGGAAAAGTTCAAATGGTAAGAAGTACGGCTTGATAGTAGATTATTTCTCAGTTAATTATCCAGGCCACTGGTCTTGGAGGTGTAGCTGCCGGCTGGGTAAAAGGGGTCGGCCGTTACATGGTTACTCAACTGGACATGCTGGACCTGGACAGAAAAAAAGTCTTCCATTTTCATTCATGTAATATACATGATATAATCTATTCCAAACTTCTCATTTGCAGAAGTGCTCAAATAATTGTATTTTTGTCCTTTGTTCATCACATGCAAACCTTCATTCCACTTTGCAGCTGCATATCTTGATCTGACCTGTTATTTATTCAAACAGCAGCATAATCTGTTAAACATTGACATGTCATGTTCTGATTGGAGAAAATGGGTTTCTTCTAACAAGCGGATGAGGCCCGTTTACTTAACATTCGCTTCACTCTCCTGAGGGTTTAAATAAGCAAATGGCAGGCTGACCATTTGTGTGAGCAGTGCAGCACATATGTATCAGCAATTAGGTTAATTAACCCGTTCAGACTCTGGGTTATTTTGGAGAAATGAAAGGTGAGAGAAGTGTCCATCTAAGAGATTAGCAGTCTGATTCCAAATATTATTCTGTCACCCAGAGCCTGGTGAATATTTTAACCTGTCTGAGGAGCAGTTTACACTCTGGTATTTCATAAAGTGTCTTAAAGTGTTTAATAACCTTGGACAGAAAAATAAGTTAATTGTGTTTAGAAGAAGGGATGGAATAAAGTGTCCAAATTCATTCCCCACAAAGATCAGTCCCTGATTCTGAACTGACACATACAAAAACAGGCCTAACAAGGTGTTTGACAGCTTGGATGTGTTCTCTGATATAGCCAGCCAATCATCTTCTTGTTTTATTATTTGGCAGAACGCTTCATATTGGGAATAAGCACTGTAAAGTTAGGCCTTAGGAGTCATACTGAAAAAAAAAAAATCACACATGATGGCAAAGGTTGGGGATAGCAGATGGGCTTGGAAAAGGAATCAGACTGTGAATCAGGAAGACGCATAAACTTAGGAGAAATAATTAAAGTGCAGCTTCAGGCATGTGGGCCATCTTTGGGGCCAGGGAATGCTTAAAAGTTTTCCATTTTAAATACTCTGTGTGAGTTGAATTTGCAGTTACTTCAACTCACATGCGCAAAAAAGGTTGCCTGGATTAGTTTCGGTTTTTAAGACTTCTTTGAATATATATGTAAAACTTGGAGAGATTCTACATCCATCCATCCATCCATTTTCCAACCCGCTGAATCCGAACACAGGGTCACGGGGGTCTGCTGGAGCCAATCCCAGCCAACACAGGGCACAAGGCAGGAACCAATCCCGGGCAGGGTGCCAACCACCGCAGGAGATTCTACATTTACTTGTAAAAAACAAAAACAGTTAGGTGAGCAGGAAACATTTGGGGTGTCACAATGGCAAAACCCCGATTGTTATTGTATTATTTTAGCTAGGATTCTTCCCCTGCCTGTTGTTCAAATTCCTTCTTTATATTCCTTTTGTCCATTTATGTTTGTGCTAATAGTACTAATGGGGTTAATGATTAGCATTATTCTGTGTTTCTTATTAGTTTGGTGTAATTTTTAAATTCTAAGTGTCTGTGATCGTTCTGCTATGTTCCATGTGTCTTGTAGGTGGTTCCCCAAGGTGCGGGACTCTGCCCCTAACCATCAATGGATGCCCTCAGCTGAATATCCTGCAGTCTCTTGTGGTTCATTGAGTGTGCAGCTGTTGGTGAGTTTCTTTTGAGATCATTTATTGCTTTTGTGAATTTTTGAATTTTTGACCACCATATGGTGTGTTTTTGACTTTGTATTTCATTTATATTAGTTAGAATGCCCAGAGGGGACTGGGCGGTCTCGTGGCCTGGAACCCCTACAGATTTTATTTTTTTCTCCAGCCTTCTGGAGTTTTTTTTTTGTTTTTTCTGTCCACCCTGGCCATCGGACCTTACTCCTTTTCTATGTTAACTAACCATCCATCCATTTTCCAACCCGCTGAATCCGAACACAGGGTCATGGGGGTCTGCTGGAGCCAATCCCAGCCAACACAGGGCACAATGCAGGAAACAATCCTGGGCAGGGTGCCAACCCACCACAGGACACACACAAACACACATGTTGTCTTATTTTAATTTCTTACTTTGTCTTTTATTTTTCTTTTCTTCATTATGTAAAGCACTTTGAGCTACTTTTTGTATGAAAATGTGCTATATAAATAAATGTTGTTGTTGTTGTTGTATTCTGGTTTTGTGTATTGGGACTTCTTTGCCTTGGGTTGCCTTTGTCTTTTCAGGCATCCCCTGCTGTAGCTTTTGTGATTTTTGGAGATTCACTATTTATAGAGTGTTTTTGTGCTAATAAATCTTTTATTCACCTTAGAAAGTTAACGCTTTAACACTAGAATTACCAAAGCCTATGAAAAAAGTTGTAAATCCGTCCCAGTTTAAATCCCTTCGCACCTCTCCGTCAGCGTTTTTTGTCTTTTAAATGTGTCGATAAGTAGCAAGCAGCCTGCTATCACATCCCCCCACTGCTGCAGAACGTTTTCTCAGCTCAAGTCTGTTTACGTGCGTGTCAGTTGCTTAGAGTATTGACTACAGTTAATACTATATCGTTATTTGGAACACATGCATTTCATGTGTGTTCCATGTCTACAACAATCTATGTAAACACATCGTTAAAACAGAAACGATTTTAATGTTTTAGTAATAATTGACAAAATGTAGACATTAAGTATATAATGTAAGAAGCCTGAAGTCCAAATATCAAATAAACACTTTCACAAAAGTGTAAAGTCACAAGTAGACTGCAGAGCTTCCCGTGTACATATACAAAATACAACAACAGCAAACAATACAACGATCTATAACCCTTGTCATCATCTGAGTTCACTTCTGCTATAGCGCGTCTTTATGTGAAAACAGCAGTGTCAGATGGGGGGAGTGTGAACGTAACTGGGAGAATTAAACTGAATAAAAAAAACACCAACACTAACCTTTACAAGTACCATAAATTTACACTGGCTGTTACAGACTCAAATCAAATGTTTGTTTTTATTCTAAAATAGTAAGAATAAGAGCAGTTCACTTTTCAAAACGGAGTCATGTGGGATTGAACTCGTGACCTTTTGACTACCAGTCAGCAACTCTTACCGTTACGCCACCAAAGCAGTTGTGTTAAAGATGTGTCAATTTCGCACCCTAACGCAGATTCTTTTTCTGCAGTGATATTCTTGAATAAAAGCTTACTTGTTTTGTTATACTTGTACCTTTTGTGAAAGTGTTTATTTGATATTTGGGCTTCACACATTATACACTTCATGTCTACATTTTGTTAATTATTGCTAAAATATAGAAAACGCTTCTGTTTTAATGATGTGTTTACATAGATTGCTTTAGTCATGGAACACACATGAAATGCATGTGTTCCAAATAAGGATATAGTATTTATTCTAGTCTATACAACTTTTAACAATCTGACACGCAGGTAAACGGACATGAGCAGAGAAAACCTTGTACGGTGTTGGAGGGATGTGATAGCAGGCTGCTTGCTGCTTATCAACACATTTACAAGACAAAAGACGCTGACGGAGAGGTGCGAAGGGATTTAAGGTGGGACAGATTTACGACTTTTTTTGTAGGCTTTGGTAATTCTAGTGTTCAGTTAAACTCATACTAGTGTTTGTTTAAGTAGAATAGAATACAATTTTCTTTCATAGCTATCGATTATGGTATTGCCTTTCACCCCCTGTAAGTTAATATGAGATATATAATACTGTATTCTATAATACAGTGTGTTAATTAAGTCAGTCTGGAATAGTCTCATTGCTAGCAATGACTGAAAGACCCATTTACAGTTTGTAAATGGGACAGACATACAGTTTTCTAACCATTTAGAAATGGTTCAACTATATGAGCAAGATGTACAGGTATAAGCTTTAAGCAGAATTTTTCTTAAAAAAGAACCTTTCTTTTCTTTGCTATACAGTATCAATTTTTTCTCTATTTTTCTGTAAACTGTTTTGCCTTGGATTTTTAGTAAAGCTTTTAAAAACGAAGATATTTTGTCTGTGTAATCATTTCAATGCATCAAGCTATTGCCAGAATCCCATGAAACAAACTAAAGCTGCAGATCTTTGGTCATTTTGGGTAAATGCAGCTACATTTATAAAAAATTGATATTTGCCTTTTTTCGACTAGCCAGGGTTTGGTGGGTTTCCTCAGTCTAGTGGGCATTTTTGAATCATTTTGTGGGATTTATTGTGGTTAGGAACCACAGGTTCATGATAATTATAATAGGGTAAAACAATGCCCACTAAAAGTATTGCAGTTTAAAGTGCGTCTGTTAAGGAGCTCCTGCTGTAACAGTTGCAGGTCCATATTGAACAGTCATCTTGTCTTTATGAAGGACCACCGGAAAGATTGAGCTTCCTGGCCTGGTGATGGTGAAGTCACATCGGTTGTCTTTTGGCTGTCATTCCAATGAACTGCAGAGAGTTAGAAGTTAGAAACATTGCCCTCTTTTGTCTTGGTGTCATAATGCATACCTCACATGAGTCCAACTCTACTTTTACTCAAGAATTGCAGTTGGGTACTTTATACAACACTGGTGTTTAATTAATTTTTTTGCAAAATGTTGCCTAATGATTTGCAGATTGTGTCCACATTTCTGTTAAGTAGATAGGATCTGAAAGAGAAGGAGAATGAGGAGGTTATCTAAGGGATTTCACCACACCAAAGGATCCACTCTGACAAATGTCTTTCCTCCAGAGCGGCTGAAATTAGATTATGCAATGTGATTAGAGCGGCTGGTTTACAGATTCAGCTCTCTGGGTTTTGGATCCCGCCTTCATTGTTAATATGGAGTTTGCATGTTCTCTCTGTGCCTGTGGAGTTTTTCTGTGGCCGCTCTGCTTTTCCTTCTGCATCTCCAAAGATGTGCAGATTATGTTCATTGTGTGTGTAGTGGAGAGTTGTCTTGTTCAGGGCTTGTCCAATTCAAGTCTTATGTCCAATTCTCTCAGGAAAGGCTCAGGACCTTCATAAATCTGAATTCAATGAAGAGTATCTGAGAACTGTATGTTATTTATCTATCTGTTGGTTTCTGTAGTGCAGTTTGCCTCCCTTGCATTCATTCATATTTTGTTGAAATTTATTCTGCTATTATTTCAGTATGACAAAGAGCAGTTCAACAAACCTCCAATGATGAATCAAAACTTTGGACGACGTTTTCCCTTGCCCGGACGCGGGTCAACGGGGCCCCCCTCTGGAGCCAGGCCTGGAGGTGGGGCTCGATGGCGAGTGCCTGGTGTCTGGGCCTGCACCCATGGGGCTCGGCCGGGCACAGCCCGAAGAGGTAACGTGGGTCCCCCTTCCCATGGGCTCACCACCTATGGGAGGGGCCAAGGAGGTCGGGTGCAGTGTGAGTTGGGTGTTGGCCGAAGGTGGGGACCTTGGCGGTCTGATCCTCGGCTACAGAAACTGGCTCTTGGGACGTGGAATGTCACCTCTCTGAAGGGGAAGGAGCCTGAGCTTGTGCGTGAGGTTGATAGGTTCTGGCTAGATATAGTCGGGCTCACCTCAACGCATAGCTTGGACTCTGGAACCAATCTCCTTGAGAGGGGCTGGACTCTCTACCACTCTGGAGTTGCCCCCAGTGAGAGGCGCCAAGCGGGTGTGGGCATACTTATTGCCCCCCGACTTGGAGCCTGTTCATTGGGGTTTACCCCAGTGGACGAGAGGGTAGCCTCCCTCCGCCTTCGGGTGGGAGGACGGGTCCTAACTGTTGTTTGTATGTATGCGCCGAACAGCAGTTTGGAGTACCCACCCTTTTTGGAGTCCCTGGAGGGGGTGCTAGAGGGCATACTTTCTGGAGAGTCCCTTGTTCTGCTGGGAGACTTCAATGCTCACGTGGGCAATGACAGTGAGACCTGGAAGGGCGTGATTGGAGGAATGGCCCCCCCGATCTGAACCCGAGCGGTGTTTTGTTATTGGACTTCTGTGCTCATCACGGATTGTCCATAACAAACAACATGTTCAAGCATAGGGGTGTTCATATGTGCACTTGGCACCAGGACACCCTAGGCCTCAGTTCGATGATCGACTTTGTGGTCGTGTCGTCGGACCTGCAGCCATATGTCTTGGACACTTGAGTGAAGAGAGGGGAGGAGCTGTCAACTGATCACCACCTGGTGGTGAGTAGGCTTTGATGGTGAGGGTCTGCTGGGAACGTCCGGCAGAGTCCCCTGTCAGAAGTAGCTTCAACTCCCACCTCCAGCAGAACTGTTACCACATCCCGAGGGAGGTGATGGACATTGAGTCCGAATGGGCCATGTTCTGTGCCTCTATTGTTGAGCCAGCTGACCGGAGCTGTGACCGTAAGGTGGTCGGTTCCTGTCGTGGCGGCAATCCCCGAACCCGTTGGTGGACACTGGCGGTGAGGGATGCCGTCAAGCTGAAGAAGGAGTTCTACAGGACCTTTTTGTCCTGTGGGACTCTAGAGGCAGCTGATAGGTACCGGCAGGCCAAGCGGAATGCGGCTTTGGTGGTTGCGGAGGCAAAAACTCGTGGGGAGGCCATGGAGAACGACTTTCGGACGACTTCGAGGAGATTCTGGTCCACCATCCGGTGTCTCAGGAGGAGGAAGCAGTGCGTGTCAACACTGTATATGGTGGGGATGGTGCACTGCTGACCTCAACTCGGGACGTTGTGGGTCGGTGGGGGGAGTACTTCAAAGACCTCCTCAATCCCACTAACATGCCTTGCAATGAGGGAGCAGAGCCTGGGGACTCGGAGGTGGGCTCCCCCATCTCTGGGACTGAGGTCACTGAGGTGGCCAAAAAACTCCTTGGTGGCAGGGCCCCGGGGGTAGATGAGATACGCCCAGAGTTCCTCAAGGCTCTGGATGTTGTAGGACTGTCTTGGTTGACACACCTCTGCAGCATCACATGGACATCAGGGACAGTGCCTCTGGATTGGCAGACTGGGGTGGTGGTCCCCTTCTGGGGTACTCCGAGAGTATGGGGTACTGGACCCCCTGATAACGGCTGTTCGGTCCCTGTATGATCAGTGTCAGAGCTTGGTCCACATTGCCGGCAGTAAGTCAAACCCATTTCCAGTGAGAGTTGGACTCCGCCAGGGCTGCCCTTTGTCACCAATTCTGTTCATAACTTTTATGGACAGAATTTCTAGGCGCAGCCAGGGCGTTGAGGGGGTCCAGTTTGGTGGACTCAGGATTGGGTCACTGCTTTTTGCAAATGATGTTGTCCTGTTTGCTTCATCAGGCCGTGATCTTCAGCTCTCTCTCGATCGGTTCACAGCTGAGTGTGAAGTGGCTGGGATGGGAATCAGCACCTCTAAATCCGAGACCATGGTCCTCAGCTGAAAAAGAGTGGAATGCCTTCTCAGGGTTGGGAGCGAGATCCTGCCCCAAGTGGAGAAGTTCAAGTATCTCGGGATATTGTTCACGAGTGAGGGAAGAATGGAGCGTGAGATCGACAGGCGGATCGGTGCGGCATCCACAGTGATGCGGGCTCTGCATCGGTCTGTCGTGGTGAAAAAGGAGCTGAGCCACAAGGCAAAGCTCTCAATTTACCAGTCGATCTATGCTCCTACCCTCAGCTATGGTCATGAGCTATGGGTAGTGACCGAAAGAATGAGATCGCGAATACAAGCAGCTGAAATGAGTTTCCTCCATAGGGTGTCTGGGCTTTCCCTTAAAGATAGGGTGAGAAGCTCAGTCATCTGGGAGGGACTCAGAGTAGAGTCGCTGCTCCTCCGCATCGAGAGGAATCAGATGAGGTGGCTCGGGCATCTGATCAGGATGCCTCCTGGACGCCTCCCTGGTGAGGTGTTCCAGGCACGTCTAACCGGAAGGAGGCCCCCAGGAAGACCCAGGACACGCTGGAGGGACTATGTCTCTCGGCTGGCCTGGGAACACCTTGGGATTCTCCTGGAAGAGTTAGAAGAAGTGGCCGGGGAAAGGGAAGTCTGGACATCTCTGCTCAAGCTGCAGCCCCCGCGACCCGATCTCGGATAAGCGGAAGAGGATGGATGGATGGATGGATGGATGGATGGATGGATTATGTCAGCTGACCTCATTCTCAAACCTGCTTCATCCAGTGCAACATTATGGAAGACTGCAGTCTGTTCTGGCAGCACTGGGCACAAAGCAGGAAACAGATTTTTTTTTTGTTTTAGATTTCATGAACTATTTTATTCCATATTTATTTAAAGAATTTTTTGTGAAAGATGAATCGCAAAAAGTCAATAACAGTGTAAAAATATGAATATTCTTATGGCCCAAAGCTGAAATAGGGATAATTTTCTTGATATTTTTTGAGATTGAATAGTCTGAATTTAAGAAGCAATACCTTAGAAACACATCACAAAATAAAATTGAAAGAAAATTACTTAAATTGGGCTTTTTGATTCACTTCTACTGAGTTCTGGGAATTCTAGGCTAAACTGAATTGCTTATCTCGGATGTGCTTCTGCCCTGCTCATTTTCAACAAAGAAACTCCTTTGCTACTTGTTTAAATGTTTCAACTTTACAGAGTCCATTTTTAATGTAAGAGGTGCAGCAAGTGTCCATCAAAAATGCAATAATTTATACACCATCTTTTTGTTAACATTTTATTAATTTTATTAAAATCCAATAACATTCCATACAAGCAAGTCAAGTTTAACAAAACTAGGTTTGAAACAAATCAACCCCCACCCATGAGAAAGAGAGCAAGGCCAACAGAGTAAAACTTTAATAATAGTAAAAATAAGTAAATAAATATATGAATCAAAATAAATAGAATAAAAAAGAGGGGAGAGAATCCACGTTGTCAATTTAAATGCTTATTCTAAAATGTTATTGAATTGAAAAAGTTTTGTACAGATCCTCTGAGTGAGAATTTGATATTTTCCAATTTTAGATAATATATAACATCAGTTACCCACTGACTTAAAGGAGTGGGTTAGTTAGGATTCTTCCAGTTGATCAAGATAGGTAATAGCTAATAGCGAAGTAAAGGCAATTACAGTTTGTTTGTCCTTCTCCACTTGAAGCTCATCTTGAAGTACATTTATGCACCATCCTCCTTTGGGCATGCAATGATAAGGAGCTATAAGGTGCAAAGCAACAAAGTAGAAAACAACCGGCTTTCTGTGGAGGATACCATCCCAAGGCACTTCACATGTGCTGATACTTAGTTCAAGAGTTTACATTTACATTTATGTTATGGTTGGAGCACAAACAGGTTAAGTGAGTTGCTCGAGGTCACACTATGGGTCACTAGTATGGACTGAATAGGCCACTCTATGTGTAGAATTCCTTATATAATATACCACATTACCTGCCTAAGTAGCAGTATCAAATACAAGAGACCATGATTCAATCCATCATAAAACACCAGGAAGTATGTTTTGAAGAGTAAATATGACTATTTCATTAAAATATAAAAGAGTCAAAAGGCAAGTCTTTAAGTATTATTTGAAAGTGACCACTGATCATATGTTATGGACAAACCCAGCTTTAAAGGAATAGTTACCTTTGTTTTAAACCATTTTGGGAAATCAGAAAGTATTCTTTATTGTGTTGTAGAATTAAATGGATAAATTTGCTCTTTTTGCTAATCGGTTAACTCTCAATAACATGTTTTCAGAAAAATGTTCACATTTATTAAACATCAAAAACTTAATTCACTCATTCATGTTAGTATTGTGGAGCTGTGGCACTCCACAATGTGGTCAGGTGTGTCCTGCTTGATTTAATTCTCCTAGAGATGTGGGTAGAACTTGATGGAAAATTAAATTGACTGGATATCATTTAGAAAGGCACACATTTGTGTATAGAAGGTCCCACAATTCACACTGCATGTCTGGATAAAAACCAAGTCATGAAATGCAAGGAACTTTCTGCACACTTCTATGATCAAATGTTGGTAAGGCGGCACACATCAGGGTGAGGAGATAAAACCATTTCAAGAACTTTGAGTGTTCCCTGGAGTACAGTGGCATCAATAAGTGTGAAGTGGAAAATGTTTGGCTGGATGGCCAACTCTTTAAAGAGGCTAGGTGGTTCCAAACTGAACCCAAAGATCACTCTAAAAGATCTTCAGAAGTCCTCCATTGAGACAGGAGGACCTGTCGGAAGCACAGCCATTTCACTAGCACTACATCAATCAGGTGTTTATGGTAGAAGGTGCTAGACAGAAGCCACTTTTGAGTTAAGGCATATGACCGCATGGACTCTGAGAGCATAAGTTAAAGATGACACAAGCACTATGTCTGGTGGAGACCAGGCACTGTTTATTACAGTGTTTGCCAATCAATCAAAACTGTATTTTTAAAATGTTTTCCACATTTATTAAAAATCAGAAACTGAAGTCAATCATTCATATTAGTAATCAGACCCTTTGATGCGGCACACTAAATTGTGGTCAGATGCATCCTGTTTGATTGGATTCTCCTTGACATGTGTGTAGAACTCAATTGAGTCCTCCTGCAGGCAACTAAATTGACTGGACATCAAAAAAGGCAAACATGTGTGTGTGTATATGCTCCCACAATTCACATTGCATGTCAGAGCAAAATCAAAGCCATGAAATCCAATGAACTCACTGCAGACCTCCTGATCAAATTGTGGTGGGGCATAGATCATGCACAATGTCTAGTGGAGACCAGGCACTTCTTATCACCTGCCTAACACCATCCCTATTGTGAAGCATGGTGGTGGCAGTATCACACCATGGGGGTAATTCTCAGCAGCAGGGACAGGAAGACTGGTCAGAATTGAGGGAAGGATGAATGCAGCCAAATTCCAAGCAATTCCTTGAAGTAAACCTGCTCCAAAGTGAATGCAATCCCATACCTTGGAGATGGTTCACCTTTCAGCATGACAATGACTAAAGCATACAGCCAAGACAATGCTGGAGAGGCTGCTGGACATATCCCTGACTATCCTTAAATGGCTGAGCCAGACCCCATGGAAAATGACCTGAAGCCATCCATCCATCCATCCATTGTCTCCCGCTTATCCGAGGTTGGGTCGCGGGGGCAGCAGCTTGAGCAGAGATGCCCAGACTTCCCTCTCCCCGGCCACTTCTTCTAGCTCTTCCGGGAGAATCCCAAGGCGTTCCCAGGCCAGTCGAGAGACATAGTCCCTCCAACGTATCCTGGGTCTTCCCCGGGGCCTCCTCCCGGTTAGACGTGCCCGGAACACCTCACCAGGGAGGCGTCCAGGAGGCATCCTGATCAGATGCCCGAGCCACCTCATCTGACTCCTCTCGATGCGGAGGAGCAGTGGCTCTACTCTGAGCCCCTCCCGGATGACTGAGCTTCTCACCCTATCTTTAAGGGAAAGCCCAGACACCCTGCGGAGGAAACTCATTTCAGCCGCTTGTATTCGCGATCTCGTTCTTTCGGTCACTGCCCATAGTTCATGACCATAGGTGAGGGTAGGAACATAGATCGACTGGTCGATGCAGCGCCCGCATTACTGCGGATGCCGCACCGATCCGCCTGTCGATCTCACGCTCCATTCTTCCCTCACTCGTGAACAAGACCCCGAGATACTTGAACTCCTCCACTTGGGGCAGGATCTCGCTACCAACCCTGAGAGGGCACTCCACCCTTCTCTGGCTGAGGACCATGGTCTCGGATTTGGAGGTGCTGATTCTCATCTCAGCCGCTTCACACTCGGCTGCGAACCGATCCAGAGAGAGCTGAAGATCTCTTTAAGAAGGGGGATCGGAGGGTGTGTTCCAACTACAGAGGGATCACACTCCTCAGCCTCCCTGGAAAAGTCTATTCAGGGGTCCTGGAGAGGAGGGTCCGTCGGATAGTCGAGCCTCGGATTCAGGAGGAACAGTGTGGTTTTCGTCCTGGTCGCGGAACAGTGGACCAGCTCTACACCCTTAGCAGGGTCCTGGAGGGTGCATGGGAGTTTGCCCAACCAGTCTACATGTGTTTTGTGGACTTGGAAAAGGCATTCGACCGTGTCCCTCGGGGAATCCTGTGGGGGGTACTCCGAGAGTATGGGGTACCGGCCCCCCTGATAAGGGCTGTTCAGTCCCTGTACGATCGGTGCCAGAGCTTGGTCCGCATTGCCGGCAGTAAGTCGAACCCGTTTCCAGTGAGAGTTGGACTCCACCAGGGCTGCCCTTTGTCACCGATTCTGTTCATAACTTTTATGGACAGAATTTCTAGGCGCAGCCAGGGCGTTGAGGGGGTCCTGTTTGGTGGGCTCAGGATTGGGTCACTGCTTTTTGCAGATGATTTTGTCCTGTTTGCTTCATCAGACCTGAAGCTCCCCACCAAATCCAATGGAGCTTGAGAGGCTCATCCAGGAGGAATCCTGGCTTACCCAAGAAAACTGAAAGCTGGAATTGCTGCTGAAGGGTTTTGCACAAAGTACCAAACTCAGGGTCTAAATACTTATTTGAATGAGAGATTTCAGTTTTGAAATGTGTTATTGAGTGTAGATTGATGGGCAAAAAATTCATATTTATCCATTTCAAATTAAACCTACAGCGCAATAAAATGGGAACAAACAAGGAGATAAACTGAATGTTAAAGGGCAGGCACATTTCTGGTAATAGAATGAGCAGACTTACCAGAAAGGCCAAAAAAATAAAAGTCATCAAATATAAAATGTAACTAAAAATTCAGACGTCAAAGAATAAAATAAAGACCCTGATCAAGTCAAGGTTTGTAACAAAACCAACAGAAGATTTCTCATGAGTGATTTGAAAGTAGAAATTATTCAGTGACAGTATACTGACTGCGCCATGTCACCACCTTTAATGGATGGGCCTGATGGGATAAATACAGTATGTGACACAACTGACTGCAGGCAGAGCAAAACTAGCCACAAATGGAAAGTGACCGTATAAAAACAGAACACAAAATTGCAGCACCAGAATATAATAAACAGTAACTCCAAACACAAAAATAATAAGTATAAAAACATGTAAAAAGAATCCCAGGATGCTAACACTAAAGTATGACAGCACACATCTGACAACTGCGCAGACCACAAAGAGGTCCTATACAGCCATGTCATGTCATTAGTAAGCGTAAAGTCGGCAATATGAAAAAATGAATATAGATGGAACACCTCATGAAATGAAAATCACTAATGACAAATTAAATCTTTATGTCAAAACAGTCAGTAATATCAATGACGAATGGACTATTATACAAAAACTGAATTAAAGCATCAACATTCTTACCTGCAGCTAATTGTTCTGCCAGAGAATTTGAATGGAAGGTTCTTAGAGAAGAAAGGGACTGAGAAATCAAATGTAGTCAATAAACAGGCAAGGTTTGTAACCATAAAAAAATCAAAGTATCAAAATCTTAAATATAAAGTAATAAAACATTGCTACATATAGGTTTTGATTTCTTTTATAGTTTTTTTGTATTATGGAGAACGGATATTTAGAGGTTCCTAATCATTTCATTTGCTTTGTCTCTACTCATTCTTTTGTTGAGATGTGTCATGTGACAGTAATCATTGCATTTGCAACATAAGCAGAAGTCACTGTATAAATATAACTGGTTCTAAGATACATTATCAACTCCGCCAAAACTGTA
Organism: Erpetoichthys calabaricus; assembly: GCF_900747795.2. Classification (NCBI taxonomy): domain Eukaryota; kingdom Metazoa; phylum Chordata; class Cladistia; order Polypteriformes; family Polypteridae; genus Erpetoichthys; species Erpetoichthys calabaricus. The sequence continues at coordinate 301,857,719 of NC_041395.2, read as the reverse complement.
GTGCAGCTAGTTTTTTCTTTCTTTTTTCCCATCCATCCATCCATTATCCAACCCGCTGAATCTGAACACAGGGTCACGGGGGTCTGCTGGAGCCAATCCCAGCCAACACAGGGCACAAGGCAGGAACCAGTCCCGGGCAGGGTGCCAACCCACCGCAGGACACACACAAACACACCCACACACCAAGCACACACTAGGGCCAATTTAGATTCTCCAATCCACCTAACCTGCATGTCTTTGGACTGTGGGAGGAAACCGGAGCGCCCGGAGGAAACCCACACTGACACGGGGAGATCATGCAAACTCCACACAGGGAGGACCCGGGAAGGGAACCCAGGTCCCCAGGTCTTCTTTCTTTTTTTTTGGATTTTATTGATTTTAATAACAAATAATATTCCATACAAATAACTCAACTTTTACAAGACTTGGTTCAAAACAAATCAACCCCCACCCAAGAGAAAGAGAGCTAAGCCAGCAGAGTATAACTTTAAGCTAGTAAAAATAAGTAAATAGATACATTCATAAATGAATAAAAATAAATACAGTAAAAAAAAAAAAAAAAGATGGGAGAGAATCTGCTTCCTCAATTAAAATGCTTATTCTACGATGTTATTGGTTCTGCACAGATCCTGTAAGTGAGAATTAGATTTTTTCCAATTTCAAATAGTACTAGGGGGCTCCGCCCCCTGCTCGCTTCGCTCGCCAACCCCTGGCGTTGGGACATGACAAAGAGTGAGATGTATGAATTAGAAATAGAATAGTGTGCAGCTTTGGATGATGCGCATAGAAATAACAAATCGAGTGTTTGGCATATATTAATGTTTTATTGGAATATTTCTTTGTATACAACATCAGTAGTAAAGATGGTGTCTTGTCCTTGAATGAGTCTTCCTTGGCATGGATCATTTATAATTTTAAGTCTAACGTCAGATGAACGTCGAACACGTGAGAAGGCAACATAAAGTTGTCCATGTCCAAAAACGGGTTCAGAGAGGTAGATGCCAACCTTGTGCATGGTTTGTCCGTGTGATTTGTTGATGGTCATGGCAAATGCAGGTTTAATGGGGAACTGTTGCCGTTTCAATGTAAAAGGTAAATCTAGGTCAGAACTCGTAAGGTCAATTCTAGGAATGAGAACAGCACATGTAAGAACTGTTGCTTGAATAACATTGCGTGTCATGGTGTTGACGACTAACCGTGTGCCATTGCATAAACCCTGTTTTGTGTTAAGGTTTCTTAATAGCATTATTATTGTTACGTTTTTAAGGGCAAGGTTGTGTTGTGGTAATCCGGCTGGGTTAATAGTGTTCAAATATTCTAAGGGGAAATTTATATGTTCATTGTCGTCATCAGAGTCAACTTTGTCAGAGCTTAGAAAGATCTGTGTCTCTCCAGGAAGTAATGAAATGACCTGGTTATTAATGTGATTAACATTAATATTTTTTGGACATAATATAGTGCGTTGTGTTAAAAGGGGTATTTGGTCTAATGTGATTGCTGTTCCAAATATCTCTTTTACTAAGTCGTCTGAGATAAATTCATGGATACACGTGATCGTCTCTGTGCCTGCTGTTTTTTAATTCTTAAAATTGTAGCACTCCATCCTTCCTGTCCAGTTGGAAATAATATGGGGTATGTTAAAGTATCAAGAAGCGGAAAGCAAATGTCTATGCGTTGGAATGTAGGTGTGTTGTTTTTATCAGGACGTAAATGTAGAACAATATCTCTGTGAAATGGAGGCTCACCATCTTTACTTTGAAAGACAATTGCCACTTCATTAACGACGGGCAGATTGTATCGTCTTGGATCTTGTTCTTTGTCCTTTATCAAGACCAAAGCAATTGTAGTTGCCGCTATACCTTCTGCATTCGCTTTTGTATTTGCATCCTTTTCAACTTCATGTAGCATTTTTATAGACTTAGCTAATGGGTGATTGTTTATGACATGAGTGACGTTTCTCATTATAAGCTCTGTGCATTGTTTGTTTTCAGGAAGGTTCATGCGTTGATAGATTGCCTCATCTGGATCTAGGATGTAGATTTGTACATATTTGTGTTGTTGATTCGTTTCAGGGTGCACTGTTCCAATGCGATGCAATATTTGTCCAAATATGCGAAAGCAGTATGGGCCAATGACTTTTGGTGGCCTGATATGTACTCCGGTAAATGCAAAAGCAAATGAACTATTGTAGAATCTAATGCAGTTCATAAAGTTTGTACTTTCAGGCACATCGTTAGTTAGAAGCTTCTTTAGATATTCAGGATATGAATGTAAAGGAGGCAGTCTAATCTGACCTTTTTGACAACAACGTGTAAATTCATTATTTGTATTACCAGTTGTTTCTTCTGTGAAGTTAAGTGAATGACAATGATTGCAAATGACATTCATTAATCCCAATGAATTTTCCTCAATAGTGGATTCCTTATTGAAGGCGCTTTCAGCCATTTGGCGTAAGCGTTTAACAGGTGTGTGGTGTTGATGTCCGCGATGGGCATGTTTTTCTTTTTGCGTTTGATTGCCTTTTTGTTGCATGTCCATTATTTGTGACGCGCTACTTTATTCTTTTTTTTTATTCGCCTCCGCTTTGCGCAAAGTCCGTTTCAGTCTACGCCATGCATTGTTTGTATCGAGCCTTGTCCGTTTTTGTATGTCGGTCATTTGAGCTTGGTGCTTTTCGCGTCTTGCTTTTTTTTTTCTGTCAGTTCATTTGCGCGTTGTTCACGTCTCCGTTCATTTATTCTGTTTCTTCGCTCCCTTTTTTGTATGTCTGATACGCGAGCTCTTTCGGTTTGAAATCGTGCTTCTTTCGATGCAGCACTTTGACACGCGAATCGTTTTGTACCCGTGACCGTGTATTCATGACTTGTTTCTTTCTCAGCATGCGAAATATGGATAAGTAATAAGGAGGATCGCACTCACTGTTAATATGTATCCTTTTCTGCAGTTGAACGGTTAATAGTGCTTTATTGCCGACACCTATGCTGCCTAGTGTGAAGGTGTTGACATTCACTTTAGAATATGTGGCTTTGGGTGTCACTTCTTATGGATGTGTGGGGGGGTTGCTGTTGAATCCCCCTCTTTGTGTGTGTCCCGTCCCTTTTTTGTAGGGTCTGTGGGTTGTTTTTGTGTTCTTTTTTTTTGTCTTCCATGGGCTTGTTGAATCCCCCTCTTGGTGTGTGTCCCGTCCCGTCCAGTGCCTGTAGGGTGGGGGGGTGTGGTCGTGCCTTGCTGTTGTGCGCTCATCTGTTCTTTTTTTTTGGTGTGTTTAGTTTTGTGTGCAATGTGTTTCGTGCTTTGCCCGCGTTTGACTACTTGTATGTGCTCACTCCTTTTTTCTGTGGTCTCGTCTGCCTCTCGTGGCCCCTCATCCGCCTTTGTCGCCCTCTTTTGTCCGCCTTTCTCCGACTCTCGCGGACTCTTTTTGCGCCTGCGCCTCTCGCGGACCCTCATCCGCCTCTCTCGCCCTCTTTTGTCCGCCTTTCTCGGCTCCTCAGCCGACTCTCGTGGACTATTTTTGCACCTGCGCAGTACGTCTTTTTGCAGCTACGGCCCATTGCCGGATGTGCCTGCGTCCATCATCCGGTTTAGCATTCTCGGTTAGTAATATGGATATAACATCAGTTATCTACTGACTTAAAAGAGATGAGTTAGGATTCTTCCAGTTGAGCAAGATAAGTCTATGTGCCAATAGAGTGAGTCAGTCATTATCCAACCTGCTATATCCTAACTACAGGGTCACGGGGTCTGCTGGAGCCAATGCCACCCAACACAGGGTGCAAGGCAGGAACAAATCCCGGGAAGGGGGCCAGCCCACATGTACACACACACCCACACACCAAGCACACAGTAGGGACAATTTAGGATCGCCAATGCACCTAACCTGCATGTCTTTGGACTGTGGGTGGATTCCGGAGCACCCAGTGGAAACCCCCACAGACACAGGGAGAACATGCAAACTACACACAGGGAGGACCTGGGAAGTGAACCCGGGTCTCCTTACTGCAAAGCATCAGCGCTACCACTGCGCCATTGTGCCGCCCCGCCAATAGTGTAGTAAAGGAAATTACAGTTTATTTGTCCTTCTCCACTTTAAGCCCATCTGGGAGTCCACCAAACACAGATGTTAATGGGTTAGGAGGGATTGTGACACCAAGGCTGTCTGAAAGGCATTTAAAGATTTGGTCCAGAATGATGTTAATTCGGTGCAGGCCCAAAACATGTGGCTGTAGAAGAAGAATCTTCTCCTGAGCACCATGTACCCTGTGTGTTTGGTAACTAAGTTTCATTTCAGCAATGCTTGTAACCCTGCCAGTAAGGAAAAGCTTGATTTATGAACTGACAAAAATATGTTACGCAAGGGCTCAGGAAAATGGTTTCTACATGATTCAAACTGCCTTTTCTGTTAAGTTCCTCAAAGTGGATGATTCAGGAAAAAAGATCACAAGGCTGCAGGGTGCAAGTGCAAGGCATCTGTCCTTTGATCAGTCTTGGGGACATAGATAATACTTAGCTCAGATATATTGCTCAACTTTAAAAATGTGATGATAAGGACGTTTTTCTGTCTCACCAATCATGAGATTAAGGGGTATTTAAACTGCCCCCAGCTGTCTATCGGGGTTCAGATGAGCCCTGCTGCGATAGACTGTGCTCTCTGAATCTCTGCTTCCTGCGACTCCGACTGCTGAGAATAAAAGAGAACTAACAAAATATCACCCGCCTGCTGTCAGTCTGCACTCTTTTTCGTCCACATGGCCCAGTGAGGCTAGACCTTTATTGCAACATTTGAAGGTTGGATTTTGCCCTGGAAACATTTTGGACAATTTTAAATGAGACAGATGCCCTCAATAGATCATTTTAAATTGAATAATTGTATGCTTTGCGCATATAGAGTTCGAGTAAATTCTGTGCATTTCTACCTTCCACTCCTTTTCTGAGACGTTGAGTGAGAGATCCTTTCTCACTGTACTCTTGGATCTTTGAAAGGGAGAGACTGCAAAATGGTTTTATATATTACGGAAATCCTCAAAACTAAGCAATATTTTTTTAGGCATAGAAGTAGGTGGGAGGTGAGAAAAATTGGGCAGGTTTTGTTTAACCAAGTTTCTAATTTGAAGGTAGGGAAAGAAATGTGTTGCTGGAAAGTTACATTTGGAGTGTAATTGTTTGGAGGATGGAAAGATGTTGTCTATGTACATATCTCTAAGTGATTTAGTCCTGAATGTTTTCCAGACACTAAAAACTGCACATTTGAGAGGGTGGAAAAAGGTGGTTATCGTGCAGAGGTTCCACAGATTAAAGGTTCTCTATCTTAAAATGCTTCCTACATTTCCATATTCTGAATGAGTGAAGCACAATTGGGTTGTTAGTATAGTGTAGTGTAGTTAATCTTTTCTTCAAGAAGGCCAATTGCTAGGCTGCATTACAGTTCTGAACTCTTCCTCTCCTGACTCTGATCCCAGGTTTTGCCTTTATGTGTTTGTTTGTACCTTTCAAACTTTCCAGTTTGGAATTGGCCTACCTTTTTACTGTGATTCTTGTCTATATATTATCTCCTGGTCAAATCTCTCAATCACAATAATCTCTGTGATGCTGTCACACAACAAATTCATAATTAAGTAGATTCCAAATAATAGTCTAAAGCCATGAAGTTAAACAACAAAGAAATGTAAGAGAATCATTCCAGAAATCCATAATCTTGGACAACCTGTAAGTGATGTAATGCTTCACATCATATACACCATAAACTATGTACACAAAATGGCACCTTTCAAAAACAAAAAGGTGTCACAATAAATAAATTAATTTCAACAGCTTGAAAAGGAAAACAAAAGTAAAATATAATAGAAGAATGAGATGTTACCTTAGAAAAATTGCTACTGGGTAAAAAAAACATGTTTCAGTAATAGGAATTATGGAAATAATTTAGAAAAATCTCTTATCCAGCTGCCCATTGTCTGAGAGCTGCATTGTTCACCTGAGGCAATCTTCCACAGGGTGCAAACATGGCAAAAAAATATTTGCCTAGTTAATGTGTTAACAGAGAGGTGAGCTGCACAATCACCAGACACTAGAGTCAGTTTTTGTATGATTTAAATAGAACAGGTAAGATCAAAGATTAAACAAAGAGCACTGATGGGTCTGCAATGGCACCAAAATGCAAAATTATTGGAATGTCTGCATAAGTTACTGCACCGAGAAATTATTCACATCTAAAATATGGAGGAAATAGACTTTATTTTTAGAATCAGGACACCTGTATTGGTGTAAATATGCAGGACTATCTAAGGACATACAGTACATAATATCTAGTCAAGTTACTCATAAGTGGAGTAAATCTGAAGTATATTAACATCAAAGGCTTTCAACTCTATCAAGTGCAGGAAAAGTAAGCAGTGGGTGTCTATCAATGCACATCATTGGCACAGTCCTCCATCAATTCAAACTGTTGTGTATGTTATGATTTGTTAGATTAAAAATTTTCACCTGTCAGAGTCAGCATGGAATTGTATCCTCTTTGCATTGTTTGGAATTGTATTATTCACCTAAGTGGGGCCTGCACATGAAGACAGGGCATAAAGCCTTGGAACACTGCCCGGCACACCTTTGAAGCCGACGGACGGATGGGAGATAACGTCATCTGATCCTGAAAATCCTTCCAGCGCAGCGACGAAAACGGCAGACTGTATACATCGAACTTCCACTTCAGTAATGGTCTTGTCATGGCTTCCTCGTCTATTATGCCATGTAAGCTGTCATTAAAGAAAGCTAATTTATTTCTTACTGCCATATCACTAAGGGAGGGGTATCGCCTTTTAATATTATATCTATATAGTTTTGGATTATGTAACATGCCGTAATTACAAAAGAACTTATTCCAACCAGGGAGCTAGCGCCCGCTGCTGGATAGAGCATGACGGTTTATAAGCCAATGCCACTTGGATCTCGCTGTCCAAGTTTGTGGATTCTTTTTGAATGCTCTGTGCAACTTCCTTAAAGACTTTTCTGGCAAATGACTTTATGTTCTGGTTTTTAGACTTTGAATTTCCTTTCTGACTAGATGAACAATTTTTATTTATTTTTTTTTTGTTTGCCCTTCTTACTTACTATCTGCATACCAACATTGGTGACTGAACGCTTACTAACCCAGGATTTTGAATACAGGCATATAACACTCCAACTTACTCCTAATGCACTCTCCATGTCAGATGAATGTCTCACCTTTCCCTTCTTGCTGTGAAACTGAAAATTACAAAGGGTATTAAAATACTGGAGGGTTCATGGTTGTATGATAACTCAAAAAAGTCTATATATGTTTTTCAGATTTGGTAAAAGCATATGACCGTGTCTGTCAGCATGTAATAATAACAAGGGTAACAAAGCCGCTTGTGTCTGCTCTTTGTTCTCCATATGAATGCAGTGAGAGCTGTATCTAAATACTTGGTGTTAAGTTAAATTCATTCATTATAGATGTCGAGCTCCATCAAGGCTGTGTCTTGTCACCACTCCTGTTTGTGGTTTTCATGGGCAAAATATCAAGGTGCAGCCCAGAATGTAAGGGTGTCCAGATGGGAAGGCTAAGGGTAGCATTGTTGGTTTATGCAGATCTTGTTGTTCTTCTTTGTCTCATCTGATTGTGATCTTTTGCATGCATTCAAGTGATTTGCTGCTAAGTGTGAAGAGCCTGGGATGAGGATCAGCAACTCTAAGTCTGAAGTCATAATTCTCTCTCAGAAAAGAGAGGACTGTGCTCTCCAGGTGAGGGGAATCAACTGCCCCTAGTGGAGGAGTTCAAGTTGTCTTGTTCATGATTGTTGGATAAATGTAACGTGATCGACAAGGGGACTGGAGCAGCACCAGCTACTATGGACACCGTACCGGTCCGTGCTGATGAAATGGGACCCAAGTCTAAAGACTAAACTCTTGGTTTACCAAGACCTACATCCTTGTGGTCATGAGTGTCATGACTAGGTTTTATGCTATTATTTAGTATTCTTTTGTACTAGTATTAGTGGTTATTGAGGTTGTATTTTGTTTTGCAACATCTCAGACACTTTTTAGGTCCTCAATTGCCTCTATTTTTTTAATCCCATCATAAGGAAAGCTTCCCAGTGTTTTTAGGGGTGTGGCCTCTGAGGAGTGTCCTATGCGTAATCAACATGATGGGATAAAAGGATTCCCTTATTCGATCTGTGAAAACCAAAACTCATAAAAAAGCCTTATGCAAAAATTCTTGTATGTTACTTTAGGGTGTGACCTCTTGCTTGTTCTCTCAACCTCAAATCTTGTCTCTTGTTTTGGCTTTGGTTACCTTTTGCTGTTGTACCCTTCTTTTTTAATTACATGCATCTAGTCATGTTCAAAAAGTTTATCTTCCAGTTAACTGACAGAACAGTGAGCTGTAGGAAATTACCAAAACAATGACATTGTGATTACAATTGGCAGATGAGAGGTTTCTAGATGAGACGCTCAACGATTTGAAAGAGCTTCTGAGTAGAGTCACTGCTCATCTAGATCAAGACCAGCAAATTGAGGTGGTTTATGCCTGACCCTGAGCGTTTCTCCCTAAAGCTGCTCTGGGACACATCCAACTGGGCAGAGACGTGATGGCAAACACAGGGCACAATGGAGGGTTTATATCCCCCAGGAAGAGCTGGATTGTATAGTTGGTGACAGATAAGTCCTGGCTGACCTGCTTGGCCTGCTGCCATTGTGACCCTCACTAGGAAAAGTAGTTTCAAAAAATGAGATGATTTGAGGAAATCTTTAAATTGGCTTACTTGTTAGGGCCCTGGACTTTAAAAGAGAAGGTTGCTGGCTGAGTCCCCTCCTCTAACTTATAGGGTGACCCTGAGTAACTTTATGCTGCAGTTATACAAATGCTCCACTTAAAAATACTTAAAGTGTCCTGATCTTTCAAGACTGCCAAAAATATAATACTCAAAGAAATACTGTTGCAATATTCAGTAATACAAAAAAAAATATTAATAGCTTGCTAAGTATGAATAAGTCATTTATTAGCTAATGGAACTCTCCTGTTTGTAAGATCTATCCTGAGGCAATACATCTGAATCTAAATAAAACCTCAGCACCTCTTTTTCTTACTTTAGTTGCTATTTTGTTCTCCTGCCAAGACTAAATAAATAAACAGTAGCATACAACAGCTTATTACATAAAACTGAAGCTGGTTGTGGCCACATACTCATTGACAAAATGAACTGATTTAAAGAATCTCATTTAAAAAATCCATATTTTGCCATTAAAACAGTAGCACTCTCCTTCTCTGCCAATACTAATCAAAATTTCATTGCACTAGCCCATGTATTGAAAGCAAACGCATTATAAATCATGTCTACCCTAGGAGCATGTTTACAGCGTTTCTTTTTACACTAGTTATTTCTACTATATGCTTCATTTTATTCTGAAGTGACATGATCGAATCAAATCACAAGTGAATTGCAGTGAGAATTTAAATTCAGTGCAGTGATGATAACAAGGCAGAGCATGATCTTTTTTTTTTACCGTCACAAAATGGAATATGATTAAAAAAAAAAAGATTCAGCTTTTTGGCCATAAAATGTTACTTAGTGGGGGATAAAGGAAATTGTCAGAAAACTGCAAAGAAGTACACTCCTAATACAGACAATATGTGGAGTGGAAATAACATCCTGCAAACTGCCGGACTTATAATACACTAAACAAGGATAAAAGACTTGTAGGTTTTACATGAAATGTGTGTTGCCATTCATTTTCCAAATTCCTACTTTTGTTTTTTATAAAAGAGTATTAACAAACTGCTCGTTTCCCCTGCTGTCTTAGTACTGAATATACTGCCGATGCATCATTTCACTTAAAATTCTTAAAGAGAATCAAGGTGTGACGGTTATTGCTACTTCCTCCCAGATCCTGATTTACTTTTCTGATAATACAAGTAATTGCTCTAATATTGGTCTTGATTATTTGAGATCATTGTGACACTGCTCCCTATGAAAAGCTTTATATAGAGTTTGATTGACTGGCTGGCTGGTTTTCACACTGAAAAATGCAGGTTGTCCCAGACAGCTGCATAATGTCTCTTGCTAAATGAGCAATTAGTCAATTATTCTGTAATAACAGCAAACGCCCTTCATCTGTATTGTTCCCCTCTACAATTAAAGTGCAGCTGAATTGAGAAACATGATGAAAGCTTAATAAGCACCTATATTAAGTATCCTTTTACTTTAAGTGGTAATAAAAATAAAGTCAATCATCCCACGAGAGCTGTCTAATCTACTATTTGACCATCAAAACAAGAAACTAATTAACATTACTGTGGTATAACACACCACATTGATTGCGTTTTGGACACTATCCTCAGGAGGACTATGCATTTTGTCTGAACATACACACCTGGGAAATAGAATTTAAGGAACAAAGAGCATTTAATAAATACAAGTATTAGGAATTATTGACAATTGTTTGCTTGAGACATCTAACTATTATTACCATAAATCATTGTATTATAATTTTAAAGACTTAAGAAATCTAATGTCACTTGGATGGAGTAATAATCAGCACACTCACACAATATTAGTCATAGCATAAGACTAATCATGTGTCTTTTATGGTCCTTTCTTTGAGCTAATGGTATGTACTTCATAAATATTCCTCCCAGATCCTGATTTACTTTTCCAATATTCCATGTAATTGCTCTAATATTGCTCTAACACTTTGGATATGAGACTTCACAATGGCACAGACGCAGTACCAGGTTATTTTCAACAAAATACCTTACACTGACTTCATCCAATACACAATAAACAATGGAATCCATTTATTGTTATTTTTTCCACTCTGTCAGGGAAATTTTGTCATTCTCCTGTCCATTTATGCTGAAGTTGGGAGGTCTTCAGAGCCCAAAACATTGCTACCTACCATAAAACAAGGTGCCTCCGGATGGCATCTGAGGAACCAAGCAGAGCTATCTTTCAGAACTACACTTTCCATGCAGTCCAACATGTGACCAAACTGGAGCCAAGCCAGATGAGCTTATTGGGAAACCGCTGATTCTGGCAGGCACTCTCCCTCTGTCTGCCTATTATATCCTCATGCTGGGAAAAGGAATAGGAACCATCCTATCTGGGGTGCACATTCATCCATGCCATCCTTCTACTAATAACTGCCTGACCATTCTTCTTCCCAGCCTGGATGCCAGTCCATCCATTACATCTATTACTATACATGTTATGGTCAAAACCCGAAGTTTGGCCAGTTCCCGAACTGGCTGGCCGTTTCGCATTTTGGCCGTGAGGTGTGGCCAAAGTCCAAATTACTAGAAATGACCAGTGTATATGCTACTTTGGCTGGCCATTTCGCAAAGTGGCAAGAACATCCTGGCCAAAATTCGATGTGCTGATGTTAAGACTGTCCGCTCAAGGTGCAAAGATGCTTAAAAACTTTCAGATGCAGATTCAAAGTGAGTTTTCCTTTCTGAACGAGAAACTGCTTACACTGGAATCCGTAGGCACAGAAAAAAAATCACTATGAACCGTCGCGTCTTCTCAATCACCGACTGGCAGCCAAGGCTACACTCAATGCAATTGCACTGCTAAGTGCACAACAAAGTGCTCGTGCCTTTTTTCTCCCGACTTTGGCCGATCACCCCATGCCATTTCACAAACTGGCTGGCCAAATCCCAAAATCGAGGAAAAGATCGGACATTAGCCAGTCAATTTATGGCAACATTGGCCATTACCGATTTGGCCGGACACTCCCTGTTTTGGCCGATTTCGGGTTTTGGCCGTAACATATATATATAACGTGTATATATATATATATATATATATATAGTGGTGTGTGGTTCACAGAAATGCACACAAGGTGAGTCCAGATTTCCAAGAAAATCAGCTTTATTGTTGTGAAGACAAGGACATTCTCAAAGCATTTATTCAAATGGAGCAGTCACTTAAACACACGTTGCACGCAAGCAGTGACTCTGATGGCCCTCCTGCATTCACTCCCTTCTCAGATTAAAAGGACAGATAACCTTCTGGCACAAGAGAGGGGACAGAAAGTGAGCAAATGGCCAGGTCAATGGCCAGTTCTAAATGTTCCCAGAATCACCAATCAGGTCACAGACATATGGATGTGCCATCCTGGAGGAGCTGGACTTCCTGTGAAACCTGAATTGGCAGCAGGGACCGACACATGCTACAAGTACTGACAAGAACACTAGCAAAATGCAACACTAAGGAAGAACAAGTCAGGAAGGATAAGGACAGGGCAATTGTCTATGACCACCACCTGTAAAACTTCTGTCTTTCTGGGGGTGCCTCTGCAGTGCATCCGTTGTCACTTTCATTTGCACCGAAGCAGGTGAAGTTGACTCACAACCGCTTATGCTTCCTAAGTGGAGTGATTGATATTCCTGAAGCTTAATTTACTTGGTGTTTGACTGTGATGATGAAGTGTTTCTTTAACAATAGAATTCCTGAAGCCTACGGAAAAACTTGTAAACCCGGCCCACCTTAAATCCATTCAGCGTCTTTTCTGTTGTAAATGTGTCAATCATCACCAGCAACAAGCAGCCTCCTAATCCATCTCCCCACTGGCACAGAAAGGGCAAAAAGCTCTCTCAGCTCAAGCCTTGTTTATCAGGGAGTGAGTTACCTAGAGCTGTATAGGCCAAAAATATATCGTTATTTGGAACACATGCATTTCACGTGTGTTCTGTGTCTACAAAGATCTATGTAAGTGTAGGCTGACAGGAAATGCAAGAAATGTTGAAGACATACCTAAAAGACAAACTTTTTTCATGTTTTAGTGCTAACGACAAAATTTTGAAATTAAGTATATAATATGTGAAGACTGAAGTCCAAATATTAAATAAACACTTTCACAAAAGGTACAAGTATAACAAAACAAGTGCGCTTTTATTCAAGAATATTACCAAAGAAAGAGAAATAGGGTTAGTGTACTTCATTGACATGACTAGTTCAGTAGTACAGTAGTAAAAACTACTGACTCATAATCAAGAGGTTGCAGGTTCGATTCTGGCCACTTCCCAAAATAAATGCTTTGAGTAGTGAGCTCTTTTATTGAAAAACATACATTTGATTTGAGTTTGTAACAGCCGGTGTAAATGTATGGTACTTGTAAAAGTCAGTTTTTTTTTTTTTATTCAGTTTGATTCTCTCAGTCATGTTCACGCTCACCCCAGTCTGACACTGTTAGTTTTCAAATAAAGACGTGCTATAACAGAGGTAAACTCAGATGAGGTTCTACATCAGAGAAAGAGAACAGAAGCACCCGCCACCCAAAATGAAACGTCCACTCACATATAAGAACAACGCAGCTGCACCAGGCATAAAAGGGAAAGATGGTACCGTTTGGATGCAGCAAGACATCAGGCATCATCCAGCCCATCAGTCTGCCCCACACCTCTCCTACAATGAAGCTGCACGTCTTACAGAGCTCGCCAATGTATCATGCAAAGTCCTGTTTTTGATTTTGTTTTGTGATGGTCTTTACATAAGAAACATTTATATGTTACTTATATAAAAGCCAGATTGAATGTTATTTACCTTGATGTATTTACTTATCTTCCTACAGCGTAAAGTCACAAGTAGACTACAGAGCTTCCTCTGTTTGATCGACACGGGCACGCTGATACAGTACATGTGTACTGAAGTAACTTTAGCTGCAGGTGGAAGCTCCAGGCAACTGTTGTTATGGTTCTGCCTTTGTCCAGAAATGGTTTCATAAGCTTTATGACCTTAGTCTTGGAAAGTCTTTCTCCCATGGGGCAACTAGGATCTTTTCCTGAATAATATCAAACACATTTGCATAGGTTGTGACAGGAGCTTCCACCTGCAGCTCAAGCAATGTCACAGGGTCAATTCCTTGCTTGATCCCTGACTTGTGAGTATTTTTCCCTGGATACTCCACTTTCCTCACAAATTCCAGAGATATGTACTGTAGATTACACCAAATTCAGCGTTAGTTCTTCTTCCCTTGTGTCCAATGCTGCGATGACAGGCCCCGGCCTTTTCCAAGATTGATGTAATGGTTCCTACACTAGTAGGCAAATCATTTCCAAATCTTTGGGCTTTGTCGCTGGAGGCTCTACTTTCTACAATGGTGTTGCTGATCCCCATAGCTGCATAAAAGTCCATAACTCTTGATCATAGTTTCTGCATTGATATGTACATTCCATTAGAACTGTTGACAGCTTTGTATGTTTGAAGGCGAATTTTGAAATCAGCTCCAAGTTTAATTACCAGCAGGTATTGTGATTTAAGATATGGAGTAATATAGTCATATAGTACTTAGTTCAAGTTACATGTAACATATGGAATTGTTCTTTTTCTTACACATACTGAACAACCTCTGGGTTTTCAATAGTGTCTGGTCCTTAAGGACTTACAAAGATTTCAGAAGTGCAACTGTACTAGGGACCACTAGAAGGAACTTTGACGCAACATCATTATTACAATTACAATATAATCCCAGCCTTAGCTGATCCAAATCTAATTCTGAGTATGACCATTTGTGAGTGACTTCTGTATAAGGTATAATGCTGTCTTGAATTCAGGACCCTTGGGTAAGTAGTTATCTGGCATAAAGAAAACATGCATTAACTAATCTGTTTAGCAAGTCTTATAAAACCAGAAGCAATTGTGTTTCCTTGTTTTTATGTAGCATTTTTGTCACTTGTTTAGTCTAATAATAAATGCCCCTCCTTTTGATTACTTTGACTTTTTTGGATTTATTATGAGTTTAGGAAACCAACAAGTGTGCCTCGTATCATTCACACTTTATACGAGAGAATATCTAATAATCCATTTTTTATTTATATCTTTCTCCATATCACTCCGGCTTAGAGACTCTACATATGTACTTATGGTGGGTATCTTGTAATGTTTTATTAGAAACATTCTAAAGCTGACATGATAAACAGCTTTAAAACACACATCTACTGGGAGCATTCAGCTCATAAAATGAAATTTGTTTGGCTGAATATTTAAGGCGGACCAGGCTGTCTTCAGGGACCACTTGAGTTCATTACCTGCATTGCAGAAATTGGTAGGTTTCTGCTGCATCAGAGCTTTTTTTATTTTATTTGTCCTTTTTTTTTTTTTTTTTTTTGCTGCCGAACCGAGCTGCACTTAAAATAAGACTTGCTCCTTCTCAGGAGGGCTATTAGATTTGCTATGATTAGTGGGGTTCCATTTCATGTGCCTTCAGCTATTACAGATACTCAGTGTTCCATAATGTTGATCAGTTCTACTCTTTGCAGTCCAATCTGCTTTGTTCTTTCATGTTTTATTATGGCCTGTGAAGAGAGAACAAGGCAATTATTCACTGGTGTTCCTCAAGAGAGCCCACTGCTAGGCTGTCGAGAAGCACTTTAAGTCAAAGGCTTTGGGGAGAGGATGCTTCTATACCAAGCAGCCAAACTTAACGATAAGTGTAATTGACGACTGGGAAAGCGTATGGGGACTCTCCAGCCTAGAATAAGGAGGCTGCCCTTTTCAATTACACTCACACTTTTTCTTCTGAATGGGGTTCTCTTTGGAGAATGGTGTTTATGAACCAGACAGAAGGCAGAACAAAAGGTGTAGCTCACCAGCCTTAAAATAAAGGTTTAAATAGTTGATAAGAGAGCAGCATCGACAAAGGCTTTATGACTACTACCTCTGGTGACATTACCCGGCAGGGCCAAGGCTAATCCTGTTGCGCACTGTACTCACCTCATTTGTGGGGCTGTCCATATTGCCATAAATGAAGATTTTTACTTACATGTCTCCCAGAGACTAGTTACAGTAGTGCATTACCAAAAACAGACAATAAATATAACATTTCACATTAAACGCATTATCAGGTGATAGATACACTCACCGAGGAAATTCTTAGGAACATTTGTACACCTGCTGCAGTTATCTGATCAGCAAATTATGTGGCAGCAGTGCAATGCATAAAATCATGAAGATACAGGTCAGGACTTTCAGTTAATATTCCCATCGACCACAAGAATAGGCAAAGTATGACCACAGTGATTTTGACCGTAATATGAATTTTGGTGGTAGAGGTTTGAGTAGTTCAGTAACTGCTAATCTCCTGGGATTTTCACACACAACAGTCTCTAGAAAAAAAATCATCCAGTGAGCGGCAGTTCTGCAGATAGAAATGCTTTGTTGATGAGAAGAGGTCCGTGGAGAATGGTCAGAATGGTTCAAGCTGACAGAAAGCCTACAATAACTCAGACAACCACTCTGTACAAACGTGGTGAACAGAAAAGCAACATCTCAAATCTTTTAGGTGGATGGGCTACAGCAGTAACGGACCATGTTGGGTTCCACTCCTGTCAGCCAAGAACTGAAAACTGAGGCTGCAGTCAGCACAGGCTCTGCAAAATTGGACAAACAATTAATCTCTTGTATAACCTAAAACCACACAAGGAATGCCTTAATGGTCCTTGACAGGCCCTGTATTTTCAAAGTCAATGAAAAAAATGAAAGAAATCTTGTGAAAGACAATTTGGAACAAGAAGCTTGCTTCCAGGTAGGTTGGGCATGCAATGGATATCAAAAAATGGAGAAAATGCATTGCACAAGAAAGAACATAAGTCATCCTCTTCACAGAGCTAGATGGCCTGTCTATCATTGCCACCTCAGAAATACAATACAACAGTACAAACTACTTTGTTCTTGCACAACGCTCAAAACATAGTCTAGTCTGATGGAACCACACAGATGTTACGGTCAGAATTTGGCGCCAGCAGCATAAATCCATGAACCCAATGTGCCTTGTGTCAACAGTCCAAGCTGCTGCTGCTGGTGGTGGTGTAATGGTGAGGGGAATGTTTGCTTGGCCCACTTTGGACATGTTCACACCAGCAATTCCTAATAACACTGACTCTCACTTTTTCCTGTTCTCTTCTTCTTTCTATCAGTAGATTCTTGCCTCAACTCATGAACCAACAACATGCTTATTGACCCTTTGCAGTGAAGCTGAGTAACAACCTATCTAATGGGCTCTTCTACCCAATCCCTGCAAGGATCAGCTCTAGGATCAGGGCTTCACCAAGCTAGAGATCCCCCAGTGGTGTCTTGGAGTTGTTCACCTGGGGTCTTTTCAGTTGCTCTTAAAGGACTTGGTCAATGAGGCAGACTTCATATCAATTTCCTTGAAAGGTCAACCCTACGTATCGGCGAGAGTACTGAACTTCAGCCAGTTCTCTAGCAGATTTCTAGCAGTTCTCTCCTGTCAGCTAGGATGTCTTGTGGCAATTGTGTGCCCTTCATGGCCCCCTTTCCACCATTTCTCTCTCTCTCTCTCTGTAACAAAGATCAGGATCTCCTGGCATCTGAAAAGTCTCCTGTCTTTTTGTTTCTCGAGAAAACTAATAGATATACTTCCCCTTGGTAGTGTCCATTCTCCTGCGCTGGCATACTGCTTTAACTCCCTATGTACAGTTGTAGGAGAAAACAAAATGAATCTTTGCGTGTGTTATATTCATGAGTATTTCTGAGTGTTCTGTTCTATGTAATTAAGATCAAATGCCCATCAATTCTAATACAATCACCAAGGAAACAATAAGATAATGACAATTAATTATGTTCATGTTGTTCTTTATAAGAATTTATATATAAGAAGTTCTGATGTGTGCCAAAACCTTTCAATCTGGTTAACTATTTTTGGACTTTTACATATACAAAGATATAGGGTGTGTTATATATTATACTATTTATTTGTATGCTGATTGATGCAGACTGATGTGTTTCTTAACTGTGTTATGCAAATTAGCCTAATTTAGATTAAGATTCGTACTGTGTCATATTTTCAAGTTTGCTTAGTGAACTCACCTGTTGATATGCAGACTGTATTGAGTCCAATTTTATAATAAATAATTTTCATTTTCTGCTCTTTGGAATAGTGATCTCTGCTGTTATATAAGGGTATTTTATAAGATCATTTCCATGGCACAGTCTATATTTCTCCTACTGTGTTGCTACTATTTTGCCCTTTGCATACTGGCCAACACATCACAGAGGATTTAATATACCCAAGTCACTATTACTTTTGAAAAAGAAAGTCTCTGCTACTATTTTTGTCAGAAAAAAGTCCTAATGCATTCTTCATCTTACAACCTGAACCAATGCTTGTATATTTCATCAGAATGTAACCTGGGTCTTCATAAAGTAAAAAAGAAATATGCTAAATGCTTTTCTTTGAACAAGCAGTTTAAGTATAAGGTAGTAAAGCCATAATGATATCTTATGAAATGAATCCCATCAGTCAATGGGGATGCATGTATCTGACTGCTTACTGCCCGTCAAGCTAGATTATCCTGAACCGAAACAAGTGCAATTGAAATGGCAAATTAAGTGATGTTGTTAAACCTGCTCTAACTACTCTGACTTTTATTTTTCTAATAGTATTTATAAATAGAAACACAACCAGCTGCCCATTAGAGCTTTAAACCAATTATTGTATAGTTTTTCTGCAGTCTGTATCTCTCCAGACACACACATTTTCACCATAAACAAATTCATAAAAAATATGGAAGATTGCCCTCTGAAGCCATACTTCTCCAGACCGTGACGCACAGAGACTCACTCCTCAAAACCATAGCCTCCATAATTGTGCGTTTAATAAAAAACAAACTGCTCTTATTACAGTCTCAGTTGAGCGATACTGCTCATGTCCTTAAAAATTAGATGTATTGTGAGTCTCTTTGGTATGCTCAGGGCATAAAAAAGTTTTATTTAGATAAACTTATTATTTAGAGATACTGCAAATTTCCTTAACTTTCTTAGCAACTTTTCTATATAACAATTTTCATTTCATTTTATTTCTATAGACAAAGATCAATTGAATATTTGTACACATTTTTTTCAGAGTATAATCATTTATAAAATAAATCTCATCTATTATTTACGCCAGTTGGTGACTGCATATTATAAAGAGAAATCAACTGTTAGAAATGAATATGAACAAACTAAATAGTTTAAAATGGACAAAGAGTGTCTCCATATTTGTTATTTCTGCCATTCATTCATTTTACAATCTCGCTAATTCCAGTAAGGCGCTTTCTGAAGATTGGACTCTGCCACAGGAGCACTGGGCATAAAGCAAGAGCCAACCGAAAAAGAATGCACCCAATTAAACTCAATTTATTTTTTTAAATAGTAAACTAACACTTAAAAGTCAGAAGCCTTTATAAATATTTACAAATATACCAATCAATTTATGCATTATGCAGTCACTGTGATTTATGAATACAACATAATAATAATGATAAAACATAAAAAACACACACCACCAAAAATATGATGCAGTATTTACATAGAAATTTATATATATATAAAATGGAAAAGTGTTGTGTCCATCTGTCACATGATTACTCATGAATCACTGTTACTAGATCCTTGAACTTGGTCTTAATTGAAAGCTTATGATGGGATACATTCAGTATTGGTGAAGTAAAAAATGTGGCAATGGCAAACCCCTGCAAAGTTATTGGGATTCATGTCTTTCTTGCAGTTAACTGCATAGGCAAATTGATTGATAAGGTCACATTGCAGAAAGAAAAAGAAAAGCAGTGAGCTGCGCATGAGGCATATATAAAGATGTCATTGATATATTCCACAATGTGAAGAAGTTCCCTAAAATGTAATTTACAAAAGGCTTGAAATACAGCCAATTGATGTGTCATTGTATCCTTCAACATCGGATAGTGGGTCTAAAAGCACTTGAACCCCACTCCAGGTATCCCAACACCCTGATGCTGAATATTGCAAATCTCTTTATAAGCTTCAACTGGTCTAGAATTCAGCTGAACTCTCTACCATCTGAGCTTAGAAATATTGAATCATTTTCACTTTTCAAATCTAAATTTAAAACTCATTTGTTTAAGACTGCTTTTTCTCTTTGATTACAATTGCTCTGTCTGATTTTAACATTTGTATTTTACTTTGTTTATAATCTGTGTTTTTTCTATTGTTCGGTGTCCTTGAGTGTTTAGAAAGGCGCCTACAAATAAATAAAATGTATTATTATTATTATTACACCCTCAACTCTACCCTGATTATTACAAAATACTAAATCCAGACAAGCTTCACCCCGCATTGGTGCTTTAACATACTACGTTAAAAAACAGTCACTGATTACACCTAAAAACTCCTGCTGGTGCTAATCTGTCTGCAAGGTTATCCCAGTTAAAGTCCCCCATGACTATAATATCTCTCTGTAAACTTGCCTATTTGATATTACTAAAATATTAAAGTTTAGTTTGAATATTGTACTCTTCTGGAATAAAATAATATGGGGTGCCATTGGTTACCTTTTTTAATATTGTTGTTCTTCTTAAAAAACATTCTGAAAGGTAAAGTGAAAGGTGCTGCAGCACTATTGGGTTTTTTGCTCCCTGGCTGGTCTAGTGATAAGTAGATTTGAATATGTCCTGTTTTCTTGTGTGGAAGAGGTGGCCACAGTGATTTCTTGAAGTCTCCCTGTTTGATTGTGGAAATAAAGAACAGTAAATCCACTGTGTGACCCCAGACCAATCTTGTTCATGTTACAACATAAATATAAAAGTACATAAATTGCACATTATATGAGATGATGAAGCACAGTCAAAAAGACAAAGTCCTCAGCTGTAAACATCTACATAGAGACAGCTTCAGGAAAACAGATTCATTTGAAGATCGGGTATAAAATATTTTACCTAGCAAAACTTAAAGTGTTCAATTAACCCTTAATGTATATATGGAAATACTCTTTGCATATACAGCCTACACTCCGTGTCATGATGATCTGGGTATTGATTTTTAAATTTGTAATCATTTTTTTAAGGCCTGTTTTTTGATTTAGGATGTTTTTAATATGTTAATTTTGAAATTAAATTACATTTTGGGTTAGGGGTAGGGTTAGGGTTAGGGTTAGGGTGCCACTATGCTGCCTGTAATACAAGATTGCCAGGCTATTGCTAGTCATGATGTCTGGGAGTGTGCGACACATGATGTAATTACCACAACAGGATAAAGGTCAGCATTATACACTCCTTTACCTCCAAGTTGATGACTAATTCAGAACTTAAATCTCTGACATCCTCATTTGTTAAAGATATCTCTGGCTACAAATTGTTTGCTGCTCTTTGCCTTTGGTTTAAGTCTTGCATTTTGGCTTTGGCTTCATGTAATATTCTGGTTTTTGAATCTCTCGCTGCCTCTCTCATCATCTTTTGGCCTTTGTTTATTTAATTCCTGCCCTTCAGGTTTCAACCTTAGCTCATTATTACTATTATGTTCCATCTCCTGATTCCATCCGATTTAGACTCCTGCTGCCTGTTGCAGTCATTACACTTAAAGTTATTTTAACACTGTACGAGTTAATTTAATAAAGTGATTTTGCTGTTTGTATGTCCAAGAGCTTTTATGTTACAGAAAGAGGAATGAACAAAAGACTATAAATTGAATTGTTTATTGGACTATTTATTGTGAACAATATTTGAATAAAATGGGAAAGGCTCCAGGTGCCCCACAACACTTCGCTGGATAAGAGGGTTAAGAAAACATATGGCTGGATGGACGACTGGAATGCTGTGCTATAAAAATTGTGTCCTTCAGATGAGACGTAAAACTGAGTTCCTAACTCTCTCTGATCATTAATGATCCTTGGGCATCCTTCCTAAAAAGTAGGTTATATTCTGATGTCCAAGCTAAATTGAACACCACGGCTTAGTCATTCTGGCCCATCTCTCACCCCTTTATCACCTAACAGCTAATGTGTAGCAAGTATACTGGAACAGAGTGGCTGCCATCACATCATCCAGGTGGATGCCGCACACTGGTAGTGGTTGAAGTGGCTCCCCACTCACTATATAAAGGTCTTTGAGCAGTGAGAAAAGTGCTATATAAATGTAAAGAATTATTATTATTGATGACCATGTAGCATGCTCTGTTGCCGTCTTTCACCACAGCTGATATCTGACTTCTATTCCATGGTAATCATCATGGCCATCCTGTCTTTAAATCTCTTATTTCAAACCAGGCCATTTGGGAGCTTCTAGTTAAGCCTGGGAGTGTGTAAACCAAGAGGTGGGTGCCTGATTGTTTCTGGTACTCAAGGTATTTGTTCAATGAATGAGAACAATGGATTGCCTTCCAGTATCTCAACAGATGTTTGTTTCAGGATCTTAGATCTGCATGAACAGTCAAGCTAAGTGCTATTTATTCTTTAATGTTTGGATCTTTTTGTCATTCTGTCGCCTGCTTTGTGTCTATGTGTTTGATTGTGGAAGAAACCAGCTGTTAATTGAGGCTATAAATATAGGTATTGTTTTTCAGAAATTGTGCACCCCCTAAAAATATATATATGGTCTGAAAAGGAGAACTGCTTTCATATGAGAAGAACACGACTTCCAAATGTCTGCCCCAACTCAAATGGACAGTCACCCAGCCTGAAAGGTATCAAAACCTATTAGAATTAATGTAAGGATTTCCATGAAATGTGAAATATTTTCATAGGCATGTTTGGATGTAAATTGATATTAATGCTATAGTCAGTTAGTTGTAGAATGTTTTTTTTTCCAAAATGTGTATATTCATGAAGCAGACCAAGTGTGCAAAGGGGTAAGCTGTAGTAGGCAGTTTGCATCCTTTCTCCTCATATTTCCTTAAACCCACCATTTTTATAACTTCATTCTGATACTGTACTTAGTTTTGAATTTGCCATTAATAAATTACTCATTAATTTGTAAAGCTTCACTGATTTTGTGCCTACTATCTTTATAATTAATGTTAGAAGTGTATATCCCATTTTTGCAGGTACACACTGAAGCTCGGCCTCTGAGGTACACCACCAGGTTATTCCAATTTGATGCATATTTTTAAATAGTTAGGCTTTGGCATTATATGTAGTATATGTTCAGTTTGCTGTCTGGCATCTGAGATTTTATTTTGAAGCACACGCTTAAAGGGGATGGTGCATATGAGATATTACTTATGTAACACAAACTAAGTTAACTACTTAGCCTCTGAGATTTTATTATAAAGAACATGCTAATTAAATAGTACTTAATCTCTGAAGTTATACATGACAGAGTGACTAGTGGATTGTTTTCTAGGGGTCTATATCCTTTAAGCAGTATAAACAACTGTAAGTCAAGGTAATCTAATTGGTCTTTTAGACTAAAACCAGTAATTGGGAATCAATTCATGGTTCACATCATTGATATAAAGGCCGTGGTGAAGCCGGTTGAGTAGACAAAATTAACATCGGTGGAAACTCATAATCAGTTAAAACACAGGGATCTCTTTGTTTAGGTGGCGCTCCCTTCACAGCATGTCCCCACTTGGGCTCACTTTGGTTTGTCTTACAACCTCTTATTGTGTTTTTTTGTTGTAACTGTTAGTTAAACACAAAAAAGATGACTTTGCTCTGCGCACTCTGATTATCATCTCATATTCTGGTTTATTTGTCAACGGCAGATACAAATTGCTACCAAGAACACGTATTTTAAAGAAATTAATTTTTAGGTGGATTGGCGATTCTAAATTGTCCCTAGTGTGTGCTTGGTGTGTGGATGTGTTTGTGTGTGTCCTGCGGTGGGTTGGCACCCTGCCCGGGATTGGTTCCTGACTTGTGCCCTGTGTTGGCTGGGATTGGCTCCAGCAGACCCCCGTGACCCTGTGTTCGGATTCAGCGGGTTGGAAAATGGATGGATGGATGGATAATTATTTTTCCAACTGTACTGTTTCTGATTTGTTTGTTTTGATTTATTTCTCGACTTGACTAACAGACAGAATTGCAGAGTTAATGCATGTAATAGCTTCCAGACAGGACTAAGTATCTCTCTTGGGTCAAGACACAAATTTCACGGGAAGGAGAAAGAAGTTTATTTTGCAGATTTTTTGTGTTTCACTTTGAATTCAATTTCACACAATTGGTGTTGGTTATCACTACTTGTGGGTTAGTAGCCTACAGTTCTGCCAGCCTGTTCCTAAATGACAAAAGGATCAACACTTTATATTAAAATTCCAAATTATACTTATTTGTATCATGGATATTTGAAATCCTATTATCACTTGTTCTTTCAGTAACAGGAATGGTAAAGTGCTTTAACAGATAATAGGCCTTCATAATTTTGTCTGTTTTCAGTAGCTGATTGTCTCTCTCCTTTTTAATCAATCAATTTCTTGGTCATCCTCCCTTATTATATGCACTTACCTCTGTCTCAATCACAACACCCAAAGTGTCCTTGGGCCTCCTCTGTAAGTAAAATGTCCATGGCATTGTCATGCTGTGAAGCAAGTGACCATGCACACCACATGACCTCAAAACACCATCCTTCATTTTGCATCCAAGGAGAGAACAGGAGATACTGTAATTCATCTATTTGTTACTGACACAGACTAATCCAGTTCAGGGTTGTACAGGCCAACAGAGGTTAACAAAAGTGGTAAACCAAATAACAGAAAACAATTAAAAAAATCATACAAGTGGCACAAACATTTAGTCAGACGCTCGGGTTTTTCGTTTCCTGGCTATCACTTGAAAGACAAGTCTCTTGAGTAGTGTCAGCTTGGTTCTGCAGAGGGAGCTACAGCAATTTGGGGGCAACAGGGAACAGAACAGGAAAAATTCAGGATGGGGTCCCAGTCCAAATAGCCATAGAGCAGGGATATGATACTTAACTCATCGGCTGCATGTTTGTAACTAATACTTTAACGTGTTAACTATTAGTTGTATTAGTCTGACTTGTTGTTGTCAATTTAGAAATAACGATTATTATGAAACCTGGATAATCAGGGGATCAATATTTGTGAAAATATGTCCAAGTGAGTGCATTTATTCTCCAGTGAGAACCATTTTATTATTATTCTCTTTTTAAACTATAAGCATTTTTGTAGGAATAATTGACATTATTATTTATTATTAGGCTGACACTTACATCCAAGGCGACTTACAGCATTTGAGATATAATTGGTTCCATTTCTTTGTTGTTCTTCCAATTGGTGCACAGGCAGGTGAAGTGACTTGCCCAGGGTCACAGTGTCAGAAGCAGGATATGAACTAATAACCTCAGCGTTTGAAGTCCAAATCCTTAACCACTAAGCCACACTGCCTGCAATTGAATTCCTGAATTCTTTGTAAAACTCAATCACATTGGTTTATCCAGTTCTCCCATTTTAAAATTCCTCAGACAGAGTGAACAGCAGGCACATCAAATGAGTAAAATACAGCTCTTATATTAAACTGGGGTTTGCTAAATGTCAGGTGTCTGTTCAGTCCATCTTCTTGAAATGCATTGGGATCACAGAGGAACCCATTTTGCTTCCCATGCAGTGGGGACAATATTTTCTGTTACACCCTATATACCCCCCGAATGTTGATAAGTAGCCTGAAGGCTTCCAGAAAGAATTCAGGAGATGTGCACCTTTTGTCATGTGACATTCAGATAAAGAATAAAAGGAGAACAGCAGAATAGGGCACACAGTTCACCGGATGTCACATCAGGTGGCAGAACTCCTCAAAAGGGCCACTAGGCTATGCCACACTCTTTTTCTTTACATTTTCCATTCTGGTAAGTGGAATGGACTTATACATTGCTACCTTTAACTTAGATTAGATTAGATAAACTTTATTAATCCCATGGAGAAATTCAGATTTATACAGAAGCAAAAACCTATAAAAAGTAAGGTACAGACTGAGAGGACAAATAATACAAGAAACCAATCAATCAATCAATCAATCTATTAATAATTAAGTAAATACAAATAGATGTATATTGTGCAGATATTTTAAAATGATCTTAAAGAGTATTTCAGGAGGAAGCACTGAATTGCCTGATAGCAGTAGGAAGAAAGACCCCCAGAGTTGCTTCTTAGCACACTGTGGTGAAATGAGCCTGTGGCTAGAAATGCTCCAAGACAGCGCCTCCTGGATGGGATGGGGAGAATTTATCTTGATGCCATCCAATTTTACTACCATCCTCTTTTCCACAACAGCTTCCAGTGTGTCCAGGGTTCACCCTGAGATGATTCAGTCTTTCCTGATAAGTTGATTCAGGCATTTTGCTAAAACAGTATTAACACTAAACTGTGACCCACCCTTTTAATTTGATAAGTACACACAATTACTTTTTGGGAAAGAAAATAGAATGCAACCACAAATAAAGGAAATGTTATTCTAATTGTGGTGTTTTGGTTGATTGAGCACCCCCTACTGAGCACAGCCATTTAAAAAAAAAAAAACATATAAAATGATTTTCAAAAATCTTATTCTGAATTCAACACTGAGAAAGAAATAATGTTGTTAAATAACAAACTGAATAAAGCACACCAATTCGTATCTGATTAATATGCTGACTACAATGGACAGTTGCACCCACAGCAGCCTATGTACTGTGTACTGAGGTGAGTGGACATAACAAAAGCAGGGTACTATTTGGGTACTATTACTGTATAACTACTTATTTCTGGGAATGAGCAGCTCCAGGAGTCTTTAAAGGAGTTTGCAGGGACAGTGATTAGGATAACTGCATGAGTCACGGCAGGTTTTACACAATTGTGATCAACACATCTGTATTGCATGCGACTACCTTTCGACACAGTAACGGCTTTCTCATCTATCCCACATTCCCCTTGTGTGTAATGTCAGCATGTTACAGCTCTCTCAAGAGTTCTGTTCAGTGAGCAAAATCCATTTTGTAAGAACTATTGATTATTTGCTTGTTGTCAGTATTAGTTAGAGTCTCACTTTATTTCTACAGGGAGCTGTGGATATACAGATGTGCGCATGAAGGCATTACAAAGAATTTTGAGCCATTTGTTTTAATTGAAACCATACTCCATATTATTCATTATTTTAATACAATTACTTGTGAAAGTATACAGGTAAATGTAAAAGGAAACAATGAAGTACATGAATGATACGAATAATGCTGAAGGTATGCTTGTGGTGACTGAGATAATTAATATCCCTCGTGTCTAAAAATGCTAGGTAGATACAGTTGCCAAGAATGCTGACTACCACGGCCTTAAGAAGAGATCTTAGGCATCATCCACACTACAATGTTTTCGATTACAAACATGGACATTAGTCTCCGTTTTCACCTTTCGTCCACACTACCTCAGTGTTTTCAAGCTCCCAACATGGAGACTTTGGAAAATACTCTTTAGATCTGTACATTTCTGGAAATGTGGCCTCAGCATTGTGGTATGGGTGCGCAAAAATACAAACTCTAATGGTGCTCTGATTTGTTTGTGCCTATTACATTGCCCTTCCTGATTGTATCCTGCTCATTACAATGTCTCATTTCCTATCTGGTCACTCTTCATGAAAGAAAACCGATTGCTTTCCATGGTGCTTGTCGTGTTACTTACCTGTATGCATCAAAATTGTATTTTGTACAGTTTGAATGCTGCATAAATGCACAAAAGTCAAATAATTTATTGATCGCAACAGTTTTGTGATAAATACTGTTGCTGATCGTGTTACCATCCCTTCAAGGAGCAAAAGTTTTGGGTACAACAACAACAGCTTATTTTTTGTATAGTGTTATTCACTGAATGCAGGCAGAGAGCGCTGTGAACAATTTTCAGTTAAAATACAGATTATACGAATTACTAAAAACAGAACTGGTACACATATCAATGCAAATGTGTTAAAACACACACAGAACAAGGTGGAAATTGATTAAATAAAAATGGAAATCAACAATATCTGTCCATTAATTAATTGATGAACTATAGCTAGTGGACAACAACGGAGGTCATAGTCTTGAAAACCTCGGCTAAATGGCCGCCTACCTGTTCCTGGGTTTTCTATACTGGAGTCTGTGCTGGCTATGCAATCTGATAAGAGAATCTTTCCATCTGATAATTCCAATACTCTTTCACCTGAGATGACTTTCCGGTATGCAATAAGACGTCTATACTGCGTACAGGCTTAGTGTAGATGGAAAGTTACTTCATATACATTTTTGGTCATTTTAGTGTGGACGAAGATACTTTAGTAAACAATGCGAAAACACTAGTGTAGAGGGAGATCATTTTTGGAAAACATAGTAATGTTGATGTATGCTTAGTGCACTTGAAAGAGAGCTGATTGTGTGAGTGTTTAATAGTAGTTTCAATGACGAACAGAGATGAGGAATTATGGCTAGTGTAGCAAGGAGGTCAGCAGGAAAGATATCATAAGAAAGTGGGAAATGTGATCAAAACTCCTTAATTGTGATGTCAGGGCATTGATTCAGTGAGGAAAAAACAAACAAGCAACTTGACATCATAAAACTGAAAATTAAAATGTAAAGGCAAGAGCACGAATAATCATGAATAGTCTGTAAAGAACTTCACAGAAAAATATCATGGTAGGACTACAAGCCCCTTGCTACACCTGATAGGAACTCTACTGATGATGTACTAAACAGTGGAAAAATATTCAGGTTATCTTTCATCTTGCTCTCAACAAACAGATGGGCACATGCATACCATGCTCCAAAAGAAGTCTAAAAGGCCGGATGTTTATTTCTCAGAGTGAAGAGTACTGGAAGCTATTTTACAATTTTATGTGATTTTTCTTGATGTTTTTAGGTACCCTGATTCCATGAGAAGACACAATAAGTACTAATAAATAAAAAGCAATCATCTGATGATGAACATGTCTGCTTTGATGGTGTTGTAATATTCCAGGAGGACAAAATTCCCATCCAAAGCGATGTACAATGTACAATTTAATGGAAGTTCCAGTTTCCAGATCTCAACCTAACTGAACACTTATAGGAGATTCTGGAGACTTGCCTGAAATAGTCTATTCCACTGTCATCATTAAAGCATACAAGGAATGAAATGAAGACATTTTTCATAAAAGAAGCCAGTCATATCCCTCCAGACACTTTCCAAAGTGTATTGTCACTGTTCTGGTGGCTCTTGGTACCACAACATCCTATTAAGAAAAGTTCTGTGGGCTTTTCCTTATGTCAATCAGTTATGTATAACACACGTTATCTACTCATGGCTGAAGGAATTAAAGTTTTCAGCTTGTCAAAGCAGAGCATAGCCTTTAGTACTGGGATGTGCCTGAATCCCCTGTTGGGGGAAATGTTTGAGAAAAAAAAACAAATGGGATTTCTTTATCAGCTCTATTTAATAAATAATTCACATGGATTGTTTAACTTCCTACAAATTTCTCTCATTAGTCTATTAAAAGGCTTTAGGCCAGGACAACTAAAAATGTTCAGATTCATATATTTATCTACAAAAATAATTTGATATTTATTATTTACAAGACAAAAAATAACTCTATATTAGCATTAAAACAAAATTCAGAAAACCAAATAAGTCCTCAAATACAGTTTGTGAACTGTGGGATTCTAAATCCTTCATGGTCTTGACAGACTTTCTACTTCTTTACATAGATACAGTAATTGACTGGCAGTAGCATATCTCAGCATTTATGTTCATCAGCTACAAGTTGAAATATATCTAATTTCACAACTGCTTTGTCCAGATATTTTCTAACAGTTTGTCTTTTTACCCTTTCTGCTGAGTGAATTTGTCTACTTTTAGATGCCAAAGTGTATTTTTGGAGTTTTTCCCTGTTGCCAATACTGTAGCATACCTACCTCTACTAGACGTGGGCAGAATGTGACAAAGGATTATTACTTGAGCAACAACTGGGGCTAGTAATATACAATGAAATGGAAAAAAGCCCTAGCAGGATGATCACTACTGCCCATTCCTAAAAGAAACACATATGAAGTTAGTCAGTCAGTCAGTCAGTCAGTCAGTCATTGTCCAACCCGCTATATCCTAACACAGGGTCACGGGGTCTGCTGGAGCCATTCCCAGCCAACACAGGGCGCAAAGCAGGAACAAACCCCAGGCAGGGCACCAGCCCACCACAGGACACACACACACACACACACACACCCACACACCAAGCACACACTAGGGACAATTTAGGATCGCCAATGCACCTAACCTGCATGTCTTTGGACTGTGGGAGGAAACCGGAGCACATATGAAGTTAGTAATACTCAAAATATTGTGCTTCCTACAGCAGAAAAAAGGACGAATGCAAAAGAATTATTACCTTCTGTTAGATATAGGTTCACATATTCCCAAACAGACAGTCCAGTTCAGGATTGCTTATGACAGTAGTACTGGGCACAAGCCCTGGATGGAGCACCACTCTTTTATATTCTCTCATGCCTCTAGATTAACTCTCATACCGAGCCACGTTTTTGTCCTGCACATCGTCGGTAGATGGGAGGAAAACTGGAGAACCCAGAGAACAACCCCATGCAGACACAAGGAGAAGGTGTCGAAGCAGATTGGCGCGACACAGGCTACCTCAGCCCCACAAAGAAGACGCTCAGTCTCTGGACAGGCAACAAAATTGAGATTTATTGTACGACATACAGACTCAATTCCAAAAGGATTGAGCAAACAACTAAAAGCAACTCTTACATTTATTACAATTCTTATCTCACAATATTCATCCTCATTCATCTAACTCTTCAATATTTCACTGCTCAAGTTCTGACCCTAATTAATCTACCATTATCTCTCGACTGGGTGGGTGTCAAACATTTTGCTGCCCATCAGATCTGTCTGACAACCCTTACCTGCACTCCCATATTATAATGCGTGTATGCAAAATCATGAAACCGGGTCGGTCGCACTGGTAACGTGACATCCATTATGTATAAATTTGGTGCAATGTACTATAAAGGAACACTTTCTTCTGGTTCTTAGTACCTTACCTTTAAAAAATGAGTAAAGAGGTTCATTTTGTTTTTTGAATTTGGCTTCAGTTTCAAGACAACTCTTTTTGTTTTTTCTCTTTATACTGGCAATCTGTTTACTTCTGTCTTCATGTTTTTACCTTTCCCTTTTTGACATCACTGTGGGGGTTTGTTGTTCATCTTGCAGTCCATTTATCTCTCACAATAACCTGTACTTTCTATTCTATGTTCATTACAAATAATAAATTCACTCCTCAAATTCCTCACACCAAAAGACATCACAATAGACATCTTTAGTAAAAAAAACAAAATAATCAGTTCAGTTACTAACGATGGCATGAATGTCTAAGATGAGTTGGCAGCAGCGGCAGAAAAGTGTGATCACAAACCATTCCCACTTTTCTGAATTACAGATTTTGCAGTTAATAGACAGCAGCAGATAAACAGATGAATATCATGTCCTCATCTGTCCTCATCAACAATTACACTTAATAGCCAATTTATTGTGTATATCAGTATGGTATTAGACCCCTAGTAAGATGCCTTCATGCCACCAGAACATGACAAAGCAAAGCAATCTGATAATACCACTCCTACATAGTTTATGATTAATTTTCCTAGCATTTCTTGAATTCAGTGCACCTACAGAAAATCTCAACCCCCTATACACATTAAAAAACAATTAAATCACACATAAGACACTTCATCATTTTCAGCCAAGCAATACATTACAATCATGTTTGCTCAGACCTGACGGACTGGGATAAACAATTGCAGGAGCTTAGACAAGATTAGAGAAGAATATACTCCCAAAACAACAGATACTCAAATAAGAGGAGCTACTGCCATACCCAGAGACAACCTTCTGGCAAATAAAAACAAGACAACAAGGTCTACATCCTCCTTGTTGTCACCAATAACCTACATCTTGAAGTACTTCACAAATTTACAAAAGAACTTCAGCCGATACTAAATAATGATAACTCGTTGAGAGATGATTTGTTTTTCCCATACTTGTAGACCCCCACATATAACTTTCACTTCTACTCTTGTCCACTATCATTGCATTCACCTGTCTGGGAAGGAGAAATAGCCTGTAGCCACAATGTATTTGCACCTTCACCCTGTTGACTGTTACTGCAACTTCGGTTCCCTATCTTGAAGACTTCTCCTCTACTCTCCTCTACTCTCTAGACCCCAGACAGCAAAGCAGAGCAATAAGGCAAGCAAGAGGGCAGGCTCAAATGTTTTATTGAACCCTTGCTGCTCCTGATTTCAGAGTGACAAACATTTACTGTTTCTATTTGTGTTTAACAGCCTTCTCCAGGGCCCCCACCTTTGGATTTCACATGTTGGTGCCCCAAAATGAAAAATTTAGGCCTTGTAGGAAGAAAGCGTCTTGCGCCAGTGTGTGGGTTTGTACTGATTTAGCAGGGAAGTGCCTTTGGTTGCACTTTTCCTGCCGCGAAAAGCCACCAAAAACATCTGGCCCCTCTGGTTGGGAGATGGGGAGGGCACGGGGGTTGTGACGTACTCGATGCCTGGCGGATAATGGGGGGATCAGTTGCTTTTCAGTTTCAGAATTTCCCTTCTAGGGCTTCCTGGTTATTTTCCGGCTTCCCCAAACGACCCCCGCCCCCCCATCATAAACAATATATTAAACTCCCAAATACTCTTTAGAGTAAACATGACCATTAACTGTTAAAGAGGACAGCATGTGTCCATTCATTTGAAGCTGCTGACCTTGTAAAGTTTGTTTGGACACAACATGAACACTCATAGCCTTACTCTCTATCCAGTGTCATTTTGACAGACCATATTTCTACACTTTCACGTAGTGTGTATACCCAAATGTATCCAACCAGTCAATATTTATGTTGCTTGCATGGTAGTATGAGAGCCTCACTTTTAAGCATTTGCAATATAATGCTTCAAGCATTTAAATCCCAGAAAAGGCCTTTGCTTGTCTGCCTTATGCAGCAAAAAAGCCCCTACAAGCACTTTTTATTTTTATCATGAACTATTGTCTATAATGTTTTAACACTTTAACACATACATTATGATGTTTTATAATATAATAAAGTGTATTACTGCTACTAAAATGCTTACTATACTGCATCAATCATGGATACTCAGAAAATTCAATCCACATTTAAAAAAATGAATATGGGCACAGCACTTTTTGATGCACCATGCTCTCTTGATGTGTAGACATTAATTTTTGAATTTTTAAAGTTCAAACCAGGATAGTGCATCTGTGAATGTCTTCTTTAAATTACTTTCAGATTCGGTTATAGCAAATTCACGCTGATGGGGTTCTTCATTACAGACGTCAATTGCAGTTTGTCAGTCTCTTGTAGCCCGCCACCTGGCAGCCGCTCCCCGGTCTGAGGCAGGCCTCACATGGCACTGCTGTTCTTCCCTGTCTGCAAGTCATATCTGGAAGTTCTTGCTGGATTTTTTCTCTCCCCTCTGACTTCTCTTTCCATTTGTAAAATAAAAGTGACTTAATTTGTATACAACAGGCCTACAGATGTCCATTTATTGCCTGGATAAGACTTTTGCACATAAAGCCTCAGCTTCTGTAAAATTAAACACAAAATATAAAAATTCTGCTGGAATTCCTAGATGTTTAACAATAAAATAAATAGACTGTGGTCATAAAGGAATGAACACATTCAGCAACAGTGCTTTGATAGGGTGGCAAAACACCAGTTGCATTGACATGAAGCAGGATGGATCCATTGATTCATGATGTTTACTCTAAATTCTGACCCTGCTATCTAAATTTTGCAGCAGAAAACTTAGAATTTTCAGGTTTAGTAGGTTACATTTTTTCAGTCTTCAGTTGTTCACTTTCATGAGCACATGCCTATTTCTGCTGTATTCCATTTTTAACTGACAGGGGTGGCATCCATTGTTGTTATATCTGCGAATAGACAGGTTTTCAAAGAGAGAGAGCCAGTTGATGATGGGAAGACTAGAAAAAGGGTCAAAACCGGAAAATGAAAAATAATATATATCTATGTTAATTTTTTTTATTAAGGTTCTTATGGGATTTCCAGGATGGATTTACACAATTTATGCATTGATCCTGGGGTTTCAGAACCACATTTTATTGGTGCTTATGTGATTTGGAAGAGAGTGTAACCTACGTCTTAAGGTCTGACTCATTTTAGGATCTTTACAGCATTTCTAGGCTGCACCCTCTTCACTCCAGTCCTTATAATGTGTGTCATACTCCTTCCCAACTCGTTAAGGTGGACGACTTGTATGAGTCTGAGATCCACTTTATCCGTAATTTATGTCTTCATGGTCCAATTGTTGAACATGTGGTCCACTCAAAGGGGTACGGCCCAGGAGATTGATCCTGTATTCACTCTGTTGATTTCCATGTTCCTGATTTGTTGTCTTGTTTTCGTGCCTGTTTTTCTGGCAAACCCAACAGCTGCATTCATTGACCAGTCCTTAGAAAGGGGGTTTTGTTGTTACCTGTGTTTTTGTTAAGGTTTTTAGGGGATTTCATGCATGGATTTAGGCAATCTACTTATTTATGTTGGGGTTTTAAAAGGACCACAATTTTTTCATTAGTTTTTGTTTCTAGTGTAAATGGAGAAAGCTCAAGGTTTTACTATTATGCTGTGGTGCCATCTTTGTTTCCTATAATACCATAGTTTTGGGGTGTTTGGGATCTCCCATTGTCTGGATATTGTGTACTACTTGTGACGTTATCAAAGTGATGGTTTAAAGATCGCTTCAAACATCTCCAAAATATCAAAGAGTTTACGGATAGTAAATCTTTCAAAACCTTTTTTTCCTTTTGACTGCTCCTTTTGTTGATGTCTTTCTCTATTTTCTGACTACAGATTTTTGAAATAGATTTCAAATTTGTTTGAACAACAGGATTGGCTTTCCCTTCTGACCATAGCTTGCATTTTTACTATGTGTATCTCTCAGTCATCTACATAAATATACTGCGTCACTCTGAGTCATTACACTACTACTACTACTATTACTTGCTATGCCAGTTGGCATGTAGGTCAGCAACAATGGTGCTCCACGTCAGTCTGTCTTGGCCATCTGTCTGCATGGTGTGCCAGTTGTGATTCATGGTCTTCAGTTCTTTTTTCACAGTTCTCCTCTAGGTGTTCTTTGGCCTGCCTTTCTTACATTTGGTTTCTGGAGTTCAGTAAACAGCTGTTCCTGTAAAGAAGTCTTGTTCTCCTACAAAAAAATCTACAATTTAATAATGACCTAACATTGCAGAATCAAAACACTAACAAGACATAACATTAAATTATTGGCAAGGATTGTTTTCTATTTAAGCAACTGGGTTGGAACAAAGACCTTAATCCACTGCGGCTCTCCAAGACTGACATTGATCAACTCTACCCTGTGAAGTCTGGCCTAGTAGAGCAGGTATGTCTTGTTTTCCTTTATGTTGTATTTCATACTTTGTGTTGTCGATTTCAACATCCCTTACAGGTGTGTGTATATGTTTGTTTAAAAAATTGTGATAACTCGTTTTTTTGCAGAGCTTCTTGTTCCATTGTAGGGTGACACACAAAGGTACCAACTGTTCTATTATCTGAGTTGAATATGCAGCAGATTACAAAATACTCACTATGAAGATGAACATTGCTGTTGAGCTAATTCAATATGTTTGCTTCTTTTCCCACTAAAGCTATATAATTCAAACCTTAGACATAGGAATCGATGTTGGTTATTCATCAGCTCACTTTGTCCACAGAATTTGTTAAATTGAGTCACATCTCACTTGCATCAACATCAACATCTACAGGACAGAGGCAGGTTGGTTGAGGGATGTTTAGAGTTAAGACCTATTCTGTTCTGCTAGTTCCCGAGCCTCTTGTTATATTTTTACCATCTCTCTTTACAGCTTTGCCATTCTTATGACCCTTAATCTGCTCTCTACAGCTTTTACTTTGCTCTTACTAATTAGCTGATTTGTTTGTTATTGACTGAATGAGCTTTATCAGTTCTTATCAGTCCCATACAAATGGGCTAGTAGCTATCTGCTGAGTTTACTAGCACCTTTACGTGGTTCATTATCAGGGATTTAATGAGTAAGAAGAATGCTGATGCACATTAAGAGCAAGTAAGCACTTATGGCGGTATTGATAACAGCACTGCCATATTGGTTATTGCTGCTAGAGTATAGTATATAGTGAAACATTGTAATTTTAATTACCTTGGAAATGCGGCATACTGAATCTTGTTGTTAAGTGAAAAAGGGAAGCTGAAGGTTTTATTTTTTAAATTGTAACATATTTAGAATAAATAGCAGTTCAATATGTTTACAGCAAAGCTCTTGGGTATAATGTGGTTATGTAGGCCTACTGTGGTCACGCATTAGATCATTGAGGTTTTTACAGGGTTTTTCCTATGAAACCAGTGAATGCTGTTAACATTTATTTATTAAAGTAAAAACAAACTCATCATATTATGTAATTAACTCTTGGGGTCAGTTGTGGTGTGCTATCAACTTAGGATGATCCCATGCTGATCTGGTCTTACTTGTATTTCCGAATGGATCTCAAACTAAATAAGGAGAAACAGATGTGCTAGTTGTTGGCAAAAAATGGATATAGTGAAGGTATTAAAAATAAACTTGATACCTTAGGCTTAAAAGTCAAGTCGGAGGTAAAGAATTCAGGGGTAACTATTGACTCTGACCTAAATTTTTTAAATCATATTAATCAGATTACTAGGACTGTATTTTTTTCACTTAAAGAATATAGCTAAAGTTAGGCCTTTTATAACTTTACAAGATGCTGAAAAATGAATTCACGCTTTTCTTTTCAGTTGACTAGATTATTGTAATGCACTTTAGTTTGGAATGCAGCTGCAAGAATCTTAACTAGAAAAAGAAAATCTGAACATATCTCACCAGTCTTATAGCGCTGTTACATTGGTTACCCGGGTCATTTACAATTGACTTTACAATACTATGAATTGTTTACAAAGCCCTAAATAATAATACAAAGCCCCATCCTACATTTTAGAATGTCTGTCCCCTTACACTCCAAGTCATAACCTCAGATCTTGAAATGAAGGTGTGCTTAAAATTCCAAGCGCCAACCTAAAAAGAACTGGTGGGGTGGCCTTTTGCTGTTATGCACCTAAAATTTGGAATACTTTACCAAGAGAAATTTATCAGGCTAATACTGTAGAATATTTTTAAAAACTGCTAAAAACCCATTATTTTAAGATGGCTTTTTCATAGCTACATTTTAGTTGTATCCCTATGAGTCTCTATGGGCCTTGAATTATCATTTTCCTCTGGGTTCAGCAATTCCATACTAATCTGTACTTTTCTCTGCACTCTTTTCCTGTTCTTTTGTGGTGATGATCTGATCCACTATCACTTGATCAAGGTACCTTGCTGCCCCCTGCGTTTATCGATTAAATGGTGAGTGTCCCAGTGTCTACATGACCATCATCATCAAATTCTTCCATGTGAAGCCGGAAAACCATTAGAAATGAATTAGAACATCTATATTAGGTAGACTGCCCAGTGGGGGCTGGGTGGTCTCGTGACCTAGAACCCCTGCAGATTTTGTTTTTTTTCTCTAGCCTAACTGGAGTTTTTTTTTTGTTTGTTTTTTCTGTCCTCCTAGTCAGCTGACCTTACCTTTTTCTTTGTTACATACTGTATAATACTATTGCCTAATCTTGTTTATGTTTTATGTTAACTTCCTTCTTATTCCATCTTGTAAACCACAGACCAAGACTAAGATGAATTGAAGTTGCAGTGTGCTTTTTGGAGTCTGAGAAGAGGAACGAAATTGCATACTAACTTAGACCACCTTGTGACTTAATACAGTGGGTAATGTTACAAAATGAAGTCTGCACACATCAGACTGTTATGGACATGGAAAAGCACAATATTCATTAAAATATATCAAAACCTTATTTTATATTTGGACTGAAGTGTACTGTGATATTAAATCAAATATATATATATAACACTATTCCACAAAAAAAGGCAAGCGATTTATGGAAATATTTATAATGCATAAAATAAAAAGAAAATAATAACTCCTAGTGCCCAGTAACCCACCTATAAGCTTCTTAGCCATAGTCAGGAACTACTTCCCGTTAATCCCCATATCTCTAAAGGGTCTCCTGTGCTTCCACTTCTTAAATACTATAAAGACTGGTGCTCTCAAAAAAGCCCAACCTCCCTAGTAACTTAGAACTCACACAATACCTATAAAAAGTATTCAACCCTTGGACGTTTTCCCATTTGGACTGAGATCTGGACTTTGACTCAGCCACTCCAGGACATTAACTTGTTGTTTTCAGGCTGTTCCCGTGTAGCTTTGACTGTATGTTTCAGATTATAATCTTGCTAGAAAATAAAATCTTCTCGCAAGGTGCAGGTTTTTTGCTGACTGCCTCAGGTTTTCCTCTAGGATTTCCTTGCATTCTGCTGCATTCATTTTACTTTCAACAACAACATTTATTTATATAGCACATTTTCATACAAAAAGTAGCTCAAAGTGCTTTACATAATGAAGAGAAGAAAAATAAAAGACAAAATAAGAAATTAAAATAAGACAACATTAGTTAACATGGAAAGGAGTAAGGTCCGATGGCCAGGGTGGACAGAAAAAACAAAAAAAAACTCCAGAAGGCTGGAGAAAAAAATAAAA
Organism: Erpetoichthys calabaricus; assembly: GCF_900747795.2. Lineage (NCBI taxonomy): Eukaryota > Metazoa > Chordata > Cladistia > Polypteriformes > Polypteridae > Erpetoichthys > Erpetoichthys calabaricus. Next base: position 301,819,307 of record NC_041395.2, on the reverse strand, counting down.
TCTGTAGGGGTTCCAGGCCACGAGACCGCCCAGTCCCCTTTGGGCATTCTACCTAACATAAATGAAATAGTCCTCTTTGTAGTTCGGGTTTTTCACAGAGTCACTTGATGCTGATGGTCATACAGACTTCTGGCTTTTAATCCATCCATCATTGTTGGAACATCATGGTGCTTTGGGTAGAGAAGTGGTGAGGCGGCCTTCTGCTGTTATGCACCTAAAATCTGGAATAGCCTGCCAGTAGGAATTCGCCAGGCTAATACAGTGGAGCACTTTAAAAAACTACTGAAAACACATTATTTTAACATGGCCTTCTCATAACTTCACTGTAATTTAATCCTGATACTCTGTATATCCAATTCATTATAATAACTATTCATTCAAAATCTGTACTAACCCCTACTCTCTCTTCTGTTTCCTTTTCCGGTGTCCTTTCTGCCCTCACAAGCCTTCCAGGGCCTACTGCAGAGAAGCATCCTCACAGCATGATGAGCCACCACCATGTTTCATGATGGAGATGGTGTGTTTTTAATAATGCTCAGTGTTCAAACATGACGTTTAGTCTGATGGTCAAAAACACAGTTTTGTTCTCATCAGACCATAGAACCTTCTTCCAGCTGACCTTGGGGTCTCCCATGAACCTTCCAGCAAACTCTAATTTAGATGTCCTGCGTGTTTTTTCTCTTTGCCACTATCCCATAAAAGTGTGATTGGTGAAGCACTAGCACAACAGTTGTTGTCTGCAAAGTCTGTCCAATGTCAGCTACTATAGCTTATGACTCCTTCAAGAGTTCTCAAAGGTCTCTAGGTGGCCTCTCTCACAAGTCTTCTTCTTGCACGGTCATTCAGTTTTATCGGAAAGTCTACTCCAGTAGATTTACAGCTGTACGGTGCTTGTTTCATTTCTTAATGACTGATTTATCTGTTACGCAGTGGATATTCAGTGACAAAGATATTTTCTTGTCTTCATCCCCTGACTTGTGCTATTCAGTCACCTGTTCACTCAGTTCCTTGGTCTGTTCTTTTTGTCTTCATTCTGTAGGTTAGCCCATCATACCTTCCACACATAGGTGCATTTATAATACAATCAATTAAAACTAATCAAGTGATTTCTAAAACCAATGAGCTGCACCAGTCAGAATTTAGGTGCCATATTAAAAGGGTGAATACTTATGAGCAAGCATTTTGTGTTTTATATTTCTAATTAATTTAGGCCATTTTGCAGAGATTTGTTTTCATTTTGACATTAAGGAGTCTTTTTCTCTTGATCAATGTGAAGAAAAGCCAAATTAAATCCACTGTGATTTAATGGTGATAAGAATAATATGTGAAACCATCCATATGAACACTTTTTATTGTGACTATATGAATTGAATAATAACAATAATCATAATAAATGTATATATAACATGCTTTTCTTGACCCAAAGTGCTACAAGGCATAATAAGAAAAGTAAAGTAAAAAGTATAAATTAATGCAGTAAATAAAAAAACAGAAAAAACAAGTCTTACATACAGTAATATATACAAAGCAAGCTGGATAATCAAACAGAACAAAATATACAACATTAAAAGTTCAAATAAAATGAAGCATGCCCAGAAATTGTTAAAGTCTTTAAAAGCTATATAAAATAAATGGGTCTTCAAATGTTTCTTAAAACAGTCAAGCTGTGTATGTTGGAATAAGAGAGTTTTAAATGAAATGCATTCATGAACAGGGAACAGTGATATGATGGTTCATTGGTGTATGGGTAAGAATCCCAGCAGCACAATTTTGCACATACAGGAGCTTCTAAAGAGAATTTACAGGTTGACCAACGAGAACCACATTACAATAATCTAAACGAGAGGTGAAGAAGGCTTTTTTTTTTTTGGTGTAAATATGTTTTATCTAACTGCCTTACCTTAACCTTTCTTATTTCTATTTGTCTGTTTTATTTCATTCTGTCTGTTACCTGTTATTAGATGCAACTGAGAAGGCAAATTTCATGTTTTCTTGTGCAAACATGACTAAATAAAGAAACCTAAACCTAAACCTAAACCTATGAATAAGCTTATCTGCGGCAGTAAATGATAGAAATGATCAGTCTGGTAATACTGAGATGAAATAACTTTTGGTAATGTTTTACTGTGTGCTTCAAATGAGAACTGACTATCAAAAATTACTCCAAGGTTTAGAACATTAGTGGTAGGTGGTAACTAGATACTATCAACAGGTAAACTAAAATGGTTAACTTTTTGTATAGAGGAAGGAATACCTATTAAAAGAGCTTCAGTCTTTGAATAATTTAACTGAAGGAAATTGTGTTTCATCCATGACTCTACTTCATGGAGACAATTGCTGAGGAGAGTGCATGTAGGTTTTACCCCAAAATAAATTTGAGTGTCACTTGCACAACAATGATATCCTAAACCCTGTTTCCTTATAATTTGCCCTAAGTGTAACCTGCTGAAAAGAACAGGCCTCAGAAATGAACTCTGGGGACCACCATGGCACACTGGGGCAGAGTTAGATTCATTATTACCCACGAGGACAAACTAAGAACAGTCTGATAAATAGGACTTATACCAGACAGCTCGAGCCACTTTTCATATGGTCAATTGAAGACTCCTTTTATTGGCTAAGTAGAAAGATTACAATATGCAAGCCAAGCTTTCGAGGCAACTCAGGCCCCTTCTTCTCACATAACTTCTCACTACATCCATAATGGCTAACACAGTACAACACCCTAGTACTACAGACATACGTTCAATTAAAAGAGCATGACAGACCATGTCAAAAGCAGCATTGAGGTCAAGCAGCACTAAGATACTAAATGCTCCTGAATCAGTCAAATATGGATCTCACTCTCAATAAATTAATGGAAGATCCCCACTACCTTTAAATGGGATTTAATACAGTACTGGTTTCAGCTTTTGCTCACTATCTATGTTAATGTGACAAAACAGAGACAATGTGTTAAATTTGCATGAACAGTAATTGAACTAGGGTTCAAACTTGGGCTCCTAAAGCTGCATGGCATCTTCTGTTCAGTTGTGACACTTTCATATTTTTGCCACTTTAAGTTTAAATGTCTCAACATTTTTGGGTTGAACTCCCACATCTTTCAAAAACATGGACTTCCTCTTTGTTGTTTCTTATTTTTAGCTACTCCAAGCCATTTGGTTGAACATGTATCCAGCTGGAGTTTTCCATTTGTCTGTGTGGTTTTCCACCCAGATTCCAAGGGCAAACGTGTCATGTTAAGATGGCCCTATGTGAGTAATAATACATTTTATTTATTTGTAGGGCCTCTCTAAACACTCAAAGACACCGAACAATAGACAAAACACAGATTATAAACAAAAGTAAATTACAAAAGTTAAAATCAGACAGAGCAATTGTAATCAAAGAGAAAAAGCAGTCTTAAACAACTGAGTTTTAAGTTTAGATTTGAAAAGTGAAAATGATTCAATATTTCTAAGCTCAGATGGTAGTGAGTTCCAGAGCTGGGGAGCAGTGCAACTAAATGCTCTGCTCCCCATAGTGGTAAGACGGATGAAGGGGACAGTCAAGTGGATGGAGGAAGAGGATCTAAGGGTGCGGGAGGGAATGGCAACATGGAGGAGGTCAGACAGGTATGGAGGGGCAAGGTTGTGGATAGCCTTAAAAGTTAGTAGGAGAATTTTGAATTGAATTCGGAACTGAACTGGAAGCCTGGAAGCCAATGAAGCTGCTGCAAAACGGGAGTGATATGGTGAATAGAGGGGGTTCTAGTAATGATGCGGGCAGCTGAATTCTGGACCAGTTGAAGCTTATAAAGAGATTTGCGAGAAAAAACAAAGAAAAGGGAATTGCAATAATCCAGACGAGAAGTGACAAGGCTATGAACAAGGATAGCAGTGGTGTGGGGAGTGAGAGAGTGGCGAATACGATTAATGTTACGCAAGTGGAAATATGCAGACCGGGAGATGTTATTGATGTGGGACTGAAAGGATAAAGTACTGTCAAGGATGACACCCAGACTCGTAACCTGTGGGGAAGGGGAGACAAAGGAATTATCAATAACACAGGAAAAATGATCAGTTTTGGATAATGTTGATTTTGTAGCAATGAGGAGAACCTCAGTTTTGTCCCTATTTAATTTAAGAAAATTTGAAGAAAACCAGGATTTGATTTCTGCTATGCAATCAACAAGTGAGGAGGGTGGAAAGGAAGCAATAGGTTTGCTAGTGAGATAGAGCTGGGTGTCATCAGCATAACAGAGGAAGCTAATGTTATATAATTACGAAAGATATTGCCAAGGGGATGGAGGTAAATAATAAAAAGGAGGGCAATGGGGCACACCTGAAGTAACAGCGGTGGGTTGGGATGTGAAAGTTTTAAGCTGAACAAACTGAGTGCTGCCTGAGAGGAAGGATCTGAACCAATCTAGTGGAGTGTGGGTAATGCCAGTCAAAGATAATCTATTAAGAAGAGTAGTTTGACAAATACTGTAGTGTCAAAGGCTGCACTCAGATCAAGGAGGAAGAGAATAGTAATTAAACCAGAATCAGCTGCCATAAGGAGGTTGTTAGTAATTTTGATAAGTGCCGTTTCTGTATTGTGGAGGGAACGAAAACCAGACTGGAATTGTTCATACAGATTATTTTGAGATACATGAGAATGAAGTTGAATAGCCACTATTTTTTCAAGAATTTTGGAAATGAAGGATAGATTAGAAATAGGACGAAAATGACTGAAATCAGTCGAAATCTGCACCGGGTTTTTTTAGTATTGGGGTTATTGCAGCAGTTTTAAAAGATGAAGGAACAGTACCAGTAGTGAGAGAAAAGTGGATTATAGCAGAAATAAGAGGAACCAGAGAGGGGAGGCCGGCTTTGACTAGAACTGTAGGGAGGGGGTCCAGTTGACAGGTGGATGGCTTAGACTTACAGACAAGATCTGAGATTTCTGAGAGAGTGGGAAGCTGAAAAGAGGAAAATGAGTGAGTCGGTGGGTGAAATTCAAATGAAGTACTGGAGGACTCCGTACAGAGAGACTGATGAATCTTCTGGATGATTTCATTAAAAAAGGACATAAGGGAATTGCAAAAATCAGTTGAGTAAAGATGAGAAGGTAAAGAATACGGGGGTTGTGTGATATCATTAAGTAGTGAAAACAATGACTTGGTGTTGCCTTCTTTGGAAGAAATAATGTGAGTATAATAGTTAGATTTAGTTTGTGCAATACAGTCCTTGTAATAAAGTATATGGTTTTTGTACATCTCTTTGTGAACAAAGAATTTTTTTATATAACTGTATAAGGCTAAGAACAAGGATAGCAGTGGTGTGGGGAGTGAGGGAGGGGCGAATACAATTAATGTTACGCAACTGGCAGGGCCGGATTTATATGAAAAGAGGCCCTAGGCTATTCCACTTATGAGGCCCTTTCACCTTCCATTTTTAAGTTTGTAAATTACATGAGAGATAATAAAATGCATCATTACTGTGATATATATAGCCGAACGCATTGATCTTAACCAATACATTTTTATGTTTGTTTATTAGTCATATGCGTAGAATTTCTCCTTATTTTCGGTTCAGTGTTTTAGTGTTCACTGTTTTTAGAATAGTGTAATTTTAATTTTGCTAACAATTTGAATGTAGGCCCCTCTTGATCTTGAGGCCCTAGGCTGAAGCCTAGTTAGCCTATAGGAAAATCCGGCCCTGGCAACTGAATATATGCAGATCGGGGAGGGGGAGGAGGTAAATAATGAAAAGGAGGGGCCCCAGGACAGAGTGACTATGATGGACTAGCATTTTGTCCAGGGTCTGCCTCTGTCGAGTGCGTCTACAATATGCCTCAGCGTTGGCTCCCCATGCTGTACTATGGATGCATGTATGCCGTGGTTATTATTATTCTTTGTTCCTTTTCTAAAGACAGTAGAAATATTTTTTCATTGAAGTTTACTGGTAAAAAATAGCATGTCTGCTTTCGTATTGTTTAATCAGAGGTCTATAAAGCTAAAAATATTAAACAATTTATAGTACCGTCTGATTTATTGTGTGAAACACTGTAAAAATAAAAAGGCTTTCTCTAAACATACATAACAGCGCACAATTCTAGTTAACCACTAAAACAAAGAGCAGGGCTACACAAGTGACCTGCAGATTCCAAGTGAATTTACAGCTGTTGGGCTATCCGTAAACGTAACGCAAGGAAGGGAATTGGAGGAGAACAATCAAACTATCACTTTTTTAAAAACTTGTCAAGAAAAAAGAGAAATTCATTTCAGTGATATGATGAAAAGAAATGGCTTATTGTCTCAAAGGAAAACTTGACAGGAAATTGGATTAAAAACCCAAAAATAAATAAAGGATGGGGAAATAACAAGTCTTCCTTTGCTGTATTGCAAGAACAAAAATACAGAGAGGGATCACAAGCCTTTTCAGTTGGCTTTAATTTGTGGCTAATCACACCTTTTTTTAATGTAAGTGGGTGCCTGCCTGGAGTAGGCTCCAGCATAGTGAGAGGAGGTGGCTGCAGTCCTGCTGTGAGGGTTTGGGTTGAGTCCTTTGGCAGGTTGAAGCTAGTGCTAAAAACACCAAGGTGCAAAAACAGTGCAGGTGCAAAACTCATACTCAATAAATAAATGTTCTTATATAATACGCTACCATGGCTGTCCATTTGTCTGTCCACGATATTAAATTACCTGTAGCTCGCAAACTGTTTGAACTATTGACCTGAAATTATGTACACATATACTATGTGATGTCTACTATCTGCTTTCAGGAGATGATTGACCTCCAAGGTTATTCCTCTTTTTATTTTTATTTTATTGTATTGCAGAATCAACTCTCGGCAGCGGCCAGCAGGGCGGCCGTGCAGCACATGCGTATGGGCGCCGTTCTCATCCCTACCACCTTCGCCGTCACTTCATATCTTAAACCATTCTTGAGGCAGATTGAAGACTTAAGTGCCAGCTTAAGTGAAAAATTAAAGAAAATGTACTAAGTAATTGCAACACAAACACTGACTTAATCAGTTTTAATGTGAAAAGATGCTGACAAAAGAAGAGAAGAACCAGGCCGCTAGGGTGGAGAAAAGAAGAGCTGCTCAGGAAGCAGCAAGCACATCAACCTCTGAGCAAACGAATGCTAAACGTACAGAGAAAGAGGATGAAAGCTAGGAATGCTCAAGTCAAGTGTATTCACTGCACGTTATCGTGCAGTACGCCGTTACTGATAAATAAATAATACAAAAGCTAAAAGTGATGCTCTGTGGAGGTAAAAATTCAACAATAAAAAACCCAATAAAATTAGTCAAAAACAAGAGAACATTTTTCTCTGTTTAAAAACAGAAGCCCCAATGCTCTTTCTATAATCCAGAGCCTCCTCTACCTATCCCATTTTGGCCATGCAGTGGGAGGAGAAGCCTGCTGACAAATGCAGTCAACCATAAATCTTATTTGAGGTCCCCACCACCAGTCCCTCGGCGACTGAACCACACACCTGTCTCCCTCTACCACTCCTTCAGCATCATTAGGGGAGACACTGCACAACAGGCCACTCCTACACCAAGACGTCATTCTATAGGAGTGCCCAACTTCAGACCCCCATGATCGCTGTCATTATGCTAGATCCCCAGGTACCCAAATCCGGACCACCTGCCTCCACCCTACACAATCTCCTCACAATCCTTCCACATTAACCTCTGTCCAGCCTTCCCAGTCGGTTTCTTGATCTCCTTCTCAAGAAGAAGAAATACCTGTTTCAAGAGTATACAGGGGTGGGTAAAAATAGGTTTGTACAGTATGGTTATGATTATTACAATAGCTTTTTAACTTTATAAACTCAGAAGAATGTCACAACAGCACAGTACACTTAGGTACAAACTTGTAAGTGCTCAAATTGCCAGCCTTGTGTACTCACGACTGTAAACCTATTTTTGCCCACTCCTGTACATTGCACTGACATTTCATCCAAGGATGGTTATTACCTTGGATCTCTACTGCCAGAATAGAAAGACTGTGGATCTGATTTAAAAAAAAGGTCCAGAAGATGAGTAGGGGACAAAGTCAAAAAACATGACAGGTTTAAAAGCCAAAAGGTCACTGATATGCCTTGAAGGAAAAGGGAGAGAAATTTCTGTTATAAAGAAATTTGGACATGAAACGAAATTCAGAAACCTAGCAAACCTTTGTAGCCAAAAATGAGATCTATGTTTTTCCAAAGCCAATTTAGAAAACAAAAAAGCTTGTGAGAAAACAATATGAGAAGACTTCATACCAAAAGTCAAAAGATTATAAATCAAAACACTCGCCACACGTAAATTATTTCTATCCAATCTTGGATGACCCATAAAAATTAATAAAAATACCCTTTTGCTGATTATGACACAGACTACATTCTCTGGTCGGTAACCATAATGAAAAACAAATAAAAAAAATCACACATAAAAGCACACTTGTTTCATTATATCACATCTTTATTTGAAAACTAACAGTGTCAGATTGGGGGGAGTGTGAATGTGACTGAGAGAATAAAACTGACTAGAAAAACACTAACTTTTACAAATACCAAAACTTTACGCAGGCTATTAAGACTGTAACTTATGAGCGATTTTTAATCTGGTTTTTATTCGGTTTTATTCTTGAATAAAAGTACACTTTTTCCATTAATTAGTTAGAGACTCAGATCAAATATATGTTTTTATTATATAATAGTAACAATAATAGCAGCCCACCACTTAAAGTGCTAAATGCATGAAGAGCCTGGGATCAAACTGGCAGTGTCTTGATTATGAAGCAGCAGTTCTTGCCCCTGCAGCAGCGAAGCAGATATCTCTGAGACTGCTGTGTTTCCACTGTGAAAGACGCAAACTCACACATACAGTGCATGCAAACGGCTTTACTTCGTATTGATTGATATTTGGGTTTCAGTTTTCACATATTGACGGTAACATGTAAAATGAACAATTCCTTTTTCTTCAGTTTTATTCTTGAACACAAGCACACTTGTTTTGTTACACCTTTTATGAAAGTGTTTATTTCATATTTGGACTTCACACATTACACACTTCATATCAACATTTTTTTTGTAATTACTATAACATATGAAAAAAAATTCTGTTTTAGTTTTGTGTTCAACAAGAAATTTAATCCTGTATTTACACAGATTGTTGTAGATGCGGAACACACATGAAATGTATGTATTTCAAATAATGAGATATTATTTTCCTATACAATTCCAGAAACCTCACTCACAGATACACAGACTTCAGCTGTGAGTATTTTGTGTCTGACTTCAGCTGCCCTGGTAGGGAGTGGGATAGCAGGCTGCCTGCACCTGCCGCATCGAGACATTTCCAAAACAAAGGTGCTATCGGTGCACAATTAACGCAGTGATGATAGATAGATAGATACTTTATTAATCCCAAGGGGAAATTCACATACTACACACACTGGTTCATGAGAAGGAACGACTAAAATTAAGGTGGCCTGGTATTACAAGTATTTGTGTTAATGTAATTTTATGATTCCTTATTGGGTCGTGTGGTTTCTTGTAGGACCATTTCTTGACAAAGCACCATTTCATTCTGGGATGGGTTCTTTGCATATGAAGTTAGTTCTTTGTGCTTTGAAAAACTTCCTAATGGGCAGTAGAAACCTGAAATCACTAATGTGTGGTAGGCTGTGTAGCAGGAAACTAACTGGTTAAGAAAATCTGGACATAGCCTGAGTCATTTTATGTAGTGAGAGTCCTTTTAAAAGCAGGAGCCATTGGTATCTCACAAATATCTTACTATCTGTTTGTGTTTGTTCACTGTATGGAGCCTGGTACAGATTTAAATAAATTAAGGTTCTTTCTGGAACCCCAGTCCCCCACTGGTCCCCCAGTGGCATTGCTTTGTAGTACCATTCTGGAACCTTTATTTTTAAACAGCATGTAATGGGTGTAGTCTAAGGCATTGTGACGGCTATGTTGAGTATATTCCAGAGCTGTAGACTTTTCCAGACAAAACAGACAACCTGAACAAGCACTCAATGACTAAACACATACATAAAATATATGGGGCGGAAAAAAAAATCAGTCTGGAATAGTTGAAACATTTTCTTATTGTGACAGTCTTTAAAGGTGGGTTACCCTTGTAGACACGAAAAAGCCTTAGTTTTACTACACAATTGAAGAAGTTGTTGCACTTTAATTACACATACGATGCTTAGAAATAATGATCAGCTATTCAGAAACGTTAAAATATAAATCACAGAAGGTCACTGAGCAGTCATTGGAACTGCTCTTTCCCCACATTGACTGGATCTTTTTCAGCTAACATTGTCGTTTTTTTTCACTCAAGGGTCCATGCACTAATTCACCATGACTAGCATTTTTTTTTTACAATTTCCTCAGAAGTATGCCTATGGGAAAATTTTTCATCCCTTACTTCATTTGAAGACTGAAATATTTTTTTTGACATCATGCAGATTTTATTTTATGACTAGACCCAGAATGCCCTTGTCATGACAACTTAGCTCTGACTTGCACGATGACCTTTTTCCATTAAAAGTTTCCTGAAATAGTAAAATCATAAATGTTTCCTGCTTGACAGGAAAGCGATAAAAACAATACTGACTTGAATCATAAGACTCCAAAGATTTAGCACCAATGTCCAGTTTTTGACAAAGATAAACAGAGAATCTTTTCATGCAAGCAGTTTCAATGTTTGTAAACCCTTTCTCAATGACTATTTTAATTAGATAACAATGTTAAATGTTTGTAGCATTGTAATTTGAAGACATTCAACAATATAGTAATACTGTCACAATTTCAACCTTTGATTCCACCTTTCAAATAAACACTAAGGCTTGTACTGATAAATAAGACACTACTGGAGTCGCATGCTTAATCAAGTGCTGCCCATGTTGGTGAAGATGACAGAAACTAAATCAGCCTGATTCTATAGCCACTGGTTCTAGGCAGAGCTACTGTACATCATTGACTTAAATATTTATTTGCTTTAGGAAAATGTAACTTATAACGAATGTATAATGAATGATCAAAAAAGTGGTATGGCCCCTCACAGAAGTAAATGATTATATTTTTAACAAATGAAAAAAATCACCTGATTTTTTCCATATATGACTCTTTTTGTTCAGATCAAAGTAACATTTGTTATTTTAATCATCCAGTACAAGATAAGTCTATACAACAATGAATAATTGTTCCAGAATGTTATAAGAAAGTAAAACAGAGGAACACTGACTATAAAACGTAGCGTATTGTTACAGGCATATATCTGAAGAGCACCCCAGTATTCCAAAAGTTGAAATTTTTATTACTCTGTAACAAATTAGAAACATGAATACAAATGAATAAACAGATACCAAAAATATTAAATACGAAATAATCAATATGCAGTTAAATAACACAGAACAAGTAATAGATAAATTAGAATCCTTATTTATAGATCCATCTTTATGTCTCTAATGATAAGTCTGATGCTATGGTCCAATGGCCTGGGATGACAGAAAAAAGTTTTAAAAAATTAATAAAAGATTAAAAAATATATGATTTTTCACACTGCCCACATTCAAAGATGCTACATTTCAACAGATATAACCAATGTTCGTATTTGAATTAATTTACAGAGTTCTTCCTGATAAAATTATTACAAGATTCTTTATAGGACACATCTTAACCTTACTCCAGTTTAAATAGGGGCTGACAGTAAAAAGGAAAACATACAAAATATACAAGATGACGTGACATCCCTCAAGGCAAATTTGAAACGGTAAACTATTCCATAATTCAAACAGCATGTTTCTCTGTTTTAGATGAGTTTACAAATTCACCAATATGTTTCAAAGGGAGATTTTAAATTTTCAAAAATGTGTACAGTGCAACAACTCTTTAAGAAGTATCTGGGTGTCATATTGGGACAGCTTATCTATTAGCTAAACAAATGAGCTTGATGGACTGGATGGTCTTCTCTCATTTGTCAGATTTCTTAAGTTCTATAGCTGTTAATGGAATCTGTTATTTACTTGCACAGTTTATTCCTGCTCTTATTTTGATACATTAATGAGGTCACAACACCAGAAAGTTTAATATACTTTAATGAAATTAATAATCCCTCTGTCATTCTTTATTTCCTATATTTTTTCTATCTCATTTTCATTCATTAAGTTAAAGTGTCTGTGTGTCTGTTGTACTGGTCTAGACTACTCTTCTCTTATTTGTCAAATCTTTCATGTTCTTATGGGAATGCACGATGCACATCGTCATTAGCATGACCTATAAGGTTCAGCTCGGGCGATCCTAATTATCCAAGTTTGATTAAAAATACTTTCCTTGTGATTCTCTGTGTCTTTCTTATCTTAATACTCTTGACTTTATTTTAATTCAACAGTTTCTGATTCTTATCTTGCCTTGGTTTGTCTTTTTGGTTAGACACTTGTTCATATTTTTTCAACCATGTTTCTTTTCCTGATCGTTTAATTGAAACTGTTTTCACTGAACAAAAATACAGATCACCAACTAGTGATCCCAAGATGGAGCAGTATTTTGCAAGGATCAAGTTGTTAGCCTCAGAACAATAAGCTTTAGGAAAACTAAAGTATGAAATGGCTTAAGATCTGAGTGGCAATTTATTTGGTACAATTATATCTTGAGTGAAGGACATAAAGGGGCTTTAAGAAGCAAAGTGTTGTGGGAGTAACATTCAAGAAAATAACATAAAACTGAAAAATCTATAAGGATTGGGAGATTAACTGTTCACTGTCAGTCTACATTTAAGAATCTGTTCATGGTTTGTGTTCGAGTGAATAAATTAACACTAGAATTACCAGAGCCTACGAAAAAACTCATAGATCCGGCCCTCCTTAAATCGCTTCTTAAATCCATTCACACCTCTCCGCCAGCGTCTTTTGTCCTCTAAATGTGCTGATAAAGACAAGCTGCCAGCAGCTGGCTATTCCATACCCCCTCCGACTTAGAAAGTGCATGAACTTCTCCCAGCTCATGCCTTGATTGACTATTATACAGGGTGGCCCACGAAAAAGTGTCCCACCTCCAATCGATCCCATAACATTGCAAAGAGTATACATGAACATGTTGAAACAAGCAGAGAGATATATTGACGCACAAGGAGATCACTTTCAGCATCTTCTGATCATTTTTCTCGTAATACAGTCGTCTCGGTGGAGGCTAGCCACTGTTTCTTGGGCCACCTTGTACAGCATATGCTGTATTTTTCAGAAATACAAAGAAGAAAGAAACTTACACACTCATATATCAAAGAAGGAGCACGTAGATTTCTGAAGGTGATCACTGCGCAGCCATTAGAAAACATTCACTAGTTGCTTTAGTTTGATGGAAAAGTTCACATTTTTAAACCAAGTGAACTTTGGAAAAAACGCTTAGCTTCCTGCTGCCCTTCCAAAATATTGTAGAACCTCATGAAGCAAATAATGCAATGTATGTTGCTCCTTATGGAGAATTTAATTTACTGTGTAATTGCTTGATTCATACACAGCATAAACCCAAAAAGTGACATGAACACAAAAACAAGACAAAATATTAAAGAAAACCATTTATAAGTTGAATGAGGAGAAATGTTATAGCATTAACAATAGTAATTGTAGCAAAAAAAAGAGTTATATCAGAGTTTGTTTGTAATTAGCAAGCTGTGGAAAGTTACCTCTTGTCTTTGTGCTTATCTTGGAGAATGCACTGTCCATTGATTAGGTCTTCCCAGGTCTTGTATAAAGTCTAATGGTTCAAGAAGCTCTATAATATTTTGTTATTTCAGTCTTTCACTAAAACAGTAATTAGTCTTACAGACTTAACAAGAAGTGAACAAAATATTTTAGCACACTGGGAACCCCAAGCAGCTTTCAGTGGAGGTAGCCTATAGGGGTGATCTTGAGCTGTCCCTGAACTCAGAAAGGACCAAGAAACCAAAAGGTACAGAAAAGGGTGTTTTTATTATATAAAATATACTACACAATTAATGGCAAAACTAAGAATAGCACAATGGAAAGGGGAACATGAATAACCTATGAAGGTTAATGGCTAGTCACTTCATCTCTAGAATTGCTTTCCTCCATCAACCTGAGTTCTTATCGATTCTCATCCACCCAACTATAAGCTCAGAGGTTCTCTAGTCACAAAAGCTTTTTAATCCCCGGCCCATGAGCATTTCCATGTTTCTATTTGTTTTCCTTGAAACTACGTTTGATTTAGGGGTTTCTATCCTCTTGGATTAGGGAACCAGGCTGAAGCTCCACCATAAAGCTCCAGTTGTCCCTGCAAGTTCCCGACTTAATATTGTCCTTAAAGGGCAAAATAACATGGGAACCACTGGAATTTGTCTCTTTGAGAGGCAACACCATTAGAATATAAAAAGCTGTAGATACGAAGTTTAGGAATGAAACAAGAAAACAAAAGGAGATTTTGAGTTCCCGCTGAGAAAACTCTATTTAATGTGCAATATTGTGCAAACAGACTTAGGTCTCAGAAATGAAATGTTTAAAGGCTACTTTGTCAGAGATTCGTTCTCCAGCATTGTTCTTGTTAAATGATGAAATCCTTCCAGGATTTATATGCTTTAATACTGACCACTGATACTGATGGTGTAATGCTGATGGTTTCCTCATTGTGATTATATAACATCACTTCTATTTATTATTTATTTTAATTTTATTTTTTATTTATGTTCATATATTTTTATTTCTATTTATGTTATTTATGTTATTTGTTTGTTTTTTCTTTTATTCTATTATTGTAAAGCACTTTGGCCACAGCATTCCTATGTTGTTTTAAATGTGCTATATAAATAAATTGACATTGACATTCTAAGGACACTATAGGTAGGATAGGAAGGGAAGTCGGGCATCTTCAGAAGAGAATGGATAGAGATATTATAGATGGTGTACTGCGGTGGGCTGGCGCCCTGCCTGGGATTTGTTTCCTGCCTTGCGCCCTGTGTTGGCTGGGATTGGCTCCAGCAGACCCCCGTGACCCATAGTTAGGATATACCGGGTTGGATAATGGATGGATGGATAGACGGTGTAACCCTCTCTTCAGTCCTCCCACAATACAGTTATATCAGTTCCCTCTGGGGCAAATAAGGTTCTATGAAGACACTCATGAACCTTCCACACTTGACAGTAGATAGAAAGTGACCTGCACTTCAAACATTCAAATTAAGGGTCAAAGATCAGGAGACACTAGGATTAGCTGAAAAGCACCGTGGTGCAGTGCCTACAGTACAATAAAATACTATGATTTGGTAGCAGAGGTAAGAGGAAACAAGCAGAAAATCCTAGGTAATGCTACTTGTCTGTCCTGTGGTTAAGCACGACATTGTTTTGTGGGTGGAATCAGGAAAGAGGGAGAATGGTGGTCAGTTTCACACTGGAGAGTGCATTGGAGTATCAGGAATTCTAAATTATACCAAGTGGGAGGCCCGTCAAGACTAGTAAGGTTCATTAATGATAGTCAGAATATTTATGTTGGTGTTTCTGATTCATTTTGACTTGACTCTTTCATTTTCAGGTTAGAGTCACATCAAGAGATGTACTCTATTACCATGTTAATGTATCCCAGCATGATCTAGATGAATATAGAAACCAACTATAACAGTTTTTCTTTTTTACCTGCTCACTTACTGAATAGGGTACCTAGACACTAAACAAACCTGTGATCAATTGTAAACAGTAATAAAGTTTGATGAATATGTGATACATTGCTGTGGTGTGTGTAATAAGGTGTGTACTCATTTACACAACCTGCTTATTTAATATTATTATTTTATATAAAATATATTTTATTTCTATTAATTATAATTAACTTACATTGCTTGCTTTTCCTTTTAATTTTTTAATTATTATGGTATAACAGTCTTGGAGAAGGAATTTCTTCACATCTGCCAGTAAAAATGCTGCCAAAGTTCTTTGTTTCATGATACTGTAGCATTCTACCAAAGGTTTGGTTGGGGGGGGGGGGGGGGGGGGGTTGCAATTAAATCTTGCAAGTACAACACTATTGTTATTTCTGACCATGCCCCTCTGATCTTGGAGCTGAAATCATTATGCCCACACATACTTATCTCGCAGATGGTGTCTTAACCCACTTCTATTAGCAGATGAGAACTGTACAGAATTTATATCAAAACAAAACAGTGTCTTCCTAGAGACAAATACATCCTCAGAGATCTCTGCAGGAATACTCTGGGAAACTCTAAAGGCCTTCTTAAGAGGCCAGATTATTTCATATCTTTTCCACAGAAATAAATTAGAAACCAAGAAGGTATCAGAGCTAACCAGAGAAATTACTGGAATAGATCAAGAACATGCCAAGCATCCAAGTGAAGCTCTTCATAGGAAAAGACAGGCTCTGCATTCAGAGCTCAGCCTCTTAACAACCAAAGAAACTGAACAACTCATTTTTAAATCAAGACATCATTACTATGAACACGGAGAGAAAGCTAATAAACTTTTAGCTCAACAAATTCACAAGCAAGAAGTTCACAATACAATCCCAGCAATCACCAGCACGAATGGAGATAAAATCATTGAGACTACTATAGATCCTTATATTCTACTGAGTTCAAAGAAGACAGTACACAATCTAATGCATTTCTGGATAAATTACAGATACCACAAATAGATACTTTTATTGCAGAGGAATTGGATAAACCTCTGGCGCTATCAGAATTACTAGATGCTATAAAGTCACTTCAGAGTGGGAAAGCAGCAGGCCCTGATGGCTACCCTGTCGAATTTTATAAGAAATTCTCCACTCAGCTAGCTCCCCTCTTATTAGCAACATTTACAGAAGCTAGAGACAATCAAATTCTACCTCAAACTTTTCGCCAAGCATTAATCACCGTCTTTCCAAAACAAAACAAGGACTTATCACAATGTGCATCATACAGACCAATTTCACTTCTGAATAATGATGTTAAGATACTCTCCAAAGTCCAAGCTACAAGGATGGAGAAAGTGCTGCCTTCAGTAATATCACAAGATCAAACTGGATTTATTAAAGGCTGACACTTAGCTTCCAATCTCCGATGCCTGTTCAATGTAATATATTCACCTGCAAAGACAAACACCCCGGAGATATTATTATCGTTGGATACAGAAAAAGCATTTGATATGATTGAATGGAACTACATTTTCACTACATTAGAGAAATTTGGGTTTGGCCCGAATATTTGTGCATGGATCAAACTGCTGTGCTGTATACCAATCCAGAAACTTCAGTTTGTATTAACAATATTTGCTCAGATTACTTTAAAGTAGAACGTGGTACCAGACAAGGATGCCCCTTGTCACCCCTGCTATTTGCAATTGCCATTGAACCACTGGCAGTTCACTGTCGAAATGCTTATCAGATAAAGGGGATTATCAGGGAAGGACTGGAACAGAAAATTTCTCTATATGCAGATGATATGGCTTTGTATATATCAGACCCACAAAATACTGTGCCTGCAGTCTTAACAGCACTTACAGAATTTCAAAAGATCTCTGGTCTCAGAATTAATTTGAATAAAAGTGTGCTCTTTCCAGTGAATTCTCAAGCATACAATATTAGATTGGACAACTTCCCTTTTATTATTGCAGATCATTTTAAATACCATGGGGTAAATATCACAAGTAAACATTAATCTCTTTATCAACAAAATTTCGGCATCTGTATGGAAAAAATTAAGCAAGACTTGCATAGATGGTCAACCCTCCACCTCACTTTAGCTGGAAGAATTAACGTTGTTAAGATGAATATCCTTCCTAAGCTTCTCTTTTTATTGCAAAACATTCCAATATACATTAATAAATCACTGAATTTAGAATGATTTGGTAATTAGATTCAACAATAACCTCATTTATTTGGAACTTAAAACATCCACTTATCCAAAGAGCGACCCTACAAAGACTTAAGGCAGAAGGTGGCATGGCTCTACCCAACTTTCAGTTTTATTACTGGGCAGCAAACATACAAGCTATAAAAACCTGGACACAAATAGATGAACATACACAGGCTTGGTCAACAATAGAAATAGAAATCCTGCAGTACTTGTCTATATTCCCTGCTTTGTGCCCCAATAAATGCAAGTTATTGCCAATATACTAACAACCCAATTATGCTTCACTCACTCAGAATATGGAACCAGTGTAGAAAGCATTTTAAGATGGAGAATCTTTTATCTGTAGCACCTCTGCATGAGAACCACCTTTTTCAACCCTTGCAAACATATGCAGTTTTTAATAGCTGGAAAACACTTGGGATTAAATTGCTTAGAGATCTTTATATAGACAACATCTTTGCACCCTATGAACAATTACATTCAAAATTTAACTTTCCAGCAACACATTTCTTTCACTATCTTCAACTTAGAAACTTTGTTAAACAGACCCTGCCCGATTTTCCTCATCTCTCACCTTCCTCTTCGCTGGAAAAAATATTGCTCAGTCTCGAGGACTCTGCCAGCATTTCTGCAATATATAAAACTATTTTACAGTCCCTCCCTTTCAAAGATCCAAGAGAACAATGGGAAAAGGATCTATCACTCAACATATCAGAAAAGGACTGGAAGGTAGCAATGCAGAGAATTCATTTGCGCTCCATATGCGCAAAGCATACAATTATTCAGCTCAAAATTATATATTGAGCACATCTGTCTCGCTTAAAATTGTCCAAAATGTTTCCAGGGCAAGATCCAACCTGTGAACGCTGCAATCAAGTTCCAGCCTCACTATAGCACATGTTTTGGGCCTGCACCAAATTAACATCATTCTGGACAAAAATTTTTAAGTGCCTTTCAGACAGCCTTGGTATCACAATCGCTCCTAACCCACTAACAGCTGTGTTTGGTGTTCTTCCAGATGGGCTTAAAGTGGAGAAGGACAAACAAACTGTGATTGCCTTCACTACACTATTGGCATGCAGACTTATTTTGTTAAACTGGAAGAATCCTAACTCTCCTCTTTTAAGTCAGTGGGTAACTGATGTTTTATATTATTTGAAATTGGAAAAAATCTAATTCTCACTTAGAGGATCTGTGCAGAACTTCTTCAAAACCTGGCAGGATCTAATTAATAATATTTTAGAATAACCTCTTAAAGCACTGAGGAAGTAGATTCTCTCCCTATTTCTTTTTCTTCTCCATTTATCTGTATCCACCTATAAAACTCTTCAATTTATTTATTTTTACTATTTTTAAGTTTTAGTCTGTTGGCCATGCTTTCTTTCTCAGGAGTGGGGGTTGATTTGTTTTCAATCCTTTTTTTTTTTTGTAAAAATTGATCTATTTGTATGGAATGATTACAATAAAATCAATAAAATGTAAAAAAAAAAAAAAAGTAAGCAGCCTCTGAAAAGGACTTAACGGTTTAGGGATGTTCTCATTGTGCTAAGCAAAGAACAGAAGCAAATAAATATGTTAAGTTGTATTGTAAAAACTGCTGAATATCACAGGACATTATGCTTAGACTATAAAATGCACAAGTGTGAGACTACATCTGGAGTATTGTGTGCAGTTCTGGTCACCACACTACAAGAAAGACATAGCAGCTGTGTAGTGGAGGGTGTAGTGTCGTGGATTTAAATTTTTATATTTTATTTTATTTCTTGCTCACACAAACAAAAATGAACTTAGTCTTATAAGTACAGTTAATATCAAAGTTCCTTTTGTTCCAGAACTGTGTCACATTAAAACAAATATTTTGCTGAAATGGACAGGATAAATTTAACACTTAAGGAGGCATGACATCAAAGCATCCTGTTTTCCAGAATTGTACCAGTATCAGTCACTGCAATGTCTGTTTAAACGGAGCAGAAATTCAGGAGATGACTCAAGCTGTATTGATTACTTTATAACCTGAGAACGGATGGGCACCTGGGACAAGGAATTGCCAAATTGTTTTACTGGTTGGGAAAGGAAGATATGCCAGAAGAATCCCACGTGGAATTGTAAAATGCATATGCCACGTCTGAGAGTGACGTCAGAAGAAGAAACAGTGATGACCATAAGTGACATCATACGTAGAACCATTTCATCTAATTGTCAGCGAAAGCCTCTCATGAAGATCGATCGCTAAATCTTCGTCACCCACGGAATACTCCTTGACATTGCTGGTTTTATGTAAGCCTTTCTAAACAATATATATATATATATATATATATATTGTGGGAAACAGCCCAGACACAGACAGGTAGACATCGTTTTATCACTCAACACACGTTTATTTACAATAATATTTACAAATAAACAGCACACACCCCAGTGCCGCAGCACCAATCACCCCAAAAGTCCTGGCTTCTCCAAATGCCCCCCTCTCTCTCTCTCTCTCTCTCTCTCTCTCTCTCTCTCTCTTCTTATCGCCTACTCTAATCTTCTCTGAGCTCCGTCCTCTTCCACCCAACTCCAGCCATTGAAAGGAGGGAGGTAGCCCCTTTTATACACACCTGGACATGCTCCAGGTGCCTCCTGATGAGCTTAGGTGGAAGTACCGACTGCGGACCTGGAAGCACCCCGGGTGTCCCTGGTCTTCTTCCCACCCCCGGAAGTGCTGAGGGCCAGGGCTCCTGGCGGTGACCATGGGGCCCTATAAGGTTGAGCTTCTAAGCTCTGTTCCCGTGGTCCCCAAAGCCACCAGGTTGGTTGCCCCCTCGTGGTCTGGAGGAGGTGTAAGCCCTCCTCCGGTCCTCCTGGGCATCCCGGCTGGGTACCACCCCCAGCCACTCGCCACAATATATTATGGCTCCGTTGTCTAATTTAGAATATTTATGTAAGTCACAAGACTGTTGTAGAATATTGTGAGACGTATTCTAAATTGTCTGTTTAAGGACATCTGTGTGTTAATGTGAGGGAATTCGAAGTAGAATATTGTGGGGTGGCTGACAATTAGTCTTTCACCTGAGACTTTGTCTACAGAATCTATGTGTATGTGTGATAATCTTAAGGTTCGAGAGTAGACCAACCTAGTAGTGGACATGGCAAGTCCTATAAAACCCAGGATAATACTGAGAGCATCCAAGTGCATTTCAGGATTTAAGGACAGGTTCTTCTCTTACAGTGAGAATGAGAAGACTGCATGAAGACCTACTACAGACCTTCAAAATTCTCAAAACCACTGATGAAGTAGATCCAGCAGAATTAAGGATGAATAACAGTAGAAATTAAAGGGAAAGTCATTTTAGACTGAAGCAAGGAAGCAATTATTTATTTAAAGAATGGGGATAATCTGGAACAAACTGCCAAGACATGTAGCTGAAGTAGAAACCTTGACAACATTTAAGAAGTGTTTGATGAGATATTGGGCCAGCTTAGCTATTAATTAAACAAACGAGCCTGACGGACTGAATGATCTCCTCTTGTTTCTCAAATTGTTTATGTTCTACAACTGTTAATGGAATCTGTTATTTACTTGCACAATTTATTCCTGCACTCATTTTGACACATTTAATGAGGGCATGCCACCAGAAAGCTTAATGAATTTCAATGAGATTAGTATGCACTCTGTCATTCTTTTTTATTTCCTGTATTTTTTTTTCAATCTAATTTTCAATTCTGAAGTTATAGTGTCAGTTTGTCTCTTGCCTCAGTAATTTAGCATGTTGTTTAGCATTCTCAACAGCAATGCTAATGTCTGAGATGCACCATCTGTTGAAATGAAAAATGCAAACACTTTATTATATGGATATATGTCGCAAATGTTAACACTGAATATGCCCAACCAGCGTAACTGCTGGATGAACACAAAATGGCTTATATTATTTAAATAGTATTGGTGTGGCTGCACCATAAGTAGCTGAGTTCCGCATCTTTATCATTTTTTAAAGGTAAGGACAGTGGTGGCCAATTTAAATCATTAAATATATATTTTTCTACTTTTATTACACATTTCTAGTATCTTTAGTTTGCATTGATAAAACTGTATGATGCATAATACAATTATGCTTAAAACAGTTGTTACACACAGGGTTTGACATAAAGTTTAGTAACCACACTTCTAATACAACCATTTCTAACAAGCTAATACATTTTAGAAATTAATAAAACTATACAATAATAACCACTTTGAAATAAACTCATTAAAATTCTAAAATGAATAACTGAGATCATGCATGAACATAAAAGTAAATTATCCTTTTAATTTTACAGCTGGATAGTAAAAGAAATTGCATGAAAAGAAAGCAGTGTAAAAAGGCAAGCAAATATACAAAAATGTATAGAGGTTCATAAATTTCAGCCAGGTTTTCAGACATTTTTAATTGTTGGAAGCCACACACCTTATATTTTGTGGCATAGTCAATTTCAATAAAAGAAAATTCTTTTTCGTTAAATACGTTGTCTGTAAACATGCAGTATGAGTAGTACAATGCATTGCCTCGATTTTAGTTCAATTGATTTTATTGTTTTACGGTGTTCTTCATTGAGTACAGGCTCAAAGTACTTATGGATATTAATAACTGTAATATAATAATACATCTCTTAATGATACAATACTCTACATAAATAACACTCATGTTAAACAAGAATAAATCTTAATGAATGGTTTGTTAAAATTCTTGCATTTTAAACAGGAGATCCTGAGTTTGAATTTCAGTAATGACTTTCATTCATCCTGCAGTGAGCACACTTGTTTTGGACAGGATTGCAGAATCTACGGAATACAGTTCAACTCTGTCTGCAGGTAGGCCACTAGATTTTCAGCCACAATCCCATCGATTCAGTCACTCTAATCAAGTCACTTCATCTTCTTCTGGTCTATTTGTGCAAAATTCATAGATACTGGAGATACCATGTACTGTACACCCATATTGCGTGCTATCTCATATGCAGTCAATATTAAAATTTGCCCCAAGGTTGCAACATTTTCTACTGTCTTCAGTGTTGAAGGCTGGCAAGACCTTGAGTCATCTTCATGAGACATCCTGCCACAACCGAATTGTGTAGTTCATCTCCATATTGTAGCATATGAAAGGGTTTTTCAGCATCCATTATAACTTGGTTCTGTAACAATAAACATATACTATAAAGCACAAATTCTACAAACTTGTGATTGACAGATTTTGGTACATACAAGCTAATTGTTAGCTTAAATATTGTACAGTTACCCCTGTTTTGGCCATGTACTGTAATTTAACAAACACCATTTGTTCGCTAAATTACACAATTTCCAAACACTTAGTTAATTTGGCTGTTTAGCAAATTTCCCTGAGCAACACCAATTAAGAACTAATTTATATTAGATATCAATCACAACAAGGAAGTATACTAAAAATAAGGAAAACTACTCATTTTAAACCATTCCTGAAAGTATCACAACAGTCTTTAATAGGCAGATAACAGAGATGAAACACATGTACGATTGATTTTATTAGCAGGACCACATCGCATGTGTGTGAGTTCTGTGGGTACCAACCCAGGCATTAACAAAGAATCTCATTGAAGTTAAAAAAATGTATTATCATATAGTGCTTGATATAAAGGTGAATAAATAGATTTACAAGTTTCTGTCTATCTATTTGCTGAACATGGATTTACAGAATTCAGTTTTGGGGCCACTGGGAGTTGCTGCTAAACTCATGCAGAAGAAGGGCAAACATTACAGGTTATGCTCATGTAGAGTCCTCACTCCAACTCACCGATATGGGGCATTTTGAGAGGTCTATTAATCTAACATGTATATTTTATGAGTGAAAACTAATACTTGGAGAAATGTCCAAGCAGACAGACAGAATGTGTAGACTTCACATATACAGTATAATGAGTGGATTAGGATTCAAACATTTAGTCACATAACATCACTTTGTCATGGGATGGTTGTTTTCCTGTACACTATTGTAAAAATTCTATCTATCTATCTATCTATCTATCTATCTATCTATCTATCTATCTATCTATCTATCTATCTATCTATCTATCTATCTATATGTAGTGGCAGACAGTGCTCAATCAGGCCAAGACGCCCAAAGAGGAGAAAGGTGGGGGAAAGCAGCTACTGAGGGACACTGCCTCACCCCAAAACACCAGATGGCGATGTCTCTGCAGCATAGTGGTACCCCAGGTTCATGCAGGGCACAATGGGATTTGGACTTTGGCTTCTCAGCCCTGCTGGATGCCGTGGGCACCACCAGGAGACAGTGAAGGGGGACTTGGAGACGCGTATCTTTTCCACAACCCGGAAGTACTATCGAGTCACGGGGACAGAAGTTCCAAAGTACTTCTGGGCTTACAGAAAACTCAATTTCTCCAGCTGACTATATAAAGGAGTGCTGGAGACCCACCAAGCGAGCCGGAGTTGGGAGGTAAAGGAGAGAGCTTGCTGGGAGAGGTGGAGGAGAGATTTATTGGGTTTATTATTATTGGTTTTGCCTGTTTATACTGGTGGAGGTGCTTCTGGGCACTATAACAAGAAGAAGAATTAAATACCTTCTTGGTCATTTTACCCTGTGTTCAGTGTGTCTGTCTGTTAGGTTGAAAGGGGCAACAGCGACCCCTAGCGTCTTACAATATATATATATATATATGGTCTGTGATATGGTTTGCATATTTGTAGCTAGAGATCCACAAAGTGAAAAAATGAGTCACATATCTGAAAACAGTTTTTTATTCCTTCTTATGCATTGGACAAACTGCCAGGTGTCAGCAGGTAAAAATGATTTGACATTTTTGCCTTTTTCTCTGTCGTTCAGAAAGCAATTGTCGATAGCAAGACATTGCATCAATGACACTTCGTCTTGCCTTTGAACTTCTAGCAAAATTTGGATGATTTTGTATAAATTGATCCATAATTTCCGTAATAGTGGCTAAACTTGTTTTAGAAAATCCGTTGAAAGTTCCTTTGGTTCCTCATCTTTGTGCACTTGTTGTTGTTCTACTAATTCTTTAAGATCGTCGTTGGAAAGACATAACTTGCAATAATTCTTCAATATCCTGTGCATTTATATTGTCCAACCCTGTTTCATTAGCTACCTTGACAATTTTGTTGACATCAACAATGGATTCTCTTGTGTCAGCATCCTTGCTTAGCTCCAGCCATACATTCTTCCATACTCCTTTCAAACATTTCTCGATCACCTCATTCCAGGAAAGTTGGATATTGTCTACAGCATCCATTATATTGTAGTTTTTCCAAAAATCTCTAATGGATTGTTTATCTTCTACCATCGGTTTTGTCGAAATGTCCGGAGCAAACAATAAGCTTTAAAATTCTATATTACGCCTTGATCCATTGGCTGGATCAACCAAGTTGTATTTGGTGGCAGAAAAACACTCTGTTAAGTTGGATAAATGCGTTGGATGGCTTGGAGCATTATCAATGAAAAGTAAAGATTTTGGTTCTAGTTTTTTAAATTCACAGTAGCGTTTTACAGATGGGCAAAACTGTTCGGTAAACCAATTCTGGAAAATGTTCATAGTGATTCAAGATTTTTTATTTGACTCCCAAATTACAGGTAAAGATGATATTGAAATTCCCTTCATTGCTCTTGGGGTTTTTGAATGATAAACAAGCAGTGGTTTTAATTTAAAGTCTCCATTAGCGTTACCGCCCGGAAGAAGTGTTAAACGATCTTTAGCAGCTTTAAATCTTGATGCTCGCTTTTCTTCGTGGGATAAAAATATACGTTTTGGCATTCTCTTCCAAAAAAGGCCAGTTTCATCAACATTGAAAACTAATTCAGCAGGATATTTCCTCGTTCAATGATGGCTCTTAATGTCGCTGGAAATGCAGCAGCTGCTTCTGTACCTCCACTTGCTGCTTCTCCAGTAATCTGTATGTTATGAAGATTGTTTCTGTTTTTAAATTGATGGAACCATCCTCAAATAGCTATGAAATTTTCACTGGTGTTGTCTTTTTCATTCTGAATGTGGTTAAAAATTGATTTTGCTTTTTCCATTATGATTTCTTGACTTAATGGCATATTGTGTTTAACTTCATCGTCAATCCAGATGGAAAGTCGTTTTTCCATTTCCTCAATCACATTGCGTCTGGAACAGGTAATTTTTGTTGCAGAAGTCGTTGTGGTTGTAGTTGCTGATGATACAATTTTCTCTTTATTTTTTAAAATTGTCCATATTGTTGAAGTTGACAAATTTAATGCAGTGCCAATATCAATTTGGCATTCACCTGCATCATAGTTTCCAGCGAAATGTTTTTTCTTGTCACTTTAGTTTCTTTTTCTTCGCAACCACTCATTTTAAAACTAAAAAGGGATAATTGTTATTTATTACAGTAAAATAAAATGTTATGTTTATATCCTTTCACAATAACCTTGATGACCAATCATAAACGAACAGTGACGCAGCAGACATGTGTAATGTACTCTACCACACTGAAGTCGTGTGATTGCAGCGAAAAACGACATTTTCGCTGAAACCGCGCTTTTATGTGACTACAAAGTGAATCAATGAAAAATTAAAATTAGAAAAAAAAAAGCGTAATACCGAAACTGCGTTAAACAGAGCAGTCTTACTGTATCTGTGAGGGAGCCTCTCTTAATGGACTCTTTTTTTCTTCCACTCCTGAAAAGTTAGAAGAGGTGTGTCAGGTTCTACTAATGTGTAACAACAGTTTTCTTTGTTTGTGCTTCTGCTCTTCATTTTTATTGTTCAGTTATTTTAATTTTTTTGTTTAGAGAATCAGGTTCCCTGCTTACTGTAGCTATGGCTGGAAACATGGATGTTGCTTTTAAATGAACTTGCACATTTATCAGACTGATGCTGTGCTGGCAATGTTTTTTAAGAGTAAGCTAAATAATACTCAAAATCCTTTTAAGAGCTTAATTAAAATTCAAAATTGCAAAAATTTATCTAGGACCATATTGTACTTTGAGTTTTGTATTGCATTTTCTGTTTCTCACACTATCTATTCTTTAAAATTCTTTTCTGATACTTGCTTGTTTTCTGACAGTCATTCTGGATGGCAACTTTTTGTGTAAT
The DNA here is from genome assembly GCF_900747795.2 of Erpetoichthys calabaricus. NCBI lineage: Eukaryota > Metazoa > Chordata > Cladistia > Polypteriformes > Polypteridae > Erpetoichthys > Erpetoichthys calabaricus. Next base: position 301,792,394 of record NC_041395.2, on the reverse strand, counting down.
CTCTGCCATTCTGTAACAATCATGCCTCTAAAGACTAGAAAGGGCGATCCATTGCACTTCACAGCCTATTATTTCAGGCAGTGGAGATGTTATCAAGGCTAGATCATCATGAAAAAGCTACAGTATATATTAAACTAACTCTTTTTACTAACTGTTAGTATTTCAAAATAATCACATTAATACTGTGCATAAGAGCCCAAGTGTATTATTGTTTAAAATTAACAGGAAAACACAACCACTTTATATGCAAATCAGTATACAAATTTATTGGCTTTCACAAGTTTGTACTGCTGCAGTTTGCAAGAATGTAAGAATATAATTGTACAGCTTTGAAATTTGATTGCAATGTTCATTTGAAGAAAAATAAAATATTCAGAAAAGGGAAGGAGAAGGACTGCGATTTCTAAAATTGATTCTTGACTGAACCTGGCTCTAAAAGTATATGTAGTTAAATTAATGATTGGTAACATTATTAAAGTTACTACAATGCCTGTTAGTAAATATTCATTTCATTCATTTAGAGCATCAGAAAGTAATATAAAGTTAGCTATGCCACAGTGAACATTGAAAGAACTGCAATTTGATATGGTCAATCTGTTCAAATGAACAAAACGTGCAATTAATGCCCAGACCTTTTAGGACTCTAGTACTAGACTGACAGCAGCAATCTTCTTTAATGGAATACACAAGTCTCCAATCCTGTTTTCTGATGAGGATAAAGCAAACATTCTATTTATAAACCTGGCCTTAAAAAGGGGAACATTAAAGTTTGTCATGCACTGAGTTCTAAAACTCTGGATGCTGAATGGAAGAGTTAAACTATCATAATATTGTGCTGGTTTCTCGTATTTATAAAATGAAAATGGCTGCAATTTGATGGATAGTGCAGCAGGTCATATTCCTGTTACCCCAGGAGATAGACATACTGGTACTTTAGGAAGGTGCAAGCAATCAAAATTAGAGGAGGAAGAAATACTAAATACAAAACTTGCCTGCCTACCATTATAAGCCTTCCATGACACCAGGGGGTGATCTAATTGTAGTTTGGTTTAGCTTATGTTTTAATCAACGCCTATTCCACTTATTCATGTAACCTTCACCTCTCTCTTATTTTTTAATCATGCCAATCTTCCTTTAACCAGGAATGTTTTGGATACCACTAGTATGTCCTGTTTTTAGAGGTTGACCCAAATATCAGGATGTACTATTTATGCTTAGTCTGTTTCCATGTAGTCATTTAAAAAGTTCTATCCCAGTTCCACCATGTCAAGGTCCAAGCAGGCAGGCGTGCTGATTCCTGTATAGCTAAACGCTTTTGTACATAATAGGATCCTTGGCATTCCCTAGAAACCTTAAAGGTCTACATTATAATACTGTATATATGTGAAAATGTGGCTAGATGACAGGAGCAATGACATTATGGATTAGAACAGCCTAAGGTGACATCAACGAACCAAAAGAGAGGGCTTGGACACTCCATTATAGGAATACAGAGGCCACTGGTGTTATGATACAGCCAGGGTAGAAGCCTGTAACCCAATGAGAAAGAGAGACGGACACCGACAAAACATCGGGCTTCAGGTCAGGTACGGACTCAGTTTTAATATTAAACATTGGGTTTAGGTTTTTTTATGCTGGAGGTTTTCATTTTTTTTTAATAGACACCCACTACCTTTTATCATTTGCACTCTGTAATTTCATATACCACAACCACCATCACCCCCTGCCTCTTGTTCGCTGTTGCAGACATGGTTAACCTAAGTGATAACCAGCCATAGTACATCTTAGCAATGGGTGAAATAAAGCGTAAACTTGCAAACAGAGAACTACTCAAAATGTCAAATGAATCAGGAACAGCTTCATTATGGAACAATTATGACCTTGTTGTAACAAAGGAGAAATAATTCCCTAATTATGTACAGTGTAAAGAATGCTCTGATGTTTTGAGGTACGATAGCAAAATGACTGGTATGTCTTCTCTTCAGTAATGTGTGGACCGTCGGTGCAGCCGCATGATCTATACAGCATTCAAGAGGTAAACATCCATGTTACAGTACTTCTTTGGACAGTCATACACGTGCGCTTAGGGGGCAGCCAAATGGTCTAAATGAGAGTGAAATACCAAGAGATAAAGGGTTGGAATAAAAAACTAATACCTTTTTCCCTCTTTCAACAGACCAACTGAAGAATAATCATTCACTTTCTCACTCAACGAAAGCACTTCTGGCTCCTCATGAGGATGTTACGTCCTGTGCACCTCCGATGACATCACTTCCAGCTGCTCATGATAACGTCATGTCCGGTCCTTCTTTGATGACATTACTCCCTGTCCTTCTTTAATGATGTCACTCCTGGCTCCTCATGATGACGTCACGTCTCGTCCTTCTTTGATGACATCACATCACTTCTGGTCTTTCTTTGATGACGTCACTTCTGATAAACTGTGATGACGTCATTTCCGTTGATGCCACTTTCTTTCGTTCCAGACTTCCTTCCTGCCGCTATTCCATAAAAGACCCGTGCAAATTCTTTACAATGTCAAATGTATTTTGCAATTTTGACCAGTGAATCATTCTTTTTTGACATTCATTCTGAATTTCCCCAACTCTTTTTTTGTTGTTTGTATGTGATTATTCTTCACAGCACCTGTTAAGTTACTAACAGCTCCTGTTAAAGCAAATATATTCTGATAAGTGTGTAGACTTTTGCTGTCAGGATATTAGACCTTTTGAAATGGTAGCAAAAGGTCTTACTGATCTAACATTGGAACTTATAATCCCGGGAGCTAGCCATAGTCGAGTTCAAGCTGAAAGTGTGTTACCAAGACCTACTACCATCTGTCGTAAATGTAAGGAGATTTCAATGACTTAAAGACAGGATGTTGTTAGAGAAATATCACTGATCATGTTTGATATTACTTTCAGAATGATCAGAGACCGGTAATTACTGTAAGCTCAGCAATCTGACAATCACCTGCCACTATGTCACACCGGAGTACCATCTTAAAAGCAGAGGGCTTACTACTGCAATATTATCCCTTGAAGAAGCAAAAACAGGTGATAACATATGGAGAGAGTTACATCGACACCTCGTGCTTGAACTTGGATTTGGTGCTGTTCTTATGATCAAAGTTGTCTGGGTAACTGATCAAGGACCAAACATCATTTCTGGACTCACACCCTATCATCTCCCAGACTGCCAGGATCATGTATACAACACTATTCTTAAGCATGCACTAAATGTTAATGAGCTTTCAGATATTGTCCCAGAAATTGCAGAAACATTGCTGGCAACAAAGGTCTTAGCGAAATACGTGAAGCAAACAGAACAGTTAGGCAGATGTTAGACACCATCTTTAGCACATTTTTTCTCACCTTGCAGTCAATCAAGAATGTGTACATTGTGCTTTGACAAAATCTTGAATGCCGTGGTGAAACCAAAGAACTGATAACAGCCCTGGGTGTCCTAGACTTCATTTTGGAATTTCTTTGCCCATTTTGGCAGGCTCAGAGGGAACTGGAAGGCAACTTTCCCCTACCGCTAATCTGGTCGTATTATGGCATGAGAGACTTGAACAACACTGTAAACCTGTCGGTATTGACTGCCCACATTGTGCAATAATCCACGAAAGACATCTAGAATGGATAAACAAAAGGGTAAAGATAGAGCCAGTTCAGAAACTTGCTATATTCTTATGGTCTAAATTTTGCCAGTTATGCATGATTCTCAATACCGAGGGGGAAAATATTCACCAAGGTGCCAGTTGTCTGATAGCCTGCTTTGCATCAGGTGTTGAACTACTTGGTGAACCTGCAGTCAAGAGAAGAAGGACTGTAGTGGAGTTTGAGGAATGCATGAATGTACCTATGAATGAAAATGAATATGAAGTTCAGGATTACACAAACCATAATCACAAGATATAAGATAAGGAGGATGTGTTAGGTTGGTGGAAAAGCCATAAGGCATCTTTCTCTTTGCTTGCTAGACTTGCCCACAGTATGTTAAGCATCCTTGCAAGTAGCAGCAGCAGCAAGCAGAATTTTAGCACAGCAGGCAGAACGATAGACCAGAAGAGAATGCACTAATATCATTAATGGTGGATGCAATTCTTTTCTTGCACAACACTTATCAAATTAGTAAGTTTGCCCAATAGTTTTGTTCATTTGGAAGGCCAACAATAGTTTCCAGTTCATTACCAGCAATAACTAGTTAGACAAATAGCTTAGAAATCATCCATGAGTATATGACAGACGACTGGGGACCTTGCCCCATCAGAACGCCTGGAGAACGGAAGGACTGGGAGAGAGGCAATATCTTCCCAGAAACACGAGATGGCAGCCCCCCTGTTTTGCATCTGGGCCACAGGAATTCAGCTCAGTCCTTTTGGGGACCGTGCCCACTGCCAGGGGGCGCTTGGACAATCCCAGAGCCTTGGACTGCAGCACTTCTGCCACACCAGGAAGTGCTGCTGGAAGAGAATCCAGGCACACCTGGATTGCTTCCAGGTGTCCATGCAGCACTTCCACCACACCAAGAAGTGTTGCAGGAAAATCATCAGGGTGCACCTAGAGCACATCCGGGGGCAATATAAAAGGGGCAACCTCACTCCTTTCAGAGAGCCGGAGTCGGGAGGAAGAGGACAGACTTGTGGAAGAGGAGGGAGTGGAGGAGTAGTGCTGCTGCTTTGCAGTAAGGAGATTGTGGGAGATTGTGGGTTCGCTTCCCAGGTCCTCCCTGTGTGGAGAGCGCTTTGAGTAGTGAGAAAAGCGCTATATAAATGTAAAGAATTATTATTATTATAGGACTGAGCCTTATGGTTTGAGTATTGTGTGTGCAGAAGGAAAATAATAAACATGTGTGTTTTTTGGTACATTGTGTGTCTCAGTGTCTGTCTGTAGCCGGGCCGATCTTCCACACGTAATACTGTACATTGCAAAGCTATGCAAGCAAGCTAATAAAGCTCTTATTTTAAATATTCTTTTAAATATTCTACAGTAATATTGACTCTTTGATTTTAGACTTTTTGCTTTTTGTAGTGCTGACTGCCTTGGCTACACCGCTGTTCTAATTGCATAGTATTTTTATTTACTGCGCTCATCGTGGTAGGCAAAGTAAATCGGGGTCAGTGAGAACATTTTCATGTCGGGTTTGGTGCATTGTGATTTTTTTATCAAGCATTGCATCATCTTTTTCTGGTGTTTGAATTTTTTGCTTCTGTCTTGGTTTAACAATTTCTGAATTTCAGACAAGGATTTGTTTTTTTGAGCTCTCCTTTTTGACAAACTTTTGCCTTTTGACTCTTGTTTTTTGCTATTTTTTTTTTTTTTTGCCATATTTTTGACTTTATGTTCTTTTCTGAGGCCTTTTGGTATATGTTGGAATATTTAAAGTATTTTGATCTTTAAAAACCTATTCTTGGAGAGGCCAAAGCCTGTCAATAGAGTCTGGAGTGAGGTTGAAGACTCTGGCCTGGTTTTGTGGGTCTTTTGGAGGCCACACTCTCGATTGCTGTTTTGAGTGCACTTGATTGTAACACCTGGGAGAAGTACATGTGATTGGTGTGCATGGCGTTTTGGACGGGCATTTAGTCAGGGCTGTTATGAGTTTGTAACCAAACTACAAAAGGTAAAGGGAAACTGTAGAGAAACAACGCTGGACACTCAAAGAACTTAATTAAGAAAGTTTATTGAATTAGCAAAAATTAATCCAAGAAACAAGACAATGTTAATTCAAAACAAAAGAATTGAGTTGCAAACTGTAGAGAAAAGGCCTGGAAACTCAAAGAACTTGATTAATAAAATTTATTTCATTAATAAAAATTAATCCAAGAAACAAGATTACAATTAATTAATCATATTTTAATTGCTGGAATCTGTAAAGAATACGAGATAAAAATCTGAAACAAAACATAATCATAATACTCTAACATTTATTTATTCTTCCCATGCAAAATTGCAGTATTTTTTGTGAACTATATGTAAAAATGGTATAAGTAGATGTCAATTAGTCCTGTTCACGAGTGTTGCTAGTATGTAGTAAGTATTTCCTGGAGACCGTTTTCTTATGTCACTGGTTTAATGTGTTCTTTAAACTCCCAGATATAGTTACTTTTTTGGTTTTTCACTGATATCTTGTACTATGGAGTGCACAATAAAGTAAAAATGATTAGAAGAAATCTGTAGTCTTGAGATTGTGAATGCTAGTGTAGTGAATACTGAACCTGAGGAAAATGAGACTGAGACTGAGAAAGGGTGATGCGAGATGAGTTGCTTGAAGCAGAGACGCCATGTTTCCATTTCCATAACCAAAGTTCTCATACAGTGTACAATACTGACTGCTCTGAGAGCTGATCATAAGTCTGCACGGTCATTAAACAGGTAGTTTGTTTGGTGGTGATTGTCTGTAATAATCAGCAAGAAGCTAATAATGAAGGGCAGGAATTATTTTCGTATGGACCAGAAGATAAGAAATTAAATGGAAAAAATGAATCACTAGGGGCCTCATGTATAAACGGTGCGCACGCACAAAAATGTTGCATACACCCGTTTCCACGCTCACATCGCGATGTATAAAAACTAAACTTGCAGTAATGCCACGCACTTTTTCACGCCAGCTAAATCTTGCTGTATGCAAGTTCTCTCGGTTTTGCAAACTGGTCACACCCAGCGTCAAAGCAGTGCTTTTGTTCCTGTATGGTTTCCCTTTCTTTTTTAGATCCACATCTCTGAAACAGCTTTATCAAATACACTAATTAACCGCATATTGTTTATTAGTTTAAGGCATCTGATTGTAATTATCCTGTAACAATATATAGGTCCACAGAATGGCCAAACTATTCCAAATATCATAGCTGCTTTAGTGTTGTTCCTCTTAATGCACCTCTCAGAGTATTTATCCTACTGTATCTGAGTGAGGAATCACAGCTCTACAGCAGTTGATCGGAAAGAGAATTATCGGTATACAGTATCAAGTACATGGAGAACTTGGAAAAAGAAAAGGAAGGACAGGAATTCGGGGTTAGTATATTTGAGAGACAGTACTGCTGCAATAAATTATTTCAGCGAAGGTCATGCACAGCATAGCAAGCATCTTGCAGGAACAATCTCTGGACAGGGCGCCAGCTCATCACTATCACTGCGCCACCATGTTCGCATGTTTAATAACATGCTTTAATTCTTATCATTATGAAAATGACATCAAGCATACATCTCAGTATTTAAATTATTCAGAGAGCTGTAATATCACAAATGTAATGGATTCTGTGTCCTGTTGGAGGAAGAGAAAGCCCGTTTAAGTAGCATGTAGTATTTCACACACATAGAGCACATAGAAGAACAAATACAAAGCATTTAATGTGCTGGTTTAGTTACGATGGTATTTGAGAAACTAGTAAATTAAACAATTTTAAGATGAAGTTTATGACGTTCTACTTTAATGACAAAATAAACTACGTGATTAAAGTGTAGATTTCAAGATTAAAGTTGACATTTTGAGCTTTTTTCTCACTGCGCTCCTACTTTTTTTTTTTTCACTGTACCCTAATAAGCTTTCATGTGACACTCAGATGGTGGGCTACAACTCGCCTTATCATGGCGACTTTGATATCTGACAATTTCTTTTTTATTTTGGGCACTGTGCAACTTTGTGAACTTGAACCTTCGAGTTCCTCAGACACTCTATGTCACTCAATCAACTTCCTTTTGTTGTTTATATCACTGTTTAAGCCAACAAATAGTACGTTTTTCCTTGTCTCCATTTGGTATTCGCTGAAATTCTTCTATTTTCCCCTGTGCTTTTGCCATTGTCTTTTCATAGAAGGCTGAGCTTAAGGGCTATTTATATTGATTTGCATATTCAAAGAGGCATAATTCTGGAAGGTGTTGGGGCGGGACAGCAGAAGCAGTGCACGTGCGTTACTTTTCACGATGACTAGGATTTATGGAACGGAGGAACGTGGAAGTTGTTGTACGCACAGATTTATGCATCTGGATTTTTTTGTGCGTACGCACATTTCCGCTTTTGTCTGTATGCCATGTTTTAGTGTGAATTCTATGCACAGCGTTATGCATGAGGCCCCAGGAAGTCAGAAAACATGATTATCAATGCAAATGTCAAATTTCAAACTTATACACAATGTCAAAAGCACTAAATTTGTTTACCATTAACATTACTTAAAGAAACAACTCTTTGTGCAGAACATGACCTTTATACAGCTGTTCAGTGATGTCATGTGCTGTGCATTTCTAGGTCATTTCCTAAACAATTTGGTAGAATTCACTCCAGAAAACAGCTTCAGAGAAGATGCAAAAGTAATTCAACCAACCTAAATAAACTCCCAATAGGAAAACCAACAGCAGAAATGGAATCTCCATGTATCAAAACTTAATGTGGATCTAAAAAAGTCCACTTAAGTACTATAGGAAAGCTAAAAAAAAGATAAAAAGAACCAAATCATAACTTATAAGACCTGTGGGAACTTACTGCTAAAAGGTGAAAATCAGTGTGGGAGGCAAATTTTGAAAACATTTCATGTAATATAGAATACTGTGAACTCCGTCTTCCAAATACGGAGAAAGACTGATACTACCAGGTTATTGCAAGAAAGATAACTACGCAAGAAGAAAGCTTATCAGAGAGACTACAAAAAACCAATGGCAACCTTAAAGGAAATGCTGGACGTAAAGATAATACATTGACATTCCCTGCTGCTTTTGACAACGGTTTCCAAATAGTTCAAAATATTTCAGATGGAGCTACCAGATAGGCATTTCAGAACTAGTACAGTATGACTTGCGGGACTACAAAAAAAAAAAAAAGGCACAATCCTAGTTTCGTCATTTTAAAGATTTTAGTGAAATTCAAAATAAACAGTTCACACAAAAATAGAGAAAATGACCATACATGCAAAAGGGAAAGGGGAACAAATGGAAACAAGATATTTTGCTTAAATACAGGGTGAGTCAAAATTATGGTATCATTAACTGGATTATTTTTATCTCGACCACACCTTTCCAGGTCGATGGATAGGTCATGGTGGACCATTGCCATGGCCTCCATACTCCCCTGATTTGACACCCTGTGATTTCTGATTATGGGGTATGGTGAAGGATCGCAGGAAAGTTCGTGATATCAATGACCTGAAGGACAGAATACAGACTGTGGTATCATCTATTCCCCGCAAAATGTGTGTCCGAGCTTCAGATGGTACTGTTTCTCGTTGGTTTTTGTGTGTTGAACATGATGATGAACATATTGCACATATGAATTATGTTTTGTGAATAAATTGTTTCCGCCATTCAAATGTTAACTTTATTTTGACTCACCCTGTATCTAGGTTACATTTCTTAAGGTTTCTATGCATCATTCTATGCAACAGTCAGAACACCATATGCCTTTAATGCCTATCTGTCTGACCATTAATGTTTTTTTACAGCTGTCTAACTTCAATCTATGGGCTATTCTACCGTCACACAGAGTGAAGATTATGAGCATTTCATTTTCTATAACTCACAGGGGGTCAAACTAAAGCTTCTATTATCTACGTTAAGCTATATTATATTCAAGTTCAAGCTAAGCAGACTAAGGAAAATTTACTATAAACATTAACTTAAAGGATTTGGCTCTTATGCCCACATATCACAACAATTTTGTGAATTCTCCACACGTTTGAGGTGTGGAACTGGGAGGCAAAACAGAAAGCATTTTGCCTCCAAATCTTTTACCTAAGCTCTTATACTTTTTGCAGGAAGACAGAAATATGAAAATGTGCATATCTACGTGGAAAAATGTCTTATAGCCTGATAAGACTGAAGTAGTATTTTTTGGCTTTAATTCCAAAAGGTATGTTTAGTGCAAACCAGCCTAGCTCATCTAATAAACACAGTAACTGCTGTCTAGTGTGCTGGTGGGAGCGTCACGCTGTGCATCAGCAGGGACAGGGTCTCAATGAGGCCAAGTTGGTGGGGGGTGAATACCTCCAAATGTTTTTAAGATATTTTGATGCAAACCTTGCTTGCTTCAGCTGGATTTAAAAAATAATTACCTTTCATGTCAACAGTGATCCAACGCACACAGGGATGGTTTGAAAACAGATCAGTCTCTTGGACTGGCCATGATTGGGGCAGTACATCAATCCTGTAGAAAAGTCTGTACATTCACCTAAAGAGGTATGTGACTGAGACTGAACCTGTGTAAGCCATTTGTGCTAAATTGATAAGGACTTATCAGAACAGACTTACTGCTAGAATCAAAGCAAAAGGTGCTTCTGGAAAGTATTGGTTTAAATGAAATTGGAGTGTGTGAAGCAAGGAAATTACATTCTGATTACATCAGATATGAATGAACTGCTTGTACACATGGAAAGGAAGTGCCGAGGTGTATTTTGAAGCACAAGCTAATTACAGTAAATAGAATATAATCTTTTAGGATACATAAGAAATAATGACTACTAGCCATGTTGGATTCTATAAACGGGTCTATAATCTTAAGCATTGTGAATGATGGGAAGTCATGCTAATACAATAAAGTAACTTATAATGCTGGGTTTATACTTCATGCGACACAATGCATGCTCCTGCAGATGCTTCTGCTAGGCAGAACTGGTGAACTTTTTATACTTCTGCGCATATTTTACGTCAATATGGAAGATTCCACCAGGTGGTAGTGCGAGGTATCATCACGGTGAGAAAATGTTTGGGTACCGTGCGGTGTGAATTGCCTGAAACATCCATTAAATTATGAGGACACCTTGCCACAATATCTCTGAAAAGGATGGATGTTTAATGATTACATCCATCAATCCAGGGATGTACCCATTCCAGTATGCATCAGCCATGAGGCAGAAATAATCCCTGGACGGGGCATCAGCTCATCGCAACACAAGCAGTCACAAACACTGTCGTCATTTTTGCATCACCAAATCTCCAAACCTGCATGTCTTTGTAAGGAAACACATTGTGAAAACCTATCAGGGAATCATGCAAACTCCAGACAGGGAACACCAGGGACGTGACTCCCTGCAAGGCAGTAACATTACTGCTCTGCAACCGTGCTGCTCCCATATATGTAATTATTAACAGTATTCATTATTTAAACGAAGTTAATGATTTAGCTGTAAAATGTAATAAGCATACTTTAATGCATTTCATCATCTCAACTATAAATCTAAGGTTTCTAAATGTGCAGAGAGCTGGAATGTTATAAATTTAATGTGTTCTGTGTGGCGATTGCTGCTTGCCACTGCTGTTAGTTCAGGAGAAAGGCCCAGAAGCACATAGCGATTAACAATAGGGTCAGTTTTAAGATGACGTTTATGACGTTCCACTTTAATGACAAAATAAATGACATTAAAGTGGAAATTTCGAGATTAAAGCTAAAATTTCCACTTTAACAACAAAACAGACCTTTTCACTGTGTCCTTAATTTTTTTTCTCCGTAGCTGAAATACATTGCTGTACATTCTGATGCTGTTGTGAAGATGCAAAAAAAAAAAAAGACGGCACAAAAGATAACATGTGAGATTGCATCTTTACGATGGGAAATATGCTGCTCTCATCAAACACTGAAGCATGCATATTGATCCTGTAGGATCAGCAAAGTGGCTTTCTGACACATGGACAAAGTAAACTGAGACTTTGACATCATGGTCCAACTTGCTCACACTGTGCCCCCTGATTTTTTGCTAGTACTGCAACTCGCACACGAGTTGTTTTAATTTCTGAGTACGTGCTCAGAGGATGCGTCAAATGAATGCTGGGAATGCATGAAAGCCATGATGCATGTGCATACGCATTCTGAGAGTGAAGTATAAACCAGCCCTAACAAATTCAACCTATAAAAACAAAAAAACAGTTTTATATTTAAAGCAATAATTTGGAGTGGGAATGATTGTCTATGCTCCTTTTTTACCAATGGTTAGTAGACATGTGCACACTCACACAACCAACAAAAGTAAGGATTTTTATTTTTTTTATTATTCTTCCTATGTAATTGCTTGGTTTCAGGATCTTTAAAGGTGAAAACATTTACTTAATGTGGCACAGTGTCCTTGCAGTAAGCAGACCAGGGTTCACATCCAGGGTCCCCCCTGTGTGGAGTTTGCATGCTTTCCTCGTGTCTGCGTGGGTTTCCTCTGGGTGCTCCAGTTTCCAGCCACTGTCCAAAGATTGTTCAGGTTAGGAGAATTGGCAATGTTAAATTTGCCCTAATGTGTGTTTAGTGTGTGTGTGCCCTGCGATGGACTGGCACGCAGTCTAGGATTTGTTTGTAAGCTGCACTCTGTACTAGCTGGGATAGGCTCCAGCCACACCCTCAGCTGGATTAGAAAACTGCATGACTTAAATATTTTTGGTCTCATCTCAGAACATCTCATTTTCCGAAATCACTTTTCCCAGTGAAGGTCACAGTGACAGAAAGCCAAGCAGGTCAACCTAGACTTCACTTTCCCCAGCTTCAGAATCAAGATCTCCTTGGGCAATTCCAAGGCATTCCCAAACCAGACAAGAAATATAATCCATCTAAATGTGTCATGTGAATGCCTCAGGGTCTTTACCCAGTGGGACATGGCCCTTGATTCTGAGTCGATGAGCATCTCACCCCATCCTGAAGTGTCAGCTTAGTCTCTCTGTGAAGAAACCACATTTCTGCCACTTGTACTTCCAATCTCATTCATCAGACTATTAACTTGGAGGAGCTCAAGTATGTGCTGAGTTGAAACACAAAGCTTTCCACGTACCGGTTGATCTACAATATATCCTAGTCTTCACCTGTGGTCATGAGTTGTGGGTATTGACTGAAGATCGTGAGTACAAGTGGTTTCAAGGTTATTAAATGTTGAAAATTCTCACTTGATTTGCTTCAAAATTATTAATGGTGGAAAAGTTCTGACTTGATTTGTTTAAATTTCTGGATTTAGATTAGATAAGATAAAACTTACTATGGGGAAATTCAAATACATAGAGCAGCAGAAACATAAAATAGAAGAATACAAGACAGATAATACAGCCAATCGATAAATAAATAAATAAAAATAAAAGTAACAAGTACATCGGGTGGAAGCATTGAATTGCCTGACAGCAGTGGGCAGAAGAGACCCCCCGAGACCAGGGCCATCTTAACAGCATTATAGGGCAAAGCAGTGCACTGGGGCCCCTACCTCCACAACCACTCACAGGAATAAAAATGTAAATGGTCGAGAAAATTAAACATATATTTATTATATTGGTACTTCAAACAAAATCAGTGTTTAAACATAAAAAAACATGCTGTACAGCAAAGATTAATCAACACAAACGTATGAACAATATAACATGAGCCTTGAAAAACACAAAAATTTCAACATATAAATGATACTCAGTTGGTAAACCAGACAGACGGAGATGGCACAGCATGAAATTACTATGAATTATTTATTATTAATCAAGTGTTCAGCACAAACATTTGCGAAATTTCTTTGCAGTGAATTGAGTTGACATGATATTAACATATACAAAAACAACAACAACAACATTTATTTATATAGCACATTTTCATACAAAAGATGTAGCTCAAAGTGCTTTACAGGATGAAGGAAGAGAAAAAAATATATCTAAAAATAAAATTAGGCAATACTAATTAGCATAGAATAAAAGTAAGGTCCGATGTCCAGGGAGGACAGAAAAATAAATAAATAAATAAAATCTGGAGGGGTTCCGAGGCCACAAGACCACCCAGCCCCCTCTAGGCATTCTACCTAACATAAATGATCTCAATCAGTCCTCATGGTTTTCAGGCTTCGCATGGAAGAACTTGATGATGATAGTCATGTGGACCTCTGGCCTTCAATCTATCAATGTAGGGACTGAGTGGTGCTTTGATCGGGTGGTGGTGGCGCAGATCGGCAACACAGAAAACCGGAAAAAGAACAGCAGAGAAAGTAGATTTAGTATGAGGATATATGCTTTTACGTTATGTAGTGCGTGAGATCCATACACATACATGCAAATGAGTTTGCAGAGGTGACTGTGATACTAAATTAGAGGTGAACACCAATGTCCACTTGTAGCACAATAACAAATATTTATAGCTTAATATAGAATAGTATTTATTTATTGACAGCAAGTCACAACATACATAGATTAGCATGGGGCCCCCGGACAACTGCCCAGCGTGCCCATGCGTTAAGATGGCACTGCCCGAGACGCTTCTTAGCACACCATGTTGGAATAAGCCTGTGACCAAGAGAGCACCTCCTGAAGGGACGGAGGAGATATACATCAACAAAACATGAAATTTCAAAAGTGGCACCCAGACACCTGGTATCCACATTGTAAATAGGAAGATATTCAACCTCATGTGCAATATTTTTTTCTCAAATATTAGTTTGTATGTTGTCAAATATAAGGGTGTGAGGAATAGATAAGGGCGGCACGGTGGCGCAGTGGATAGCACTGCTGCCTCGCAGTTGGGAGACCTGGGGACCTGGGTTCACTTCCCGGGTCCTCCCTGTGTGGAGTTTGCATGTTCTCCCCGTGTCTGCGTGGGTTTCCTCCGGGTACTCCGGTTTCCTCCCACAGTCCAAAGACATGCAGGTTAGGTGGATTGGTGATTCTAAATTGGCCCTAGTGTGTGCTTGGTGTGTTTGTGTGTGTTCTGCGGTTGGTTGGCACCCTGCCCGGGATTGATTCCTGCCTTACACCCTGTGTTGGCTGGGATTGGCTCCAGCAGACTCCTGTGACCCCTGTGTTCGGATTCAGCGGGTTGGAAAATGGATGGATGGATGGATGGAATAGATAAATATAAAATGGATTTTTTAGCAGTAAAGATTCCGATTTACTCACTACATTTGTTGCACAGAAGGTAAAAGATGATATATATTTTTCCTCTTGTTATTGATGGCATTTTAATGAGGTTGAGATTTTCATGTGTACTTGGTGTTATGAGCCATTAGCCTTTTAAAGACTCTGCTGTTCCTTTTAAAACATGTCTAATGGGGTCTCCAGTGGGTTTACCTAGAAAAAGTGCCAACACATGGCGTAGAGCAAGTCATGCATTTCAGAGTGGGGGAAATTTTATGTATCGTTTGTGCTGAGCTATTAGACTTGGCCAGAGGCTTATGAAGAACTGCATGGACCATCAGACAAGATCAGGTAATGAAAACAAAATACAAATCTTAACTGTGCCACCTTACCATACTTTATGTATTGTTAGACTATCAAAATTTGGTCCAGCTCCAGTCATTCTTCTTTTGCTTTGCGTCATTCCTATACTGCCCGTTTGCCTGCCATGCTTCTCCTGCGCTTGTGATAGCTGCTGAGTGACAGCACAAATTGTAGGGTGTGGCAGAATAAAAACTGGGCAATCACTAGCAGTTAACCAACCTTTAGAGAAGCCTTCTCTTATCCAGGCAGGTAGCAATTGTGTGCTGTCATTTTGACAGGTAAGCCAGATTGTAATCAAATATCGAAGTGGTGATGTGATTAAAACACCTTTCACAAAATGCATACATCATGTTATGACAGCGGGGGTCCGAGTTAATTGCATAGCCTGCATTAACTTTCTAGAAGTGCATATAAGTGCAAGGAGGGTTTTTTTTTTAACTTATGGGTGAGGAATTATATAATGTGGCTTAACAGCTTAGATATTGATACCTACATCACAGTCTGACAGGGATGTATTTCCCATCCATGCTACTACAGAAAATATCATACTTTTCAAAGCGTCAAACCCTATAATGAGATATCTGTCAGAGTAATTATACTCTTGAGCATTTTTATACTGAATAGTTGACTGAAAGTGTCAATAAAAAGCTAGTTTACTGAGGGATATCACTGACTGTGGCATGGCTCAATTTAAAATACTCTTTATGACCTTTTTTGGTATGTTTTCTGAAAACAAACTCAAACTGGAATCATCTTTATTGTTGCCATTGATAAATGAGAATGCCACTAACTATTAAACAGGTCAATAATCAATTAGCTTTGACCTTGCACAATGCCATTTTTCTTAGCGTTTACTGCCAGGTGCTCTGATCAACACAATTATGGTTTATAATTTACTCTTCCGACAGCCATCTGTTTGGGTGATGGAGTGCACCCCAAAAGAGCATTCACATTCAGGGACGTCTGTGGATGCAAATAACTTCAAGCTTAATGTCTATATTATTGTGTCCTTGCTGGTAAAAAATCATTTTGCTGCTCATTTTCTTATCAGGTAGACATTGCCGATAATGTGCTTTATTAGAGTTCTTGGATTGCTTGGAAAAAAATGCATTTCCTTCATTATTGCACTGTATGGGGTGCAAGTCCTTTGCAGTGCCCACTTAAGCCCATATGGGGCCAGTTTTAAATAGCCAGTTAACTACTGTATATCTGCAGGTTTTTGAGGAAGAAAAGCCAGAGAAAAACACTAGACACGAGAGAAATGAGCTACAGGTAAGGTAATTATATAATGGGATGTTATTGGTATTATTGTGCTGATTTTCCAAGCACTGAATCATTAGTTTAGTTATTTGTCTAAGGCTTTTTATGCTGTTTTTTATTAAATGACCCCAGTCATTAAATGTGATCCCATTGTTGTGTCCCTCTTATCCAGAATTAGACCAAAGAAACCAACATGTACAAAAATATATTCACTTATTCAATAACCAAAGACAAGGTAGGGATGCACAAATAAAAAATGAACAGAGAAAGCATCAAAACAGGCAGCCTCTGTGAAACAAAAGCCTGTTGACTGCTGTCTATGGGGTGGAGTGTTTGTCTGCTTACCAACTCTTGGGTCTCTCTTCCTACCTTCAGTTGCCTTCATGGCTCTTTTCACCCTTAAAACCAGCCCTGCAGTCACTTCCAGATAAGCCCCAGTATCATTTACGGGTGTACCTCTCAAGGACCTTAGTCTCTCTTCACTCTTTTGACTTATTTCTATTCAGTTTTTCTTTACTAAGTGCAGTCACAGAGTGCTGTGACAAGTTCAAACTATACAAAATTATAAATTATTTAAGAAATACACAGCTGTTTAAAGAGACAGGAAAACATGATGATTCAAAGTGGATTGACATAAATGGGGCCCTGTGACGATGCGGGTCCTGCTTGCCTGATGAGCTGGACAATGAGGGCACCACAACGAAGCAAGGGGAAAGGTGCAAAGTGCAGAAGTGCTTTTATTTTAAAAACAGTCAAAACCCAAAACAAAAGTGTCTAAATCAAGTGCAGTGCTTTCATTAAATAAATAATCTATTAAAAACAGTGAAAATGTGGAGGTTAAAATCAAATAAATCCATTAAAATGAGCTTAAAACAATGGCAGTCCTTTAAAAACAAAACCTGGTGCCTTCCTTAGTTGCCGGCTCCCCTGCTTCTCCTATCGCTGTGCACCAGGGGAGTCATCCTACTTGCAACTGACCTTCTCCTACTTCTGGTCTGGAAGCCTTTCGGTCCCTGGTTCCGTAGGGTGCTGCCAAACTGAGACTTGGGTTCCCCCCAGTGATCAGGGCGCTCACGCTGGGGCTTGAACCACCCAAGCCTACGACTCGCCCTACCTTCTGCAGCAAGCCGTCGTTGATCGTGGTCACTCCTGCTCCTCTGCAAAACTCAGCAGGAGTGACAATCCGTCTGCATGTTAAATGCTTTTTTCTGTGTTTGATCTTCTATGTGCTCTATGTGTGTGAATCACTACGTGCTTCTGTTCTTTCTCTTTCTCCGACAGGGCACAGAATGCATTACATTCGACATATTACAGCTCTCTGAATAATTAAAATACTGAGATGTATACGTGATATCATTTTCATGATGATAGGAATGAAAGCATGTTATTAAACATGGGAATACGGTGACGCAGTGATTGTTCATATCTCACGCAAGAGGCTTGCTGCACCATGTGTGACCTTCGATGAAATAATTTATTACAGAAGTACTGTCTCTTTCAAACCTCCAATTCCTGTCCATACTTTTCTTTCTCCAATCGCCACACAATCAGCTCTGTAATAGACGTTAAGCCATTTGTAAGCTTAGAACGCCGATTCTTCAAAACTTTTAAGGAACATTGAAATATCTTCGTAGTACATGTTTCATTATTCTATTCGTCTATCCTTCCAGTGTCGCGTCAGCACCAGCAAGAATACAGCGCAAGGCAGGAGCTATCCTTGAACCAGCTATACGCTGCGGCACCATGTCCTCACATGTTTATTTATTAACAATACAGATTATTTAAATGAAGTTAAAGTTTTATCTGTATACTGTAAGCAACATATTTTGCTGCATTTCATCTTAAAAATGATATTGTCATCATACGCGCTTTATAAAGTAGCGCAGGTTGTGCAATATTATAACTGTAGTGCAAGTTTACAGTGAGGTGATTGAGTGCGTTTATAGTTCTTGGGATGAAACTGTTTCTGAAACGCAAGGTCCGTACAGGAAAGGCTTTGACGCTTTTTGCCGTGGTTGAGGTAGTGTGTACTTGAAACTATATACCGATAATTCTCTTTCCGATCATCTGCTGCTGTGATTCACACTCAGATACAGTGATATAAATACTCCGAGTGGTGCAGTGAGAGTAATATGGAAAAAGATGATCTGCAGTGGCAACCCTTAACGGGAACAGCAAAAAGAAGAACAAGATGCAGTGAGCGTAACAACGCTAAAGCAGTTCTGGTATTTGGAATACTATGGCTATTCCCTGGCCCATTATATTGTAGCAGGTTAATTACAATCAGATGCATTACACTAATAAACAATATGCAGTTAATTTCAGTGTATTTATAAAGCCACGTCAGGAATGTGGAGCTAAGAAAGAAAGGATGAGCACACAGGAACAGTAGTTTGACCATTCTGTGGACCATTATATTGTTACAGGTTAATTACAATCAGATGCATTAAATTTATGAACGATATGCGGTTAATTTCAGTGTATTTGACAAAGCCGCCGCCGTGGATGTGGATCTAAGAAAGAGTAACCACATAGGAACAGTAGCACTGCTTTGACGCTGGGTGCCGCCAGTCTGCAAAACCGAGCGGAGAAATTGCGTACGCCAAGGTATGAGTTACCGTGGAAATGTGCGTGATTTTACGCCAAGTTTAGGTTTTATACATCGCGATTTGAGCGTGGAAAGGTTCGTACGCAACATTTCTGTGCGTACGCACCGTTTATACATGAGGCCCCTGGAGACCTCATCCATCAAGCTGCCTCCCCCATTTGGCCATTCCATGGCTGAAACAGCTCTGGGCCAGCCAATCCGATGAAAGGACCCCTCTACCCGATGATTCCTGTGATCCTCCATCAGGGATGACTTTACCTTAGGCAGGCAAAACAACTTGGCAGGTGGGCCGTGGCACCAAGTGCCACATTTGAGTACCTAGAAGAGAAACAGAATAGGTGAGGGTTAGTATCCAATTATAACTATCTTGTTACTTATGTTTTAGTGCTAATGACTAACAACAGAGATGCAGTATGTACAGTTAATCAGCAGCTCTAGTCAGGATATGCTAAATTGAAGTAGTGAGTCTTCGGCCGGGATTTAAAAGCTGAGACCGAAGGCTAACCTCCATTCTTTCTTTGGATCTTTTTTTCCCTCCCTCCACACTCGCACTTCTCCTATTTATAATGGGAACATGGCACAGGTGTGGCGATTAGCAGCTCCCGGCATCAATTACAGATACAGATGATTCCTCACCTGTGCACTTAAGTGAGGAAACACCCGCACCACATTGCTTCCGAGAACCACTCCGGCTACACTACCACGCCCCCTCTTTAAGCCGCGAGTGCAGCGATTAGTTATTTTAAAAACTGGCCATTTATTCTGAGCCGCGGACCCGCTATACCACAGGCCGAGCAATATCTGTCTATTATTTAATTGTTGAACTCTGGACTATGGACAGCCAGAGCCAGTTGGTTACCTTGAAATTACCTCTCTCTCTCACCATTTGGCCATGAAGAGAAAACCATGATGAAGACAAGTCTGTCCCAGCAGCCATACTGATACAGGCATGTGGCCTGTTTCAGTACTTCATTCAAAGATCATGTGGTAGCAAAACAAGCTAGACTGAAGATCAGCCAAGAGACGCCTATATGGATCAAAGATGCACTGTTACTTAGGCTATAATAGTATGATTTGCCAGCATTCACATTTTATGCTGCTTCCTCAGTATATCTGGGCATATTGTCAATAACACAGTTAAATGTGTAAATTAACTCCTGCGTGTTCCTTTACTCAGTCTAATTGCTTGTGGTTACAGAAGGGAAAGGATAAGAAAGTGCTAAAATACCTGATTTGTGGAAAAACTTTGGTCTGTTTTCAAAGAAGTTAGGCACAGACTCAAATGAGAATGCAGAAATATTCTTTACTTGAACATAGATATGCACAAACGTCTCGGTCCATGGTGTGAGCAATCAATAATACAATTCATTCCCTTTTATATTTACTTGCCGCCTGTGCCTGGCAGTGCCGTCAATTCAGCGTGGTTTGCTCATTTGTTCACATTTATTCTTTCTGTTGCCCTGTGGGTTTTAATGCTTGGGCATGGTGTTTCTTCTGCTGTTCTATATGACTGATTCTCACTTCTCCATATTAGGATTGCGACAGCAACTTTTCAAAGTTGGAATAATAATAATTATAACTTTCTTCTACTTCCACTAGAGTGCTCAGCCGGGCAAAGGGTTCCCCCACTGCTGCATGGTAACAGTTTTCAGCTGTTAGAAGTGTGGGACGAGGGCCGGCATACAGGTGAAGCTCTGGTGAAGCGGGGTGGTGTTGTTCTTTCACCTCCCTGTGGATGTGGAGGCCGCTATGTCACACTGCCCGCCTGTTCACAGCTCTGGGTGAGTCTCCATCGGGATCAGGGTGGCAGAAACACCACCATGCTGTGGGATGTTCTCTGAGCTCCAGCAGTGACCGACACCAATCCCTTCTTGTCCTCAGTCAGGATGGCTCTGCTCAATGCATGATCCTTCTCAAACAAGGCTCTTTTTTTAGCAATCTGTTCTGCAATGAATCTTTGGATTTTATGTTTGTGACTGAGACCTGACAGCAAGACATGGACTTTACTCATCTTAATGAACTCTTTCCTCCAGATTGCTCGTATGTCAGTACACTACAGTTATATGGCCATGGTGGTAGCCTTGCGGTTGTCTACAGGACCAAGTTCATCTCTTAGCTGGTCAGCATGTCACGTAAAAGTCCTTTGAACTACAGTTGATGAAAGTTGATTGGCAGAAGGCCTTATACTGTGCTCTAATCTACCAACCTCCTGGCTCGGTCAGTTTATTTTTATTTAAAATTTCTGATTTCTTAACCTCCATTATCAAGCTGGATAAGGCGATACTGCTTGGTGATTTTAATCTCCATGTTGATGACACCTTGTGCAGTGCAGCCTCTGATTTTATGAGCATAACTGTGGCTTTTAATTTCACACAGCACGTTTTAAGTCCCACACATATGGGATGGCACACACTACACCTGATTTTTTCTCATGGTGTAAATATTATAGCTGTCATGTCTAAGGATATAACTTTCAGTGATCATAAATGTATTTCTATTAATCTGTCCTTTTTTTTGGAATCTTTTCAACCCAAACTGGTGAGCTGTGTTCATATTATTAATGAATTAAGCAATTTTCTGATATGTTTAGTAATATTTGTATTGTTGATGTGAGCGACAATATTGACTTTTGGTTCAATCTTTTAATGTTTACTGTACCAACATTCTAAACATTATTGTCCCTGTTATATTAAGATCTATGTTTGCTGTTATCACATCTCTCTTTATGAATGATAGCATCTGTAGTTCCAGACACACCTGCCGACAGGCTGAGTGTTTATGGAAGGCCACTAATTTAGAGGTGCACCGTCTCCATCTTGAAGATCTGCGTTTTACATATAATAACATGGTGAGGGAAGCTAGAGTTTTGTATTTTTCCAATCTTATTTCTAAGAATAAGTATAACTCTTGAGTTTTATTTGATACAATTTCCAATATTGTTTCACCTGCTCCATTTAATATCCCAGTCTCCTCAAACAGTGACTGATGATATTCTTAATTATTTTGTTAGCAAAGCCATGGTTGGCAGCTCTATCTCTCCACATATGCCTTCTATTCTAGACGCCAGTCCCTCAAGTACTTCAATTCTTGACTCTTTTAATCCACTTTCTTCTGAGGATTTATTTTCTCTGATTAAGAAAA
This sequence comes from Erpetoichthys calabaricus, assembly GCF_900747795.2. Lineage (NCBI taxonomy): Eukaryota > Metazoa > Chordata > Cladistia > Polypteriformes > Polypteridae > Erpetoichthys > Erpetoichthys calabaricus. The sequence goes on along the minus strand of NC_041395.2, from coordinate 301,770,248 downwards.
TGAAGCCATCTTTTAGCTCCTCAGATTTTTTACCAACTTTCTTGTTTTTAAAAGTTCTAAACTATTTTGGCCCTGGCTTAGTATCTGTTATTAATTGCTCTTTGCACTCTGCTTGTGCCCCCAGTTATTTTAAACATGCTGTTGTTCATCCCCTTTTAAAAAACTAGACCCATCTCATAACTGATCCATCCATCCATTTTCCAACCCGTTGAATCCGAACACAGGGTCACGGGGGTCTGCTGGAGCCAATCCCAGCCAACACAGGGCACAAGGCAGGAACCAATCCCGGGCAGGGTGCCAACCCACTGCAGCTCATAACTGATGTTCTTTTCAAAAATTTTAGAAAAGGTTGTTGTGCAACAATTGGCCATCTTTCTTGAGACAAACACGATCTTGGACCCTTTTCAGTCAGGGTTTCGAAAGAATCATTACACAGAGACGGCCGTACTAAAAGTCTCAAATGACTTGTTAATTGCTGCAGACGCTGACAAGTGCTCTGTACTTGTAGTGTTGATCATAGTTCAGATTTTGATACCGTTGACCATAGGAACCTTTTAGATTGGTTGTCCCACACTGTAGGTACCACTGGCTCAACTATAGCCTAGTTTTCATCCTATTTAGCTGATAAGAGTTTTTCAGTTCATGTGGAAAAAGTTCATGTCAGTCAGTGCCTCGCTGTCTTATTGGGTGCCTCAGGATTCTGTCCTTTTCTTTTTTTCTGGCCTATTCTTTTTTCATTATATATGCTACCGTTAGTTCATTTATCAGTTCTTTTAAGGGTATTTCTTATCACTTCTATGCCGATAACATCCATCTCTATTGTTCTTTTACGAGGCAACAACTATACAAGTTTGCTTTTCTTGTTGATTGTCTGATGAAGATTAATAAATGGCTCTTAGCCAACAACTTAAAGCTAAACTCTCAGAAAACAGAACCTCTAGTTTTTGTCCCTCCTGACCTATAAACAGCAATTAGCCGAAAGCTTTCATAACTTTCTGGCTTCGGTCAGGTCTCTCTATCCCAGCTTTGGTACTGTTTTCGATCAATCCTTGAATTTTGATGCCCATGTGAGGTCCCTTAGTCGCTCCTGCTTTTTTCATTTGAGATTCTTATCCACATTAAGGACAGTTGTTTCTAAGGTCGAGATGGAAATGCTTATTCATATTTTCATTCTCATCACGCATTGATTTTTGTAACCCTGTTTATACCTGGGGGCGGCACGGTGGCGCAGTGGGTTGCGCTGCTGACTCACAGTAAGGAGACCTGGGTTCACTTCCCGGGTCCTCCCTGCATGGAGTTTGCATGTTCTCCCCATGTCTGCGTGGGTTTCCTCCAGGCACTCCGGTTTCCTCCCACAGTCCAAAGACATGCAGGTTAGGTGCATTGGCAATCCTAAATTGTCCCTAGTGTGTGCTTGGTGTGTGAGTGTGTTTGTGTGCGCGCCCTGCGGTGGGCTGGCGCCCTGCCTGGGGTTTGTTTCCTGCCTTGCACCCTGTGTTGGCTGAGATTGGCTCCAGCGGACCCCCGTGACCCTGTAGTTAGGATATAGCAGGTTGGATAATGGATGGATGGATGGATGTTTATACCTGTCTAAGCAAATCTGGTTTAACTTGCCTTCAGACCATTCAAAATGCAACTGCCAGGTTTTTAACACGCTTTCATAAGTGGACTCATATTACTCCGGTCTTATTCCCTTTGCATTGGCTTCTAGTAGATACAATATAAAATTTTCATACTTACAGAGCCCTGCATGTTTAGTCTCCTCAATATGTTGTGGATTTCCTGCACCACTTCACCACTAGTCGAGCCCTGAGATCCAACCAACAAGGCCTTCTTTCTGTCCCTCGCTCCAGACTGAAGATGCGTGGGGATCGATCATTTCAATCCGTTGCTCCTACAGTGTGGAACAGTCTTCCTCCTGCACTGAGATTGGTGCAATCAGTTGAACAGTTTAAAGCCCAGCTTAAGACTTACCTTTTCAGACAAGCTTTTGGGTAGTTTTTGTAAGTATGTTTTTACTTTATTTTATTTTTATTATATCTTCCTTGTTCTTTTATGTTATCGTACAGCACTTTGTGACGTCTGTCTGAAAAAAGCATTTTAAAAATAACTTTTACTTAACATATTTACTTTCTATTACCTTTACCTTATCTAATACATCACGTCATCTGACTCTTAATATGCAGAATTCTATCATCTTAGCCAATCAACCACTGCTACCAGTAGCTTCGTATACATGTCGATTGTTCCGTTATTCTAAACATTGCTGTAATAGGGGTGTCCTATGGGTTTTCCCATTGATCTTATCACTGCTTAATAATAGTTGTGTTTCGGCTTTCTCACTAGTTTGTTCTCACTTTTTAAGGGGGTGTTCATTACTCATTTACTTCATTTTAACCTTAGTAATTACACTGGTGTCTCCTCTAAGATGAGCTAACTTTCTCATGCTCAAGCATTAACCCACGTTTAGTTAACCCTTTAGATACCTTCAGTACTCTTCCTAAAAATTATCATGCACTGATTAAAAATATTTGATTAAAATTCTATAACCACAGAGAGGTAGGTGTAGTGTATGGGACAATGACATTGTATTAAAGTCTACACAATAAAAAGTATAAAATGGAAAATTGGGTCACCAAGGACGCTACAAGACAAAACAGTGACACAACCACAAAGTAAATTATTGACCTTTGTCCTGTGGTGCTCTAGTACTTGACACACTTGTATGAGCAACCTTGTGTTCAAACTTGTTGTTCATTGTGGACTATGCACAACTAGCACAGAAATTTCTTGCATTTAGGTAGACCATTCCTTCAATTCATGCCAACTCCAGATGTCCTTTTCATCCACCAGGTAAGCATAGGACTACCGATCAGTAGATGGTACTTTTTTGAGCATCAAATTCAATTTCTCTAAAGAGGCAAAAATACTCTGAATAGCTGTTTAGTACATGCATAAAACCAACAGTCACATTAAGAACCATTAAAAATAAGACAGACCAATTAAAATATTTTTCGTCTTAGATAAATATTTTCTTTTCACTGCTTGTGAATATTCTTAAAGCTTTATTTTTAGGAACATGAACATATGTGTTTTGAAATTGTTTAATTTGGGAAATATATTACTAATTTTTGTTATTTAATTTTAACTGTCACACTGCTGTTTTAGAGGCTTAGCTCCATTGATAAGGAATGTCTCCCAAGAGACACTATGCATCATGAAGACTCCGCTATACAACTCAACACAATGTGTCAGCTCGTCGATTATGTATTACGGATTTTAAACTTGATCAGTGTTAGTCCTCACCTCATGCCAGGTATTCTGGCTGATGACTTATAGCTTCCCCCTTGATAAGGTTGATAGCCTTTGTTTTTTTGGTTCTGGTGATACTCTCATTGAGTAGAATGGTCCTTTCATTGGATTGGCTAACCAGCTGTCTTATCTGTAGAATGGCCAATGGGGGAAGGCAGCTAATTAGCCGAGGTCTCCAGGACTCTAATTGCGTCGACTTGTCTGACTCCTTCTCTACAATATGGCCATGGTTCTACAATTAGCTGATGAACAGATGTTGATCTTTTTCATTTATGTTATTTAGTTTCTACTTTGTTTGAACTAAATCTGCACTGTTATATGTGATAGTTGTAGATTTAGTGAGAGGTATAATCTATGTTTGCATTTTGCCTTGAGAGTTGTTGCAGTGCCCTGTACCTGCACTTGGTGAGGAGCACTGTGTTTGTACTGTTGTGTTGTATTTCTGATCTGGCAAAAATAGATTGGCCGTCTAGCTCTGCAAAGATGATTGCGTCTTTTCTGCTTTGTGTGTTGTATTTACCCCATTTTTTTGACATGCACGCCCAACCTACCTGGAAGGGGATCTCTCTGAATTACCTTTCTCAAGATTACGTCCATTTTTTTTCCCTCCAAGGTTTTTTGGGGAGTTTTTTTCTTGTCTCCTCAGAGCACAGATATCAAACTCCGGGTCTGGATGGGCCGCAGTTGCTGTAGGTTTTCATTCTAACCCTTTTCCTAATCAATGATCAATTTTCAATGCTAATTAACTTCTTTTTCCCTTCATTTTAATAGCCCTGTTTTTAAGGATTCAGTGCTCTGAATTAATTACAGTAAATGACAGCCAAAGAGAAATCAAATGTGAAATAAGTCAACAGTTGACCAGCTAAATTGGGGCTTCAAACTCCAACTAATTTCACTCCAACCAGCTTCTTAATGAGAAGCCAATTCTTGCTGTTAATTAAACTTGTTATTTAACTCTATGGCTTGCTGCTGCTCTCATTCTGATACAGCAGACATTTCCGTAACTGTTGATTTTCTGTTTTTTCTACACCATCAAAATGTTTAGGTGACCTGAGAGATCAACCTTACTGAGACGTTCACCTTTCTTTATTTTCAGATATTGTGTGATGGGCACAGTTAAGCTGGTCATGTGGTGGCTTGTTTTGTGTCTCATTATTGTTTGGCAGCTAATTAAAGAAAAAGAAACAACTAAGGGGCTTGAATCAAGTTATTTAAAATTAAGGCAAAAGAAGGTAATTAGCAGCAAAAACTAATGAAGAAGATGGTTAGAATGAAAACCTCATTCATTTGGAACTCAAAACACCCACGTATCCGAAGAGCGACCCTACAAAGACCTCAGGCAGAAGGTGGCATGGCTTTACCTAATTTTCAGTTTTATTACTGGGCAGCAAACATACAAGCCATAAAAACCTGGACACGAATAAATGAACATACACAGGCTTGGTCCGCAATAGAAGTAAAAATCCTGTAGTACTTCTTTATATTCCCTGCTCTGCTCTCCAATAAATGAAAGTTATCGCAAATATACTAATAACCCAATTGTGCTTTACTCACTCAGAATATGGAACCAAATTAGGAAGCATTTTAAGATGGAAAATCTTTTATCAGTGGCACCTCTGCAAGAGAACCACCTCTTTCAACCTTCGCAAGTATATCCAGGTATTAAAAACTGGAAAAGTTTTGGGATTAAAATGCTCAGAGATCTTTATATAGACAACATATTTACATCTTTTGAACAATTACGTTCAAAATTTAACCTCCCAGCTACACATTTCTTTTACTATCTTCAAATTAGAAATTTTGTTAAACAGAAATTGCCCGATTTCCCCCACCTTGCACCCTCCACAATGCTGGAAAAAATACTGCTCAATTTCGAGGAAACAAACACTATTTCCACAATATATAAAATCTTATTAGAGTCCCTACCTTTCAAAGATCCAAGAGGACATTGGGAAGAAGATCTCTTAATCAATATATCAGAAAAGGAGTGGAAGGTAGCAAAGCAGAGAATTCACTCGAGTTCTATATGCGCAAAGCATAGAATTATTCAACTAAAAATTATATATCGAGCTCATCTGTCTCGCTTAAAACTGTCCAAAATGTTTCCAGGCCAGGATCCAACCTGCGAGCGCTGCAACCAAGCTCCTGCCTCACTGGGTCACATGTTTTGGGCCTGCACCAAACTAACATCATTTTGGACAAAAATTTTTAAGTGCCTCTCAGACAGCCTTGGTATCACAATCCCTCCTAACCTATTAACAGCTGTGTTCGGGGTTCTTCCAGATGGACTTGAATTGGAGAAGGACAAGCAAACGGTGATTGCATTCACTACACTTTTGGCACACAGACTTATTCTGTTAAATTGGAAGAATCCTAATTCTCCTCTTATAAGTCAGTGGGAAACCGATGTTTTATATTATTTGAAATTGGAAAAAATCAAATTTTCAGTTAGAGGATCTGTACAACATTTTTTCAAAACATGGCAGGATTTAATCAATATTATTTTAGAATAAGAGAAATAACTATTATTGCATTTAACTCCCTCTCCATCTCTTATTTACATAGATATTTACTTCTGCCTTTCTTTTGTTTAATGTTGCCTTATTAAAAAGCCTAAAGCAATTTTCCTTTAGCTAAGCTCTCCTTCTCAGGGGTGGGGTTTGATTAGTCTTCAAATTTGTTGGGTTATAAATTGATCTGTTTGTATGGAATGATTACAATGAAAATTAATAAAATAAAAATATTAAAAAAAAAAAAAAAAAAAAAAGAATGAAAACCTGCAGCCACTGCGGCACTCCGAGACTGGTTTGCCACCCCTTGCCTTAGAGAATCAAGGCTGGGGGGCTGTCAAAAACAGGGCCTTTTAAAGCCCATTTAGGCATTCCTTGTGTGATTTTGGGTTATATAAGGAATAAAAATTGTTGGTTGAAATAAAAAAAGAAGTCAACCGTCTCGTATCAAACCCAGCCAGGTACTTGTGAGTATTCCTACATAGGTCTAGGCTTCTCCCATGGGGTAACTCCAGTGTTTGAGAGAAAGACCACTCTCGATCATGAAGTGTGGTTTCAGAACCAATGCTGCATGTAGAGTGAGTCTGAGTAGACCAAGAGTCAATTTCTGTTGTCAATATCTAGTACACCTGAGTTTGCCCCATTATCTTGTTGGGGGTGACCCCACTTGGCAAGTCCATGCAGCTTTTTCAGACTGATTCACCTGGCCACCACACACTTACTGGCAAACACCTTTCCTGGTAGCCTTCTTCAGGACAACATTCTCTTACATTTACATTGTAATTAGAACATTTATGAGGGTCAGGTTATGAATAGTTTTTTTGTCTGGCTGTTCTCTTAGATCAGATTGCCCTGGGTAACCATATCAAGAGCACATATCACAGACTTTCAGACAACATGGCATTAAAGATCATTGAGGCACACAAACATCCCTACCATGCCAAGGTCACAGTCCTGGAAGAGAGTGAAAATGACATTGGCTTCCTTTTTTTGCTTTCTTGGAGGGGGAACATACTGAAAATAATTAGCACTGGGAGACGAGAAGCTGTGAATGACTCTATATGGACACCTTTTCAAAGCTTATCATATTTCGTCTTTATGTATATACAGTACATACGGACTAGAAAGCAACTTGGAGTGAAAGAAAACCTAGCAAATTATATGATGCCCTTAAATAGGCTGATAGTTTGCAATCTAAGGCTATTCATAGTGTAGAGGCACACCATTATAATTGGAATTATTACAAGACACGTAGGCACAGAAAAATGATGTTTAAATGGAAAAAGTTGTACTTGTAGCCATTAGTGACTCAGACAGCAGTCATCAGATCTAAAATGTTATTACTTAGCTTCTTTTCCACTCAGTCATAATGGATCAGATGCCTGTTATCTCTATGCTTTTCTTTAGCATAAATTACCTGCTTTTAAAGTATCTAAAAGGTTTCATTCTGATCAGAAAAAAATGGGAGAAAATAATAGGATTTTTATTAAAAGCGAACAAAACTGGGCCACTTTAGACGTGTGTGTTCTACTCCTACAAGAATGACCTGTGCCTTGACTCTCCCTCTTGAAAGCACAAAACAGGCTGGTGCTTTGGTGCTTTCCTAGCATTGCAGAATTAATATCCATTAAAAGTTTGCAAACAACATACAAAATTCAAAGTCATATTGGAAAATGAATTTGACACTTCATCCTAAAAGCATTACATGGATTTCTTGGGGTCACTAAACTCCATCACTCCAGACATTTACATAAAAAGCAGTAATGGAAATGTCTGTCCTAGGTGCCTGTCTCCTGGTGGATTTGTTCCTTATCATCTTTTTCATACCATTCATTCATTTTCCACCTTTAGGTTTTTATAAAGGAAATTGCTAAGTGTAAGCTTCAAATTCAAGGGTAAGGTCATCCTTAAAAAGCAACATCGATAATGAAGCAAGGTATAAAAAACAGAACTGTTCCTAAAAGTAGCTCCTCCGATACCTGAACTTGCCACAATACAAAGAGAATCAGGCATACTTGTTAAACCGCTGAGAATTAAGTGGACTCCCACATTTCAGCGTCTAACACCAAAGCCATAATAAAGTCTGAGAAACATCTTGACAGAATGTGTGACTCTGTGAAAACACCAAAGTAACCACTGAGTCAAACTGCAGGCAGACACACTTCAGGAAATCATAGCAATCTAGGGCTTTTACTCAGAACGAGTAAATGATTCGATATTTTATAACACACAAGGTGATGCAGTGCTTAGCTTTGCTGCTTCATGGACATAATCATTGGTTTAGATCTCATATCTGGGGCTTCATTTCTTGAACTTTAAGTGGACTCAAGCATGAAAATATGCATATGCCAAAAAAAAACCAAAAGAAAATGCATGTGCCAAAAAAAGTCAGATTTATAAAACCTAGTGTATGCACATCTCTGTGTAATTTACTGTTCATAAATCACAGTCACCTTGTACGTGAGTGTGCCTTAAATGCCATCCTGAAACATCATTATATGGCGTATGCTAATCAGCCTCACACATATGTAATCACAATGTTGCAGGACTTCATTGGCTGGTAGAGCAACTCCATCCTAACTCGTTGAGACCCTGCCAGCTACCTTCAAGATTATTGGGTTGTGTCTGAGAACACAAGATCATGCTCGTTATTATAGAGTCTTTCCTCTGCGCTGCGGGGGTCCGGGAAATGTGTAAGAAACCATCGTCTGAGCGGGAGGCCATTGTCACCTGGCACATGTACAGTAATGACACAATTGCGGTTACAATGAATAGCACGTGCCATTTCAAACATTGAGGGTATGGCAAGTTACTTTAACAACAAGTCCCCCACCATGTACAGCACCATCACGTCTGGCAAAGATAATTTGCCTAAAAATAAATGAATCATGGGCTGACCCAGAATTGGAGACATGATGTTTGACAGTCACATCTTGATGATTTGTCCGTTAATGGTTAACAAAAGCAGCCCTTTTTGCAATATGAGTGTAGTGAAGTGCTCTGATTGCGTTAGGAGAACCAGACACTGCTGGCAGGATTCCTTCTATGTTGGCAAAAACATGCTTTTTTTTTCATTTTTTTTCTTGTATGTACACCTTCACCATAAGAAAACTGCCTCCCCAGTCGGTTAACGGCTTTCAGCACAGCAGGCATGATGGAGTGAAGCTTGACTGAGATACTGTTACCTATTGGCCAGTTCCCTGAGAAGTGACAACAAGTAGCTGAAATAAATTGATGAAAAACCAAAAAAGTTTTTTAGTGCAAACACGTAGCATTGGCTCTCTTAAAAGGTAAATAAAACACCGCCTGTACATCACATTCATCACTTTTGAGGTGATATACTTGTTACAATAATGGCTCAGTGATTCGAATTTTTAGGCACATGAGTTGTCATTTAGCTGGTTTTCTTGCATTTCCCGGCTTGATCAAAGGTGTCGCCATTTCCGTTTCTCCAAAATGTTGCGTATGTATGGGTCAGAGTTACCATAATTATACGCATGTTCCTCCATCAAGTTTTTTTTTTATTAATTATATATGTGTGGTAAGTTCAATACACACATTTTGAGTTTCTTTTTGTGCAAATGCAAAGTTGATAAATGAGGCCGCTGGTCATTATCACACATTCTCCTTGTGTCTGTGTTAATTTTTTTTCCAGGTATTACAGTATTCCTCCAAAATAAGTGTGGACATGACTTGGCTAGGACCTCATCTGGGGCTGGTTTATAAAGCGTGTGCCCAGTGCTGCCAGGAGAGGCATGCAGTGCCAATGACAATGAATTGGATTGATTTGAGAAAGTTATATTATACACTGCATAATTAATCTTCTAGCATTCCATTTAATTAATTCTTGCTTTAGCATTGTATATAAACAAGTTCACAAATTTTAAAACAGGAACAAAAATACAAAACCATACACACAATGGATTACCTGTGTTTGTACTCACTCCTGCATTATCGGCACATCATAAGAATTCAGTATTTCACTCACACTATGATTTTTCAGCAAAGCTCCTGACCTGATCTTCATCAAGGGCCTAGGCCCTAGGCAGACAACAATATTACTTTGAGACTTAAACAGAGATTTTAACTTTCAAAACTTTCATAACTTTCAAAAACGTTATGTTTAAGAATATTGCATTAAATTAGTTACAGACCTTTTACAAACAATAACTAATAACAGTTATCAATCAATCAATCAATCAACTCAATTTTTACATGACTTGAATTGGAATCTGCTGTCCATGAAAGCTATTGAGCCACTAATCTGCTAAGCTTTGTGCCCTGTAGGTTATACTATGAAACACCATAACCAGCTATGTATTTTTTTTAAATTTACAGAAAACTAGCTGAAATACCTGGTGTTTCCCAAGTATATTTGTAGAATTGGTTAATGAAAGAAAGCAAAGGTTTATGTGTTTTTTTAAATGGTGATCCTCTTATTGACATCCCCCTGATGTCTTGGCAAGGGAGACATTTTATTCGCAGCTTAGCTCGGTGGTTGATGGGTGCCCGTGAGATGACACTCCTCTGGTCATGGGTGACTTCAATGCACCCACTGGCACTGACAGGGCTGGCTATGAGGATTATCTCTGTCCCCATGGGTCTGGTGACCATGGTGAAAGTGGCTCCATGTTCCTTGACTTTGCAAAAGGTCAGGGGCTGCAAATCGCTGGATCCTGGTTCCAGCGCCCAGAACCGCATCATTGGACTTGGTACTCCAATACTGGTGGTGCGGCGAAGGAGATCGATCACATCCTTGTGGGCAGATGCTGGATGCTCTTGCAAAACTGCAGGGTCTACAGAAGTGCCCAGTTTGTGAATTCTGATCACAGACTTGTTGTTGCTACTCTTAGAATCCAAGTAAGGTCCAGTAGGTTACCACCTACTAGGAAAATGAGCCTGGACTTGGCCAGACTCCAAGATCAGGCTGTTTCTAATGAGTTTGCACGCAGTTTGTGTGAGGAACTTGCAGATTTGGGTACGACTGCTGATCCTAATGTGATGTGGGAGACCTTCCATGACAAGACCCTGAAGGTTGCTGAGGGTTGTGTTGGTGCTACCGGTGTTCCCAGAAGGAGGTGTTTCACCTTGTATTGCACCCTGGATATCATCGAGAGGTGTCGCAGCGCACTGCTCAATGGCAACTCTGGTCTTTACCGTAACTGAGAAGGATGACTGCAAGGGCTCTGAGGGCAGATAAGAAGGCATTTGTTAGAGGAATCTGTGAGCAAGTGACACACCATCTGTGGTCTAGCGACCCGCGTCCTGCTTACAGAGGAATCGAAGCATTACGCACATCCAAATCTGTTCCTCTGAGAATCGCAGTCAGGGTGGCTGATGGAATGGTCCTTACGGATGACACTGCAGTTATGACCTGCTGGGCTGGCTGCTTTGAGCAGTTATTCAATGCTGATCCTCCAGCTAGGACGTTGCATATCTCTGGGTCCACGGTTCTTGAGGCTGATCCTCCAATTAGCTGTGAACCACCCAATCTCACTGAGATTGCACAGGTGGTGAACCAGCTGAGGGGAGGAAAGGCTACAGGGATCTGTGGTATCCGGGGCGAACTTCTCCAGGGTGGTGGTAAGGCTGTCCTCCTGGCATTGCAAGCAATCTTTGCTTCCATTTGGGAGACTGGCATCTTCCCTACTGACTGGAAAACAGAACTTGTCATCCCTATCTGGAAAGGGAAGGGTGATCGCCTGGATTGCAGCAACTACAGGGGGATAACACTGCTCTTGGTGCCGGGTAAGGTCCTTGCTAGGGTCGTCCTCAATAGGATCCATGATCACTTGCTCACCTACTAGCAACCGGAGCAGTCTGGTTTTACGCCTAAGAAGTCTACCATTGACCGCATCCTGGCACTGAGGGTTCTCATGGAGTGCAAACACGAATATCGATAGAGTTTCTTTGCAGCCTTTGTCGAATTTTGAAAAGCGTTCGACTCAGTTGATCAAGCTGCCCTGTGGGACATCTGATGGTTCGCAGGATCCCCTCGAGGTTGCTAGATATCATGGCTGGCCTGTACACTGGTACTGTGAGAGCTGTGCAGAGTGGAGGCAGGACCTCTGCGTTTTTCCCAGTTGATTCTGGGGTTCGTGAGGGGTGTGTTCTTGCTCGTACTCTTCAATGATTGTATGGACTGGTGGTTGGGCAAGGTCGTGGGGTCCAGTGGCTGTGGAGCATCTGTTGGTGAAGAAAGATTCACGGATCTTGACTTTGTTGATGATGCTGTGATCTTCGTGGAGTCAATGGAGGCTCTGATCGGGGCACTCGAGAGACTGAGTGAGGAGTCTGAGTGTCTGGGCTTGCGAGTGTCCTGGATAAAAATCAAGATCCAGGCCTTTAATGACCTCTTGGGCACAGCCATCAGCAGTGTGTCTGTTTGCGAAGAGAGTGTCAACCTTGTCGAGAGGTTTACTTACCTTGGCAGTGACATTCATGTCTCTGGTGACTCTTTCCTATGAAGTCAGTAGACGGATTGGGAGAGCCTGGGGGGTCATGAGGTCGCTGGAAAGGGGTGTGTGGCGCTCCCAATATTTATGCAAAATTACGAAGGTCCAAGTCTTCAGAGTCCTGGTGCTTCCTATCTTTCTATATGGTTGCGAGAAATGGACTCTATCCAGTGACCTAAGATGAAGACTGGACTCCTTTGGTACTTGGGTACCGTTGGTTTGACTTTGTGTCGAATGAGTGGTTGCTCATAGAGTCCTGAATGAGGCACATTACCTGCATTGTGAGGTAGCGTCAGTTACGGCACTATGGCCATGAGGTGCGTTTCCCCGAGGGTGATCTGGCTCATAAGATCCTCATTATTGGGGACCCGAGTGGCTGGACCTGGCCAAGGGGTCTCCCACGTAACACCTGGCTGCGACAGATAGAGTGTCATTTCCGGAGGGTGGGACTGGACCACGTGTCTGCCTTGGGGTTGCAAACCGGGATCCCGAGTTGTTTCATCGTGTAGTGGGTGCAGCAACACACTGTACCAGTGCATGCTCCCCAACTTAACTTGACTTGATCCTCTTATTATTACTAGCTGTCCCATCCATCATCCTCACAGCCTCTTTATTAATGTCTCTACTCATGTGAGTTGAGAATTTGTTCTTTTTAGGTCCAATTGGATTCCAGAATTGTAGGAACTCCTTGCTCAGTTGTCACCATGAATGCAGTCATGTCTGACTCATCCTCTCAATTCAAGATGGACAGTCTGTACAGTAGTGCTTAAAGTATGAAGAAAATCTGACAAAACAAGAGTTAAGCAACAACCATTTGTGCTGTGCTACACTTCCACTTCCTATCAAGCTTCATGCAACAACCCCCTGCAAAAGTGTGTGATACGCCTTTTTATATTACAGTAGATAGAAGGGCTAGAAAGACACTCTGTAAAATTTGGTCCAGATCAGTTGAAGGGTGTAGAATTGTAATCCTTTCTCTGAATCAGCAGGTGGCAATGATGTGCAAACTGTAGCGACAAAGGGAAAAAAAAAAACACTAGGATTCCTAGAGACAAGATTTTGAGATTCAAAGTAGTCTATCTTTTCTGTATGGTCCTAGACAGCAACTACGCAACATTTGGTCCAGATCAGTGAAAGGGTGTAGGATTTTAAAGTGAACATATAGAGAGGCAGGCCTGTGTAATTTATATACAGATGCTTAACTTGAGAACACAATTTCACATGGTAAATGCTTATACACCATGTTTGTGAAGAAATAGCTTCCACTTTGAAAGATACAAACTTATCCTATAATCCTGGGGAAATCCTCCAAGGAATCGGAAGAAACAGATATACCCCCCAACTTTTGATTGTGCCCCTCTTTTTGGCTGTCTCCCTGCTGTTATGTTAATCTGTTTTTCTTTATTTTTTTTCTGCTTAATAAATTATTTTCTACTTTTTTTAATGGATAATTCACTTTCGCTTTCATTTTATGCTTACAATGTGCTTTTGAAGTTGTTATTTGATTTCACAATTTATTTTTATAGTACTAGGGTGTTGTACCGTGTTAGCCATTATGAATGTAGTTAGAAGTCAAGCAAAATGACACCTTTTATTGGCTAATAAAAGGTGTCATTTTGCTTGACTTCTCATTATAATTTATATTTGAATTCAACGTGATATCATTTTGTTGTCTTGAGGGTGAAGCCATTTTGTGCCATGGTTACTATATCATGACAGCAGTTGCTAGAGGTGTGTGACCTCCTTCACAAAACATTATTTGGCTTAGTTTGATTTCCTGTCAACAAACATAGGCATATGGGTTTTTTTTTTCTCTGAATGCAATGACTTGGCGATGAAATTGGTTTGATTTTTTTAGTTTTTTTACCATTTGCTAGTTTGCTGGTTTACATTTCATAGGCTTGATTGGCAGTTGAAGTGTAGCACAACACAAACAAGAATCAAAGGGTTGTTGAATAACTCCTGATTTGTCAAATTTTCTTCATAATTTCAACACTACGGACTGTCCATCTTAAACTGAGAGGATGAGTCAGACATGACAGCGTTCATGTTGACAACCCAGCAAGGAGTTACCACAATTCCAGTATCCAGTTGGACCCCAAAACATATGCACATTGTTTTTTTGACTCTGAAATTTGTTTGAACACATTGACCTGGTCATAAAATTGGCTTGATTTTTAAAATTTTTTTTTTTACCATTTTCTACCTTATTGGTTATGTATCATCTTTGGATCCATCCTTCTCTTCAACAGTCTACGCTCAAAAAATTCTACTTGAGGCAGCATTTGTCAGCAATGAGCCTACAATTTAATGAAGTCCATGGTACGTCTGTTGAGGAAGCTTGGTCCATGCAGTTCTCCTTGCTAGAAAAGCTTTTTAATACTAAAAAAACAAAAACAAAAAATTTGGTTTGGAGCTCCAAAGATCAGCACTGTGGTGCAAGGGCTCTGCTTATACTGCTCTAAAGCTGACCCTAATCTTACATGTCTTTATTTATCATTTTATATAATTAATTTGGCAAATTGTAGTTCTGTTTTCTTGTACCAAAATAGCAAAAACTTTAATTAAAAGAGTGAAAACTCTATTAGTCTGGCACAAAGCTTTTCCATTTTTTTTTTTTTTTGACAATGTAGTGTGAAACAAGAATGATATTTACCAAGGCCTTGCCGTCAGACACTTTTCAATAAGATGTCGGCCAGCAATACCAAATGTCAGCACGGTTCACCAAGCCGGCTCAACAAAGCTTAATAGTTCATTTTCACTCAGAATCAAGTATGTGTTCAAGTGAGCCAAAAGAATCATTAGTGTTAGAGGTTACAGAGTGACTTCATTTCATGTATAGCCTCCTACATTGAGTTTGCTTTCAACTTTACTGACATCATTAAATTGGCTGTTGCTTTTATTATGAATTTTTGAAGTAATCATAAAGAACAGAAGTGGCAGGAGACATGCTGATCCTACCTGTGCCTGCAGTTGGCTAGCTAGTGCTGCAGCTGATTGATCCAAGTAATATTATTGATTAATGGTCTTTTTGTATTTCACCACTGACTCCGGTATGATATGCCACAAGTTATTTTACTCGCTCAAGTTGTATCAGTAATGTGTATACATCCACTCATTAAAGGAATACTCCACCCAAAATTTATATTTTGTATATGTTGCCCCATGTATTTTGTAGTGGTGGCTGAGAAAAAGTTTCCCTCTCACATGTTCATGCAGAATAGAGAGAAAAAAGTTAATTATGTAATAGAAGGCAATAATGATCAATACAATGGCAAACAACGTGAAAAACATCCATGAAAGAAAGACAAATCTCACATGCTCAATATGTGCAAACTCATAATTGTTTGCAAAAATATTGTTACATTTATACTTTCAGAATAATCAGCACACTTCATAAATAGAACACTAAAGCCTCATGGGAATGATTTTTTTAATTGAAGATCCACCTCTCCCCCTTACTCGTTGGTCAAGAGTCCTGTCTTCAATTCAAAGGTCACTCCCATGAGTCTTTTGGCTTTCTGACTATGATTATCCTCAAAGTATATAATTAATTATATTTCAGCAAAAAGGAATCCACTTTGCATATTTTGAGCATACACCTGGATAACTGACATGTGGATTATGTGTCGGGCGGCACAGTGGCGCAGTGGGTAGCGCTGCTGCCTCGCAGTTGGGAGACCTGGGAACCTGGGTTCGCTTCCTGGGTCCTCCCTGCGTGGAGTTTGCATGTTCTCCCCGTGTCTGCGTGGGTTTCCTCCGGGTGCTCCGGTTTCCTCCCACAGTCCAAAGACATGCAGGTTAGGTGGATTGGTGATTCTAAATTGGCCCTAGTGTGTGCTTGGTGTGGGGGTGTGTTTGTGTGTGTCCTGCGGTGGGTTGGCACCCTGCCCAGGATTGGTTCCCTGCCTTGTGCCCTGTGTTGGCTGGGATTGGCTCCAGCAGACCCCCGTGACCCTGTGTTCGGATTCAGCGGGTTGGAAAATGGATGGATGGAGTTATCCATTATTGGTGACTATGCACCCACTATAGCCTCTTTGCCTGTCCTTAGCTAATCTGATTGCCATAACCCATCCACTTCAAGGTCTACTGCATTGCACAATGAGAGAAGCCTTTTTTCACACCATTCTTCTAAAAAACTGTGGCGTTTCAGTTTGCTAGAATGAGTCTTACCATCCTCTTCCGACCCGTCACCCACAGAACTCCCATTCACTTTATCACAGCATTCTCTGTAATCTCTGAAGACTGAAGTGCACAAAATCAAGAGAAGGACTCCCTCAGTCTTCAAAGAATACCAGCGGCCACTACAATGCAGGCAGAATTTAAAGATATTTTCAGTTTTGGATATGCTTTTTCTGTAATGTTTTTTTTTTTTAATATTGGAGGTTTGAATTAGAATAGATCATTTTAGTGTAACGCTTATTACGCTTCTGGAATTAAATCAAGATTTTTGTTTTATCTCAATGCCATTTTGTGTGTCCATTCTTGCAAGGCATTGTTTGTGTGCTGGGGACATAGAAGTCATGGTGCACGATGACACCACTGTGGTGCATTACATAGCTGATGTGGCATACCTGATGGCCTATGAGATTATGAATATGAACAAACTAACATTTGTGTGTGATTTTTTTACGCTTAATCGTTATTAAATTCTGGCAATCCTGCTTTGACACTTTAATTAGTTTAAGCGCTTTGTTTCTGGCAATAGATATACTGACGTCTTGGCTTTTGATTTAAAATTTTTGATTTCAGATTTACATGTCATGTCCTGGTCCCTGTTTAAGCTCTGACTGCCCAGGCAGTCTCCTCACAGTACAATGGCAAGTGTCTCAAAGGTAACTTATATTCCCGTACCAGGACTTACAACTCCTCTATTCTCCTGGTAATCATTCAAGAGGCTCCAATATATCTTTAGCTTTAAAGCCATAATGTTTTTAAAAACAAAGTATTGGTGTCTGTGAATTTATTGATTATCCCTTATATCCTTTATCTTTAATTGTAGAATCTGTTCCAACCATTCACAACTACTCACCCCTTGTAAGAGAAATAACTGTGGCTACAGGATAGACAGCAATGAGGTGAAAGTGATCCATATTACTAACCGAGAATGCTAAACCGGATGGACGCAGGGACATCCGGCCATGGGCCGTAGCCGCAAAAAGACGTACTGCGCAGGCGCAAGAAAGGGCCGCGAGAGGCGGATGAGGGGCCGCGAGAGGCGGTCAAGACCACAGAAAAAAGGAGTGAGCAAAGAAAAAAGAGGACAAAGAAATGAGACGCCGCAAGCACAGAAAAAAGGAAAAGGCAAAGAAAAAAGTAGTCAAAGGCAGGCACCGCACGAAACCCATTGCACACGAAACTAGCACACAAAAAAAAGAAGACGCTCGCGCACAACAGCAAGGCTCCCCCCCCCTACAGGCACCGGACAGGATACACACCAAGAGGGGGATTTAACAAGCCCCTGGAACACAAAAAAAAAGAACACAAAACCACCCCACACACCCTACAAGCAACGGACGGGACACACACAAAGAGGGGGATTCAACAAGCCCCTGGAACACAAAACGAAAGAAGACGCTCGCGCAACAACAATCCTCACCCACATCACCCCCCCCCCCCCCCCATCAATAAGAAGTGACACCCAAAGCCACATATCTAAAGGAAACGTCCATATTAAACATACGTCATCTCAAAACCTTCACACTAGGCAGCATAGGTGGATCTCCTTAAAATAAAGCACTATTAACCGTTCAACTGGAGAAAAGGCTCCATATTAACAGTGAGTGCGATCCTCCTTATTACTTATCCATATTCCGCACGCTGAGGAACAAACAAGTCATGCATACACGGTCACGGGTACAAAACGATTCGGATCGGATAACGGGACCAAACACACGAACACGAATGAAACCAAAAAAATACACGGCGGCGCATACAACGCGCTTCGGAAAATACATGAGAAAAAATGTCTCGGATCAAAAAACGCAAAGCTCAAGTAACCCCGTTACAGAGACGTGCCCAAATGGACAGACACATTGAACGTAGACGCATACAGCGCGCGTCTCAAAGTGCTGCATCGAAACAAGCACAATTTCAAAAGAAACAGCTCGCGTCTCAGACATACAAAAAAGGGAGCAAAGCAACGCGCATATGACCGGCCAGAAAACAAGCAAGCAGGACTCCAAAAGCGGAAAGCTCAACTGACCGACATACAAAAACGGACAAGGCACGATACAAACAATGCACGACGTAGAGTGAAACGGGCTTTGCGCAAAGCGGAGACGGATCAATTAAAAATCAAAAATAGCGCGTCACAAATAATGGACATGCAACAACGCGGCACTCAAACACCACAAGCAAAACATGCCCGTCGCAGACATCAACGCCAGACGTCTGCTAAACGCTTACGCCAGTTGGCTGACAACGCTTTCAATAATGAGTCCACTATTGAGGAAAATTCATTGGGATTAATGAATGTCATTTGCAATCATTGTCATTCACTTAACTTCACAGAAGAAACAACTGGCAATACAAATAATGAATTTACACGTTGTTGTCAAAAGGGGCAGATTAGACTGCCTCCTTTACATTCATATCCTGAATATCTACAGAAGCTTCTAACTAACGATGTGCCTGAAAGTAAAAACTTTATGAACTGCATTAGATCCTACAATAGTTCATTTGCTTTTGCATCTACCGGAGTAAATATCACGCCACCAAAAGGCAATGGCCCATACTGCTTTCGCATATGTGGTTAACACAACGCACTATATTATGTCCAAAAAATATTAATGTTAATCACATTAATAACCGGGTCATTTCATTACTTCCTGGAGAGACACGGCTCTTTCTAAGCTCTGACAAAGTTGACTCTGATGACGACAATGAACATCTGAATTCCCCTTAGAATATTTGAACACTATTAACCCGGACGGATGACCACAACACAACCTTACCCTTAAAAACGGAACAATAATCATGCTATTAAGAAACCTTAACACTAAACAGGGTTTATGCAATGGCACACGGTTAGTTGTCAACACCATAACACACGATGTTATTCAAGCAACAGTTCTTTCAGATTCACATGCTAACAATACTGTTCTCATTCTTGGAATTGACCTTACGAGTTCTGACCTAGAATTACCTTTTACATTGAAACACCGACAGTTCCCCATTAAACCTGCATTTGCCATGACCATCAACAAATCACAAGGACAAACCATGGACAAGGTTGGCATCTACCTCTCTGAACCCGTTTTTGGACATGGACAACTTTATGTTGCCTTCTCATGTGTTCGACGTTCATCTCACGTTAAAGTTAAAGTTAAAAATGATCCATGCCAAGGAAGACTCATTCAAAGACAAGACACCATCTTTACTACTAATGTTGTATACAGAGAAATATTCCAATAAAACATTACTCTATGCCAAACACTCTATTTTGTATTTATATAGGCATCATCCAAACCTGCACACTATTCTATATCTAATTCATACATCTCACTCTTTGTCATGCCCCAACGCCAGGGGTTGGCGAGCGAAGCGAGCAGGGGGCGGAGCCCCCTAGTAGAACAGAATGGGAAAGTGCAACAAGGAGGGACACTGCAGTATAATATTAAGCAGGCTAGGAAAGGTTCTCCACAGTAACTACAGCTGGTTGTGAGGGACATTTTTTTAACAGTCATTGTTCCAGGAGTCGTAACTTATGGGCACTGGGCAACTTTATCTGCATCCAAGAAGCTTTATATAAGATTCACAGGCATTTACAGGCTCTACTCATAATTAGACAAAGTCACACGGAAGATCTGGAAATTTTGTCAGGAAACCAGGGATTGGAGCGAAATGCTAGAAAGCATTGTGGCCTAATGACCTAAGGATTTTTATAGGGACGATGGAGATGCTCTCGAAGTAAACTCCAATAGGTATAGATGTTGAATAGCCACTCCTTGTCAGGGTTTACTGACACTTAAAAAGACGGTGATAGGAGAAAGGGTTCCAAGGTGGATGTAAACTAGCAAATTGGAGTTTGAAGTATCTCCTGGTAATTGAGGCATCTTATTAAATACATGTGTAGACGGGCACAAGGAAAACAGATGTTTGCTGTTTCAAACATCGTAATACAATAATTGGAGGCAAATGGGAGTTTGGGAAAACAAACAGAGGACAGAAAAGTCACCTTCTATCTCTACTTGAGACACGCAGTCTTTGTCTTGAAAAAGACTAAAGGAACACTTTTAGCTATCTATCTATCTCTAGTTTGCCCACTGCTATAGTTCTTGATGTCTGGTCTGGCATTGAGAATTCCACAGGATATTTACCCACCATGTCATAATTTTGGATAGCCTGAAAATGCATATAGCATACCCTGTTAACCTGTATGTTTATAAACCCGCTTAATCTAATTCAAAGGGGCTGGAGCCTCTGCCAGGAACACCTCTGGCAGGGCTGGAACCATCGGGCTAGGCCATCTGATAGTGCACTTACCCACACCAGGCTAGTTAACAGTCTAACTGGCAATGAGGAAGCAAAGCTGGAAACCCCACAGGAAATTCACACCAACAAGACGAAAATATAAAAACTCCACACAGGCACTGAATTCTGTATAACATAATTAATGCTAATTATTATAAAACATAATCTAAAATGCAAAGAAGCTGCAATATCACTGGTGAAAAGAGAACAGACTTTGAAAGCACTTTTAACCTATTTACTGCAGCTGCTCAAATGTCACAAAACTTTAATGAAATGGGATCACGTCCCTCTGCAAAGGTGAAAATTGGCTCTTGCTTTGTTTTTTCGCCACGTCCACTATCTTGTTGAAAATTGATGCCACGGGAACAGGTCTGTCATTTGTTTCAGGGTGCATGGGTGTTGCGTTTTCTTTGCATTTGTCACAGGCTCTGTCTTTGTTACATCCTTGTCTAACAGTTGAAAAAAAAATGTATTCGGTGATTTAACTCTGCCCTCACCGTTTAGTTCATTACTCTCTTTCAGACTATCAAGCACTTGGGCTGGGATTTATAGCAAATGGCAAACATTAGCCTCTCTGCTCACAAAAAAAATCAATGTTAATCTGTGATAAGGACTGCATCTCTGTCTCTCCATTCAAGATAGACTGGATGGGCAGAGGGATGTACTTTGGCTTATCCTGCTTAAAATTGCTAGTTCAGCTTTTTTATGCCCCTCCCTTGTGTTTAATTCTTCTTCATTTTCTGGTTTTCCTCCAAACATACTTACATTGTATAAAGAGGTGGCACTCTTATACTGTAGCTGCTCTTTACCACACCCTAAATGATGCCCAACAATCCAAATCGGTGTGTTTGGACAGGAATAGATAAATGAGAAAAAAGTATACAAATAAACCAACTAAAATACAACCCTGAGTGTTGTCCCCGTAAATGAAAGGGGGAAGGATGATGGAGAGAGACCGCAGCCCTGAGACGGAAATTACCTGTCAAACTCTCCTGACCCATCTGGGACATTGCGTATTTAAAAAAGAGGAGTGAAAGGCAAAGGAGAACAAAGAGGAGAGGGAGAGAGAAAGAGAGAGGAGAAGTAGAGGAGAAAATTGAGGAGGAAAAGAAGACAACTTAGCCATTCATTTACCAACTCATCACTGACGATCATTGCTTTATTCCACTGCTTGCTTTTTCAACATCCGATTCATCATAGATAGATAGATAGATAGATAGATAGATAGATAGATAGATAGATAGATAGATAGATAGATAGATAGATAGATAGATAGATAGATCTTTATTGTCATTGTCACTTTTACAAAGGAACAACGAAATTGAAGGTGCAATCGACTCAGTGTGAGGAATAAGAGTTAAAAAGACAAAAAGACAAGAAGAGAGAAAATAATAACAAACCAAATACAGTAATCCCTCCTCCATCGCGGGGGTTGCGTTCCAGAGCCACCCGCGAAATAAGAAAATCCGCGAAGTACAAACCATATGTTTATATGGTTATTTTTATATTGTCATGCTTGGGTCACAGATTTGCGCAGAAACACAGGAGGTTGTAGTGAGACAGGAACGTTATTCAAACACTGCAAACAAACATTTGTCTCTTTTTCAAAAGTTTAAACTGTGCTCCGTGACAAGACAGAGATGACAGTTCCGTCTCACAATTAAAAGAATGCAAACATATTTTCCTCTTCAAAGGAGTGCGCGTCAGGAGCAGAGTCTGTCAGAAAGACAGAGGAAAGCAAACAAATCAATAGGGCTGTTTGCTTTTAAGTATGTGAAGCACCGCGGCACAAAGCTGTTGAAGGCGACAGCTCACACCCCCTCCGTCAGGAGCAGGGAGAGAGAGAGAGAGAGAGAGAGACAGAGTTTGTTTTTCAAACAAAAATCAATACGTGCTCTTCGAGCTTTTAAGTATGCGAAGCACCGTGCAGCATGTCGTTTCATGAAGCAGCTGCACAAAAGATAGCAACGTGAAGATAATCTTTCAGCATTTTTAGACGAGCGTCCTTATCGTCTAGGTGTGCGAACAGCCCCCCTGCTCAATCCCCCTACGTCAGGATCAGAGAAAGTCAGCGCAAGAGAGACAGAAAAGTAAGCCGGGTAGCTTCTCAGCCATCTGCCAATAGCGTCCCTTGTATGAAATCAACTGGGCAAACCAACTGAGGAAGCATGTACCAGAAATTAAAAGACCCATTGTCCGCAGAAATCCGTGAACCAGCAAAAAATCCGCGATATATATTTAAATATGCTTACATATAAAATCCGCGATGGAGTGAAGCCGCGAAAGGCGAAGCGCGATATAGCGAGGGATTACTGTAGTAATAAATATACAGATTGCACTTGTTGACTTAAGGTCTATATTGCACATTGGAAGAATAATATGGAGCAGTTTTATTCTGAGTTCAGGGACATGATTGTTTTTGGATAAAAGCTGTTTTTAAGGCGGTTTGTCCTAGTTTTCATAGCTCTGTATCTCTTGCCCGATGGCAAAAGCTGGAAGAGGCAATGATGTGATGAATCCTGTGAAATGTCTATTGCTTTTTTGCGGCATCGGGACGTGTAGATTTGTTCCAGAGTGGGGAGGGTACAACCAATTGTTCTCTCCGCTGTCCTTTTGACCCTGTGGAGTGCTTTCTTTTCTGAGGAAGTGCAGCTGCTGTACCACACACACAGTCCGTACGTGAGCACACTCTCGATGGAACAGTGATAAAAAGCAAGGAGCAGATTTTTTGGGAGGTGGTTCTTTCTGAGAATTCTCAGAAAATACAGTCTCTGCTGCGCCTTCGTTAGCAGCTCCTTGGTGTTGGCGCTCCAGGTCAGGTCATCCTCCAGCCTCCATGCCCAGAAACCTGAACACCAGGACCCTCTCCACACAGGCCCCGCCAATGATGAGTTGCTGGATGTCAGTTTTGTTTTTCCTAAAGTAAATAACAAGCTCCTTTGTTTTTTTGGTGTTGAGGAGCAGGTTATTGACTGTGCACCACTCTGACAGTCGCTCCACCTCGTCCCTGTATGCTAGCTCACCCTCCTTGCCCGAGATGAGTCCGACCACCGTCGTGTCATCCGCGAACTTTATAATCTTGTTGCTATGGTGAGTGGGGACACAGTCATATGTGTAGAGGGTGTAGAGGAGCGGGCTGAGCACACAACCCCGCGGTGTCCCGGTGTTGAGGCTGAGAGCAGTGGATGTGTGGAGACCCAGCCTGACCCTCTGGGAGCGACCCGACAGGAAGTCCAGTATCCAACTGCAGGTGAGTGATGGAAGTCCCAGATCTGCCAATTTGGACACCAGTCGTTGTGGGAGAATGGTGTTAAACGCCGAGCTGAAGTCTACAAAGAGCAGTCTGGCGTAACTCCCCTGCTGCTCCAGGTGGGTCAGGGCAGCATGAAGGGCTGTGGCCACAGCATCCTCCGTGGATCTCTTTGCTTTGTAAGCAAATTGAAATCATCACGACAGCCAGCACTGAGGAACCCTGGGGTTCGGATTCATCCCAGCCATTGCCAGGACTTTCACTGTGAGGTTGTTTTGTTTTTGGGAAGGAACACAATAACATTACAGCCAGTATCAATATCGCCAGATTTTATTAACATTGGACTCATTTATCACCACATTTCAATTGCTGTGTTTAACTAATCTGTGCTTGTATTCGTGTTCTGTGTTTCTATTTATTGTTTAGGGGCAAGGGAGGGTTTTTGTCAATATTTGTATATTCGTGTTTTTATATAGTAATTAGTCACTGGTGTGATTCTGATAGTGGTGTTTTGCGCGCACATATCTACGTTATTGAATATGTGTTTGCTAGTAATTTCATTGTGTTGGAAAAAAAATACAACTTGTAAGGAGTACAGCTTGTTATTATATCAAGAAGCTTCAGGTTATCCAAGGAATAGACTTGGTAGTGTAGTTGCCGGTCTGCGTAAGGAGTTGGCCGATACAGGGTTATGTCAGGAAGGGTATACGGTGTAAAAATTTCTCAGATCAACATGTGGACAATAATACAGAGGTAATCCACTGTGGTAACCCCTAACGGGAGCAGCCAAATGAAGAAGAAGAATGTTAATATACACCTGATTTTCTCATTACAGTATTCAGCTAAATTTTTGCAAGATAGCACGCGGACTTTATCAAAATATAACTGGAGAATATAACTTGACAAATCCGCTCAAACAGGACACGCGGTACCTCAAAAACAGGGCCCCCTTAGGTACTTGGCCTGGGGAGGTCGCCCCACTTGCCAGCCCCAAATGCTGCTCTTGGGTCTCCATATATTGTGACTGTTTGCGCTGTATCCTGTTCCCTGGTGCAACTTCAGCCACATCAGTTACAGGGAAACACTCTTTTGTACAGCTTTCTAATGCTAAAGAGACCCATCCTCAGACTGTAAAACAGTCTTCTATACAATGGCAGGGGACGGGATGCAGCACAGTCACAATCTATAGGTGCTGTCCCGTTTACTACTCTATAGGTATACATCATGGGTGTGAAGTTAATACATGCCTCTATAGGGAACCAAAGTAGTGACCTGAAAAGAGAAGTGACACGTGCTCACCTTGGCTGGTTGAACACCAGATGTTGAATCATCTGCAGTTTTTTGGTGACACATGCCAGTACTCCTGTCAGCAGAGAGTTGCAGTAGTCTAGACGTGACAAGACCAAAGCTCGGACCAGGAGTTGGGCTGCCTACTCTAAGCTGACATGGATTTTTTTTTTCTGAGATCATGATCAAAATGTTTTGTAGACCAGAAAAGATCAATATTTCTCAGACCTTTAGATTTTTCTTTCCAAAAATTAGGGTTTCATTAAGTCAGATATCATGGACAAAATGGTGCAATGGAATTAACTCAGCTACTCTGTTTGCTGGATGATGTTGCATCTCATTATTGCTTGATTACTATTTATGAGAAAAAGAAACAAACAAGGGTTCTGAAAGTACAGTAAATAAAGAAACAAGTCAATTAAATTTAAGGCAAATTAAGTCTATTCCATTAGTAGCAGTAATTTATTGCTAATTGTGAAAATGACTGGAACTAAAACCTGCAGCCAATGTGGCCCTCCAGGATTCATTCATGAGTTTGACACCCATGACACAGATATCTGAACATCTTTGCCAATCAGGTGAATCTCTTTATAGTTCTGTATCTTTGAAGTGATTTTTTCAGTAGGAGAATGTTCTGTGTCAAAAGGCCAGGAAAGTTTTGGAGCTATTCCAGGCACATGACTGTAAAGTCAGTTTAATGCAGTAGCCCTTGCCAGTCATCAAATCACAATCCTGTCAAGCATTGTGTAAGATCAGCTTGAATGAGACATTTAGAGAGCTAATTTGCAATAACCATGGGACACCCTGAAGTCGACATTTCTGGTACCACAGTTTTGATACATAGATGAGTCCAACCGCCAACTGAGTATGGGTATGCCAAGGGAAAATAAGAAACCGGCTGGTATTTTGGTGGGTATAGCTATAAATAGTGGTCACTTAGTGTACTTGAAAAAGTAAAATCAATTTATTCCTCAAAAGCACAGGCACACACAGCCACTACAGGAATTGTCCCAGCTTACATTGTTCACTCCCAGAAGGATAGATCAATGTACTAAAAGGGTTTTGCTATATCCTTTGTCCTGATGCAGACAGATTGGAAGACAAAGATATGGTGCAATCCTCATGAGCACATTGATCTATGAGGACTCAGGATTTATCACATCACACAAAGAGTGCTAACAGTGGGGTGATCCTTACTGCTAACCGTTATGTGGTATGATGAATTACATGCACAGTATTTCTCTTTTGGCACCACTATTATACATGTTTGTTTTCTTACTCTGCGGAAGTTTTTGGTTTCTATCAGCCCCATTATTCAGTTGTCTCTTTCTGAAGACTAGAACAACAGCGGAATGATTTCTGTTTGTTGGATTATTCTCTATACACCTGTGACATACACCTGAGAGAAAACCCCAAGAAAATTACTGTTCTTTATTTTGAGGCAAACCTCCATGAAGCTCCTTTTTATCCACATTGTAAGAACCCTTGATGAGCTTCTATATATTGTCATGGCCAGGAATAGTCATGCAGTCCATAATAAACGTTGGAGAGTCAGCCAGGCAACCAGGGTTTGCTTGTTGTTTAAGGTAAACTGCGTGAGCAAACTGATGGAGAAGGTCACGTGGAAGAGAGAAAATGAAAAGCAATGACATCTGTGGGGCATGAAGCAAACTGTGGAAGCCACTTGCATGGCAGGAAGTAGATGAACGACAGCACCTGCCATTGACTTTGCACTGAGAGTGAAACTAATGGCACCTGAACAAGGATAGCCTTGGCATTGGCTGTGCTCAACCTGCTGGTACTCTCAAAATGTGGCTTCCAGCAACCTTTACAAAGCTATCAGGGTTTGCATCTTTCTTACAGAAAACTGTATGGGCAGACTGCTCAAAAAGGTGACATGACAGAGAGAAAAAACACAAATTGCAGAAGCTGATTATGTATTAGGAAGGAGAAGAATGGCCAGTCCGGCATCTGCTAAGCATCAAGAACGTGCGGTGCTGGTGCTCCATAACTGCTGGGGCATGAACTGTGGGAGGATTGGAGGTCTGAATGTTTTCTAGTATATTATAATACTGTAAATTTGTTACAACAATTAAGATCAACTTCAATTTTTTGTTTATTGTTTTTAGGTCATTTGATTATCTGGCATTGATTAAGAAAAGGAGCTTCTGCAATATGTCAGCCTGAGAGAATTCACAGAACATCAGCGACTTGGGTATTTTTAACCCTTTCTCCTTTTTAGGTGCATTTGCATATAACGTGAAAAGCACCTATTGACATCATGATGCCTGTCTGTCTGTCACAAAACAACCGTGCTCCCAGTAGTCTGATTTTTTTTTAAATTTGGAATACGTATTCGTCAAGGAAATTTCTCAGAAATTTTGTTCAGATAGCTTGATTAGAGCATGCTGTACAAATTTTTGGAATATTAAAAACTCACATTTAAAAGTATTGGTGAATTTTTTAATTTGTCTACCTTAAAACAGAAAACCATTCTGTGTAACTCTAGTTAAGGATTAGTTTACTGTTTCAGATTTTAGCTTGAGAGTGTACTTCAGTTTGTGAATTTTGTATATTTTCATATTTTACTCATTTAATTATCACTCCTGACAGCAAAAAAATATCTCAAGTACAAGTTAGTGAAACACCTGCATAATGATAGGTGCTGGTGGGCAGGTGGGCATTTGTCATGAATGTGCTTCCTGTGGAAGAAGTGGCGGTGGCTTTAGTGAACATTTACTACACTAAATAGCTGCCTCTGCTCCTTAACACTAGAATTACCAAAGCCTACGAAAAAACTCGTAATCCCGGCCCACCTTAAATCCATTCGCACTTCTCTGTCAGCGCCTTTTGTCTTGTAAATGTGTCGATCACAGTTATAGTCTTGAATAAAAGCGCACTTGTTTTGTTATACTTGTACGTTTTGTGTTTATTTGATATTTGGACGTCAGGCTTCACACATTATACACTTCATGTCTACATTTTGTCAATTATTACTAAAACATGAAAAACATTTCTAGTTTAATGATGTATTTACATAGATTGTTGTAGACACAGAACACACATGAAATGAATGTATTCCAAATAACAATATATTATTTACCCTATACAACTCCCTAGGCAACTCACACGCAGGTAAACAGACTTGAGCTGAGAGAACTTTCTGCTCTTTCTGCGTTGGTGGGGGGATGATATATCAGGCTGCTTGCTGCTTGTGCTAATCGACACATTTACAACACAAAAGACGCTGACGGAGAGGGGCGAATGGATTTAAGGTGGGCCGGGATTACGAGTTTTTTCGTAGGCTTTGGTAATTCTAGTGTTAAATTCATGCCAGCCGAGATTAGGTAAATGATCATCATGACCGGAAAAGTAATAAATTCAAGCAAAGAAAGCAAAAGTCTCTTAACTTACCTAGAAATTAATAGGAACAGAGCTGTGTGGAGGGTCAGTGGTGAGTTCTTTTTGGATTGTTAATAAAGCATATCTTACAGGTATTTATCTGACTGAGATGTGTTTTTATAATTTATTGTGTCCAAATAAATACATTTTGTGAATGAACATGTTACTTAGTACTTATGTTTCATTAAAAACAACTCAATGGCTGTATTATCAGGGTAAGAGCCAATCTTACAAAATTAATGTTTAATGTTAAAGTCATGTAAGTGTTTGCTTGTTTTCTCAGTTTCTCATGGCTGCCTAGAATATGGTATAGTCTTTTTCTTCCTGTAAGTTAACATGAGATAGAACTTTCTTTGCTATATCTGTAAATTAGTGTTAATTAAGACAGCAAGGAAATGGTCCTACTGCTAGATTGGACTATTGGATATGATTGCAAACTGGAGATGGCATACATTTTTCTGACCGTGTTTAACGTGTCAAATTTGTTCAACTTGCACAACTGTGTAGTCAGACTTAAAGAATGAAACAAGATATACAAGCTTAAACAGAACTTTTCTTTCTCTATTTCTACATGAATTGTTCTTCCTTTAAATTTTAGTAAAACGTTTAAAATGAAGATTTTTGGTCTGTGGAATTTTTTAAACACACGTCACACTGGTGCTTGAATTATCCTATAAAGCAGACTAAAGGCTGCAGAACTTTGGTAAATTTCGAAAAAAACACAGCTACAATTTGTATGATGATTCAATATTTCCCTGACACTACCATTTATCGGCAGGGTGCCACAATGAATTGCTATCCATCAAGGCCTATGACAAGTAACAATCTTAGCTGGGACTTCAACACAGATTTTAACTCTCCATTGGGTACTACTTTCAAAAATATTGTGCTTCAGAAATATGAATTACTATTCACTATAAACCATCCATCACCAGCAATGAACAACATTACAAAAACAATTTTTTACATCACTTAAGTTAGAAGCTGGTGTCTGTGAAAAATATTTTAGCCTCCAAATACCTATTTGAAGGCATCATGTTGGCACAGTGGTAGCACAGCTGCCTTTCAATATGGCGATCAAAGTTTGAATGTTCTCCCCATGTCAGTGTGGGTTTCCTCCCACAGTCCAAAAACATGCATTTTAGGTGAATTGATGAATTTGAATTGACCCAAGTGTATGTGTGTGTGCGTGTATGGGAGGGCATGCGCCTTGGGCCCCATGCTAGCTGGACCCAGGTCTGGATTAAGCAGGTTAGAAAATGACACACCATGCGTATCTGAGCCCTGTTTTTAATTCCATGATATTATAAAATTCTGCTAGAAAACATATTTTATGTACTCTGATTCATGTAATTACATTCTATTCTCAGTATTATTTTTGGATATGACTCATTATTTTTGGATATGACTCATTCTTATTTATATATATTATTCTCTTCCATATATATATATATATACAAAAATGTGATAGGTGTTTTTTGATGAAGTAAATGAGAAAAATGCTACAAATTCACCTGAATGTTACACCATGCTCACAATTGGTAACTTGTTAAATAATTGTTTTAATGTTTAAAATTTTGTGCAATTATTTTACCCCCGAATATAGTGAGAAGTTAATGTGCTCAAGTTAGAAGCCATTGTAGCTCTAATGTATTACACTTTATTCAAGTATTTAAATAATTGTACTTTTATTTTTGTATTTAATTAATCTATTTGTTCTGTCATGTGATGGTAGAACAATATATTTAATGAGATGTTTCATTATACATCATAAACGAGGCAGGAACCAACTTTGGATGGGGTGCCAGTGAACCGCAGACTGATCTGATGCATGCACTCACTGGGCCAATTTAGAGTCACCATGAATGTCTTTGGGAAGCGGTATTAATACAATAAATAGACAAAACATATTATACTGTATAATGTCAAACAGACACTGTGCAAGTTTTGATTTGAACCCAGCCTCTGGAGGGTATAAAATTATTCACTGTGCTACCATCTCAGAATTTAATAATGGTGAAAATTTTGCATGTTTATTGGAAAGAAGTGAATTCAGTATTCAGTTATCTTAATCTTAGCAAGCAAGCAAAATGACTTGACTCATGAACATTAAAAGATGGAATTGCAATGAGCATGTTTCTGAATTTCATAGGGAAATAAAACCCAGGCAATAAGTAAATTCTGATATTGCAATGAGGGAGCTGCAGTAGGTACCTAATTACATGTCATGCTCCATTAACAGCAAGAATTGGCTTATAATTAAGACATTGTCCCCCCCCCCCCCCCCCCCCAGGAGCTGATATATACACTAAACACTAATGAACATTATAAAACCACAATATTAAAATCCACATAGAGCAGCCTACTGTATATACATACCCACAGTATATTCTAGAGACAGACAACAAGAGTTGAGGACACAACCTGTTGGCCATTTCTTGCAGGATTGGGTTCACTGTGTTGGAAAGGAAACAGAGACATTTAGACATGTGGCATACATATCTGTCCCTCTCTTTGTTCACTGCAAAGGTTCTTCATATTACAACCTCCTCTCCTCAAGGTGAGAGTCCCTACAGTAGTCAACAGTAAAATGTGATGACTAGAAGGCAGTAAACCATCTGACCACATGGAAATATGACTCGAGCTGATTAGCCATCTTCTGTAATGGTGTTTAGCCAGTAAGCCAGACTGAACAGTCACCTCAGGACTTTTAAATTAGCTTAGTGGTTGGTGGGCCTCTCTTGAAGTGATGTTACCAGTTCAGCACACCACAGCATAGAAAATCATACTGGCCTTCACAGAGCTGTAGATGTTAAGGATGTCAATTCCAACATTAAAGGAATGCAGTCTTCTAAGGAAAATGATTCTAGTTCTGTAAAATGGAATTTTTGAAAGCATAAAGGTAACATAAAAGGACTAGGATGCAATGACTCTGCTAGAGTCGGCAGAAGGATTGGAGTTTTGTTAACAGGTAAAAGTCAATGCCTTGAAGAGAATACTTTATCCAAGGCATGAATCGATAACCAAATTATTTCATGTATCCAGAGAAAAAAGTATTAGACAAATATTGTAGTCAATTAACAAAATAATAATTTGCCAAAAATTAAAAGGCCAAGGAACAACTACAAAAAATGTAAATACAACTGAGATCATGACATTAGAAATGAACTAACAATGGCATCTTGGCTGCTAGTCTAGTGGACTCTACTGAGATAATGGTTTTAGCTGTTTTGTTTGTTTTTTTTAGCTGCACAGGAGCAAAGCTCATTGTGATTGGTGGCCATGCATTCAGTTTTGTCGCTCGTGAAGGTGAAGCAAAGCAGCAGCAGTAGGTGTACCACAGTGCAGCAGAATCAGTAAGTCTCTAATTAACCAGCTTTATATTCACTAATAGGAAGTAAATGAGTGAGTATACCAGTAAGTAACAATGCAAATGATTAAAAATGAATACTAGTTAAGTCAAGCAGATCACATACAAGCCAACAGAGTTTGCACTAGGATGAAGCTGAGAGCAAAGGGAACATTTAAAGAGGGGGCTGTATTGATAGTTGCATTACTTTAGTAAGGAAGAAAGACAGATATCTAAGGAGCTAAGAGAGGTCAGGTATGCATTAAACGGGAATTCCTTTAATTCATGCAGTACTAGGGTGTTGTACCGTGTTAGCCATTATGAATGTAGAGAAAAGCCAAGCAAAATGACACCGTTTATTGGCTAACTAAAAAGATTACAATATGCAAGCTTTCGAGGCAACACAGGCCCCTTTTTCAAGCAAGACGTAATCAAGAAGAAGTGGCCTGAGTTGCCTCGAAAGCTTGCATATTGTAATCTTTTTAGTTAGCCAATAAAAGGTGTCATTTTGCTTGGCTTTTCTCTACTTTAATTCATGCTTAATTTGCTAGCCATTTCAGGATTTTTTTGTGAACAAATATAATAGCGTGGTAGTCACTTCACACATGGGTTCTCCTCCATGTTCTAAAGGTACCTTAAATGGTCTTTTAGGGAAACAGACAGATTTAGGGGATAGTCAGGTAGACATAAAGACATATTTAGCAGGCATGATCAATAGTGGGAAGAAGGTGTGTGACATCAAACACCAGAGCTGACTGAGTTACAGTAGGTATTAAAAAGGACCTGCAGTAAATATTTAAATTATTTTTAATATTTGTTGTTTTAAAGGGTCATCCATGCACAGTTTATGAATGCATCTAGCTGATAATGTGTCAGAACTTCAAGTTATCATGTGCTAGGAACAGGGCAATATCATTAACAACAATATGGCATTAAGCATGTGAGCTTCAGACGTGTTACACAATTTTGGGTACAACCAAAATAATTACAGGAAAGGATTTGAGTGTAACCCTGCCTGTAACACAATTTCCATTTGTCCGAGAGTGGAGGAGATCTTGCCTGAAAGACTACTGATGTCGTTGCCCATCTCAATCTGTCAGCTCCACCCCTCGCACCTACTCTGCTTCAAATGACATTGTCACAGGAACTCAATTCTTAGTTAAGAGTAGATAACTGATGGAGTGGTGCTCTTCTGTAAGGAAGTCTTATTGATAGGTAATGAAAGGCCTCAATGTCACTAGTAATACAATTCTTGCATGTTTTGTTTTTTTTATCACTTCAGGAACACCAGACATTAAACGGGCTAACCTGAGGTGACCCAACTGTTTATTTGATTTTCTTCTGTTATTTGACAATGGCTACAGCCATTCAAAAATACACAAAATGGAAACACATTTGATCAATAACAAAATATGAAATAAAAGCATGGAAATGTCACAAAACTGATGATACAAAAGCTTAAAATGAAAGTGCCAACTCAAAAACCCTTAAATCATAACACTTCTGATCTTTCAATGAGCTAAGCCAATTCATAAAATCCTGGATAGATGGAATCAGTACATAAACTCAAACATTGATTTTGACAAGCTATACACAGAAAGAAAACGTCTTGAGAAAAATGAAGTAATTGAAGGAGATCCGCAGGTATAAGCCTGCCTTTAAATTTAATTGCATAAAAAAAAAAAACTTAATTGTTATCTTATTGCTCTTCCTTGGATGGGAATTGGGGTTAGCTTTTAATCCCCATTCATCAGCTCAACGACGTGGGTTTAATTAAAAGTTCTAAGCAAGATGTTTTTAATTGTTTTATTAAATTAGTACATACAAATTTTGAACACAAGTCATGTTTATTAACTGGAGAAAGGGTTGCATCAATTAAAAGGCTGTAAATGATATTATAGTTGCGGAAGGTTTCCCCAAGGACAGTATTCGTTTGACCACTGTTGAACCTTGTGCAGCACATGCCAAAACATTTATTTAAATTCACCGAGGCATTTGCTGAACAGACTTTCATGATTTTCTTCCCTTGCTTGTCATTTCACACATAGATGATCCTCTATATACCAAAGCTCTGGGTTATCTTAAATGGCAAAAACTTGCAAAAAAAATAAATTAGATGAGGCTGTGGTCAGACAGGTAAGGTCAAATCACGTTACACACTTAAAAGGAATTCTGCTTGAGAAAATTGTGGCTAAGGACTGGTTTGTAATTTAACTGAAAAAAATGTTAAAGGGATGGTAAATATGAAGTGAGCTAAATAACTACCATTGCACTCTCTTCACTCTACTGATTCCAATCAAAGACCGGAAATTATGAGACAGATAAGTGCAGCTTAGAACCAGAGAATAGCACCTAGCCTGGTCTTCTGAAGATTTCATTTATTTACTAACTGAATAATATTATGGCAATTTCAAGTTTTTTTATGATTGCACTGTTATGTTTGCTTCTTCCACTTTCTCTGTCTCTGTCTCTCTCTCTTTCCCTCTCTCTATCTATCTATCCTAGTAGACATACTGTACCTAAATGATGCCAAGGCAACAAGAATAAAGAAAAGAAGATGATTATTTCATGAAGAATAAATATAACAATGAAGAAGCATATGGGAGCCAAATGATGGAATGACCAAACAAAAGCCATATGGCTAGTCTAGACCCTGCTATATTGCATTCTGTGTTTATGTCTATTCTATCTTTCAGGCAGGATAGTTGGTCCACTTACATACCAAAAAATACTTCGACTAAAACTTCCTCCTGCTCTTACTTCCTTCCTTTCTATCTTCTTATGGTCTGACTTGAAGAAACTTTTAAGTGCAGGTCAGGAAAATGAAAAAATTCTAACCTTTGGATCTTCAGGGTGGTCATCATACCACTTCCCCCATTATCCCCAGCCTCTGTAACACTTGGCCCCAGCTTCCAATAAAGGACCTTGAAACTCCAAGTCACCTACTATATTGCCAAGAAGTAGCCGCATGGGCAGAAAATGAAGAGTCAAAAATATGCAATAGTAACTCCGAACAACCGTGAGGAATGGCAAAAGGATGTGAGGCCTCCAAAACAAAGCCAAACAAAGCAGGCCAGACTCGATACTAACCTGCCCAAAAAAGGCTCACTCTCAGGTTGCCTGACTATCTAAGCAAATGGGAGGCTTCTTGGCCTCAAAATGGAGAACAGATTTTTTACACTTCAAGAATTACAAAAGAACACAGTCAGGGTATGCTTGCCTTGTCTGGTGATGCAGTTAAAATGTTTGAAGGGCATCTTCTTACAACGAACATGCACTTTATGGTTTTATCCTGTGGCTTTTACATCGCTGTATATTTGTTAATTTTAAAAGGTCTCTTTCTTCTTAACTGCTTCTTCATGCGCCATGGCACGCTCATTAAATCTACATCTTAATGCCTGTTTATTTAGATGCAACAATGATGAAACTGAAGCGTAGTATGTTTGAATTGAATATTGCCCATTTGTTTTCTAACTGATTTCATGCCATCATGAATTTTTAATAGGAACATGTTATTGTTAATGTTACCCACTTACCCACCTCTCCCAACTTATTCATTTCTGTAGTTGAACATTTAAAACTATAAAGTCTGTTGGCTGTGAAGTTATTTTTTAGATATACATTTTTCATTGTTTTCAATTGACTAGTGACCTCTTTCGATTGTACTCATTCCCACATCGCTGTATTAGTCCTTCAGTTTTTAGGTGCATTGCAATATAATGCATGAAACACCTATTGCAATAGACAATGTCTCTCTGTCTGTCCACCTGTCCTCACGAAACAACTTGGTTCTCAGTGGACCGATTTTATTGAAATATCTCAAACACAATTCCCTTTATACAATGGTTTGAAATTTCAAAATCTCCCATTAAAAAGTATTGGCTAATCTGTGAACTCACCTATCTTAAAACAGAGAAACATTCTGTGTGACTTAAACTACAAATTAGTTTACTGTTTCAGTTTTACCTTGACAATGGTTAAACCAACTTACTGTATATTGTATGTTTTCCTCTTTTTCACCTTCAGTTCCCACCACTGACGGCAAACAGATCTCCAATACAAGTTAATGAAACACCAGCAAACTGTGTGTGGGTAGAAAATTACTCACTGTGTTGAGTTGTTTGTGTGGGCGTTGGGGTGGGCAGGCAATCAGTTCCCATTTCAGGCTACTGTACTGTATGTGTCCCAATAAATAACTGAATAATATCAGACATTGCTTCACCAAAACAGACATCTTCACAATATATTTACTGCAGCTCACACGAAACTCCGAGAGGGAGTTTTGTTTGATTAACAACTTGGGTTATATTTACACAGTTGTGTAAAGAGGAAAAAGAAGCAGACAAAAATAGTGCATTAGCATTTATTTGTTCATACTTCAAGCACTGTGTCGAATTATATGTGTTTGTGAAGGTTTTTTTTTTAATCCAGTGTCCAGATCCCTCTTTGATGATGGTGAGATAAAGCAGGCATTATAAGGATGGATTTTATGCAAGGCCATGAATTCTTCACAAATATCTCAGTTTGGGACATTGCCAATTTGATCCCAGATGAGCACAACTGTGTGATATATTCAAAGATGTTAACTGGTTGGTAATTTTGGTCTTCTCATTCCTTCTTCACCAAATCCAGAATACCCTTTAGTTGTGTCCTGCATAGCATCTTGAATAAGGTGCAAAAGGAATGAATGGCATAAACTAATTTCAATTCCATCTATCCTCTATCATTAGCTTCCTTAACATCCACTTTAACATCTGGTTGAACTTCTCTTGAAAACACCTCTAGCAACTCTCAGCCAATCATCTTTGAATTAAGCAGAGTGGAATTGCTTCTGGACATTGGGTTGTATTGTCAACTACAGTTCAAATTCTATTACAATGAATTCTGTTTTAAAAAATCCTCATTTTAGCTTTCTTTAGTCAAGGCCAATTTCATGAAGAACTAATGTAAAAAAATAACTCATTACGGCAAAGTCTATTTTATCTGAAAAGTTCATTACAACAAAGTCATTTTCCAGGAGAAAAGGAGCAAAGCATGAGCATTTCTTCTGTCCTTGGCACAAAAATCGTGATTCAGGAGCTGCACTGAACCGCCAGTTGAATTGCAGAAGGCTATTGCAACAGACCAAATACATTGTGGGCAGATCTAGAAGTGGTCAATCAAATTCAACTTCAGCTCCATTTGCGGAGCTCTGGAGGTCCATAGCTTGACTCTGTCAGAGAATCAAGAGTGATTGTTGCATGGGGGTTGAGGAAAATCAACCAGGTTCATCCACGGCCCACCTGCAATGCCTAATCATTAGGCAACATAGCCAGCCATTTATGAAAAGCAAGGGGCACGCGCTCCGAACGTCAAGGGACACAATCGCTCTGGAAATTCCATGTCATGTTCACTGAGGGTCACCAATTTTTGTATCTAAACGGGAGTGTGTTCTGGACACTGAGAGGGGCCATGGATTCAACAGCCACTACCACAGCCTCGAAGTCTAATAATACTGATTGCTGTACACTATGGGCAATGAAGGGAACAAACCCTAGATCTCCCTATGGGTTTCAACCACTACTGACAGCAGCATTTTACTTTATAGAAAAAGTTGGAACTTCTCGTTGCCATTGATGCTGGCAAAAAGAAAAAGGATGTTGCCATCAAGTTTTGCATTTCACAGTCAGTTATGTCAAATGCATGTGCTGAAACACTGCGATGTGTGCAAATTTCCTTATAACGAAATCCCCATTATAACAAATTGTTTTTCAGCCCAGAGTACTTTGTTTTAACAGAATTTGACCTTTATAACCAAAATATATTTATGACCCGGGTGAAAGGTTCAAGACAGCTGATTATATCCATCCCAATATGTACATACAGAATGTCAATTATGGGTAAGGGCACTAATGACGTGTTCAGTCACTGTGGCAGAAGACACTGTGTTTCAGGCATGCTTAAGAGAACCATCATTCAACTGTTTTCTGTTAAAAACTGACGGCATCTGCCAGTATTGAAATAGTAAGCTGGCAGAAGGGTCAGCAGGTAAATCACCCAGCTGGCTCTGTCTTTAAAAAGAGACAAATAAACAAAAGAAGAGTTTGGGTACAAGAGAGTAACCCAGTTGTTGTTAGACTGAAAAAAATAAAGAAAACGGATACATTAGGCATGCCATGGTGTCAAAGGTTAAGGAGATTGCTATTGAAGTGTCTTCGACAAAGGTCCAGTCACAAATGACAATCTCTTTCTGTCAGTGATGGTATTTATATTGGAGCAGAAGTGGGAGAGGTGGTGCAGTGGCTGTCTTTGGTGGAGGTGACCTCATCAGTCCTCTGGAAGGTTCTCCTCCATTCTCAAGGTCAAACAGAAACTGAATTAGTTGTGGTGTCATATTCAAATCCTTCCTGTAACAGTAGTCAATCTGACACCCATGAAACATGCCCTACACTCCTGTGCATAAACATATATATATAGATTATAACTGGACAGAACAATATTAACAGAAACTATTGTAACAAATGAAAAGTACTGAACAAGACAGAAAAAAGAACCCTGCCTATGACATAACAGAGCCTAAGTCAAAACCAAAATATCAAGCCAACCTTTTGTCAAACCAGACCTTAAACCTGGCTTATGACTTAGTCATAAAAATAATCACAAATTAGTTTGCTGTAAATCTTAAACTATAACATGCAAAAGTCTTGAGAATGTGTACATAAACCTGAATGAAGTGTCTCAGTGCAGAGCCAGTTAAATGGTATATGGCCACGCAGATGACTTCATGTGTCATGACTTCTGACACACATCCCCTGACAACGTGCCATCATATCATGGCAACTTAACCACAAGATGGCACCACAGCAAATGTGCAATGAATGATGATTCATTTCTGTAAAGCTAAAACAATGCAAAATTAATCAAATATTTACAACCCTCATACTCATAAATGTAGTAAAGTAAAAAAATATCTGAAGCCTGAAACAAATGACCAAAGATCCAAAATCATAAACAACTACACATTAGAATGCTTAGCAGAGAGTCAGAGGGACAAAATGGCTCCCTGCTGCCACCTATCAGACTATGGGATTCCTTCTTATTAACCGCCACCCTGCAAAGCCCATTTGCCATTTCTATGCTCTTTGACCATTTAACCCTAGGACTCCCTTGCAAGAATCCCTATACTTGGTGAAAGGGTCAGCCAATCCTGTAAAACTTCAGATAAACTGCCTTCTGCCATTTACATATGACTGATCTTTATGGATATCCCTTACCATTAACTCTTCCAAGTAATTCTATATGACCCTGGAGGATTGAGCCTTTGGTTGAGTGTGACCCTGCAGTTCTGGCATGGTCACTTGAGTTATCAACACCTCCAGAATGTGTTACATCTCAGCTCCTGTCCTGTACTGCACATAAACACCACTAACCTTGGTCCAGGCCAGGTTGTCTGTCATAATACTGTTTATATAGCATACAGTATGCATGGCTAAATCACTCAGGATGCAAAGCGCCTTCCATTAACAAATTCCATCCTTCTTATTTTATAGACAAAGCTCTCAGCCAAGACAGAAACAAACTCAACAAAAGCAACCCTAAGAGAAGCCATTTGCATATCCTAGAGGGAACATGTCAGAGCCATGAATAATAAATATTTGAAACTGTAGTCATCAGGTTGCATAAAATACGTGACCTTTTGGAGTATAGCTGTCCACAGCCTCATAGGAACCGATGGCCAAACTCTGCACTGTGCAAAAAAGTTCAGAAATGATAGAAAATGAACAGACAACAAAATGAAATGTTTTTCTTCACTTTTTCCAATTGTATGTGGGCAGCATTCTGTTGGAGCCAGTGACAGAAAGCAGAAAACTTTGTAGCTTTGTATATTAGTCTACAGAACACTCAAGAACAGATATTAGGACACGGATGTCAAACTCTGGTCCTGAAGGGCCGCAGTGGCTGCAGGTTTTTCATTCAAACCATTAGTGTCCAGTTTTTGCTGCTAATTAACTTCTTTTGCCATAGATTTCATTAACTTGATTCAGGCCCCTTAGTTGTTTCTTTTTCCTTAATTAGCAGCAAAACAATAATGAGACACAAAACGAGGCGCCACATGACCAGCTCACCTGTGTCCATCACACAATATCTGAAAATAAAGAAAAGTGAATGTCTCAGTAAGGTTGATCTCTCAGGTCACCTAAACATTTTGATGATGTTCTTAGAAAAACAGACACAACGAAGGAAAAGGAACACTCCAAACAACTATGTGCTTGAAATGTAATAGAAAAGAACAAGTTGGGAGATGAGTATTGAGAACTGGGTAGAGTCTAGTTAAGTCAGTCATGAAGAAATGGGAAGAGTATGGCACAGCTGTAAATCTGCCAACAGCAAGTCCAGCCACAGAAACTGTATAATCGTGCAAGAGGAAGTCTAGTAAGGAAAGTCACCAGGAGACCTCTGGTAACTCTGAAGGAGTGACAAGCTAAAATGTTCAAGACTAGAGAGATAGCTGTTGCCTGGGTGCTTCACCAGTCACAAAATATAGGAGAGTGACAAAGAAAAGAAAATAAAAGAAAAGGAAAAAGCACATGACATCTTAGCTAGAGTTTACCAGGAGGTGTGTGGGAAACTCTGAAGTATAAACCTTTTCACCATCAGACTAAGTGCCACATTTGTTGTAAGCCAAACACACACTGAAAAAATAAAATCTAAGCAAGTGAAAAGTATTGATATCATGAAATTTAATTTTGTTTTCCTTATTGTAAGAATTATTGATTTATCAAAAAATGTGTATTTACGATTACTTAGCTTACTTTAAGAAGTCTTATCAACTAAATTTTC
This sequence comes from Erpetoichthys calabaricus, assembly GCF_900747795.2. Classification (NCBI taxonomy): domain Eukaryota; kingdom Metazoa; phylum Chordata; class Cladistia; order Polypteriformes; family Polypteridae; genus Erpetoichthys; species Erpetoichthys calabaricus. The sequence goes on along the minus strand of NC_041395.2, from coordinate 301,729,388 downwards.
CTTACTCCATTGGCAGATGTTTTTGCTAAATAAAAGGAACACAGCTCCCGTGTAAAGTTTTTTGTCTAGTTTTTGCATACGCATTTTTTCCTATTATTCCATTTTGCTATGCTTTGGCACACAAGACTTTGCTAAGAAGCAAACTGCCAGACGCTCTTAATTCCCACTCCAGTGTCAATTCTCCTCATAGGGCCGCTTTGGGATGAAAATTCTGCACCTTAGCTAATCAGACTTTTTAATCACAGGCAAAAAGACATCCCAGAGATGTCACCTTGATGCACCATCTACACACTTATCATTGAACAAACAGCCGTAACTCACTGATGGGCAACATTAATGGAGATAACTTTGCACCGACTGTCAGCCAAAGGCTGAAGTCAGCCAAAGGCAGAAATTATGTGCACCCAAAAAAACCAATGGCAAAATGTTTACTCCAGCCTTTAAAAACCATTCCAAGAGCCAGATCTCTTCTCTATCTACATGCTCAGTGCTCTTGGCCTGCCCGTAAGCAACTCTGAACTGCAAAAATGAAATCTAAGCAAGTGTAAAGTATTTATAGAATGACATTAAATCTTGCTTTTTTATTGTAAGAATTATGGACTTATCAAAGAAATTGCATTTACGATTTTTTAGCTTAGTTTAACAAATCTTGTCAAGGAAATTTTGCTCAACCCATTGGCAGATATTTTTGCTAAATAAAAGAATGTCTGTAGTACTAGGGTGTTGTACCGTGTAAGCCATTATGAATGTAATGAGAAGTCAAGCGTGCATATACACACAGGGAACTCTGTATTACATCTTTCCTGAAGAAGGGACCTGAGTTGCCTCGAAAGCTTGCATATTGTAATCTTTTTAGTTAGCTTGCTTGTGTGCTCACATTTATAATATAAACCTGTAATTATACCACACTGCCAACCAGAACATCGCATAAAGGGATCATTTTCCTGCAGATCATCTAATGTAGTCTACCTCACTCTCTGCATGAAATGTCCTCACACTGCACTTTATGTGGGAGGAACAGGACAAACACTCCGCCAGAGAATGCACTTACACAGGTTCCACATCAAGCATGGCGACACAGATGTTCCTGAGCGGCCCACTTCAACAGTCAAGGACACTGTGAGAGGCACTTTAAAGTCACAGACAAAGACTGAGTTGTTTGGCCCCAATGACAAGAGGTATGCTTGGCCGAGAAAAGGTAAGGCTTTCAAACCCAACAACATTGTACCAACTGTAAAGCATGGTGGTAGTAGTTTCATGTTCTAGAGCTATTTTGCTGACAGTGGTACTGGTACATTGCACTAAGTGAATGGAATAATGAAGAAGGAGGACTACCTCCATATTTTTCAACATCACCTCAAATCAATAGCTAGACTCTTGCAACTTGGATACAATTGGGTGTTCCAACAGGACAATGATCCCAAACACACATCAAAACTGGTTGTAGAATTGATAAATTAGGCTAACATTAAGCTTTTGGAATGGTCTTTCCAAAGCCCAGACCTCCACCCTATTGAAAATTTGTGGACTGTGCTTAAAAGCTGGGTCCATGCCAGAAAACCAACAAATGTAAATGGACTCTACCAATTCTGCCAAGAAGAATATAAACTATCAAGTCAGATTTATGCCAGAAACTTGATGGCTACCAAAAGTGTCTGGTCGAAGTATGACTTGCTAAGGGACATTCAACCAAATATCAGTTGGGGTCGATGTTTATATTTGGGCCTGGATGTATAATTTTGACCTTGTGTGGATTTTAGAGAATCCAAAATAAATTCAAGCTTGTGCACCAAATTTTTAGAGTTATTAACGATATATGTTGTACAACCATTTCACCCCAGAAAAGGAAAAGTTCAAAGAAATCATTGAAAACCCACAATTACCATCACATTCATGTCCATAATGAGTGAATGTAAACATCTGACCACAATTGTATTGTAAATTTTTATGATTTATGAACCTCAACCAGAAATTGTGTAGATCTCTTCATAGTTCTGGCATCCTGGCTGGAAGGTGAAAAAGAGGTCCCTCACACATGCTACAACTGCACACTATCAAAAACACACCTTCCCCACCGTGAAGCATAGTGGTGGCAACATCATGCTGTGGGGATGCTCCTTTGTAGCAGGCCCTGGAATTCTCATGAGAGTAAAATGAATGCAACAAAAAATCCTGGAGGGAAATATGATGGAATCTGCAAGAAACCTGTACCTTGGGAGAAGATTTCTTTTCCACCAAGACAACCACAAGTATAAAGTCAAAGCTACGAAGGAATGGCTTAAAAACAATAACGTTCAGACCTCCATCTAATTGAGAACTTGTGGGTGAACTTGAAAAAGGCTGTTCACTCACAATCCCCATGCACCCTGACAGAGCTGGAGAAGTTTTGCAAAGAGAAAAAATGGAAAACCTGCAGTGACCAGATGTACAATGCTGACAGAGACCTGTGCTCATAACCACAAGGCTGTCATGGCTGCCAAAGATGCATTTACTAAATACTGCCTTGAAGAGAGTGAATACTCATATAATTAATTATGCTCTGCTGTATGTTTATAATTAATTTAGACCACTTTGCACAGATCTGTTTTTAATTTGATGTTAAAGAGTCTTTTTCTCTTGATCAGTGTCAAAAAGGCCAAATTAAATCCACTTTGATAAGAAAATGAGAAATCTTCCAAGGGGTGAATACTTTTTATATTACATAAAGGGATTAATAAATAGTAAATCTGACAGGATGGGAAGCCTAGTTCCTAAACTGATAATTGGCGTGTGGTCAACAAGGTGCTCAGGAGTGGCTGTGCAGGTAAAGCTGCATCACAGGATAAACGGCCATATCTGCAGCTGCCTAAGGGAGGTTTCTTTTAGTGCAAAGGTAGAACTGAACAGGTCGCTTGTAATCTCAATTTGATGGCTTTGTGTCCATCTTCAGCTGTCTCAAGGGTGGATGACTTTAGACAGAGTTAGCATATCAACCCTGAGACATTCATAATAATAATAATAATAATTCATTATGTTTTATATACAGTAGCATCTTTCTTGCTACTCAAAGTGCTACAGTGGGTTGGAAACCACTTCAGCCATCACTAATGTGCAACATCCACCTGGATGATGTGATGGCAGCCATTCTGAACCAGTACACTCACCACACTTTAGCTGTTAGAAGGGGAAGTTGTGAGAGAGAGACAATTAGAGACAGGGGATGATTAGAGGGTCAGAATAACTAGGCCAAGGAGGGCAATTTATCCTGGACAGTGGTATGAACCCTACATTTTACGAAAGATACCCAGAGATCTTTTATGACCACAGAGAGTCAGTTTTATGTCTCATCTAAAGGAGAGCGCCATTTTTACGACACAGTGTCCCACATCACTTCATTGGTATCCACATTCACACCAGAGGATAAGCACCCCCTGCTGGCCTCAACAACACCTCTTCCAGCAGCAGCCCAAGCTTTTCCTGGTTGCTCTCCCATCCAAGTACTGACCAGGCATGAACATGCTGAGCTTGAAGTGGATAACCTCTTCTGAAGTGCATGTGGTATGGTACCACTTGCTGTGGTGGGAAAATGACAGTGAGGAGAATATAGGAGGTGGAAGTAGATAAAGTACAGAGTAGAATGGAAGAGGTTTTTCTCAAAATGGCCAAAATTATTTTATTAGGCATAGTCCGAGACAGCAGCTTTTCTGGCCCCACCATCAAGCGGTCCACTGTTGGATATTGTTCTCAGAGGATTTATGTAATACACATAACATTTTGTGGCTTTATGTAATACACATAACATTTTGTGGCTCAGTTTGAATTTTAGCATATTCTAATTGTAAATTAAAGGCAAACTAATCCAAACAGACATTAATCAGAAAACACAGAATATTTAAAATGACTGTGTGCTTATAAAGCACATTGTGAAAGCTTAAAATATTGTGCAGACTAAGCATTTGACGAAAATAATTCCACAAGGAGTCTGGTGAGGATGAGAGAAATAGTGCAAAACAAAAGGTTTGCTTTGCAAGCAGGCTGGCAAATTGCCCTCCAAGATTCACCACCCACCAATTTCATAATCGCTTGCAGATGGAACAAAATTCAATTTATACGGCACCTGAATTCACCTCCTTGGGAGTCAATTTGATACCCCTGCCTTAACTGCATTTATTATTATTTCTTTTTTTAGCACGTTGGTTTTACATTTTTCTATTCTGATCTATTTGAGATGTTGTTTGTTACCAGTTACTTCTGTCTTCTTTGAAGATCCAGTAATTTCCTCAACTCATCTAATCCATTTATAGCACAGTGGTTTGGGTTGTGCCACATGTCTGTAGAGTCTGAATTCACGTCCTGGGCCTGTGTAATGACTTTGCACCTTTTCCTTGAGTCTGTGGGGTTTCCTCCTACATGCCAAAGATATGATTTTGGGGCTGATTGACCACTCAGAATTGCCCAATATTTGAGTATGAGTTTGTATGTGTCAGACTTCAGTCTCTCCAGGACGTTACCTTATCTCTGATGTTGCAAGGATTGTTGAAAGCTCAGTGGCTCTGAGCTGAATTAAGATGATTAGAAGATGGACAGATAGACTTCATCCAGAGTCACAGGGAAAGCAGCCCATCTTGATAGCATCAGCAGGGTGTGTCAGTTCCTCACAATGCACACACTCACACACTCCTTGGCCAATTTAGAGTTGCCTCATAAACCTCATTTTTACAACAACAACAACAACATTTATTTATATAGCACATTTTCATACAAAAAGTAGCTCAAAGTGCTTTACATAATGAAGAGAAGAAAAATAAAAGACAAAATAAGAAATTAAAATAAGACAACATTAATTAACATAGAAAGGAGTAAGGTCCGATGGCCAGGGTGGACAGAAAAAACAAAAAAAAAACTCCAGAAGGCTGGAGAAAAAAATAAAATCTGTAGGGGTTCCAGGCCACGAGACCGCCCAGTCCCCTTTGGGCATAACCCATCTAATGTAATTGGCTTCGTTGGTTGCAAGGCAGGAACCATCTCTGGCTAAGATGTCAGCTCATTACAGGTCACATACAAATGGCAGTTTAGAGCTGCCCATCAGTCCACCCTATCACCTTTGTAATTTAACAAAAACATAACATGATTGGAACCTTAAGGGCAGATTTTGCAAAATTTTTAGAAACGTTTTCATTGTGCAAAGAACCATAGACACGTGAAATGAATTACCAAGTACTGTGCTGAGCTGTCAGACTTTAGGGACCTTCAAAACTTAATTTGGTGTTAGGATAAGCAAGCTTGTTGGGTTGATTGGCCTATTTCTGTCACAACTGTTCCAACATTCTAACCTGCATTCTGAGTTGTAAGGACCATAGCATCACATGCAAGGCATGAACCCTTCTTCTTAGAGAATCAAGGATGGGGGGCTGTCAAGCGGCAGGGCCTGCTAAAGCTCATTGCGGCACTTCTTGTGTGATTTTGAGCTATACAAAAATAAATTGTATTGTATTGTATAACCCACCCTAGACAGAATGTCAGACCACCATAAGACACCAGCAATCACTAAGGGCCAGTTTATAGTCATCTATTGATCTAACATGCACATCTTTGGAATGTTGGGGTTAACCAGTCTATCAGGAGAAAAGCCCATAAAGACAACATTTCCCAATGTGACCAAGTTGGGAAACGAACTCAGGATACAGTAGCTGTTAAAGCAAGAAGCACTAACAGCTATGCCACCTCACTGCCTTTATTAAAATATTCGCAATGCAAAAGAAATTGACTCACTTTCTGGTATTAGCCAAGAAGAATATCCATAATTTTATAAGCACTTAACATTTGTATAACTGGTTTATGCTTCTCTTTTCTTTTTCCTCCCGCTCTTCGCGTTAAGTTGGGGATAAGATTATTATCACAGAAATGCATTTCAAAAAATCAATTCTGCTGCTACAGTCAGATATGCTATTCCTTTTCAATAGTTAGAAGGTATTGAAAAAAAAGGAGGACACAAAGAGAATATATAATGTCGAGAAAAGAGATGTACCTCTATAAATTATGAATGTATCATCACAGGATTTGCTTCTAATATTTAGAGACTGGTGCCATCTCACAAGTAAGAGTGCTGCAGCGTTAGGTTCCGATTAAAGGAAGAAAAAAAAAAAACAAAACTTGGAAGCTGTCTCCAAAAACAGTTATTTTCCCATCAACAACTTCAGTGTCTTATCTGTCTCCACTGGCAGAGCTCCTAAGCTGCCCATAAAACATCTGCAGAAGTAGCAAAGCAATTATGAAAGCCATCTGGTACAATAACAGAGCAGAATAGATCTGATTAACACCAGTGTAAACAGATGGCTAAGTGTTAGATTGGTGTTAGACGTACAAATAATGGGGAGAATCTTAAGACTTATTAAGATATGGTGGTGCTTTCATGGAGAAGGCATCACTGGATGGAGCACTGACACAGCAAACATTAGAGCTGCCCCAGCAGGTCTGCTTCATAAATGGTAAATGGCAGTTGGCCTAATGGAGGCACCATGTGGCTGATAAAGCAACTCCACACAAGTTAATAGTAGCTTAATTTTTAAAATTACCTCCTGCCAGGATTAGGGGGCTTCGTCATACACCTTACTGATATTGTATGTTTTTTGTGTATTTTTTTTAACCATCTATCTAAATTAACTACACCTAGACTCTTTAGGCTGTGTCATTCAACCTCGGCAGTTAACTTGCACTGTGTATTTTATTTTAACATTTATCGCATGTGGCACTGCTGGCTTTAGTTATGAGCCAAACGATTCACACACAGCTGAATTTACAGTGAAACTTAAGAGTTTTGCTTTGCAAAAAATGTACAGATCCAACCAGCAAAACTTGTGAGTGTACCACATATATTTTCACCTCATTTTTTTAATTCTTCACTATATTCACATGCATGAGGAAATTTGTTTTGAGTATGAAAAGGGGTAGAGAGAAAAGGACCATCCAGTAGCGATGCTTCTTTGCAGCTAAATTCAATTGGCCTGTGTCCTTGGCCTCAAGCGAGTCTCCAGAAGGATCCTGGCATGGATCAGCTTATAGTGTCGGGGTGTTTAGGACAATTAAAGATGCCATAAGAACATTGGGAGTACAATAAAACCATGAGGTGATGTGGTATAGCGGGTCCACAGCTCATGTCAAAAGGGCCATATTTAAATAAATAGTTACTGCACTCGTGGCTTAGAGAGTGGGGTGTGGTAAGTGTGGTGGAAGCGGTTCCCGGGGGAGTTCGTGATGCGGGCGGTCCTTGCTTAAGTGCACAGGTGAGGAGTTGTCCGCATCCATAATTGGTTCTGGGAGCTGTTGATTGCCACAGCTGATCCACATCCCCGTAATAAATAGAAGCGCGAGGTGGCTAGCAGGCAGTGCCGGATTAACCAATAGGCACATGTAGCATATGCTACGAGCCCCGCAATTTCGGGGGCCCCCAAATGGTGGACCCAATATTTAATGAAAAAGTGTAGCATTGAAAAACTGGTCTTTAAAAATATTATCTTTACGTTTTTAAACTGTAAATTTCTTACACAACAAAACTTTAGGGGCCCAACACATAAAATTCACATAAATATTATAAGATTCTTATTATAATCGAGAGTAAAATAATTATTTAGTCCGGTTTGAACTGTTCAGAATCTAAACTTCAGATGATGCAGACCAAAAGGGCCCCCAAATTTGAAATGTGCTACGGGCCCCCAAAACTCTTAATCCGGCCCTGCTAGCAGGGGAGGATGAAGAAAAAAGAGAGAGAAAGAAACAGAGGTTGCAGGAAGCAGCGAGGAGAGAGAGCCGGTGTGAGCGAGTGAGCGAGCGAGCGAGAGAAAGAGAGAGAGAGCAAGCGAGCGCTCGTATGCAGCTGGACAGTGAGCCCTAGTGGGGTGTTTGGCCAACACCTAGGGCAGTTGGTAGTGGTTGCTCATGCTGAGCATTCTGAGGAGCAGGAGTGACCAGCAGAAGACAGCGGGAGTCGGGAGGCTTGGAAGGAGAAGTCCCAACGTGAGCGTCCTGGCCATTGGGTGAAAGCCAAGTCTCGGTCTGGAGGGAGCGCAACCGAAGCCAGGGATCAGGAAGCCTCCAGACCAGTTGAATGGACAGATGGTCAGCTGCAGTTAGGGCGACTCCCCTGTTGCGAAGCCTGATGGGAGAAGCAGGGGAGCTTCCAGGTAAAAGAAGACACCGGGCTTTGTGATTTTAAAGGACTGCTTCCAGTCATTGTTTTAACCTCGTTTTAAAGGATTTATTTATTGTTTTAACCTCCACTTCACTTCTGTTTTAATGGATTATTTATTTATTGAAGATTTGGAAGACACTGCACTTTATTTATTTGAACCCCTTGTTTTGACTTTTGTTGTTGTTTTAATAAAGGTACTTGCCACTTTTTTACACCATCCCCTTGTTTCATTGTTGTGCCTCACTGCCGAGCTCATTGGTGACATTACCGACGGTGTCGGGTTCAAGGGCTCCCAAATGCAAGATGGGAGCACGGAGCAGAACCTACATCGTCACAGGTGATTAAGGCAGCAAAAGCAGAGGTCAGGACAAGCAAGTGTGAAAAACAGTCAACAGTGAGAAACCAGTAACTGAAGCGGCAAGACCAAAATAAATGCCAAATGCAAAGATCATAACCACAACACAAATCTTACCGCTAGGGCCAGCTTGATCGAAAGTGTAATGAGAGAGGTTTGTGGCATTAGGTTTGCAGCTTTTAATGAAATAAATAATTTCGGACATGCAGGTGCACATGAGAATGTACACGCACTGCACTGAGGTTGATTGGGGTGCTTGGATGATTGCGCGCTCATGTGTAAACGTTAGCGGATTGGTCAAGTGCTTCATTCACACCTCAGAGCAGATGATTGCAGCACCTGCCCCCAAATACAGTTTAAAAGGGAACGTGCATGGTGAAATGAGAAGGAAGAATAACAAAGGTAAAAGCAAGACGAAGATTAAGATGATGGAAAACAGAGGTAAAGAACGAAAGGGCAGAATCTTAGTAGAGCCAGTGCAGCAGAAGATAGGAGGAAGACAGTTGGGTTATGCATTTAAGAATAGCATGAAGCTGACGCTTGAGGTTACTCATAGTGAACCAGCCACGCAGTAGGAGCAGGCATGTGCTTAGTTCAGGTTCCTGCAGATGCTGAGGAATGGAGACAGGAGAAGGAGCAGGGCTCATGGGGTCAGACAGATTTAAATGTGTCAGTGGACATCTCCTTTTCTTGAAGACACCTGAAAGGGTAAGTAGAGGAGATGTTGGTTTTAGAGTGGCTGGACTAAGGCTTGGGATTGTTTTTAAGGATGAAAACAGATTTTAATGGATCATTTATGGATTTTAACGCCAATGATCACTTATTTTATTGAATGTTATTTAATTATCTAAGGAAGCACTGCACCGTTTGCACCCTTCATTGACTTTGTGGAATGAAAGCACAAGGCATTTTTCACCTACCTCTTGTCTGTGTGTGCACTCATTACTCCGACTCATCCTTGGCCATGACTATCAATGGTTCTTGGTTCAGGCTGCCTGGGACCATCACAGAAAGCTAACTAACGCTAAGAATGATGAGGGGTTTTGTATTGACCAAGGGATAAAGCAGTATATAATCAGCACCCTATTAAAATGATCACTTCCTGTGACTACAGCGCAGCAGTCGCAGTCACACGGTCACCTAACCAGGCATCATGTAAACAGAAAAGCAAGCATTAACGAAAATTAACTTTTTGTTTTCAGAACTGATCATAAAGATAATCATTACAAAGAAAAGATTCTTCACTTGTCAAAAATCCAAAAAAGAAGAAAAACACATAAATAAATCAGACTAAATATTACATGGGCAAAGAGAGCACAGATGGTGTTACCTCTGACCCCTAAGGAGGAATGCAAAGCGGACAGCAGGCAATGTGTGAATTAAATGAGAGGCTGCATGGAAAGAGCTGTGGGAAATCAGGGTTCAGAGCCTTGTTTTAATTCCCAGCCCAGGCATCATTTGTATGATGTTTGTCTGTTATCTGTCTTACTCTATTATTACATTTGCTGTCAGATTGTCTACACTAAAATGGGCCGATACCTGTCAATGAGTGTGCCTTGAATGCCATCCAGGGTTAATTGCTCCCTTTTGACTGATGTTGTAAAGGAAGGTGACGCTATAGCAAGTAAGATATGCATACTTAAAAAATGAGTGAATGGTTGTTGGTGTTTGAAATTCTGTGTTGTATTTACACAGTGGATAATGCTATTGTAATGCATTATGGTCATATGATACCTGTATGACCACTGTGGGAGGGGCACTTGGCCAACCAGAACACAAACTACTACCAAACATTTTTCATCCAAGCACCGAGGAATATATAACTGGCTATTCAAAATGCAAGAGAAATTTTCAAAAATGTATTTCAAAGACAGAAACACATTCCATACATCACTGGATAGAGGAAAGTTCAAAGTTTAAAAACCCACCTAAAAGTACCAGTGAATGCCACCGACCACTGTTATAGTAAAATGACAACAACACTACAAGAGAAATCATTTTGCGTGCTGCAATTTTCGAAGTGTGAGTCCATTGTTCAAGTGCAACATGAATTCTGCTGACAGTTCAACAAACAGCCACCTCGTCATAATCAAATTTACGAGTGGCATAAAAAATTCATAGAAGAAGGTTGCATATGCAAACATAAAAGCACTGGCCGTCCACGCACGTCAGATGAAAATGTCGAGTGTATCTGAGGTGTGTTCGAATGGAGCCCTAGGAAATCCACATCACAGGTAAGCATTGAACTTGGAATTCCTCAAACAACGGTATGGCATGTTCTTAGACAGCGTCTGCATATGAAGCCTTACAAGTTGCAATCAGTGAAGGCAATGCATCTTGACGACCACGAGAAAAGGTTTGAATTTTGCACTGCAATTCTGGAGGATATGGAAGAGGACAATTTTCCCAAACAACTAATTTTTTAGGATGAATCAACTTTCCATCTCTCTGGTAAGGTTAATTGCCACAGTGTTAGAATTTGGGGATATGAAAATCCTTGCATAGTCGTCAAACCTGAAAGAGACTCACTGAAGGTAGATGTGTTTTGTACCATTTCTACAAGCAAAGTTTATGGACCTTTTTTTTTTTTGCTGAGAAAACTGTGACTGGATTTTCATACCTGGACATGCTACAAAAATGGTTGTTTCCCCAACTTCAAGAATATTCGAATGACTTCATTTTCATGTAAGATGGTGCCCCGCCTCATTTCCATTTGGAGGTCTGGCGTTACCTAAACGACACCGTTTCAGGACAATGGATTGGAAGAGGTGGACAACAAGATCTTGCTCATCATCAATAGCCTCCCAGGTCTCCAAACCTTACCCCTTGTGATTTTTATCTATGGGGTACATTACTGAGGAGATGGTTCCTCCCCCAAACTATGCGACTCTTTAATTCCACCTGGGGGGGTAAACATTAACATTATTCAAAGTTATTGTCTGTTTTTACCTGCATTTTTTATTACTCTTTAATTTAATAATTTTTTTGCTGGAGTATGTGAATTTCCCCTTGGGATTAATAAAGTATCTATCTATCTATCTATCTATCTATCTATCTATCTATCTATCTATCTATCTATCTATCTATCTATCTATCTATCTATCTATCTATCTATCTATCTATCTATCTAAAGAAAGAGTGTTTGTTCCACCTATGCCCACTAATCTTCAAGGTTTGCAACATCGAATTGAGGAAGCTGTGAATTCAGTAACTAAGGACCAGCAGACTTGTGTGTGGCAAGAAATAGTCTACTGTTCTGATGTTTGTCGCACTACACATGGTGCTCATGTTGAGTGCATGCAACATCAATGACCATAGGACCAAACTTTGAACTTTCCTCTATCCAGTGATGTGCAGAATGTGATTCTGTCTTATACAGTTTGTTTTAAATACATTTTTGAAATCTGCTATTTCATTTTGAATAGCCCTTTATTTATTTAAACACAATAAGTGGGATGCCAAGTTGAAATTTACCCATCTCCAGGTAAACAGATTACATGGACAAGGACATGGCAGAGAGTACACAAGGCCAGGATTGAGCAGAGGTCAAATGTAAGAAGGATTATAAATCACTTCCTTAAGCGGAAAGAATTCTGCTGGATCTCCTTTATCAATGCCTTTGAGGATTTTGAAGTCCTGAATTAGAACCCAATGCCCTCTCCTCTGCTCAATACTAAACAGGTTTAATTCTCTGGTCTATTGGAGTCGTACATGTCCTTAAGTCCTGGGATGCACTTGGTTGGTGCTGCTATTTTTTTTTTGTAATGTAGAGACCAAAAATGCACATAATATTACAAAAAACAATCTCACTAGTGCATTAAATAGTGTAAGCATAACAACCTTTGATTTACATTCAACACTTTTTATGATTTATCCTAACATATTATTTGCATTCTTATTGCTTCTGGACATTGCTTAGACAATGAAAATGTTGTGTCAACATAGACCCCTAAATCCTTTTTCTCCCATCTTGTGTTTATAATTGACATTCCTTTTGCCCACATGTAACACATTTCTACATTAAACTGCATTTTCCAGGTGTTCACCCAGTTCTGAATAATGAGATGACATAGGGAACTAAAAATCAAAGAAATTCACAAAGTGCCAGCTCCCTAAAAGGATTTTTTCCTTTACTAACTGAAGATATTCTCTCACAAATCCAAAAACTTGAACACTGGAAATAGCCGTCTAAAGAGTCAACATGATAACGCTTTTATGATTTGGGTACATTTTCAAATTTTATCTTATTATTCTGGACTTTTTTCAAGACCATTAATTTTCCATTGTATGTTTTTGGGCACTGCTTCCATTTATGATATTCATTTCTTGTTTTAAAGTTGTGTTAATTCTGTTCCAAAGTATTCACAGTTTTTATGCCACCATTTTTTTAATGGGTGCCACCACTTTATACATTCCTTGTTTTCTGCTGCTAAGGTTGTTGCCACTGATGTAATCATAACATCACCATGTACTTCCATCTGAGATTGAAGATTCTACTGAAGACTTTTTGTGTGTTTCTTTACTTAAGATTTCCCCGTTTAACAACAACAACATTTATTTATATAGCACATTTTCATACAAAAAGTAGCTCAAAGTGCTTTACATAACGAAGAAAAGAAGAATAAAAGACAAATAAGAAATTAAAATAAGACAACATTAGTTAACATAGAAAGGAGTAAGGTCCGATGGCCAGGGTGGACAGAAAAAACAAAAAAAAAACTCCAGAAGGCTGGAGAAAAAAATAAAATCTGTAGGGGTTCCAGGCCACGAGACCGCCCAGTCCCCTTTGGGCATTCTACCTAACATAAATGAAATAGTCCTTTTTGTAGTTAGGGTTCTCACGGAGTCACTTGATGCTGATGGTTATACAGACTTCTGGCTTTTAATCCATCCATCATTGTTGGAACATCATGGTGCTTTGGGTAGATGGTGGTGGCACAAGCCACCACCAATAGGACACCGGAAAAGAAAACAGAAGAGAGAGTAGGGGTTAGTACAAATTTTGAATGAATAGTTATTATAATGAATTGGATATACAGAGTGTCAGGATTAAATTACAGTGAAGTTATGAGAAGGCCATGTTAAAGTAATGTGTTTTCAGTAGTTTTTTAAAGTGCTCCACTGTATTAGCCTGGCGAATTCCTACTGGCAGGCTATTCCAGATTTTAGGTGCATAACAGCAGAAGGCCGCCTCACCACTTCTTTTAAGTTTTGCTCTTGGAATTCTAAGGAGACACTCAGTTGAGGATCTGAGGTTGCGATTTGGAATATAAGGTGTCAGACATTCCGATATATAAGACGGGGCGAGATTATTTAAAGCTTTATAAACCATAAGCAGAATTTTAAAGTCAATTCTGAATGACACAGGTAACCAGTGTAGTGACATCAAAACTGGAGAAATGTGTTCGGATTTTCTTTTCCTGGTAAGGATTCTAGCAGCTGCATTCTGCACTAACTGCAAACGATTGATGTCTTTTTTGGGTAGTCCTGAGAGGAGTGCATTACAGTAATCTAGCCGACTAAAGACAAACGCATGAACTAATTTCTCTGCATCTTTCGATGATATAAGAGGTCTAACTTTTGCTATGTTCCTTAGGTGAAAAAATGCTGTCCTAGTGATTTTATTAATATGCGATTTAAAATTCAGATTACAATCAACGGTTACCCCTAAGCTTTTTACCTCCGATTTGACTTTTAATCCTAATGCATCCAGTTTATTTCTAATAGCCTCATTGTATCCATTATTGCCAATCACTAAGATTTCGGTTTTTTCTTTATTTAATTTGAGAAAGTTACTATTCATCCATTCTGAGATACAGGTTAGACATTGTGTTAGCGAATCAAGAGATTTGGGGTCATCAGGTGCTATTGATAAATACAGCTGTGTGTCATCAGCATAGCTGTGGTAGCTCACGTTATGTCCCGAGATAATCTGACCTAATGGAAGCATGTAGATTGAGAAGAGCAGCGGACCCAGGATAGAGCCTTGTGGAACACCATATAGAATATCATGTGTCTTTGAGTTATAATTACCACAACTAACAAAGAATTTTCTCCCTGCCAGGTAGGATTCAAACCAGTTTAAGACACTGCCAGAGAGGCCCACCCATTGACTAAGGCGATTCTTAAGAATATTATGATCAATAGTGTCAAATGCGGCACTCAAATCTAAGAGGATGAGAACAGATAAATGGCCTCTGTCTGCATTTACCCGCAAGTCATTTACTACTTTAACGAGTGCAGTTTCTGTGCTGTGATTTGTTCTAAAACCTGACTGAAATTTATCAAGAATAGCATGTTTATTGAGGTGCTCATTTAACTGCATAATGACTGCCTTCTCTAGAATTTTACTTAAGAAAGGCAGGTTAGAGATGGGTCTATAATTTTCAAGAGAAGAGGGGTCGAGATTATTTTTCTTAAGTAGGGGTTTAACTACCGCAGTCTTAAGACAGTCTGGGAAGACCCCCGTATCTAATGACGAATTTACTATGTCAAGAACATTATCAATAAGCACACCCGATACTTCTTTGAAAAAATTTGTTGGTATTGGGTCAAGGGCACAGGTGGATGGTTTCATTTGAGAAATTATTTTATGTAAATCAGGTAAATCTATCCTAGTGAAAGACTCTAATTTATTTATTATGGAGTACTGGGGTTTCGGGGGATCCTTAGTGTTGGGGAGATATACTATGTTATTTCTAATATCATTAATTTTTTGATTGAAAAATACAGCGATAGCCTCACAGGTTTTACTGGAAGTACTTAGGAGGCATTCCTTTGAGTTACCTGGGTTTAACAGATGATCAATTGTCGAAAATAACACTCTGGGATTACTAGCATTGTTATTTATAATCTTAGAGAAATAGCAGCGCCTCTCAAGACGGACTGTGTTATTGTATTCTGTTATTTTAACTTTTAATATTTCATAGTCAATAGTTAGTTTAGTCTTCCTCCATTTACGCTCAGCTCTACGGCATGTTCTCTTTAAATCAGACACTCTTTGGGTCTTCCAAGGTATAACAATGCTAGAAGATTTTTTAACTGTCTTTTCAGGTGCAACTATGTCAACAGCAGCCCTCACTTTAGTATTAAATCTTTCCACCTTACTATTTACATTCTCCTCGCTATTATAGTTGGCACTATAAACGGACTGATTGGTTAGAATGTTTGTAAGTTTTAAAGTTGCTGATGAGTCAAAGAAGCGTTTTTTAACAATATGCTTCTCATGAGTGTTTTCTATCATTATTTCTATATTAAAAAGTAGAAGAAAATGGTCTGAAAGACCCGTATCAATGACCTGCTTTATATCAACTTTTAGTCCTTTAGTAATTACTAAGTCTAACGTATGACCTGCTTTATGTGTAGGCTGATTAACGAGCTGTCTCAAATCAAAAGAGTCCAGATAATTTCTCTCTTTTTTTTGTTGTTTTTTTTTTGTGTTTTAGGCTTGGTTGTTCTGGTTTAATTTGACTTTCTGTTTTCGACTTTGGCTTCTTGTTTTACTACGTTTCACCTTCTGGTCCTAAATCAAATTCAGACTGTCTTTGGAGTACCTAGACGGGATTAACTAAACACATCACACATCCAGCCATCAAATGTTAGCGAAGGGGCCTGTAATGAACAGCAATATGGCCACAGCTATTCAAATACACACAAACGTGCAGTGCTTGTTATCAAAAACAACATCCAAAATGTCAATGTGGTGAAGACAAAAAGAAATATTGTGCTTCAATTAATACAAAACAACAATTTTTGAGTTTATTTAGTGATTCGATTTTAATGATGTTAGATCTTCTGTCTTTCTGGTTTAAGAATTTCAGCCTGACTTTTCATTTTCTGTTTTGTGCACATCTTCTGGTCCTTTTCTTATCTATCCATTAGAACAATTTCAAGTCTTGGCGTCTACTTTAAGATTAAAGCCTGAGTCTTGAGCATTATGGGCTGGGTAGGATCATAACACTATTAGGATGACCATTAACAACCACAAAATCTATTATAACAAATCCAATCAGCAATATTACCACCAATGCCACTCACAGCTGGCCTACAATTTACAAAAGTAGAATTTTAACATGCCATTTTCTTAACTTGAAGTACTGGGCTGCTTGTTCTCTGTGAAGGCTGTATATGATGCAACATTTACAGGTTGTGACGCGTGACTCACTGTCTTGTACCTGAGAGAAGACGCAGAGTCCAAAGTCCTCAAGAAAAACAAATTTATTCCCATCAAAATAGGAACAGTCAGGGTATTTACTCAAGTGGGTGCTACCACTTTAATACACACAGACACAGCAAACAAGCAGTCACGGGGACAGGTCAGTGGCCGGGTTAGAATATTCCCTGCATCAAACATTGGGCAACAGATGCATTACGTTGCGAGGGTGCAAATGTGCAATTGTCTTGGTGGTACAATTGCGAATGTACAATTGTCTTGGTGGTGCTGTGAACCTGCGGTTTCCTCATTAAAAGACAAGCAATCCTTGACAGACACATCAACCGTGTTTCGGCATGCAGCACAGCTCTCAAAAGGTTTCAGACCCCTCCCCTCAGCTTTGTTCACACCGGTGTGGATGAAGCGACAGTCTAAGCCAGGCTCGGCCAGATGAGAGAGAACATCAGCGTTGATGTGCACAGAACAGGGGTGGACAAGGCAAAAGCAAACTATCCAGCTAACACGGCCATTAGCTCAGGCGTGAGCTGTGCAACCACACAGCCTCTGATCAATTACGTTTCTCTGTTTCCAATAGAACTGCAGCACTGCAATTTTGTTTCCATATTTAATGGACATCTTTTCATCTCTAAGCTGCATCTTAATGACATCTTCCAGTTTATATAGATGGTTTCACATATTCATTAAACTTAACAAGCTAACCTAATCCTTATGCCTGTACTTACCAAAATGACAACATGATGAACACAAACGACCAAGACAGTCACAACCTTTTGCTGAATATCAACATTCTGTTTACATTGATTGGAAGATACGATCAAACATATGCAGTATTCTGAAAAATGCGCATCTTAGGATCAAGTAAATAGAGAATTTGTGATTAACAATCTGTAACAGCTGAATTACAAATCTTTCTAAGCCAGGCCTAGCACAACATTCCAAGGCCTTGTAATCGATGCTGTTGGCAACCATCATTATCCTGAACCAGTTTAGGCAGGTTTTATAATAGACAAATGGATTAATTGTTAACTTGTGTGTAAGTTTTACATCAGTAATCAACTAGTTGATATTTACAGTGGATTCTGACTCTTCACTTTATGTATATTTTTTGCCGTAGGTTTAATTTATTATGGACTAGCTGTCCCCCATGGCTACGACCACGTAGAAGTGAAACAGGACAGCGAGGAGGGTCCTGTCCGGCTCCCTACTCCTGACGTCACGCTTCCCCCTCCCCTTGGCCCGCAGCCTCTGTTTCGGATTAGCACGGATATATCACTGCTGCAAGTGAACTATGATTCTTAGTGAGATGAGAGAAGTCACGAAATCAACCGGAATGTTCAAGCAAATTACAGAAAAAAGCTCGATCTAAATCCGTGAAGTAGTTCTCTCGTTTGCTAGCTAAGCAGAGGTAAGGTAAACACCCCGAGGCTAGCACGTGAGTGAGGAGGGCCAAATAAATTGGTACCACAAGCGAACTATGATAATTAGTGCGATTAGAGAAGTCGCAAAATCAACCAGAATGTTCAAGCAAATTATAGAATAAAAACCTGATCTAAATCTGTTAAGTAGCTCTCTTGTGAAAAGCAGAAAGACATACAGACAGACAGATGTTGGATTTTATATATCTAGATATATATTTTGCCCATCGATCTAGACTCAATAACAAATTTTGACAAAGTTTTCAGAAAGGTTTGCAAATGTTAAAAAAATTCAACAACTGAAATTTCTCATTTATTTAAGCATTCCGACACTTGCTGTTGCACTTCAGATTGTGGACATGAGAGTCCTGTTTGCTTTAATTCTCAATGAGATGTGTCCAGAAGTTGATTGGAGTACTCCTGTGATCAATCTGAACTGATTTGACATTGTTTGGAAAGGCACACATTTGTGTAAATAAGGTCCTATAAATGTGCACAGCATGTCAGGACAAAAACCAAGCAGTGAAGTCCAAACAGTGTCCATAGGCCTTGGCAATCAAACTGTGATGAGGCAGAGAACAAGGCAATAACACCATTAATAAAGCTGTGAGGGTTCCCAGGAGCACAGTTCCCTCAAAAACTATGAAATGGAAGAAGTCTGGGACCACCGGGACTCTTCCTAGAGTTGGCCATCCAGCCAAACTATGTAACCAGACAAGAAGGGCCTTGGTCAGGAAGATAACCAAGATGACAACAGTCACTCTAACAGAGCTTCAGAAGTTCTCTACTGAGACCGAAGAACCTGTTGGACAGATGACCATCTCAGCAGCACTCCATCAAGCAGAAGTTTATGGTAGAGTTACTAGTGTAAAGGCATAAGCCAGGACTCTGAGAGCAAGAGGAAAAAGCGTCTTTGGTCTGATGGAACACACAGTGAACACTTTGGGCAGAACCCCAAGCACTATGTCTGATGAAGACCAGGCACTGCGCATCCCCTGTCTAATGCCATCCCTACATTGAAGCATGGCGGTATTGCTATAAAAAATCAACAACATTTTGTTATATAGAGCCTTCCAATACAGAGTATAGTTCAAGGTGTGCTTTACAAAATAGTAGCAAGTAGAAAAAAAGAAAAACAATAATAACAATAAATACATTAAAATGAAAGATTTACTAAGGGTCCGATGGTCAGTGGAGAAAGGAAAGGAAAAAAATCCAGGGCTGTGGGTGTGCTTCTCAGCATCAGGGACAAGGCAACTGGTCAGAACTGAGGGAAGGATGAATGTATCCAAATATAATGAAGAAAAACTGCTCCAGAGAGCACAACCACAGACTGGGATAACAGTTCACCTTTCACCGGGATGATGATGATGGGAACTGCACGTCTGACATTGTGGTCAGCAACATAGGAGCGCCGCAGGGGACTGTACTTTCTCCGGTCCTGTTTAGCCTATATACATCGGACTTCCAATACAACTCGGAGTCCTGCCACGTGCAAAAGTTCGCTAATGACACTGCTATCGTGGGCTGCACCAGGAATGGGCTGGAGGAGGAGTATAGGGACCTAATCAATGACTTTGTTAAATGGTGCGACTCAAACCACCTACAACTGAGGTGGTGTGCTGGGGAGACAGCATTAAGAAGAAAGACGCCTCACGCCTGGACAAACTGGTGAGGAAGGCAGGCTCTATTGTTGGCATGGAGCTGGACAGCGTGACATCTGTGGCAGAGCGACGGGTGCTCAGGGCTCCTATCAATTATGGAGAATCCACTGCATCCACTTAATAGTATCATCTCCAGACAGAAGAGCAGCTTCAGCGACAGACTGCTGTCTCTGTCCTGCTCCACTGACAGACTGAGGAGATCGTTCCTCCCCCACACTATGCGACTCTTCAATTCCACCCGGGGTGGGGGGGGGGGGGTAAACGTTAACATCTACCATTATACAAAGTTATTGTCTGTTTTTTACCTGCATTATTATCAATCTTTAATTTAATATTGTTTATTGTATCAGTATGCTGCTGCTGGAGAATGTGAATTTCCCATTGGGATTAATAAAGTATCTATCTATCTATCTATCTATCTATCTATCTATCTATCTATCTATCTATCTATCTATCTATCTATCTATCTATCTATCTATGGGACAAGTCCCTAACTGTCACTGAGTGGCCCAACCAAAGCCCAGACTTAAACTCCATAGAACATCTGTGGAGAGACCTGAAGATGGCAGTTTACAGACACTTCCCATCCACTCTAACAGCACTTAAGAATGTGATAAACTGCTTAAATGCAAGTGTGCAAAGCTTGTAGAGACCTGCCCAACAAGATATGAGGATGTGAATGCTGCCAAAGGGTCTTCTACAAAGAACTAAATTGACAGTCTGAATACTTATATGAATGAGAGATTTCAGCATTTTTTTTTTTTGGTTTAAAAAATTTGCAAAGCTTTTTGAAAGCATGTTCCACTTTGTTATTGTGGATTATTGAAGGTGTAGATTGAAAAATGGAAAATGTATCCATTTAAAATTACACCTACAACACAACAAAGTTTGCTGAAAATGAAGGAGTCTGAAAACTTGATAAATCCAATGTATAACATTTTATATATGGTTATCAATTTTATAATGAGAATTACCACAATGTGAGCAGGGGGTCTTTAAAGAACACCACACATAAGCTGCAATTACAAATCCCACAGTATCATCTACAGTAAACAGATTCTTAGAATGAACAAGGGAATGTCTCTGCTCTGCCTAGCACTCCAAAGCACAAAAGAAAATGAGTTTTCTGCAAGAGAAAATATCTACCACATGAAAAATGAAAAAAACTAATAAAACCTAAAAAAAATTCTGTAAAACCGGTGAGCTTCTGACAACACCACAAAATGACAAATTTGGCATTTGGAGAAGCTAATCTGTAAGTTCAAAGAGTGCACTGAAGGAAGAAACTGTGCGTGAACTGGCAAATCTGAAGAACCAAAAGCACATGATAGCTGCATCATTTTGCCCTCTGGCCAGCTTAAGTGTAATGTGAACAAACTTGGTAAACAAGTTTTATTCCATATTTTAATCATTCATTCATTTTTTAAACTCAAACATTACATTATATTATTGTAGAGCGCAGGATGCAAGAGAATCCCCATTTTTATTCTTGACAGTGCCAGTAGTATAGCATTATTATTTTAATGTTTCTTTTTGTGTGACACAATGCCATGCATTATGGCACAAGGACCTGGGTGTAGTTTGTAGGCTGCCCATCGTACTCCTGAACATCCCAAAGATTTACAGATTAGGTGAACTGGTGACTCCTAATCGGCCCAGTGAACATGAATGTGTGCCTGATTATGGAAAAGCATTTGGCCCCAGTGTGGCTCCTGTAGTTGGATTTACGTTGATAGGATTGGCTCCATTCCAGTAAATGATCAATAGATAATATTTAATATGATTTAGGGTTGGATAATGGATGGATGGATGGATGGCTAATTTATTGTATATAATAAAATCTTAAGTGTAGTGATTTGTCATAGTTTGAAATTTTAAAGGAATATATAAGAAGAAAATGACAGAAACTTCTAGGTTGTGTGGTAGCAGTGCTACCCACCTCACCATCAGGTTGCACCTTTAATGCATCATTCAGCATCCACTTTTAATCCCAGGCCTTTGAGATTGTAAGGCAGAAGCACTAACTAAATCATTTTATCCATCTATTTTCCAAATACACGATGTGGTAGAAGTTAGTGGTTGGTAGGAACAAGCTTTGGGTGGGAGTTTCCGCCACTCCCAGGTCTTCTAGCTCAATCATGACCGTTTGGAATTTGTACATTCTCTGCTCTCTGTGAGGCAATAATAATACATGTTAAAATAAGGAAAAACGATATTTACTGAAAGAAAAATGTCAGCATAAAAATGTGAACAATCTAAAAAAGTGGTTCTCAACTCACCAAGTTTTATCTATTTTTGGTTGGTGACAACTCGAGGAAACATTTAATATCAATGAATATCGCAAAATAGTTCATAATTAAGAGTTATGGGTGATGTCTGGTTAAAAGAAATAAGACTTCTTACTGTATATGCAAACTGTCATCAGAGAGAAAATTAAGTTATTTGTTTCAAAATCCACATGTCAAGTCACCCAGTTGTATGTTTACAATGGGTACAATGCGTACATTTTTGGCTAAAATAACCATATACATTTGGAAAATCGGAGAAGTGCAGGCAGAGGGAAACACATTCAGACACGCATGAGCATTTAAATCAAAGACAGAACTCTTGACCAATGAACGAGGGGGAGAGATGTGGGTGTTCAAAAGCTTGATCCAGTAGTATTTATTGTAAAGTATTTTTTTTAGATACATGCATTTTGCTTATTGTGGGAACACTTCTGGGTGTGACACGAGTAATGTGACCATTTTTCATGAATGTTTGTATATTATTTTCAGTGGTCCAGCATTAGTCCCCATAGATGAACATTACAAGAGAAAGTTTGTTATCTCTGTTGACTGTGAAAATATGAGAATAACATTTTTTTCTCACCTGTCATTGGAAACCACACTGAGTAAGTAACAAATTTGAAAATATAAATTTTGTGTGGGGTTTTCCTTTATGAGTACAAGATTTTCTTAATTGTTTATTTCTTTGCTACATTCTGCTTGTGAATTTTAAATGTTTTAAATGTTTACATTTTTAATGTCAGTAAAGTATTACACATAGAAAGTAAAAATGTTGGATTTGAATACACAATGGGCGGTCGGAAAATCGAGAGTACACCTTATGAGAAGGATTTAGGAGTCATAGTGGACTCTAAGCTATCGACTTCCAGACGGTGTTCAGAAGCCATTAAGAAGGCTAACAGAATGTCAGGTTATATAGCGCCTTGATGTGTGGAGCACAAGTCCAAGGAGGTTCTGCTCAACCTTTATAACAGACTGGTGAGGCCTCATCTTGAGTCCTGTGTGCAGTTTTGGTCTCCAGACTACAAAAAGGACATAGCAGCACTAGAAAAGGTCCAGAGAAGAGCGACCAGGCTGATTCCAGGGCTACAAAGAATGAATTATGAGGAAATTTTAAAAGAGCTGAGCCTTTTTAGTTTAAGCAAAAGAAGATTAAGAGGAGACATGATTGAAGTGTTTAAAATTATGAAGGGAATTAGTCCAGTGGATCGAGACTGTTATTTTAAAATGAGTTCATCAAGATATCTGAAAACTTGTTAAGGATAAATTTCGCACAAACATTAGGAAGTTTTTCTTTACACAAAGAACAATAAACACTTGGAATAAACTACCAAGTAGTGTGGTAGACAGTAAAACTTTAGGGACTTTCAAAATTTGACTTGATGTTTTTTTGGAAGAAATAAGTGGATAGGACTGGCGAGCTTTGTTGGGCTGAATGGCCTGTTTTCATCTAGATCGTTCTAATATACTTTATTGCTTTGTGGCAATTAACCATGCATCTCACATAACAACAACTATATGTCAGCAAACTATTAATAATGAAGTAGCTGATTTTAACGTATTATTTCAACAACAGAAAAAAAAAAGTAGGTTAAGGTGTTCCAAATATTCTCAGTCCATTCTGTTGATTTTCTCAGAAAGGAAAATTTATAAGATGGAAGATGTGACACAGTAGAAGGAGCAGAATATCTAATTAGTGGACAAGTTTCATAAACCAAAAGAGCTGCTTTCTAATTAAGGAGGGTTGGAATAAAAACCTGCAGCAACTGCAGCCCTCCATAGCCAGGATTTTTTATATCACTTGAGCAGAGCGACAATATGTTTGCCTCCAGCTATCTGAGCTGCTATGACAGGACTGGCTATCACAAGTACTTTGTAATTATTTCAACATCTTTTTCTTGATTTAAGCTGCCACAACAGAAGTTGTGGACTATTTGGATTTATTTCTATTTCCACATATCTGAATATTCATTTTATATTCCTATATTGGATTCCACATCTCTCACTTCATTCTTTGTGATTTAGGCATTAAACTACAAAAGTCAAGGTGATCATATCTGTTTCACCTCAGATTAGTCACTTCATCTATCCTTGCTTCACACATGGAAAAAAATGAGAAAATTGTTGTATACACTTGTAAATTTTTAAAGTTTCTTTGGTTAAAATGTTAGCTAAATAAAAAGAAACAGAAAGATTTTATAAAGGAAATTTCTTAACCCACAATCCCTCACAACGTTTGAAAATGGATGGATGGATGGATGAATGATTATGTTCCTTATTTTTCGAAACATAAAGAGGTCTTTAACTTACAAATTACAATATTCACACTTTAGAATTATTTTAGTGTTGCTTATGATAGTAATGGAGCAAAATGCAAATGCTAAAAGTGGTATTTAGACCCGACAAGCTTCTTCTTTAAAATGCGATGCCAGCCCTGTTCAGTATGGTGTTCCACGCAGTACGCAGAAGCATACAGGGCTATGTGCCTGCGAAGATGACAGCCGGGTTTCATCTTGCAATAAAATTAACATTCTATTATGGATGACTTGTACATGTTAATATTGTGTCTGCCTGTGAAAACTGGCAAATATATAAACATATTAATGAGCAGCACATCTGCTCCGCAAGAACTGGAATGTGCCAGAGAAAACTGTCAAAAAATGTCTACTGTCATTCTCTGATCCACTTAATTCAAGTCAGGGTCACTTAGAGCCCATCATAGCAGCACTGGGCACAAGGCAAGAAAGAGCCAGTCCACCATAGGATCCACTCATTCACACACACACACACACACACACTCGGCACATCTTTGGGGACATTCGAGGAAAATCTACATAGTCACAGGAAGAACATGCAGACTCCACGTGGACACCATCTGGGCACGGACCTGCAGTTCAGAATGCTGAATCTGTCAGGTGGCAGCCTACCTTTGCCCCAATCCCAGGTTGTTTGCCTGCCTAAGAAAAAGTCATCTCTGATAGAGGAGCACTGGAGTCATCCGGAAGAAGGGTCCTTTCATCAGATTGGCTGGCCCAGCACTGACTCAGCTGTGGGATGGCCAATAGGGGGAAGGCAGCTTGATGGCTGAGGTCTCCAGGACTCTGTGGAAATCAGAATCCTATTATGTGATATCAACTCTTGCATTTTGCTCTGTACTTGTACTGTTACTATTGCACTATTGTACTGTATTGTGGATTACTTGTGTTTTGTTCTGTGTATTGTATTGTATCGACCCCATTTTTTGACACCCACTGCACACCCAACCTACCTGGAAAGGGGTCTCTCTCTGAACTGCCTTTCCAAGGTTCCTTCCATTTTTTTCCCTACCAGTGTTTTTTTTTGGGGAGTTTTTTCTTGTCTTCTGGGTGGCTGTCAAAAAACAGGGCCTGTTAAAGCCCACTGCGGCACTGCTTGTGTGATTTTACAAAAAATTGTATTGTAATTGTATTGTACCCACTGTGCCACTGGGCTGCCAGCAAAGAACTATGCAAGCTGAAATATGTTTTATTTTCTGTAGGTCATATGAAAAAGTGATGTCATTTTCTAACCCACTTAATCTAGACCAGGGTCACAAGGGGTTGCTGGAGCCTAACCCATCTAGCATACGATACAAGGCAGGAACAAACCCTGGACAAGGCACCAGTCCATTGCAGGGTGAACACACACGCACTCACCCTTATCATACACAAAGGCTAATTCAGTATCATCTCTCTACCTAACTTGCATGTCTCTGAACAGTAAGAGGAAACTGGAGCACTGGGAGGAAACCCACACAGAGAGACAGGGAGAACATGTAAACTCCATGCAGGGAGGAGGAAGCGGGACACAAACCTTGGTCTCCTTACTGTGAGGCAGCAGTACTAACACTGTGCCATGGTGCCACCCCATATGAAAAAAAGTAAAGAATTACATTTTTAATATTACTTGCAGCATTACATTATAATTTAAAGAAGATCTCCATCTATTAAATGAAATACACTTCTCATTATAATAATAATAATTCATTACATTTATATAGCGCTTTTCTCAGTACTCAAAGCGCTATCCACACAGGGAGGAACCGGGAAGCGAACCCACAATCTTCCACAGTCTCAGAATTAACAGCAGAATACCAGATTTGAATGTTTTGCTAAGGACAAACTTGTTTCTTGCCCTTGTAATGTGAGTCGGCATACAATCCCTTTGTTAGCGTCACCACATCGGGACAACTCCAATACAAGCCTCCATGGCTGTGCTGTTTCCATGCCTCATTAGCTCAGGAGTGATGCCACTTTCTTTTTGCTCCACAAATTATGCTTTAAATGAAGCTTATTGTAGGTTCATACCAGGATGTTAGCCAAAAACCATTACAATGTTTACTTTTGAATTTACAAGAAAATCTGTTCTAAGCATGAAGGTTCTTGTAGCTATATAGTAATCCCTCGCTACTTCGCAGTTCACTTTTCGCGGATTCACGACTTCGCGGATTTTATATGTAAGCATATCTAAATATATAACGCGGATTTTTCGCTGCTTCGCGGGTTTCTGCGGACAATGGGTCTTTTTACTTCTGGTATTTGCTTCCTCAGTTGGTTTGCCCAGTTGATTTCATACAAGAGATGCTATTGGCGGATGGCTGAGAAGCTACCCAATCAGAGCACGCAGTTAAGTTCCTGTGTGCTGCTGATTGGCTCAGCGACGGAGTGCTGCATTAACCAGGAAATCTCATCTCACTCATTCAGCATTAACGTGCTCTTGCTACTGCATTCAGGGGATTATCACCTTCATCGTCATCATTTTTACTGCGCAGAATATTCATCACCATCACCACGTCATATATAGCTACGTGTACTTCGCTATACAGTAAGTATAAACTTATCTACCGATTTCATATTGCTTAGCAGTTGTCCCTGTTATTAATAGAGTAAAGGGTGGGTTGTAAACAATACAGGTAGGGTTTAAAAATGTCCAAATACACG
Organism: Erpetoichthys calabaricus; assembly: GCF_900747795.2. Lineage (NCBI taxonomy): Eukaryota > Metazoa > Chordata > Cladistia > Polypteriformes > Polypteridae > Erpetoichthys > Erpetoichthys calabaricus. The sequence continues at coordinate 301,702,368 of NC_041395.2, read as the reverse complement.
TTAAATAGTTAAATAAATATGGTGTCCCTACTTCGCAGAAATTCAGTTATCGCGGTCGGCCTTGGACCCTATCTCCCGCGATAAGTGAGGGATTACTGTATGTCATAACATTTTTAAACTTGACTAATCAATTTTGGGTTTATGGATGACCAGCATTATGCCTCAAACAAAGACAGTCTAACAGAGGGAACTGAGGTGATCAGGGGTCTCATGTATACAACCTGGCTTAGATTCCACACTAAAATTATGCTTATGCTAGACATGCAAAAATAGCAAACTCACACAAAAATGGATTTATAAAACTGTACGCAAGGCAGGTCCCATGCCAAGTTCTTTTATAAATGAACTTAAAACTATGAGCTTGTACACACGCTTTTATCCACTCCCCATCACTTCCTGCCAGTAACTATGTATGGCTTAAAAAAAAAACAGCCCTTTTGAATATTCATGACCTAATCATCATATAAATTTGGCCATGTTCCTCAGTGACGTCTTCACTTTCAAACTATGAACAGAGAAAATTAAGCTTTAGTGAACGTGGACTTGAAATTACTGACATTTGGTAGTTTATGTAGGGCAGGCTGCTTCTACTAAACAGATGCACTGTTACAAAAATAAGACTCAAAGTGTATTTTTTCCTCAATTATTATGGCCACAGTTAATATAAATATGTTAATCAATGAATTAGCTGCATGGTCACAAAGCGTTAGCACTGCTGCCTCGTAACAAGTAGCCTGGGGGTCACACATTGGTTGCTCCCTGTGTGGACTTTGCACGTGCTCTGCATGGGTTTGCTCCAGTTTCCTCCCACAGCCCAATAAAAATGCAGGTTAAGTGAACTGGTGATGCTAAATTGTCCCAAAGTGTAGCTGTGTGTGAGTGTTCAGCCTGTGAGGGGCTCCTGCAATGTTCAGGGGTTATCTTCCTACACCTGTTGCTTGCTAGGATATCCTCCAGTTCCCCCCTGCCCTGGATAAGCAAGTTAAGAGGATAGATGGATGGATGGATGGATGGATGGATGGATGGATGGATGGATGGATGGAAGGCTGGATGGATGGATCAACAGATATCATAATCTGTCCTGACCAAAGCAACTTTTATTTGCATGTCACCAATCTTTAAAAAAAGACAGAGGAATACTCTGCACAATTTCAATTACAGGTTAGTTCACAGTTTCAGATTTAGCTTGAGATTAGTTATTTCAACTTGCATATTTTGTCAACAATATTTTCCCTTTGTGAAATAATCAGCCTTGACACACACAAAAAGGTTTGGGGCAGCTGCCCGTATATTATCCCTGGCTGCAAAAAGGTATGAAAAGTCACACTGAAGTGTACAGATTGGAGTCCAAGATTGAACTGAGGTATACTGATGTTGTCGAGTCTTTTAAAGCAGGGAATGGGAAGTGATGTTATTGAGGTCCAGAACTGCGGAAGTGATGTCATTCTTGGGCCCGGAACCAGAAATTACGTCATCTTTTGGCACCAAAAACCGTAATTGACGTCATTCTTGGGGCTAAACCAGAAGTAGTGTCATCAGGGTTGCCTCAGGCAGAATTTCCCATATTTGGTCTACAGAAACAATAGAGGAAGGTTTAGTGCATCCCACCACCACCTGGCCTGGTGTGGAATTACCTTCATTTGGTCCATTCACCTTCATCCTATGCCCACGTGTGTGGCACGAATTACAGTAAATGCACTCCTTTTAACAATCATATCGTCATTATTATTACTCAGGACAAGTGATTGAAATGGTGGTGGACTTGGCAGAGGCTTATGTCTGCCTGTACAACCAGCAGAGTGGTGGTATGAGCAAATCTTCATCACATGTCACAAATTCCCATGTTGTAAAATATTAAAAAAATTTAAATTGATCTCTCTTTTTTTGATGAAGCAAATAAATAACAGAAAATGTTCCAACACAGTTCAACTAAGTCACACCCAAATGTTAAACTATGTCAACATTTTATGACTTCTTAAAATAAGAACGTGTCTGTTTTGCAATAATTAAAATACACAGACAAACTTTAAATAAAGCAACGCTTTCTGTCATTTAAACATCATTAATGATATTTGTGTTCTTTTTCAGATGATAACTGAGAGCCAATTTTGATGTCCTAGAACCGTCCTCTTGGAGCTGTGTGCTGAACTGGAGCCTACATTACAGTGACCATTAAGAAGAAATCATGAGATCCCGTTCCATTACAGGTTTCAAACAACCAGGTTTAAAAACTGGATGGATGGACAAACATAAGAATCTAACGTGTAATTGAAAAACGCAATGAAACAAGATTTTCTGTTCACTTCTTTGTCTTGCTGTCTGGAGTTGCTAAAACGCCAACAACCAGAAAAGTTTGTGTAGGTCTCACAGATGATCAAAACTTTCCATAACTGTAAGCCAATTTCTAGACCAAGTTTGTGCTTTATAAATGCTGGCATTTTGTGTAAGAAATGGCTTACACAGGTTTCCAGCTTAAGCCAGGTGGTTATATACGAGGGCCCAGAAGAGTAACCTAGCTACATACTCACTAACCAAATGTCTCGTCTAACATTCCTCTAAACCAAAAACTCAAATTCAAAGTCATAATTCAGCTGTCCCATGTCCACTAGCCGAGAAGTTCTAAGCACAAACCTCAGCTGCTGAGAAAAGTAAAATGTGGAAATAAATGTTTGCATTGCTGTAATCGTTCTCAAATAATTTTTATTAATTTTGTAAGTTATACATTATGAAGGCAATGCTGTCACTAATGAACAATTTCCACATACGCGAGACCCTACTTCTCCATTAGAAATGCTATGGTCAGAAGTGCAAATCAGCTTCTAATTAAGAGATCAATTGCAATAAATACCGACCCTCCTCGGACAAAGCTCACCTGTCCTGCCATACTGCTCACTAAAGCACATTTAATTGAATTAAAGTTCAAAAGAAAACCTCGGCTTCAAAATCCCCAGAGACACATGCTTATGTCAGCCAAATATCAAATGACAATTAGAATATTATTTTGAGGTTAAGTGTGGTTAACAGGCTTTTGTCATATCACTCAACAAATATCTCTTTTTTACTTCAAACATAAATGACATCACCATTTCTGCTTTGCATTTGCAGTTCTCTAACCCAACATTCCATTAAAAGCATTGAATACAAATAAATTAATAAAAACACAAAAAGAAGAAGAAAACAATGGTGAAGGTTCTAGAAATAAAACAAAGTTTGTTAGTAAGAAGAGTAACTAGTAAGGGGAATTTACAACAGAGGTGACTTGTAGGCGAATGATCCTAAAGAAAGGACCACAACAATAAAAATGGAAAGGTGTGGGACACAAATGGGCCGTTTAGAAAATTACAACTTTCAGCCAGATGGACAAAATGAATGAAGGAAACCAAGTATGTAAAAATATTAATGTTAAAAAACTTTTATCCGTTTGATGATTTTGCCAAGAAAAGCCAATGCTATACAAATAGTCCATCTTGCAAAAACTTGATGTGGCCACAAGGTCTGAAATACACAGGAGTAAATTTACAAATTTTGATCATTTGTCGAATTCTGTTAAAATTAAACAATTAAGTGAGGTTTAGAAATTATCACACATTTACTATCACACATATCACAGAAGAACAAAAAAACTGTAATTGCCTTTACTACACTATTGGCCCGTAGACTTATCTTGCTCAACTGAGAGAATCCTAACTCACCTCTTTTAACACTAGAATTACCAAAGCCTACGAAAAAGTTTGTAGATCCATCCCACCTTAAATCGCTTCACACCTCTCCATCAGCGTCTTTTGTCCTGTAAATGTGTCGATAAGTGCAAGCAGCCTACTATCACAACCCCCCACCGCCACACAGTTTTCTCAGCTCAAGTCTGTTTACCTGCGTGTCAGTTGCTTAGAGTTGTATAGAATGAGAATACAAGCAAAATGACACCTTTTATAAATACTGTATGGTTATTTCAAACACATGCATTTCATGTACTGTATGTTCCATGTCTACATCAACCTATATAAACACATCGTTAAAACAGAAATGTTTTTCATATTTTAGTAATAATTGACAAAATGTAGACATGACATGTTTAATGTGTGAAGCCTGAAGTCCAAATATCAAATAAACACTTTTCACAAAAGGTACAAATATAACAGAACAAGTGCGCTTCTATTCAAGAATATAACTGCAGATAAAGAACCTGCGTAAGGGTGCGACATTCACACTCCTTTGATACGATCACTTTGGTGGTGCAACGGTAACAACTGTTGATTGGTAATCCAAACTTCACGGGCTCAAGTCTGTTTTGAGAAGTGAGCTGCTCTTATTCTTACTATCTTAGAATAAAAACATACATTTGATTTGAGTCTGTAACAGCCAGTGTAAATTTTAATACTTGTAAAGGTTAGCTTTGGGGTTTTTTTTATTCAGTTTTATTCTCTCAGTCGCGTTCACAATCCCACCCCCCTCTCTCCATCTGACACTGCTGTTTTCACATAAAGACGCGCTATAACAGAAGTGAACTCAGATGATGACAACGATTCTACTGTACATTGGAGAAAGAATGCATGTTGCACTTTTTCCGTCGCTGTTTTTCCGTAAGTTTTTTACTTACTTCCTACAGCATTAAGTCATAAGTAGACTGCAGAGCTTCCCGTGTACATATACAAAGTACAGCGACGGCAAAGGTGCGACATGCATTCTTTCTTCGATGTAGAACCGAACTGAATAAAAAAAACCCCAAAGCTAACCTTTACAAGTATCATAAATTTACACTGGCTGTTACAAACTCAAATCAAATGTATGTTTTTATTCTAAGATAATAAGAATAAGAGCAGCTCACTTCTCAAAACGGAGTCGAACCTGTGAAGTTTGGATTACCAATCAACAGTTGTTACCGTTGTGCCACCTAAGCGATTGTATCAAAGGGGTGTGAATGATCACACCCTAACGCGGGTTCTTTTTCTGCAGTTATATTCTTGAATAGAAGTGCACTTGTTCTGTTATATTTGTACCTTTTGTGAAAAGTGTTTATTTGATATTTGGACTTCAGGCTTCACACATTAAACACGTCATGTCTACGTTTTGTCATTTATTACTAAAACATGAAAAATGTTTCTGTTTTAACAATGTGTTTATATAGATTGTTGTAGCCATGGAACACACATGAAATGCATGTGATCCAAATAACGATACAAGGTGTCATTTTGCTTGACTTCTCACTCTATACAACTCTAGGCAACTGACACTCAGGTAAATAGATTTGAGCTGAGAAAACTGTGCGGCGGTGGGGGGATGTGATAGTAGGCTGCTTGCTGCTTATCGACACATTTACAGGACAAAAGACACTAATGGAGAGGTGCGAAGCGATTTATGGTGGGACAGATCTATGAGTTTTTTTGTAGGTTCTGGTAATTCTAGTGTTAAGTCAGTGGATAACTGATGTTATACAGTAATCCCTCGCTATATCGCGCTTCACTCTATCGCGGATTTTATATGCAAGCATATTTAAATATATATCGCAGATTTTTCACTGGTTCGTGGCATTCAGTGGGCAATGGGTCTTTTAATTTCTGGTACATGCTTCCTCAGTTGGTTTGCCCAGTTGATTTCATACAAGGAATGCCATTGGCAGATGGTTGAGAAGCTACCCAATCAGAGCATGTATTACATATTAAATAAAACTCCCCTAATATATTGTGAGCAGGGGGGCTGTTCACACCCCTAGAGGATACAGACGCTCGTCTAAAAATGCTGAAAGACTACCTTCACATTGCTCCCTTTCTTGCTGGGCTTAATTGCGGCTGCGATGTCAAGCGATATGCTTCCTGCAAGGTGCTTTGCATACTTAAAAGCTCGAACAGCACCAATCGGTTTTTGATTGTTTGCTTTTCTCTCTCTCTCTCTCTGACATTCATACTTAAAAGCCCAAACAGCACTCTGTTGATTTTTGATTGTTTGCTTTTCTCTCTCTCTCACTCTCTCTGACATTCTCTGCTCCTGACGTGCAGTTCTTTGAAGAGGAAGATATGTCTGCATTCTTTTAATTGTTAGGTGGAACTGTCATCTCTGTCTTGTCATGGAGCACAGTTTCAACTTTTGAAAAAGAGACAAATGTTTGTTTGCAGTGTTTGAATAAAGTTCCTGTCTCTCTACAACCTCCTGTTTCTGTGCAAATCTGTGACCCAAGCATGACAATATAAAAATAACCATATAAACAAATGCTTTTTACTTTGCAGATTTTCATCTTTCACGGGGGGTTCTGGAACGCAACCCCCGCGATAGAGGAGAGATCACTGTATACTATTTGAAATTGAGAAAAATCTAATTCTCGCTTAGAGGATCTGTTCAAAACTTTTTCAAAACCTGGCAGGATCTAATAAATAACATTTTAGAATATTCATTTAAATTGAGGAAGTGGATTCTTTCCCCTCTTTTTCTATTGCATTTTAATTTACTTATTTACATACTTTTACTATTATTAAAGTGCTACTATGCTGACCTAGCTCTCTTTCTCATGGATGGGGGTCGAATTGTTTCAAACCTGTTTTGTTAAACTTGACTAGCATGTATGGAATGTTTTTTGATTTTAATAAAATAAAATATACAGTATATAAATATCAAAAAAGAAATTATCACACATTAACTGCACTATTAATATATGGCTTTATTGAATTTTGATCCTGCTCTACATAAAATGAACATATTCTAAGAAAACCTTCCCAGTATGGTTTTACAAAATGGAGAAGCATAGACTGAATGATTTTTAGAAATTCACTATTTACTTTAGATTAACATTAGAATTACCAGAGCCTACGAAAAAACTTGTAGATCTGTTCCACCTTAAATCGCTTCTTAAATCCGTTCGCACCTCTCCACCAGCGTCTTTTGTCTTCTAAATGTGCAGATAAAGACAAGCTGCAAGCAGCCAGCTATTCCATCCCCCCACCGACTTAGAACGTGCACAAACTTCTCCCAGCTCATGCCTTGATTGATTATCTGGGAGTGTGAAGTGAAGTTTTAGACTGGAAATAATAGATCGCGATTTGGAACACACACATTTCATGTGTGTTCCATTTCTACAGTAATCTGTGTAAACACATTTTTAAAACAAATGTTTTTTTTATTTTCTAGTAGTAAATGACAAAATGTAGGCATAAACTATATAATGTATGAAGCCTGATGTCCAAATATCAAAGAAACACTTTCACAAAAGGTACAGATATAACAGAACAAGTATGCTTTTATTCAAAAATATAACTGCAGAAAAAAAGCCACCTTAGTATGCGACATTGACACACATTCACTATGACTGCTGCTGTGGCACAACAGTATCAGTTGCTGACTGGTAATCAAAAGGTCACAAGTTCAATCCTGCATGACTTCCTTTTGAGAAGTGAACTGCTCTTATTCTTACTATTGTAGAATAAAAAGATACATTTGATTTCAGTCTGTAACAGCCGGTGTAATTTATGATACTTGTAAAGGTTAGCTTTGGTTTTTATTTATTCACTTTTAATTCTCTCATTTGCATTCAGGATCCTTCCCTAACCCCCCACCCCATCTGATACTGCTGTTTTCACATAAAGACACGCTATAGCTCTGCAGTGTATCACGATACATACTAGTGCCCCCCCCCCACCACACCTAGGGATATGACACACAAACACTGGTGAATCTGCCTTTTTCGTATCTCACCGTCACTTGATTTTCTTTTTATTCAGTTTTATTGAGTGTTCCTGCTCATGCTGAATTAGTATGCACCTTATGGTCTATGATGTCAAAAAAAACAAAAAAAAAACAAGATACTGTACATAGGTATATATGATATTTGGAATTATTCATTTTATGACCTGTATAGTACATTTCAAAAAACTTTGTGGCACGGATGCAACATTATTCATATTATTCATATTCATTCGCATAACATCTTGTGGTTTGTAATCAGTGACCGCGTGTTTTTTTTTCCCCCGATCTTGCCAGTCCCCACATGTTGCTGTATGCTGTTTCTTTTGTACTCCAGGACATACAGAGGAAAGCATAGTAAAGAGCAGTAACTTCAGCGCTATATGCAATCATCAGACACTCCCCATCTGACACTGCTGTTTTCACATAAAGACGCGCTATAGCTTTGCAGTGTACTTGTGTCTGCATTCTCACACCAGTGCTTGTGAACTGAAGTGCCTGCATGCACTTTTCGTGGCATTACACATGTATTTTTTGAGCATGCCCATGTCGCTCAAACACAGGAACTTATGTTGATGTACAAGTATAACAAAACAAGTGCACTTCAATTCAAGATTATAACCAAAGAAAAAAGAAAGCAAGTTACAGTAGGCGGTTGATACCACAGCTTGTGTGGTGCAATGCTAAGAACTGCTGATTTCTGTTCCATGCAGAAAACATCGTCTAAGTAATGCAATATTATTTGAAAACGAACAGCATCAGATCGGGTGTGAATTTATACTGCCGTTGTTAGAGTCAGATCAGAAACTGAATAAGCTGAATAAGCTCCTGTTCTGACTCTAAGTAAAAAGCATGAATTAATCAACAGAAATAACCTCGATTGACATTTTAAACTTAACGATTTGCAGTGCATACCAATTTATAAACTTTATGTCCGTTTGAGGTTAAAAAGAAAAAAAAAATAGCACTTTCTCCCCAGCGGCGAGAGTCATCAAATTTTAGCATTACGCCAAAGAGGGTGTTGTATTGTTCTTGAACCTTTTGTGAAAGTGTTTATTTGATCTTTGAACTTCAGGCTTCACAAATTCTATAGTTTAGGCCTACATTTTGTAACATTTATTACTAAAATATGAAAAAGTTTCTGTTTTAACAATGTGTTTACACAGATTACTGTAGAAACGGAATACACATGAAATGCGTGTGTTCCAAATAACGATCTATTATTTCCACTCTAAAACTCCAGCAGTTCAGTCACTCCCAGATAATCAAACAAGGCATGAGCTGGGAAAACTTAGTGAACGTTCTGCGACAGTGGGGGATGGAATAGCCGGCTGCTTGCTGCTCGTCTTAATCGGCACATTTAAAAGACAAAAGACCCTGGCTGAGAGGTGAGAACGGTTTTAAGGTGGGCCGGATCTACGAGTTTTTTCGCAGACTCTGGTAATTCTAGTGTTAAGAAAGTATTACAACTACAGAAAGTATTGAGGCCATTGTGCTCCAGGGAACCCTCAAAGCTTTTGAAATGGGTTTTCTCCCCTTGCCCTGATCTGTGCTTCACCACAAGTTGATCATGGAGGCCTACAGAGAGTACCTTGGACTTCATGGCTTGGTCTTCAAAACCTCCCAAAAAAAATCCTAGTAGGGAAAAAAAATGGAAGAAACCTTGGGAAAGGCAGTTCAAAGAGAGACCCCTTTCCAGGTAGGTTGGGCATGCAGTGGGTGTCAAAGAGAAGGGGGTCAAAACAATACAATACACATAATAGAACACAAGTAATCTTCAATACGGTATAATAGTAACAGTTTAGGGGCTCTGTATCTAAAAGCTCAACCTCCCACTGTTATTTTATTAATTCTTGGAATCATAAGTAGACCGGCACCTTGAGATCTTAATGTGCACTCTGGTTTGTAAGTCATCATAAGTTCAGACAAGTAAGCCGGACCTTGGCCATTTAAGGCTTTATATGTTTAAAGGAGGAGGATTTTGAAATCTGCCCTAAACTTAACCGGGAGCCAGTGTAAGGATTTATGAACTGGGGTTATGTGTTTGTATCTTCTTGTTCTTGTAATAATTCTTGCAGTAGCATTTTGGATTAACTGGAGGTTGCATAAAGAACAATTTGAAATTCACTATACTTGTATAGGCACTTCTGCCCATCCAGAAAATGTAACACAGAAATGAAAAAAAATAGTCATGACTATTGGTATGAAGGACTAATTTATTGCCACCTTGGGCCTTTGCCTTCTTGAAATATATCCATCATTTTAATGAAACAAAAAAAGTATAAAAGGTGGAAGCAGGCTCACCCAAGGACCCTCCCATGACAAAACAACCACATGTCCAGCACATGTTAGACAAAAATTGTGTTAAAATTTTGCCTGGCCTTCGACACTCAAAATCAGGCTTTTAACAAAGCAAGGCCTTAAGGCTCCAGATGAGGCCTATAAAAATACATCAACGTGCCCTGAAACTTGAGGTGTAAGCTTTACTGATTACACAGGCCAAAATGAAGCCAAGGCTGGAAATAAAATAATACATAAAGGATGTAAAAGTAATTTATAAAGAAAAACAATAATAAAATCAATATGTAAAGGACTACCAAAAGATAAAATGAAAAGAAAACACCTCTGAACCAGAAACCTTGGCTATTTCACAAAAAATAGCAGTTGAAAGAAACTTCAAGAAACAGTAAATAATGTAAGTATACAAGCTAATCTACCCTCAATTGATTTGAACTTTCCGTAAGTCCTACACTCCACCACACTACTTGGTAATTTATTCCATGTGTCAATGGTTCTTTTTGTAAAAAGGTGGTGCAGTGGTAGTGCTGCTGCTTTGCAGTAAGGAGATTGTGGGTTCAGTTCCCGGTTCCTCTCTGTGTGGATAGCGCTTTGAGTACTGAGAAAAGCGCTATACAAATGTAATGAGTTATTATTATTATTAAAGATGAACTTTCTAACATTAATGTGAAATCTGCCCTTAAGTTTCCAACTGTGTCTCCACGTTCTTGCTGCAGAATTTGTTTTAAAGTAACAACTAGGATCTACTTTACTGATCCCTTTCCTTGCTTATATTGTAGAGGTTCAACTCATTCAATCTCTCCGCGTAGCTTGTACCTCTTAGTCCCGGAAACAGCCTAGTTGCTCTTGAGTTTTTCTAGCTCTGCTACGCATTTTTGTAATATGGAGACTGAAACTGTTTGCAGTACTCCAGGTATGAACCTATTAGTGTGCTATAAAACATAAAGATAACCTCCCTTGACTTGTACTCCATACATATTGATATACTGATTAATCTAACATCCTAATGGCTTTTTTTTTTCTTATGTAGAGTACATTGGATGTAGATAGTGATGAGTCTGCTATGACTCTTAGGTCCTACTCATCAGTTTAAATTTCAGATACTCCCATTGTGTATTCAAATCTATCATTTTTGCCTCCATATATTTAATACTTTACATTTACTTATATTAAATAGTATGACCTGCCACAAATCTTTCCAAGCCTGTCTGCTGTCCAAGGACCTCTGTAACAATTTAGCTGATTCAAGATTATCTGCCCTTCCACCTAGTTTGGTATCATCTACAAACTTAACCAGCCTGTTGATTAAATTCCTGTTCAGATCATTCATGTATATTAACAACAGAAACAGCCCAGCCTTCATCAATGAGGGACACCACTTTTAACGTCACCTAATTCTGAAAAAGCTCCTATCACCATAACCCTCTACTTCCTGTGTTTGAGACGATTTTGTACCCACCTAAAGTCCATGCCCTGAATTCCTGCTACTACTAGCTTGATTTTGTGTGGAACCTTATCAGAAGTCTTCTGAAAATCTAAATTAAAAAAACGTAATTACATTTGCATTGACAACCAGAAAACCACGCTTTAATGAAGGAGTTACCTGCATATTTCCACATCAAATCCAATCAGTAAAAACACCAGTCAGTTAGTGTCTACTGCTGTGTCTACAGGAGTTCTAATCTTGCCCTCAAAGAAATAATGTGTAAATGGGGCAATGCTTAAGCCTGCAGTGTTTAATCATGCAAACTGAAAATGATGTTACTTGAGTTAGGCTGCAAAAATGAAACCAAAGCAATTTAAAAGTTTTTACATCAAGCCATTAAAGGATACATTCTGTATTTTTCAAGTCCAAGTTATTTCTTCACAAACATGCTACAGTAATTACTGATGCAAACGGTGTTATAAATTTAATCACTTTCTATAAATTTAAATGTGTTTAACATTACAAGTGTATGGGTCATGAAAGGAAAGCTTAAAAAGTTTACATATGTCATTTTTGAACAAGAAAAACACCAATATTATGAGATTCAGCCATTTTAAAAGAAGACCAACCGTGCATGATAGCTCAGCACTTCCTGTGCAACAGCCTTTCCGGTTTTCCTCCAGCACACCGAATCACAGTAAAGTTCTCATGCCACGTGGTTGGTTTTGGAATAAAAAAAGGATCCTTATGATACGATTAAAACTTGTACCAGGAATATAGCATAAAGCAAGCATTTCCAGATCCCTTTTGTCACAAACATGGGTCGGGAAACACAGAAGGCTATCATGGTTTGAAAAACCGACGTACTTAGTAAGCTTTTCATTTGTAACCCCATACCCTCTATTGTAAAGCACCGTAGTGGGCAAGATATTTTGTAAATTTATAAACGCACTTAACTTGAGAACACAATTTCATGTAGCAAATGCATTTATACCATGTTAGTAAAGAAATCATTTCGACTTGAACAATACCGAATTTATCCTTTAAATCTTGTTTTCCTTATTGTAAGATTTATTGTCTTATCAAGAAACTTAATTAATTAGCTTAGTTTAAGAAATCATTTTATGTAAATTCTGCTTAAACCATTGGCCAATTTTTTGAATGCCAAATAAAATAGTTGATTCTAAAAATCTGTCAATGGGTTAACCAGAATTTACTTGAAATGATTTCTTCAAATAAGCTAAATAATCTTAAATACAAATTTCTTGGTAAGTCATTGAATCTTACAATAAGGACACAAGATTTAATGGCTTGATGTGAGCATTCTTATGTTGCTTATTTGGTAGTGTAGAAATGGATACTTAAAGCCATGTTCATTATCAAATGAATCATTTTAAAGTAGCTGTCTAATAGTACATGGCACCATTTTGCCACTCCTGCAAAAGTTTTTTAAAATCATTTAATACAGAGGAGCTCGTATTTTAGATAATTGACTGGGCAAAACATTGTGCATATTTGAATGGCCTGTTTGTCTTCTGGTTTAAAACTGCAGTAGCAAATGTATCTAGTAAAATATATTGGAATAAAAGTAGTCATTTAGATTTGAAAATGTAGTCAAAGTCAAAGTCGAAGTAGACAGAAAATTTTATACTCAAGTAAAGCATAAATATCCAAACACATATTCAAATACAATAGTACTTGTAATAGTACTGGGTGGGGACTTAATGAGGTATTTAAAATCTCCAAAGGCATTGGTAAAGTTGATCCAGCGACATACTTTCAGCTTAATGGTGAATCACATACTCAAGGACATCAGCGGGAATTAAAGGGAAATGTGCATTTAGGAAAGTGCAACAAGAGCAAACTACCAAGTGTTGAAGTAGGAACCATTAAGAAGTATCTGGAATAGATATTCGGACAGCTCAGTCATTAGCTAAACAAATGGGCTTGATGGACTGAATGGTCTCCTCTCAATTGTCAAATTTCTTATGTTCAGTTAAGAATGTATTTCTGCTTTGTTACTATACAACACTGCTTTGAACAACTAGCATATTAAACCACTGGTGATGAGTTTAACCTCATGAGATTTGGAATACCACGGCCTTCAGCAAGTACTGTCCCACCATAAATCTCTAATCAAAGGAATCTCCTCTGCTTGTGAATTAACTGTTTTTGATAAGCACAGACTTGTCAGCTTTAGTATTCCGGTAAACTGATACAAATGAAAGTATAATAAATGAGGGCAGTGTGGATTTTCTCCAAATACTCTGCTTTCCACCTTCATCCAAAACCCCACTGACTAACTCTGCTGATCGTTAGTGTGTTAGGGAGAGTGCCCACCGTTGGAATGCCATCACTTCCAGGATAAGTACTTGTCTATAATATGCTTCTTCTGCCTTTGACTCCGTAAACTGAGAAAAAAAGAATGACAAATGAATAAACAGTTGCAGTAAATAGATGCAAGTGTGTGTTGTGATGGACCAACATTCCTTTAAGTGTAGGTCTTTGCCTTTCATCAAAACTTGCTATTATATGTTTTGTTTGCCTGTGACAAAGCAATGGAATCACTGCAAACATCAAAACAGGACAATGAATGGAAGGTGGGATAGAAGTGTGCTCTGTGATGAACCTTCATCTTTTGCCTTACCTTGAACCTAGTGATGCTGTTGTAGGCTTCCACTACCTGAGACTCCGTAATGGGAAAACTATGATTATGATCTATGAAAATAAATGAATCAATGGATGAATGGAAAAATAAAACTTTCTTGCTCCCTTTGAGGTCTTCTACCAGTTATTTAGAAACTTGAACAAGCTTAGTGCACCTTCCCTCTGGAATTCTCATTCCTTTCATTAAGACCCACTAAGTTAAATGGCAAACTATTAACTTTCTACCTAAAATAATTAAGGTGGACTCCCCATTTTATACAGTGAATTCCACTATAAATACTATCAACCGTTATTATAATGTTATGATGCAAGTAACCATTAATACAGAATCACACTTTTAAAGCAATATTTTATGCAGTGATGCATTCTGAATGTTTTCCTTATTTATTTTTTTGTGTGTTTTGTTTTCACCTCATGCTTTTTGGATAAATGCATAAACAGATCTGCCTGAAGATTCTCACCTCTTATTCCTGATTTTCAGTGACTGTTTGCTCCACTAAGTCTCAGTAGATTCGTTAAATTTATTCTCCCTGTGTTCAGAATTAAAGACCTCATAAAAAATAAAGTTTCAGTGACTTCTGTCTTTGGGCGATGGATTCTTACTTACATTTTGAACTTTTCCTTCTCATTCTGAATGCTATAGAAACTTGTTTATTCCACGCTTTGTGGCTCGTTGTTTCTTTCGGCTACTTGCTGCAGGCGATTCATGCATGTAAATAATTCTCCATTAATGCAGCCCGATTCCCACTAGAGGGAGCAGACCTCCACAGAAGTGTGCCGAGCCTCTCCTCAGGTCAAGGGGCCAACCTGCTGTTTATCTCAGCCTTTCTGTTTGCCGCAGATTAGGTAGCAGGAGACAAATGCAACTCTTTTCCACCTGCCTGCCAGAGAGCTTGAAAAGCCCCCCTCTTACACTCACTTAGCCTTCCAGCATGCTGGCAGTTTTCAGCTTAAGTGCTTATCGCTTGTCTCGAAACCTGCACCAAATAACTTTTTTCTTCTCATTTATGCATTTTGAAGTTAAAGATTAACCAAATAGTTGTATTTCCTTTTTTTGAAATTCAGAGGTCCAAGGATGATGCATGATATGCAAATGCCTGCTTCATAATATTAATAAAGATAAGTCAAACATCAACAGAGAAGAGGAATGGCAGGCACTATGCATTGCCTCCTGTGTCAGGAGATTTTATTTTATTTTTTATTTTTGCACCAGATATATTTCACTTTTCATTTCAAAGTATTGGGATGGATCTGGAAATAAACTGAGACCCTTTTCTGTGTCTCCTAGCAGCTGAAAGTGTGAATTGAAAATAAGTTTCTTGAGACTGGTAGGTAAGCTTTTAATTACAGAGGGGAAGAAGGCTTGAAGAAAAATTTAAAGACTGAGATTAGGATGGAGGATGAGAAAGGGAAGAGAACTTGGTTTAAAAATATTAAAACAGATGAGGAAAAATTAAGCTTTGCTGTTAAAATTGGCAAGACAAAAAATCGTCGACCCCTGCTAAGCAGCAATATGGATTATATCTGTTTTACTATCATACTGCTACTGCATGAATAATTCACAATTTTTCTTCTACAAAACATTTTAAATTTGGAAAATCAGCCTATGTTCTTATTTAAAACTGCACCAGGTACTAAAATAAAAACATTACTCAACCTTAAAAATATACTGCTGTCCTACCACATAAGGGAATAATCCTGCCTACTACACCAAAATCACTCAGTGCTGGACCTGTTTTTTTATAAGCAACCTCACCTCTACCATAAAGGTTTGGCAGTGCATCTGGTCACTCAAAAAATAAACTTTAATGTGTTGTTCAGATAGCTAAAAAGTGTTATGATTCTGTGATCTTTAAAATTACCTGAGGGCCTCTTGCAACTTTTTTAAAGTAAGTAATAAACACTATTGTGCCATTTCTGTTGCAGTTTTGTTTTTTTCATGGTGCTTCCATGTTGACTCACCATTGTTACAACATGGTGTTGTTTGCTATGGAGTGTGTCTCCAAAAAATATCATAACTATAGTCATTAATACAATGATTATTGTGCTGTTTTGGATGTTAAAGAGACAATTTTTAAACAAAAGATCAGGAGAATAAGACACACTCAATAAACACACCAGGATCATAACCAGAAAATGAAGCTGCTCTTCCTCAAGAAAAAAACACCAAGAAAAAATCCATCCATCCATCCATTATCCAACCCGCTATATCCTATCTACAGGGTCATGGGGGTCTGCTGGAGCCAATCCCAGCCAACACAGGGTGCAAGGCAGGAAACAAAACCCAGCACAGCCAAGCAAAAATCAAAGTCAAAAAGTACCAGCATAAATTTGTTATACATAAAGGAATCAGACTCTTCAGTAAATGCGATTTTGTCTTTGAAAAATTCTCATAAAACTCAGAATGAAAATAGTCACCAAGGTGGCCCTTTCAACCTCAGTTCATAATTGGCGCATGTGACCTCGCCCATAACAACCCGACTAGTTTTATAACAACAAAGTCACAAAATATTGTCAAAATAAACAGTAGATATTAATGAGCATTGTAAAATTAATTGCAAAAACATTAAACAGCAGCCCAAAAAATAAATTAACTACTGAATAATAATCCTGCAAGTCCGGGAACTCTTAAATGTCTTTGAAAAAGGGAAAATATTAAGTAATAAGATGAAAAAAAATTAAGAAACCAATTCACAAGAAATATAAAAAGTGGTGCATCATACATGTCATTATCTAAGTTTGCAAATATCCTCAAAAAATATTGGTATGTTTTTTTGTATTGCTGTAGCCACCGAAATATAAGGCGAGTTCAAGCATGGATAAAACGTGTGCTGAAAGAAATCTCTCAGTCCAAAAGTACATTTTAAAATATTTAGTGAAAATTCAGAGCAAATAATCCACACAAGAGTAAAGAAAAAGTTGTTACACATGTAGAATAAAAGGCAAAAAAAGGAAAAATATATCTTCTCTAAACTTAGCTTAGATTATCATTTAGTAAAACATTTATGATTCTTATGTAACTAGGAAATGACTCTTACAATTGCTTATATGTTTAGTCATGTGCCCTGTAAGTGGAAAAGAGAGTTAGTGAGCAGGACCACTATTGTCTACTGTTGGAGGACCGCCCTTTGCTTATTTAAGACCAGGAAGATGGACATACCATCCAGGTCAGAGTTGAGTTTTGAAGAGTTGTAAGTGGTTTTGTAGTTTTTCTGGTTTCATTGATCTGATGCGTTATTTTAACTGAATTTGCCTTTGGTATATGTATTGAGACTTGGCCATGGATTGTCTTTTAGGCTTACCTTTTTTTATTTGGTTTTGTCTGTCAAGCTTTTTCTCTTTCTTGTTCTCACTTTGTTTATAGAAATAAATTCTTCATTTATGAAGTTTTTAGATTGCCTTTGTCTTTTGACAGTAATTTGACAATTCCTTCTCCTTTTGTGTATTTTGGAACATAGGAAAGTGTTTTCTGAACTGTAAATGTCTTTGCCTTATTTTGGGCCTGTGCAGGCCCTGAAGCCTGCCTGTTGTGTTTGGGTGTGGTAAAGCCTGCTTTTGGGTTCCAGACCTGGTGAAAAGTGGCCTAGTTTTGGATATGTTGAGGCCTGCATCCTTTTTCACCATTGTGTGTGTGAAAAAATCACAACAATTAGTGAAACACAATCTGCCCTCTCCAAACTTACAGGAGCTGCTCAATTTTTTCCTTAAAAATGACCTCCTTTAATTCACTTGGAATGCAGTGCCTTTTAATTTAATGGGATCAAGTTGTGCTAGCTTCCAGTGTGTAGAAAGTTGCTGTGATTTAAAAAAAATAAACATCAAGGGCTTTTATATGTACTTACTAAGCTCCTAAACCACTTTAGGATAAATTCTATCAGATCTTGAAATTTGTTAGATGTCAGCCTTTTAATCTAAGCAGCACTTCTCTCTCTACAATTTCTAAATCACTCAGTACTGCACTGATAGTTCATGAAACTGCAGGAAGGATTATCAGCTTATTCACACAAAAAAAAAAACCCTCAGAAAATTGAGAATTTAGAGCGTTTACTATTTCACTCCTACAATTCCTAATACACTTCACCTCCTCCTTGACTGTTCTTGTACTAATAAAATACCAAGAGTCTCTTTGGGCCATCTTTTACATTTTCTGCAACATCCCTCTTCAAATACCTTTTAGCTTTCCTAATATCCTGTTTTAAGTGTTGCTTTCTTGTTGTCGAAAGTCTTATGGTAAGCACCGGTGTTATTTGTCTTGTATGCATTTTTTAAGTGCTTCCTTTGAAACATCTTTTTTAACTTCTTGTCTGTCCACAGTGGTCTTCTCTTTATTTCCTTGCTTCTTGTAAATTTTGGGATGAATTTTTCCATCATTACATGTGTAACAGTTTTAAACCTGGTCCAGTGCTGCTGGACTGATCCCACTGACACACAAAGACACTACTGCAATGTATATTATGGTCAATAGATCCTAATCATATGATGACTCCTAAATTCTATGCTGATTGTTACAAAACACTAAATACAGAAAAGCCTCTCCACTTGTTGATGCTTTAAAATACTGTTTTGATCAAAACATATTATTTTCCAAGAGCCGGAGTTGTTCTATTTATTTTTTTCCATTCCTTCTTTGTTAATTTTTGCTTGAGAAAGTTATTAAAGATTATTTTGAAGTTGACTTTTCCCCTTTTGTGCCTGTACAGTTCTTGTTGTTGGTTTGGTTTTGCCAATCATAGTGTTTCACGTACTGTAACAACATAGTCATCTGTCCAGAAACCATTGTTTCAGAAGACCTGTGGTTCACTCAAATACGAGGGGTGTTCAATGATTGATCTACCTGAGTATGAAAGAAAGTATCAAGTATGTTGAAACAAGTTTGGGGCTGTTTTGACCCGTCTCAAGGTTACTCATGCACAGTTGTGGCTCAGTGCGAGTCTAACATTCCACAAGACAGGATGTCCGTAGAGTCCCCGTGTGAATCAGGTAAGCTTCTTCATGACAATGCGCCAGTTCACATGTCATGTCAATTACAGGCTGCCATCCGAGAATGTGGGTTCCAGCAGCTGAACTATCCACCCCACAGTCCTGACCTGGCTCCCTCAGATTATTTCCTGTTCTGTGTTTTGAAGAAATCTCTCCGTGGACAGCAGTTTTTAAGTGATGAAGATGTCAAGGCAGCTGTGATGTCCTGGTTTGAAGGTCAAACAGAAGATTTTTTTCCTAAGGGGTTACAGTCATTGCAGGAAAAGTAGATGAAGTGAATGGAGCTATCAGGGGGACTGTATTGAAAAATAAGAATTTTTTGAAAACTCTTTTCTTTCCTAGTGAGGTAGATAAAATATTGAATGCACCTCATACATCTTTGCAAACTTTACTGTGCTCCCATGGTCTTTTTAGACAGAGGAGTTTTCAATTGCCTACCTTCTGACAGACATGCAAGCTTGGTGAGCATTTTGTGGGTTTTTAAAAAACAGACACCATTATTAATACATACTCTGTTTCCATCCTTACAGTGGAGACGAAATACCTAGATGAATCATAACGTCACTTCCACTTTAATGTCTTAAGTCTTTCTGTCCCTAGAGTGAAGTAGAAATCCCCAGATGAGCTGTAACATCACCTCTACTGTGATGACTTGAGCCCTGCTCCTTCGGTCCTCATCCAACCAGAAGCAGGCATTCATTAGTGGACCTGCTTCTTTGTGCGATTGAAGTCAAACACCAGCAAACCTTTCTTTTCACATGGCTACTTTTTCCACAATATTCATTACACATGTGTGCTTTTGCTGTTGACCTTTGGACCTTTGGACTCCTCCATTAAGTGGAGCATCCTTTGAATCACCATTCTGACCCTGTTTTATCATTTTAATAATAATAATAATTCATTACATTTATATAGCACTTTTCTCAGTACTCAAAGCGCTATCCACAGAGGGAGGAACCAGGAAGCAAACCCACAATCTTCCACAGTCACCTTACTGCAAAGCAGCAGCACTACCACTGCACCACCTGTGTACATTCTTGGGAACCCAAACTTGTTCAGTCTTTGTCTAATGGCAGAGTTATAACCTGTAACATTTACCATACTGTCAGATGCCTATGGATCATATGTAGCCTTTTTTTCTTGTGATTTCTCTGAGCACCACGAGATCTGATTATTGGGGGAATTTTCTGTGTTGTCTGCATCGCAGATGATTGCCAACTGTCTAGAATGTTATCCAATTGAAAGTAATTCTTGTCACTTTCAAACAAAAATAACTTTATACTGTTTGGAACTGGTCCTAAAACCCCTTCCAGACTGATGAGCAGAAACAATTGTTTCTCTGGGGTCATTGCAAATGTCCTTTTTCCTTGGTATGTTGTTACCACAAACTTGATTGCTCCAGACTTAACTGGCAGGGTTCTGCCTTTATATCGAGGTATTAGCACATTCTGATCAATAAAAGATAATTGATCACCAGCTCCAGTTACCTACATGATCTTGATGAAGGCATGAATGGTGTACTTAGTTTTTAGCATACAACTTCTGCACGTCGACTTAATTTTAGTTGAGTAAATAATGAAAAAAATAAAATCTGTCACATGTTGTTGGTATCCTAAGGTTAGGTTAATAATAATAATAATAAGTTTTATTTATGTAGCACCTTTCATACACTCAAGGACACTTTACAATTCAATAAACACATTAACAAGACAATAGAAATTACATACAAGAAAATGAATAAACTCATTGAAGAGATGTGTTTTTAACAGGAGTTTGAAATGAATAATAGATTTTTCCTCGTGAAGGCTGAGAGGAAGAGCATTCCCAATTTTATCATTTTATCTATCACACTGAAAGCTCTGCCATCCATAGTTACTAACCTGTATTTAGGTACAGTGAGTAAGTTAGTTCCGATGATCTTAATGCACGGGCAGGAGTGTAAGGAAGCAGCAGCTAAGACAGATAATGAGGGGCTAAATCATGAAGGGCTTTAAAGGTGAGAAGAATAATTTTATATTTGTTTCTTGAAAAGACTGGTAACCAATGCAAATCATACAGGACAGGAGTGATGTGAGCAGATTTTTTAGTGTGTGTAAGTAGACGAGCAGCAGAATTCTGAACATATTGTAATCTATTGATATATTTAGTCGGGAGGCCATAAAACAAAGCATTGCAATAGTTCAGGCGGGTAGTGATGAAAGCATGAATGAGTGTTTCAGTATCCTTCACACTGAGGAAAGAATACAGATAAGCAATGTTGCAAAGATGAAAAAAAGCCATCTGTACTATTGAGCTAATGTGTGGTTGGAAAGTAAGGAGCTGATCAAAGATGGCACTCAAATTATGGACTGATGCTGAGGGTTCAACCAGGATCCCATCAATGTCAATTTTTAGACCACAAAGGGTAGAGGGGACAGATTTGATACCAACTAATAAAATTTCTGTTTTATCAGGATTGAGTCGTAAAAAATTATCTGTCATCCAATGATTGATTTCCTCAATGCAGTCAGTCAGTGCAACAGGTAAAGATGTTGCAGTTACATCAACACTTACATAAAGTTGTATATAGCAGTGGAAGCTTAGACCATACCGACGAATAATCTCACCTAATGGGAACATATAGATGTTAAAGAGGATTGGACCGAGAACTGACCCTTGAGGGATACCTTGTGTGAGTGAAGTAATGGCAGATTTGTGTTCCCTAATGAAGACGTAATACTGGCGATCACTGAGGTATGACGTGAACTAAGAAAGAACAGCACCAGAGATACCAATAGCTGAAAGTCGGGACAGTAAAATGTCATGGTTAACTGTATCCAATGCTGTGCGTAAGTTAAGGAGAATTAGAATAGCGGCCATCCCAGAATCTGCGGTTATAAGTAAGTCATTAGTTACTTTAAGTAAAGCAGTTTCAGTGCTATGTAGGGCTCTGAATCCAAATTGAAAAGGCTCAATCAAGTCATGCAAGCGTAAATAATCATTGAGTTGAGCAGCGACAACCTTTTCTAAGATCTTAGCCAAAAATGGAAGATTAGAGATTGGGCGATAAAATTTTAGTTGTAACAGATCTGAGCCAGGTTTTTTTAAAACAGGGGTTACAGCAGTCATTTTTAAATCATTTGGAACAACACAGGTGCGGAAACTGCAGTTGATAAAGTGAGAAATGGGAGCGGAAAGTTTGTCAGTACAAGCCTTAATCTGTAGACTAGGGGCAGGGTCTAGGTGGAAAGTAGATTGATTTAATTTAGATATTACTTCAGCAATATAAGTTGGTGTAGTGGGGTTAAATTTAGATAAATAAACTGAAGATTTAGAAGTACTGTAGAATCGGTCGTTGGAAGAGAGGAATGGTTAGTGGAAAAACCTTGATATATGGTCATGATTTTTGACTGAAAATAGTCCAAAAATAGATTACAGTGCTCAACAGAGAAATAAGGATTTTTAACAGCAGGTTGACAAAGTCTGTTAAATGTATTAAAAAAAGATCTAGGGTGACAAGTACCAAAGTCAATAAAAGTGGAATATTACCTTGAACGTGCAGCCGATAAGGCACATCTGTATTCCTTCAGGTTTGCGGTGTAAGCCAGGGCATGAACAGCCAGACCAGTCTTCTTCCAGAACCTTTCCAAGCGTCAACCAGTTTGTTTCATGGTATGCAATTCTGCTGTGAACCATGGTGAGGTCAGGGTAGTAGGAACAATCAAGGGTTTAATAGGTGCATAATGATCCAAAATTTGTGACAATGTGGAATTACATAGAGACAAAATCTGCATAGGGCAAGACAACCCAGAAACATCATGGAGACAGGAAGCACCGACAGACATAGAAAAAGATAACTGATCTATATTCTTGTTATTACAATAGGTTATTTTAGATTTTAGACTAATTTTAGGCAGGGGATAAGTGAAACTAAATTCAATCAGCTTGTGATCTGAGATACCAATAACAGAACGAGATGTACAAATATTCTGCAGACCAGTGGAACATACAAGATCCAGAATATGGCCCTTAGCATTGGTTGAGAAACCAACATGTTGCACAAAAGTAAAACATTCCAGTACCGAATGCAGCTCACAAGCAGATGGACAGTGAGTATCCACATGAATATTAAAGTCACCAAGCAAAATTACAGCAGTAGACATGGCACAGACAAGAGCGAGTATTTCATAAAGATGAGAGAAAAAATCAGGCTGAAGCTTAGGAGGCCTGTAAATTAATATAATGTGCAGTGAAGGCTTTCCAGTGATTTTAGCAACCAGGTATCCAAAACACATAATGCTGTCTTTAAGACAATCACACTGAACCACCGCCAATCCACCACATCTGCACATCAGACGGGTTTTAGACAAGTAACTATAACCTGCGGGGGTAAACAGATTTAGTTGTAAGTAAATCACCTGGATTTTGCCACATTTCTACAAGGAACAGCATGACCAGTTTTTTAGAAGTTGATAAGTAATTGAGGAAAGTAGTTTTATTTTTTAACAATCTGCAGTTCAGGAGTGCAGAGTGGAGAGTTAATTCGGATTCTAATACTAGATTACTCCACTCCAGTAACTGTGGCAAGTGTCTCAGCCAATTTGTCTGCCTACTCCATTGTCCTGCAGATAATCTTTTTGAAAAACCAGGTCTAACAGACCAAATTGTGGAGATAGTGTCAGCGGATGCAGAGGTAATATTAAAATGGTGCAGAGAGAAGCAGTGTATATACCGCGGGCGAGCAATGGCAAGCTCCATGCATAAGCCATATGTCACCACATCCAGTCTGTAGTGCATACGATAAGCGCATAATTGAAAAAGCAATATCAGCTGCCACTACATTAGCCAGAACCCATAATCTAACTCCAACTGAGCAATAAACATAGTCAGCTAAGAAAGTCCTAATCCTAGTCAACTAAGAAAGTAAGGACTTACTCACCAATCATGCCGGCTCAGGGACAGTACAGGGGAGTTGGCTCACGGAATTTTCAGCGAACGGAATAAAACTTTACAAAAACTCCAGCATCAATCCAGTGAGAATCCGTCCATAAAACATAAACAGCACAAGCAAGGCAGAGGACGTAGTAACAGCAACAAAGCAAAACAGAGCAAAAAGACACTGGTGAGAAATGGCAGCCAGATTGCACATGGCATACTCTCATCCGGAACCGGAACTTGACCGCCAGAAGATAGCATTAATATAAGGTTGCTGAAGACTGTGTGATTTTTAGCAACTTCAGAAGTTAAACTGAGATGGTGTACTTACTTTGTGACAAAGTGGGGTGTGAATTGTGTTTTTCTAATGCTAACACAGTTCATACTTTGGATATTAGAGCCTGTTACAGTCTGTTACTCTTCATTTACTTGTCTCAAATGTGAGTTTATAACTAATAATTATAAATACATGTATCATTGTGCACAAATATTTAACTTATATTTTTTCATCAGAGGTATTTCCTATTTTCCTATATTCAAATATCTGCAAGGTTTTTTCAATGCACTGAAAAAGTGAATTGAATATGTTGATATATTATATGCATAAACTGTTAGGAATCTTATTTCTTAAAGTAGAGGCATCTGCATAAAATAAAAAGTGACTAGAAATGAATTTGAAAAAAACAAGAGGTTATCTACATTCTGTACACAAACACAATGTGAATTACAAAGATTAGGGACAGCAAGACAGTAACAGCAGTCAAACATGTCTCTCCGATAACTGCCAACTTCATCTTGCTAGGCCTCTAGCCATTCTCCTTGGCTGAGCTACCCGCTTCTTAAAGTCTCCTTTGCACTTCTCAGCCTAACTGCACTGTAATTTCATAAACAGTTGTGCGCTCCAGGATTCAGGAAATTTAATTGCAACATACTAGATATGTTTTGTTTTTTTTTGTCAAAGGAATGTGCCTTGTGATAACCAAAAGGAAAGTCTTTTCTCTGGCTAGGTATACTCTGCTCATGCTTTTCAATGCACCCCAGGCACAATTAAGGATTTGTTTGTATGTGCACAATCCAGGTACAATTTTTCTTTTTCTAAAGTTACTAAAAAGTACTTTTATGACACCTTTACCGACTTTATTATACTGTATATCTAATTTATGTACTGTAAGTATTGACTTTTTATATGTTAATTATTCATTATTTTTCTTATCTAATTTTAATTTTCTTTTCTTTGTTTATAGCTAGGCTGCACGGTGGCGCAGTGGGTAGTGCTGCTGCCTCGCAGTTGGGAGACCTGGGTTCGATTCGCGGGTCCTCTCTGCGTGGAGTTTGCATGTTCTCCCCGTGTCTGCGTGGGTTTCCTCCGGGCGCTCCGGTTTCCTCCCACAGTCCAAAGACATGCAGATTAGGTGGATTGGCGATTCTAAATTGGCCCTAGTGTGTGCTTGGTGTGTGGGTTTGTTTGTGTGTGTCCTGCGGTGGGTTGGCACCCTGCCTGGGATTGGTTCCCTGCCTTGTGCCCTGTGTTGGCTGGGATTGGCTCCAGCAGACCCCCGTGACCCTGTTTGGATTCAGCGGGTTGGGAAATGGATGGATGGATGTTTATAGCTATTTCTTTGACATCTTTTTAAGCACTTTTATCTAAATCGCATTTATGAAAATGTGCTATAGAATTAAATGTTGTCGTTTTTTCCACCACTGCCTTGAACTTACGGACAGACATTCTAATTCAGTAGTTTGTGTATATAGGACTGAAGTCAGCCGTGAAGATCGATGATACTCAGTACATCAAAGTGCTCTGTGGGTTGGGTGAACTTTGCACTCATACAAGGGGGACCCAAAAGTTCCCGGAATTGGTCAATAGCATGGAATAGGGTGTAGTTATTGAATGTGCCACTAGTTATTATATGATTACAGTCTAGTTAATAAGTCCACTGAATGGTATTGTGTTGAATTGATCGAGTGGGTATTTCTGGCATTTATACTATAATTGTGCTGGTAACTTGGGTAAATGTATATTTTTCCTCCAATTCACTATGGCAGATTTTCAAGAGATGATAAAGATTGTGTTTTTAAACATTGACAGACTTGTTCATAAAGAGTTTATCCATCAGTGACATAACATGGAACTACTGAGGTGTCTATGAGAAAGCTTCAGGAAAAAAATGTCCTGAGCAGTGGCACAGCTAAAACTGAGCATTGAATAACGGCCATGCATCTGCGCACACTGCCTTGCCACTCGAGCTTTTAACCAAAAATATTGTGGTTGTTGCTTCACTCCCACATATTAAAACATTAGAACAATCTAGGCAAGAACAGGCTATTTGGCCCAACAAAGCTTGCCAGGCCTATTCACTTAATTCTTCTAAAATAACATCATGGCTACTTTTCAAGTTCCTAAAGTCTTACTGTCTACCACACTACTTGGTAGCTTATTCCAAGTGTCTATGGTTCTCTGTGTGAAGAAAACCATCCTAATGTTTGTGCGAAATTTACCCTTAACAAGATTCCAACTGGGTCCCCATGTTCTTGAAGAACCCATTTTAAAATAACAGTCTTGATCCACCGTACTAATTCTCTTCATAATTTTAAAAACCTCAGTCATGTCAATTCTTGATCCCCATTTGCTTAAACTAAAAAGGCTCAGCTACTTTCGTTTTTCCTCATAACTCATCTATTGCAGTCTAGGAATCAGCCTAGTCGCTCTTCTCTGGACTTTTTCCAGCCCTGCTATGTCCTTTTTGTAGCGTGGAGACCAAAACTGCACACAGTACTCCAGATGAGGCCTCACCAGTATGTTATGTGACTTGAGCATAACCTCCTTGGACTTGTGCTCCAACATCAGCGGACTATCATTCTAACATTCTGTTAGCTTCTGAACACTGTCTGACACTTGATCGTGTCGAGTTCACTATGACTCCAAAATCCTTTTCATAAGAGGTACGTTCAATTTTCAGACCTCCCAATCTATATCAAACCGAACTTTTTTTACTTCCTACGTGTAACACTTTACATTTATTAACATTAACTTTAATTTGCCACAAATCTGCCCAAGCCTGTATGCTGTCCAAGAACCTCTGTAATGATTCGATGGATTCTAAATTGTTTGCCAATCCACCTAGCTTGGTATCATCTGCAAAATCTATTGAGCCTGTTACTTATATTGCTATCTAAATCATTTATATGTATTAAAAATAGCAGTGGCTCTAATACTGACCTCTGTGGAACACCACTCTTAATGTCATCCAATTCTGATGAGGTTCCTCGCACCATCATCCTCTGCTTCCTGTGTCTGAGCCAATTTTGCACCCGTCTACAAACATCACCTTGAACTCCCACTTCTTTTAATTTGACGTCCAACCTCTCATGTGGCACCTTATCAAATGCTTTCTGAAAGTCCAGATAAATAATATCATATGCTCCACTTTGATTGTATCCTTTTGTTGCTTCCTCATAGAATTCCAGCATGATTGTAAAACATGACCTCCCTCTTCTGAACCCATGCTGACTGTTCAGTAAAACTCCTTGCCATGTGTTGCTCAATCTTATCCTTAATAATTCCTTAACAATTTCTTAATTTCATTAATATTAATCAATAGATCCCACTCCTTAAAATGATCCCAATTAAGACTGAGACAGAAGGGAAAATGATTTGCTACTATGAAACAAATCTAGGAAGAAAACATTGGAGTCACTAGACATGGTAACAAAAGATGAGTACAGGAAATGTTTCCAGCATTGGGCCAAGTGTATTGCGTCTGAAGGAGAGTATTTCAAAGATGACTAATTGTAAAGGATTTATAACAATTTTGGGAATTTGTGAGGACACCCTTGTATAACCTGCTAATGAAATATTATTCTTTTCTGAGCCACATATTATACTATTCAGTTACATCCCTTTTTTCTGTTTTCATTGTTATGCTCTATTCGACTGTGAGGACAGGTTTTCCTGATTTATGGCAGGAGAAATGATAATAATTCTTTGTTTCTAGTTTGTTTTTTTCTAAGATGGAGGGGGCACTGATTAGTTTATTGTGCCAAAACAAAATTATCTTAAAGTGACAAAAAGTGCTACCATACACTGACATTTGAGACCCCACACCTGCTGGACCCCAGACATATTGGAGCACCACAGCTGCTAACCTGCTCAACCCTGGAACTTGAAATGTGATCCTCCATAACCTTCCACCTCCAAACATCTGCAGTCTCCGACAACATCTGGACAAGGTATCAGACAGAGCCTTGAGAGCATCTCGGCTATTTGCTGGGTTTATGTCTGTTGACTGCAGGTCTCCCAGTAGGGCCGGAGTCTGGATTTGCATGCTGAAAGATTCTTTATTACAGGCAGAGTATAAAATTTTAGTTGTGCTCTGTTGTTTGTTGTTGTGGTCATTTTTGTCAGCTTTGAAGTGGTACTATAAGCACAACAACCATTCCATAGTGATATCCCAACATTGAACCTGGTCAGTTTGTGGACCTAACGTTCCATGCTGGTCAAAACCACAACGTACTCCTTGTCAATGATTTCCTTCCCTTTAGTATTAGTGCCAGGATCCCACCTAGTATCAGCAAGCTGTGCTGTTATCACTGTCATTGAAGTTCCTTGGAAATGTTCTGTAACAACTTTTCTAGGAGCTTGAAAGTGGAAAATCTCTTGCTTTATAGATGACTATAAAGCCTATTATAGGTGACTGTAACTGGCCACCGTGTCAGGTCATGAAATTCTCCATTTCTACAGGAACAACGTTTGTCTTAACGCTCACCTATTATCAGTATCTGCTGATTATTAGTTTCTGCTGGTTTTTGTTTCTCTGGCCGAAAACGATTCTCTGGTCAGTTGAGACAAAAATTGAACTGTCTCGGCAGAACCTCAATCTCTATGTCCAGTGAAGATCAGGGCCTGCTCATCACCTACCTAATGCCATCCCTACGATGAAGCATGTTGGTGGCAGCATGCTTCAAGCTTCTCAACAGCAGGGACTGGAAGACTACTCAGAACAGAGGGAAGGATTAATGCAGCCAAATACAGAGAGGTCCTTTGAAGAAAACCTGCTTGAGTGCATGTGAAGTCAGACTTTGGTGACGGTTAATTTTTCAGCATAGCAATGACCTGCATCGTACAGCCCAGACAATGCTGAAGTGGTTTCAGGACAAGCCTCTGACTGCCTTTAAGTAGCCCAGCCAAAACCCAGACTTACACCCCATTGAACTTCTGTGGAGAGACCTGAAGATGTCAGATTACAGATGCTTCCCATCCAATCTAATTTAAGAAGACCTACAAGGAAGAATGAGATATATGTCCCAAATCCAGCTTGTAGAGACTTACCCAAGAAGACTTAAAACTGGAATTGCTGGCAAATGCCAAACAGTACTGAATTAAGGGTCTGAATTCTAATATGAAGTAAAGAGTTCACTTTTTGATTTTTAATAAATATGATAACTTTTCTTAAAACATTTGCAGTAAGGAGATTGTGGGTTCACTTCCCGGGTCCTCCCAGCATAGAGAGCACTTTGAGTAGTGAGAAAAGCGCTATATAAATGTAAATAATTATCGTTATTATTTTGTTTTCACATTGTCATTATCAACTATTGATTGTAGATTAATGGACAAAATGCCAAATAAAGTGTGCAGAAATTGAAGGGGTTGCAATAATTTTTTTGATTGCACTTAATGTTATCCTGATAGAGTAAATTCTTGCTACCTGCAGATTCTGTTCATGTGGATTAGTGTTTCTGCTAGTACAAAAGTGTAACCTATTTTGTGATACCCGCAGTCGATTTCTTACCTGTTTTTGGTCAGTCGCAGCAGAAAAAAAATTCTCAGAGGCCTATCCCGCAGCAGCAACACCTGAGATGGAGCAATAACAGGTCTGTTATGCCTTTACTCATCCAGGGCTGTACACACACTAAACTGAATTGATCATTGAGTGTCTGCAGACATGGGTAAGCACTTAATCCCCATTTTTGATGTGAACTAGGAAATTGTTCCCCACAAATGAGAAATTCCTTGTAAGTGCAGGTCATAAGCTCACACTGGTTAAGTCCCTGCCCTTTTTACACTCTGCCCATCGCTACTACAGATTGGATGGTTTAGTGAAGTCCTTGGATTGTCCCCATGCTGTGGTTGATCATAGTTTCTAGTGGAGCACCTCGAAGACCATCAGCTTGACTACAGAGGAAGTAAAAGTCATAACAAGGTTTTCTCTAGATGAACTTGCTGAAGGATCATTACCAAGCTTTAAGGGCTGGTATGTCTGCCCGACCACATTTCCCCACGCTCATTCCCATGCTCCTGTGCAGAAATACTTCAGATCAATGCTTCAGTATCTGCGGTTTCCATATACACAGGGTTTTTTAGGAACGTAACTCCCACAGATAAAAACAATTGACTGTATTTGAAAAACTGACTTAAATACCAACAAAACTGACAGTAGAATATTAACTCAGTAAATATAATGTAATGCTTTGTGTGTAGCAAAGAAATAAACATGAACCACAGAATGCATGAAGATGTCCGCGTAGAAAGCCACACTTGGTGTCTTCAGAATACTCTTCAGGTCCACGTGGCACTGTACTGAAAAATGACACATTTTAATGTTAATCTTAATTCTATGCCTGAGACAATCCATTTGTGTTATCTAGTGTTCGATTCAACAGATAGTGCAGTGCAATTTGTTCCTGATCTTTTGCAATTACTTGTGCTTATTTTAAATTACCCCGCTCTGCTATTATCTGCAAGTGCTCCACAAGGTTGAAAAGGCTGCTACACATACAGTACGGCGAGAGGGGAGAGGGCTTACTCTGACAAGCCTCAGGAGCATTCAAGAAACAGGATGTCATGAACTTGAAGCAAACTTTTGCATAAAGTCCCGAAATCAGTAACCAAAAGTCACACAAGGAGAAGGCTCCATCAACATTTGGCTTGTGAATATAAAAAGGACGACAAAGAGTCTTTATAAATAAAAATATCTATTGCACAAAAATACTCTTCTTAATAAAAGCTCTGTGGAGACACAAAAGGCACAGGAGGAGTTACCAGAAATAGGCAGCCCAAAGTCAACAAGTCCCAAAAATAAAAATCCACAACAGAGATTGAACAAAACAGAGTAAGGGTTAATACCACATCCTAAAATCCAAAAAAAGCATAATAGCAATAATGACTAGAACTCACCAAGACCAAAAACACCAAGAACTTTCTAATGAACCACAAAGGACTGCTTGTTTTCCCAGCCTTTATAGGGCTGAGGGCAGCCCTCTGACTGTGATAAGCAGGTGACCCCCATCTCTTAGGGATCCACCCACAAAGCACATGGAACATAGCAGAAGACAAATAGAAACAAAGAAACTACATGATCCACAATATTAACATCAACAAAACAGTAGAAAAATAACAAAAAAGACATGGAAAAGGAATTTAACCC
Source organism: Erpetoichthys calabaricus (assembly GCF_900747795.2). Classification (NCBI taxonomy): domain Eukaryota; kingdom Metazoa; phylum Chordata; class Cladistia; order Polypteriformes; family Polypteridae; genus Erpetoichthys; species Erpetoichthys calabaricus. The sequence goes on along the minus strand of NC_041395.2, from coordinate 301,670,991 downwards.
CAGCAGGGGAGAAACCCTGGCTTAAATACAACAGAGTATGGAGACGTTTGTGGGAAATTAATAAATGGGAGTCCCACACAGGCAGTAATGCTTGCCTTGGCCTGAGTGATGCTGAAGAATGTCACAATAAATGACAGAAATGATGCCAATTGCTTATAATGTCAGTATTCACCTTGCACTGAAACAGTGTGAGAGGAGTGATGTCGTGTTACCAATTTGAATTTGTAGTTTTGGAGTCCAAAAATAATGAGAAAATTAAGTAGTCAGAATCATGAAGTGTTTTGTTTAAAACTGTTCAATAAACAGCTGATCCGTCACTCAGTGTGTGCCTCAATCCTTCCATCATTATGTCAATACAATATTTTGCTGATTTCATTTCTGAAAAACATCCTGTAGGTATCATAAAAGTTATAATGTAACCTGGGCTGGATCCACTCATTGCTCATTTATGTTTTCTTTAATTGTTTCCTCAGCTGATTATTTTATGACTTGACTCCTGAGTCCAGGGCCTAAGGGATGTGGCCTATAGCCATTGTGTCAGTTTCAGGTGCCTTTACTAATCACTGCTTAGTCACTTGAATGAGCAAATAAAGAAGACAAGACTGCGACAATACAGGGCCCAGACATTGTCTTGTTCCCCTAGTTAAGTTAAACATCTGTTGCATATTTAGTGGTGAATTTAGGCTTTTAGATTTCTAATGTTGGTTTCAGATTTAAAACTTTTAATTTAGCTTTTATGATTTTAGGTTTAACATTTTTGGCTTTTTCAATTTTAGGCTTAGAGTGTGGTAGTACTTAGATTTGACCTGGTAGCACATCTTATAATTCTGCTCTTTTCATTTTCCTAGTTTGATTTTTTTTTTTATTCCTTTAATTGCTTTCTTTTATTTAAGCTTTGTAGATATGTTCACATACTGTATAATGCGTGAAGCTCCAATTGCGATAGCCTGTGTCTATCTGTTGGTCCATCTGTCTTCCAAGAGCAAAACTTAAAAGAAGTGGTGAGGCGGCCTTCTGCTGTTATGCACCTAAAATCTGGAATAGCCTGCCAGTAGGAATTCGCCAGGCTAATACAGTGGAGCACTTTAAAAAACTACTGAAAACACATTACTTTAACATGGCCTTCTCATAACTTCACTGTAATTTAATCCTGACACTCTGTATATCCAATTCATTATAATAACTATTCATTCAAAATTTGTACTAACCCCTACTCTCTCTTCTGTTTTCTTTTCCGGTGTCCTATTGGTGGTGGCTTGTGCCACCACCATCTACCCAAAGCACCATGATGTTCCAACAATGATGGATGGATTAAAAGCCAGAAGTCTGTATAACCATCAGCATCAAGTGACTCCGTGAGAACCCTAACTACAAAGAGGACTATTTCATTTATGTTAGGTAGAATGCCCAAAGGGGACTGGGCGGTCTCGTGGCCTGGAACCCCTACAGATTTTATTTTTTTCTCCAGCCTTCTGGAGTTTTTTTTTGTTTTTTCTGTCCACCCTGGCCATCGGACCTTACTCCTTTCTATGTTAACTAATGTTGTCTTATTTTAATTTCTTATTTGTCTTTTATTCTTCTTTTCTTCATTATGTAAAGCACTTTGAGCTACTTTTTGTATGAAAATGTGCTATATAAATAAATGTTGTTGTTGTTGTTGTTGTCTGCATGAAACAACTCGGTCCCCAGTATATCAATTTTGTTGAAATGCGGAATACTTATTCTTCAAAGAAATTTATTTCAGACAGTTTAATTTTTGCTGAGATATCTCAAATGGATTGAGCTGTACAAAGTTTTGAACTTTCAAAATATCAAACTGAAAAGCATTGGCAAATCTTCTATCTCGCCTACCTTAAAACAAAGAAACGTCTAGTGCCACTACAACTATGAATTAGTTTACTGTTTTAATTTTACCTCAAGAGTGGTTACATCAACTTGTATACTGTAGTATCCCTTCCCAGGTGGCTCTGCGGATAAGGATCTGTGCTGGTATCCAGAAGGTTGCCGGTTTGAGTCCCCGTCACTGCCAAAGAGATCCTAATCTGCTGGGCCCTTGAGCAAGACCCTTAACCTGTAATTGCTCCAGGGGCACTGTACAATGGCTGACCCTGTGTTCTGACCACAAAGGGTATGGGAAAACTAACAAATTCCTAATACAAGAAATTGTATAAGGCGAAATAAAGAACAAAAATAAATAAATCTCGCAAGTGGTAGTAATTGTCCGAAAAAACTAAACAATGGTTTATCTCTTTTCTTTTGACTTCGCAGGCCGAAAAACAACGTAGTCAGGACAAACAAACAAGCAATGAACTAAAAACCACCCCACACCACAAGTTAAACACACTCTACTCCCCAGCCCCAGTGGTAGTTGTGTCTCCTCTGCCCGCCCCTCTCCACAGCACTCTGTGCAGCCCCCTTTTTTTTAACTTTTTAGAACCCACTGCCTCAGTGGCAAATTCTTTCCCAGATCATTACAATATTTTGTATATTGTCCTGTTTTTCACCTCTACAGACGGCAAACAGATCCCTAATACAAATTAATGAAACACAAGCAGACTTGCACGTGCGGGTAGGGAGTTGCTGTCACAAGCTGCTTGCATGTGCGCAGATGGGCAGAGAACAGGTGGGCAATCCTCAATCAGTAATTCCAGCTGGGTGTGCAAAGAAACCTCCACCTCACCAAAATGTTCCAGCTTTATGAAGTCTTCCCAGCTGTTTGAGTGCAAATGGAAGGCAACCAGTGCACCTGTATTTCCTGCCACCAGATGCTTTAGGTCATAAAATGTAACTTAAATGATCTTCCTAACCATAAAAGAATAAAATGCAAGCAAGGAAAACAAAAGGTTATCTACATATGAATGAAGTACCTTTTGGCATTTAAGCCATTGTGCAAAAAGTAAATAAACATTTACTCAGAATTAACCAGACACTAGACCAACTTCACAGCTCCATTATATGCAGTTTATAATGACTCACAATTTCACTGACACTATAATTTACTAGGATAATCAGATGTCCCAGTGACAGTGACAGTCCCCATTTCAGTTTATGCACACTTATAAATAACTGAAGAATATCAAGATGTCCCATTTTAACAGGCTGCCCATCTAATAACGTTTTTCAATGCTGCAAGCATTACTTCACTGAAATAAACATTGTCACAATATATTTACGAGAAACTCCATGGGGGAATGCCTCTTGATTAACAACCTGTGCTAAATTTGAACAGCATTGTAAAGAGGAACAAGAAGCACACAAAAACAGAGCATTTATTTATTTCCACTTCAAGTACTGTGTGGGCTCCAATGTGTTTATTTGTGAAAGCGCCTTTTTTCCCGTGCTCTGATCCCTCTCTGATGATGACTAGCTAAAGCAGGCATTAAACAAAGGAGGGTGGGCTTTAATGCGTGGGCGTACATGTTACATGAGGGTCTCGGTTTGGGTCTTTGAAGTTCAGGTCACCATAACAGTGTCACATTCACCTGATATCCATAATGGTCACTCGCTGTAATAAAGTTTGCCTTTCACTTTTGTTATTCCCTAACATTTGTCATAACTGAATAGCATTGCAAATCCCATTTCAAGAAATTTCTATGACCAGACATTTACAGAAGGAATTAATTACTAAAGGTTTTGTTACTTGTCAATTGCAAATATACAAATAGGGCGTGTGTGTGTGAGTGAGAATGGTCCCTCTGATGAACTGGAGACCTGTCCACCCCTGCTTTCACCCTTTTGCCCAGTCCTGGTAAAATAGCCTCTGGCCCCACAACCCTGAAATGGATTGAGAAGGTTCTAGAATGTACTTACTGAACACAGTCCAGTAAGTGTTAAGGTGTAGTTTGCTTTTTGACTACCGTATATACAGTACTCACGTATAAGTCGGGTCTTTAAACCCAAAAAATCGATCATAAAATCAGACCCCATCAATTACGGCAGTTCAAAAATGCGACACTTATTTATTTAATTTTTTTACATCTACTTACCTTCTCCAGTCTCGCATCAGTTTCTCAGATGCATCGAATTTTGTTGCAGCAGCGCAGTTACCAATTTCTTTCGCTACTTCAATGACTTTTAATTTAAAACCAGCTTCATATTTTCTTCTGATCTAACACTCCATCGTAGATAAGGGATGCTCTTATGATGAAGGTGTATGAGGGTGTGACATACAAAAAACACGAAACAGTGCAAAAGTTGCTTCAGAATAGTTTGGGTATTACTGTGTGGTCACGTAGGCACAATAGAGAGAGAGAGAGAGAGAGAGAGAGAGAGAGGGGTTAGGAGCACACGCTGATACAGCGCATTACCGCACCCACATCGAAAAAAAAGGCAGTGTGTTCCATGGTTACTCTCTCAGGCGGGCGTTAGCATATCATAATCTCTTTGACCAATAACTTGAGTTTTCCACATTCAACTTATATGACCGACATTAAAAAATTCCGGACATTATACAGTAAAACCAAGTCCCGACTGAGTATGTACAGTACTCTTAATGCTTCCCTTTAATCCAATTAATTTCTCTGCTCTAATGAGTAAAGCAAGCCCTTGCAGTCTTGATAATAAGTTTTTTCATGTTAGCTCCTTTCATAGACACACATTTTAGAGTGCAATTACTGCTTATTATTTGACCTCCACAATACTATTAATTCTGGTGACTGAGCAAAATATTTTATGCACCAACATTTTTTACATTTATTTTCCTTACTAACTGAGTTGTGGCAATGAGATCCCCAGAGTACAAATCAGGTTTCTAGGCTTTGAGCTAAAATACATATTTTGGCCTACATTTAAAAAGTCAAATCGTATATTCTCTGATGGTATGGCTGTCACAGTGGTATGCTCAAATGCGTGCAGAAGGAACTCCGAGTCCAGCTCAGAGCGGCGAAGGAGCAGTACAGGAGAAAGCTGGAGCAGAAGTTGCAGAATAACAGCATGAAGGAAGTGTGGGATGGGATGAAGATCATCACTGGCTGCAACTCGAAGCGGGGTGCCACCATCGAGAGAGACGTGGAGAGAGCAAACCAGATGAACAACTTTTTTAACAGGTTTGACCACCCTAACCCACTCTCACCTCGGAGTACTGCACCCTCCACCCATCCTTCTGCTGATACCAGCATAGGAGAGAGTTTCCACCCACCCACAATTACAGCAGTCCAGTGGGTCCAGATGGAGTATCGCCACGACTGCCAAAGGCCTGTGCGTTGGAGCTGGGGAGTCCTCTACAGCACATCCTCAACCTGAGCCTGGAACAGGGGAGAGTCCCGAGGCTTTGGAAAACATCTTGAATCACACCAGTCCCAAAGGTTTCACGTCCAGGTGAGCTGAATGACTTCCGGCCTGTTGCTCTGATGTCACATGTGATGAAGACCATGGAGCAGCTGTTGCTTCACCACCTGAGGCCACAGGTCCGCCACACCCTCGACCCTCTGCAGTTCGCATACCAGGAGAAGGTGGGAGCGGAGGATGCCATCATCTATATGCTATATTGATCCCTCTCCCACTTGGACAGAGGCAGTGGTGCTGTAAGAATTATGTTTCTGGACTTCTCTAGCGCCTTCAACATCATCCAACCTCTGCTCCTTAGGGTCAAGCTGACAGAGAAGGGAGTAGATTCATACCTGGTAGACCTCAGTATGTGTGTCTCGGGAACTGCAGGTCTGACATTGTGATCAGCAATACAGGAGCACCGCAGGGGACAGTACTTTCTCTGGTCCTATTCAGCCTACATACATCGGACTTCCAATATGTGCAAAAGTTCGCTGATGACACTGCTATCATGGGCTGCATCAGGAGTGGGCAGGAGGAGGAGTAGTACAGGAGCCTAATCAAGGACTTTGTTAAATGGTGTGACTCAAACCACCTACAACTGAACACCAGCAAAACCAAGGAGCTGGTGGTGGATTTTAGGAGGCCCAGGCCCCTCATGGACCCCATAATCATCAGAGGTGACTGTGTGCAGAGGGTGCAGACCTATAAATACATGGGAGTGCAGCTGGATGATAAATTGGACTGGGCTGCCAATACTGATGCTCTGTGTAAGAAAGGACAGAGCTGGCTATACTTCCTTAGAAGGAAGATGCTGCAGATGTTCTACCAGACGGTTGTGGCGAGCGCCTTCTTCTACGTGGTGGTGTGCTGGGGAGGCAGCATAAAGAAGAGACACCTCACGCCTGGACAAACTGGTGAGGAAGGTAGGCTCTATTGTAGGTACGGAGCTGGACAGTTTGACATCTGTGGCAGAGCGACGGGCACTGAGCAGGCTCCTGTCAATCATGGAGAATCCACTGCATCTACTGAACATTGTCATCTCCAGACAGAAGAGCAGCTTCAGCGACAGACATCTGTCACTGTCCTGCTCCACTGACAGACTGAGGAGATCGTTCCTCCCCCACATTATGTGACTGTTAATAAAGTATCTATCTATCTATCTATCTATCTATCTATCTATCTATCTATCTATCTATCTATCTATCTATCTAGTCAGTAGGATCTTGTCCATCAAGGAACATAGGAAGCTTTTGCTGACAGATACAGTAACAAAAGTTCTAAATTCATTAAAAAGCTATATATTCATTTTTTTTATTTTCCTACTTAGAAAATGTAAGTTTGCTGTTAATAGTTGTCTGTCTTTTACATATTATACATGTAAAGTCTTTTTAGTGAATAAATAATACAGACAGGTTGAAGACAAAAACTTCAGACTTTCATTCACAAATGATTTATTGCAGCTGGCTGTGCTAATTGGTGCTTAAACAAATAAAAAAAATAGCAAATGCTAATTAAAAGTTCATTTTGTTTTTGTTTGTCTGTATTACTTTTCATGGAAAATGTATATGCAAGAATTATCCTTGAATGGTCTATTTATGGCATTAAAAAGAAAAACAAAAGAGCTCTCAGAGAAACTATGAAAATAACTAATTACTAAAATTTACTGTTTGCAAGGGTGGAAAGTAGCAAAAATATGAAGAGCTATTCTTTTATTTAAAAAAGGAGGCTACACCAAGAATCGAGTGTTAAATAATTACATTTCTGTGTGCAGGTAGTTGCTTAACATCAGCAATGCGAATATTTCTTGACTCCTACAAACAAAGAAAATCTATAATGAGGTCAATATCTGGTAGTAGTTTAATAATAAATACAACATACCATACCAGTCTCAAATCTGCTTAATTCAATTCAAGGTCAAGGGGTAAAAAAAATAAGTTTGTAATACTTAAGAATTGTTGTAAGCTATAAAATATCCAAAAATATTTTATTTATATGTTATGTTCCCTGTGTATGAGGGGTAAATCAAAACATAAAGACAATTGGAAAATTAAATGTTAATCACAATGAATAGAAACATGTTTGCAATGGCTTATGGGTAAATTGACCATACACAGTACAGCACTCTGGTGTTAGTATAGTTGAAGCCAATGTCCAATGAACATGTGCGCTCCACTGTAGGACTGCACTGGCTGAATGGCATGATGACATCTGTCAAGTAAGCATAAAGTCAGAGTAAACAGCAGGAGCAGTCTGTAATACTTTCAAATATTATTTACAATAAGTGATACAATTTGAATGACACATTTCTTTAGCAATTCTTAGGCATTTCTTTCAAATGTTGTTTTTTAGTTACTCTTGGGAAGTTTATATTTCACAAGAGCTTTCTTTCACAGATGATATTTTCTTAGGCACTTATAGCAAAAATGAAAGATATATCACACTGATGTACTAAGTATTGATTATTTTTGGTACACATTCCTTCTTTTAAGCAGCATGAGCAGATGGTCACTCACTATATGATCCCAACTGAGTTCTATTATGAATTGCATTCGACATTTTAGATTAAACTGTACCTGTAACACATTAGGCATGGTGCTTGCTATTAAAGGTACTAAACACAATTAACCTTACAATTTTGGAAATGGGCAGAGTCAATAAATGTACAGTTAAAGTTCTGCTTGGACTTTTCCGTGGCTTTAAACTACATGGCCATCACCTCGGTTAATCAGTTGGTTAGGCCGGTTGTTTTTATTTACAAAGAACACAGTCATAAAGTACTTTGCCATTATAACCAGCATATTGCTATTATTTGTTAGGATACCTGGGACCTTCTTATTTGTGCTACATTTGTATACAGCCAACAACTTTTTTAAACTGCTTTTTCATTAAAATATTATAGGTACCCAGAACCTACCATGATAGGAACTGAATGTGATGTTTTTCCTTATGTCTGTGTGAAGAAAAATTTTGTAATGGCTGTGTGAAAATTACCCTTAATAAGTTTTAATCTATGTCTATGTTCATTTTAAAGTAATTAATTTTCTACATAATTTAAAATTATTCAATCATTTTACATGTTAATCTCTGTTTGCTAAAAAGCTCAACTTCTTCAGTCTCTTTTCATAGCTCATACCTCTCAGTCGTGGAATTAGCCTGGTTGCTCTTCTCTGGAATTCTCTAACACAGCTATGTCTTTTCTGTAATATGGATAACAAAACTGCACACAGTAGTCCAGATGATGCCTTACCAGTGCACCGTAAAGCCTAAGCAAAGCCCCCTTGCACTTGCACTCCACACATCATGCTATACAGCATAGCTTTCATGATTGCTTCTGTATGCTGTCTGGGTGTAGATAGTGATGACTTCACTGTTACTAGTAAATCCTTCTCTTAAGTTGCACTTTTAAGTTTATACCCTCCCATTGTGCATTCAAATCTATCTATCTATCTATCTATCTATCTATCTATCTATCTATCTATCTATCTATCTATCTATCTATCTATCTATCTATCTATCTATCTATCTATCTATAGTAATATATTACCTTTGTATGTTATCTGTGACAAATCTGCTCAAGCCTGTATTACTATTATTTAATCATTTGGCTAATGCCTTTATCCAAGGCAACAAGCAACATCTGAGATACAATCGGTTATATTCCTTTTGTTTTTTCCTTTGTTTGTATGCTGTCCAGATCCTTCTGCAACAATGTAGCTGATTCTGCATTATCTGATCTTTCATCTAATTTGGTATTATCTGCAAACTTAACAGGTATGTCAATTATATTGATATTGAGATAGCTATATTAAAAGGGTAGTGCCTTAGCCCTGATTCCTCAAGGTCACATTGTTAGCATCACCTAACACACAGGGAAATTATGCAGACTTGCTGATCCCCTGCAAATGGAGCTTTGAGATAACAGCACACAAAATGGTATATTCATGTAATATACTGTATATGTATATTAAATGAATATACCATTACCATTATATATTATATCATTATAATATACCATTATATTATATATTCCCAAACTCAACACAAACAGATTCACGACACAAGTTCAGCACAACACGTTTTTTATTTTGGCTGTGAGAAATGCTTTTCCATCGTTTCCCAACCTCTCAGCACAGCGCACAATAAGCACAAAAAAAGCACCAAGCACTTTGCCTTCTCTTCTTTCACCAGGTGTCCTGTAATTTTCTTCTAACAGCAGGAAGTCCTTCAGTAAAGGACTCAACAGTAGTCCATCCGTCCACAGGCAGTGGCCATGGACTCCTAACAGGCCAGAGGAGCTGCCATCTTCTGTTCTGGGGGAGATAATGCCTCATACAAGCTCTCTCCCCCGGTCCTTACATTATACAGGTGTCCTGGCCAGGTAAGGGCTCTGGCCATCCACCACTACACACACACACATATATAAATAGACAAATTTATATAACAAAAACAAAGACTGAGTCATATTGTAACTAATTTGGTAAGTGGAGGTCTTGGGCTTTATATATGCTCGGCAGGAAGAGGTGGGGTATGGACCAAGAAGTAGGTGAAAGTTTACTTGGTCTTCCCTTCTGGAAGTCTGCAGAGGTGGGAGAAAAAGCATTAGTGTGATTTGACAACCTCTGACTACGTAGCTCACGCTCAGTTAAGCCCTTAGACTGCCTCCTATGTGTGCGTGTGTGACTATATATATAGAGACAGAAGTGACGGTGTGGATCGGCCATGATGGGTTCTGGAACATGGGGTAGAGTGCTTTTATTTCCTTCTTTGTTTCTGAAGAAAGAGAGAGAGACACATTATCACTCCTTCGCAACCTCTTATCTCACAAGTATTCACTCACCATAGGGTTTGTTAGCTGCCTCCTACTCGCACGTGCGTGTGTGTACACTGTATATATATATATATATATATATATATATATATTCACAGCATTCGTAGTCTGTGTCACAATCTGATTGTATGGGTGGTTACCTACCAGGTAACGCTTGTGGTTGGCCAGCAATCTGCTAACATCCGCCACGGTGCCCTCAGTTTGTAGGTAACCACCCATACAATCAGATTGTGACACAGACTACGAATGCCGTGAATGTAATTACCCCGATCTACATGCTGTCAAATAAATGAACCACACGCCGTGGCGCAACGTTAGGAGCATCGCCTCTGGCACTGACGTCCGAGGTTCGATTCCCGAGAGGGAGTGCAGTGGAGTGTGTACGCCTGATGAGCCCAGAATGAGGGCGAAACACGTGTCGTGTACTCTTTGCATTTATTTGACAGTAAACTATTTCAACCATATATATATATATATATATATACACATAAGGGGAGTTGGAAAAGTCCTTATCATTCAGTTATTAATGAGCTGCCACAGTGTTCCCATTAATTGGAGATCAAGTTTTTTCCACAGAAAGTCATATGAGGGTTAAGTGGGAGACGATTGCTAGGCTGGCATGCCTGATTCTAAACAAGTCATTTTTTTAAACCCCCAAAACACTGCTGACCATTAAAGCTATGGAGAACTGGTGTCCAGCTGTTTGAACCCCCTCCTTATTTACCCAATTTATCTCCTTGAGATTTCTGGTTGTTCCCAAGAATTAAGGAACCTTTGCATGAAAAACTTTTTGAGACACGTGAACAACTGATTAATTTGATGAATAAGAAACATGAGAATTTAATTCAAGGTGCTGATTGCTCTGACAAATGGGTAAAGTGCATGAAAAAGTGTATTGACTGGTGTGTTGAAGTTTTTACCATACTGTATATGTTATTTCTTTCAGGAAAGGCTGAAGACTTTTGCAACACCCCTTGTCTATATGTGTATACACACATATATATTTATACGTTGGTATAAATAATGTTGATGTGAATTTGTGTCTTGGTGCTTTACTAGTTGAAACTATATATCATAAGAACTCCAAGTTGAATGAAAAGTTCAACAAATTAGTTACTGTAACTGTCATTCAAATTTAAGGGTATAAATCTTTGCTGCTCCAGTATTCTTTTGCCATCTTGCCTTCTGTTTTGCTATGTAGGCATCAGTACCAGCAGTCTCTATTTGCACTCTCTTCCTGACTGAACTTCTCTCCTCCTTCTTGTATGTTACGTCACCTCAGTCACCACCATCACCGCCCCAGTGACAGCAGATCTTTTGTGAATGCTTCCTGAATGCTTGAAACAAGGCCCCCCTAAGGCATTCTTGTTGGTTTAGACAAGTATGTCATCTGGACGTTGACTCCATTGCTGTCCATTTTGCATATCACAAAGTGGAATAAACACCCCATTTCTGGTAAGACTACCTGTAGGTTTCTCTGGAATCAAGGAATTTCCAAGTGACATTTAGTTGGAAAATGTAAAGATCACAAAGACAAACTTTCCCCAAAAACACAGTTTGATATATTAAATAGCTGATTATGTTAAACGTATTTGGCATCATTTGGAAGAATGCGATTTGCAATGTCCATCTTTTTTTGTTAAGCCATGTATTGCATTATATGGTTTCAAGGACAAGGTACCAGTACACTCGTGTATACACCTACATGAACACAGGGAGAATGACCTGGCGTGGGGTTCAATTTGAGACCCTTGAGCTGACAGGCACCGGTGTTAACCACTGCCCCACCATGTCGCCTAGTAATGGGGCATATTTTCAGCGGCACCACTAAGAGTTTTCTGATATGCATACTGGATTTCATTAGAAATTAACCTTTTGCACATTTCATATATATATATATATATATATATATATATATATATATATATATATATATATATATTTTTTTTTTTTTTTTTTTTTTTGCATTTTCTCTCACCAAGGACATCATCATCACAGGGCACATATGACATAAGGATATCTGATGCCCTCTTAGATATATCCAGAATTCTTTGTTCTCCCACGATGTAACCTTTTACCAATATTGACAGAAGATTTCCATATTATTCACAAAATGTCAGTCCTCTCACTGCCTCCTGCTATCATCAGGAGAAAAGTAAAACTCTCCTTTTTCATTTGCTTAAGAACGTTCAGTGCCCTCCATAAGTACTGGGATTGTAAAGTCAAAAAATTTGAATTTCATATAATAAAAGTGCAGAAACACACATTTCATTTCTGGATATTTCCATATAACAAGATTTAAATTTTTAAAAAATATTTCCATTTTTATGTTTCATTCTCTTTTTCCTGGTGTATTAGGACTATTCATCTGAACAGCAAGTAGCAGAGAGTAAACAGTGTTGGGTTTTAAAGCATTAGGGCGTAATAAGCACATCATGCCTTTGACCCACCGACCTTGCCAACAACTTCTCCTGCAGCCACTTTTCAGTTGTTTTTTTGCTTGGGGACATTTCTTACTTGACGTTAAATACACACTATGCTCAACTGGGTTTATTTCAGGAGATATAACTTGGCCATTTTAAGATTTTCTATGTTCTCCTTCAACCACTTGCAGCCAGTGGAGGGCACGTTTGAGCTGACCATGAGCCCAAATTATGATCAAAAAACCCCACAAAAAGATATTTTTTAGAAAGACAAAACAAAATATAAGAAAAATATAATAAACAATAAATAAAGGGAAAACAAAGAAGCAGCTTCATCGTCACTGACTTAAAATGGCGTGCCAAGTGTACATCATACAAAGCATTTCTTGAAACATCACCCAACACTTTTTCATCAATTCTGGATGCTCTTTCATCAATTCTGGATGCTCTTCTTCCTGAATGATGAACTCTTGACATCACCTACACTCCCAACTGCAAGCTCACCACTTAAACTGGAAGCAACTTTCCAAATTTTCCAAGCCATTTCCATGCACAAGATTGCCTTGTGAAATTTTCCATGTTGGCCCCTGGCATCCTCGCAGTCCTGAACTTTAAAGGTCCGGGTAACTCGACTAAGATGGGAGCCACAGCAGGCACAGCTTAGTGAGACTTCCCTCTTGTTGTTGAATAATTCCTTAATTGAGTTACAGTGTGGGCTGGGTTATAATGAAAAGCTCAGCCTTGAAACCATTTCTTGTACATCTAGGAGCACAATGCTTCTGTGCACCACTGACATCATTCTGCTGCCCAAACATTACCTACATCTTTAATAAAGATGAGTGGGCCAGTCCGGGGGGTAACCATACATGGCCAAGTCGTGCTAGCACTGTGGCTCTGTTTCACCTTCAGATCATCTGCGTTTAGTTCCCTCCTCCACATTTTCGGCTTGACATTCACCTTTCCCACATTTTCCAATGAGTCGCTTTATTTCTACAATTTTTTAACTTGTGCTCACTTTTTAACATCTTAATGTGATTGTTTTGATGCTGATGAGGGGAGTCCAGTTATGAATTCATCTCAAGTTACTGTGACAAATTGCATTCCTGAGTGTAATGTCTATCATTTATCCACTTCAGGGTCAAAGGGTTAGCAGCAACCCACCACAGTGACCCCAGTTCATCATAGTGACAACCCACTCATACAGCCCTGTTAATATAAAAACAATGTATTTTTGTATAGCACAACATCACATAAAGAATGCCTCAGTGGGCTTTAATAGGCCCTGTTTCTGATAGCCCCCCAGCTTTCACTGCCTAAGAAGACAAGAAAAAACTCCCAAAAATACCTTGTAGGGAAAAAAATGGAAGAGAAAAGCAATATATAACACATCTTTGTAGTGTTGGGGGGTGGACCAGAATACCCAAAGAAAAATCCCTACAGACATGAAGCAAACATACAGTTTACTTGTTCTCCTCATGTCCTTGTGGTACTAGGCTTCATCATCACCGTGAACTGCATGATTGGTCAATTGGCAATTCTAAATCAGCCTTATTTGGTTTGTGCTTGATGGTGCTGGGAAAGACTCATGAGATCTGTGGTCCTGAATGGCATTAAGCAGGGCTGAAAATGCTACACTATGTTGTGTCATGTTGTATCATACTATGTTATCCTTTAAGAAGCTGTATGGATGCGACGTCTAAGGTGGGGTGCACTTATAGCTAAGCCAGACGTTAAAAAGGGAAGAGATCAAGAAGAGATTAGAAATTAATGGAGTCTGAAAGTTATATCAAGGAAGTGTCCAACACATGCCATTAAAAGATTTTCCGATTACTTAGCCTGGTTGGAAGGGAGCAAAATTGAAGACAAGTAACGAACACTGTGTCCGCTCCAGCTGTGAAAGAAATGATTGATTTCCGAGGCGGAGATGCAAGCTTTATTGACCCTTTCTGTTAGGTGATTGGTTTCACTACACTACTAGGGCAGACAGATTCATTTCACATAACACTCAAATAATTTGCTGGATCAAAACTCCACTTTACCATATGATGAAACTTAGGGTTCACATTTGCCAGCAAAATAAGTCGGAGCTCTAAGATGAAACGATATTCCCTGTTTTATACGGGGCCCTTCAGGATGGATAAAAACATGAGACTTTTCTAGGGTGAATCCTACCATTATATCAATTTTTTATAAATCCTGTACTGAGTCTGTGTTTACTTATGTTCTGTTGGCCTGGTTTGAAAATCTTTAATATTAGTAAGAAAAACAGAAAAAAATTAAATTGTAAAATGGAGAAGTAAAATGCCAAGAGCTCAACAGTGAAATCGGACAATCCGGTTTAATAAGCAAGTATTACAGACAGCGGAGAGTATTCTGTCAGACAGGACTCACCAAGTGCATTTACAATTCCTGTTGTTGTCATTTCGATTAGATTCAATTAGATTAGATAAACTTTATTAATCTCGGGCACAAATTCAAATGCGTACAGCAAATGCATAAAAAAACAAGGATATAGACTCACAGGACAAATAATACAGCCAATCAATCAATCAATAAGCAAATAAATAAATAAAAATAATGTAAACGAGTACATCAGGTAGAAGCATTGAATTGCCTGATAGCAGTGGACAGACGTGTTTCTTAGCATACCTTGGTGGAAAAAGCCTGTGGCAAAATGTGCTCCAAGAGGGCGCCTCCAGGAGGGTATAGAGATGATTTTTCAAGATGGCAACCAATTTTACCACCATCCTCTTCTCCACAACAGCTTCCAGTGTGTCCCGGATTTGCCTTGTGATGGAGCAGGCTTTCCTGATACGGCATCCTCCACTTTGTAGACAGTTCTGTTTTGGACTCAACTCTGTACACATCTGTGCAACCTATTTTGTCTTTTGCATCCAGGATTCGAGTATACGGGTGGCTGCCCCAAACTTTTTTTAGTGTGTCAAGGCTATATATTCAGTAAAACTGAATCAAAGTAAATTGAATTGCATGCATATATTGACATAACCTATAGAGACTTTCTATATATCATTCTTGAGTGAGTTAATTCAATTTAGTTGGTTTATTTTTATATAGTGCCCATCATCAGAAAGAAACCGTTATCTCTGGTGAAACCTTGTTCTTGGTATCAAGAGGGCCTGGAGAAATAAAGGGACCCCTAGGATAACAAGCTATTCCACCATACTTGATGGTTAGAAACATTATTAAAGGTTGAAATTTACTACAGTATGGCTATCCCACAGGTCCACAACACTAGGTGAAATTTCTCTCCCTATGCTTGTGTGGATTTTCCTTCCACATCACAAAGATGTGCAGGTTATATTTATTGGTGGGCATGAATGTGCCCTGTGAAAAACTGGTGCCCCATTCAGTTGATTTTGCATCTGCAACCCTGAAGTGATTTAAGCAGGTTGGCTAATGAATGAATGACTAGATGGACTCAACAGTAGCTTCGCTTCCATTTTTGCTCTTTACTTCTCCAGTGTGTCTCAGTTTTGTATGTAATTAAGCACTTTGAGCTACTTTTTGTATGAAAATGTGCTATATAAATAAATGTTGTTGTTGTAATTCCTTCGTCACTGTGTCTTGATTTCTTTTGACTAGTTTGCCAGGACTCTCTTGTTATTTTGTTTTTGATCCATTCTTGAACTGCCTTATAGCCAGCCTTTTCTGTTTACATATCAGCTACAATGGATCAAGCTCTGAGCCCCTGTCATGTTTGAACCTGGCTGGCCATTAGTTACTTTGTAGGTCTAACAAACTGCCATGCACAAATGAATAAGTCAATAGTATCAGTAGTGGCTGTATCTGTTACTGCTTTGTGCTCTCTGGTAAAGGGTACAGTATCTGGTATTCGTCCATCTATCCATCCGTCAAATAACAGTACTAGAAACCATACTGGAAGAATTTACTGGAAGACTAGTAGCAACTCAAATGGGACACCAGACCATCACAGGGCTCACCCACATTATCTGTACATATATATGTACTGTTGCAAACTGTCTCCGGAAACTGTATAGTAGAGTTTCTCAACCACTAGAAGTGTGTCACGGGCTGCTGTCTGCGGGACGTGAGTTGCTATTGTTTATAATGGTAGTGGGTTGTGCTGGATCACAAAGTGGGTGATGTCGTGGCCACTTTGACAATCTCGATCAGCCCCACCCCAGTTTTGAACAACTGCGTTGATTCTTCAAGGGGTATCCCTCCAACCCTTCTGATTTTGCTTGATTTACCAAGAGGGATGTCTCTGATGATTGTGCTTGGGTCACAAAGATGCTGCCAAAGAAAAAAATAGGTTGCAACAACAGAAGGGTTGAGAAACGCTGCTGTATAGTGTGCCACACACGCGAATAGAGGGCAGCCAACAGGCTCAACACAGCATGAATACCACAACCGAGGGGATTTGACACAGAACGCTAATGCCATTCTCTCTTATTCAGCAGGAAAAAAGACACTTACCTTTTGGAACTCAGCTCTATATCCACATAAATAACAAGCCTCTTCTGGGTTCAAGTGATCAAATGCCCCAAGATGACATCCCATCCACTCCCAATGAAAACTTCTGCCTTCCCTCCGTTTCATAATTTGCTGTATATGTCATTTCCTGTCCGCCCGCTATAAATTCCCCCTTGTTTGCAACTATCATTTGTGTTTGATTGAAGTCTGTTATGCCACTAATAGCAATCAATAGTCTTTCCGTTAGAACCTGCTTTATAATACATGCATAGATATTTTTTACTAGCCAACAAGCTGTTAACTTCATGCTGCTCCTGTTACTTCTGTCTATGCTGTTTCTTGCTGCTACAGGTTTTGTACATTTTGAATACTGTATATCCACATTGAATATTTTACCTGATTTTTCTTGTTCTGTTTGTATTGTTGCACTATGGTCCGAGAGACACACCATTTTATTTTTCTTTATATTCTGTACTAGGGGGCTGCGCCCCCTGCTCGCTTTGCTTGCCAGACACCACACCTGCCCCTCGGCGCTACGCACCAGCCACTTCGCGGTGTGAAGAGGGGGGCTGAACGCACCCCAAGGGAACGCGGTTGCTCCTCCAAAACCTCCTCTTAAATGGTGATACAATGGGAAACAAATACAGTTTTTTTTACCTCCTCTTTGCTCAAACAGCTGCTGCCTTGCTGCTGCTGCTGTGTCACTTGATCTGCATCTTGTGCGGCGCTTCAAACATTTAAATGCCTGTACAGCAGCTGTCCTTTTGTCTCATTGCCTTGTCTCTCTTCTTCCCCAGACATCCTCTGCTCCCAAGGCGTGCCCCTATGAAGAGGAAGATTTTCTATTCCTTTAATTGAGAATCGGTACTGTCCCCTCCAATTACACATGGAGCTTGATCCACTCCTGAAAGAGACTTATTTGAAGTGTTTGAATAATGTTTCTGTCTCTAAAATCTCCTGTGTATCTGTGCAACTCTCAATCTGTGTGACATAAGTGTGACAGCGTATATGGATTTCATTTTCACCAAACAACAAATCTTTTAATTCTCACAGATACGCCTCTTCTTTGGGAAGAAACACTACTTTTCCCTGATGGCAACACAAATTAGATGATCTACAAGTCTTAAAGTTTAAATCCAAACAATATATTCGATCTCTTTTTTCGCTGTTCCATTATTTCACCGAGAAATAATTTCTGTTTGTTTGTGCTAATGTGATCTTTACTATCATTTTTTGAGACTTTCGAATTTTCGTACTTCCATTATCTCTAACCTGCTCTGCATGTGTATCGAGCCATCATTTTTTAATTCTTTACTATGTTCTACTTTGTGATCTACTCTTTCTCTTTTATTTCCGGCCCCAGGTGTGGTTAAATCAATAGCAACAAAGTCTCGTGTCTCGGGAAGTGAAAGTGTCTCTCTTCAAAAGATCATGTCTCGTCACAGGATAAAAAGTCTCGTCTCCCAAGGTTTTTTTTATTATAATAGAGAGATATGGTGGGATGACAAAGCTGTCTTGCTTTGACTTAACTAATGGCTCTCGACCCCTGTTTGAGGCCATCCTGAAGTGTGCATTCACATTGAGTAATTGTGCAGTCTCGGTATTGCTTTGACAGAAGTTATCAAACCCTCTGACTAGGGTTCTCCTTGCAGCCTTCCTGGTGGGCTTGTCTTGCCTACAATGGTGGAACACACATAAACATATAACAGGTCAATTTTGACTTAACATTTAACTTAACATGGTGATCATTTGAATGTAAGTGTAAACCCATCTATCTTGAGAGATCCTAGACATGGGCAGAATGTGCAAATAACAGGCAGTGACTACGATTCTACTGGATATTCATTCTGACACCAATGCCATTTATCATGTTTGCTGAGAGTCTGAAAATAGAACACAATTTTCTGGATCTGTGAGGGTGCAACATTAACCTCTGAGTCATGTGGTACCCCTAAAATTGTCATCTATTAAATCATTTTTTTCTAACACCATTTATTCCTTAAGGATATTCATGGGGTAAAGGCTATAATGAACCATTCGCAGAATGCATTGCAATCACTTGTACACCCATACTGGAAAAACGTCATGTTAGAATTATAATGCTGTGTTAGAGTTAGAATCACCAATCAACCTAAAAAGCACATCTTTTCAAAATATGGGAGGCAGATACAGGAAGAATGTGAATCCATGATCACATAAATAATAAACCACAAAGTTAAAGCTTAATATTATAATTGAATATCTGACTGATATCTTTATCCAAATCAAATTCAAATTAGTTTTGTTTGCCTATTGTGTTTTTGAAATTGAAGCATAGGTTGTGCGTTTATATCTGTTGCTTATTATTTTAGATATTTCATGTAATAAGAAATGGCTACATATTTATTAATTTGTAGTTTAGGAAGTTGTTGTCTTATTGTCTCCAGCAGTGAACGCTTGCTCCCCTGGGATTGTTCTTTTTAGAAATGCAGGACATACATGAACCTGTATACCTATATACTCATTCAGTACCCATGACGGAAATGTACCCAGCTCAAGTAGCCATGAGCTTTCGCTCTCAACAATGTAGTATAATCATTTGGCCAAAGAGAAGCCATTGCAGCAGTACAGTCATTGTCCTGTTCTTCAGTGGTTGAATGCTGATGATTGCACGAGCAGTTTGATGAAGTGCAGGAGAAGACCACTTGCTTCTAGACAGTCCCTCGCCAATATAAATACTTACATATTTTGCATATTCAGTGATCTTTTTATCAAACTTGCCAGGTATTGATAACTACCATCTGAGCTATGTTATACTGTATATGGACCATGCTCTTTTAAGACCCAAATAGCATCTTTGCTGTCTGTGCACAGTGCATCTGCTCTAATCACTCATGGCCTCTGCCTGAATAAACTGCCCTTAAATCAGCTGCGTGTATGCTAACATAATTAGGCTCACAAATCACAGTTATCAATTATTTTTCAATTCTGGTTTCATGGATGTGCTGTTCGGCCAAGCTGAAGGTGTGGGTCCATCAACACAGAGCCAGCACGTGGGGTGAGTCGACAAGGTCATTGTCTTTGGTGGCACTTTGGTGAGGGTGACTTGCACCACATAGCATTTTAGTTTACATATTTTCACTGTAATGTACTGCCAGTGGTCAGCTGTATTCCCGCAGCTCAGAAGTGTTTTTCTTACAGTATGAACTAATAGGAGAATTCCTTGCTTCAGACGCAAGAGAGTGCTCCTGAATGCCGTGAGCAGAGCTCTCCCTGATGACGTCAGATGAGTGCTTTCTCAGCCCATCACTGTTTTCTGGGCACCTCCACCACTACACTCTACCTTTCCACAGTGTAAGTTCCTCCATTTTCTTCAAATGTATTGCTTGGACTCACATCACGAAGCATCTCAGATGACATACTATATTTGCAATGTGGTGAACTGCCAGTGATCAGCTGTGGACCTGTGACATTCAGCTGAGGAGCAGTCTATTTATAGTCTACTTACGGCTTGAGCTAATAGAAGAGCTGCAAGCCTCACAGATATTGCTTCTGGAAATTGTGAACATAGCACTTTCTAGTGACATCTGCTGGGCTCTCTCACTCAGCCCCACCATATCTACACACACTGCCACTATACTCCACCTGTCCATAATTCAAATCCTATCCTCATCACCAAGGTTATTGTTGTGGACAAAAAGCATTATTTTACTACATCGACACTATAGCTTGCAATTTGCAATTTTCAAGGTATTTACAGAAGTTTTCAGGATGTGTGCAAACAAACAAGTTTCATATTACAGTCAATTTTGCAATTGCAAAAGTGAATAAAAATATATGTTTAGGTGTTGTGATGTGAAATTTTGCATACAAGTTGATAAATATTTTGTATGTCTTTATTTGTAATTTAGGCAAAGCAATGTAATATTAGTGTTACATTATTGATAATAACAGTAACGGTTTGATGGTTTAAGAACCCCTTCCCCCCTTTTAGGGATGGGTCTCTTTGAATTTTACGACAGGGTTGGGGGGGGAAGTGCCTCAAACAAGTTTGGTAAGTGTTTCTCTGCTAAAGTCTCTCTGTCAACCCCCACACAAAGCCAGGCTGCCTGACTGCCAAGCTTTACCTTAACATATGGTTTCGGGGGCAGGTGTGAAGATGTTCGATTCCCCCATTGGTCTGAAGTATGGCTGTTTGGAACTGTCTTGTATCAGAAACCTTTAAGTTCCATGACGTCCTATTGGCTCTAAGGGTTGAACAGAAAAACCTATAAATTTGCTTGCTTAAACTAACTCTCTCTCTTACCTCCAACTGATGAATGAGCTGAAAAGGACAACACAATGAAGAGCACAGCTCGGCAGCCATACTGGTACAGGCATGCAGCCTGTTCTGAAGAAAGCTGACCACAAATGATGCCTTAACTAGAGACATTTTAAGTAACTGACAAGTCTGTGTGCCACCTAAACTACACATCACCATTTATCAGGTTGTATGGTTGCCAATATTCAAATGTACTTTGCATATTGTTATTATTTATGAATATTACTAATAATGTATTGTTTAAATTGTAGTTTAACTCCTGCTTGTCTTTTACTACACCTAATTGCCTGAGGTTATAAATGTAGAAAGGAAAGTGGGCAGAAGTTGTATACTATAATACGTTATAAACAGTGGTAAGTCTGGGAGATTTGAGGCATTCTGACAAAGGCTACATATTAATAATACAAAGACAAAACATTAGGTTAAACAGAAGCAGTGAGGAGTTTATTCATTTATATTGTTTTTAATGCCTAGTTTGTGTGTTTTATTGATTTTATGCTAATCTTTTAAATTTTTTTACATTTTTTCCAAAAAGGTATATACTGTATATAGTGGAGGTCTGAAGGCATGACAGGTTCAAACAAAAATAAATTTTGGGGTGCCAACCCAGTTGTCTAGGTTTATTTAACATTCTGAACAAAACCAGCATTCAACAACGTAAAAAGAAAAGAAAAACTGTGGCCACCAGAATAACATGGCTGGTATAATTATGGCTGTTTCGTCTGCCATCTATAGGTTGTGGAGTTCCTTTGCTCTGGTTGTCCTGGAAAGAAGTGATGTCTCCTTCCAGTCGGTCGTGTTTTTATAGCCCAGGGACAAGAAGGGGTGGAGTCAGTTGCCCTTTCAGGACGGTTTCTCTGTACTGTGGAGGAAGAAAAAGACAAGACAATTAGTGGCTGTTACATTATCTGTTGTTCCAAGGACATACTGTATCATAGGAGTATTGCAGTACATGTTTTACATGGATTACGTGTATCCACTCGTGCCTAGTAAGTAAACTTGAGGGTTATAAGTTTATTTAACACACTGGCCATGCATCAACATAAAGCTTTCATTGTACTGCAATGTAAATTGAATGAAAGATTGATGCAATGATTTGCTCAGTAGGTAGACATATGCCATAGTTGAACTAGCATCCATTTCATGTATGGCCTACACCACACTGCCAGCTTAATAATGCCAAATGATAATGTAGAAGGGAAACCAATTGTATCAGTAAGGTGCTGCTGGAGAATGTGAATTTCCCCTTGGGATTAATAAAGTATCTATCTATCTATCTATCTATCTATCTATCTATCTATCTATCTATCTATCTATCTATCTATCTATCTATCTATCTATCTATCTCAATACCACATATTGATCACAGTTTGAGAAAATGCAAAGCCCTGGAAGCCTTCTTTCAAAGTTCAGGCCTGGTGGACCTACACCAGATGGTCACCCAACTCCTTTGTGGTCAATCGGAAATGCTACATTCAGAGAAATTAGCATCACTGAAGAGCTGCTCTCCTATATTTAGTCTGGCACTGGAGTCATTTCTCCCATCTGCTCCCGCCTGTGAGGAGTCATTTTTCCAAAGGCTGGATTGGAATTCAAATGTCCAGCATACTGAGGAAAGAATAATTTGATACTGCAAAAATGGATGTCTAAGAGTAAAGATCAGATTATATGAAAGTCATAGACAAAGAATATTATATTAGTTTGAGTATTAAGAACGTTTATATTCAGATAAATTCAATGTAACATCATAAGAAATAAAAATGCATGCATTAATAAAGTTTTATAACTGGGATTTGCCAAAGTGCAAATTGGCTTAGTGCAGTGCCTGGTAAAGAGCATACAGTGAATGAACAGGAATCCAAAATCTCCTTTGATCTAACATACCATACAAAATCTTTTCCAATGTTTATGCATCTGTTCTACAGTTGACTAGAAAAGGAGATTGTTATCCCGCTGCTAGGGTAAAAAAAAGAAATCTGGCAGTGACACATGTGACATTTATCAGCATCAGATAGACAGGCTCTAAGAAGCTTAGCGCTCTGATCCGAGATCTGATTTTTAGAGATGCTGAACATAAGGCTCTGTTGTAAGTTTTAATATATATACTATCTACTGTATATATATTTAATCACATTTTTCCCTGATTTTCATTTCAGTTTACATCCTTTGGGTTATACATCATTGCATACTGAAATTTTTTGAATTTTGTGGTTGAATTTCAGAGCACTAAAGTTTTAGTGCCTATAGTTCATTTTCTTCCTTTAATGCAAAGGGACATTCCCATTGATTTGATACTCAGCTGCCTTTCTGTTATTAATAAGGCCGTCCTTCTTTATCTTTTTAAATGAGCCCCTGTGGATGTGCTTTTTGAGTGCTATCATAAAGTTGATTTATTGTGCCAAGAATCTAAATCATTAATCTTGTTTATCGATAAAAATGTTAACGCAGGTATTATACCAATGCAATATTAAACTCCCAGCTCCCTTTGCTAGCACCATTCTTGATTGGATTTGTGCTACCAGTTAAGTGGCATGATAAACCCAACAACAGAAAGACTTTACTCTTTTTTATTTAAAGCTTCTTTAATTTGTGGGTTGGGGTCATAAAAAGATTTTAATTGTTTTTATTTTAACAAAAAAAAAAAAACTGGCACAGGATCAGATTAGCACTCTGAATATCCTGGTGGCCCCATAGCTCACAGATGGTATCAAAATAGGTTATGAATACATAGCTAGTACAAATTAAAAATTCATTGAAACACTTAATGCGTTCTTCAGTTGCAAAAGTTATGAGGTTTGCTGTCTTGGGAAAGATCAAAGGCACGCAGTCTTCATAATGAAAAAGTGTACGATGGCATATAAACTGATTATGTCTGAAGATGGACCTGCATTGGTAATACATCCTTTAATGTAGGAGGCATGGACTTAACAAGTTACTGTAATGTGAACAGAGTTTGCATTCAACATTCTCTGTTTATCATAATCACAAAGAGCTGTTTCTGAAAGGCAAGAGTAATCAACACCTCTGAAAAATTTAGCTCAAATTAAAAAGTGAAAAGCAGCAGAGTCCTGAGGTCGTAAAGACAGTGTCCCACACCTCCAGCATCATCCACACAGGATCACACCTGTCTATCCATCTTCCAATCCTGGCTGGACCAATGCTATAAAAGACACCAGTCCATCACAGACCACAAGAACACACACAATCTCACACTTACTAACACATTTACAGTTACCAATTAACCAAACTTGCACCTTGTTGGAAGCACCTTCCTTGTAGAATCTCCTCACTAAATAAATATTTTGGACATATAGTGCAAGGTCAAGTTTATTGTCTTGTATTAACAGTACAATGAAATTCTTACTTGAATGTCTCCTCACAACAATTGACAAAAATACAAATAAACAGATAAATAAAAGCATACATTGCTGGCACCACACATACAGTTAGGTCCATAAATATTTGGACAGAGACAACTTTTTTCTAATTTTGGTTCTGTACATTACCACAATGAATTTTAAATGAAACAACTCAGATGCAGTTGAAGTGCAGACTTTCAGCTTTAATTCAGTGGGGTGAACAAAACGATTGCATAAAAATGTGAGGCAACTAAAGCATTTTTTTAACACAATCCCTTCATTTCAGGGGCTCAAAAGTAATTGGACAATTGACAAAAAAGGCTATTTCATGGGCAGGTGTGGGCAAGTCCGTCGTTATGTCATTATCAATTAAACAGATAAAAGGCCTGGAGTTGATTTGAAGTGTGGTGCTTGCATGTGGAAGATTTTGCTGTGAACAGACAACATGCGGTCAAAGGAGCTCTCCATGCAGGTGAAAGAAGCCATCCATAAGCTGCGAAAACAGAAAAAACTCATCCGAGAAACTGCTACAATATTACGAGTGGCAAAATCTACAGTTTGGTACATCCTGAGAAAGAAAGCAAGCACTGGTGAACTCAGCAACGCAAAAAGACCTGGACGTCCACGGAAGACAACAGTGGTGGATGATCGCAGAATAATTTTCATGGTGAAGGGAAACCCCTTCACAACAGCCAACCAAGTGAACAACACTCTCCAGGGGGTAGGCGTATCGATATCCAAGTCTACCATAAAGAGAAGACTGCATGAAAGTAAATACAGAGGGTGCACTGCAAGGTGCAAACCACTCATAAACCTCAAGAATAGAAAGGCTAGATTGGACATTGCTAAAGAACATCTAAAAAAGCCAGCACAGTTCTGGAAAAACATTCTTTGGACAGATGAAACCAAGATCAACCTCTACCAGAATGATGGCAAGAAAAAAGTATGGAGAAAGAGTGGAACAGCTCATTATCCAAAGCATACCACATCATCTGTAAAACACAGTGGAGGTAGTGTGATGGCTTGGGCGTGCATGGCTGCCAGTGGCTCTGGGACACTAGTGTTTATTGATGATGTGACACAGGACAGAAGCAGCCGAATGAATTCTGAGGTGTTCAGAGACGTACTTTCTGCTCAAATCCAGCTAAATGCAGTTAAATTGATTGGGCGGCGTTTCATGATACAGATGGACAATGACCCAAAACATACAGCCAAAGCAACCCAGGAGTTTATTAAAGCAAAGAAGTGGAAAATTCTTGAATGGCAAAGTCAGTCACCTGATCTTAACCCAATTGAGCATGCATTTCACTTGTTGAAGACTAAACTTCAGACAGAAAGGCCCACAAACAAACAGCAACTGAAAGCTGCAGTAAAGGCCTGGCAGAGCATTAAAAAGGAGGAAACCCAGCATCTGGTGATGTCCATGAGTTCAAGACTTCAGGCTGTCATTGCCAGCAAAGGGTTTTCAACTAAGTATTAGAAATGAACATTTTATTTCCAGTTATTTAATTTGTCCAATTACTTTTGAGCCCCTGAAATGAAGGGATTGTGTTAAATAAATGCTTTAGTTGCCTCACATTTTTATGCAATCGTTTTGTTCACCACACTGAATTAAAGCTGAAAGTCTGCACTTCAACTGCATCTGAGTTGTTTCATTTAAAATTCATTGTGGTAATGTACAGAACCAAAATTAGAAAAAAAGTTGTCTCTGTCCAAATATTTATGGACCTAACTGTATATTGTCATCGGTAGAGGGTAAGACAGAAGTCAAGGTGGTAAAAACCAAGCCACCCTGTTTACTCAAAATAATAAGCTGGCTCAAATTAACAAGTGCTTGATGCCATGGTAAATAAATAAAAGCAAATTGAAACCTTAGGCAGTAGTGTAGTAGCGTAAAGGCTCTGGAGAGCAGTTAGGGTTGGAGCTTTGTAGCATGAGTGGCTCACCACCTGAATGAAATGCCTCCTTCTGGGAGCGACTTGCTTTTATTGCTCGTGGAATGGGAGGGGTGGGACCAATTCCCCTCAATAGGTGTCTTGGAGCCATGAGAGGAAACAGAAGAGTCTGAAAGAACCTGAAAGGTGACCCTCTGAGGCACATGGGTGCAATTTGTTTGATACATTTGCCTCTCCTCCATTTCCATGTGCTTTAGTGATTAAGCATCCTGTTTTTATATATTGTTGAACTCTACTGGCATTGTTCCAGGAAAGAAGACATACAATGAGGTGCCCCCCAATATAAAAATATTAAATATATGTATAAATATTGTGATACTGAAAGTGACGTAGAGGAACATGTGAGTCGCTATAGTGTCACTGATATTCTGGCCTCATGGCTGGGATGGACCTTATGCCCTTATCTATCTATCTATCTATCTATCTATCTATCTATCTATCTATCTATCTATCTATCTGTCTATCTAGTATGAAGCCAGGAGATGGTCAGAAGGGATGGTTAGGCATCCTAACCATTATGCTCAATGTTCCATTTTCCAACCAGAAGGGTATCAGGGATGGATACTATGGATGGATGGATACTCCAAACAGCATAGTTAATGTTCCATTTCCAGGTTCCATTTGGAATCCTCCACTAGGAACAGTGTTTCCCCAGTAAACTTGGTAACAGCATTCTTCTCGCCAGACTCCCATTTGGACAACCACAGGGAAGTGTAGCAGTTGGTAAACCCTTTTGGAGTTTGCAGGGGCCAAGGTTATTCATGCAGATGGTATAGTGGTAGTGCTGCTACCTCACAGTAAGGAGCTCATGTATTTGTGTCCCAGGTCCTCCCTGCGTGGAGATTGCTTTGAGTAGTGAGAAAAGTGCTGTATATATGTAAAGAATTATTATTATTAAGGTAGGGCTGTCAGGAGGTTTCTCCACTGTTAGTGAGGTTCTTTCTGATCTAGAAGTTCTTCTCAGGGGCCATATTGTCGGCCATGTTAGGCAGAGGGCTCATCCAGAGAGTTGGAGTTGGGAGAGGAGGAGGTCAAAGCTCAGTTGGAAGCTGAAGAAGAGAAAAGAAGGAAAGGAAGAAATCTGTGAAAGAAGAAACTCACTTTTGTAAGGTAATAAATGAAAATAACAACAAATCTTTGTAAACCCCAGACAGTGCATCTGTGTCTGGGGTTGGGAGTCTAAGATGCCCCCTAGCATTCATGGAAGTTTACAATAACTAAGGACTAATAAGACAATATACATTTTATTTCTCTATCTTTTGATTAACGTACTTCTATTAGCAAGAGTCACCCGTGAACTCCAAGAGTGTCATCTCACTCTTAGCTTAGCTTTTCTTTTCCAGTTGAGAAAAAGAATAGCTTTTTTCAAAAACATTCTGTATTGGGAATAATTTGTCCATCCATCCATTCATTATCAAACGTAATTAATTGATTTTGAGGTAATCAAGGGACCAGAGGCTATAGAGGCTGTATCAGGCACTAGGCAGGAATCGCTTATGATTGTGTCGAACCTCTGCAGTTCACACCCCCTCTTAAGGAGCCAATTGTAAGTCACAAATTAAGTCAATATAAAATCTTTAGGATATGGAGTGAAACTAATAATATGTAAACATACTTCTTTAAAAATAATTAGCCACTGTCCTTTCAAATAAATACATGAAAATACCATGACTGCATTATTTTGTGACTTATATTTAAGCTGCCACAGATTCCCAGTGCCAAATGAAAATCCAATCAGTTCTTTTGCTGAAGAACTATAATCATCTAGCCTGGAACAATTTCAGACACAATTGCTGAGTTGTAAGCTATTTCAAATAAAGTGAACCATAAATGCTAAAATTTCGACATAGTCTCTAATCAGCTAGAACATAAACGGTTTAGCATACGTGAATGTATGCAAAGAGTAGGGATAAATGATCTTTGTTTTGATGAAAACAGGCACAAAGGCAACTGCTGGAAAGAGTTCAACTCCAGTTGTGACTTGCAAAAGACTTGGCACCTGCCATGGAATCTATTTGAAGTGCCAATCACTGTCAAGTCACCGGTAAAAGCCTGCGCTCCAATTTAAAACCAGTAATTGTCCCTTTAATAGTTCCACAATTTGGAATTCAATATAACATTTGCTTTATAGCAGCATTCCTGAATTAGAATTAGCACTGCTGTCTGACACCTTTCGTGTCCTGGATCTGATTTGAATCTTTGTCCATTTCTGCATGTGGGTTTCTCCAAGAATGTTGTTTTGTATTGATTTTCTGTTTTATGGTTGCTTTTGTTATGTTTAAATTATTATTTTTCATGTCTTTATGTTATTTCTGTTAGTTTTGTTAATTATTAGTTAGAGATGTATTGTAACTTTAAACATGCTGCCACTCCATGTTCTTTGTGAGTGGAGCCTAAGGAGGCGGGGCCACCTTGATGTCACTGCTGCTGGTGGGTCCTCCTTCTGGATTTATATTTTCAGTCAGACACAAAACTTGACAGTGAAAAATTGACTTTGTATTGGAGTTTAAAGTGAGTATTGTTATTTCTTAACTTTCCTGCTTTCTGTGGACTTTTTTGTGCTTGTGTTAATCGAGTTCTGATTTTGGATAGTGTATTGGGAGTTATTCACTGGATTTCCTAATAGGCATATCCATTTTGTCTTATTTTCTATTTTTTGTTAAGACATCTTTATTTATAAAGATTCTTTATGGGACTTGTCTCTACAACCCAGAGTTTGACAGGTTCTCTCCCTTGTAAGGCATTTTTGTAAAATTTTAAACTTGTAAAAACTTACATAAATTTGTATTTATGAAGTTTTAAAGCAGCTCCCCTTTAATTGGTATGTTTTGGCTGAAGCCTGCAGGTAGCAGTTAGAGAATGGCTGATTTGGGGTGATCCTCTTCTGGGCAGGCCAGTGAAGTTCTTGACGTGCTTTATGGGACTTTTAGAGGTCTAACTTCCTTTTCTTGCCATGTTTGAGACTCCCACTTATAAAAGAGACAGACAGACTTCCTTCTGTAGTCAAACATTGGCTATTAATATGAGGGTCAACTGGTTGTATGGTGGTGCAGTGAATTTAGAGTCACACTTATCTTTGTGGAGTTTGAACATTCTTCCAATGAGTAAATAGTTTTAGGTTTCTATAATCTGGCTTGTTCCCTCAACCCAAGTATTTGTTACTTTGCCCAGTGTGATCTGAAGGGGGGAATATCAAAACCCCAAACCTCTCATATCTCAACCAGGTTTTTTCCTCTGGCTAGGATTCAACTTCATGTTTAATGTCCCTTTAGTTCATGTTTAATTCTTTAATTTATGTTCATAAAGTTCATTCTTTATTTTTGGTTTTGCCTATATGTATATGTAACCTGTATTATGTGCACTGTTTTTTACTGCTGGTTCCCCAGGAGGCGAGGCCACCTGCAAATAACTGCCAGGAGCTGCCCTCTATCCTATAAATTGGAGGGCTTTCCATGCTTCCTGGCAGTTCACTTCAAACGGGATAAGGAGTGGAGTGTTTACTTCTATTTCTATTGCACTTATTGTGATTTCCTGAATTTTTTAATCTGTTTTTGACTTTGAATTCTGTATTGGGACTTGTTTGTGATCCAATGAGATTCTTATGCTTCAAAGCATTTTTGTTAAAAAATAAATCTTTTATTTTATAAAGATTCTTTGAGGCCTTTTTCATTTCTATTTGGAGTTTTGACCCCTAGTGGGCAGTTTTGGAAGTATTTATGGGAAATTTAGGACTTCCAGTTGACAAAACAATTCTAAATATGACTTCCTAGACACAAGTCGCTGCTTTAAATAAATACTTTTATTAACAGAATACCTTCATATGGGCTCTTCCACTATTACGTTTTTTAATTATTACTTTATTATCCCAAAGGGAAATTTCTTTGCAGCAGGAAAGTAACAAAAACAGAAAACATTATGACAGAGATCCAATAGATAATCAAAGAGACAATGTTTGAAAACCAATGTTATTGCATGTAAATCAAATGTTTTTTTTTTCTTTTGTTATGTTCTTGAATAAAAGCACATGTGTTTATTTGATATTTGGTCAAAAGTCTTCACTCATTGTACACTTCTTGTCATTATTATTATAACATGGAAAAAGTTTCTGCTTTAGGTATGTGTTCTGCATTTCTTGCATTTCTTGCATTTCCTTTCCTCCTACACTTACCCAGATCTTTGTAGACACGGAACACACATGAAATGCATGTATTCCAAATAACGATATACTGTATTATTTACCCTGTACAACTCCAGACACCCCACACGCAGATAAGGAGCCTTGCCTTGAGCTGGGAGAGTTGAGCTCTGTCAAGGCGGGGGATGGGACAGCAGGCTGCTTGCTGCTTGTGCTGATCGACAGATTTACAAAACAAAAGACACTGATGGAGAGGTGCGAAGGGATTTAAGGTGAGTGGGGATTACGAGTTTTTTCGTTGACTTCAGGAATGTCCAGTTCTATCCAGGATCCTCCCTGTAACTGTTGAAGAGGGGCTTGTGATGTGTGAGTAGGACCTTTGCGTATGGTGCACACGTCGCAGCAATGGACATATAGCTCAAGATCGTAACGGTAACCTGCCTGGTGGAACTGCTGGCGGAGTCGCTGAAGAGTCTTTGTGACGCCAAACTGGACAAATCCTGGGGACCTGTAGACGCTCTGAAGTAATATATCTCAGTGATTCTGTGGTACTATCAGTTGCCAAAGAAGCCGACTCAGAATCAGACTTTCCCAGCACCAATAGAGCAACCCAACCCTTAATTCCAGGGAGTCTAATTGGGATATGTACAGTCATGGCCGAAATTATCGGCACCCCTGGAATTTTCCTGGAAAATGCACCATTTCTCCCAGAAAATTGTTGCAATTACAAATGTTTTGGTATACACATGTTTATTTCCTTTATGTGCATTGGAACAACACAAAAAAACAGAGAAAAAAAGCCAAATCTGACCTCATTTCACACAAAACTCAAAAACCGGGCTGGACAAAATTATTGGCACCCTTTCAAAATTGTGGGTAAATCGTTTTATTTCAAGCATATGATGCTCGTTTGAACTCACCTGTGGCAAGAAACAGGTGCTGGCAATATAGCATTCACACCTGAAGACAGTTAAAATGGAGAAAAGTTGACTCAACCTTTCTGTTATGTGTCTGAGTGTGCCACACTAAGCATGGAGAACAGAAAGAAGAGCAGAGAATTGTCTGAGGACTTGAGAACAAAAATTGTGGAAAAATATCAACAATCTCAAGGCTACAAGTCCATCTCCAGAGATCTTCATGTTGTGCAATTTTATCAACCCAATGGTACTTGAGCTGCCATTGTGGGTTAGACATTATCTAAGATTGTGGATAAAAACAACAAACATTTTTATGGGTGCTATATTAATAGATATACTGGTTTTCTGATTGTTTTGCATTTTGGTTACATATTGGAATTTGCTGCACAAGTCATTAGTCTTTTCTGGTTTTAACTTGTACTTCTCTTCTTGTTCAGGATTTCATCTCCTGGTTCTACTTCCTTGGGCTGTGTGCCCCACCAATTTCCAATTCTTTGTAGAACAAACCAAAGCTGCCCATTTACTGCTTCCGGCTTTGATTACTTTATCTAGTTTTAGTTTCAGCAAATGAAAAATATTATGATTAATGATGGCCGGGGAATAGTCCTCATCAATAACACAAACCGCAGCCGTACAGAATAAAGTGCGCTCATCACTATACATAATCCCACTCATTTCAGCAAAGATATTCATCATCGATTGGTATCATTTCACATTTTCCATGTGTACCTGACTGATCGCCAGGTGTCCCGAGCCTCGGTATAGCTTCTGTTTTTTTTGTTTCATCTTCAGTCTTCATTTCCTCAACAGTGTACTGTAGCTCATACAGATTAGGCTCACTAACGAGGCTAAACATTGACTCTTCTTCATAGTCATAAATATTGATGGTTTAAAATGAGAACTTCTTTGTCTAAATACATAGAAAAATGACAATTTCACTTGAAAAACTTACATCCTGAGTGCTTGAATCACTATT
The DNA here is from genome assembly GCF_900747795.2 of Erpetoichthys calabaricus. Classification (NCBI taxonomy): domain Eukaryota; kingdom Metazoa; phylum Chordata; class Cladistia; order Polypteriformes; family Polypteridae; genus Erpetoichthys; species Erpetoichthys calabaricus. The sequence continues at coordinate 301,638,375 of NC_041395.2, read as the reverse complement.
TAGTACAATAAGAACTGCAACATTCATGAAGCTCGCTAACAGCAATTTTGCCACAGGGGGTGAAAAGTTACTACATCGGGAGACAGTGAGTAACGTGAAAAGGACAGCCAGACCACTATACAAGCAGTGGATAATAAGCACTTCTGTATTGTATATGATATTGCTAAAAAATAAAAATTTGAATTTCATCTCAGCTGTATAAACATTTCTACTTTGTTGGGCCCTTGAGCAAGGCTCTTAATCTGTGGGGTATGACATTAATCTGCATCCAGCCCTGCACGTAAGCCATCCAACCTGCAGGGAAAAACCTGGGGGTTGGTGGCAGAATTGGCTCTCCAGCCACCATAAAAAACCTCACATTGGTTCCATTCCATCTGAACTAATGTAGTGCTGAGGTGTCACCCGTTGCATGGCTGCACTTGGGTCCTAATCTGGGCTCCTGAGTTGGTTTGTCATGTGGTGGTTGTCTCTCTCTCTGTATAAACATTTAAATATGTTTCTCGACATTGATTTTTGCTTTTTTTAGCATCTTAGTCCATTTTATGATACCGGTACTTAAACGTATAGGGAGGGTAACATCTTTCATAAAGGAAAAGACACAAACGTGTTTGGTTTGCAAATTAGACAATTTAGCGCTTGACAGAACATATGCCTTTGTAACCAAAGAGGATGCCTTCAAGGTTTCTCCATAACTAATTGCTAAGAATGAGAAACTGCAGCTCACTTGTGTGGTGTTCTTGATAAGGCACTGGACTTTAAACTCCAAGGCTGCTAATTCAGTTCTCACCTTGAGAAAGTCACTTAACTTCATTGTGCCTCAGCCATATCTATGAATCTATGTGACATTTGTACAGTAACATATTCTAAAATTGTACTTTAAGTCACCATGGAAAAAGTTATCAGCCAAGTATGTAATAATTATGACATACTTTATGATCAGTTCACTGAAAAGTGGACATAGCATGTTCTAATGTCAAGATGTCAGCATTTAAAGAAAAATGAAAAGCTCTGGTTACCTATCTGGGTTAATATCTCCAGCAAATTGCACCTGCCACCAATTTATGCAGATTGCTTTTATATTTAAAAAGCCAACAGTGGAGAAAAAGTCAAATCTGTTCAATGCAAACACTTGCAGCAGCATTTCATTGCATCCCCCGGCTGCACCTGGCACACCTCCTTCAGGTCAGAACCAAGGAGAAATGTTACAGAAAAGCAAGAAAAGACTTCTCATAGTCAGCTTGTGAAAAATGCACAACGTGGCCCAAAGGCTTTTTCATTGTCTAAAGCATGTAGCTTCATCAAACACACATACTTTATTGTTGCTACTTAGTTAGCAGGAAGCAGTGACAGGGACAACATAATATTTCTTCAGACAAAAACAATTGCATGCCTCCCGGACTGAATTATTTCCTCATCACTCAGGTTATTAAGCTACCAAGTTGCCAAGTCTAATGGGATAAGCAAGCAGAATATCTCCTCTTTGCTCATAACCTCGTTTATTCTGGGTGGTTCATAACAACAAAAACAACAACATTTATTTATATAGCACATTTTCATACAAATAATGTAGCTCAAATTGCTTTACATGATGAAGAAAGAGGAAAAAAAAAAGACAAAATAAGAATTAAAATAAGAGAACACTAATTAACTTAGAATAAAAGTAAGGTCCGATGGCCAGGGAGGACAGAAAAAACAAAAAAATTCCAGACGGCTGGAGAAAAAATAAAATCTGCAGGGGTTCCAGGCCATGAGACCACCCAGCCCCTCTAGGCATTCTACCTAACATAAATGATCTCAATCAGCCCTCATTGTATTCAGGGTTCTCGTGGAAGGACTTGATGATGATGGTCACGTTCATAAGATGTCTGTCAAAGAGATGGATGAGGAAGTGTGCAGTGGGATGGGGTAGGAGAAAAATCCTTAACTCCAACACACCACAGGTTGTTCTTGTATGCTGAATCTGTTAAAACTGTGAATGATGAAAAGTCAAAGATTCAATCAACTTCCATTTTGTTTCATCCAAGGTTATTAATAGCATAATGAAATGTCAAATAATTAAATAAAGAATCTGACTTATACAAAATTTTACTGCTGAATTTTGGTGTTATCACAGTGTGCTGAAAGTGTATATTAAAGTTCTACATGGGTCGTTGCAATGGCTTATTATAAAATAATATATCACCCACCCCCAGATATGTTACTTCTTTTCTTTGAATTCTTTTAATCCTTTATATATACAATTTCTCGTATTAGGAATTTGTCATTTTTCACATATCCCAACTTACTCTCCAGAGAGTTTTTGGTGTCAGAGCACAGGGTCAGTGTTGTGATGTAAGATTCTGCATATAACTTGATATTTTGTATGTCTTTATTTGTAATTTAGGCAAAGCAATGTAATTTAGTGTTACATTAGTGAGAAGTATTCATGTTTACCCCCCTTTAGGAATGGGTCTGTTTGAATTTATGACAGAGTTGGGGGAGGATGTGCCTTAAACCAGTTTGGCAAGTGTTTCTCTGCTAAAGTCTTTCAACCCCCGCAAGAAAGCCATAAAGGCTTATGGTAGGTTTTAAGATGTTGTATTCCCCCTTTGGTCTGAAGCATGGCTGTTTGGAATTGGCTTCTATCAGAAGCTTTTAAGTACCATGATGTCCTATTGGCTGTAGGGGTTGGACAGAGAATCTATAAATCTGCTTGTTCAACCACATTCTTTCTCTCTTACTAACCTCTGATCATGAAGAAGTATCTCTCTTACCAAATGGATGAAGACCATCACACCATGAACTGAAGAAGACAACACAATGGAGAGCATGGAGAGCACAACTTGGCAGCCATATTGAGGCAGGCAATGCAGCCTTTTCTAAAGAAAGCTGAATGATGCTTTAACTAGAGATATTTTAAAATAACTACAAGTCTGTGTGCCGCCTGAAACTACACATCACCATTTAATCAGGTTGTATGGTTGTCAATATTCAAATGTACTTTGCATATTGTTATTATTTATAAATATTATCAATAATACATTGTTTTATGTGTAACCTAACTCCTGCTTGTCTTTTTACTACACCTAATTGCCTGAGGTTATAGATATAGAAGGGAAGGTGTGGATCAGTTATATAGTGTAATACCTTATACACAGTGATAAGTATGCGGGATTAGGCATTCTGACAAAGGCTACTTATTAATAATACAATAGGGGAAAGTAGAGCAATATATTACTCTACCAAGACAAAACAGTCAGCTATTTGGACAGTGCCTCTGCAGCAATTGCAGGTTAAGGCACTTGCTCAAGGGCCCAACATAGTAGCATTCCATCTGTCACTGCTGGGATTTGAACCGGCAACCTTCGAGTTACCAGCATAAATCCTTAAGCCAGACAGTCACCACTCCACATGCCAGAGGAGTAGCAGGGAATTAATTTCAGTTGATGTGAAAGTGCATACATCATAATTCTCCTTTGATCAATCAGTTGAAACCATCATAACATATATTTCAGGTTAGTTCAAACCTGAAACATCCCAGCTATGCCAATATGCTTTGATAAGTTACATGACTGGATACATGATTGGATTTTCATGAGAAAAAAATGAATTGAAAATTGTTGAGCTTGCTCATTTGGAATGATAATAGCATCAGAATTATGTCAGTGCAACAGCCAGTGATGAGTCCCCCACGTATGAGCTGGCATTACAACAGAGATAGGGGCACCTACTGTATATAAATAGCATGCCATAAAGTTACATGCTTTTCCAACTAGTGTGGCAAAAGGTAAGCAGTCTTTTTAAAGATAGCGATCCGCCTCAAAGAGCCATGTAAAGAGCAGCGAATCCACCCATTGCGGTACTTGGCTCCAGTGCTACAATATGTTTGATAATTCCTCATCCTACCTAGATAGAAATTTGACAGGTTTGAATTGAACTGAATATGTGTGTGTGATGTGAACAGTTGGGGGAGCTCAGAGTGTTCTGGTGAATGAAGAAGTGTGCCTGTAAAGGGTGCCACGGGAGCTCAAGTGCCTGGGCCAGGTCTATTTAAGAACTCCTGGTGTAGATTCTTCCTGTTACCTTAAAATCAATTATTCAACAAGAAAGGCAAAGATGGAAATTGATTCAGGGTATGTTTTTGCGCAAACTTTACAAAGTTTTACTTTAACAAGAAGAGTCATTAATATTGCATCTATAATAAGTTACCAAGCACTGCAAAAATCAGCAGTACCTATAGGGACCTTTGAATCTCATCTTGATGATATTTTGAAACAGATAAAGCCGATGCCAAATTGCATGACTTTTTGTCGTGGAGAATGTCAGATTTGCCAATCACAGCTGCTGCACCATGTCAAATTACATGATTGAAAACTGCAGCTTATGACCCCCAATCTTGCTGCACAGTCTTGCTCCCCACTTTTTTTGATAGCTAATGTGCTGCCTGATGGAGCCGGTGTTGCATGAGGTGTTAACAGCAGCAGCGGTTTCGTTGGAAATCTCAGCCCTTTATTTCCTATTTCCATTTTGTTACGGTAAGTAAAACATGAGACATCAGACAGACAAGCTTTTTTTCTGTTCTATGCATTTTACTGATGGCTGGTTCTCAGCTCACACACACACAAAGAGCTCACCCCCCGAACACAAAGAAAATCAAACCTGTTTGATTTCATCATAGCCAGTAGCAGACTAGTTGGTGAGAAAGAAAAAACATTATTAACTGTAATGATTAAGCAGTTACTTCACAATACCAAGGACTGTATTTTGTATTAATCATGCTGCAGAGAGCTAAATGATTTATTACTTCTATATGATTTGTTTTTCATTTATGTAGAAAAAGAATTAAGCTTTTGCATAGTTTAAGGGACTAATTTGCATTCTTTATGAAAAAATGCTGATCTCTTGATACTAATAGCACACCCTGTGATATTATAAACCAGTTGTGATCGTTTTCTGAATTCTTGCTTAAAACTATAAGAAACATGTCACTTATGAATTAATAAATAAGGATTTATTAATCTAACCAAACAAAATCTAATGAAGATATTAAAGCTATAAGGATGTAATTTCTTTATAACTAATATACTGAACTGTAAGAAACTGCTTTAAACTGGTCTTGTGTGTGTGTGCTGATAAAGGCGTATTTCTTAGGAATGTGAGTGCCCTGATAACTCTTTATTTTGGTAAGAAACTCTGTGCACTCCTGCATGTAATAAATCAGGATGTAACCGTAACTTACAGCAATCTATGTATGACCTCAAAATGAACTGCCATGTTTTTTCTCTTTGGTTAATGAATAAGCTAGGTAATAAAAAGAGAGGATTTCTTTCTTTTAGACAGACTGTCTGTTCTGACCAGTCAGTGGCACTGAGCTGGGGGGCGGCAGTCTCTTTGACTCGCTAAGAATAAAGAAATTGCTTTTTACTTTAAATTTGTGTTTGTCTTCCATTGTTCTCGACTTCAGCGTCCACATTGGTCTCAATCATTGGGTATGTCACTTAGACACAGGAACAAAATGCTGACTGCCTCCGAATGGCTAAGATTACATAAATGAAGACTCAAGACTGAAAATCGCTGGAAAAATTGTCTAATGAGACACAGCCTTAAGTGCACAGAGATAAGCTATTTTGCGTAGAATGGCTATTTCTTGTTGAAATGTTTCCCACAGTTTGTGAACTTCTTTCCAAACTGGAAAAGTAAAAAGAAGGTTAGAAACATTTAATCTGTGATCTTTCATCAGGTGTGTCCTAAATCGTGGTTCATCGAGACAACTGTCAGTCATCTGCACTTCTCTGTTGACTTCAAATCAAACAACACACTTTCAACGGAAAGATGAATTTACCCCGTTTTGGTGAGCTTGTCACTAGTAACAGCATTTCTCCATAGTAAGAAAACAGGTTTCTGTTCTCATTTTTAACGTCAGGTAATTTTTGAAGAAGATCTTGAGTTGTGACTGTCAAACTCTCTTGTAACTAAGTATGATCAGCCTAAAAAAAAAGAAAGTTAACAAAATGGAGGGGGTATGATTCGGTGACCTCAGAATCTTGTCTCTGCTATTTGTGGATGACGTGGTTCTGTTGGTTCATCGGACAGTGACCTCCAGCTCTCACTGGAGCGGTTCGCAGCCGAGTGTGAAGCGGCGGAGATGAGAGTCAGCTCCTCTAAATCTGAGGCCATGGTTCTCAGCTGGAAAAGGGTGGAATGCTCTTTCTGGCTTGGGAACACATTACTGCCTCAAGTGGAGGAGTTCAAGTATCTCGGGGTCTTGTTCACAAGTGAGGGAAGAATGGAGCGGGAGGTCGACAGACGGATCGGTGAGGCATCCGCAGTAATGCGGGCTCTGCAACGGTCCGTCATGGTGAAGAGAGAGCTGAGCCAAAAGGCGAGGCTGTCGATTTACCAGTCGATCTACGTTCCTACCCTCACCTATGGCCATGAGCTTTGGGTAGTGACCGAAAGAGCAAGATAGCAGATACAAGCGGCCGAAATGAGTTTTCTCCGCAGGGTGGCTGGACTTTCCCTTACAGATAGGGTGAGGAGTTCAGTTATCTGGGAGAGACTCAGAGTAGAATTGCTGCTCCTCCGCATTGAGAGGAGTCAGTTGAGGTGGTTCGGGCATCTGGTCATGATGCCCCCTGGACGCCTCCCTAGGAGGGTATTCCAGGCATGTCCCACTGGGAGAAGGGCACGGGGCAGACCCAGGACACGCTGGAGGGATTATATCTCCCGGCTAGCCTGGAAACGCCTCGGGTCCTCCCAGAGGAGCTGGAGGAGGTGGCTGAGGAGAGGGAGGTCTGGGCTTCCCTGCTTAGGCTGCTGCCCCGGCGGCCCAACCTCGGATAAGCAGTGGATAATGGATGGATGGATGGAAGTTTACAAAATGTGCCAAATGTTACTCTTCCTTGCCAGCAAAACTCATTTAGCAAACTATACCTTGAAATGCTATGAAAGTGTTTTGCTTTTAACTCACTATATACGTTTTGTATGTAAAGTGTGAAAGAATTAATATTGTAGAGTGTTCATGATGATTCTATATTTGTTGGGCTTGTTAACCAAAACTGTCAATCCAATAGATAGCCTGTAGGGTGCATTTCACATAATAAATATTTTAAACAGTGGCAATGATTTAAATCAGTGTTTCTCTGTGTTTAACATATAATGAACCAGTTTTGCCCTTTTAAGTTTATTATTGACCCACAAGCAGTGGGTTTCCCATGAAAGAGCAGGGAGTGGGAGTGGGAGCTCCATTCATGAAACATCCACAGATATAAATAGAATTAAATGATAAGTTTGGTCTTTTTAAAGGCAAAGTTTTTTCTACACATTTGCCACAGAAAATTGTCTTCCAAAGTCAAGCAATTTCTATACATTTTTAAAAATAAAAACTTTACAATGGAGGCAACAGAGCATGAAGCACCACCAAAAAATAAAGCCTAAAACTTTCTAAATATGTACTCTTTGAGTTTCGATAAAAGGAAACATGCCTTCCATGTTTTCGTTGCATGTTTGTGTGAACAAAAGCAATCTGGAAATAATAATTTTATTGACTATTCCTGGTACTATTTTTCTCATGGTAAGGAAACATTTTCTATTTGCTATTTGCTTGTGTGAAATTCTGACATATTTTGTCATTCGATAGAGAAAACCACAAATCAGTGTTCTAAGGTTTTTGCAGAGGACTATAAAGTGCTGATGTATCTTCCACAGCTGGTTTTCTTTTAAAATGGCTGAATCAGACAATATTGTTGTTTTTTTTTTGTTTAAGAATGACATTTATTAGCTATTTTACAATGTGTGTGTGATCACAAGATACGGATTAATAGTTGACAAATGTCTTTGCTTGTTAAACGGACTTATTCGGTAAGTTTTAAGGATTTTGTTTTCCAATGGCAATTTGTGCTTCGTTAATTCCAATATAAAGTTTAGAGAAAACACTGGACATTGAAACACAGTTTTGCAGTGCAAATGAATACATACCATGTTTGTGAAGAAATTAACTTTGACTTGTAAAATACTGAACTTATCCTTTAAATATCTCAAACCACCCAACACCCAAAGTGGGTAATGACAAGTGGTTGAGAAACACTGTTTTAAAATTCCTTTACAGATGAATATTCTTTATTTTTTCTATATATAAATATTAACACACAGATTCTGAATGCATTTACATACACCTATAGAAGTGTTCACCTTATACTTTAACTATTTAGACAGCATATAAGAATCCTTTTTTAAACCAAAGTGCTTTTATAATAAACTGTTCAAAAAAATTAAAGGAACACTTTTTAATCCAAGTATAGCATCAAATCAATTAAACTTCTGGGCTATTGATCTGGTCAGTTAAGTAGCAGAAGGGCTTGTTAATCAGTTTCAACTGCTTTGGTGTTAATGAAATTAACAACAGGTGCACTAGAGGTGCAACAATGAGAAGACCCCCAAAACAGGAATGCTTTAACAGGTGGAGGCCACTGACGTTTTTCCCTCCTCATCTTTTCTGACTGTTTTTTCTCTCGTTTTGCATTTGGCTATGGTCAGTGTCACTACTGGTAGCATGAGGCGATACCTGGACCCTACAGAGTTGCACAGGTAGTCCAACTTCTCCAGGATGGCACATCAATACGTGCCATTGCCAGAAGGTTTGCTGTGTCTCCCAGCACAGTCTCAAGGGCATGGAGGAGATTCCAGAAGACAGGCAGTTACTCTAGGAGAGCTGAACAGGGCCGTAGAAGGTCCTTAACCCATCAGCAGGACCAGCATCTGGTCCTTTGGGCAAGGAGGAACAGGATGAGCACTGCCAGAGCCCTACAAAATGACCTCCAGCAGGCCACTGGTGTGAATGTCTCTGAGCAAACAATCAGATACAGACTTTCCTACAATAATCAGACCAATGATTGTGGTATCATCAGCAAACATGAAAATACTGGTGTTTCCCTGGTGGGCAACACAGTCATAAGCAAAAACAGTATAGGGCATTGAACTATGCAATCCCGGTACTTATAATTTGTATGCTATACTGGTATAAGAGTGTGTTCTTATGTTGATAACATATAAGGGATTGCTTAAGAAGGAGGGGGGGTAATAGTTGGGTGGCATACGGGAAGTCAAAACTGGGCAGAGTGCCAACTTTATGTTTTTTAATAACATTTACAATATACCATTTAAACTTGACCATTGATAGTCATATTATCAGTGTTTAACCTTCCCTGTAGTCTTCCATACATCCATTTTTCAAACTCATGTATTCCTGTATGGGGTCACAGGGATCCCCAGGCTATCCCAGCAGCATCAGGCAGCAACCAGGGTGCCAGTCCACAACCAAGCAGACTTATCACACATCTTCATATTTTAAACTATTCGGAAGTTTAATGAATTGTTTTCACAGCATGCTATTGTACTTACTATGCTATTTAATTTGTTTGGTTGAATTGTGTGCTTTTACAGTGGTTTATTTTTAAATATCTAAATAAAAAGAATTTACAAAAACAGTGGGAAGTAAAGTAAGCACTACCTTGAAAAAAATGTCCATTCTCAGATGCAGATTATTTCCAGATTAGTGTGCATAAAACAGGTCATAGATGAGTATAAAAGCTTTGCAATGCTTTGTTAAAGAAATTAAAAGTAAATAAAATAAATGATCATGCTGGCAATGAATATGAAAAGAGTCCAGGAAATAAATAGGAAAAAACTTGAAAAGTAATTGCTAACAATGTAATTGCCTCTCCAGTAGAAAACTCGAATAACATCTGCATTGCATATGTATTTCTAACACTCCATAAGGATGAAATTACTGTACAGTTATCAAAACGACAAGAGCAAACATATGACTAATTTATGCATCGTGTTTAGTAAACAAAAATTATGTTGTGAAGTCAGGTGTTTTGTTGAACCTCCGAGGGTGTGAAATTGATTTTGAGGCTCTTATTTGTTCTTTCAAATTGCTTCCATGGTAATATGTGTAATTGCATTTCAATTGTGCAATCAGCCTTTAAAATGTTTTCCAACTGCTTTACTCATTTTGGTTATCTTTATTAATAACTACAGTTCAACACAGATTGAAAACCTCAAAATCTCTTCAGCATCGTGTTAAGCAAGTTAAAGAAATGGGTCAGCCGTGTGCCAAGAACGATATGGTGCCCTCTTAAACCGTAGGGGTCAGTCTCAAAATTAACAATTATCCAAGTCCTTTGGGTTGACTTTCAAATGCTAATATTGTCATCAAGCCTTTTATTTTCTTGCCTGCTTTCAGTATTGGAGCAAGAATGGGCATGAGGCCCAAAATAAACAAGGATAGGCCGCTCCTCCATGGCACCCACATTCACTCATAGCAATGCAGCTTAGAGCTGCCAGTCCACCTACTGTATCTTGCATGTCCTTGTGATTTTGGAAGAAAGAGGATTCTCAGAGAAATCCTACATAGTCAGGAGGTGAATGTGCAGACTTCCCACAGCAATGCATCACCAGACTGTTCCAGCTAATTGCTAATTAATCTAATTATAGCATTCAGTTATTGTTTAGAAGCTGGCAGACTATCTGCTACACATTACATAAATAAGCAGTTTCTGTTAGATTCCCACTACCCTTGTTTTTCCGTTACTGCTTTCTGCTCAAATTATCACATTTTTCTTCTAGTGCTGTTTTTGCATGAACATTCTAGTTGTGGCCATAGCAGGATTTTCTTTAATGTGTACAGACATCTCTAACATTAATCTTGACTTAACTAAACAGTAACATTTTTCCATCCTAATCACTAGCAAGTCACACAGGTTCGAGCACAATTGTTTCCCCAAACGAATTAATCAAACAAAGGGATCCTCCCTTCTGTCTTGACTAGCATCTGCTTATTCTGGTGCTCTCCGACTTCGTCACATTCTGAAAAAATTAAGCAATATACAACAGTAAGCCAGTAAATATCCACACTCTATTTCTAAAATGTATCAGAATTACAGTAGAGAACATATAGACACACTTTCAACATACTCTCCTTGCTTTTCACTGCACTTGGTTCAGCATTCCACAAGTTTTGTTATGAAGGCAGAAAAAACAAAATTTAGTTGTGTCTCACAGCCACATATGCACTGCTTCCTTCACATGTTAATTGGTGGGATATCAATGACCTCTTATGCATCTTTAATGGACTAAACAGATGGAATGAGGTCAGTGCTATACAGAGGACGGTGCAAGACCTCAAATCCAAGATTTTAAGACATTTCAACAGTATTAGCAATAGTATGTGTGTGCACAAATACAAAACCCCTTTTGACAATAAGCCTTGGCATTTGCTTCTCTCCTGATAATGTTCCAGTATTGTCCCTTGTGAATCTCAAAACACTGTGAGCATCTCTTTTCCTGCTGTGGGTTGAGTTCTGAATTTATTTTTCCCTGGTATTTTCATTCCATAACCTAACATTTACTCTCTGGATGAAAAACCACATCACCGTCATTACCATAGTGGTCCAATAAGCATTGACAGGTGGTTAGGAGTTTGTGTGTATGCTGCTCTGTAAGCTGTTTCAGAACTTTATGAAAGCCAACACTCTTGTTGATGAGATCATATGCAGAACCATGACTAATTTGCATATTATATGCAACTTCATTGATCGTCAGAATCATTAATCATGTTGTAGTGGGTATGGACAAGCAAACCACCATTTCTTCATTCTTAACACTTATCCAACCACATTTAAACTTCCTAACCCAATTGTAAGCATTCTAAGGAAACTCAATTGTTTTAAAGTGGACAAAACCAAAATGTCACTTTTTTATAAGTCTCTCTTGAATCTGTGGTTAAATTTGCTTTTATATGTTGGTTAGGTAACCTCATGATGAAGAATATGAACCATTTTAACAACAATGTATAAATTAGCAGTAAAATTATTGGTTTGCAGCAGACCTCTGTCACTGAGCTGTATTTTCCTAAATTTCAGCTGTTGCCATTATTTTGCAGATTTAGATTCCCAAGGGCAAAGAGTAACAGATTTATGAACTGTTTTAATCCTAGAGCTATAAGTATTTTGAATTCTTTGATTGTAGGAATGCTGCTGAATTCTCAGTTATTATTATTAAGGGTAATTGTTCTTCTTTGAACTCAGTTTTTGTGCCTTGGCTTGTTTTCTTGCATCTGTGCAAACAAATTTCCCTCTGGGATAATAAAGTCTACCTAACCTAACCTAAGGGACAACAGAGTTACCCTCATCAGCCAGAAACAGATTTTAAGCATGCAGAGCAAGACAATTTCAAATATATATGAAGCTATAACAGCAGGAATCATTAAACACAAGGAAAAGGAATGAATGTAACTCAAGGATTAACTAAATGTAACTTAAAGCTGAAAACGCAAGAGATCTTTGCCCCATCTTAGAGAAAATACCAATGCCAGGTAGTTGAAGTAAACAAATAACAAACACCCCTCCAGAAAAGCCCATACTCCCCTTCTATGAAGCGGTCCTAAGATCAATAGGACAATCTGCAAACACCCCTCTTAACAAAGCGGAGTTCAGAATAAGAGGAGAATCGATACGAGTAAGAAATTACTGGTGTCATTAGTTGATTGCAAGAGGTGATAATGTTCTGCATATTAAGAGTCAGATGACATGATGTATTAGTTGAGGCTATGTATCCAGAAAAAGCAGATGATATACAGATTTATTTGCTGTGAAGATGTGGGTTTTCTGCATGCTCCCATCTTCTGTACGGGAGCCCTTAACCCGACACCGTCGGTAATGTTACCGATGAGCTTAGCAGTGAGGCAACAACATAGCAAGGGGATGGTGAAAAAGTGTCAAGTGCTTTTATTAAACAGAACAACAAAACACTGTTCAAATAAATAAAGTGCAGTGTCTCCAAAATAGTCTTCAATAAATAAATAATCCATTAAAAGCGAGTGAAATACGTGAAGGTTAAAAAAACAATTAGAAAACACAATCCTTTAAAAATGAGGTTAAAACAACGCAGGAAGCAGTACTTTACAACAATTACAGAGCCCAGTGTCTGTCCTAGTGTCTCTCCTGTATCTCCCGCTTGGGCCCTGCAGCAGGCAAGACGCTCTCTCTGCAGCTGACCTTCACTCCTCTTGACCGGTCTGGAGGCCTCCTGATCCTGGCTTCGGTCGCGCACTCATCCCAGGCCCGAGACTTGGTTTCCTTGATGACCAGGATGCTCACATCAAGGACTTCACACCAAGCCTCCCGACTCCCGCTGCCTTCCCGGCCTTACAGTGGCCAGTCGTCCTACTTCACTGGTCACTCCCACTACATGATCACTCAGCGGGAGCGACCACTACTACTACTCCCGGGTGTCGGCCCAACTCCCAGGCTTCCCGTACAGCTGCAATGCGAGCCTGCACTTGCTTGCTCGCTTTCCCGCACCGGCTTTTTCACTCCCCTGCTTCGTACTCTCCAGCAACCTCCGTCTTTCTTTCTTTCTTTCCTTACTTTTTCATTTTCTTTTTCCATTTTCTCCACTAGCCAATTCGCGCTTCTATATATCGAGAGGGCATAGCAGCTGCGGCAAATTAGCAGCCCCAGGAACAATCACAGGTGCAGGTGGTCTCTCACCTGTGCACTTGGGTGAGAAATGCCGACACCGCAAATCGCCCTGAGAACTGCTGCAGCCACACAACCACCACGCCCCCTCGCTAAGCCACGAGCACAGTGATTATTTATTTAAAACTGGCCTTTGCTGAGAGCTGTGGACCCGCTATACCACATTTGCATACCCGACTGACACAAACATGACCTATTCCTGCATTGATTGCCTGTTTGGCTGATGTAATACATTGGTTGTCTGAAAACTTTCCCAGACTAAATAGTGACAAAAACTGAGGTTTTAATTATTTCATCTCCAGGTACTTCAAGGAAAACTGACCATTTTTCATAAAAAATCTCAGGTTTTATTACATCTCGATCTGCACAGGTTAAAAATGGGTTTTATTTTAGATCCCACACTCTCCTTTGAAGCATACTGTATATCAAAGCCTGTATATATATGTTGGACTGTTTAATGATACGTTTTAATATTTAGTATTAATGTCCTTGGATACCGTGAAAGATGCTTTTCAATAAAAAGTATTGTTTTTATTAGTACTGGCACTTAATGCAGAAATGTCAGCTTTCTAACAAAATTAAAAATTTTCCTTTTTTAAAAAGTTTATCATATGAAGTTTTCTCTGCTAAGGGCTTTAGTGGAAAAAGCCATGCAATTCAGCATACAGAGACCCTCGGTTACTCTTCACCAAACAAAATGTAAAGCAGCTATTGAATAGTTTTCTCTCTTCAAAATGCTGTCAGTCATTATAACTAGCGGGCATTTTCTCTAATGAGTGAGAACTAAACTGGTACCATTTTATTGTTTTGTTTTTCCATGAGTGTCATTGTGTTGTTGCTTTGATGCTGCATGTTCAAGTCAGCTCTTTAAGCACAGACAAAGTGTCAAAGGAAGGATCTCACAAAACAATTCTGTCTATCTATCCATCCATCCATTTTCTTATCCCACTTATCAAGGGCAGGGTTTCGTAGATACTCAGAGACTGGGTTTCACATCCTGGGTGCTCTCTGCATGGAGTTTGCATTTTCTCCCCATAACCCCATGGGTTTCCTCAGGGTGTTCTGCATTCCTGCCATAATCCAAAGACATACAGGTTAGGTGGATTGAGGTGGAGTGTATGGCCCCTGGTGAGTATGTGTATGTGTTCGCCCCATAATGGAGTAGCATGCTGTCCAGGGATTGTTCCTGCCTTGCACCCAATGAAAACAATTCAGTTCATCTGCAATCTAACAGAAAAAAATCAATCAAAGAGTATTACATTTTGTCTTCAGCCAGCACTACTTCTGTGATGCTGAGTTTTATTTTGCCCTTCAATTAATTTGCCAATGTCTGATCTCATGTATCGACCAGCATCTGTTTGACTGCCGCTGTCTGACCAGTTTTCCTGAATTTGCCCATAAATGTATTCTCTACTTGTCAGGAGCACATTATTAATTTGTTGATGCTGCAGGCTAATTTCTAAATTTATGCTTTGTGTTATAGACATTAATATTTAAGAGAAAATACATTTGCAAAAGTAAAACAAAACTTTTGTTATTGTGCTTTTCTACTTTTTATACATTGAAATGACATTTAAATGGGCTTCGTCTTTAGCAGATTTTTTTTTTTTAATCTAAGAATGGGTTAATGTAGTTGCTTCCAGTCAGCCACATTTCCCTTTTTGGCATCTCTAAATTGTTATTTTTTTTAGGATTTCGGACTAGGTCCTGCCCAGGGCCGTCTTAACAGCATCTTAGGGAAAGTAGTGCTCTGGGGCCCTTGTTTTATAGCAAAACAGAAACATACACAGGCATCTGAAACATTGTGGGTCCCTATACACCTGAGGTCCCCAGCCAGTGACGATTGTGGCCATATGTTGAGACGGCCCTGGCTCCTACCGGCCAATTGCTCTGATTAAGTTTGTCATCCATTTTTCCACCTCCTGGTTAACTATAGTGGATATTATCAGAATTATTAGAATCAATGCAATAATTATGTCTTTTATGGGAAAACAATGTATAACCCTTGTATGCTGTTTATTGATTTCATTTCAGCATTTAACACTATCATCCCTCAGAAGCTGATAAAGAGGCTGAGACTGCTAGGCTGTAATACATCTCACTAAAGTTAAATCACTGGACTTTCTGACTGAGAGACCTCAAGCAGTCTGCTTTGGCAATAACATCTCCAGCAACACCACATCAAGCGCCATCATCCCCCCAAAGGCGGTGTGCTCAACCTAGTGTTGCCAGCCCTGATGACTTATTACTGTACTGGTCACTATCTGCTCTCATTAGCATGTCCCGCAGAGCCTTCTCCCACTTGGCTAAAGCCGTCACCACAGTCAGGATAATGTTCTTTGATTTTTCCAGCACCTTTAACACCATTCTGCCTCATTGACTGGAGAAAAAACTCAAGGCTTTGAATTTTAATGCCCCTACAATCTGCTGAATCATGGACTACCTGACCAACAGACAACAGTTTGTGAGGCTGAGGGACTGTGCCAGAAATGGTGGTGTGTAATACTGGAGCACTTCAGGGAAGTGTCCTGTCTCACCTCCTGTTTACCCGTTACAAAACAGATTTCCAGCACAATA
This sequence comes from Erpetoichthys calabaricus, assembly GCF_900747795.2. NCBI lineage: Eukaryota > Metazoa > Chordata > Cladistia > Polypteriformes > Polypteridae > Erpetoichthys > Erpetoichthys calabaricus. Next base: position 301,622,278 of record NC_041395.2, on the reverse strand, counting down.
TCAGCACTTGCCATCTACAGAAATTTTTAGATGACTCATCCATCATAGGTGGCATTAATAATGGAGATGAATCAGAGTACAGGAAAGTTATAGAGGACATGGTCTTGTGGTGCAGGGACAACAACCTGCAACTCAACATCCACAAGAAAAAGTAGCTTCTGAGATCAGTCACTGTTTCCTTAGCTCTCTGGAAATGTGGTCTTTTCAATTGCGGCGTTTTAATTAACCTGAATTTAAATTATTATAAATTAAAAGGGTATTATCCCCCCAACATGCAATATGACGGTTACAAGATTACATGAGAAGTAGGGATAATTTAGCTCTTTAGTGACGGTTTCACGCGGATATCACAAACGGGAAGCTTTATGACAGACTCTCAAGCATGTGGGTGTCTTGATCAACGCAGTCTGCCATCTTTCGTTTACCACGCTGAAAGGATTTTCACCGGATGGAAGACATAATGTTCCGCCCGGCAGCTTCAAAGTGTTGGCCGTAGGTCCATCCTTATATTCTGGTTGCTCCATGTGCAGGTTCTTCTCTGGATCCAAACAAGGACAGGAAAGGACTCAAACACCACCTTCAAAAATACAGGAATAGCACAATGCCTACATACAGTTCTCATTCTCCCAACAAGGATAGTGTGCTGACAAAAGACAGAAATATACTAGTCTGTCTTTAGGCTGACTATTCAATTCTCCAGTTGTCTTTGGCTCTCTAGTCCTGTGCTTGGCACTGCAATTCTAAATGAAGATGCTGAGCCCCTGTGTACCATACTTGGTCTGCCTGTATGAATGAGTCCATAGCAGTGGGCACAGAGAACAGTGACATTAAACTTAATAACAAAACCTACTATAACAGTCACCAGTCACTGTTTTGTTGCTTTAAGCACAGACGAAGTTTCAAAGGAAAGAATCTCAAAAAGCTATTTATCCATACATCCATTTTCTTATCCCACTTATCAGGGGCAGGAGTTTGTTTTTAAACATTGGAGCCTATTGGGTTTCACATCCTGGGTGCTCCCTGCGTGGAGTTTGCATGTTCTTCCCATTAAAAATGAATTAATTTTTACCCCATTACCTCATTGGTTTCCTCAGAGTGCTCTGCATTCCTCACATAATCCAAAAACATACAGGTTTGGTGGATTGGGGTGAGGACATGGACATGATAGTGATGCAGAGATACAAATATCTAGGGGTTCACATACACAGCACTCTGAGATGGTCTGACAACACAGTGGTGCTGTACAAGAACGGCCAGAGCAAACTGTACTTCCTAAGGAGACTCAGGTCTTTTGATGTGCAGGCTGTTGGAAATGTTCGTCAGTCCATAGTAGCCAGTATGTTGCTCTACATTGCAGTCTTCTGGGGAAGCAACCTGAGCACAAAAAAAGCAGAATGCCTGAACAATCTTTTCAAGGTCTGCTCCATCACAGGATGAATCCTGGACAAACTGTATTTGTGGAAAGAAGAATGGTGGTAAAATTGGATGCCATCATAAAAGAATTCCCTCCATCCACTCTAGGAGCACTTTTAGCCACAAGTACATTCGACCATGGTGTGCCAAGAAGCACCACTGGGGGTCTTTTCTGTCCACTGCTATCAGGCAACTCAATGCTTCCACCAGCTGTGCTTGTTACATCTATCTATCTATCTATCTATCTATCTATCTATCTATCTATCTATCTATCTATCTATCTATCTATCTATCTATCTTTATTTATTTATTTATTTATTATCAATAGATTGATTGATTGTCTGTATTATTGGTTCTGTGGTTCTATATCCTTGTGTTTTATTGTTCTGCTGCTGTATGCATCTGATTTCCCCCCTGGGATTAATAAAGTGTATCTAATCTAATCTACTGCAAATTGCAGCTCAAACAGCAACATCAGGTTTGCTGATGACACAACAGTAAAACTGAGATAAATCAGCATACACACTAGAAGTGGAAGAGCTAGTGAAGTGATGCAAGGACAACACCAGCTGCTACTCGATATAGAAAGACAAAAGAGATGATTGCTGATTTTAGGAAGGTCCTTGCTGTTCACTCCCCATTACATATCGACAGAGCTCTGGTGGTAATCGAGCTGGTCATGAGAACTAAATTCTCCAGTGTGCACCTGTAGGATGACCTCACCTGGTTTACGAACACCATTTTTTAACCTAAGAAGGCACAGCAGCGGCTCCAGTTCCTACGACAGCTGAGGGGAACAATTCTCCTCACTTCCTAAGCACGTTCCATAGGAGTATCAAAGAGAGTGTCCTGAAGAACTTTATCATTCTCTGGTATGGATGTTGAAATGTATCACCTTTCAACATCCTGCTACAGATAATGCTCACAACTGAAAAAAAATCCCTGGATCCTCTTTAAACTCCTTCGAAGACATCTTTCAGAAATGCTGTATCCAGAAGGCCTCCAAAATTGTTGAGGATGCCTCTCATCCCTATCGTAGACATTTTGTCCACACTCCTGACTGGTCAAAGGCATCAGAGTATTTTAGTCAGTTACACAAGACAGGGCAACAGCTTCTTGCCACAGGCTTCTCAACACCAAAATGTTTACTTTGTACCTATGTGTGTCTTTTCATTAATATGTGTCAGTGCGTGCCTAATTTCACTTGTAAAGTTTGGATTTAGTTATGGATTATCTTGTTTTTCACAATTTGTGACCCCCATGTGTTTGTGTGCCTATTATATGTGTGTATAACCTCTTATCTCTTATCTGTATATTGCACCATGGGTTCATTTAGAGCTTCACAGAGAGTGTCAGCCTAGTACACATTCAAGTTCATTCTCATGTGAACATAACAAGACTCCTCCTTGGATGTCCCCCCAAACAAGTGACAGTAGTGTAATACAAACAGCAGTCAATGAATACAAATGAAAACACATCGAGTATACTCAAGCAGTAACCTTGTGATCCATAGATAAAAACTATCCCTGAAACTAGAGATGTGAGTGCTAATGGTGTTGTACCATTTATCAGAATGGAAAAGAAAGAAGTGAAAAGAACAACTTAAATGATGAAAAATACATGATGGCTGAGGCCTTTAATCATATTATTTGTCTTCCTATAGCAGTGATTGTTATATGTGTGCTGGACAGAAGTCATCAATATTCTGTACTGACTTCACCCCTCTCTGTAGTACAGTACTTTACTGTATGTTCAGTAACACAGTTGTCACAGAGTATTTGTTGATATTGCCTCTGGGTTTTTGTACTTTTTAATTTTAGTTTTGCCATCATTCTTATTCTAAAGACTCCATTTTATATTTTTCAGAGGCTTACAAGTCTGGTGTGATTATTTCTGCAATTTTGGGTTTTTACTTTGATCACTCAAAAATTTGTTGTCGAGTTTATTGCCAGTTGTATGTTAACATTGGGGTGATGCAGAATACACTACTTTAGTATTCTTACTTTTTTATTTTATTGCATTATCGTCACTTTGTAACAGACCTGCCTTGCCCAACACAGAAAACCGAAAATGGAGAAAGTACCTCAGTCCTCATCTTACTGTGTGTATAGTCATGGTCACAATGAAAATTGAACCAAAAAGGTGGTTTGCTGTTATAACACATATTTATAATATTTAGATAGATAGTGTTTTATCTTTTTTTTTTTTTGACCACCTCGGTGACCTCAGTCCCAGAGATGGGGGAGCCCACCTCTGAGTCCCCAGGCTCTGCTTCCTCATTGGAAGGCATGTTAATGGGATTGAGGAGGTCTTCGAAGTATTCCCCCCACCGACCCACAACGTCCCGAGTCGAGGTCAGCAGCGCACCATCCCCACCTTATACAGTGTTGACACTGCACTGCTTCCCCTTCCTGAGACGCCGGATGGTGGACCAGAATCTCCTCGAAGCCGTCCGAAAGTCATTCTCCATGGCCTCCCCAAACTCCTCCCACGCCCGAGTTTTTGCCTCAGCAACCACCAAAGCCGCATTCCGCTTGGCCTGCCGGTACCTATCAGCTGCCTCCGGGGTCCCACAGGACAAAAGGGTCCTGTAGGACTCCTTCTTCAGCTTGACGGCATCCTTCACCGCCGGTGTCCACCAGCGGGTTCGGGGATTGCCGCCACGACAGGCACCGACCACCTTACGGCCACAGCTCCGGTCAGCTGCCTCAACAATAGAGGCACGGAACATGGCCCATTCGGACTCAATGTCCCCCACCTCCCTCGGGATGTGGTCGAAGTTCTGCCGGAGGTGGGAGTTGAAGCTACTTCTGACAGGGGGCTCTGCCAGACGTTCCCAGCAGACCCTCACAACACGTTTGGGCCTACCACGCCTGACCGGCATCCTCCCCCACCATCGAAGCCAACTCACCACCAGGTGGTGATCAGTTGACAGCTCCGCCCCTCTCTTCACCCGAGTGTCCAAGACATGTGGCCGCAAGTCCGACGACACGACCACAAAGTCGATCATCGAACTGAGGCCTAGGGTGTCCTGGTGCCAAGTGCACATATGAACACCCCTATGCTTGAACATGGTGTTCGTTATGGACAATCCGTGACGAGCACAGAAGTCCAATAACAAAACACCGCTCGGGTTCAGATCAGGGGGGCCATTCCTCCCAATCACGCCCTTCCAGGTCTCACTGTCATTGCCCACGTGAGCATTGAAGTCTCCCAGCAGAACGAGGGAGTCCCCAGAAGGTATGCCCTCTAGCACCCCCTCCAGGGACTCCAAAAAGGGTGGGTACACCGAACTGCTGTTCGGTGCATACGCACAAACAACAGTTAGGACCCGTCCCCCCACCCGAAGGCGAAGGGAGGCTACCCTCTCGTCCACCGGGGTAAACCCCAATGTACAGGCTCCAAGTTGGGGGGCAATAAGTATACCCACACCTGCTCGGCGCCTCTCACCGGGGGCAACTCCAGAGTGGTAGAGAGTCCAGCCCCTCTCAAGGAGATTGGTTCCAGAGTCCAAGCTGTGCGTCGAGGTGAGCCCGACTATATCTAGCCGGAACCTCTCAACTTCGCGCACTAGCTCAGGCTCCTTCCCCTTCAGAGAGGTGACATTCCACGTCCCAAGAGCCAGTTTCTGTAGCCGAGGATCGGACCACCAAGGTCCCCGCCTTCGGCCACCACCCAACTCACACTGCACCCGACCTCCTTGGCCCCTCCCATAGGTGGTGAGCCCATGGGAAGGGGGACCCACGTTGCCTCTTCGGGCTGTGCCCGGCCGAGCCCCATGGGTGCAGGCCCGGCCACCAGGCGCTCGCCATCGAGGATGAGATACGCCCGGAGTTCCTCAAGGCTCTGGATGTTGTAGGACTGTCTTGGCTGACACGCCTCTGCAACATCGCATGGACATCAGGGACAGTGCCTTTGGATTGGCAGACCGGGGTGGTGGTCCCCCTCTTTAAGAAGGGGGATCGGAGGGTGTGTTCCAACTACAGAGGGATCACACTCCTCAGCCTCCCTGGAAAAGTCTATTCAGGGGTCCTGGAGAGGAGGGTCCGTCGGATAGTCGAGCCTCGGATTCAGGAGGAACAGTGTGGTTTTCATCCTGGTCGCGGAACAGTGGACCAGCTCTATACCCTTAGCAGGGTCCTGGAGGGTGCATGGGAGTTTGCCCAACCAGTCTACATGTGTTTTGTGGACTTAGAAAAGGCATTCGACCGTGTCCCTCGGGGAATCCTGTGGGGGGTACTCCGAGAGTATGGGGTACCGGCCCCCCTGATAAGGGCTGTTCAGTCCCTGTACGATCAGTGCCAGAGCTTGGTCCGCATTGCCGGCAGTAAGTCGAACCCGTTTCCAGTGAGAGTTGGACTCCGCCAGGGCTGCCCTTTGTCACCAATTCTGTTCATAACTTTTATGGACAGAATTTCTAGGCGCAGCCAGGGTGTTGAGGGGGTCCGGTTTGGTGGGCTCAGGATTGGGTCACTGCTTTTTGCAGATGATGTTGTCCTGTTTGCTTCATCAGGCCGTGATCTTCAGCTCTCTCTGGATCGGTTCGCAGCCGAGTGTGAAGCGGCTGGGATGAGAATCAGCACCTCCAAATCTGAGACCATGGTCCTCAACCGGAAAAGGGTGGAGTGCCCTCTCAGGGTTGGTAGCGAGATCCTGCCCCAAGTGGAGGAGTTCAAGTATCTCGGGGTCTTGTTCACGAGTGAGGGAAGAATGGAGCGTGAGATCGACAGGCGGATCGGTGCGGCATCCGCAGTAATGCGGGCGTTGCATCGGTCTGTCGTGGTGAAAAAGGAGCTGAGCCGCAAGGCGAAGCTCTCAATTTACCAGTCGATCTATGTTCCTACCCTCACCTATGGTCATGAGCTATGGGTAGTGACCGAAAGAACGAGATTGCGAATACAAGCGGCTGAAATGAGTTTCCTCCGCAGGGTGTCTGGGCTTTCCCTTAAAGATAGGGTGAGAAGCTCAGTCACCCGGGAGGGGCTCAGAGTAGAGCCGCTGCTCCTCCGCATCGAGAGGAGTCAGATGAGGTGGCTCGGGCATCTGATCAGGATGCCTCCTGGACGCCTCCCTGGTGAGGTGTTCCAAGCATGTCCAACCGGGAGGAGGCCCCGGGGAAGACCCAGGACATGCTGGAGGGACTATGTCTCTCGACTGGCCTGGGAACGCCTTGGGATTCTCCCGGAAGAGCTAGAAGAAGTGGCTGGGGAGAGGGAAGTCTGGGCATCTCTGCTCAAGCTGCTGCCCCCGCGACCCGACCTCGGATAAGCGGGAGACAATGGATGGATGGATGGATGGATGTGTTTTATCTTGGTAGAATTCTATATTACTCTACTTTCTCTCTTTTGTATTTTGTATTATGTAGACTTTATCAGAATGCCTGAAATCTCATAGACTCACCACTGTTTCTAAATCTAAGGTATTGTACTTTACAACTTCTCCCCACCTTCACTTCTACCTCTTTAACCTCAGGCAATTACACAGAGTAAAAGGACATGCAGGAGTTAAGGTACAACTTTAAATAACGTATTATTGACAAAATTCATAAAATAATGACAATAAGCAAAAATACATGTGAATATTGCCAACAATGCCACCTGATAAATGTAGTTTCAGGTGGCAGACAGACTTGTAGTTATTTAAATGTCTCCAGTTAAGTCATCACTTCTAGTCAGCTTTCTTCAGGAAAGACCGCATGCCTGTCTCAAGATGGCTGCTGAGCTGTGCTCCTCAGTGTGTTGTCTTTATGGCCATGATGTGTGTGAGAGATAAAGGGGGGGGGTGTAAAGTGACCAAATTTATAGATTCTTTCTCCAAATCCTTTCATTAATAGGGCATCGTGGTACAGAATGGCCTCTAATTCAAAACCAGCCCCAAACAGCAGATGAATGGGTGCACACACTGCTTTTTCACACCTGCCCCCAAGACCATTTCTTGAGTTGAAGCTTACAAAATATTTATCAACTTATGTACAAAATTTCACACAAGAACAGATAGCAAGAAATATAGAAAAAGTTCTGTCTCTCTATTTTAATCTACCTTTAGCCTCTACCACCAGTATAACCAAGCTTCCATTTTTGCTTGAAGGCTGCTCGTTAATAAAATTAAAAAGCAGAGAAGGTTGATGTGAAGAGTATTTTGACTTTATTTAGATTTAGTCCAAGGACAAACACCCTTTTCCTTGCACAAGTCTCTCTTCAAGAACCCCATAAGAAGAGAAGAGACACATCCCCTCTCAACTACAGAAACCACCGAGGGATCAAAACACTTTCAATGTTGTAACATTGAATTGTGGTTTACTTTAACTTATTTTAAACAGCAAAGACTTTTACAGGTTACACATTTACTCACCCTATGTGATGAATTGAAAGTTTTATGAATTGCACAGAAATGAACAGCTACAGTTTCCCATGATGTTCACTACCCCGTCTCTTTCCTCTAGATGGTAGTCATTTGCATGAGCTGCAACCCTTTTTCTCTGTACAATCACTTCTTAACACTGAACCAAAAAGGATGTGATTCCTAAAAATACCCCATTTGCTACAGCATTATTCCTGACAAATATTGACAAACTAAAAAAAAAACAAGGATCAGCTAATTTTATTTTTTCAATGCCCCCAAATCAAATTTTAATCAAATCACTCAAAGTCTTTTTTATGTATTGGAGTACAGGTAGTTGTTGACTTAAGACCATGTTCAGTTTCAATGGACTGGTAGTAAGTAGATCTGGATGTAAGACTGACCAGTATATGTATTCAAAACTGACCATGTGTATGGTACTGTACTGTACTGAACAGTAATCCCTTAAGTCCTATTGTTTATTTTATATCCCTTTTTAATCAGCATTCGTAGCAGATTGTATAGATTTTCTATCTTTTTTGTTTTCTGTGTAAATTATTTTTCAATTTTATTATTTTATTTTGCTATTACTGTTGCTCGCATGGGTGCCGAACCTTTAACAGCTTCACTAATCCTTTCTTTGCCTGTGTTATGTCATGTCATCAATGTGATCCTCTCCCAGTGTTCATTGTATTAACTGTGAGAGGAGAAATTTTACTAGCAGAATTTGAGCATTAATGGTTTCTGCTTTAACATTTCAGCCTGTTAATAATAAACATTAACAAATAAATAATAATAATAATAATACATTTTATTTATACAAGGCGCCTTTCAGGGAACTCAAGGACACCGAACAACAATAAATAAATAAATAAATAAATAATTAAATAAAAGACACAATTATAAAAACTTAAAACATCAGAAAATCTAGAAATTAAAACCAAACAAAACCATTATAATCAGGAGGAAAAAGAAAAAGCCATTTTAAACAGATGCGTTTTAAGTTTACATTTGAAGGATGAATAAGATTTGATATTTCGGAGATCCGCAGGCAATGAATTCCAGAGCTTGGGAGCAGAACGGCTGAAAGCTCTGCTCCCCATGGTGGTTAGACGAGTGGGAGGGACAGTCAGATGGGTGGAGGAAGAGGATCTAAGGTTACGGGATGGAATGGCAACATGAAGAACGTCAGACAGATATGGAGGGGCGAGGTTATGGATGGCCTTAAATGTTAATAGTAGAATCTTAAAATCAATATGAAACTTAATCGGGAGCCAATGAAGCTGCTGCAAGACCGGAGTAATATGGTGAATAGATGGGATTTGAGTGATGATACGTGCTGCAGAATTCTGGACTAACTGAAGCTTATGAAGAGATTTATTCGGGAGACCAAAGAGGAGTGAATTGCAGTAGTCCAGCCGAGAAGTGACAAGACTATGAACAAGAATGGCAGTGGTGTGAGGAGTGAGGGAGGGGCGAATGCGATTAATATTACAGAGGTGGAAGTAAGCAGACCGGGTGATGTTATTAATGTGAGATTGGAAGGATAGAGTACTGTCGAGGATGACACCCAGACTCTTGACCTGAGATGATGGGGAAACAACAGAGTTATCAATAATAAGAGAAAGATTATTGGTTTTGGATAATGATGATTTAGAACCAATGAGGAGAACCTCAGTTTTGTCACTGTTTAATTTAAGAAAATTTGAAGAAAACCAGGATTTTATTTCAGCAATGCAGTCAATAAGCGAGGGTGGTGGAAAAGAGGAGGTGGGATTACCAGCAAGGTAGAGCTGGGTGTCATCAGCATAACAGTGAAAATTAATGTTATATTTGCGAAAAATATTGCCAAGGGGAAGAAGGTAAATAATAAAAAGAAGAGGCCCCAGGACAGAGCCCTGGGGCACACCAGAAGTAACAGCGGTGGGTTGGGATGTGAAGGTTTTAAGTTGTATGAACTGAGTGCGGCCTAAGAGGTAGGATCTAAACCAATCAAGTGGAGTGTGGGTAATGCCAATCAGAGATAATCTATTAAGGAGAGTGGTATGACAAATAGTATCAAAGGCCGCACTCAGATCAAGGAGGATGAGAATAGTGATTAGACCAGAATCAGCAGCCATAAGGAGGTCATTAGTAATTTTAACAAGTGCCGTTTCTGTACTATGAAGGGGGCGAAAACCAGACTGGAACTTTTCATATAGATTATTGTGAGATAAATGGGTGTGAAGTTGGATAGCTACTATTTTTTCAAGAATTTTGGAGATAAAGGGCAAGTTAGAAATGGGGCGAAAATTATTGAAATTAGTAGGATCAGCACCAGGTTTTTTTAGTATTGGGGTTATAGCAGCAGTTTTAAAAGATGAGGGAATAATACCAGTAGTGAGAGAAGAGTGAATGATGGCAGAAATGAGAGGAACTAGAGAGGGGAGGCAGATCTGGACCAAGGTGCTGATGTATCTTTTGGATTTTCTCGTTGAAAAAAGACATAAGAGAATTACAGAAAGCAGTTGAGTAAAGGTGAGATGGTAAAGAGTCTGGAGGTTGTGTAACATTATTAAGTAAAGAAAACAAAGTCTTGGTGTTACCTGTATTACGAGTAATTAACTGAGTGTAATAATTAGACTTGGTTTGAGCTATACAATCCTTATAATAGAGAAGATGATTTTTATACATCTCTTTGTGGACAAAGAGTCTGGATTTTTTAAACAACCTTTCAAGTTGCCTGCCCTTAGCTTTCAGAAGCCGAAGTTCAGGCGTAAACCAAGGGGCAGAAAAAGAAAAAGAAACAGAATGGGTTTTTAGCGGAGCCAGAAAATTAAGAATACCATTAAGACAAGGTGCTATAATATGAGATCAGTTCTATGGGAGTGGATAAATTATAAAAGTCCATTTGGGAATCGATTCTAGAAAACAGCAAATTCAAGTTAATATTCTTAATGTTGCGAAAGGCTATGAGACGTGGAAGCTTAGGAACAGAAAAGGTAAGTTTGGCATTAAATGAAAGAAGAAAATGGTCGGTTATAGTGAGTTCATCTGCTGTGAGATCAAAAGGAACAACACCAGAGCAGCAGATCAGGTCCAAGATATGTCCTTTACAATGAGTAGGAACATCAGTGTGCTGCTGGTATCCAAAACTCTCCAGGCAAGATAAAAAGTCTCTAGTGAGAGGGATATTGATATTGTCCAGATGTACATTAAAATCCCCCAGCAGAATTATATTTGGGGTAATTACAGATAAATGAGTAAGGAAGGTAACAAGATCGTTCAAAAAATTGTTTGACTTAGGAGGACGGTAGACAGTTGCAATGATGGTAGGAACTGGGCCAGACAATTGACACACAGTCGATTCAAAAGAGCTAACAGCAGGAGCAGACAACGGCAGGACTTTCCACTTCTCGCGATAAATAATCGCGACACCTCCTCCACGGCCAGAGGCACGGGATTGACAAGTGTAAACAAACCCCGGGGGGGTGCATTCATTAAGTTGTGAAAAGTCTTGAGGTTGCTGCCAAGTCTCAGTTAAACAGAGAAAGTCAAACTTACGGTCAATGAGGAGATCCTGAATGAGATATCCCTTGCTCGTGAGTGAGCGGATGTTCAGTAGACCAAAGCTGACAATGTTGCTGTCGCATTTGACAGTGGTGTTAGTCGACCGAGCTAAACTGGCCAACACGCTATGGTCAGCGTTCCTATCTGTGTTGTGTGGACGGTGCCGAAAATCAGACCAAAAAGAGTTAATTCCTTTCGAGACGTCCGTTCGGAATCTCCAGCGAGACCCACGGTGGATGTATCTCCGACGAGGGAGAAGTATGACGTCCGGGTCGAAATACAGCACCGACAGCAGAGGCACAGACTGGAGAAGATGCAGTCGAAGAAGCTCAGCAGCTGGATACTGGAGGAGGCCAGTTGCAGGTTGGATAACGAGCGACAGAAGACTCCAAACAAGCATTAACCAGGCGATTATCCTACCAGTCCACATTGTAGGTGAGGAGGCCAGAGGCAGCTCAGACGTCCAGAGAATAAGCCGGTAAGTTTCAAACGAAACGGAGGTTAGGCTGAAGCTAAATGCATACACAGCATATACAGCCACGCAGAGATGTCAACAAAATGGCAAAAAAAAAAAAAAAATACCCACAAAATCACATAGTCTAGTTACCAGCGAGCAGCGGCGACCAGTCCCGCCAGCGTTCACTCAAACTGGAAGTCATCAAGATGAGGAAAATCAATCAATAAAGGAGTTCAGTGTGGTTTCATTTCCCCTTTGTGGCGGTTTGCACAAAGCAGAACATTGTGAGTCACAACAGAGAAGCTTCGGAGGTTAACCGGATTCCAACCCAGAGAGAATGCGGTGAACACCAGTTACAAAGTGATCACATTCGCTTTCTTTCCTCCCTCATACTGCTTGATCACCTTAATTTTTGTGTCGAGATCAATTGCCTGTTTTCCTGTAAGTGTAAGAAAAATGTAACTGAACATAGCTGAAACCACTGCAGGTAATAAACTGAGATAGAGATGAATGAGTCACGGCATGTGAAGTTGGCATGGTGAAAAGTGTCGTTTGCCCATGAGATATGGTAACGGTCATAAGTCAAATTGTTCTAAGATGCATAGATTGTAAGTTGACAACTACCTGTATTTAGCTTTTCTAGGGATGGAAGTTTACCCCTAATTATTGCTATATCAAAATATCCTTTTTTAGTGGATACCTACTGGCCTAGATACACTGTATCATCCTGCCAAATTTTAATTAAATGGCAAATAGTATTTTTGCTGATGAGTGAATGAGTCTGTCGGTCAGTCAACTTTGAATTTTACATATATATGGCGCCTTCCATAGACAGGTGTGTGCCTTTTCTAATCATGGTCGATCAATTGAATTGACCACTGGTGGACTCCAAACCAGGTGTAGAAACATCCCAGTGATGATCAATAGAATGGGATGCACCTGAGCTAAATTTCAAGTATCATCCATCCATTTCCCAACCCGCTGAATCCGAACACAGGGTCACGGGGGCCTGCTGGAGCCAATCCCAGCCAACACAGGGCACAAGGCAGGGAACCAATCCCGGGCAGGGTGCCAACCCACCGCAGGACACACACAAACACACCCACACACCAGGGCCAATTTAGAATCACCAATCCACCTAACCTGCATGTCTTTGGACTGTGGGAGGAAACCGGAGCGCCCGGAGGAAACCCACGCAGACACGGGGAGAACATGCAAACTCCACGCAGGGAGGACCCGGGAAGCGAACCCAGGTCCCCAGGTCTCCCAACTGTGAGGCAGCAGCGCTATCCACTGCGCCACCGTGCCGCCTTCAAGTATCATAGCAAATAATAATAATAATAACTTTATTTATATAGCACTTTATCATATATTTACATGTAAATCAGAGTGCCTTCCAAAGAGTATTCAACAAAAACAATAAAGAAATGCCACAGTTATGTGGATATTATTATTGACTAATATTACAATAATTTCTAATAAATGTATGTATACTAAACAGAAAATCAACATGGGTATTGTTAAACTAAATTTAAATACTAAACAGCAAAACAAACCTTCAATCTTATCAGACACAGGTTCTTATTGTACTTTAATTAAAAGCTTTATACATAAAGATGGCAAGAGAACAACCAGAACTAATTTGCATATATATAAAAGTATACAGTACATATCTATATTTGACTTAGGCATGTGTACATAGCAACACTTTAAGTGGAGACAGATGTTATTAAATTTAGTGAACAGATACAAAAGCAAATAAAACAGTTCATAGCAGTTTTGGTCGATTGAGGATGTAGATGGAGCTCTTGATTCCTGAATGTGATTAGCTGACCAGCTGACACGGAGAAGGGGAAAAAAAAACTGGGGCCATCAGAGTAAAATAAACCTCTGGAGGGCCACGATCAGAAGACAAAAGTGAGCACTCAAATAATTAAGACTGACGGTAATCAGGTTCTAGGCCAGCTGGTCACCCATCCTCCAATGGGCACGGTTGTTACAGTCATCTATAAAGGTTTCCAAGTCCTCTTTGTTTCCTCCAGTACCCAAAGGTGACTACAGAATAGAGTGCTTTGAGCAGGTGTGGCCACCACACAGGACAGGAGACAAAATATAACAAACAAACAAAGGATTAATGCTAGGTACTTATTTATACAACAGAGAGCTAAACTTATTATCCTGCCATGCTATGTTATGTTTTAAGTACTGAAAAGCCACATTTAAAAACTGAGATTTTTGAAATGTTCCACAGATTCAGCCTGGTGTATTTCGGTTGGTAGATTATTCCAAATTTTAAGTGCATAAGAACAGAACGAAGTTTCACCAGTTCTTTTAGGCTTAATTCTTGGAATAACGAACAAACCAGTTTTTGCAGATCTAAGACTACAATTTGGTATATAAAGGAACAGGCATTCTGAAATGTAGGGAGGGGAAAAATTGTTAAGAGCCTTATATACAAGTAGAAGTATTTTAAAATCAATTCTAAAGGACACTGGCAGGAAATATAAAAATATTAATATTGGGGATACATACTCATATTTTCTTTCTATTTTGGGCTCTGTCTTGGGTAGTCCTGATAGGAGGGCATTGCAGTAAGCCAGTTGGCTAAATACAAACACATGTATTCATTTTTCAACATCTGAAGTTAAGGTCAGAGTCAATATTAACACCTAAAGTCTTAACCTCTGCTTTGATTTGCAGGGTCAGATGATTCATTTTGTTTCTAAGAATCTCACTTTGTTTATTGCTGTCAATAACTAACAATTCTGTTTTTTCCTTGTTTAGTTTCAGGAAATTCATATTCATCCATTCTGTTATACTAGAAAGGCACTGGATTAAAGGTTTTAGAGTCTCTTGGTCATCAGGCACAATGGATAAATAGAGTTGCGTGTCATCAGTATACCTATGGTAATTTTCGTTGTATTTTGAAATAGTTTCGCCTATCGGAAGCATGTAGTGTGAAAATAATAATGGTCTCAAAATTGATCCCTCAGGTATACCATATACTGTAGAATATCATGTATCTTTGATGCACAACTTCCATAACTGACACAGAATTTCCTTCTGGTTATATGACATTTAAACAAGCCTGAGGCAGTACCTGAAAGCCCTACCCACTGGCTAAAGGAGTTTATGAGAATATCATGATCGATAGCATTGAATGCTGCACTCATGTCTAGCAAAACAAATACAGATATTTTATGGGCATCTGCATTCACTTGCAAATCATTTACTAATTTAACTAGAACCGTTTCCGTATTCTGATATGATCTGAAACCTGACTGATTCTTACCTTGAAGAAAATTTAATTCAAATAATCACTTAACTGCTGAAAAACTACTTTTTCTAGAATTTTACTGAGAAAAGGCAAATTGGGGAGTGGCCTGTAATTGTCTAAGGTAGAACAATCAAGGTTATTTTTCTTGAGCAGAGGTTTAACTACAGTAGTTCTGAATGAATCTGGGAAATCAGAAAATTCTTTAATGAAGCCTGTAGGAATGGGGTCTAATACCCAAGTGGACTGTATTAAATGAGTAATTATTATATGAAGCTCAGATAAACTAATTTTAGTGAAGGAGCTAAGTCACAATTCTGAGTTTGTTTAAGCTCAGCAATATTTTTCTTTAAAGTTAGTATAGTCTAATATTATCTATCTTTCCTCTAAAATATACTTGCAAAATCTTCACTTTTTGCTTCTCATGCTTCCAGTGCTAACGGAGCTGGATTTATAAAGCAACCAACGGTTGAAAATAAGACTTTTGGATTTCCTGCTCTGTTATTAATAATGTTAGAAGAGTAAGACGCTCTCTCTAGATTAGTTACATGAGCCTGTAGGATTTCACAATGGACCGTTAGTTTAGTCTTTCTCCATTGACGTTCTGCCTTACGGCACTGCCTTTTAGGTTTATGGACTGTCTCAGTTTTCCACGGTACTACAACTGTAAATAACTTCTTAACATGTTTTTCGGGTGCTACCATTAAAATGCTCTACAGTATCATTTACATTGCTGCCTACATTGGAAAAGCCAGTAAGAATTCAGGCTGTTAATTATATTAGAAAATCTGGCAGCAGCTGTGGTGTCAAAATAAAGCCACTTAACAACATTCTCCTCTTTAGTTCTAGTCATAGATAGTGCTACTGTAAAATTAAATATAGTAACCAGCTATAACGATAATTAATATTAAGCCCCTTTCATATGACTAAATCTAGAGTGTGGTCCCCTTTAAGTGTTGGCTGGGTGATATGCTGACTAAGATCAAACGATCAGAAGGTTCATAAATACTTTTGCCTTGGCATCACCTAGTTCATCTCTATGAAGATTAAAATTGCCCAGTATTTCAAACCTATCATAAGCCATTATTATTATAGATAATAGATTTGAAAATTAATCTATAAAGGACACGTTATATTTTGGCAGATGATAAACAGTAAGTAGTAGAGATTGTGAAACACCTTGAACAGCTCAGGCAAAATACTCAAAAGATGTGAAATTATGAAGACTGATAACATTACAATTTAGCTGGCTTCCCTTAGCGAACAGAATGAAAGAAATTATAACCAGGAGGAGCAGCTTCTAAAGGGGCACAAGCACCATTTACATTTAACCAGGTTTCACATAGAATTAGAATTTTCCTATCCGTGATAAAGTTATTTACATAAAGTGTTTTGCTAGTTAAAGCCCTAATATTAATTAAGCCATATTAAAGGTTGTGTTAGTGCATGGCTTTACAGAAACTTTGGGTTGACTAGAGATACATATTAAATTGTTTGTATATACACCAGGCTGCCTGTACTTTCTAGCAGATTTACATTTCATTAAAATATGTTTAATGCAATGTATTTCTTTAGATAAAGCCCCTATACATTCATTATATTCTAATACTGTACATATTCATGTCTATCATTAAACAAATTATTCGATAGTCAAGAGCATTGAATTACTCTAGTGGTGTTTACAGAAAGGACCTGTGCTCCGAGTCTATTTAGATGTATGCCATCCCACCTGAAGAACCGCGGTCCCTCCCAGAAGAGATCCCGGTAATCTAATAAGCCAAAATGGTTCTTGTCACAGAAAGTCTTCAGCCAGTTGTTCAGGGAGTAAAGTGTGCTGAACGCTTCATCTGATCTTCTCATTATCGGAAGTGGTCCTGAGATAATGATCCCCACAGCCAGGGTCCTCTCCATGATGTCATGAACAAGTGATTAGAAGTCCTTCTTCAGTGTTGCTGAATGTCATTTACACCCACATGAAGAACAAAACTTCAAAATTGTCTGTGCTTGTGCTTCTCAAAGATCGGTGGTGCTTTCTTTTCGATATTCGAGATATAGGCTCCGGGGCAGCAGGATACAAAAGTTTTGTGGTCAGATGATGGAAAGTTTAAATTGCAAACAATCGAATCTCAAATAATTAAAAGTTCTTTATGAGGTGTAGGCAAGTCAGGGGAGTGAAGAGATCCAAAGCGGTTGGTGGACATCAGTGGAGCAGGGGTGAAGCTGACTCGTCACAGTGTACTGGCGGAGTGTCGCAGAGTCGATGATGCCAAAATTTCTGGAGTGCTTCCGAGGGAGTCTTCTTGTAGTCCTCGTAGTCTGGCTTTTTGTTTCTGAAGCACGAACTGGTGTGTGAGGATCTGCCAAATCTGTTTATCTAGGACCCGGAGTTCTTCTTTGACATGCTGAAGTTCATGATCCACCATGTTGGTCGTGGCTTCAAAGCCTGAAAGACAGAGAAAAGAAAGAGAAAGACAATTATCCAATAAAACAATATTTGATCAAAAATACATGCTAAATGAAAAGAAATGTTAAGACAAAATTCGGGAGAGCAACTAAGCTCAGAGGGAGAGGAGAGCTTCACATGGTCTGAATAATTGTGTCCATATGATATTTACATTCTTTTATTTTTAAATATTTTTTTTTTTTTTCTAAAATCCTGTTTTTCATTATCATTCTGGAGTATTGAATGTTGTTTGATATAGGGAAAAACAGAATAAGGCTGCAGCATAGCAAGAAGTGAAAAAAGTGAAGTGAATCCCATATATAATGTAATGTGCTTCCATGCTACCACCAGTTGGACTGAGGGACTGCTATGGCCCCCAAAACACTGTTGCAAACTCTTACGTTGAAGAATTATTTATTATTGTTGAAGTATTTACCTCCAGGAAATCACTTATCATCCTGTGGAGGAATGACATTATTGTCATAGGGATTACTGTTGGTCATGATCAACATCTCTCTTAGGCCTTGTGAGGCCTGATGCCTGCACTTACACTTCTAACTATCCACTTTCTACGACTTCGTTTGCCTCTCTCCATTCCTATGGTCTTTATGTCATAAGAGGACTTTGGAGTGCAAGTGGATAATCTCTCTAAACAACCAAACAGTATAGAGATGCTATTAAAAAAGTAACACAATGTTTTGTTATATAGTGCTCACTGTATTTGATGAGCAATTCATGTGAGGTTCTCATCTAAAAGGACTCATCTAAAATATCATATTCATTTTAGATCTTGTTAGGTGAACATGGTACTAGAGAGGGGCATTAGACTTATCAGGGGTCAGGTGACAAAAGGTTTAAAAGTTATGAAAAGAATAGGTAATGATGATGGCAGCTATTAGATCATAGATGTAAGCTGGATCAATGTAAATTTCACTCAAATGTTACTAAATAACAACAATGATTCCTGAAGCTACAATGGAACATTGATAACCACTGTGCCACCTTAACTCCCAGAATTAAATATTCTGTAGCTTACATTTATTTCATTCTGTTTAATGACGGATGTTTCTAAGTTACTTATTTTTAAACTCGGAAGTTTAATTTTTCAAACATATAATTTTTCTGACAAACTGCTGACAAATCCTGCCTCATGGCAAATCTCTCCCTGCGTATGAGTCACAACTGCTGTGTACATCGTGTTAATGAGCAGTGCCGGTCTGCTAGGCTGTTCTGCTATAGAGTATCCTCCAGAAACGACCCACTTACAGTCATGGGAGGGATTTTTTGTTGCTCTAAAAATCTTTCACTCTCAGTGTTGTGACTCAAACATCTGCCCTCACTCAATGTGACATCCTGATATTTGCTTGAACATGGCTATAATAGAGAAAACACCAGTGACTGACGTGTAGGACATTTATTTTACAGTATACAGCTATTTCTGATGACCTTAAAGTTCCTGACGAAAACTGCAACAAAAATAAAAACTTCAGCACAACAGCCTCAATATAAGACCAGGATCAGAATGTGTCTGTGCATTTCACTCACTTCCATTAATTCTGTGCTTTTCTTCCATTTTCTGTGTTCTATGACTTCTCTCCCATTCCTTCTTTTCTTTCTTTATTTATTACTTATAATATTTTGATTTTTCCACACTGCAGAGTGTGTCCCCATAATCCTAATTTTAAGGTCTGTTTTGCCAGTTAATTTTGTTTTGTGCTTTGAATGATTTTTACAAGTGGATGAACATTTTATATTTTATGGTTGAAATTTGGAACTTTATTTTCTTACACAAGTTAAAATTTTGTTTCTTTGTTTCGGGAAGTTTAAAAACTTTTTTTCACTTATATTTTAACTGCATCACATCACCACGTTGACAGTCACTACACCTAGCCGCTGGGGTCTGCTTTCCTGATATAAGTTGTGTGAAGGAAAACACAGACAAACAGATTAAGGGTTGGGGATTCTGTCCCCGTATACTGTAAATCACAGCAAAAGTAGAGCGTATACTGAATAATGGTCAGGCTTGCAAATTACAATTGACAGAGAATGGTGGTAACATGGACGTATTTATGAGGTGGGAACGGAAGTAGGAATGCTGGGAGGATGATGTGGAGGATCTTGGGATGGTGGTGATATCATCTGGACGGGACCGGAGGTGAATTCACAACACAGAAGTGGCTCGGATGTCTGGACGAGGTTTTTGAGATGAATTCAAGGTGTAGTGGTTTTTGTTGTTTGTCTCAGCTGTTAAAATAAAAAGAGAGGCATTATCACATTGTCTTAGTCCCCTGTCTTGTGGTTTTGCACAGCTCGCTGGGTCCTTTAGCTGCCCCCTAATCGTTCGTGTGTGACAGTTGATAAATTGCAGTGCGGTGGCATGAGCTGCTTGGTCCAATATTCCAATTCAACCAATAAACTATTGCTTCTAGGAAGTTTAGTGTTCAGTATTCTTCTCTTGACATTGACCCACTTTACATCTAAGTGTCTTGGCTCATGTTATTGCATAAAATGTTTTGGTGAAGGACCTTTTGGATCTCACTTCTGACTACGGTTACAACTAACCCCTTGTTATTTATTCTGAAGAGCTTATCTTTTGTTTTAAAGTTTACTTCTCAGCCTTTGTGAAAAAGAATTATTTTTATTTTGTTTCTGAGGCAAACCCATACCTGCCAGTCAATTTTTTAAGAATCATGCCATTGGGAAAATTGGGGCACTTGATTTTGGAAAGAAGGTAGGCAGTTGCATGTGTGGGCAGCATGGGCTTTTGAACTGTTTCATGTTTTATTGTGACTGGCTGGCATAACAGTGCATGTTTCAAAAAGATAACATTTATTCAAGCGTTAAAGAAAACAAACATGGACAGTCTCAATGAGTACAGACTAAAGCCAGCGTCTCATAAGACAAATCCTAGTAGGAGGGGATGGTAAACTTGACAACTAATCTTGTCACCTGAGTATGTCAAATTGCTATAAATCATAACAGATGATTTCATGATGACATTACGGCACATTTTCACATTTTCAAAACATCACAAGCTCATTCCTTCATCTGACAGCCAACAACGTGCTGCTTGACAGAACCGGTGCTGTAAGAATGGTGTACTGGTGTACTATGAGCTCAGCTGCATCTAAGCCCCTTTACTTCTCATTCTGTGGTGGTATGTAAAACACAAGACATCAGACAGATAAGCCTTTCTTCTGTTTGCAAAGTCAAAAATATGCACATTTCCTTATTTCTTGTAGGTGCATTATAGGCATTGTACTTCTGACTGACAGTTCATTGGTCCTCAACTCTTGCACACACAGAGCCCACCTAGGGCAAGTCATAGACTAGGTATGTTAGACTATACAGATAGCAACCACAGAAGTGTGACATGACTGCCTCTGCCTCTACAACAGGAAATGTCTGGTGAACTCATCTAATGTAACAGCACCTTCATAGTACCTTCCATCGCTATGAAATTCTTTCAGAGACAGGTGCTGAGACCTATTAAATTTAATCCAACCATGATGAGACAGCTTGTAGAGAAAATGTTTTCCTTCTGACACACTGGTGGAAGGACAACAATCTCACCCATTCTGTCAGCAAGCCCAAAGAACTGCTGAAGGACTTCAAGAAATAGGAGGCAGACCACACTTCCATCCGCATCAAAGGAGATGATGTGGAGTCAGAAGGTTTCAGATTTCTGGAAGTCACCATGACTGATGATCTGAAGAGGGGATGATACATCTTGTCTACTATCAGAAACCCTCACCAATGCCTTTACTTGCTCCAGTGTTTCATAAAAGTCTGGATGTTGGCAAATATGCGAATCAACTTCTGCAGGTGCACAGTGAAGCTCATCGCCACTGAATGTACGATATCCTGGTATGGCACCTGCTCAGCTGAGAGGGCGGTGGAGACGGCACAGTAGATTAATGGCTCACAGCTTCCTTCTGTCCAGGTTGAGAGTATGTGCTGATAGCGCATTGCCACACCCATCTGGATTGGGATCTGAGTGCAGCGAGTGACACCTCACCACCACACTGGAACAGTTTCAGGTTTTTTCATGCTGCCTTACAAAAACAAAGAGTATTATTAATGGCCTCAGCTATCTAGTCAATATTGCCCCTTCTTTGTTCTTGCAAATGGAACAAGATGATAAGCACTTGCACTACTAGATTTGGAGACAGTTTACATCATCCGATCATAAGGCTATTCAGCAGCCACACATACTGTCAATTGAAATGTTTACTGGACAGTGTTGGTGACAAAACCACACAACACCAGATTTTTCAAATTTTATCCAAGCTGGGGTTCATTTTGTGGCCAATTTGTCCCTGTGTGTATTTCTCTTGTAGACTCCACTTTTCTTTTTACCCATTCGAGTCAGACTGGCCAGTGATGCTTTATCATCCCAGTGTCAATGGTTATGCCAGTTGAAGTGTTTGTGCAGCACGTCATAAAACACTCAGGTGTCCCATATCAAGAGATTTCCTCTTTTCTGCCAGTTGTTGTCACATTTGCTGTTTCAAAAGCTGTAAAGAGTAGAAAGATGGGTGAATTCCTTCATCATTCCAGCCCCTTTAATCCGAGCCTAATTTTTAAAACCTGCCTCCATTGCGTCATGTACAATTAGAAACACTACTCACTAAGAAGTAGAGGTTTTGTTGCTGTGTAAAGTCACACATCCCTTTGCCAAAGGTCATTGCAAAGGCGCTGATTTATCTTGAGATGCTGACGGCTGGAGATTCATTGTGCTCTCTTCAATGTTCTTGTCATAACATAAAAATTGCTTCATGCCCTGGCTGTGTAATATATAATGTGCAACACGTGGTGGAGGCAGAGCCAGGGCAAGGTGATTGAGCTCCCCAGGCAAGGTCCTAAAAAGAATATGTGCCACATAGTTATCTGGCATCACAGTAGTAATTTGTTAAAATGGTGAGTAGAATTCACAACTTAACTTCCCATAGGCCTACTTAACAAAGTTTTTGGTTTTGATAGCAGACTATTTTAATATACAGTAGATATACACTACAGTTAGCCAATTAAGAACTCCAAGGTTCTAAAGGAGGAGATGGGAGTGTCACCAGGTAGCCATTTTAGCAAAGTGTTCCTATTTCTTATCCTGAGGAAGGCATCATCCCTGCAGTGGTGTTCAAATGTTAGTGTGGTATGGCGGCACAGGTAACAGACCATGTCTCTTTAAAATCAGGCCAAGAAAAATAAAAATGCTGTTAACTCCAACCCCAGAAACATCTCAGAATCACATGTCACGCCAAAGAGAATGTCATGAGCCTTTCAGGGTAACGCCAAAGTTGCGTGTTGGTTTTCCCAGCAGCCAAAGACAAAATGGCTCTGAAGAGGTCTTACAAAACCACTCCAGCATCTCAGCTTCCAGTCTCTAGCATTCATAGCCTACCAGACTCCACTATATGGAGTCAAACTCTATGACCAACAACTGAAAACAGCACAGCTGGGTAACTGAGACTGCTATTATAGCAATATACAAGCACTTTCTTTGTTTAATTTCCTTCCAATACCCAGTGACCATTAAATGGAGTTATCTTTTTGGCACCCCAACTCCTTTTTGGTGTTTTGCCCCATTGGTTTACATGTGGATAAAAAGACAACCTTGCACCACAAATCGTCAAATACACAGTGAAGGTTTCACAATTTAACTCTGCTGTTCCTAATACCAGATCGAGTCTCCTAACCATGTGCAAAGCTGAATATTATTTGCACCTTCCCGTTAAAGTAAAGCTTGAAGGAGTTAAGTCTTTTCAGTTTAAGCAAACTAATAAATAAAGGTTTTGACAAGAATAGGCCATTCCGGCTGACATATAGTAGCTTATCAATACTCATGTGCTTATTTATTTATTTTTTAAAATATTGTTGAGTCAAGGTTCGGACATTGTCATTGTCTCCCGTACTTCTTGATAACTTACTCAATGTATCTGTTGTTCTCTGTATGAAGAAAAACTTTGCACAAAACTTACCGTTAACCAGCTTCTATCTTGGTCCCCATGTTCTTGCTGAAAAACTCATTTTAAAGTTTCAACTGGTACCCGCCACATGCCCCACTCCACTTCTCTACACAGCTTTCTAAGCCCTAGTCTACTCAGTGAGGTGGACCCTACACTTGTTCATGTTTCCAGTGATTTGAAATAACCTTCGCATTTTCCTTACTTTTCCGTAACCCTGGCCTCTTCTTTTCATCAATGACCCCTTAATCCATCTCACTTACCGACTTTAAGCTCAATTTTGCATCTGGTTGAAAGTGGATTTAAACTTCTTTGGTCAGGGTGGCCTTTCTTTGACTACTTAGACACCACTCTAGAGTACTCTTTAGTAGAGTCTGGTATCCCTGCACCCCTGGGCCTTTACTAGCCCTTAAATAGACAGATTTACCTGGTAGGTCTACATCAGACCATTTTTGTACATTTCTGTCTGTTTCCACCAAGGAATGTGTGTCCTGTAGTAGCCTAGATGTTCTCTTTTTCTCAAACAGAGCTCTATGGTTTCTTTAAGATGATAATTTGGGTTCTCTTTTTACAACAAGGAATGCTTCGCTGCCATTCTTTGTATATCATGCCAGCCTTCATTGTTCTCTCTCTAACTCTAAATAGAGAGTGCAGCAAGTGTTGGAACATCAATCCCTCTAAAGTCCTTGCGGAAGATTACATCTTTGCACTGGTACATACATCTAGTCAGCTTCTGGCACACCACTCCTAAAATAGTCCACCGCTCCCTTGCCTGTGTGCTTCCAGCACTGGCATATGGTTTTCCACACCATCTGCCTGAATGGCACTCTCTTTTCCCAGGTAATTTCCTGTGACTTGTGTCATTCATATGGTATTCCTATTACTGATAGCCTTTCCCATTCAGCCATACTCCCCTTGCCCTTAGAACAGCCTGATGTCTTCAAGATAGATAGATAGATAGATAGATAGATAGATAGATAGATAGATAGATAGATAGATAGATAGATAGATAGATAGATAGATAGATAGATAGATAGATAGATAGATAGATAGATAGATAGATAGATAGATACGTTATTAATCCCAAGGGGAAGTTCACATACTCCAGCAGCAGCAGCATACTGATAAAAAACAATAAATTAAAGAGTGATAAAAATGCAGGTATACAGACAGACAACAACTTTGTATAATGTTAACATTTACCCCCTCCCCCGAGTGGAACTGAAGAGTCACATAGTGTGGGGGAGGAACGATCTCCTCAGTCTGTCAGTGGAGCAGGACATTGACAGCAGTCTGTCGCTGAAGCTGCTCCTCTGTCTGGAGATGACACTGTTTAGTGGATGCAGTGGATTCTCCATGATTGACAGGAGCCTGCTCAGTGCCCGTCGCTCTGCCATGGATGTCAAACTGTCCAGCTCCATGCCTACAATAGAGCCTGCCTTCCTCACCAGTTTGTTCTGGCGTGAGGTGTCCCTCTTCTTTATGCTGCCTCCCCAGCACACCACTGTGTAGAAGAGGGCGCGCGCCACAACCATCTGATAGAACATCTGCAGCATCTTATTGCAGATGTTGAAGGACAGCAGCCTTCTAAGGAAGTATAGTCGGCTCTGTCCTCTATTGCACAGAGCATCAGTATTGGCAGTCCAGTCCAGTTTATCATCCAGTTGCACTCCCAGGTATTTATAGGTCTGCATCCTCTGCACACAGTCACCTTTGATGATTATGGGGTCCATGAGGGGCCTGGGCCTCCTAAAATCCACCACCAGCTCCTTGGTTTTGCTGGTGTTCAGTTGTAAGTCGTTTGAGTCGCATCATTTAACAAAGTCCTTGATTAGGTTCCTATACTCCTCCTCCTGCCCACTCCTGATGCAGCCCACGATAGAAGTGTCGTCAGCGAACTTTTGCATGTGGCAGGACACTGAATTGTATTGGAAGTCCAATGTATATAGGCTGAACAGGACCGGAGAAAGTACAGTCCCCTGCGGTGCTCCTGTGCTGCTGACCACAATGTCAGACCTGCAGTTCCTGAGACGCATATACTGAGGTCTGTCTTTAAGATTGTCCACGATCCATGCCACCAGGTATGAATCTACTCCCATCTCTGTCAGCTTGTCCCTAAGGAGCAGAGGTTGGATGGTGTTGAAGGCACTAGAAAAGTCCAGAAACATAATTCTTACTGCACCATGTTATGGATTCAGAAAGGTTCTACAAATATTTTTTAGGAATTTTTGGTCAATTACACAATTTGTGCAAATTTTCTGGTCCCACATTGATGCTGCAAAACTCCAGTCCATCTCATTTAAAACGTGATCTGTTAGCTTGATATCAAGAAACTGTGCTGGTTATTGCAGTTGTCACAGACGGCTGGGGTCCTTTCTCCGAGAGGACCAGGAGAGCAAGCATGGGCAGAACATTACCTCCCCCAGGACGCTAGATGGCAGCCCCCATGGGTTGCAGCGGTGCCTCGGTCTCCTGCAGGGCTTCATGGGAAATGGACTTGTCTACAGCCCTGTTGGGATCTGGGTTCGCTGCCATGGGGCACTGAAGCTGCTCCAGATCCTGTATGGGCGATCTTTTCATCACACCCAGAAGTGGTGGAAGTGCTGGAAGTTGGTCATCAAGAACCTTGAGCATTTCTGGGTAACATATAAAAGGAGCCTGCGGTGGGTTGGCACCCTGCCCAGGATTGTTTCCTGACTTGTGCCCTGTGTTGGCTGGGATTGGCTCCAGCAGACCCCCGTGACCCTGTGTTCGGATTGGAAAATGGATGGATGGATGGATATAAAAGGAGCCAGCAGACAGAACTCAGTGAGCCAGAGTCAGGAGGAGGGAGACGAAGCTTGCTGAGGAGGAATGGAAGAGAACGAAAAGAGAAAGAAAAGAAAATAATAGAGAAAAAGAGTATTGTGCTGTGATTGTGCTTAGTGGGATTGTGATGTGCCTGTTGGAAATGGATTTCCATTTCCTACGAGGTGGAGAAAAAATTAAAAAATATAATATAATAATCTGTCTGTGTCGGTTGAGTGGCTGCTACACCCTCTACACTTGTCACACAGTTTAAAAGTTGCTGTTATTTTAGTGGAACTGCCTTGAGATGATGCCTGCTTTGTGACATAGTGCAGTATCCTTTTGAAAAAATGGGTAGACTGGCCATAAAAGGAGTCTCACCTTAGAACATTAGAACAATCTGGATGAGAACAGGTCATTCAGCCCAACAAGCTCACCAATCCTATCTACTTACTTCTAAAATCAAGTCTTGTTTGGAAAGTCCCTAAATTACTACTGTCTACCACACTACTTGGCAACTTATTCCATGTGTCTGCAGTTCTCTGTGTAAAGAAACAATTCCTAACATTTGTGCGAAATTTACCTCTAACAAGTTTACAACTGTCTCTGTGCTCTTGATGGATCCATTTTTAAATAACAGTCTTAATCCACTGTACTAATTCCCATCATAATTTTAAACACTTCAATCATGTCAATCATTCTTTTGCTTAAATTGTAAAGGCTCAGCTCTTTTAATCTTTCTTCATAATTTATCCCCTGTAGCCCAGGAATCAGCCAAGTTGTTCTTCTCTGGACTTTTTCTAACGCTGCTATGTCCTTCTTGTAGCATGGAGACCAAAACTGCACACAGGACTCCAGATGAGGCCTCACCAGTGCATTATAAAGCTTAAGCTTGTAGTCCCTTAAATCACGCTACTTGTCCATTTTACTTACTATTTGGTTCCACTACCAACTAGACATAATTAGCAAGTGTAAATGCTCTAAGTATTGAGTTGCAGCCATCTAACAGGATATTGGGAAAAGTATGCCATATGTATTAACAAGTAGGTGGACCTAAACCTAGAGTCTGAGGGTGAAAACTGCTGTTGTCACCACTTCTACTGTTCTGGCACCTAATTAACTTTATTAAATGTAAAAAGAAAAATCCTCATTCAAGGCATGAAAGTGCAGTTCTCAGTCATGGGTAAGGGAAGGGAGATGGGCAGTGGTGCAGTAGATAATTCCAGTTCATTTCAGTTTATTATAGTATAGCACTCTTCACTGAGTGCAGGCTCACAATGCTATATCAAGTTCACACGTCAAATGACATTACTAAATAATAATGAATACAGATTAAAACAGATATGTGTTTAAACAGACAGGAAAACTAGTTAACTTAAGTAGAGCCCAGCATTATCTGTCCATTAATTGTTGAACAGCATAGGAAAGGAAACCAAAAACTCCAATCAACAGCATCCCTGGAGAAAATAAACCTTTGGGGGATCCATGGTCAGTTATAAAAGACAAAACTGGCTGCCCACCCCATCCTGGCGATTCTACAGTAGAGTTTGAGCTGAGTCGTCTAATATGAAGGCAGAATTGAAGGATAAAAAAATAAAAGTAAAGATTTTAAGATCCCATGCCCCTCCATGTTTTCTAGGCAAAATAAAGAGGAATTGAATATGGACATGCACGATTTAGACCATCTTAAAGGGTAAATGTGTCTGCTTGGGAGTTTGATGGAAAGGTGAGAGGATGGAACAAAATGGAGAGTCAAGTTCAGTAGCTACAAGGCCCCTCATCCGGGAGTTGTGCTTTTCTTAGTGTAGGAGGTTCTCTGTCTTCCAATGTTTGAAGCCACTCCATTAGCCACAGGATCTAATGGATCCTTTAATCAGGTAAGTCCCAAAGTTATTAAGGGGAATGAAGAGGGACTGCAGGCAGCCCAGAGCCACAAAAGTGGCCAAGGGGAATTAATTGGTGTTTCTTATACATTCACAGAATGACTGCTTTTCTTGCACCCCTTCAAAGTTGTTCTAAATAAGCTGGCTGCTGTCAGCACTGGGAGGACGGAAGTCACAATATCCCTCAATCCTTGCACTAATTCTGGCTCAATGATAACACCCAAAAATGAGGACCCTTCATCATTTTACCTGAGGGGGGAAAAAAACAGACAAATCAGTTGCAAAACATCCCATTTACACTGATGCACAGAGGTATAATCGGACACCTCTGCCTAAATGTGCTGTATTTACCTAGAAGGCAGGAAAAAATCAAATTTTGACAGCTAAAGCTGCTGCAGGGGCTTCAAAAGGCTAATCTTGATTCTTATTTCAGGTTCTTTTCTAAGTATTTTGGTGCTTTAAATAATAATGCATTAATGACCTGCATAAATAGATAGCATTCGGGTTAATTTGCTAGTCTGATATTACAACACCGGACAAAATATTTCCCAGAATAGACTGCCAATTGAGTTTCTAAAATTGGAAGCAAATTACTTATAATGTACATAAATGGCCATGACTGTAAATGTCAAGCATACAAATACAAAGTAAAACACAGGAAGCAAATGGAGAAGCTCACGTCCATCATCTGTAATCACTTTTCTCAAAATGTTTCTCTATGGGAAATTTACCGAGAGGTGACAGAGTGATTAAGGTCACTGTCTCACAATTCCAGAGACCTGCATTCAAATTCTCTCTCTGGAGTTTAAATGTTCTCTCTGTTTCTATGTGGGTTTTCTCTAGAAAATATCCAATAATCTATACATATAAAAGGCTGACTCATCACTAATTCTCCCACTTTCCATATAGGTGGGAAGCTGAAATGTCGTGTGCTCATTCCTTGCAGTGTACTTACAAAAGTTAGGTATGTGAATGTGAATGTGAAGTTCCCCTTGGGATTAATAAAGTATCTATCTATCTATCTATCTATCTATCTATCTATCTATCTATCTATCTATCTATCTATCTATCTATCTATCTATCTATCTATTCTTTCTATGTCCTATTGCAACACCGAAGGGGGGAAATGGGTGTACCCCCTAAACTGTATACTGTATATAAATAGGGGAAACCCCTCCTCACTATTTCTGCAACTTCCAATATAGGAAGCCCAAATTTCCCATGCTCATCCTTTACACTTTACTTACAAACGTTAAGTATGTTTCATTTTGCGCCGTGCCCCGTAACAAACTTTCGAAAATAACATCTTCTTTTTGGCGGTTCTCACCATTATGCTGTAAGGAACTTTTGGAACTGACCTCTCCTTTTGGCGGTTTAATTCCTTATTTCGATTAACAGATGATTTATTTCACGGCAGAGACGCACAAGGTCCGCCCCCGGTCCCCCTTCCTTTTTCCGCACGGCCGCTGTCTGTGCACATACCACGTGGTTGGCTCCCTGCCTATATACATGTTTCCTTTTCTTTTTCATAACTTCTTTAACACACTACTTCTCTATTGCGAAACGCGGGTATTTTGCTAGCAATAATAATAATAATCATAAAAAGAATACTGCACTAAACAATGGGATTAAAAGAAAAATGGGTACAGTAAAACCTTGGATTGCGAGTAACTTGGTCCGCAAGTGTTTTGCAAGACAAGGAAAATTTTTTAATAAACGAGGTCTTGCAATACGAGTAGTACATATACACTTTGTCTGCCGAGCGTCATATGATCACAACTGAGTCCATGGTTCTTCTCTCCCTCTCGCTGCAGGATTATGGGTAATTGTCTCTCATGCTCAGTCTCAGTCGGCGTACCTCACTCGTATAGTTAACATCCGTACGAGTGTGTACTGTTTACTATAGCATTGTCACCACGTGTGTGTGTGTAAAGCATTTTTTTATTTTGTGTGCGAGTGATGAATCTGTGAAATCCTCAAAAGGAGGCAAAAGCAACTGTCATTGGAGAGGCTCCTTGTTAGAGTCAGAAAAAAAGAAAAAGATTCCAGTAAGCCAACAGATAGCAGTGATTCTGTTAGTTATAGTGATAGTTGTCCTACACAATAACTCTCCTCCTCCTCTCCTCTCTCTCATCTTCCTCACACCAGCTACGATTCTTTACAAAGGTAAAGTGCAGGTTAATTTGTTTTATGTATTTTTACTTTATATTTTGTATTAATCACTTTTGGGTTGTGGAACGAATCATCCATTATTTCTGAAGGGGATATTCACTTTTGATTACAAGAACGTTTCCAGAACGAATTATGCTCACAAACCAGAGCACCACTGTAATACCAAGGGTGCACCAGATACTGGCACAAACCCAGAGACTGTAGCTCTGCACACAAAGGATAACAGGAACAAGAAAGAGAAAGCAGGATGTTCAAATTGACCTCGGAACAGTTGGAATTTAAGTGGAATATAAAAGTTCAAAGCACAGGAGCATTCCAATGTCTTCAAAATTAAACGTATTAGAGTAGAAAGCCCCTGAAATGTGGGCAGCCATGATGGAGTTCATAATTGGAAAAGTACCAATGAGGTGAAAGCTGACAATGGTTTCACTGGCCTTTTTCAGGTCATCAAAAATGAAGCTTCCAAAAGTGTTAGACGGCTTAAGACAAGTGGCATATAGAAAGAAAGGATGTAAGCCTGCAACACCTATGGTGGGTTGCATCACCTTCCTGGCAGCTGCAGGAGTTGGGCTAGAGTCTGGGAACAAATAATGCTAACCACCATAAAAAAGATTAGGATATTTCTTTGCCTGATTTAAAACATTCTGACAGTCATTGTTGTAGTATTCTTTGTTCACTCTGAAAGCTTCAGTAAAGAATTCAATGCGAATAACTCACAAAAGGCTTTTGATTTATTAATACACATGAAATAGAACTTTTTAAAAAGACATTCTCTATTACTTTCATTTGCTAACAATCTCTCTCTACGTTTGCTCCCTTTACTGTTCGTATAATCACCTTGCTTGTCTGTTTTATAACAACTTTAATTAAAATCTTAGGATTTGAACTATTAGCAGGCTTAGGCGAAAAGTTTTGACAGGGCATGTAAAGCCTGTGACATTTTTCAATGGATTCATTGAACCCATGTAACAAGGAGAATACTGTTGACCACAGCTTTTACAAAATTTGCATGTACTGCTGCTCTCCACATTGTTGTTGATCCTGATTATATGTACATTATCGCAATGGTTTCTGTCTTCCACTTCAATTAGTCTTGTGTTTAATTTTGCAACACATCCCTCTAAAGAGCAAATCTTCTCATCTTGCTGGTCCAAGGACTTCCTTAGCTAATTGAAGTCATGTGAGAGTTTGGTCTCTTCATCTGTTAACGCCACCAGGTCACTGTGACATAGAGCTGAGTCTTAAAACTCTGTTGAATAACAAAGGATGTTACATTTTCAAAGAGACCATCCATTACTCCTACTCCAACTTTAATCGATACTCTAGACTTCTAGCATGGAAACTTCTTTGCACAGCTGAAGGATTCATGCTGCACTTTCTTAGAAGAAGATGATATCTTTAAATTGTGGAGTAAGTGTGTAGTATTTAACAAATCATGCAGTATTACGTAAGGGGAATTAATAGTGAGTAAGTAAGACAGAAAACGGATAGTGCCCGAGAGCTGCCAAATCACAAGTCCATCCACAACAGAGGTCAGCACAATCACCCTCACAAAACCTCTTTATTTGAAAAAAAACTTAAATATTCTGATCCAGCACCACAAAAAAATCCTGCATAGTATTTTCTTGTTTATTAATCATTTTGCATATTTCTTTTTTCTCTATTCTTATATTAATTCCGTTATTTTTCCTTATTCTTTGTATGATGAGCCCAAGGGGATGGCTGCTTGATGCCCATATAGGGTCCTGTTTATGTTATTATTTTCCCCTTTGAAGATTTTCAAAGTTTTTGTGGGATTATTGGTTTCTTGAAGGTTTCCAGAAGTCATCACAAACCAGGACTAGCTTCCTATGCCTTCCTGGATTAGGCCTCACCCCAATAGACTTGACTCATAACCCTACAGGCCTACTTCAGCCTAAACAGGACTAAAGCTTCAAAGTTAAACACAAATGTCCCAAAAATAACCCAGTGAGTTCATAGAGAAAGAGAAACTATAAAAACCTTTGCTTGGGGAGACAAGCTACAGAAAGGATCTTTATAAAGAAGGTATTGATTTAGCCAAAGGAAAAAAAAAATAACAAAAATCAAAAACTGAACAAAAAAGACTTGCCTAAAAGGCAATCCTCAGCTAACAAGTCCCAATATGAGATCCACGTATCATAAACCAAAAACAAAGCAGGAAAATATATTAATGCCAGTAAATCCATTAAGAGAACAATACTCCACTGTAACTTCAACAGACTTCAATGCACCAGGTCTTAGCTCTCTTTCTGTTCTGACCTAAATAGCCAGAGGGCGAGCTCAGGGGTTGTGATGTCAGGGTGGCCCCGCCTCTTGGGGTGCCACCCACAAGGGACACAGGAAAACAGTACATAACATACAGAAACATAATACATAATGGGTCACTATGAATAGAAAATAAATAATTACAATAAGCATATAAAATGCTTAAACTAAAAAAAGAAACAAAAACAGGAATAATGGAGCACAAATCTGGCAGACATATAACAGTTAACATTCTAAGCAAACCTATATAGTTCTCCTCTCCCATTTGAGATTCATACAACAACAACAACAACAACATTTATTTATATAGCACATTTTCATACAAAAAGTAGCTCAAAGTGCTTTACATAATGAAGAAAAGAAGAATAAAAGACAAATAAGAAATTAAAATAAGACAACCTTAGTTAACATAAAAAGGAGTAAGGTCCGATGGCCAGGGTGGACAGAAAAAACAAAAAAAAACTCCAGAAGGCTGGAGAAAAAAATAAAATCTGTAGGGGTTCCAGGCCACGAGACCGCCCAGTCCCCTTTGGGCATTCTACCTAACATAAATGAAATAGTCCTCTTTGTAGTTAGGGTTCTCACGGAGTCACTTGATGCTGATGGTTATACAGACTTCTGGCTTTTAATCCATCCATCATTGTTGGAACATCATGGTGCTTTGGGTAGATGGTGGTGGCACAAGCCACCACCAATAGGACACCGGAAAAGGAAACAGAAGAGAGAGTAGGGGTTAGTACAAATTTTGAATGAATAGTTATTATACTGAATTGGATATACAGAGTGTCAGGATTAAATTACAGTGAAGTTATGAGAAGGCCATGTTAAAATAATGTGTTTTCAGTAGTTTTTTAAAGTGCTCCACTGTATTAGCCTGGCGAATTCCTACTGGCAGGCTATTCCAGATTTTAGGTGCATAACAGCAGAAGGCCGCCTCACCACTTCTTTTAAGTTTTGCTCTTGGAATTCTAAGGAGACACTCAGTTGAGGATCTGAGGTTGCGATTTGGAATATAAGGTGTCAGACATTCCGATATATAAGACGGGGCAAGATTATTTAAAGCTTTATAAACCATAAGCAGAATTTTAAAGTCAATTCTGAATGACACAGGTAACCAGTGTAGTGACATCAAAACTGGAGAAATGTGTTCGGATTTTCTTTTCCTGGTAAGGATTCTAGCAGCTGCATTCTGCACTAACTGCAAACGATTGATGTCTTTTTTGGGTAGTCCTGAGAGGAGTGCATTACAGTAATCTAGCCGACTAAAGACAAACGCATGAACTAATTTCTCTGCATCTTTCGATGATATAAGAGGTCTAACTTTTGCTATGTTCCTTAAGTGAAAAAATGCTGTCCTAGTGATCTTATTAATATGCGATTTAAAATTCAGATTACAATCAACGGTTACCCCTAAGCTTTTTACCTCCGATTTGACTTTTAATCCTAATGCATCCAGTTTATTTCTAATAGCCTCATTGTATCCATTATTGCCAATCACTAAGATTTCGGTTTTTTCTTTATTTAATTTGAGAAAGTTACTATTCATCCATTCTGAGATACAGGTTAGACATTGTGTTAGCGAATCAAGAGATTTGGGGTCATCAGGTGCTATTGATAAATACAGCTGTGTGTCATCAGCATAGCTGTGATAGCTCACGTTATGTCCCGAGATAATCTGACCTAATGGAAGCATGTAGATTGAGAAGAGCAGCGGACCCAGGATAGAGCCTCGTGGAACACCATATAGAATATCATGTGTCTTTGAGTTATAATTACCACAACTAACAAAGAATTTTCTCCCTGCCAGGTAGGATTCAAACCAGTTTAAGACACTGCCAGAGAGGCCCACCCATTGACTAAGGCGATTCTTAAGAATATTATGATCAATGGTGTCAAATGCGGCACTCAAATCTAAGAGGATGAGAACAGATAAATGGCCTCTGTCTGCATTTACCCGCAAGTCATTTACTACTTTAACGAGTGCAGTTTCTGTGCTGTGATTTGTTCTAAAACCTGACTGAAATTTATCAAGAATAGCATGTTTATTGAGGTGCTCATTTAACTGCATAATGACTGCCTTCTCTAGAATTTTACTTAAGAAAGGCAGGTTAGAGATGGGTCTATAATTTTCAAGAGCAGAGGGGTCGAGATTATTTTTCTTAAGTAGGGGTTTAACTACCGCAGTCTTAAGACAGTCTGGGAAGACCCCCGTATCTAATGACGAATTTACTATGTCAAGAACATTATCACTAAGCACGCCCGATACTTCTTTGAAAAAATTTGTTGGTATTGGGTCAAGGGCACAGGTGGAGGGTTTCATTTGAGAAATTATTTTATGTAAATCAGGTAAATCTATCCTAGTGAAAGACTCTAATTTATTTATTATGGAGTACTGGGGTTTTGGGGGATCCTTAGTGTTGGGGAGATATACTATGTTATTTCTAATATCATTAATTTTTTTATTGAAAAATACAGCGATAGCCTCACAGGTTTTACTGGAAGTACTTAGGAGGCATTCCTTTGAGTTACCTGGGTTTAACAGATGATCAATTGTCGAAAATAAGACTCTGGGATTACTAGCATTGTTATTTATAATCTTAGAGAAATAGCAGCGCCTCTCAAGACGGACTGTGTTATTGTATTCTGTTATTTTAACTTTTAATATCTCATAGTCAATAGTTAGTTTAGTCTTCCTCCATTTACGCTCATAGGCATTGGCCTTTTTTGACAGTGCAGATCTCAGACCTGTAGTTATTTTTTAATATCCTAACGTGACTCAGCAACCTGTTGGGTCATTAGTTTTCTTAGGCTGCTGTCTTCTTGGCCCTTTTTTGAAGCATTATCATTATTAGAATGTCTCATAAAGACTGATCATTAAT
This sequence comes from Erpetoichthys calabaricus, assembly GCF_900747795.2. NCBI lineage: Eukaryota > Metazoa > Chordata > Cladistia > Polypteriformes > Polypteridae > Erpetoichthys > Erpetoichthys calabaricus. The sequence goes on along the minus strand of NC_041395.2, from coordinate 301,586,833 downwards.
AATGTTTTGGTCTTCTTGGACCTTTGTTTGCCTCTTAGTCTTTCTTAGTTGCCTTTTTGGTTTTGGTCTCTACTCTTATTTGTTAAACTAAATTATTTAACTATTTAGTTCTGTTTCACTTGTCTTTTCTTTGCTTATTATATCGTTTCATTGTTTCTTTGTTTAATTCTTTGGAGTTCTTTTATTCTTTTTCACTTAATTGAGTTTATTGGTTAATCCTGATGTAATTTTTATTTGATGTGTTTAAGTTTATTTATTTTGGATCTGATTTCTAACAAAATAAAACTTAAAGATGCATTTAGTGCCTTTTTCAGTAGAGTAAGGTTTCTCAGTTTTAGCCTTTGTTAAGAGCACGTTGAATATGCCTAAGGATTGTTGTGAGCACTAACAAAAAAAATTGAATAGGAGGCGATAGCCGATAGACACGGTAAAAGAATAGGCAGAGGAATGCAAGGGCCAAAACCACAAAGAGTAAACCATCAAACATCTCAGAAAGACAAATGCTGTGATTGTAGCTCGTCTTAAATGTCTTCCTTGTTATTGGAACAAGGTTCTGTTCTGTATTTTGTCTTTCTGTTAATGTTAGTACCAATTTACATTAAGAAATGTTTTTGTTCATTGCCTTGTGGGATCAAGGAAATGTATTGTGCTGCATCTGAGATCCCAGTTGAGTGAAAGCGTGTTGAGTTTGTTTTCCATCTCAGCAGTCGTTATTTGCTGGAATTGGAAGGAATACAACAGGTTCTAAGTTGGATATTATGAATTGCTGGGCTGATGAATGTATTTCTGTTGTTAGTTTCCTTTTTTGAATTAATTTCCCCGTAGTTAAAATTACTTGTGTCTTTCCTTATTGCCATATTGATTCTTGTAGGGGGCCATTTTGCTGTGTGGTGGTTGCCATCATGTTACAAGGCAGGTAACTGGTGATGTGTTGAGCGTGATATCACCATAGAAATGTCTAAAAAAGTGAATTACCAAATACCTGATATACACACAAACATTATGATAATAGAGAGCGTGTTTTGTTTTTGGTTTCTTGATATAAAGAATCATTGGCTTGCACTTCAAAATGGGGTTTTGCTTTGGCTGAAGAGAAAAATTATTTCTTGGGTTTGTTTTTGTTTCTAGTCCCTATCTGAGTTCCTCTACGCAGCCAAAGAACAAATAGCCTTTGACAAAAAGTGGGCCAAAACTGAAGAAGACTGGCATGTAACTATTAGAGATTGGTTTAGCAGCTCTGACTTCCACTGAGAGTTCTTTTTAGAAAAGGCTGATCCATCATGGGATAATGGACATGCCAATTGCCATTATATTTATACTGGAAGGGATAGTGAGGTCATGAGCTATGACGATCACACGACCCACCTGTGGCAGTGATTTTTGGGAATGAAATAAACAACATGAAAAAACAAATGAAATACAATAAAAACAATTTGAAAATGTAAACTGAGTAAAAACTGTAATCTCTATGTTTTAGAAGACCAGAAAAGAATTATAAGACCATCAGAAAAAATATATGAAGTAAAAAAATAAATTACACATGTCTCATAGATGCGACTTCATCATAACGATTTGCTTAGTATATGAGCTTATTTTTTTAGTAATCATTGCTAGGGTCTCTTGGGAGTTACAACACAAGGTGTTTTACTATCTTATTGTAACAGCTAAGGTTCAGTGGCACAACCTGCTAAAACCTCTTGATTAAAGGCACTTAAAATAAATTGTTACCAGGCATTTCATGCAGGTAAAGTACCAGAAATATGTCATGATTAAAAATATTTTTTTTCCCAATGATGCCAAAAGTGTTCACTATCATAACAGAAGCAAAATATGACTTGTGGCAAAAATCAAAATTATGTGCAGTAAGATTATGATGATTTTTTTTTTACACTTTGAAAAACTCAATAATTAATGTAATAATTTAATAAGACTCAATGTTACAAAGATCAATGCTTGAATTAGACATTCTTTGGTGAGCTCTCCTAGTTTGCTATAATCTGTCACTTGTGAAGTTTCGAGCCCAGGATCATCCTGAAGACTTTTATCACTGTCATGTGTTTTATTTCGCATATTTCTATCTCTTGGTGGCCTCTCATGAAGAATCAAGAACTCCCACATGCTGTCATTTATGACTAGAAAAACATGAATTAATTACTGTCTACCTTCAGGTACTGAAATACTGCAAAGATAGCGTGCGTCACCTTGACTGTACCTTGTCATTCGTTTCATGTACGTGGTAATAGAGCTGTGATGGATTCAGGGCTTTTATGAAAGACAACGCAATTGTGACTCCATGAAATTAAAAGGGGAAACATTTTTCACACAAGAAGTCACCTCAGTCAGTCAATCACTCGGTAAGCTGTACAGTATCTTACGAAATAAGCACCATCTCAAAGGTCTTTACAAAGTGTTTTAAGAACAGGATTACAGAATAAAAGTATCTCTTCTGGGCCAGCTCAAGAAAAATGGGGGTGATGGCAGGCAAAGTCTGCAAGGGGGGGGCCATATTTGAATGAATTGATGATAGTCCTGTCAGATTTCAGGAACTAGCAAAAGGGAGTCTTGTTCGTATTAGTGGGGGCTTTGGTGGTTTCATGCCGAGATGAAGAGGAGCTCTGAACTGATTACAATATATGAGTGGTCCTGCATGGGGCCTGTTTCTTCTTGTCTTTATATAATCAAAACAGATGTTGATCCATTCATCTTTGAACCCTAATAATCTGTTTATGGGGGTCAAAGTCTAAACTGGCAGCATTCAGTGCAAAGCAGGAACTCAAATCTCTAGCAAAGCAGGAGTTCATGTGCTGTTCCTTTTTGTTTTTATTGGCAATGGTGCTGTAACATTGAGGTAGCAACTTTTTGTAATCCTTATATTATGACCTTTGACCCAAGTGACAGGAGTCATTGATTTGTGACGCAGCCGACCATATGACCTAGTCAATCTTTATTCTGTAAAAGGCAGAGATGAAGAGAAGCTTGATTCTGGAGGACAGTGATCAAGTGAGCTGCCAACTCAGGGAATCAAAAGGGGACATTGAGGGCATCACCCCCTCAAATGAATGGCCTTGACCTGGGAATTTTGGACAAAAGGATTTTTTAATACTTTTACTTATTTAACTGAATTCAGAGCAGTGTAAGTGCTCTTTGGTCCAGTTCACACCAACTCTGTTTCACATTTCAAAATTGCAAGAAGGAACACAAGCAGCAACTTTAATAGTTCAGGAACAATCTTTTGCAGTAATTTTTCACCATTTATATATCAGTGCTTACTGTTGATTGTATTTGCACATTGAGTCTATATGGTTTGTTTAGGAAGTAAATTGAGCTTCAGTTCACAAAAGTTGTGGATACTCCATACATGTTTTTTCTTGCATTAACACTTATAAATAGTTTAATGATTGGGCTGAGGATTATGAGGGTCATGCCACTGAACGTTGCGCCTTGTGAAGAAACAGTGTGGCATGCTAATGAAACAAGTCGGTGAGTTCAGGGAGGACAAAGAGGAGGAGGTTCTGGGTGGAAGAGTGGAAAGAGAAGAAGAGGCGGTTTTGGTGGTTGATAAAAGTTCTGGAACGGGGAGAAACTTCTGTGAGGGGTGGAGTATGGTGGGCAAAAAAAGAGAATACAGATTAAGACCTGTGAGGGGTTTTACAGCTGAGAAAGCAGAATAACTTGGCATGTAGAAGTGCCATGCAAGAGTACGTGGAGGAGCAGCACGCATGAGTAACAGGAAAGAGCAAAGAAGCAGTGTGCTTCGTGGCCGTGACACTGAGGCAGAAGATAGACTGTGTGGAGAACTTCAATGGGTTGGAGAGCTATTTAAAAGAAAAAGTGTCCCTCATGGCATTAGGGAGGGAAGTATGTCGTGTGAAAGCACATGGCTTGGTGTGTCAGATGTGCTCCGCTCAGTCATAAAACCATAATTAAGACTTACCAGTGATGTCTGTTCCCTGAAAGTGTACCTATGTTGTTCTTCCATGCTGGGTTGTAGTTGTTGTAGCGACTCTGACCTGTGAGGAAACATGCATGGGCGCAGAGCTATGGGTAATGGAGCAGCCAAAAAGGAGCTGTGCCAAACGGCACACAAGTCTCTCACAGACTGAATACACAGAGAAGAAGGAGTAGGATAAGAGAAGGGACATTCCAGTGAGTAGAGTAGGCTGGACTGGAGAAGAATAAGAAAATGAACAGTGATTCTTCTAAAGTACTTTGCTGGGCATCTCCAGAAAGCTGCAAGTGGGAGTTAGTCTTGCTTGCTGACAGAAAAGAGCTAATGAACTTTTGGCTTCCAGAGGCCACTAACTGATGGTTGTGCACATATTACGTATCAGTCCTACTTCCACCACACCTTGGGTTTTTCCAACATGATGAATGTGTTAAGGACAAAAAAGTCAAAGGTACAACCATATCATGTTTTGTTTGAGTACGGGTTATTAAAAGCCTAATAAGAAAGCAATTCATTAAATAAACAATCTCACTGATTTTATAGTAATAATAGTTGTGAGTATCCGTTGTTACTTTACTGTTTATTCAGAATGAAAGTGAAACTTTGGTAGAGATAATGGTTCCTTTTCAACAAAATATTTCTGCCCCAGTAGTTTTTCTTGCCACCAGCTATATTGCCAGATGACTTGTTTTTAACAGATTTTGGTATTTTCCGTGGAAGTCTCTGCTATTATTTTTGTCTATTGAGTGACTCTTTCAGATTTGCATATTTGTGTAAAGCATTATGAACTCTATTAGGTCAGGTGCTCATAAGTGCCTGTTGTTTGCCAGCACAAAATGGGTTCTTTGGGAGAATTTTAGAACATATTACTTTTTGCGGTTTTGTATTTTGTCCACATTTTAAAAATATGGGTGTTTAGGTCCAAGTAAAGGCAATAAAATAATTCAGAGAAAGAATTTTGTTTTAACAAATGGTTGTTTTCCTCCCTTTCCTTCCTTTAATCAATAATAGAAGCTTCCAAAGGTGCCAGTAAAGCTAAGAGGGCAAGGACCACACTACAATATTTTGCCGTGCACTTTCAGCATCATTATAAAAATATGTTACGTGATGTTTTAACATATTGTGTAATGTTATCAGATCATATGTGATGTGCATCTAACATGGAGGAGATCAACTAATGTCTTAGGTTCTTTTCTTAATAGGGGATAAGAAGAAATGTCAAACAAACGCAACTATACAACAACTACCTGTGACCTTTCACCTGTCTCACTGTCTGTATTGTACCCTGCATATTCAACCCTGGGGACAGCTGATGGCAGGCTACTTAGTAACTGGGACTGTTTTTACTTTCATTCCTTCACTTTAATGCTGTTTACCACCAACTAAGGGCATCAAAATAGTGTCCTCTAAAGTTAGACGAGGAATGAACAATTGTTGCCTCTCAGCAATGCTACTAATCAATAACTGGACAGAGACGTTCAGTTCATGCTTTTACTTAAAATGTCTATTCATTTGTTTCAAACCCAAGAGCAGTGAGACATCAAGCAAAATGACACCTTCTTCCTGAGTTGCCTCGAAAGCTTGCATATTGTAATCTTTTTAGTTAGCCAATAAAAGGTGTCATTTTGCTTGACTTCTCACTATATCCATAATGGCTAACGTGATACAACACCCTAGTACTAAACCCAAGAGCAGTAAATATAAAGTGATGCTAACATTTGCATCAGCAAAACACTGGTGGAACTTTCCCAGATAGTCAAGTTCCTTAGTTGCAAATTATAAAAATATAAAATATACCGGTAAGTCCCGTGAGATGAGAATATTGCCATGAGATTCTTTCAAGTCATGCCCCCTATCAACCATTTTCAAACAAGACCATAGTACTCTCATCGCTTTTGACAGACACTCCCTGCACTCTCAGCTGTTATAAATTTTAAAGTTTTCCTCACTTTAAGTTCCCAATTAAAGAAGACGTATTATGTCCAAATCTTATTGAAGAATTTCATCACAAAGGGTTATCCACAGAAAAAATGAGTACACAGACAATCCTAGCACAGGGAAACGAGGAAGTCAAAGGCCAAAAATATTGATCGGTAACACGGCAAAACGGTTAAATGCGTATCAATATACTATGCAAAAACAGTTGGTGGTGATCAAGCCGGAAGATGAAAACAACAACTTACAATATCCCAAAGAATATCTACAACCATTAACACTGTCCGGTCTTCCACCTCACAAATTACTGTAGAAAGAAGCATGTATCCAAGAAAGGTAATGTAGTACATCTTCTGCAGATAACATTAGACAACAAATGAAAACAAAAAAAAAATAACTAATTTTTGTATCCTGGAAGATATTTAAAAAGAGATGACTACCACAGAGAGAGGAAAGGATTTGTTCATAATTAACGCTCTGTAGATTATGACATAAGAGCATATGTGAATGCAAGGAGGAAAAGTAGCCATAGATAGATAGATAGATAGATAGATAGATAGATAGATAGATAGATAGATAGATAGATAGATAGATAGATAGATAGATAGATAGATAGATAGATAGATAGGCAGCTTCCCTGGACTGCAGTGGTGCCCCGGATTCCCACAGGACACTATGGGACATGGAGTTCGGCAACACAGTCCTGCTAGGTATCGTGGGTGCCACCAGGGGATGCTGTGGGAAGATGGTGGGAGACAAAGTCCTCACCTAGCCCGGAATGGAAACTCCAAAGTACTCCCGGGCTAATCAAAAACTTGAATTCTCTGTCTGACCTGGAAGTGCTAGCAGGTCAGATTGATGGAAGAGTAGAAGCACTTCTGGGTCAAGAACTATATAAAGGACTGCGGAACATGAACCAAGAAGCCAGAGTCGGGTGGAGGTGGATGAAGCTTGCCAGGAGGTGTGGAGGAGATAAAGAGAGAGAATATTGTGCTTGGTGATTATTACTTGCCTGTTTATTGTGGCTGTGGTGCCGGGAGGTATTGTTTAAGGAAGGCAGAAGAATAAAAACAACTTCTAGTGCTTTAACCTAGTGTCCTACGTGTCTGTCTGTTTGGTTTTAGTGGCAACAGTGTCCCCTAGTGTCCACAATAGATAGCATTGTATTTGTTCCCAAGGGGAAATTTGGCTTTTCTCATAAGCTCCATAAATAAGTAAATATTATTATGATATTCGACAGCAAAAAAACCTTCTTAGATACATACCAGAAAGACAAAAAATAAAGAAAAACTAAAAAAAAATGTCTGACAAAAAGGGCATTTACAGTCCCAGTGAGGCATTATAAAGGTGTGTTGCAATTGATATAAAGGAGCCTCAATCACGCTTCTTGACATATTTTTGCTGAATAATTCATTGGCTGAAAGGCCTCAGTGTTGGTGTGTCAGAGAGAGGATGTGCAGTGTTTTTCTTAAAAAACTGTTTATAAAGAGACAAAACACAGAGAAAATCAGAAAGACAGTCAGAAAACTGAGGTTGATCATTTTTAATAAATCGCTTTTGTGAGATGACAGTTTGAAATTGGGAAAACTGTTGTCATGCACTTCTCTGCGCCAAGGGGACAGCTTAAGGGCTCTGGTGATTGTAATTCTCTGCCAATCCAGGGGTTGGTGCTGTGTCCAAATGCCTTTTCTCTTCCTCCTTCTACAGACAGAAGACAGACTGCTGTAACACCTCCGATGTCATTTCTGGTGTTCATCCCCCTGGGCCTGCCAGAAAGACTTAAGACTGGAAGGTCTGCCATATTGACAGTTCAATTGGGATCTTGTGTCAGAAAAGACATTTCCGCAATTATTGTGTTTCTTTTGTGCTTATTTTCACTTCAGTTATATAGGGTCACCAACTCTTTATCGTGGGCCTGTCTGTTCTCTTACACGGTCTAAATAAGGCTAGGGAACTGCACTGGCAATTGGATTGTTGCCGGTTCGAATCCCGTAAATGCCAAAAGGGGACTCTGCTCTGTTGGGCCCTTGAACAAGGCCCTTAACCTGCAATTGCTGAGTGCTTTGAGTAGTTAGAAAAGTGCTATATAAATGCAAAGAATTATTATTATTATTAAATCAAAGTGATTGGAAGAGCATACAACAAGCATAGGCAAGAAATTCAATTTCAAGTTTAAATAGTGCACCGGGGTGTCTGTGTCTCATGATATAGTCAATAATGTTTAGTTGATGTTGAAGAGAGTATAGAGAATGAGTTCAAGATGCCATGCAGTGGCGTAGCTAGGGGCAGGCGGCACATTTTTGGGGGCGGCATTATTGGCCAAAAGGCTCAGAACCCTTCACGTGTAAGCAGCAGGGTTCGGAAAAATATCACTCATGAATGAAAAAAGTCAAATTCTCTGATTTTCATCCACAAATGCTTCAAAAATCATTTTCAGACAGTCATTCTGTGACAGCATCAGATACGGCAGTTGATATTTATGAGGCAATAACAAAAATAAACAGAAACATTACACCAATAATAATTTCTAGGAAGATAAACAACTAATTCACAATGTATAATTTCGTTTCTTAACAATCTGAATGTGTTCTTGCTCATCCCCACCTATCGCTTGTACACTACACCGGTTCTGGTTTTCACAGCGTAATTATATTAAACTAATAATCAGAACACGGCTTATCAGTGCGTCTATACTTTTTCTTGTCTAGCTGATGCTTATAAATAATTATATGTGAAAAAATATTACTGTTTCTCTATATATAAATAATTATATGAAAAATGTATCTTAATTTTTCTCCATACGTCATTTTAATTTTCTATTTAAATAGGTTAACATATTCAGATACGTTCCCCGCCCCAAGTGGCGCGAACTCCAGCTACGCCACTGATGCCATGTCGTGAGTACTGGAGATGCAATATGTCATAAGGGAGTAAAGTGTCACATATCTGCATTTTAAGATCAATGTGGCAGTTTATGGTGTTGTACTTAATACAGTATGTATATATGAATAATTCATATAAAGGTTTTTAGGCACTTCTGAGGTGAAATATTAATGAGCAGCATAATATATATGTTTTTGACTTATAAGATTCATAGAACTTGGCAAGCCACCTCCATTTCCATCCTAATACAGATAGAGAGGAAAGTTAGATTTTTATAGCAGCATTTGTACTGCTAACCTCACAACATCTGCTGCTGCACACCTTTTAAACATGTTACATATGGAAATGTTATACTATTTTTAACTTACATAAATACAAATTTACAAATGTCTTTTGTACTCCTTCTTACTAATAAACAAGTGCAGGTTGTTTTGAAAGTGAATGTTTCTCCACTGGGAGGAATGCTGGTATTTTAACAGCTCTTAAATCAGGAGGCTTGTGGAAGTAGTCAATGTTTATTTTTGGCCATGATTCTGGTGTGGTTTTATTGTTGCAGGTTTGGGTCAGATTTGGTTTTTTAAAATGAGTAGTGCAGCAAAGACTCCATGTGAGAGTTAACCGCTGGCTGGACATGCTTCTAGAAACAACAGTACCTGCAGTACAGCACTGGACCCCTGGAATTAAAAGCTCAGCTGTCTGGCTACACCACGGAATATCATTCTGTGAAGCATGACGAGCTGTAGCCACCCTAAGTGGCATACAGATCAAAGAATGACAGGCATGATGAAATGTACAATAAATACTAGTTTATTAAGCCTCTAATTCAACAATAACCAAGAAGAATGGCAGGGGTTGAACAAATTTGCAGACAGCCTATACAAAAAAGCTAAAATATCATAATAAAGAGAGGCAAACAAAGGTCAAAAAAGAAAAAAGGAAAAGCTTGGGAATGTAGTGAATCCTTACACCACAAAGCACAAAAAAAGCAGAATGCTGGCTTCCAAATGACCAGCCAGGCAAGAATTTTATCTGGGGCTCTCCATTGGCAGCCAAACCCCAAGCTAAACAGGCAAACTGGGGCAAAGACTGCAAATATTAAAACACCAAAATATTTATAAAAGGAAAACCATTAAAGAACCTCTGACCCTAAAAACAAAGCTCCTTTAAGATTTGGATATTATTGAAGAGATTCAAAAAATATTGCAAAAACAATTCCAGGAGGAAAAAGGAAATAAAAATAGGTTTGTTTAATGGAAAACCTAAAGACAAACATTTCCAATAAACTGCTAACCAAAAGATGATGCAGGGGTCAAGGCCAGAACGTCCAAATAAAAATTACTCTCATGGAGTCTTTGCTACACCACAAACCTAATGCTCTTCAGCATTGGATTAAATATTGCAGGGCTAGGAACCCATCTGCCAAAATAGGTGGCTCCGCCTCTTTAGGTTTCACATACATTAAGCTGGGCAGACAATGAGAAAGACATAAAAAAATATTATAACATTGAAAATAAAAACTAATAAACAACATCATATTAAATAAATAAAATACATACAGAACAAAGCCAAAAACAGAATTTATAACAGAGTATGAAAAATAATATTTAAACATCAAGAAGTGAGGGCAGCAACCCAGGCTGTACCATAAGAGATAGCATTAGAATGGAGGCCTTTGCAAGGGCGGGAAGCACAATGCTATAGCAAAGTCCTGTAGTTAGGCTCCTCCTTTTATTGCCAGTGCCCTTCCCATCACATGACTGCAGAATGATTAATGTCACCCAGCAACAGACACTGACAGAAAGGAACAGGGCAAGATGCAGGCAAAAAGAGTGGCCAGGTATGAACAATGCTGCTTTATTGAGGAAGGATCCTAGGCTGTCCCTATTCTCACTTTCTGACTCTTTATTACATAGTCCTGAACAGAGTGTCCCAAATCCCCACTATAGCCCTTTGTCGCAAACCAAAACAAGCAGAACAAAAGACTACACCTTCATCCATGCATTATACTTTGTATTAACATTTTTCAGCTCAAGGTTCCTAAATGAGTCCAAAACAGAAGCAAAGTAATGAGTGTGGCAAATTATATCAAATACACCCTGGATAGATAGCAGCTGCTCTTGCAAGGAGTTTAGGTATCTATTTTGCCCAGATAACCAGGTGGCACTTTATCTTCGTCAGCTGTTTGTTCTTTAATCCAACATGGTCACTAGATCAATGGAAAGAGGACGAGACTCCTTTGCTTGTCTATTGCCTGAATTTATGTTTGTCTTGTGCTTCCTTGATGTACCTACTAGGCCAATGCGATGTTATAGTACTCGGCTGTCTCCCCTGTCATGTTCAGGCCTTGTGATCTGTGATCAGTCCTCTTTAGGCATGACCAATGTCCTTGAAATGTCTACCTACTCAGTTTTCCACTGTAGCCCTTATAGTTTTTTTTTGTCTTTGCATTTTTAATTTATACTGTTTCTTATGTGGTATTCTCTGAGCAGAATTAAAACAGAATTGTTTCTGGTTAACAGGATGTTATCTACCTCTAAGTGGAAGTGTTACTGATATTTGTTTTTCTTATTACATGTTTTATTAAAATATTACTTGTAAAAGAAGAAAGCAAATCATAATCCTTATATTAACCGTGTACCCAGAAGAGGACATTAACTGTTGGTTTTATGCATGATTCATTCCCTGGGTTTCACAGGAGTGTAGCAGGAAACAGACAGGAAGGAATGTGCTAAGGCCATTTGAGGAGTTAAGGGTTCTCAATGCATGTTGTTTTGTTACTAGGGGGCTCTGCCCCCAGCTCGCTTCGCTCGCCAACCCCTGGTCCTGGGTAACCCGAAATAGATTTGAAAGAGATTATTTATCTCCGTCAGTTGTGGTCTTTCGTTTTGAACCCGTGCCTGCTTTGCTTCTGAAGTTTCAGACGCTCGTTGTAGGCACCTGCGTTCATTGATCTTATCCAGGTGGGCTTGTGTTTGTATCATTGAGCTGTATTGTGTTTGAATTTGGTGTAAAGCGTTCAGCGGTTTGTGCAATCCCAAGCAGCACATTATTCCTAACTTCACTCCGCAGTAGTGCCACTCACAATATGGCGGTGACGCCTGCGCCTTCACTCCACAGTAGTGCCACTCACAATATGGCGGTGACGCCTGCGCCTTTCGTACTGTCTTTGTGGACCTGTGGGGCCTCCATAGCCTCTCACGTTTGACTCTGGGGTGCAGCGCAGAATCCTCTTTTTTGTGTGGTTGTGTCGTTAGTGGTAGCTATGGGCGCGTTGTTGCTTCATTTCTCATTCACGTTAGTTGAGCTCTTTCATTCTTGGGCCGTGACTCCTTCGTTCGCAGTGGATACGACTTCGCTTGCGGTTTATGAGACGCGCGCCTGCGCAGCACGTCTCATGGTCCCATCGCCGTGTCCCTGCGTCCATATCTGGTTTATTCTCGGTTAGTAATATGGATTCTGTTACCAGTGATATGGAACTCAAAAAGCACTGAGGCTAGAACCACAATAAATGAAGGAGTGTATGCATTCATCTCACAGAACCAGGACCTCACTAGGTCATTGGGCCATCTTTTGTGAGAGGGTCTTCAGCAAGTTTAAACACTGACTGTTAAAAGACATTACCAGTCTCTCAGATTCAGAGCAGGGATTTAAACTATGTGCGCTCTTATCCAGCTGTCCCCTATGTGACACACTTTGATGAACTCAAACATTCATTTCAAATTAGATGAATTGTTAAAAAGTCCATTTCCACCTTAAAACTGAGCTAAGACGATGAAAGAACTGTCACCATCCAAGAAAACCTATTAACTCTGCCTTTTAGCTCAGTGTAGCCTGATTGACCTTTTTTTAGGGACATTATTATGCATTGCAGTGCCAGAAGCTCCAAAAATTATTTAATCTCATCAGCTAAAATAAGGCCTTGCATACTTTACAAAGTTACCTCTTGATTTGTGTCACTATGGACAATAAATGGACTCAAGAAGAAATGATGGAATAAGCAGCAAGGGTATAATGCTGATTGGACCACAGAGGTGTAGACAGGCAATGCAGGCAATTGACTGAGGCCCCTGAACATGTCCGCTTACATAAGTGCTCAATGCAACGGCAAATCTATGGGAACCCCTCTTTGAAACATAGCATCAATACACTACAAGGACACAGTCCTCAAACTCCGTTGTGAGATTATTTGAAAAGAATGTTACTTTTTTAGTAAAGTTAAATATAATCAGCACCACTTTCTTAAATCATGAAGAGGAATTTTATGTCTAGAAACAAAAAGTGGAAAATAAAACAAGAACAGGAAGAAAAGAAGAAGCAGGACAGTGATAAGTAACAGTGAATCTGTAGTGTTTATTCAATTACCATATATACTCATGTATAAGTCGGGTCTTGAAACCCAAAAAATCAATCATAAAATCAGACCCTGACTTAAACGCCCATTCAAAAATACAACATTGTTTCCAATCAAGGTCCGTTGTCCTCTCCAGCATTACATCTCAACCAAGCCTGACAAATTTGGCATAACGTTTTGGATTGCGGCAGATTTGGAGACAAAGTACATGTGCAATGCCACTCCTTATTTAAGAAAAAATCACAGTCGTCTAACGGGAGACTTTCCAAGACTGTGGTCATAAAGTTAATGGAGTCGTTTCTGGACAAAGGCAGAATCATAGCAACAGACAACTTCTTCCCGTTGCTTTCGCTGGCTAATAGACTGCTGCACCGCAACACAACTCTTCTTGGCACCATAAGTAAAATGGGACTTCCACCTACAGCTAAAGTCACTTTAGTATGCGAGAAATTCACCACGCTAGTGTTTAGATCTGGCAGTACCATGCTGATGGTGTATGCACCCAAAAAGAAGAAGTTTGTCTGCATTTTCAGTACCATGCACCATAATGCAGAGTACAGGCAAGATCGGAAAAAAAACATGTCCAAATGACAACTCATGTTCAAAAGACATAGCATTTTCAAATAATGGCGTTTTCATACATGGATATATCTGTGAGAGGCAGAGACAGATTTAATGGCATTCAAGTGGTTACTGGAATATAAAATAAACACTTTTGCAAGGGTATAATGAAACAAGTGTGCTTTTATTCAAGAATAAAACTGAATAACAAAAAATTAATTTGACAGCAAGATACCAAGAAGACATGATTCACCAGAGTTTGTGTGTCTGCTTATATCTCTTCAGCGATATCTTTTATAGTTAGCAAAAAATGTACACCAGGTGTTACAGATTCAAATCAAATGTATGTATTTATTATGTAATAGCAATAATAACAGCAGATCACTACTCAAAACGGGAAGAACCCAGGTTTAAACAGTGTCACACACGCACGCTTAGGGGACAGTCAAAAGGCTCGATCGTGCGTGAAAGGACCAAGGACAGGGGGCTGAGATGATGCACTAATGATTTTCTTTCCTTCATTCCACAGAAAAACAACAGAATAAAACGGTCCTACCGGTCATCACATCCCATTCATACAAAAGAGTCCTCGGCTGGCTCCGTGAAGTCACCACACTTCTGCACTTTCCCGATGTCTCCAGTTCCTCAACTCTGCTCCTGATGTGATCTCCAGCCACTGCATTTGACATCAGCTCCACTATCCACTGCATTTCCTCCCCGCTAATTGCACTTCCCTTTTGTTTCATATAAAAGAGTCAAGAAGGAACTTTATGTTGTCAGATGTTTTACTTTACTTTTGACCTGAGTTTTGTACTGGACTCTACACCTAGTATACGGGGAGGATTCCCAACCCTTAACCTGAGCTTCTGTGTGCTTATTTCTTCACAACAGCTAACCTCTTCATTATGAGGCAGCAGTTCTTACCTCTGCGCCAGCCAAGAAGACGTATTGACTCTGTTGACTGATAGTTGGACTTCAGGTTTTACACATATATTACACAAATATTCTTAAATAAAAGCACACTTGTTTTGTTACACCTTTTTTGAAAGTGTTTATTTGATATTTGGACTTCAGTCTTCACACATTATACATTTCATGTCATTATTACTGTACTATAACATGAAAAAAGTTGCTGTTTTAGTTGTGTTCAATGTTTCATGCCTTGGATTTCCTGTCATCCTACATTTACACAGATCTTTGTAGACACGGAACACCAATGAAATGTATGTGTTCCAAACAATGATATATTATTTACCCTATACAGCTTCAGGTACCTCACTCCCAGATAAACAGACTTGAGCTGGGAGAACTTCAGCTGCGTCGGTGGGAGGATGGGATAGCAAGCTGTTTGCTACCAGTGCTGATTGACACATTTACAAAACAAAAGATGCTAATAGAGAGGTGCGAAAGAATTTAAGGTGGCTGGGCATAAACAACTTTTTTCGTAGGTTTCAGGGATTCTAGTGTTAATATTGTGTTAATATTGTGTGTTCTTTTTAATTTATTTTTTTAAATATTTCATTGTGTAATTTGTATTTATTTTTTATTAACATATACATTTACGTTGCCTTTTATTTACTTTTCACTTATTTTGATTTTAAATTTACTTTATTCTATTGTTTTTCTTTTCTATTTTCTATACAAAATGTTGAATTTTTTTGTGCTGTTTTGTATTTTTTTTCACAAAATGAAAACAAAACATTTGTTTATTAAGTTCTTCCTGTAGATCTTATTAATTTTGACTTTGTGCTAAATAAAGTAATACATTTTACCGTGTCAGGGCATGGGGGAGAATAGAGGACCCCTTGACCCTAGTGCCCCTAGAATTACCTCAGCTGAAGCATTAGGCTTTCGGCCATTGTTACTGCCTACAATTCAGTGATATCAGATGCTGAATTGCAAACTGAATAGAAAGTTGCAGTGTTATTCTACATCCACACTAATTCATTTTCATTTAAAAATGGTGTTTATAAAACTAAAATGAACTTCTTCTATACTACCATTCTCACATCATTTACAAAAGTGTCTACGTCCATACTAAAATCACCAAAAACACATATAATGTAGATGTTCACTCACATTGGGGCATTGGAACACTAGAAGAAAATCCTAGAAGTGACAGTAACAACTCCAAGCCATGGGGTTTATCACAAAACTGTAGCCAAAGGTATTTGTATTTAGTACATTGTCACTGAATACATACTGTAGTTTGCTGGCATCCATGCTGGAAGGGATGTTCTTTCATTTGGCCAGGAAGCCTTTATAGAAAGATGTGGATGGACAATCATCCTGGCCAGATTGGTGGCTGGTACCTGTCCCAGATGGGAGGCCATAATAATGGAATAAAAAAGAGGGAGCCTCCCCTATACCCTCAGTTTTTTCATCCCCCTTTTGAAGCTCCTATGACTTGAAAGTTTGCATATTGTAATTCTTTTAGTTAGCCAATAAAAGGTGTCATTTAGCTTGACTACTCAATACACCCACAAGAAATACTAAGAACTGTATTCCTGATGTGCAGCTCTCTTGGGAAACTTGACTGCTGCTAGTTTGATCTTCAGGGTAGGGCTCTCCCTGCTTTGGGGGGTTTCTGACCGCTGTGCAATGCTATGTCACTGGAAGTACTCCAGAGTCCAGCATAAAAAAGGCTGTCTCACCTGGGTCTGGGAGTTGAAGTCAGAAGGAGGTGGACAAGGCTTGCCTGTGAGGAGTGGGAAGAACATTAGAACATTCTAGTTGAGAACAGGCCATTCAGTCCAACAAAACTCACCAGTCATATCAACTTAAAGAGAAGAAATGAGATTTGTTATTTTGGGTACTGAAAATTTGAAGATGCCTGGTAAGTTATTCCTTGTAAATAAAATTATTTTCTTTAAACTCAGGACTGGGTTGCTGTAGTTGTGTCTAGGGTTAGAGGCTTAGTGATGCCCCCTAGTGGTCACTGCATGTATGTAGCATTCAAACTGTACAAACGAAATTTAGATGCACACAGGTGAGGAACACAGCAAGTGCCATGTTGAGAAACTCACTATATTGGAGTTTGTTTTTCTTCCGTGAATGGTAAGCAATGAGGGAATGAAACATTGTAATGAGCAGGATTCAATCAGGGAAAGGCTATGAAATAAGTACAAACAAATCAGAACACAATTACAGTCTGCGATTTTGAAAATCTGTGTTTTTGCTCTTCCGCATTACAGTGCTGAGGCGGCATTTTCAGAAGTTTATGGCATTTATTTTGGGTGTTGAAAATGCCAGGTAGTGTGGATGAAAGGGGAAAACAGAGACTAATGTCTGCGTTTTTAAACGAAAAATGTAAAAGTGTGGACTGTCCCTTAGGTGGAACTTGAACTTTCTTATCCAGAGTGCAGGCAGGCAGGAGGTGTTTCAAAGTGGACGAAGAATGGATATAATTACAGCCACTGTCAAAAATGTCCCAGAATGCATCTGACATTCTTCAGTAATGCGCCCTTAGATTCAGATAGAAAACTAATGAAACAGATTGTTGCCATTGAGTTGTGTGTGTATGTGTGTGTGTGTCATTAAAGGAATTATCTCTGCTTGATTAACCTATTAGGACTCAGGGTGGTCTGTGAAGTAGGGGGCTGCTGTCAATCTGAGCCACCATCTCATTTCTTGATACAGTATGCTCCCTTGTATCGTGTCCTCTAATA
The DNA here is from genome assembly GCF_900747795.2 of Erpetoichthys calabaricus. Lineage (NCBI taxonomy): Eukaryota > Metazoa > Chordata > Cladistia > Polypteriformes > Polypteridae > Erpetoichthys > Erpetoichthys calabaricus. Next base: position 301,569,489 of record NC_041395.2, on the reverse strand, counting down.
AACAGATGAATAATATAAGACTGAAATGAACCAGCAGCCTTCCAGCTCTACTCCTTAGCTCAAAGGGCAGGCAGTGTGCCAGAATATTGACCCCCTTGACTGCGTTCATCTGGGGCACCTCCTCACATCTGTTGTTAGGGGTTTGCACAAATAAGTACAAAAAATAATTGCAAATTTCGGGGGCTCTTTTGGGAGCAGACGCAGGTTGAGACATCTTGAAACGAATCTTAATTTTGTTTTGAAATGGTGCATCTCATGTGCAGAAGTGGCTGCTTGCCAATTTGAGAGCATACAAGGCTATCATTAATGCCATTAGATCAAAACCGTGACAGGGAGAATCAAAAAGATCCCAGAATGCTGTCAAAACCACATATCTTGAGTGTTTAACCCAAGAAGATTGAGTTGCCCTCAAGTTTCTTTCATTTTTCATTTTGTTAGGTGAGATGTGGGGGTTGGCTTAAGACTGGAAGCTGGAAGGTTGATGGCCCCATCCTCGCCCCTACATCATTGTGTGCTGCTGCCTGGACTGTCACCAGTGTAATTAGATAAATAAATATAAAATATCACCCGTGCATAGTGTTCATATACACTACTTTGCCAATAAATGAAAGGCACTAGATAAGTGAAAATGTACTTATTTTGCATCAGCTGTGAGCTTCTTTTTTTATTCCGTCAAAGTAAATTCAAACATGTCGTTGGCATCTGCAAGAGCTGCCCCCAGGTTTCATTCAGCCAGTCACAGAAGACAAGTCACTGTCCCCTCTGGTCTCTATCTTGGCAGGAAATGTACAGGCATCTGCACTGTTAATAAGAAATCTGACGTGCGCTGACTGCCTCAGCCTGCATTTGCCAGTCACAAGATTTGTTGAGAATTCTGGAGGATATTTACCCTTTAGGCAGAGCCTGTTGAAAATCCTGTATTGTGATGAGTCAAACCTGACTAAAATGCAATTTTTAAGGCTAGGCGGGGCCACAGTATTGTTGAGGGAGTTGGGGGCAGAGGGCCGCATGATAAGCATCTTTCATGTCATTTAGTAGGAGGAAGCTTGCAGTTTGGTGCTTTTTTTTATTCAGAGTGAAATGACACCATTCATTCCTGCACAACCATTTAATATATCCACACACCTCCGTCGTGTTTAAGAAAATATCTGAAAAATAAATCTCATTCTTTGCAAGCCAACCAGCCACGATCATTTATTTATTTATTTTTTACTTTCTGGCTATCGCATTAAGTGGCAAACAGGCAGATAAAATCAAGACATCATGCAAATTGTATCCCTTGTGGCACGATTACTAACAAGTAAAAATGAAATTCTCTGGAAACAGACAGCTGTCCTGAGCACCATAAATCACACCAAGCTTGCAGGAGTTTTGTTGGAAGGTCACATCCTCGGAGTGCTGCGAAGCTGGAAGCCGCTTTACAAATGAGGATACGTGTAGGCTTTATTGTAGAGCTTTATCATGTTAAAAAAAAAAACAGAATGGAATGACCGCACCAAATGACTTTGGTAGAAGTAGAAATCTTTTTCAAACATTGCATGTCATTTAGACTAAGATGAAGTTGAGTAGAGAATATACCATCTTGACTAACAAAGCTTAATTGCTATTTACATAATTCATCCAAGTAGTGCCACTTGTAAATCTGATGGTCCCCAAGTGCCACCTTAAACTGTGCTGTTAGGCAATTATCAGGAATAATCAACAATCTTTGAAACCAAATAGAAAGCTAGAGTGTGCTCTTGTAACACTGCCAACCCCTCTTCTGTTACATATTTAATAGAACAGCAGGCATCTAGTCAAGTTTTAAAACTTTAGAACATTAGAACATTAGAAAAAGTGTGACCAGAATACCCCAACAATCTTGTCCATCCTATTCAAGTAGATCAGTGGTTCTTAAATATTTTTTCTCACAACCTAATTTTGCCTTTTTTGTATATTCCCATCCCACAATCACCACGGTGCGTCCTCCAGGAGAATTGGTGCAGATCATTGTTCTGCTGGTGGTTTCACCTTGCCTGCTGTGACCCCTCACAAGGCATTCTGCAAACTGTTGACAGCGTGAGTCAAGTTCAGGCTGATAGTTTAAGCAATGCTGACCTACATTGTCCAAAATAACATCAATCTAAAGGTCCCTAAAGTCCTACTCTCTAACACACTACTTGGTAATTTAATCCAGGGGTCTATGGTTTTCTGCCTTAAGAAAAACTTTCCAACATTTGTCTGAAATCTGCCCAAAACAAGTTTCCAAACGTGTTCCTGTGTTTTTGTTAAAGAATTTATTTTAAATTAGCAGCTGGGATCTACTGTAATAATGCCTTAAACACTTCCATCATGTCCCCTCTTAATCTCAGTTTGCTTACACTGTAAAGATTCACCTCCTTCAATCTCCTACCTCTTAACTCATACCTTGCAGTCCTAGAATCTGCCTAGTTGCTCTTTTCTGGACCTTCTCTATTGCTGCTATGTCTTGTTTTGTAGTAGGGAGACCAAAACTGAACACAGTACTAGAGGTGAGGCCTTAATAGTGTGTTACATAATTTAAAAATAATCTCCCTTGACTTGTACTCCACAACTCATGGCAATTATGAAGTCCTTGTGTAATTTTAAATTTCAGATGTATTGCTTGATAAAATCAATCTGCACAGAACATTGTTTAATTTATTTAATTGTTGTTTAATAGAAAATGTGTAATAATTTATTGATTTTTAATTAATTTATTAATTTGTTCATTAATCTTTTGTCAGAATTACAATTGACCCATGACTTCAGTAGGAGTAAGTAAATTGTATCCTGTGGTCAGTCAAGATAAAATTAATCGCAATCCAAAGAAGGTTTAGAAACTATTACAAGAAAGATGCACCGCAGAACTAAACAATGTTCTTTAGATGATTTGCGGACAAGGATAACTACTGCGATTCAGGGTATTACTGAAAATCGACTGCAAATCATATTTGTAGAACTGAAGAATCACATCACAGTTTGTATCTGTGATGATGGTGAACATGTTGAAAATAAATGATCTCATCATACATCTGTGTAAAAATGTAATAAATCCTTTCATGTATGCTTTTTACAGATTCAATTTATCATGTCCAGAACTGAAGCCCTGCATAACCTCACGTCCTATTAGCCTTCTTCTTTGCTTCTGTACACTGACTGGAAATTGAAAGTGTCAAGTCCACTGCGACTCCTTGATCCTTCTCTTAAAGTGTGCTTTCAAGTTTCAGAACCCTCTTTGTGTATTCAAAGCCAACATTTTTACTTCCTACAGTTAATGCTTTACATTCTCTTACATTAAATTTCATCTGCTACAAATCTTCTGAAGCTTGTACGCTGTCCAAATCCCTCTTTAATGATTCAACAGTTTCAAGATTATCTGACCATCTACCTAGCTTGGTATCATCTTCAAACTTAACTAGCTCATTGATTATATTCTTGTCCAGATTGTTTATGTATATAAAAAAAGCAGAGGGCCCAGCACTGACCCCTGAGGGACACCACTTCGAACATCACCTAATTCTGTTGAAGTTTTCCTCACCATTACCCTTTGGTTCCTGTGTTTGAGCTGATTCTGTACCCACTTCTTTCACTTTGATCACTAAATTTTCATGTGATTTGTTAACACAAGCCTTCTGAAAATTAAGATAAATAATATCATATGCACCACTCTGATCAAACTTTTTCTTGTTTCCTCATAGAATTCTGGCATATTAGTAAAATATGACTTTCCTCATCTGTATCCATGCTGACTGTTCCCTGAAACTCCTATTCTTGACATGTATTGTTCAGTCTTACCCTTAACAATTCCTTCCATTAATTTAACTGTAATGCACGATAAACTTACTGGCCTATAGTTACTTGGATCTAGCCTAATTACCCCTTTTATACAATGGGATAATATTCACTAGACTCCGGTCTTTAAGAATATCCCCAGTGTATAGAGATTTTCGAAAAGTTTGTAGCAAGGGTTTACATACGTAGTCAATAACTTCCTTAAACACTTGAGGATAAATATTATTTGGTCCTGGTGATTTGTTAGATCCCAAAGCAGATGCTGCATTTCAGGACCACAAAATATTCTATGTGAGGCTCCCCTTTTGATTGTGCCTAAAATTTCTCTCAGTTTTATTCTCTACACAGACAAATCATGAAGTGGACTGGGAGCAGTATAACCTCAGATATAAACATAGAGAGTTATCAAAGCACACATTAAATCAGAAAACTCCTTCAGAACTAACTCTATGGACTCACCCATTGCTACTCATTGGACTTTCTTGACATCTTGTCTTTTCATATTTTTATTTCAAAAAGGTTGGATTAAAAGATGAAATGCACCATTGTGAGGCAGTGGTACTTAACACTTTAAGAGTGGATGTTGACTTTTGTCAAAATTCAGGTGTAGAGGACGGTAGTCAGCTGTAAACTGCAACAACACTCGCCATTACATTTCAGTTCAACTCTCTTTGCTAGAAGGAAAGTTTACTTCATTGAGCTGACCTTGATTCCCTGCTCATGCATGAGTAGCGAAGAGCAAGCAATCTCTAAAACGGCATCGACATCTGGGGACAGACCAAAGCGAATGTGCAAAGCAAAATACTCTGTGGATGACGTTTTGCGTATTTGGACTCTGACTTGTTGGACTTGTTGGAGTTTGATGCAAGTGATCTGGAGATGGAGATTGAAAACAAAAGTGAGGTACCAGCATCAGCTGATTGGGCCCCAGTTGATCATGGTGCTGAACATGTTCATGTAGCTGATGATCCTGGGAGGACCGCCACTTACCATGACCAGAGGTACACTCCAGATTACGTCGCACTGTACCCATCTGCCGCACGAAGACAGCCAGGCAGCTGGCCCACCACGTATTCCAGCTGGCCATCAAATTGCCCCTGCACAGTCACTGCTGCCAAACAGGTGCCCACAGCATTCAGCAACAGACGTTTTATGTTGATTTATGTGTGAAACCATTACTTTGTATGCTTTTCAGAAAACTGAGTTTTTTGGAAAAAATATTCAGCCTCAAAGAGTTCAGGGTTAATCCAGGTAGGCTAGTCAGGACAGAGCTGAGGTCAAAGCATTTAACAGCAAAACAATCAACAACCAAATAAAAATTAACAGCTATGTCTGAAATTAGGGTGATTATTGGTGAAAACGAAAGTCAGACACCTTTGAAAAGAAACAGACAAAGAAAGTAACCTTCTCTCACTAGAAAAGGGTCTTCCTTTTATCAAAACAAAGTGGAAACTTTCTTACTAAATAAAATGGCTTCCAAAAATGTATGTTCATCCCTCACATGCACAGATGTAGAACAATGGTATCACAGCACCTAAAAATCCAAAATGGTGGAGACTTGATATCATTACTATGTGGGATTGAAACTGGGGCCTTCAACTGGTTCACTACCATCAGGTGCTGTAACTAATAGAGCTGCAGTCACCTGAGAGAAATAAAAGGGCTTAACATTTCTGGATTTGGTTATTACTGTTTTCTAGTTTCATGTAGTTTTTTATGTTTTCCATAGCAATGACTAATACAATTCACAGTGAAACTTAGAGTTTCACAAAAACATTCGTTTAACAAATGTTGTTTTGCCACGAGATAGTATGCACCATTAGCAGATATACTTTCATCTTATCTTCAAACTTTATCACCATTTGCATATGTATAGCAAAATTTATTCTGGCGCAGGGGGGCTAGAGAGCACTTACATGCAAGCACAGGTGGATCTTCTCTGCTACAAAAAAAAATCCTTGGGAATATGGCCACTGGTGAAACTCCAGAAGGATCCTGGCTTGGTACGGAGTTGTGGAACAGCAAGTACAGAAGGTGTTACCTCTGACCCAAAATGAGCAGTGGGAGGTGAGACTGGTAGGACAGATGAAAGCGCATGAAGCCGCAGACAACATGTTGGGAAATATTGGGGTGGCTTTGGAGGGCAGCGAAAGAAGGAGAAAGCAGTTTCACCGGCAGAGTACCACTTGGGGAGCCATATTCTTTTGTTTCAACACAAAGAAAACTCAAAAACTTAATTTTAAAAAGTTCCATGTTTGACATTTGCAAAATCATTAACAGAACAAACTTTAAGGGAAATTTTGCAAAACTGTATATGAGGTTTGCTCGTCATTAATTTTCCAGTTCATTCATATTTTCCCTCATCCACCACTTTTTGCTAATTAGATTATAGTTCCTGAAGTTTTAGTTTTGTAGGGTTTTTTTATTGTTTTGTACTTTTTTTTTTGTTTTGTTTTCGATTTTCTTTATTAATTACCATTTGTTCCTTACAGTACTTCAGATTATTAGATTGTTTCTATCTCCTGGGAATTGTAAAGAGGGGACACTTTTTGGTATCGTACCTAACTTCTTTCCATCGTCTAGCTTAGTATGTATGAGGTGGAATACCCAAACCCCCTTTCACAAAATAACCTAAATGTTCTCTTCTTTTTCCATTTCATACACTGGTTCAGAACGACTTGTAAAGTAACAAATACCTCTTAAAAATTTTAGACCCTTGTCTCAAAAGATCCCTCTGGCAGCACCAGATATCATGCCATGGGCCTCTACTCCTATCCAATAAACTCTCTGTTACTCTTTCTTCCATAATATTCAAGCAATGGTCCAAACAAAGGGTGAAATGCCTTACCACAAGTCTGAATACTACCAATCAAACTTCCAAAGGTTTAGCTTTTATGAGGTCGGTAGAACCTTCAGATTATTAGGTAGTCAAGGGCAGGAACCCTGGGGCTGCAAGAAGGAGGTCTGGGCTCACTCAAACACACATATTCATGCTGAGTCAAGTTGGGGTCACTAATCAACTTAACACATACATCTTTGGAATTTTAGAGCAACTGGAGGAAAAAATGATTTAAAAATGAGGACAATGTGCAAACTCCAGTCAGACAACACCTAATTTTGAGGAATTATGAGTCAGCCATACTAACCACTACACCATCATTCACAATTGGTCAATATTAAAGACATATCTCAAAACAGATATCTGATATTAGAGTTCTATGGGATACAAAAGTGCGCAATCCCAGACATCCCTAGAAAGACAACCAAGCAATGGGAAGAATGGTCTGAAGAATTACCCCTACTGGTCATGCCCTGTGGAGATGTTGCAGGATGTACAAGTGACAAGTCAAGATGTGTAACAGTTTGCTCATCTTCATCAAGGGAGAAAAACCTCAGCCTGAGAACTTAGTGTGGATGGAGCCAAACTAAGAATATGACTCAGTTGTCCAACGTTAAATAAATCATACAAGTATGGCTGGAAAGATAAATCCACTCTGGAGTCTTTGGCTTTCAGGTGCCTCCTTCTGGTCACAGTATGCTGAACAGAGATGTAGAATAAAGCTTATCTGGACTCTTCATGAAATTCAATAACCAGACCTTTCCTTTGGCTCACTAGTGCTGTATGCTTTTTGCATGTTCACAATATGAGAACAGCTGTCTGAAGTAAACAAGATGTTAATTATAATAAAACTTATAATCAAACTTTCAACACTAGCTTATTAAGGCTTTGAAGAAATGAAGTGCTCCTAAGACTCATAACATTTGCATAAATGTTCATTAACGTGTTCTCGTGGAGCAATACTAGTGGGGCATGAGTGAAAAATGGTGAAATAAAGGCTTTTATTAAAACGTTTACAGTGACACTAAATTCCAGGAGCTGTAGGCTGGTAGAGATATGTACTAGAATTTAAAAATAAAATAATGACAAGAAAAGTGCATGAGTCATCACGGACGAACTGTCCTAAATTAGCTGCTTTATTAAAACTAATATTTCCAGTAGATATGAAGTTTTAGTTTAAGAAGTGGTGATTCATTTGTTGTCATCACTGAAGGTGTACAGATGGCTCAGTTGCAATTAAAATACTGACAAGGGTAAACTATGATGGAATGGCGTTCATGCCAGTGGAATTAGCCTCAGGTTTGGCAGCAGCCTTATATATTGAGCCAGTCTATAACCAGAAGTGAAAGAAAGGGATAATCAAAGGGAGACGACAGCCCAGTAATTGTTAACTACCATCCCATCTACTCTGCTGTTGCATTAATCTACACATTTTAAGAACCCAAGTTGTTTATTGTCATTGTTGTTACATTTCCATCGATTTCAAGATTTATGTCATGTGGATGTCACCAAAGCATCTCTTGCTAAGTCTGCTCACAGACTGCTACAGATGGATGTGTTGACGCCATTGTACAGGGTGGCCCGCCTCCACCGAGACGACTCCAGTCTCATCTGCTACCAGATAGACGGCTGTGGTCATGTCGCCTGCCTTGTTTCCTTGCTGTCTGACCCCTGGAAACCACTTTTGTGGTGGCTGTGTACTGAAGCGACATGCCATACTTCCTGCATATCTATGGCTACTATTCGGGAGCATTTCCCTGATGAAAGGATTATTAGCAAGGGTTTATGGCCACAGAAATCCCCTGACTTAACAACGTGCGACTGTTTCTTGTGGGGTCATTTAAAGGGCTGTGTGTATGAGACAAATCCGTGGACTGTAAATGAACTGAAGTTGAGCATTGAAAATGCGATACAGATGAATCGATCCCACGACTTGCAAAGAGTGTACATGAACATGCTGAAACGGACACAGAGATGTATTGATGCACAAGGAGATCACTTTCAGCATCTTCTGATCATTTTTCTTTTCACCACGTAATGCAGTATTCTCAGTGTAGGCAGGCACTTGTTCGTTGGCCCCCCTGTATAAAGCTACTGTTTTCTTCAGGATAGGATCTCAACACTGGCATCTTATTCAGAATTAAATAGCTATTTGTAACATTTACTGCTTGAAGAGCATTTTTCTATTGCCTAGACTCCAGAATCAGGCCTGGGGAGCACCCAGGCTATCTGCTTTCCTTTCCAAAGTATAGGAGTGAGAAACCTGAAGGCATTGGTGACATTAGCACCCTTAAGAGAATAATCCACTGCAAAATAATACATTTTTTTCAGTATTTGTTACTGACTCCACTTAGTTTGTAGAGATAGCAGAAAAAGAATTTCAATCTCATGTTTTCATGCAGAATGGAGATAGCAAAATTTCTGATAAAAGAGGCATCCATGGTGACCAACACTGGGCAACAGCGACTAATATCAATATCATGTGGCATAATCCACTTGTCAAATCATCACCTCATACAGTAGGGCTACAACGTCCCAAACAAATTACTACAATTTTGTTAAATAAACTACTTCCAGAAAATTCTCTCAGAAACATCAATGGACAAACTCAGACTCCACTAAGCATTTGAATATTTTGCTGTAATTTATTACCTCCCTAGCATTAGATTTGATTTTCTGGTTTAGAACTCTTCAATCTTTGACTTTCGACCTGGTATTTTGATTTGACTCTGCCTGCATGTCATAACAGTGAACCACTTTTCTTAAGAGTGTTCATACAATGTTCTGAAATCCTTCGTGCCAACAGCCACCCATAAGGAAAGGCAAAGAGAAATGCAGGTAAAAAAAAGAAGAGATGTCAAAATTAGCCAGAAAAATCTATGAAGAGTCAGTCCGATCGTTTGTCAATGCTGACACAGTAACCAAAAGGATCTAAAGTCAGAAAACCAGGAGATCTGAAGAGCATTACCTCAACACACACCAAAATGTCATGATTTTACTTTTCAAAAAAAAATATTGAAACTTCATATTGAGGTTAAAGGATTTCGTGGTCAAATTTCATTCTCAATTTGATTTGTCTTTTAACATTGTTACATTTAAATCAGTTGTTAAAACAGTTGTTTTGAAGGTTAATTGCCACTGTTAGACAGGACGTCTGGTAGTGTGCAACACGTGACGTCATTACTGGGATGGTATAAAAGTTTAGTGTTGTGCACCTCCTGCTTTGTCCAAATTTGGGGGTTCAACTTAAGAAGTCTCTAATGTTATTTCTTGTGTATTAAACTGATTTCTGGTTATGAAATCTTTTCTGTTTTCTTGGCCACATCTTTGGCTTAGTTTACATGCATATCCTGGCCTTCAACTCTCTTGCTATGCCCCCTGTCAGTTTTGTGCACTAATTTTCTTTATCTCGTACTATTTTACTTTGGCTAGTTTATATATTTGCTCTTCTGCTGATTCCATTGTTTTTCCAAACTGCTGCCACCCATTGCAGTCAGCACAATGAAGGTTTTTCTTTTTTATCTGCAAACTCGAATAATGATGTTTTTAAAATGTTGTACAGGTGATGTCAAAGTGTGTGACTTCCAGTATAAAACTGTTTTCACATCAGTTTGGGGTATTATTTTCATTTGTACATTGATTTTCATGTAGAATCAAATCCAAGGAATTTAAGATCAAATCTATATGTACAGTCATATTATAAATGAGGCCCTTGGATCATTTGACATAATAGCATAATTGAAAGTAGCATCTTGGAGAGCTGTACACCTCAAATAGAAAATGGATTTAGACACATTGGGTGAGTCATTACCTTTGTTGGTCTGAGTAGTCAGTATTCTTACTATTTAAGTTTAGTGTCAGATTTAAAGGGTGCATGAAATTCTTACTTATAGGCCAGACCACTCTCATTCTCTAGCACCATGACATTAGTAATCAAACATGGATGTTACCTTGAAACCTATGGATTCTTTTAAATAATTCAAGAAAATCACCTGGAGGAGGCAGAGATATTTTTCTTTATATTTTTCTTCCGAGAGTAAATAAATCCAACATTAGAATATTAGAAAAATTTTGAGGCGAACAGGCCATTCAGCTCAAGAAGCACATCCATCTTATTCACCTGCATTGTGCAAAATGACATCAAGTTGAGATCTGTGGGTCCCTAAAGTCCTGCTCTCCACCACACTACCTGTTAATTTATTCCTTGTGTCTATGGTTCTTTGCAGGGAGAAAAACTCTCCAACATTTGTGCAAAATCAGTTTCCCACTGTGTCCCCATGACTGGGGTTTTCCACACAAATTCCTTTCACATGTAGACACATTAAACAAAGAAGAACCCTAACTCATCATCACTTTAGAAAGTTTGGTTTAGCAGCAGCTGTTTATTCCTTTTTTTCTAGTTTTAAAATTAAATACAAATTTTGTCTGCTGGATCAAAAATAAAATACAGTAATCCCTCCTCCATCGCGGGGGTTGCGTTCCAGAAACCCCCGCGAAAGGTGAAAATCTGCGAAGTAGAAACCATATGTTTATATGGTTATTTTTATATTGTCATGCTTGCGTCACAGATTTGCACAGAAATACAGGAAGTTTTAGAGAGACAGGAACTTTATTCAAACACTGCAAACAAACATTTGTCTCTTTTTCAAAAGTTTAAACTGTGCTCCATGACAAGACAGAGATGACAGTTCCATCTCACAATTAAAAGAATGCAAACATATCTTCCTCTTCAAAGGAGTGCGCGTCAGAAGCAGAGACTGTCAGAAAGAGAGAGAAAAGCAAACAAATCAATTGGGCTGTTTGGCTTTTAAGTATGCGAAGCACCGCGGCACAAAGCTGTTGAAGGCGGCAGCTCACACCCCCTCCATCAGGAGCAGAGAAAGAGAGAGAGAGAGAGAGACAGATAAAAACAAACATCAAAAATCAATACGTGCCCTTTGTGCTTTTAAGTATGCGAAGCACCGTGCAGCATGTCGCTTCAGGAAGCAGCTGCACAGAAGGGAGCAACGTGAAGATAATCTTTCAGCATTTCCGTATCGTCTAGGTGTGCAAACAGCCCCCCTGCTCAATCCCCCTACGTCAGGATCAGAGAATGTCAGCGCAAGAGAGAGAGAGAGAGAAAAGTAAGTTGGGTAGCTTCTCAGCCATCTGCCAATAGCGTCCCTTGTATGAAATCAACTGGGCAAACCAACTGAGGAAGCATGTACCAGAAATTAAAAGACCCATTGTCCGCAGAAAACCGCGAACCAGCAAAAAATCTGCGATATATATTTAAATATGCTTACATATAAAATCCGCGATAGAGTGAAGCCGTGAAAGGCGAAGCGCGATATAGCGAAGGATTACTGTAAAATGCAAAATTAAAACAGTAACAGTTTAGTTTAAGTACTGCAAACATGCATGGATGGATGGGTGGATGGACTGCAAAAATGCATCAATTGTAACTAATCCATTGTGACTTGTAATCTATGTAACAAGACCTTAACAAAGACTTCTTTTGGTGATGATACACTTACAAAGAATCAGTAAACGGGTTATCCATCTGTGCAATATGGCTTACTAAAAGAACTTCATTTTTGGAACAGTCCGAAGTGGCTTAAGTGAGACATATTGACTTCATATTGCAACCTTCATTATGAGATCTGTGAACTCTTAATATTCATAAGTAATTTTACCAGCATTTCAAATGCCTTACTGCACAAAAATAAATTACCTCTTTACTGATGCTTTATACAGTAACTATAATTAAGACTAGAAGAACCTTTAGTAAATGTCTTGCTGCATAAGAATAAATGAGTAATAGATGCTATTTTTACAGTACCTAAACTAAAGTGTTACCAGGTAAAAAATCTTTGGGGTTTTACGGAGTGATCTTAACGAATCGCATTTCATGAGCACAACATAAGAGCTACATCATTTTTCAGCACTTCTTATCTATCTATCTATCTATCTATCTATCTATCTATCTATCTATCTATCTATCTATCTATCTATCTATCTATCTATCTATCTATTCTTTCACTCACACAAGCCTTAATTTATAACTGGAGTGAATTCCGCCCCACATCAAAAAATACATTTAATATGCAATATGTCTAAGCAGTAAATTGTCAAATGCATTCTGTGCAGATCATTAATTTCTGACGTTTTACTTTCTGATTTCTTCAGCGTCCACTTCATAGCAGTTTATCAGCTGAAATGGGATTTGTCAAACACTTGTACACCTAAATCTTGGGAGACTTTTTCACTATAACAGATCCTGGCAGCATATGGCCATGCACGATGTGTTTAAAAGCATTTGTCCTCAGTCTGGCAGGTAATCTATTCATTGCTGTGTTCCTTATCTGCACTTTCTAATCTTCTTATAACTATGGTAATTTCATGCCTGGTATTTTTAAAAAGTCAATATGCTTTACATCTGTCTTGCAGATCAAGACAAATAACGTCCTTATTTCAGGAGATGAACTTTTTGGGTTATTAGTGTCTGAGGAGAGAGGCCTGCATTCAAAGTTGCTGTGTGCTGCTGTAGGTTACCTTGTTGGCAGGTGGTGCCAGAACCAGAATTGGCATTAAGAAGGACAGAAGGGAAGATGAAGATCCAAAAAAGGGTTTATCTAACTCAAAAGGGAAGACAATTCCTGACAGATTTGTTCTGGTGGAATAAGTTATTTAGCACAAGGGGCTTCATAGGAGACCCTGAGTTAGGGAAAGCACAATGTGTTGGGCAGAACCTTAGTAATATCAAACAGTTGGCCCTGTTTATGACAGTAAAGGTGGCAGATACAGCCTAGTATGCCAGGGAGCCTTAGCTGATCATTAACTGGGCACTAGAGCAGCAGAATTACTGAAGAAGAGGAAGAATAAGAAGAACAGGATGATGAATAAGAAGAAGAAGAAAAAGAATTTCATATGAGGAGATTTAGGCTGCTATGAAGTTCAAGCAAGATTAAACACCTCACTGTGTCCTTTGTATTTGATAAGCTTTATAGTGCTCTTGACATATTATTCTTTCATGTATCACAGATACTTTATTTTTACTTATTATTATGTCACATTACTTGCTTTTCATTTTTATTATAAATTTCGTTTTCATTATTATGCTTTATCAGACTAAGCGTAAAATATTTCTTGGGTCCACGCGGCCATTGATAAGGTCCTTAGTTCCCAGAGATGGCACTAGTTAAATATGATTGGTTTTATTGTACCAAAATAGTATTATTTGAAATGTGCAAATTGTGACCATACACACCAGCTTTCCAGACCCCATAACGGCTCAACATCAGACATGCTGGAACACCACATCTGCTGACCTGTTCAGCCCCAGGACTTTTGAATTTCAGCCCTCCAAAACCTTTCTTCCTCCAAACTGCTGCACACTCTGACAGCATCTGACAGCATCTGGAGAAGACAACGGCCAAGAGCACCTCTTTTATCAGAGGTCATCTAGCAGAAGCTGGTTGCGGATTTCTATGCTGAAAGATTTTTTTAATACAAGATAAGCATAAAGTTATTATTTGCATCCTCTTATTATTGTTTATCATATAATTACTGTTTGTGTTTTTTTTGTTGGTATTTTGTTGCCATTGTGGCTCTGAGGTGGCACTATAAGCTGTAAGCAAAAAGTCTATTCCACGGTATGTTTTACAGCATTCGACTTAATGGTCCATCCATTAAGCTAACATTCCCTGCTCAACATAGGAGATGAGATGGAGAACATAGGTGGGCAGGTGTAAACACACTGACAACAAATGAAAAAGGGCAAATAGTTTCTGTAGTAAAGTCCACTGAAGCTGCTTTATACTCTTTCTTTTTGTTCACATTTTTCAGTAACAATACTATAAGTATTTTTAGTAAAATTCACAAAGCATGTAGCCTATCAGACAAAGACTGGAGTGGAGATGCAATTATTTGTCTGCTCCACGAGGCTTATTCTCACCTGGATGAAGCTGGCAGCAATGTGAGGATTCTGTTTTTGGATTTCTTCAGTCCAGACATCTCTGTTAAGGGTCTTAAGCTCAGAGATATGAAGGTAAATTAACCTATGGTGTCGTAGGATGAGCCTATGATGTCAGGCAGACCACAGTTTGTGAGACTCCAGAAATGTGTTTCTAATATGTATGGCAGTGACACTGGAGCACAACAAGGAACAGTCCTGTCTTTTTTTCTTTTCACTCTGTACACCTCAGACTATAAATATAACACCTAAGTCATGTCACTTGTAGAAATTCTCAGATGATTTTGCACTTACGGGGTATATTGATAAGGGAAATGACACAGAGTATAGGTGGAGAAGTATGTTTCTTGATGTGTAGTAAATTATCAACAACTTAACACCAGCAAACCCAAGGAACTGGTTTTTGACTTGCGCCACACCAAAGAGCCTTTATGTCTGGTCGTTATTCAGGGAGTGGATATAGAGGTGGCCCATTCCTACAGGTGATGGCCAGCTTGATTTTCTACACTGTAGTATGTTTGGTTGGTAACATCACTTTGAGAGAGGCCCACCAAAATAACAAGCTAGTTAAATGGCAGGCTCAGTTATTAGAGGCATTCTGGACCCCCTGGAGGTCGTAGCAAAGGAGAGAATTAAAACGAAAATGAGTGTCATTATAAACAATGCTGCACATCCTCTCTTTGACATACTAACACTGAGGACTTTAGTATAGTCTTTATCTGCAATATGCCACATGGACAATTCTCATTTGTGTTTGCTCCAATAAAAGCAGGCAACATTAAACAAATCATTTATCATAAAAGGGCATTAAGGGCACATATTATGTCCTTACACAGCCCAACATGCAGTAAATCACATTCAGCTAATGAGTATAATGCATGTTACTCAGCATTTTTTTAATATTGGGTGCAGGGATTTCAAACAAACCAGCCGTACTCATCAGTGCAGACCATCACGTGACGATTTAATATCTTGGTGAAATATTACCCCTGAATTGAGCAGAGTGGTGGCTCTGAGGCTAAGGATCTGTGCTGGTATCCAGAAGAATGCCGGTTCGAATCCCCGTCACTGCCAAAGGAGATCGTACTCTGCTGGGCCTCTGAGCAAGACCCTTAACCTGTAATTGTTCCAGGTGCTCTGTACAATGGCTGACCCTGTGCTCTGACCCCAAGAAATTGTATAAGGCGAAACAAAGTACAAAAAAAAAAAAAAAATTGCTAAGACAATGTATCAGAAGTATGGGAGCCACAGGCCGCCAGACATGCTGCAGATGTGTTAGTTCACAGGACACGAATAGCGCATCAATAGTCACAGCAGTGTATCCAATCAATCACCAGTCCCAGAAAGGGAATAATTTGAAAAACATGTCTTAAGACAGCTAAGATTCCAGTGATGAAGGGACTCAGTGCCCATAAGCGCAAAGGCTACAGCTTTTCTCACTTACTTGACCTTGGAAACATACCTCTCCAACCAAATCTACAGTATAACAAGCTGCCCATTTAATGACAATCAGGGCTAGCTGGGCAAGGTAACAGGATCCATAGGTGATTTTCCTTTCATATCATAGCACCTGGAAAACCCCTTTTCTCCTATGCTATATCCAAAGCAAGAACCTGGATTATTTGTATTAAAAAGGCAGAGGATAGTGACAAAAATAAAACAAATGCCAGACTGAAAAGAATCAAAATGTACATGTTTTATTTTCTTATAGGTGGCGGGTGACTAAAGTACCAGTGACGTATCTGGGTTTTGGTTAAGGGGGGACATCTGTCCCCAGGTGCAGCATCCAGGGGGCGCCAAATTGATGTTCCCCATTGCATTTTGGCAAACAGTAGGGGGCATGAAATCTTCAGTTGTCCCCGGGCGCTGAAAACCCTAGCTACGCCTCTGTAAAGCACTGGGCTTTAACTCACATGACTGTCAATTCATTCACCACCTTTGTTGCCCTCTGCCCATCTTTTTCAAAATGCAGTCACATTAGCAAATATGGTTTGTGATCACGGCTCCATTGTCTAACCACGGCATCTTGTTTTTACTCATTTCATTCACCTCTTCTGCATACTTTTGTTTCATTTCTCTTTTGTCCCTGCTGTAGACTTCAAGAAGGCTCATGTCTTCTTCACTGCCATGAATCCTTGTCTCAACTGAGCTGCTACCAAGAGCGGTTGTCTGATTTCCCTTGTTCATTTCTTTCAGATTTGCTACTTCTACACAGCAAACATCTTGTTTGTTTTTGGTTCTGTAAACCATAATTTCCACTGAGATCATTCTGCTAAAATAGCATTTCTTTTGAAAAATGCATATGTGTTCCTGATTCATCTTAAGCTTTTGCCTGCCCCCCTTATCCTTCTCAACCTGTCATCAGCGTTTCATACGATTAAGCACTAACTGCTGATCTCTTCCCAACATAAACATAGACCATCAGGTTTTATGTGGTTTTGGTCCTTGCTGCTCCTACTGTTTTCTCACTGTATAATACTTTGTCTTCTGCTTATGCATTAAGAGCCAACACTCAGCCCTCTGTGTTCATTCACATGTGGTCACAACTTCAGCTAACAGCCTTATCCAGAATATACATCGCGTGACACCATCAGGCCAGGAACCAGAAGTGGTGTCATTGAGCCTGGAAACCAGAAGTGATGTGATTGGGCCCTGAACCAGAAGTGGCGTCATCGGGACCAAAAATTGGAAATGGCGTTATAGGGCTTATTTTCTTTTAGAGTCCTATTTCACTTCACAGAGTTTGGTCCAGATCTCCAACTGACTTTTTGCCATCACCTTCCACATGAATGACTGTCATGATCTGGACTTTGCTTTACATGTTCACAGCCTCTTCCTTGGCCACCAAAACTAATAAAAGCTATTGTTTTAGTGGGTTTATAGGAATTTAGTTGTCTGTTCGTTTTTTTAATTAAGGACATTTTTGAAGACCTTAATTTAGAAATATGTCTTCCTAAGGTGCAATTAGATTTTTGTTATGGACACCGTCACTGTTTGCTGTTTGTGATGCAGGGTTTCCAGACTTTTGCTAGACAAGAAGACTGTGAGTGTGCAATGGAAGACGTCTTTACCATGATGATATAAAAATCAAGGGTTGTACATTTTCTGGATGTCCAAGATTTTGGATAAATGAAAATATAAAATCTTTTTTGTTCTTCAAAGTTGATTTATGTCATGAAATTTGGCTTAGGCTGTGTGAAATATTCTGGTTATTGACTCTTTCACTACATTTCCTGATCTACAATTTCGTTTTTGATATTCCTGTTCTTACATTTACATGCTTCTTATTAAAATCATGATCCATCCACTGATTTTATACTTGTACTGCTGCTGTACTGTGGAGTTAGTACAAGGACCACTTTCTTTTTAAACTTAACATCTCCAGTTATATATATATATTAACATATTATAATTGGCTTCATCTTCTCCCTCCATGTTCTTCATTATTGATTTGAGTGATATTCTCTCATAATCAGCTACAAATGGAAATCTCAATGTGGCCTTCTAGCAGAACATTTCTTCATTCAACCAGATCTGTTGCTTTTCTCTTCACGTCATTCAAAAGACCCATCCCTGTTTCCACTACCTATGCCACTCAACTGTTTTACCAGGTTCTTGTTCACTTTTTGGTGAACTTCTATAACTCCCTGCTGCCTGAATAGCATTGCCTAACCAACATTACACCCACTGAACTTGGCTTCTCAATTAGCTTCCGTACCTTGTTGTTTTAAACTCTGGTCTGGACCTATAGACTCTACTTTGCACTCCTTTCAGAGTGTGGTCCATTCCTGTGTTCCTCCAGGAAACCTTCATGTGTCTTTAGCCCACATCTTTCCAGACATATTAAAGATGTACACATGTTTTAAGTTTGTGCTTTGAACCTTTAAAACAGCTTCCTCAGGTCATCCCAATTTTAAAGACCCAACATCTTCATACATCACCTCAGTTATTTATGCCAGTTAGAGATACTTGGGCTATCCACAGCCCTTCTCAAATATATTAGCCTTCATTTTGCTTTGTTTATATTGCTAGTCGTCTTTTCCTGGGACAGAACTTCTTATACTCCTCCCAACATTGCATTGTTGACTCGTTGATATAATTTTGCATTTTCCTTATAAGCAGTTGCATGCTTTGTATGTGTAATGAACACCATGGTGGTTTTCATTAGGAGATGTACCACCTTCAAGGACTGGACTGAAGTGGATTCTCCAAACTTGTAAAGTTAGAAGATTACCTAACTTGTGCACCTGAACCAAAATGCTATGCAAAAGACAAAGTCAATCAAAACTTCACAAAATTGTTTCTCTAACCTGTTTTATTTGCCACTAGATAATTCTAAAAAAGTTTTTTGTTTGTCTTTCTTTGAAAGGATTTGATTCACCTATGAATAACTAAGACATGTATGCCACCATATTAAATAGGTAGGGGATAGTGACAAAATATGACACATGACCTCTCTGTCGTGTGACCAACAATGGACTTAACAACCATAAACAACATGGCATCAGCCATACAAAAACAACTATAAAATGGCAGTGACAGAAATGCAAATTGGCATCACCAGATTAATAAAACAGTAAATAAGCAAGAAATGCATGTAAACATTGAAGTATTGAAACAATCTGACATTAAGACCATACTAGCAGGAATATTATGAAAACAACATTTTCTTTTGAAAGGTTTTTCTTCCACGCTAACGTTTTCAGGTCATTTTCTAAAAGTTTGTCATCTACAACAAAAATGTCAAAAATGTTTAATTCTTGCCCATTAGACATCTGCGATTTATCAGTAAAGCTTCACCATTTCATTTACGGAATTAAAGTGACAAAAGATCAAAGCAAAAAACTAAATTGATTTCTTTCAATCTTTCTTTCTGGACAGATGACGAAGTATAACTGCTTTTGAAGGATACAGATGAGTTTAGGGTTGCCAAAGCCTTGGAAAATATAGAGTTACAATCTTGTCAAAATAAATAGAGCTAAATATTTGAGAGATGCAAGGTGCTGCACCCACTGCCTGATCTAATGGAGTCAGGGAAGGACCATCTCCACAGTAAACCTGCTATCATTAAGGGCATTACAAGCACAAACAGAGGTCAGTGCCTGATCACATGACAATTATATGTCAGTGTTTTCAAACATCTCAGCTTTCCCTATCCATACTGCTAGGTGAGACATCATGTTTTAAATTTACACACTTTGCAGATCGTTTATTGATTGAGAATGCTGTTTTGGTGTGGATGGAGGGCCTAAACAAGTAATAAAAGATGATTTATACAAGTTAGTGTGGACTAAGCCTAAGAGTACCAACATGTGTGTTTGTTATGGTACATGTACTGATTATGAGTAAAGCCATTTGTTTGAACTAATGACTCTCGAATCCTCACAATACAATTCAAGGTCACAAGACCACAGTCTGTCTTGGCAGTCTTGGACACAATGTAGGAAGCAGCCATGGACAGGGCACTGGTGCATTGCAGGGCCCTCTCATGCAAACACCTACACTCACATAAATAACATTTGTCTGGTTGTATGGTTCCCATCCCAAATGTCTTTTTTTCCCTTTTTTTATCTTCTTAAAAACTCCCATATATATTTAATAAAGTTTTATACATTCAACCACGGTGTGCTAAGAAGCACCTCTGGGGATCTTTTCTGTCCACTGCTATCAGGCGACTCAATGCTTCCACCAACTGTGCTTGTTACATCTATCTATCTATCTATCTATCTATCTATCTATCTATCTATCTATCTATCTATCTATCTATCTATCTATCTATCTATCTATCTATCTTTCTGTCTTGTCCTAAGATTTTTTTTTCATTGTAATAAATGTACTCTGTTATGAACATTGCCACAGGCCATGTCATCACTTTTTTCAAAAAGCCTAACGCATCCTTTCTGAAATCCTCATGGAGTTCCCTTTCTCAGGTGCTAAATTTACACATTCACAGCAGGTTGCACCCTTGCATGAAACTGGTGCTCCCTGAGATGTCATATTTTGAAGTGCTAGAACCGTGTCATTAATGTGTTTCTTTTCCAATTCTTTCAGAGAGCACCATGGGCATGGTGCTGGTGCTTAAGGCAGTCATTCTTCAATTCAGTTTAACTCGGCTTATTGCTCATAGAGCATCCGCAGAAAACAAATATAATATCTTTCTATTTTACACTAGTGCTCCTCCCCAGATAACTGCATTAAGTTTACTTGTTAGTAGTTTTGTTATAAGAATTGAGCTTAAGAGATGGCATTCTCAAATACTGTTAACTCCACAGATGTGTTGCCAATTTTGATAACGGGGCTGTTCAAACCGTCAGTACTGTCACACACTCGATTCAGCTCCTCAAGGGTAAGCACTACCAATCACTAACCACCTTGTCTCTTTTTCCATCCACAGCCCAGTGAAGGCAACTAACCCCACCCCTTCCTGTTTAGGAGCTATAAAAAGAGGACACTGTCAGAAAGTGTCAGCTCATTTGGAAGACAACCCACCTAAGGGAAGGAAGTCCGACAATAAGCCTGACAAAACAGGAAATATTATAAGAGCTGACAGCTATATTGATTTTTGTTGTATTTGGCACCATTTGTATTTTGTTTGTGCATCAAAGAAAGTTAATAGGGTGGCCCAGTTGGCATCCCAACATTTTGTCTAAGGTCCTGTGGTTACTAGCAGTTGACTTCAGTACTCTTCTGATGAATTGCCACATATATAGTATTCATGTTTAAGTTCTCCCACGGATAGGTCGGGACTTAATTTTACTGTATAATTTCCAGTATTTTATAATGTCGGTCATATAAGTCAAATGTGGAAAACTCATGCTATTGGTCCAAGAGATTATGATATGCTAGCGCCCACTTGAGAGAGTAATCATGGAGCAGACTGCCTTTTTTTGTATCGTGCCTATGTGACCACACAGTAATACCCAAACTATTTCGAAGCGACGTGTGCACTGTTTTGTGTGTTTTGTATCTCACACCCTCATACACCTTTATCATAAGAGCATCCCTTATCTATGATGGAGCATTCGATCAGAAGAAAATATAAATCTGGTTTTAAATTAAAAGTCGATGTGCCTGAGAAACTGGTGTGAGATTGGAGGAAGCAAGAAAATGTTAAAAAAACAAATTAAATGTCGTATTTTTGAACAGGCATATAAGTCAGGGTCTGATTTTAAGTTCAATTTATGATCGATTTTTCAGGTTTCAAGACCCGACTTATACGTGAGTATATACGGTATGCGATTCCATAATGCCAGTAACCATTCTCTAGTCTTGATTCTTTAGCATTCCTTACTATTCTAGTACAATACAATTACCCTAAGTTCTTGTCTATAAGCCGGACTCATGTATTAGCCGGAGACCAAAAATCATACGAATTTTTAAAATAAAATCGTATCATAGATAAGCCGGACTCATGGATAAGCCGAACGTACTATAACCTATAACTAATAGAAGGGAGGGAGGTCAGTGGTCTCACTCGCGCCCATTTAATTTCTTTAAGGGGGGAGAGAGTGTGAGATATTGGCGTCTCTCTCACTCCCCGCATGGCGCGGTTGGAGCGGCCGGAGCGCGTTCTTTCTGCTCTGGGCGTCGCCGAGTCAACACGAGCGCGTAGCGGTCATTTAAATTGTGATTTTATATGTAAGCATATTTAAATATATATCACGGATTTCTGCGGACAATGGGTCTTTTAATTTCTGGTAATTGCTTCCTCAGTTGGTTTGCCCAGTTGATTTCATACAAGGGACGCTATTGGCAGATGGCTGAGAAGCTACCCGGCTTACTTTTCTGTCTCTCTCTCTTGCGCTGACTATCTGTGATCCTGACGTATGGGGATTGAGCAGGGGGGCTGTTTGCACACCTAGACGATACGGACGCTCGTCTAAAAATGCTGAAAGATTATCTTCACGTTGCTATCTTTTGTAAAGCTGATTCCTGAAAAGACATGCTGCACAGTGCTTCGCATACTTAAAAGCTCGAAGGGCACGTATTGATTTTTGACTGAAAAACAAACTCTGTCTCTCTCTCTCTTTGTCTGCTCCTGACGGAGGGGGTGTGAGCTGCCGCCTTCAACAGCTTTGTGCCGCGGTGCTTCGCATACTTAAAAGCCAAACAGACATATTGATTTGTTTGCTTCACTCCTTTGAAGAGGAAGATATGTTTGCATTCTTTTAATTGTGAGACGGAACTGTCATCTCTGTCTTGTCATGGAGCACAGTTTAAACTTTTGAAAAAGAGACAAATGTTTGTTTGCAGTGTTTGAATAACGTTCCTGTCTCTCTACAACCTCCTGTGTTTCTGCGCAAATCTGTGACCCAAGCATGACAATATAAAAATAACCATATAAACATATGGTTTCTACTTCGCGGATATTCTTATTTCGCGGGTGGCTCTGGAACGCAACCCCCGCGATGGATGTATAAGCCGGACTTATGTATAAGCCGATATTCTATTTTTTCATTTTCACAACTTTTTTCCTTAGATAAGCCGCGGCTTATAGACAAGAACTTAGGGTACAATTTATTTTTGTATAGCTGCAACGGGCTTTTACAGGGCTGGCCTCTTGACAGACCCCAGCCTTGACTCTCTAAGAAGACAAGGAAAAACTCCCAAAAAAACCCTTGTAGGGAAAAATGGAAGAAACCTTGGGAAAGGCAGTTCAAAAAGAGACCCCTTTCCAGGTAGGTTGGGCGTGCAGTGGATGTCAAAAAGAAGGAGATCAATACAATACAATACAATACAATACAATACAATACAATACAATACAATACAATACAATACAATGCACAGAACAAATCCTCAATAAAATATAAAAATAAAAATTTTACAAGTACGGACCAGAATTTAACAGTAGATGATATCACATAATATGATTTGGATTTGTTTAGAGTCCTGGAGACCTCAGCCATTAAGCTGCCTCCTCCTATTGGCCTTTCCACAGCTGAAACATTGCTTGGCCAGCCAATCCGATGAAAGGACTCCTCTACCCCACAATTCTTGCAATCCTCCATCAGGGATGACTTTACCTTAGGCAAGCAAAACAACTTGTCAGGTGGGCCGTGGCACCAAGTGCCACATTTGAGTGCCGAGAAGAGAAACAGAATAGGTGAGAGTTAGTAACAAATTATAGCGATCATGTTACTTATGTTTTAGTGCTAATAACTAACAACAGAGATGCAGTCTGTACAGTTAATCAGCAGCTCTAGTCAGGATATGCTAAACTGAAGTAGTGAGTCTTCAGCCAGGGTTTAAAAGCTGAGACCAAAGGGGCATCCCTTACAGTAGCAGGCAGACCATTCCACAGTTTAGGGGCCCTGTAACTAAAAGCCCGACCTCCCACTGTTATTTTATTAATCCTTGGAATCATAAGCAGACCTGCATCTTGAGATCTTAATGTACACTCTGGTTTGTAAGTCATGATAAGTTCAGACAAGTAAGGCGGACCTTGGCCATTTAATGCTTTATATGTTAAAAGGAGGATTTTGAAATCTGCCCTAAACTTAACTGGGAGCCAGTGTAAGGATTTAGAAACTGGACTTCATACTTTCTTGTTCTTGTAATAATTCTTGCAGCAGCATTTTATATAAAGAACAGTTTGAACATCTAGTGAACACTGCATTGCAATAGTCAATCCTACTAGAACTAAATGCATGAATTAATTTCTCAGAACTGCTTCTAGTACTGCTTCTCTGATATGTGTATCCTTGGATTCATTTTAGAGTTTAGATTTGGGATTCAGATCAGATTTTTAGAACAGTGTTTCTCCACCTGTAGAGTATTGCAAGTAACTCACGGCCAACCTCAGATGAAACCATGTCCAACTCCAAACACTCCAACAATCTCACTTGACTCACAGTGGCAGCATTGTAGGTGGATCATAGCTGACCCTAGATGGAACTCCATCCACCGGTCCAATGGTCGTACTTAATTCACAGCTGTAACATTTCAGGTGGATCACGGTTGATACTGAAGGACCCCAAACTCTGCTCTGATAATTGTGCTCCTTCACCAAAGAAGAAGAGCATTGATGATCACATTTGATTCATCTAACACTCTGACACTCTAGTGATCATGCAGGATACTCTCCTTCTCCTGCTTTGACAATCACCATTGATACACCAAGGGGAACCACCCTACTCTCTCCACTCAGGCACTCACTCTAAATTCACAGAGGGGGTCACAGAAAATCCTCCAGTGGGTCACTAACACACATGACATCACCAATGTTTGGAAACACTAATTTAGAAGTTTTGCAGTTTGTGGGAGAAAAACACAAGTAAAAGATACCGTTATCAAGACCTATCCCACACTAACACAGATACAGATTTAGAAAACACCATTTTGATTTTACAGTCTTTTTATTCACAGTAGCATTTTATGTTGTCATCCATACTGTGTGATGGCAAGGGGGCGCAACAGAGCCCCAAACCCCAAACATGAACCCGCAAACACAGTCCTGTGTTCAAATAAAGGTGTTTTATCACACAAATACCTTTGTACAAGCGAATAAACAAGTTGTTTCTTCATCTTTCTCCTGCTCTCATTCTCTCTATCGCAATGCTCTCCTCTAGTCAAGTGTTGCCTTCCTTCCTTCCTGAACAAGGCCTTGCAGTATATCTTTTATTGGGGACCTGGGAGTACTACTGGTGCCAGGGCTTTACTCATAAAGTACTTTCGGGTCATACAGAAGTCTCAAATAGTAGGGAGTGTAATTCCCTACACCACCCTTTTCCGGTACCCAGAGACTTCAACGGGGCTGTGCTACCGGACTACAATTCCCAGCATTTCCTGCTGGCGTCCGAATGGACATCGGTACCCAGGGTTGATTCTATTTAGCATCCTGGGGAAATAAACCGCCCCTAGAGACAGTCCTTCCCTGTCCTTCCCAGCCAGGATAAGTCCTGCAAATGTATCCAGTTGGGACATCTGTCCATCCTCCTGGGACTTCACTTTCAGGTAAGGAACCTTCCTCTCCCTCCATCAGTATGCCTGTCCGTCCAACTTGGGCCTTCCTTCCAGACAAGGAGCCTTACCACTGAAATAGCAACAGTATGTAAATCTTGCCTATTGGGCGTGTATGGTTTATCTGTCAAATGCACCTTTGTGCTTATGTAGCAAATTAAATTGAAATGTTGAATGTCAGACAATGACTTTTAAAGGACACTAGTGAGTATACGGTTGCCAAATTTTGTAACACAAAGTGTGTGTTCTGCCAAAATAAATGTGGTAAAATATTTGTCTTTTCAGTACTTCTTTAGCTTTTATCATGATATTTTTTGCAAGTAGATACATGAACAACACATTTGACAAGCTGATTGAATCACAGCACACAGATGCAGCATCACCTGTGAGAATGGCTGAGACTGTGATTGCACGTCCATCCCTGCTCCGTGCTACAGGCTGCAATGAGGTGTCTGTGAAGATGATTAGTGCTGGCAGTGTGTTTTAAAATCTTCATCTTTATAACTGGGAACATTCAGCTTTATTGTGGTTTATAAGACAAAAAGGGGTAATAAAAGCTTTATTTGTGCACAGAGATATTTGTAATGTGGTTATTCGTAATTTAGAGGATGCAGTTATTAATAATAAAACTAATATTATTAATAATACAAGGGTAAGTTAATAATTATTCACATTTGTGTTAATAATTTATTTCTGTTGGCTGTACAGCTTTCCCCATGCACATGTCGAAATATGGTTTGTCTGTAGTCCCAGTGGATAACCTTTGACCTTGCTCAGTCGAAATTCATAGGAGGCTCTCTGCACAATACGGAGACAGTGTTTTACAGCAGTGAAGTTTTACGAATGGATTAAAAAGTTAAAAAATGATTGAATGTCGTTAAATGTTAAGGATGAAGAAGGAGCTTTCACATCCAGTACCGACAGTAACATTGAGCAAATCTGCACTAAGATTCTGACAAACCAACACGGATTTTGGCCCCAGGCACACCTTCAGCCTTTAAAAAGCAGACCACTGCTTGCTGCTCTTCTTTGGCACAAACAGAAAATGGAGCGGGCCATTTTTAGTCCTAGAAAACAACCAGAGGATCTGACTGATCAGGACTGAAACTTTACCACTATGATCACAGACGCACCATAATTCCACACATCCACTGGGAAAGCCATACCGAAAAAACCCAAACAATATTATCACAAAATACGCAGGAAATCAGAGACTCACCTTAGTAATAATCTGCTATGGACTGAGGCCTAGTCCAGGTTTTGTTACAGCATGGAGACCAATAATACTGGGATAGGCTGTAGTCCCCACACCACCCGGAACTACATTAATCAGATTTTCATATATTGAAAAGAATAATTATAAGAGCTACTGCTAAGTGTTTAACATTACTATAACTAATACTAGGATTAATGTCCTCACAGGTGGTGCAGTGGTAGTGCTGCTGCTTTGCAGTAAGGAGACTGTGGAAGATTGTGGGTTTGCTTCCCGGTTCCTCCCTGTGTGGATAGTGCTTTGAGTACTGAGAAAAGCGCTATATAAATGTAATGAATTATTAATACTATTCATTCATAGAGTTATTTGTGACAGTTATCGCAACTTTTCATTATTATTATTTGCAATAGTAGTAATATTATTTTTATTAGATGGTCCTTAAGCTTTGAACTTACCGATTCATAACCATAACTGCAGCACACACTCCTTCTGCTAACAATAACTTGTGGAGAATTTTAACTCTAATGGCAGTCCAAAAGCATAGCCCTACTGAATGTAAAGCATTCTTTAACTCTCCTGGTTGGTGTTTCTCACATAAACAAGTTATCTTCACATATATACAAACATCTCCAAGGTGCATTCCCACGTCTCTAAGTTTATATCAATGCGCTGTCCATTTCCATTTGTGAACCGTTCATAATTGCATTCTCGTCATCTTTTGATTATTTAAGTGTGTAATTACATCTGTGTGCTTGTGAAGTAAGGGCTATTGCTTTTATGCTTCTCCATAAACGAGTTACACAGTATAATTAAAATGACTTGGATTGCTCACACCTTCCAGAGACGCATTATTTCTTTAATTACAGCAGTGCATTACAGATCCATGTCAAATGCACCAAAATTACTTTTTTTCCCTTGCTGGTTTCATGGTAATGTTAAAGTAAACTTCATTTTTATATTCTTTTAGTAGCTACTTACAATTCTACTAATGGGGTCAATTACATCAAACCACTTTTACTGCCCCAGTGTTATGATACCAGACAAGGACGGGTGTTCAAAGTTTTTATTTTTAGGTCCAAAAAAGAATTACTGGAAAATACAGGCAGCAAAAGGTGCTGGGAAATATGCAGGAATTTAATAGATCAGGAACTATAAGACGGAAACTAAAAGTGATTGTCAAACCCATAACCCAAAATGAAAATCAAAGTCAATCAAACAAGCAAATGGTCCACACACTAACTTGGTTTCTTATTCGTAATTATTGTTAACATTCTGTGTTGTTCCTTTAGAATTTATCCAATCCAACATGTCACAATGGTGGCTAGCAATGGCCACCACTGCTCTAAAAAACACAACTGCAACCAACCAAAAACAACAGTCAATGGCAGCATTCATGGCAACAACCCATCCAAAATGACACTGTGGTGCCGTCACCATCCTAAAAATGTCGTAAAATGCTCCAAAACATCAAAAATGGAACTCCTTTAGGTGCCAAAATGAAATTTCATCACACCCATCAAAGCAGATTTACTCAAGGGCACATTTGCTCTCCACATCGCTCCACTGCTTGCTTTATCAACCCTTTGTATTGTAGCTGCTAAACATGTGTGAGAATTTAAGGCTAGTGCTTCCAACAAACCCGGAAGAGATTTGTGATCCGTGACTGTGACTTTTTTTAAACCGTTTCGACCATCTTTACTGTGTAGAATATTGTTATATCTTGCTTGTTATTTTATGCAAGAGCACCCTGTGACAGAATGTGAAGTGAATGTGATGGAAAAATTCCCATCGATTGATGTTCTGGTGTTAGTTGCTGGTTGTGGAGGGTTTATGGCTAATTGTGGTTCATATTTCTTTGAGGTATGCAAGTGGATGAGCCAGCGACTCCATTTTTTACTGTTTTTTTGGGCACTTTTTAATTCCTTTTTAAACTTTTAAATATCAGCCAAGGAAACTGTTATGTTTCCTTGGCTGATATTTAAATTACTGTCATTTTTGTTCATTTTTGAGATTACCATAATTTATGTTAACATTGTACTTATTTTTATCTAATTATATATATTTTTTAGCTTCTAGGTGTGTATTGTTGTACTTATATGCTCCTTATATTTTCTGAGTGGATCCCCTAAGAGGTGGAGCCACAAATACCTCATCAAAAGGGACCGCCCCTAAATTTTAAGGGCAACCTGGGAGAGTGAGAATGTTGCGGTTCATTAAATGTGTTGGCTTTTCTCTGCTTTGGTTCTTTGAATTTACTAGTTTTTATGAGTTTTTTGCATCTGTTTAAGGATTTCATTTAAGGATTTTTTTTTGTTTGGGACTTACTTGCTTTTAGTTTTAGTTTTATTTATTTATATAGCATATTTTTAAATAGAATAAAAGGTAACAGTAAGAAATAAAAGCCAAATAAAGAATTATTAAAAAGTAAAACAAAAAAGAAAACATTATACATACATGAACGTATATGACGAATATGGAACAAGAAGATCAGCTAAGTATGGTGGACCTGACCCATGTACTGTAGAGCTTTAAAAAAAACACTAAAATCTTAAAATTCACCCTGTAACTAGGTGAGGCAGTGTCGTACAGGATACCCCGACATACAGGGCATTACAATAATCCAAACAAGACATGACAAAAGCATGAATGAGTGTTTGTAGGTCATTCAAGAGTGGCGTTTGGGGGTGGCAAGTGGGGCGACCACCCCAGGCCCCGAGCCTAAGGGGGCCCTGCTTTTGAGGTCAGCATGTCCCGTTGGAGTGGTTTTGTCAAGTTATATTCTCCAGTATATACAGTATATATATATATATATATATATATATATATATATATATATATATATTTGAGATGCTTCTAAGAGGAAGCCATTTAAAATCCCTCTTCATGATCAAATTCTGTACATGTATGTCTTTGAAAACATTCCATAGTCCAAATATTAATGCACAAAAAACATGTATCGCTAATAATAACCGCCTGACATGACATCAATGTGAGTTATGACTATGATATCCTGCATATCGAGGATCAGAGTATACTTGCCCTGAGTGACTTAATGAATAGAGCTCCTTAACCCCTTAACCGCCCTCTGCCAGATATATCCGGCACTGTTGTTTTATTGCTAACGCCATACTGCCGGAATTATCCGGCACATTTGATGAATGCCTGGCAAGTAGTATAACTGACGGTTTGGCGTGGGTATTATTACTACGTTGTATTTCGACAAGTCTGTGGTTGTTTTGGCCGGTCATGTGACGTGATTCGGAAGTGACAGCTGTGAATATGGCGAAACGTAAACTGACTTCAAGTGAGGCTTTGCAGGCGATTTTGGACAGTTCTGATCATGATTGTAGCAGTTCTGAAGAAGATTTTAGCGACAATGATGAGCAGCAACGTGCGCTGCATGATATTGTGAATGAAGACGCATCGGATGACGGCGCTGAGTGGGTGTATCCCCAGCATCTCAGCTGGGCTGCTGCCCGAGGTGAACTACCTTTTCTGCATCCGTTTGAGGCAACGTGTGGCTTTATTGTTGATGTAAACAATTACACTGCTGAGCAGTTTTATGAGCTGTTTGTGTCACCTGATTTGATCAGACATTTTGTTCATCAGACAAATCTGTATGCAGCACAGTTTATTGAGAAAAATCCCAATTTACCTCCACATTCCCGTGTTCGTGCTTGGTTTGACACTGATGAAAACGAAATGAAAAAATTCATTGGAATTTTGATGTTGATGGGAATAATCAGAAAACCAGATATTGAGATGTACTGGTCTATGTATGCAACACCTATTTTTGCAGCTGTCATGACACGTAACCGATTCTCTTTGCTGCTGAAATTCTTTCATTTGAATGACAACAGAAATGAGCCAGATAAGAAAGATCCAAACCGCGACCGCTTGTTCAAGCTACGTCCTTTGATTGATCATTTATTTGAAGCATTTCAGTTGCCCTACATGCCAGGACCGTCAGTTGCAGTTGATGAAAGTTTATTGTTGTGGAAGGGCCGCTTACAGTTTCGACAGTATCTACCATTGAAAAGGGCACGGTTTGGTATCAAGATGTTTTGCTTAGCTGAGAATTCAGGTTACATTTATAGATTTCGTGTATACACTGGCAAAGAGGATCCTATGAGTAGTATTTCAGCAGTGTTGCCAGATGAATGTAAGGACTTTGGACTTTCAGAAAAACGCTGTCGTGTCTGTTCAAAGAAGGGTCAGCGTAGAGACGTCAAGACCTTCTGCTCAAAGTGTCCCAGCAATCCAGGACTTTGTGCAGTTCCCTGCTTTGGCCTGTGGCACAGCAAACTCAAATACTGGGAATGAAACTATGATTGACTGAACTACTTTTAACTTTTGAATTACTTTTGACTGTTCCGTTTTGTAGTAGACAATAAATCCAGAAGCCTGAGAAAAGGTACATTTTGTGTTTTATTATGTGTTTGCCCATTTCTAGAACTTGCACAACATTTAGTGGTCAATACTGCTTGAATAAATGTAAAAAAATGTAAAAAAAATGTAAACAAGTAAAAAAACGAAAATTGTTCAGATTTCACCTGGCGTGGGGAATATTTAGGGAGTTGGCGGTTAAAGGGTTAACAGAGAGTTGATCGCATTTAAACAATACAGCACATGTACACCTGGCCATTTCATGCAGCGCAGTAATCCCCTTTATTAACAGCGTGCAGAGACTTGACTGCTTCATTGAGCTGGAAGGTAGAAACCAAGGACAGTCAATCATTTCATTGAGTGTTTGTCCCCTTTAATGATTTTCACCCCAAACATTGCACAAAAATTTATAGGCAATCAATCTGTTGTCACACTAACTGAAGGGGTTACCCAGTGTGGTCCGTATCACCCACACACCCCACTGTCTAAAGCAGAGTGGGATAAGACTTCTGGGCCCACTGTCAGGCCCCCTTGGGATGAGGCTTTCTTTGGGGCTAGTCAGTTGAGTTCTGGCCTGTGTTTAAGGCTCAACTTTGGAGGTCTCACACCTTTGCCGTTTTTGACTGCACTGAGCCATTAACACCAGCGTTGTGTTTATCTATTAAAAATATTTTTTGTGTATGTTAGCAATCTTGTATAACAAAGAATCATTTTACTGGTCCTTTTTATTCAGCAAATCAGAGGGCATCCTGGTGGAATGTGGAAGGGGGAGAGTGGGGTGGGAGTGATTAAAAAAAGGGTGTGGATAGGCTGGCGAGAGGAGCTGAGTGAATCAGTTGAATGTATTGTGGGGAACAGCCTGGACACAGACAGGTAGACATGTTGGTTTCACCACACACACGTTTATTTACAATATATACAATGTCCATAAGTGCACAAACCCAGTGCCGCAGCACCAATCATCCCTTAAGTCCTTGGCCACACAACACAATGCCTTCAGTCTCTGGTCCGCCTCCACTCCTCTCCTCTGAGCTCCGTCCTACTTCCACCCGACTCTTGCCATTGACTGGAGGGAGGCGGCCCCTTTTATACACCCCGGATGGGCTCCAGGTGCTTCCCGACACTCTTCCGCCGACACTCCCTTGTGTGGCGGATGTGCCGGCTGCGCAACCGGAAGGACTCCGGGTGTCCCTGCTCCTCTTCCCCCCAGCACTTCCGGGTGTGGCGGAAGTGCTGAGGTCCAGGGCTCCCAAGGCTCTACAGGGTAGAGCTTCCATGCTCTGTACCCATGGCCCCCAAAGCAACCAGAGCGGTCGCCCCCTCGTGTTCTGGAGGAGGCACAAGCCCTCCTCCGGTCCTCCTGGGCATGAACCCTAGCCGGGTGCCACAGTATATATATATATATATATAGATTATCTATATATACAGTATATACTTTAGGTACAGCAAAAATGCATCTTGTACTCACTACGTAACAAGACCTTAACATACACTTTTTTGGGTCTTCTTAACCCTTACAAAGCATCATTGATGTGTTTCTTCATCTCCGTCATGTGACCTGCTAACAAAACTTCACTTTGGAGTGGTCTGAGGGGGCTTGAGTGAGACACATTTCTCTTGATATTCCATATTTAGTATAAGACTCGTGAATCCATCATATTAACAAGTCATTTTTACCATTGTGTGAATATGCCACACCGCACAGAGATGGACAACCAATCTACTGTGTTTAATAAGAGTTATGAAGTCTTTCTTAATGTGTTGTTACATAAGAGTAAATGAGTAGTAGATGCATTTTTGTAGTACCTAAACTAAAGTGTTATCATATATATATTATATACATATTTAAGGAAAAAGAAAAAAGGTGAATTAGTGTAGTGTGCTTAAGTCGAGAAGAAAAGACTTTTACGATTCCCCAATGCCTTATTGAACAAGCAGTGGATCGTGACATGGCTACACCATGTGAAGACAGGCTAAGTAGGGCTTTCTTGCTTTGCAAAAGGGAAAGGACAGAAAGGAAGGGACGCTAAAGCAGATACATGGAGTTCCAGGTGTATTTATAGGAGATTTTCTTTTTTTTTTTCTTTGTCTGATTGTGGAGATAGAGTTTGCACAGAATTTTCTCAGCACCTCATTTCACCACATGGAAGCTTTGACAAGTGACAGCATGTAGCAGTTAAGTGGGTAAGATAGTAAGACAAAGTGAGCCGTAATTTGCCAGCCAGTGACCAACTTACTGCTCAGAAACCAGAAATTATGTGAACAAACCATTGTTTTTGATTTCAAAGAAAAGGGACTGTAATAACTATTCTTATAAGAAGATTTAAATGGAGAGAGCAAGCTATGAGTGAAATGTACTGTATGCTCTGAGTTGGACTTATTAACCTCCATTTATTAAAATTGTAAGAGCCTTCTGGAAAAAGAAACAAAAGAATTACCAATAGTTTAGGATTGATGGGAAAATCTAGAAAAAACTTACCATATATTTTCGCGCATAAGCTGGGTCTTGAAACCCGAAAAATCAATAATAAAATCAGACTTATATGCCCCTTCAATAATAAGACACTTCCATATATGATATTATTTATCTGGACTTTCAGAAAGCATCAAATTAAAAGAAGTGGGAGTTCAGGTTGATGTTTTTAGATGGGTGCAGATTTGGCTCAGACACTGGAAGCAGAGGGTGACGGTGTGAGGAACCTCATCACAATTGGCCGATGTTAAGAGTGGTGTTCCACAGGGGTTAGTGCTGGGGCCGCTTCTATTTTTAATATAAATAAATGATTTAGATAGGAATATAAGTAACAAGCTGGTTAAGTTTTCAGATGATACCAAGATAAGTGGATTAGCAGATAATTTGGAATCTAATTAAGTATTACACATAGGAAGTAAAAAATGTTAGGTTTGAATACACAATGGGCGGTTGGAAAATTGAGAGTACACCTTATGAGAAGGATTTAGGAGTCGTAGTGGACTCTAAGCTATCGACTTCCCAACAGTGTTCAGAAGCCATTAAGAAGGCTAACAGAATGTTAGGTTATATAACACGATGTGTGAAGTACAAGTCCAAGAAGGTTCTGCTCCATCTTTATAACACACTGGTGAGGCCTCATCTGGAGTACTGTGTGCAGTTTTGGTCTCCAGGCTACAAAAAGGACATAGCAGCTCTAGAAAAGGTCCAGAGAAGAGCGGCTAGGCTGATTCCAGGGCTACAGGGGATGAATTATGAGGAAAGATTAAAAGAGCTGAGCCTTTACAATTTAAGCAAAAGAAGATTAGGAGGTGACATGCTTGAAGTGTTTAAAATTATGAAGGGAATTAGTCCAGTGGATCGAGACTGTTATTTTAAAATGAGTTCATCAAGAACACGGGGACACAGCTGGAAACTTGTTAAGGGTAAATTTCGCACAAACATTAGGAAGTTTTTCTTTCCACAAAGAATTATAGACGTTGAGGACTTTCAAAACTCGACAATGTTTTTTTGGAAGAAATAAGTGGATAAGACTGGCGAGCTTTGTTGGGCTGAATGGCCTGTTCTCATCTAGAGTGTGCTAATGTTCTAATATTTTTTTATTTTTCTAATATTTTCTAATATATCTTCTTGTTTCCTCAAATCTCGCACCAGTTTCTCAGACACATCAAATTTTGTTGCAGCAGAGCAATTATCAATTTCTTTCATCACTTCAATGACTTTTAAATTAAAACCAGCTTCATATTTTCTTCTTATCGAACGCTCCATCGTAGATAAGGGATGCTCTTATGATAAAGGTGTATGAGGGTGTGGGATACAAAATACACAAAACAGTGCAAATATCGCTTCAGAATAGTTTGGGTATTACCGTGTGGTCACGCAGGCACAATACATAGAAAAAAAAGGCAGTGTGCTCAGTGGTGACTCTCTCAGGTGGATGTTAGCATATCATAATCTCTTGCACCAATAGCATGAGTTTTCCGCATTTGACTTATATGACCAACATTATAATATACAAGAAATTATATGGTAAAATCAAGCCCCAACTTATCTGTGGGAGAACTTAAACGCAAGTATATATGGTAAATTATTCTTTGTTTCTTTCTTCCTACATCTAACTAATTTTTATTATGCACTATGTAATAAAAAAAAACTGTATGTCCAGTCCCTCAGAGCAATCTGATTGGTCAGTTTGGCTTTGGTGATTCAACGAAAGAAGAAGTATGAGACGTATGAGGAGGAGTAAAGGCACATACTGAGAGAGTTCACTTCAAAGACGGAAAATATAAACCCGGACAGGATTTTTTTTTTTGTCACCTCAAAAGAATCTGAGAATCAGACCTTATAGAAATGCACTCAACAGAGGGAGTGTCGGTGAAGACATTTAGACGCACACAAATACAGAGGAAAGGTACATGTGAGGCAAGAGGTAGCAACCTTAATATTTTGGGAAAGCTGATGACTAAGGGTTCCACTTTTTATTGTTATTATATTTTGGGAAAGTTACCAAGTGAGGTTTCTACTAAGGTAATGGTGTGTAAGCCTTAAATGATAGTATGTGCAAAGAAAGAATGTAAATGGCACATGGTAAGAAATGTCTTAAAAAACTGTTAAAGAAAAACCTGATATTCATTTTATTTATTATTACATGTATTGTTCTGGTCCAAGCTCTTCAATAAGTTGCTTGTGTTTATCATTTAAGGATCTGGACTCAGAGGGGTCTCATTCAATTATTGCTCAGCTCATACTGCATATACACATCCAGAGAAGTTCTGACACTTTGGTTATTTTTCTCAGTCAGATTAATAAAACCACAAATCATACATTCCCAACCATTCATTTTTATTCCAATTTATGTGCCTAATTCATAAAAAAAATTAGTCAACTTGCTATTAGGCCAAGAAAAATAACAACATTTTCCATAAGGTGTGGCACCTTTCCCTGGTAAGTCTAATAAATACCTTTGGTACCATTAAAGGGAAGCAGCAGGCGTGTTTGGAGGGATCACTCAAAAGTTTGTTTCATGGTAAGTCATCAATAAGAAGAGCTTGGCCATCATAGAAGCTCTGGGCCCGACGTATCAGCTGTAGTTGGGGGGTTGGCTTTGGAACTCCCCCACCCTGCTGCCAACCAAACATGACATTTCAAATGACTGGTCATAGACAGAATTACGATTCATGTACTTTTCATTTTCCCCAGAAATTAATTCCCAGCTACACCCTTGAGGCACAAAGGTCCGCACTTCATTGTGGCCCCTTCATTACCAATTAAAAAAGAAAGATGTCTGGCTATTTTAGAAGCTGAAGGAAGAAGCAAATGAATTATCTTGTGCAAAAGAGAGAGCAAAAGAATAAAACAGGACAAAAAAAGAAAGTGCTGACAGTCTCCTTCAGTGCTAACTACTCATTAGCTTGGGGTAACGCTGCGCTTTATACTTTTTGAGATAAAAAGGGAAATTCTGCAGTGCCAAGCAGAAATAAAACAAGAAACATTCCAGTTGGAAACAAACATTTTTTTTTTCCCTTCCTTGATCGTTTTCTTTCAGTGAGGCGCAGAGTGACTTAATTAAAGCAATAAAATATTCAAAATCAATTCTAATGTTTGGAAGACAGGCCTTGGACATAATTGATACCCACATACAACTGTGAATCATTTTTATAAAGCTGCCGCTCTGATTATAGACCCTTTGTAAATATCGGTATTGGACGCAGGTATTTAGTGTCAGCAGCCAATGCCTGAATGAAATGATTAATCTTTTTGTTTTGAACTTCTTTTCTTGCTTTGATTTTAACCATAATCTAAGATTCTGCCTGATCATTATTGCTTTTCTTTGAGAAGATGGCCATTTTACTGACGATACACCGGACCACATGATGCACAGTTGTCTTGGTATCAGTCAATAAAGACCACTATGAAGTGAATGTGTTGAGTGCTCATTAAAGAAGGTGCTACATAAAGTAACTGTGAACCATGATGTGCCCCTTTAATTTTTATTAATCTTAATTTTGTGGTACTGACACAGCTTCAGAATGCTAGGTTTAAATCATGGCCTGAACACTGTCTATGTCAAGTTCTCCCACAGACATGAAAGTTGTTTTAATTTTTGAATGTAAATTGGTGGTATATAAGTGGGGGGAGGTGGATAAGAGCCCTGTGATGGACTGGCACCCCAACCAGGGCTGATTACTGCCTCATGCCTCATTCTGCCAGACTTGGCACCAGCTCCTATGGCTTTTTACTGTACT
Source organism: Erpetoichthys calabaricus (assembly GCF_900747795.2). Classification (NCBI taxonomy): domain Eukaryota; kingdom Metazoa; phylum Chordata; class Cladistia; order Polypteriformes; family Polypteridae; genus Erpetoichthys; species Erpetoichthys calabaricus. The sequence goes on along the minus strand of NC_041395.2, from coordinate 301,532,130 downwards.
AAACAATACTAAGATCTTTGAGAGGCTGGTCCTCGACCATATGAGTCCCCTTGCGGTAGACCACCTGGACCTACTTCAGTTTTCAAATCAAACAAAGATTGGAGAGGAGGATGCAATTATCACAGGGCTTATCTTCACCTGGACAAAGCTGGCAGCACTGTGAGGATTCTGTTTTTGGCTTTCTCCAGCACCTTCAGTGCCATCCAGCCATTCCTGTTAAGGGGAAAAGTCAGAGATATGAAAGTGGCTGAGCCTGTGGTGTCCTGGAAAATGGACTATATGTTGGGCAGACCGCAGTTTGTGGGACTCCGGGGCTGTGTTTCTGATATGGATGTGAGCAACACTGGAGCACCACAAGGAATAGTCCTGTCTCCTTTTCTCTTCACTCTGTATACCTCTGATTGCAAATAAAACACCAGGTCATGTCACCTTCAGAAATTCTGAGATGATTCTGCACTTATGGGGTGAATTGATAAGCAGAAAGAGTCAGAGTATAGGAGTCAGGTGGACAACTTTGTTTCATGGTGCAAAGAGAATTGTCTGCAACTTAACATCAGCAAAGCCAAGGAACTGTTTATTGACATTCACCACACAAAAAAAACTGTATTTCCAGTCACTATTTAGGGAGAGGATGTAAAGGTGGTCCACTCCTACAAGTGATAGTGAGCATGAATTTCGATGCTGTGGTGTGTTAGGCTGGTAACATGACTTCAAGAGAGGCCCACCAAAACAACAAGGTAGTTAAAAGGACAGGCTCAGTTATGGGACTCACTCTGGACCCCCTGGTGGTCGTAGCAAAGGAGAGAATGAAAACAAAACTTTGGGCCATAATGAACAATGGTGCACATATTCTCTGTGACAAACTAACAATGAGCACTTTCAGCCAACTAATCATTAAGCACTGGCACTAGGAGTGCCAAGACAGAAATTTTCTTTCTTTTTAGTCATCCTGGCATGAGTTCAGACCATAGTATATATATATATATATATATATATATATATATACTGTATGTACATGCATTACCTAATAGGTAACTACCTAAACATCAGATTGTGATCAGACCTATATATATTATAGGAAGGGCGTGATTGGGAGGAATGGCCCCCCCGGTCTGAACCCGAGTGGTGTTTTGTTATTGGACTTCTGTGCTCATCACGGATTGTCCATAACGAACACCATGTTCAAGCATAGGGGTGTTCATATGTGCACTTGGCACCAGGACACCCTAGGCCTCAGTTCGATGATTGACTTTGTGGTCGTGTCGTGGAACTTGCGGCCACATGTCTTGGACACTTGGGTGAAGAGAGGGGCGGAGCTGTCAACTGATCACCACCTGGTGGTGAGTTGGCTTCGATGGTGGGGGAGGATGCCGGTCAGGCCTGGTAGGCCCAAACGTGGTGTGAGGGTCTGCTGGGAACGTCTGGCAGAGCCCCCTGTCAGAAGTAGCTTCAACTCCCACCTCCGGCAGAACTTCGACCACATCCCGAGGGAGGTGGGGAACATTGAGTCTGAATGGGCCATGTTCTGTGCCTCTATTATTGAGGCGGCTGACTAGAGCTGTGGCCGTAAGGTGGTCGGTGCCTGTCGTGGCGGCAATCCCCGAACCCGTTGGTGGACACCGGCGGTGAGGGATGCCGTCAAGCTGAAGAAGGAGTCCTACAGGACCTTTCTGTCCTGTGGGACTCTGGAGGCAGCTGATAGGTACTGGCAGGCCAAGCATAATGCGGCTTTGGTGGTTGCTGAGGCAAAAACTCGGGCATGGGAGGAGTTTGGGGAGGCCATGGAGAACGACTTTCGGATGGCTTCGAGGAGATTCTGGTCCACCGTCCAGCGTCTCAGGAGGGGGAAGCAGTGCAGTGTCAACACTGTATATGGTGGGGATGGTGCACTGCTGACCTCGACTCGGGACATTGTGGGTCGGTGGGGGGAGTACTTCGAAGACCTCCTCAATCCCACTAACATGCCTTCCAATGAGGAAGCAGAGCCTGGGGACTCGGAGGTGGGCTCCCCCATCTCTGGGACTGAGGTCACCAAGGTGGTCAAAAAACTCCTTGGTGGCAGGGCCCCGGGGGTGGATGACATACGCCCGGAATTCCTCAAGGCTCTGGATGTTGTAGGGCTGTCTTGGTTGACACGTCTCTGCAACATCGCATGGACATCAGGGACAGTGCCTCTGGATAGGCAGACTGGGGTGGTGGTCCCTCTCTTTAAGAAAGGGAACCAGAGGGTGTGTTCCAACTACAGAGGGATCACACTCCTCAACCTCCCTGGAAAAGTCTATTCGGGGGTTCTGGAGAGGAGGGTCCGTCAGATAGTCAAATCTCGGATTCAGGAGGAACAGTATGGTTTTCGTCCTGGTTGCGGAACAGTGGACCAGCTCTACACCTTTAGCAGAGTCCTGCAGGGTGCATGGGAGTTCGCCCAACCAGTCTACATGTGTTTTGTGGACTTGAAAAAGGCATTCAACCGTGTCCCTCGGGGAATCCTGTGGGAGATACTCTGAGAGTATGGGGTACCGGACCCCCTGATAAGGGCTGTTCGGTCCCTGTACAATCGGTGCCAGAGCTTGGTCCGCATTGCCGGCAGTAAGTCGAAACCGTTACCAGTGAGAGTTGAACTCCACCAGGGCTGTCCTTTGTCACCGATTCTGTTCATAACATTTATGGACAGAATTTCTAGGCGCAGCCAGGGCGTTGAGGGGGTCCGGTTTAGTGGACTCAGGATTGGGTCACTGCTTTTTGCAGATGATGTTGTCCTGTTTGCTTCATCAGGCCGTGATCTTCAGCTCTCTCTGGATCGGTTCGCAGCTGAGTGTGAAGCGGCTGGGATGGGAATCAGCACCTCCAAATCCGAGACCATGGTCCTCAGCCGGAAAATGGTGGAGTGCCCTCTCAGGGTTGGTAGTGAGATCCTGCCCCAAGTGGAGGAGTTCAAGTATCTTGGGACCTTGTTCACGAGTGAGGGAAGAATGGAGCGTGAGATCAACAGGCGGATCGGTGCGGCATCTGCAGTAATGTGGGCTCTGCATCGGTCTGTCGTGGTGAAAAAGGAGCTGAGCCGCAAGGCGAAGCTCTCAATTTACCAGTTGATCTATGTTCCTACCCTCACCTTTGGTCATGAGCAATGGGTAGTGACCGAAAGAACGAGATCGTGAATACAAGCGGCTGAAATGAGTTTCCTCCATAGGGTGTCTGGGCTTTCCCTTAAAGATAGGGTGAGAAGCTCAGTCATCCGGGAGGGGCTCAGAGTAGAGCCGCTGCTCCTTCGCATCGAGAGGAGTCAGATGAGGTGGCTAGGGGATCTGATCAGGATGCCTCCTGGACGCCTCCCTGGTGAAGTGTTCCGGGCACGTCTAACCGGGAGGAGGCCCAGGGGAAGACCCAGGACACGCTGGAGGGACAATGTCTCTCGGCTGGCCTGGGAATGCCTTGGGATTCCCCCGGAAGAGCTAGAAGAAGTTTTCGGGGAGAGGGAAGCCTGGACATCTCTGCTCAAGCTGCTGCCCCCGCGACCCGACCTCAGATAAGCGGAAGAGAATGGATGGATGGATGGATATATATATATATATATATATATATATTTAAAGAGCTTCTGTAAAAAGACAAATTTCCCCCCTGGCAAAAATACAAGATCTATCTACATTTGTTTTGTGAATTGCTTATGAACGCTTTAAGGTCACTTCAGTTTTTTTTTATCCAGCGCCTCCTGACTCACTAGTACCAAAAAGCCCCCATATACAATATACCATTCCACTCATATTGATATCTAGTCATGCAAGAAGTCAACTTTTTTGGCCTTCTACAACTGAAAAACACTGGGTCACTTTAGGACAATATTTTGTGCAGGAAATTACACCTTTATGATAAAGAGTAAATTAAAATGTGCCTTCAGCAAAAATGATCAGAAGGCTTGAAGTTGTGCATGTTACATCAACCAACCCCAGGGGCTCAACCACTAATGGGATACGAAGTGTCAAAGTTATTCCTTTTCACAAAATTTCAAGAAAAGAAACAGGGATTGCTAATATAGGCATGTCTGAGAGTCATTTTATGGTATTTCAAGATTGCTATCACAAATATGGTAATATTTTGTATATGTGATTCTATACTGGTGGTCCTAGTGCTCTAAGAGCCACTCCCAGAAGATTAACAATGACAAAATTCAAATGTAAGCATGTGGGCTATCATTTTTGACTATTGCGAGGTCAGTGATTACAAATTTGACGTTTCTGATTTTTTTCAGCCTTTACTAGGGATGTAGCCCTCTATGGATCTTTATCGGATGGTGAAAAATGACAAATTGAAAATTAAAAGTTTACAATCAAGAATATTTAAACATTAAACATTAAATTAAAGCACACATTTTAATATCTCAAATATCTGACAAAACTATTATTATGTACTTTCTATTATTATGATGTATTATCTACATCATGAAGTAAATATTACATGCCTTATTGATTTTCCAATTTATGCTAATTGAGACATTTAGATTTTGTAACATTTTGGGGTTCAAGTGCTCCATAAATAATGCTGCGGCTGCATTCTCTGGCAATTTCCTTTTATTTCAGATTCAGAACAAGAGGGCTGAAATCTCCAGAGTAGCTTCAATCCATAACAAGTAGCTTTGTAAGTCTTCAGGAACAAGAAGACTCCATTGGTGATTTGTCCCATTCAATAAATTCAAGTCATCAGAACCGCTTTCTGATTGTCATCCACAACAACCTACAAAACAGAAGCTTCAGAAGGGAGAAACATGTTCACTTAAGAAGCATAGATATTTGAAAGTCTTAATTTAACAAGAGAGCCAAAAAGTCTTTTAAAACTTCACCATAAAGTGGCTGCCTACAAATCCACAAGCAGGAAGTTTGCAATACAATACCAGTAATTACCAACACAGATGGACACAAAATCATTGACAATAAAAATATAATGCACACATTTAGAGACTACGATAAGTCCTTTTATTCTACTCAGTTTGAAGTATACAAAACACAATCTAATGTGTTTTTTGATACATTACAGATACCACAGCTAGATACTCTCAGTGCCAGAGGAACTGGATAAACCTCTGACACTCTCAGAATTAGTAGACACTATAAACTCACTTCAGAGTGAGAAAGAAGCAGAGCCTGATGACTACTCTGCTGAATTTTATTTAAAAAATTCAGTTAAATTAGCTCCTGTTTTATTAGCAACATTTATAGAAGCCAGAGACAATAAAATTCTGCTTCAAACTTTTCGCCAAGCATTAATTACCGTTTTTCTTAAGAAGAATAAGAATGTATTACAATGTGCATCAAACAGACCAATCTCACTTTTGAATAATGATGTTAAGATACTCTCCAAAGTTCTAGCTAGAAGGATTGAGAAAGTGCTCCCTTCTGTAATATCACAAGACCAAACTGGATTTATTAAAGGTAGACACTTAGCTTCCAATCTTCGATGCCTAATTAATGTAATATATTCACCCACAGAGTTTAACACCCCAGTGATATTATTATCTCTGAATGCAGAAAAAGATATATTGCTTGTATTGGTAGTTTGCTGACCTTAGAAGGATGGCTTGGTGTTGTCGCTCTACTTGGAACTCCTATGCGACTTTATCAGGCAATAATAGGCAATATTATGACAGTGATGGAAAATCCATTCTCTCATTTACTGATCCTACTTAATTCAACACAGTGGGTGCAAGGTGGGGTCCAGCCCTGCATGCAATACCAGCCCAGTATGCAATACTAGCCCAGTGTAGGTACATTCATCTACACTGAGCCAATCTGAAATTTCCAGTAAACCAAACCTCCATACCTGGAGAAAAAAACACATGGATGCTGGAGGAAAATGCAAAGTCAACGCAGAACAGAATTGGAACCCAAGGACCATTCAGCAGTGGTAGCTGATACAGGAAAATTAACAAAGTAAATAATTTATCAAGAAGGCCCGTTGATCACAGGCATTAGATGTTTAACAGGAAGTATGCATGAATTAAACAAGGACTTGATTGGCCAGATCTCTCTCTTGTCATTTTTGACAACTCTGCTATCATCAGGGGAGCTCACTAACATCCTTCTGACAAACGTGGAAAGCAAAGAGGTCTCCCCTTATATTCAGCAACATCTACTAATGCACAGTGGAGTCCTTCCACCCTGATGTTACAAGATGGCACCTGCTCAGTTCAGGACTGCAAAGCCCTAAAGATGGCGGTAAAGGCAGCACAGAATATTACAATGCCTTTATGTTCAGGACATAAACTCACTGAGCAAAATACTAGAAATACTATACTAATACCTGGCAGTGCTCTCAAAATGGCATTAATTCTTCATGGCACGGATTCCACAAGGTGTTGGAAATATCAGTCTTGCCGTTTTTAATTGGCTCTGAAGCTGCTTATTGTATTGATGAGATGCCAAATCATTCTGTTGGTAACTCATTGCAACGTCAAACCCAGGCTGGTACAACTTGTGGGTCCAGTTACAGGTAATCAAGCAGATGAAAGAGTGTTTAGCAATATTTTCAGAAAGTATTCAGACCTCTTCAAATTCTGTATGCTTTATTGTGTTGGAGGTTTAATGCTAAAAGGATAAACGTGCTATTTTTGCCTATCAATCTACTCTCAATAACCCATAATGATAACTTGAAAACATGTTTTCAGATAGGTTTGACAATAATGGATGCACATTGGAACCTTGGATTAAGTCCAGTAGTGTGGCGTCAGCTTCGTTATCAACTGAGGCTGACCGTGGCCATCCCTTTACGGACAGTCTGCCCTTTTCCAAATGCATACGTTCGGCAGGGTAATGCGCCTTGTCACAAAGCACATGTCATCGTAAGCTGGTTACAGTGATGAGAAAATAAAATTTTGAGGGGGAAGAGTGAAAAAAAAAGCTTACAACTTGAATTTAAGCGAAGAGCAATACTGAAGCATTCAAGCATTCACCACCCCAGGGAACTCAGGATTGAAAATGTTCAAATCAGCTGTATTCTTACAATTAAAATAAATATATTTGGTTCCTTTATTTGTTACTGGAGTTTCCACCATAAATCTTGTTCTTTGTCTGGTACTGTTTTTAAGAATTCCATTTTGTTGATATTTACAAGGGGAAAATAAATAACATTTTAAGCTCATGCTGGGTTACAGAGGCTGTTGGCAAAAAAGGCCTGCATCTTCTGCCTTGTACGCTTCATCTCCCTCTTGGAACGCTGCTGTTGTTTGAAGTAAAGATGACAGTTTGGCTATTTGCAGTGTCTCAGAGTCTAGGCAAGATAAAACAAATTAAAAGCTCATAAATTAAGGCAGCTTTAGTTCACTCTCATAAAAAATGCTGATTAACTTTGCTGTGGGGAGGTGACAGGTTTACATTTTGTGCTAAATCTTTAAATAGAAAAGTGAAAGATCAGACATATTTATTTGCTTGTGCAGTAATAATACAACCAGAAAAGGGGAAGACTTAATAGGCAATATTATGGAAGAGTCTGACAGTGATGGAAAATCCATTCTCTCATTTACTGATCCTACTTAGTTCAACGCAGTGGGTGCAAGGTGGGGACCAGCCCTGCATGTGGTACCAGCCCAGTGTAGGTACATTCATCCACACTGGGCCAATCTGAAATTTCCAGTAAACCAAACCTCCATATCTTTGAGATGTGGGAAGGAGACTGGAATACCTGGAGAAAAACCCACATGGATGCTGGAGGAAAATGCAAAGTCCACGCAGAACAGAATTGGAACCCAGGGACCATTCAGCATTGGTAGCTGATGCTGGAAAATTAACAAAATAAATCATTTATCAAGAAGGCCTGTTGATCACAGGCATTAGACTTTTAACAGGAAGTAGGCATGAATTAAACAAGGACTTGATTGGCCAAATCTCTCTCTCTTGTCATTTTTGACAACTCGGTTGTCATCAGGGGAGCTCACTAACATCCTTCTGACAAACGTGGAAAGCAAAGAGGTCTCCACTTATGTTCAGCAACATCTGCTGATGCATAGTGGAGTCCTTCAAACCTGATGTTATAAGATGGCACCTGCTCAGTTCAGGACTGCAAAGCCCTAAAGATGGTGGTGAAGGCGGCACAGAATATTGTAATGCCTTTATGTTCAGGACATACACTCACTGAGGAAAATACTAGAAATACTATACTAACACCTGGCAGTGCTCTGAAAATGGCCTTAATTCTTCTACAAGATGTTGAAAATATTTCTTTGAGCTGTTATTCCTTGCTGACGTGATTGCATCACACAGTTTCTTCAGATCTGTCAGCTGCGTATTCATGCTGTGAATCTCTCGATCCACCACACCCCTGAGGTGTTCTGTTGGATTCAGAACCAGTGACTGAGAAGGCCTCTGAAGAACACTGGACTCAGTGTTATGTTCATGAAACCAGTTTGAGACAATTTCTGCTTTTGTGACATGGTGCATTATCAGGCTGGATGTAGCCATTAGAAGAAGGGTATGTCATGGCCATGAAGAGACGCACATGGTCAGCAACAATAGTCAGACAGGCCATGGCATTCGAGTAATAAATGACTGGTATTAAGTGTGCCAAGAAAACACTCTCCACACTATTACACCACCATCTCCAGCCTGGGTAAGCTGGGTGCACAGGTTAATGTTATTGGTGCCAAATTCTGATCCTACCATCTGTGTGCCTTAACAGAAATCAAGAATCAACAGACCAGGATATGTTTCTCCACACTTTAGTTGTCCCATTTTAGTGAGCCTCAGCTTTCTGTTCTTGGGTGATTGGAGTGGAACTCAATGTGGTCCTCTGTTGTTATAGCCTGTGAGGGATGACACGTGAGGACCGGCGTCCCAGCAGAACTTAACTTGAGAACCTTACCTGGCAGGGATGCCAGTATTATAGAAGGACAGGGGATTGAAGTGAATTCAGCTTATTGTCTTCCCCCATACGCTAGGTGGCAGCAACCCTGGGCTGCAGTACCCATTCGGATGCCCACATAGAAGATTTGAATTCAGCCCTGATGTGGTCCATGGGTGCCACTAGGGGTTGCTGCAGAGAGTTACTCTCCCTATTCTTGGAGACTTGGTCCAGAAGTGTTTCCAACGGGTGAACCCCTGGCACCAGAAGTACTCCCAGGACTCCAATAAAAGAGCCCGCACTGCTTTGTCTAGGCCAGATGGAGCTGGGAACGGAGACAGGCAACACTTGCCTTGGAGGAGTAGCACTGAGGAGTAAGAGGGACAAAAAGAGAGAGCCTGTGTGATTGTTATAAAAGGTATTTTGCAATAAATCCCCCCTTTCACTTGAACTTGAGAATTGCTTTGTGTATTGTATTTGGAATTTGGGGCTCAGTGGTGCCCCCTAGCTTTCACAAGCCCAGATTTGAAATGTTGTGAATTTTGAGATGCTTTTCTGCTCACCACAGTTGTTCAGAGTGGTTATCTGAGTTACTGTAGCCTTTCGGTCAGCACAAACAAGTCTGTTTGTGACTTTTCTCATCAAGAAGGCATTTCTATGCATAGATCTGCCGCTTACTGGATGTGTTTTATTTGTCACACCAATCTGAGTAAACTCTAGAAACTGTTATGAGTGGAAATCCTAGGGGATCAGCTGTAACAGAAGTCCTCAAACCAGCTCGTCTGGCACCAACAATCATACTACAGCTCAAATCACAGACCACCATTGGGTGCAGAACATGTGCACACGCAGCAAAGCTGGCCCTGAATGGGGATGACTTGGTTTAGATCAGTATAACGTTATACAGTGATCCTTCGCTATATCGCGCTTCGCCTTTCGCGGCTTCACTCTATCGCGGATTTTATATGTAAGCATATTTAAATATATATCGCGGATTTTTTGCTGGTTCGCGGATTTCTGAGGACAATGGGTCTTTTAATTTCTGGTACATGCTTCCTCAGTTGGTTTGCCCAGTTGATTTCATACAAGGGACGCTATTGGCAGATGGCTGAGAAGCTACCCAACTTACTTTTGTTTCTCTCTCTCTCTCTCTCTTGCGCTGACTTTCTCTGATCCTGACGTAGGGGGTGTGAGCAGGGGGGCTGTTCGCACACCTAGACGGTACGGACGCTCGTCTAAAAATGCTGAAAGATTATCTTCATGTTGCTACCTTCTGTGTGCAGCTGCTTCCTGAAGCGACATGCTGCACGGTGCTTCGCATACTTAAAAGCTCAAAGGGCACGTATTGATTTTTCACTGTTTGTTTTCCTCTGTCTCTCTCTCTCTCTCTCTCTCTCCCTGCTCCTGACGGAGGGGGTGTGAGCTGCCGCCTTCAACAGCTTTGTACCGGCGGTGCTTCGCATACTTAAAAGCAAACAGCCCTATTGATTTGTTTGGTTTTCTCTCACTTTCTGACATTCTGTGCTCCTGACGCGCACTCCTTTGAAGAGGAAGATATGTTTGCATTCTTTTAATTGTGAGACAGAACTGTCATCTCTGTCTTGTCATGGAGCACAGTTTAAACTTTTGAAAAAGAGACAAATGTTTGTTTGCAGTGTTTGAATAACGTTCCTGTCTCTCTACAACCTCCTGTGTTTCTGCGCAAATCTGTGACCCAAGCATGACAATATAAAAATAACCATATAAACATATGGTTTCTACTTCGCGGATTTTCTTATTTCGCGGGTGGCTCTGGAACGCAACCCCCACGATGGAGGAGGGATTACTGTAGTGTTGTATAGTATAGTATATAGAATTTTATAGTATTGTGTTTATAGTATGTTATCCACTAAAATTTCCACAAATGATTAAGTTCACTCTGCTTAGTGCCATCTTCATGGCTAATGCCAACTCCTAGCACTTTGTTAGCTTTTATAAGCCTACAACACCAACTATGTCATGCATTGGCCTTGTAGTTGCACCTTCTGTTATGGTTCTTCTTTAGATTCTGTCTAGCATTTGATTCATATGTGTGATTGGTTATAGTCTTATGTTTTGTTTGTGGCATCTGCTGAGGTTGTCACACATGGAAACCCAAGGCGTAAGCAACACAAAGATAAAAAGGTAACACCATTGGTAACTGCCTTTACTTGCTTCCCTCTAGAATGGAGGATGAAAGACCACAGGACTCATGACATCACTTCTAGCCACTTACTAGAAACTCTGCCCCTTATAGTTTCCGCCACTGAACTGGTTTGTAAAGAGGAGGGAACTTTCAACAGCTTTCAATTAACTGGACAACCGGTCCAACATGCTTTTGTGTTTGCTCTTTGGCTTTCTTATAGGTATGGATGCTTTACCAGTTAAATGGGGCACATGGCTTGTCCTCCAACCTTTCTCAAGAGAATCACTTATTCCTTTCACAATGCCTTTAATGCATTTATTGATTGGTAGCATCTTTAACTTAGTAGCGTGCCAGTACTGGATGCCACTGAGCCCTAAACCCCAGTCACAGAAATGCCCATACAATCCTTGGTTCAAAAATAGAAGTCTTTATTACACACCGTATCTTACAGCCAGTCATTACACAATCCCAAGACAAGCTGGCTCGCTTTTCTCTCCTTCTGCCCTCCTAGTGCGTGCCAAAGACTCAGAGTTGGGAGGCAGCAGGCTTTTGGTACCATACTGTGTCCTATTGTTAGAACTTCCAGGTCACAAGGTCATCCCCTGGCAGCACCCGCTAACGACACCCAGAGACCCCAAACAGGGTTGCACTTTCAGACTCCAACTCCCATGTATCCCTGCGTGTATCCAAACTGGGAGGTCCACTGCCACCTGTCATATGGGGGACGGAACTGTTCCTGGCCATGCCTTATATTTCTCCAGCCTGGCAAGAAGTCACTTACTAGTCCAGCTGGAATACCTGTCTGTCCTCCATTGCACTTATAGTGGCCTGAACTTAATTCTGTTCTTTGGTTTAAGCTTTAACTGGTTTGATGTTTTAGCAAGAGACTGTCACACATGTGTACTTAGGGAGCACCTTCAAGACTCTAGCAGGATAAACACTTCCACTCCACAATGAGAGGGGGCGCTGCCACTAACTATCTTTTCTTTTTCATCTTTTCAAAGGGTAAACATCAGAGGACTCTTGAGCCTGCCTACTGAAGGCTTTTTTCAGAAGGCTTACCGTTTCTGGGATGAGTGCTACTTATTGAATTCACTCACCAGAAATGACTGTTCATTTAGGGGACCCACATGCAAAAGGGCCAGAGCTCCTGTACTCCACCAGCATGCCAACTTACCTAGAGCATGACAGAGTCTGTAATTTGGTTGAGTTTACTTGTTGTTTGCCTGTTATTAAATGGGTTTTTACCAGGGTGGTACCAACATTTGAACCATTGTCCAACCAGTTTTGTGCTGAGGCCTATTCAGCTGATGTTGGTTCATCTGCTGAAGTTTAGAGTGCCCGTTCATAGTGACACTGACCTCTTGTAAAAAGCCAAATCTCTTTTGCTTAGTATATTCGCATGTCAGTACAGCCGGCACTTATTTATTTTAAATTCTTTTGACATCAGCATTTTATGAAAATGGACTCATGGAACCAATACCAGAATTTATTTGATTTTATATTGGAAACTCATATTATTTTGTGTGCATCCACAGAAATGCAAATGCCCACCTTAAGATTTGCTTTGGGCAACACGTCAGATCATTTGGCTCTAAACGGTGTTAGATTATTACTAGCTGAAGGGCAAATTTCACTCCAGTTGTCCAATTTTCAATAAAAAAAATCAATGTGCCTGATTTTGGAAATTAGCTACTTGTATAACATGACTGACTGAATTTTTGATATGATATCTGAATATTAAAAGTTCTGAAAAAAGTTACCCGTATACGATGCAAACCAAGTCTCCTGGAGTTGTCAGGCTGAACCACTATGCTGCAATTATACTGCAGTTTGCATAAATAATTCTTATCTTTTGTCTTTAAATGATCAAGAAAAGAATGACATCATTTGGATGTGAATTAGTTATTGGGAGGAAGATGCCACCTAGACTAGAGACTCTCCTACTACTGTACCTACTAGAGACCAGCCTAACTTATGGAAATGAGCATTTCTGAACTGCCGGATAGACTCCTTCATTAATGGGGACATTTAGCCATCAACTCAGAGCCCCCTAGTGGCCAGAGTGTGCTGTCAGGCATTGCTTATTGTTTATAACTCCTAAATGTACCCTTGTCCCCAGCTACAAAAATTAAAATTCATAGTCTTCACACAAGGCAGAATTAATAAAGCGTTCATTACATAATTTAACCAGTTCCTTATTCTTCCAAGCATTTCTTTAGCAGAGCTTGGATTTCAAAGGTCAAGCAGATATGCATCACTGGAGTTGGACGGAGGTTTACTTATGGCTGCACTTCCCAGAGTCTGTTTAATTCTCCACAGTTTCTTCCAAGCAGACCGATGGCTTTAGTATCTCTAAAACTGAAGTGACTCACTTGCCCCTGGTGAAGGTTAAGCCTTACCAGTCACTGAAGTTATAATGGATTCTGACTTTCAGAGTGCCTCATAGACCATGAAGGATGCTGTCTACTGTTTTAATTTCCAGCCTAAATGTACATACCTGTGGTAAAGTGAGGTCTGCGGCTGATCGGCATCTTTTAAAATAAATAATTGCCATACTCACATCCTGGTAGGAGGGAATGTGGTAACGTGGCGAGGGAGGTTCCCAGGTGCGATGTGGGAGTCACGGCCCTACGCTACTAAGTGCACAGGTGTAGCATAGTCCGTAATCCTAATTGGCGCCAGGAGCTGCTAATCGTCACTGCTATGCCACGTCCCCATTTTAAAAGGGGAAGTGGTAGGAGGAGAATCAGGAATCGAGGAAGGAAAAAGTAGTAAAGACGGAGGTTGAAAGAAAGAAAGAAAGAAAGCAGGAGGTGGAAGGAGCTGGTGCAGGAGTGAGCATGCTGAGGAGAGCAGGTTCGAGAGAGAGAAAGCAGGCAACTGGGAAGTGAGCCCCAAAGAGGAGAGTATGGCCAACACTCAGGGGAGCGGTTGAAATGGGTCACTCCGGCTGAGCTGCAATGAGGAGCAGGAGTGACCGGGAATTTAGACGGCTCACCACAGAAGAACAGGAAGGCTGCGGGCTCAAGGATGCATGGGAGGAGAGCTCCAGTGTGAGCACCCTGGCCGTTAGGGACCCAAGCTGAGGTCCGGAGAGGAAGCCTTTCTGTAGCCATGGGACGGCAGGGTTTCCAGACGTGAAGGAAGGTCAGCTGCATCTGCTAGTAGGGTGACTCCTCTGATGCAAGGCCCATATGGGATAAGCAGAGGAGCTGCCAGTTAAAAGAGGAATGCATCGAGCTTCTTGCTTTTTTTAACCTTGTTTTAATGGATTGATTTATTTATTGGAATCTTTTTAACCTTCACGTAACACCTTGTTTTATGGATTATTTATTTATTAACACATTAGAGCACTGCACTATTTATTTGGACACTGTTTTGATTTGTTTTTAATAAAAGCACTGAAAGCTTTTGCACCTTCCCCTTACTTCATGTGGTGGCCTCATTTGTACAGCTCATCCCGGTCATGACTATCAATGGTGTCGGGTTCAAGAAGCTCCCAAATGAGAAGGGGGAGCAAGGAGCCGACCTGCACCATCACAATACCGTATGCAAACAGTCACACTCACTTTGGATAAATGCAGGTAGTGCCGTGGCCAAAGTCCTGGGTGTCAATCCTGTGTGTGGATGTTCTCCCTGTGTCTGAGTGGGCTTTTCTCTGAGTGCTCTGGTTTTCCCCTCACATCCCAAACACACACAAACATTAGACTAACTGCCAGCTCGGAGTGGGCTTGTGCACTGGGATGGACTGGTGCCCCATCCGGGGTTGGTTTCTGCCCAGATCTGTCATAATAGGTTCCTGTTCTGTCAGAATCAAGTAGTTTCAATAATTGATGGCTACATGGGCTTTGAGGAAAAGCATCGACTACATAAATGCAAAATACGGCTTGAACATCAAATCTGAAAGTCATAAAAGACAGAAGTCTGTGGAGGGCTTTGTGAAGAACCCTAGCCTCTCTGATTGCTGCTACTGTCCAGAGAGACGATCTCGTCACATAAACAGATTAAAGAAAAGCCCGTCATTTGGTCCTCGTTATTTAGAACAGATTCATTTCTAATGCTGCAAACATAATTTTTTTTTTTTTTTTAGGTCAAAACAGACAATTAGCAATTCGTATGCCAGAAAAGAAACTTCCTCCAAGGCATTGGAGAATTCTCTCAGGCTTTTCTCTGCATTTTCAACAGATCCATTTTAATAGGTTTTTATCCTCAAATCTCCTTAAAATATACAGTAATTTAAGAGGCACACTTAGACAAGGAATTTTAATTGAGAAAAAAAAAATAAAACCTCATTGACTTTAGCGTAGCCATTCTGCTGACTACACAGCCAATTACCCTTGAAATACCCAAAGCCTACTTTGGAAGAGACAGTTCTTGTTATCTTTGAGACAACATGTTGAAAGTGATTCATCTTATTTACCAACGCGCACTTAAGATATCTGTCCGCCATTGAGATCTGAGCACAGCTTGATACATAGAGAAGCCATTTCCTAAAGTATATTAAATTGAACTAGTGTGCGTTGTTAAATGTGTCTCTACTAATCCATGAGGTAAGTGCCCCTCTACAGCTCACTTCATTCTGAAATGGGAAGAATGGCCCTCTTTCCACTTTCAACTTGTAATTTCTGTAATTTTCAAATAACCCATTTGTGATCTCTTATTTTATATAGCACCTTTCAAGTCGATCAAAATTCTGTTGAGTAGCGGCTTCACATTTGACATGCTTTATATAAAAACATTCAGAGACTTGCTTAATCCACTTTCGACTCACAGACGACTGGGGCCTTTTACTGCTGCAAAAGGGAACAAAATGGCAAACAACCCTGGACACACAGGACACACACTCACACAGAGTCAATTTTGAGTCGTCAGTTAATCTAATCTGCACACCCTTGGGAATTTGAAAGGGAAAAGCAGGGCAGCCAGAGGCAAACTCGCTGGTTACCGGAAATGAAATTTGAACCCAGGTCACTCCAATGGTAACCACTGTACTATCATGTTACCCCATATTTCTCCATAATAAAGTCTTTTTTTATGATTGTAAGTCTAGGAAGCACTGTTTCGAAGTTATTATTGCTGTTGTCACATCCCTCTAGAGTCCAGGATATGAAATCCTAACCAAGAAATGTCAAGAAATAAATGATCCTGCACAGGCCTCTAACAAGAAAGCAACAGACTGCAGTCTTACCTCCCTGAAAATCATTGCTTCCATCCAAACTCCCAGAAGCCCATTCTAATATGTCTGTGTCTTGCTCTGGGTTCCTGACTTGACTAGCTGCGAGGGTGATGGCCCCTGCCACATGACATCCACTATTTGGTATACAACTCAGCATTAAGGATACGTTACTAAGGCCAAGGATCATTGTGAGCACAGTGACCTGGAGGTGAAAAGGGGAGCCAGAAGACATGGTCCAAAGTCGTAGTGAAACCAGGAAGACATTTACATTTACTTATTTGGCTGACGCCTTTATCCAAAGTGACTTACAACATTTATGATATAAATGAAGACAATAAACCAGACAAAATGAAAGCAAAGGTCACAGCCAGAAATAAATGAAAACTGACTTGAATAAGAGACTAACTATCAATTAAGTTCTCAAGGGTGAAGTATCCACTGAGGGATAAAGTAACATGCGATCACCGCTACGTTTATAGTGTCATGTTCTGTGATGTTAGGTGAGTGAGTGGTCACGTGACCAAACTCATAAAAATGGCAAAGAGTAAGTCAAATATCATTCTATTAAAAAGTCATCTTTAAACCTTTAAAGTATCATACCATATGACGTTCCGGGTCGGCTCCATGCTCCCACTCATCTTTGGGAACATCTTGAACCTGCCACCGTCGATAGCGTTATCGAGATGAGCGGGCCAATGAGGTCACATACATACAGCAAGGAGTAGGTGTAAAAGTGAACAGTGCTTTTATTAAATTATTTCAAAAACATACAGTGTTTAAAAGTGCAGTGCTCAACCAGTCTTCCATAAATAAATAAGTCAATAGAAATGAAGTGCTCATGGATGTTACAAGCAATTCAAATAAATTTCCATAAAAGCGAGGTTAAAATCCTAAGACAGGAAACTATCTTTTAAAATTCAGTCCCCGGTGCTACCCTCTAAAATCGATGTCTTACCTTTCACGAGGCCTCACAGCAGAGGAGATGCCTAACCGACAGACACAGCCATCCTTCGTAAACTGGCCCGGGTCCCTCCTGCCCACGGCTCCACAGCAGGGATCCCCAGTCCAAGCATCTCCTCTCCGACTCCCACTGCCTTCCTGGCATCACTCCACTCCATGACCGCTCAGCTGAAGTAGCCTTCTCCAACGTCTGAGTGTCAGCCACATGCTCCTCTCAATGGGCTCCCCTCCCGACTGCTTACCTTCTCTCTCTTTCTCACTCACTCGCACCAGGCTCTCTTCACCTTTTGGTTTTCCTGCTTATCTTATTCTTTCTTTCTTTTTATTGTTTTGTTTTTCTCTCCCCTTTCTGTCCCATGCAGGCTTATCATATTCTGACACTTCTAATGGGGCACAGGTGTGAACGCGCCATTCCCTCCAAGGAGTTAATGTGGAACCTGACTGACTTTCGTACTCACATGTGCCTTTGCAATCTGCCAGGCAAAACCCCCCTCCCTACCCCCCCCATCCATTCACGGAGCGAAGCGTGCTCCCGCTCTCACCTGCACCTGATTGAAGCCTGCACTTTTATGGGGCACAATTATTTATTTAAAATTAGCTCAATGCCATGGACCCCTTATCACAAACCAGTATTGAAGCTAATGCCAAACATGAAACATTCAAGAACAAAACCCCAACACAAGCAGAAATATTCGAATAACAGATGCCAATTATTACAGACAGTACAAATATGACATGCTCAGTTTTAAGTAAATGAGTCCCACCACTCCATTTAATGGCATGGCTGCTCTCTGTTTGTCTCACTACTGCCAAACCTTGCCAGTGTTTATTCAGTTGTGATGTTTCTTCTCCTTTTTTTGATTTTTATTAACTCATTGTGTGTGTGTGTGTGTGGTTTTATGGTTTTATTGATTTATATAGCACATTTAAAATAACTAGAAGTTGACCAAAGTGATTTACTTAGAATAAAAGGTAACAGTATATAATAAAAGCCAGATAAAGAATTATTAAAAAGAAAGACAAAAAGAAAATATTATACATACATGAACACACATATACAAACACACAAACATAAATATAACAATATATATATATATAAATAGAAAGATTTAACCACTTAAACTCATAAGCTAATAATAGAAGTGCTTTTTTAGCAAACAATGAAGTGTGGGAGCCAACATTATTACAAGGGGCAAACCGCTCCACAATTTAGGACCAGCCACCACAAAAGCATGATTGCCCCTCTGTCACAGGTGTCTGGTCACACTTATAGGTAATCTAACTTAGACACCATTAAAATATCTGACTATGCCACCCAGTTTTATTAAGAGACTGGGAACTCCTGAAATTTACCAATAATAGCACACAGGTTTCTTTAAATTGGGCGGTGAGTAAACACACAATGAAAGACACAACTGTAATTTCAGAAAAAAACAACAGTAAGTTCTATTACACAAAACAATATAAGGTACATTAAAAAGATGAACGAACATAACAAAAACTAAACATATCAGGAATCAATTTCCCTTTTTTTAAAAGGAAAACACACAGTCCACCCTCTAAAAGTCCGTTAAAAACAAGAATTGGAGGATACAACCTTTAGTGGTGCAGAGTCCAGTTTGGGCACTGTGTTACCCCAACACTTAATTGTTCAACTGTCCATGCATGCACTCTGTTCCCCTACAGAAGTTGTGTCAAATTGGTGACTCCCTGTCAGCGTCTCTTCGTTGTTCCTTTTTCTTCCACTCTGGGCTCCTTGTGTGGCTGGGACCTAGGCACGCCTCATTCCTCATCTGTCAGCTTCGCTTGGTCCTCTCATGCGGCTTCCCTCTTTCGCTGGACCCACAACTGGCGTCTCCTTGTGGAGCTGTCTCTTCCTCCCTGGAAGTAAATGTTGCCGTCCTTGTGCCTCACGTCGTGCCAGCCAGGTACCCTTGTCTGCCTGCGAGCCCCTGTGCCCTGTCCGAGTGTCTTGGCAGCGTTTCCTGTGGACTCTTTCCCTCCTGCCTTCTGCTGGCCAGCAGTTTATATTTACTTCACCCCTCTGTTGTCAGTCCTGGACAAACAGTTTAATCAATGGCACATCTAAATTGCCTGGGTTTAACAATTAATGAAAACACAAGTTAACAAAATGTATGGTTACCAAACATTAATAAGTACAGATATGCTGATTAGGAACCAATATTTCCAAGCCAGGTAAATACAGGCATTCTCCAAGGCCAGACTTCAAAGCAGTGACTCCCTTGCAAGACAGCAAATACCATTAATAAGAACAGACAGCCTTTTAACTTCTCACCCCCCAGTCTCAACAGTGGGTGCCTAATGGAACTACCCAGTGCACAAAAAAATGTAAAAGTGTCCCCCTCTGACACCTCAGCTTCAACCATGTGCATGGGACAGTAAGCAATAGCTGATCTGGAGACCTCGGTTGCCTGGCTGACGAATATAGAACAATAAGATCAGCTAAGTATGGTGGAACTGACCCATGTAGGCTTTAAAAACAAACACCAACTACTTAAAATTCACCGTGTGACTAACAGGGAGCCAACGAAGAGAGGCCAACAACAGAGCAATGTGATCTGTTTTTCTGCTGCTGGTCAAAACTCTAGCAGCTGCATTCTGCACCATTTGCAGGCAAGACATTGTCGTACAGGATACCCCGACATACAGGGCATTATGATAATCCAAACGAGGCATAACAAAAGCATGAATGAGCTTTTGTAGGTTGTGGAATGACAAAAACGGATTGTCTTTATTGATCGTCCTGAGGTAGATAAAACTACTCTTTACTACAGCATTGATCTGTTTGTCAAATTTAAAATTTCAATTCAAGATCACTCTGAGATTTTTAGCACATGGCTTTAAGTACCGGACAAGTGGACCCAATGTGCTAGCAATGCTTCGGTTAACAGTAGGTTGACCAAATAGAATGACTTCATTTTTTGACTCATTTAACTGCAGGAAGTTAGGTGCCATCCAGTGTTTTATATCATCTAAGCAGTTAAAAAGCTTTGTCACAGACTCGTTTGCAATAGGAAGTAAATTTGGGTATCATCAGTGTAACAATGATATGGGATGTTATACTTGCTTAGTATAGAGCAGAACGGTAACGTATATAAAGAGAGGAGGACTGGACCTAAAACAGACCCCTGGGGTAACCCACAGGTTACCGAAGCAGTAGGAGACGTTGAGCTACTCACATGTACAGAAAACGTCCTGCCTTTGAGGTAATCCACAAACCACTTAAGAGTAGTACCCTGAATACAAACCCACCATGTGTGTTAACCCTTGTCTGAACACTGTGATTTTTGTTCTTGGATTGTGAAAAATCTCTGAAATTTGTCCAAGTTTCCTGCAAAGATTTAATTAAGTTAAAGATTAAGATTATTAAGATTTGGGGTGAGTATAGAGTTACGGCTAGTGAAATGTAAGGGTAAAGTCTTGGAGTAGAGTAAAGATTAAAGATAGTGTGGAAGCCGAGAATGAAAAGTTGGGGGAAAATAAAGATGAAGCCTAGGAAGAAATTCAGGAATTAAGGCCAAGGTAAAATAAATATTAAGACTAGCAGTAAACTAAGGGTTAACAATAGCGTATAATAAGGGGTTAGCACTATGGGTAAGCTAAGTGTGAGAGATCAGACAGACCATGATAAAGCGTTGGGGCATCACTCTGGTGAGTCTCTATAGTTCAAGTTGAAGAAACAAAGAAAAATACACAATAATTATGGAGAAGTCTTTCCAGATGTGAGTTCCCAATTGAATTGAATCAAGATACGTTCCTCTGGTAGGAAGAGTCGGGTCCACAAGAGAAACAAAATTAGTAAACTGTTTTATGCTGGGGCCTTAGGTGGGTTGGACCCTGCCTGGGATTGTTTCCTGCCTTGTGCCCTGTGTTGGCTGGGATTGGCTCCAGCAGACCCCCGTGACCCTGTGTTCGGATTCAGCGGGTTGGAAAATGGATGGATGGAGTTATGTATGCTGGGGATTTCAGTTTAGTCTTTTCTCTGCATTAATCGTCAAGTGATCACAAGGTGCTTTCGGCCGTGTCCGAGCTATCATATGAACTTTCAACACCACCTAAGTACTTAGGTTTCTCAACTTCATGGGTCAGTCCAGGGGAAATATGGCCTCCCTCAGTGGATACTTTCAAGTAGAAGATTCACTCTCTTCAAGTTACAGTTAGTGGTGAGAATCTGGCACTTCAGGTTTTTGTTTTTTGTTCCATGGATTCCTGTTTCTGAATTCTCACATTAGCATCTACTGGTTTAGAGGCTCAAACTAATCTTTGGGACCAATTCCTTATAATAAATTAAGAATCAACTCTAAAGGGTGACATAAATTTCAAGATTACTAAAATAAGGATGAAGACTACTGATCAGCAAAAACTGGGACTATTCAATCTCAAAAGAGACAAAAAAAATTGTAATGAAAGGACCAGGAGAAGAGATGTGGTGACAATAACGTTCCAAGTTTGTATCCAAAAAGTGTTAGCCTATCTTTCGTCAGACCCAAATTGTGATCTGAAAATCAATTTTTAAAGCAAAGCTAAGGTTCAAACACCACAAAAAATATTTTAAAAAGTTGCAGGTAAAGTTCTTTTCATCCCAAACTCAAATACAGTAACTGCACTCTCAATACATTGCACTGATAACGTCAAGTGATGTGCATTCCCAGAGGATCATGGGATGAATCGTCATAGAAATGTCCACTCTGTAACATTAGCATGGCAGCACTCATAACAAAGCAAAACTGTGTCATGTCATAATGATAATAATTTTCGACTTTTAAACAATTAACGATAGAAAACAAAATATCCATAGAAATTAATTCCTTTATTGAAAACTCCTGGAAAGGATTCCAAAAATGCCACAGAAAATAAAATTAAAATAAAATAAAAATAATTCCCCATTGGGATTAATAATGTTTATCTAAATTTATATGTCTAACCTAATCCAATGACAGAGACTGGAAAGAAAGGTGAGGGTTTAGGCCAAGGTGAAGTCTTTTTTATTTCCCTTGGCCCTTCCTTCATGTGACTGCATAGCGATTACCCTGACTTAGTAATAGAAAAGATTGTACGGAGCCAAGAAAAACCTGCACACAAGTGGGGGCAGCCACAGAAGGACCCCATGCTCCACTCTGTCACAGTGTTATACCAGGGTGGAAAATTGTTATAGAGCACACAACACAAAATTTACAAGTGCACTGACCACACACGTTCTGAGCACAATGCAAATCAAGTAACAGTGCAGAGGTTTTCTGACGCTTTGCCATACCAGTGCTTTTAAAATAATTCTTGACAAAGCCAAATTCAAATAATTCATTAATTATAGCATTTATAACATTTTCCATTTGCCCATCCATTACTCCATCCAATACCAAACCACCATAATCTAGTTCAAGATATTATAATATACAGCTTCTTTTTTAATTTTGAGACATTCGGTGCCACATTATAAAACAAAGCCATATACACACACAGTGTGATCTTTCTCTCCTCAAGTCATGATGACAGCTTTGGGATTTTTCTGTTTAATCTCTTCAGATTCCTGTTATTTTTTTCTGACATTAATATGGTGCCTTTGGGAACTGTCATTGTGCTGCTCGAAGTGGGCTTCCATGTCGTACTTTAGATAATTTGCATTTTGTTTAAGCTTGCCACCTACTCCTGCCACCTGCCTTCCATTTCCGTCTTCAGACTTGTGCCCTACATAAAATCTTTCACCTAGTACAACTCTTCTAAAGGCTTTAAAGCCTAATTTAAACGTCTGAAGTTGTTTTGTGTCTCGCAGCAATGTAAGAAGAGCCCGGCCTTTAATATTTACTGTACGTGCAGTGAATGATGAGCACTTGACTTCTAAGTGAACCACACCATGAGCTGCTTCTTAAACAAGCAGCACGTGCAAAATCCAGATGATCTTATGGAAATAAAATATCCCTCATTTCACATTAGTCACTGTTAGTGTCAGGTCATGGCAGTACTTCACTGATGCTTCACAGCTCAAGGAGGCTGAGTTTAAATTCTCAGCCTGATCAGCATCTGACAAAAGTTTGCACGTCCTCCCTGTGACTGAGTGACTTTGCTCATGGAAGTGCATTCCTCCTTCCACATTCTCCAAAGAAATGTGTGCTATGTTTGTGACTCTAAATTGGCTTTGTCTGAATGTGCAATACAATCAGCTGGCTCCTGCCTTGCACCCATTGCTTACAGATGATATTCCATCCCAGCTGATCTTAAAATTGGAATAAGTGGATCAGTTTGAAGATGAATTGTTTATTTCCTGTTTTTCTGATAATACCTTCAATTCAGTGCATGGCAGGTGCTGGGTGGTCATACTATACAGTCTTTTGGAGTTTGACATCTTGTTAAATAGGGGTCTTTGCCACATGCACATTAAATTACAGGACACTTTCTCAGTTCTGGTTGTGTCCCATGATGGTGTGTAGTGAAATCAGAGGCGGTCCCAGGAGCATGTTGCCCTGAATGTGTAACCACCCTATCACAAGATATGTCTTTACCAGCTCACATTTATACCAGCCAGTGCCATCTAACATCACCAGACTGAAGGACTTATGGGAAAGTGGAGCAAGTTAATGTGTGATATTGTATATGGCACCTTTCAGTAGTGAAGCAGCTTTACAAGAGCAGGATTCTGTTACATTTGTTTACATTTTGTGATGGATGGCCGGGACCCATGCCCAGCTGGGATGCCCCTTTGACATTACATCTGTGGGAGCAGCCATGGTATCCACACTACGTTCCCCGGAACACTTGGTGGCGGCCCCCCTGGGTTGCATTGGGGCCACAATTTTGGAACACTAGAGCTCATTACTGTTGGGCTCCGTGGCCACCTCCAGGGGAAGCTGCATGGCTTAAAGAGCCTGTCTGGGCGGGAGCGCAGCCACACCCGGAAGTGCAGCCGGAAGTAGGTCAACGAGTACCTGCAGCACTTTCAGGTGGGCTATAAAAGGAGCCGACAGTCACCACACCGGGCACCAGAATAGGTAGGAGGACGACAAAGATGCTTGGGCAGGAGTGGAGGATAAGAAGAGTGTGTTGGGGTGTTTTGTTTTGTTTGGTGTGTTTTTAGGGACTGTGTTAGGGCTGGGGGACACGGGGAAGACGTGGGCCCCAACTAAAGAAAATAAATATTTTTGTTTCATTTTCGCCTGTGCCTCCGTTGTCAGTCTGTGTCAGGTCAGCACCAACAGAGCGCTAATTCCACAATTTATAGCAATGTAGAATATGCAAATTCACATAGTTAATCAATGGCAGGGAATGAACTGACTGACTGACTATGTCAGAATAGACTGAGGCTCCGCCCCTAGTCCTTCCTTTAATTGGTATTTCTGGTGCGCTATGGGCTGGGGCCCTGTCCTTGGCCACTCCTTTTGGGTGTAGTTTTTCTTCTGGCCCCTCCCATATGTGTCTGTTGCTAAGTAACATGTTTTATGCAGCAGTGATATTACGTAGCAGGAGAGACTCAGAGGAGCCCTTTGCTCAAGCATTGGGTAACTTTGTTTTTTGCCACAGTCACTAATTGTTTCCCAGTGCATTTTATTTCTATTGGTTTTGATCTTTTTTTTGGCTCTATTTTGTGATTAATAATTTTTAAGTGTTTTATATAACTTACTTTTATTAGAGCCTAAGGTGGAACAAGGCATACCACAGGGACAGAGGACGAAGGACCTGAAGATAAACAACAATAGAAAAACAAAGCTAAAAGTCGTCAGACCAAATACCAAAACCAACATGAAATTTAAACTCAAAATCAAAGAGACAGAAACCTAATTGTAATTAATTATAAACCGCATGCGCTATCAAAGTCATATCTGTGAAATTGGGCAGTCTGTTAGTCTGAGGCACCAAACCTTTACACCGCCTGACCTGTGATGTCACACATATTGTGACCCCCTAATGTCACTCTATAGCAACGTCTGGGAAAGAGCTAAACCACACACAAAAAGGTGTCTCAGGAAAATGCAGTCATATTTCAGTACCTTTAAAACTATACTAATATTGGAATTGGATTCTATGCCCCTTTATAAAGGAAGAAGCATCATAACATGTCATGTTGCCAAAAACTGAAAATTCCATATCAGGGGTCTTTTTTTTATAAAATTTTGCTTGGATTCGAGTGTGAAAATATGCATATACCAAAAACTGGATGTGAATATCATATGTGCAGAGTTTTATTTAGAGGAGTAGGGGTGGGTTGGAGTCCTCCGTGAAGCTTAGATGGACACAAGGTAGTGACACATGATCAAGGATTTGGGTACTTGGGTCCTGTGAAGCATAAAGCGGCACAAGGAAATGACGCCTAATAAACGATCAGGGGAAGGTGTTTTGAGGGTCACCCTGTAAAGCATAAAGCGCTGCTAAGCAATGAAACACAGTTGATGAGCTTTGTCCCCCATGAAGTGACACTATAACACCTGTTCAAAAGTGCTGCGTGGCACCATTAAAACTGCAGATGACTTGTGCATTAATGGAATGCATATGCTTACAGTTAACAAAACCAACTTAATTCTTGCTAGGTGCCCTTATTGCAATATGAATGCAGTCAATTGCTCCGATTTAGTTAGAAAAGAATGGACACTGCTGCTGAAAATTGCCTTTTTATGTTGTCAAAAAAAATGTATGTTTTATGTATGTACACTGTGATAGAACCACTAGGGGGCGTGCCAGCCACCCAACCCAACACAGACAGACACAAGGGGCACAATTATAAAAACACAACTTATTTTTATTTATCTTCATCTCATGGGAAATGCCTTCCCCGTTTCCCACAGGCACAACACAGTCTCAATAAGTACAGCACACCAATCCTTATCTCTCTCTCTTTTCTCTCATTCCTTCATTCTCTCTTTCTCCTCCACTCCTCCTCAGCAAGCTTTGTCCTCCTCCTCCCAAGTAGTGACTTCTGGCTCCTTTTATAGCCCATGCGGAACAGGTGCTTGATGACTCATTTCCGGCAGCACTTCTGGGTATGGCGGAAGGACTGACCATAATGGTGCAGTAGCTCCTGCTGCAGCACCCCCTGGTGACGCCTGCAGAATCCCAACAGGGCTGCACCAAACTCCAACTCCCATGAAGCCCTGCGGGATTCCAAGACACTGCTGCAGCCCAGGGGGGTTGCCGTCTAGCGTCCCGGGGGAGGTAATTCTCTGGCCACACTTTGCTCCCCTAGTCCGCACAGTGTGGAGGCGTCCCGGCCAGGCAAGGGCTCCGGCCGCACACTACAACATCTGCAAAAGCAGGATGTAGAGCCTTGTTGGTCAGTTAATGACTTCCAGCACAGTGGAAATGATGGAGCGGAAGCCTGGAAGAGATATTCCTGACCTGTTGACCAGTGACAGAAGTGACACCGCATTGGATCATTAAAAGGGAACTAAAATGCAGTCTGTGCATCATACTCATCCCTTTTCGGGTATACTATGTTTGTCATGTCAATTTATTATTATAAGTATTAGTCGTCACTTGATCAAGGGTGTCCCCAAGATATCTCATTATGTATATGCAAATATTGCAAAATCCAAAGATATCTAAAATACTTCTGGTCCCAAGGCATTTTGGATTGGGGATACTCTGCCTGTACTTATTATTTACCTGATGCTTTTATCCAAGACAACTTACTACATTTGAGAGATAAAATTAGTTGCATTTCTTTTGTTTCTCCAATTGGAGATCAGGCAGTTGAATTCACTTGCTCATGGTCATATGGTGTCAGTAGTGGGATTTGAACCCCCAGCCTAAGGATTTGAAGGCCAAAGCCTAATGAAAAACATTTGCTTTACACCTTGCCATGCACGTTTAGTTTGTAGGGCTCCATGACCTGCCGCACACCCTCAACCAATGCCTTTTAGCAGAACAGCTGGCACTAAGGGGGGCATTTCTGTGTGTACTCCCACCCTTGTAAGTGCCATGAGCTTTTGTAAGCCTGATATCAACATTCTGCTTTACACACCTCCTCCTTATCCACTCGACTAAACTGCCCAGAGGCTCTAAAGTTGACAGACAAGTTCTACCCACCATCACTAGCTGTCATCTCTGTTTATACTGTTGTTTTAGTAGATATGGGCATCAGGTTAGACCAGGGGTGGGCAATGTCGGTCCTGGAAAGCAGCAGTCGCTGCAGGTTTTTGTTCCAACCCAGTTTCTTAATGAGAAAACAATTATTGCTGATGAAACAATTATTGCTTAGTGACATTTTGATGCTTCATTTTAGTAGTCTCGCTTGTTAAGGTTTCCCACCCTTAATTGCTTATTTCAATCTTAAACAGCTGCATTCACCGTTTTAATGTCTCCTTGTTAGCAATAAGATGTAAATGACAAAGCAGCCAGCAGTTCTCCATCCAGTTTGTTTTCTGTGTGTGTTGATCATGCACTGTTTGATTTAATAAAACATGTAATTATCTATTTTAGGCTTCAAATCATTTGGATGATATCCTTAGAGAGTAAAAAATCTACGATACAAGAACCTGACATTGCAGACTAACAAGCCATAAAATTAAATAAGGTGCGAGACTGGCAAGGATTGGTTTCTAATTAAGCAGTTGGGTTGGAATGAAAACCTGTAGCCGCTGTGGCTCTCCAGGACCGACATTGCCCACCTCTGGGCTAGACTGTTCATTAGAGCCAGTGGCTCTGATTTGGGGATTCATGTTACAGTGGAACCTCGGGTCACAAACGTCTCTGACCACGTACAAATTGGGTTACGACCAAAAAGTTCGCCAAACTTTTGCATTTGTTCATGACCACACACTCGGGTGACGAACAAGCCAGTTTCCCTTCCGGTTTGTATGTGCCGATGATTTCTGCATGTGTTCAGTCTCTCCCTGTGCATTCCTTGTGCAGGGAGAGAGAGAGAGCGAGAGAGAGAGTGAGTGAGAGAAAGAGAGAGCCCAAGCAGGGGTGTTTTGGCCGACACTCGGTGGGGCAGATGGAAGCGGTCGCTCCAGCTGAAGAAGAAGTAAGTAAACATTTAGTTTACTAATTACACTGTGCATTATATGGTATAATTAGCTATTTTTGTGCTTAAAAATCTTTAAAAAATATATATATTTACATACAGCTCGTACGGTCCGGAACGGATTAATTGTATTTACATACAGTCCTATGGGGGAAATTACTTCGGGTCATGACCAAATCGGGTTGCGACCAGAGTTTTGGAACGAATTACTGTCGTGACCTGAGGTTCCACTTTATTTGTTCCAACTGCCATAACTTGGACAAAGTGGGTTTAGAATGGAGGTGTCGGTGCAGCTTCAGCCCTGTGGATGTCTGAGGGGTGCGAGAAAAGGTAAAAGGGGTTGGAAAAATGTACAGCAGGTGCCCCTGCCAGTGTGAGTTAAAGAGCTGCCTTACAACCAACATACAGCAAATAATATAAAAAAAGATAGAAGTGTAATCTTTCCACATTTTTAAACAAAAACGTGCTGCACAGTACTTTTAGTATGCGCCCTGTCTTTTTAAAATACCTGTAAATTCTTGCGAAACTGTGAGAAGCACTATTTTCAGATCAGTGCGACTGTAGCATAGTGCTACATAATGTTGAAAGATGAAACACTGTAGTGTCGCAGTGCTGGTAAATGGGAGACGCATCCACATGTCAACTGAAAGACAGCAGCGTAACATAAATGGTGGAGTGCAAGGCTGTCTGGTTCATGTTGCACTGGACAAAGCTTTAACTGCTTTAAACTGCAAATCACAACATAGCAGGCAGAGCCCAAGGACACATCATGATAGATGTATGGTGTCTTCTGCCAGCCAACCAGCATGACGCTCTGGGTCTGATGCCAGGAGCCAACAATTCAACCGTTGGTACAATAAAAGCTGGCAGCCACAGCCACAAAATGGTGTGCCAAGGACATAAGGTAAGATCATATGTGTCTTTATTTTAATGAAAGTGTAATAGACGTTAAATTATGGAATTGTAGATAATATGGGAAAGTCTGTTTTTTAATCATAAGCGTATTAATATCCTTTGTTTTCTTTGTATTTTTCATTTGTGTTTGTTGACTTGCACATCCATCATTTTGTAAAACTGTGGAGGAATATTTCAGACAAAATTAAATAAATACGCAAATAACTTAATGTATTGTGAAATGTGACCATATATAAATAAAAACACAATGATATGTGAGCATAAATAATTAAATATGTCATGAAATAATAATAATTATTCTTTATATTTATTTAGTGCTTTTCTCAAATGTGTTTTTGTTGCTTATTTCTTTTTATACACATTTAATTATTTCTTCATTTGAGAAAAAAAAAATGAAATAAGCTTTGAAATAAAAATGGTTATTTTCACCCATCAAAGTTGAGAGGGTGGGCTCTAGCGAGTATTGTCTCAAATCTCACCTTAAAATTCATTTTGCAGGCATTTTAGAGATGCAAAACTCAATAAAGAGGTTTCTTTTTTGGCTGGAAACAAGTGTTAAGGACAGCAAGCATGGACTGGTGTTCCAGCCAGGGTGGTTTAAGATTTCTTAACTGGTTGGGAGGCCACGCAAGTAACTGGACAAGATGGAAGGCCCTGTCTCAACCAGGAAATTGAATGAAGGTGCCAACACCGCAGCAGAGATGCTGGCGCTCCAGAAGTCAGTATGCTGAAAGGACACGAGGAAGTTGCTTATGTGAGGTAGCTTATTTGCTCCTCCAAGACACTAGATGGCAGCATCCCTGGGCTACAATACCCTGTACCGACACCTGCAGGGCATGCTGGGATCTTTAGTCCCCCAGGCAGGCCCTGTTGAATTCCAGGGGCGCCATCAAGAGTTTCCTACTTTGTGGGGCTTCCACATGATACCCAGGTACAGGAAGTACTTCTGGGTCTTGTATAAGAGGAGCAGCTCTGCCTCACACAGGTGGAGTCGGTGTCAGTAGTGGACCTGGACAACACTGCCATGAGGTGAGGTCCATGGCGGCTCTGGTTTTCAAAAGAAAATAAGGTGAGAAGCAGGTATGTGGTAGTGTGGCGCAGAAGAAATGGTGTGTTTGCATTAATGCATAGATATCCATGGTCTGGCCAGTTATCGTGTTAGAATCCTGGGGTGCGTAATGAAGCACCTGCACCTGCCAATATTTAAAAGGAGAGGCTGAGAAGTATAAAGGAAGGATGGAGAATAAAGAAAGGAGACACCCAGGCAAGATCGGGATAGCTGGTGCTCTTCTGGGATGTCCATGACACATACACCTTTATCCTACCATCAGCAGTGACCTCTGTGTCCATACACACCGCTCCCAGCCATCTTGAAGGTCTCTTGGTGGTTTCTTACCCCGGTACTCTTTTTGTAGGTCAGACGCCACTTCACTGCACTGTCTTAATAAATTAGATGAATCCAAGTCAATAATCACTTTCATTTTTTTTCAGAAGGTTTAATTTATTCTCCCCAAAGTATGCATTTTCTCCTTAAATAAAATTTTTTTGTTCCTTAAGACATCATCCATTTATTAAAAAGGCAGGTCAATGCCTCTGTAATTCTAGAACATTAAATCTAATGATAATTTAAAATCAATGAACGTTGGCATGCAGATCCTGCCCCGCATGGCTCAAGGAAATTTAAACGTTTTACTAAAGAGCTAGATTCATAAGCTGACAGCGTATCATGCACCTTTCACACCAATATAGGGAATCCATCACATATTCCTTGCTATCCATCATGGGCTGTCCCCAAGCCTTAACATGCAATATTGCCAACCAAGCAAAAAATAAATAAATTAATAAAAAAGCAGCAATGGAAAATCAACTCACAAACCCATAAGGAGGCCCAGAGAGTTCTTTTTAACTCAACAGAGAAGGTGAAATATGGTGACACTCAGAGAGTGTGTGAGGCGCATTAAATGTCAGACTGCAACCTGCTACTTAACATTTTATGGATTTTGTGCACCAACTAATTCTTTACCGATAAACTAAACTGTGCTTTTATAGGCGCTCTGTTTGAGTGGGAACAGGGGCGTGCAGACGTGAATCATGCAAGCGCGAGCGAGGATGGCAATCTCAGAAAATGATGCACTGCAATGTTCTCCTGCTAAGTGCTGATAGCTTAGCAATATTAAACCCCTAATTAAAATGATGAGAATTCTTAAAGAGGAAAAAGACACACACCGATGAAAGGCAAATCCCTTGTAAAATAAACCCCGGCAGTAAATGTGAGCAAGCGTGCAAAGGTGTGACATGCAGAATCAGCCAGCACACGTGACTGGTCCAGCTTTTTAAAGTCATGATTTTGTTAACCCCTGTCATATACAGTAGAAAACCATATCTAAAACACAAAGCAAATCAGCTTATCTCACATTAAAAGCTTTAAGGTTGTGAAATTAGACTGTTACTATATCAGAGAGGGAAATCCCATCAAAAAGCCCAACTAGACACAAAAAGGGTCTCGTAGAATCTTTATGAAATAAAAGATGTATTCTCCCCAAAAAAGTTCTCCAATAATAATGAAGCTCTGTGGAGCAAAGAAAAAAATTGAATTGTCTGGAACATGAAACAAGTTCCAATACTGATCCCAAGGTCAGCATAAAACACAGTGAAAGCCACACAAACTCACCAACTCCAGAGCGCATTTACAAATGGAACAGTAGGAGACCCCCCTCCCACCTTAAATAAGGCGAAACTCCATCAAGTGTTCATCTGGTCACCCCTTCAGTTCATGGACAGGATGTCAAGGCGCAGTAAAGGCTGGAGCGTGGAGGTTTGAACTCGGACCTCTGCTATTGCTACAGAGGGGTGTCCGCTTTTGATTGCAGTCTCTGACGTGTCTGAGTGGTTCACTGCCAAGTTCAATCCAATTGAAATAAGATTTATGACCTCACATCAGAGCTTAAGATTCACATTTGGAGAAACTGTGCAGGTAAGAGAAAGCAGCTACCTCAAGTGAAGAAATTTACTTTACAGTATATTTAACTTTAATATGATTTGCTTTTGTAAATAAATAGTGTTTTGTACTTTATAGGTATTGTATTATATGTGGAAGTCTGTGTAAGCAAAGTACTCACTGAAGAGTCCAAACAAAGGAATAAAATGAATTGTGAAGTTGAGGACTTTCAGGGCCCTCAGTTCCAAAAGGGTGGTGAGGTCAACTAATGAGCGGCCAACTAGACAAGTGTGGTGGTGTAGAGGCAAAGGTTTCAATCTTGTCCACTTACGATGCCTCTCCTTCCCACTTCATTCATGTGAAGTTCCGTGTGATGTTTTGTTCAAAGTGCTAGGTCATTGTTAATTTAATACTCAAACCATTCAAAAAGTGATTAGGGATTGCCTCTTACTTTATTTGTGAAAAATGAAAGGAATTTAAATGCATTAACAGCGTGTCAGATATGGTGGCCTCATAAAAATGCAATTCTGGAGTGGCCTGGTGATGATTTTTTTATGTTATTGAATGAGGTTAGAGTTCAGCATTATATGACAGCTTGGCTAATTCAGGTAGCATTGCTCTCTCCAAATTGTCTGAATGGGAGCCACTGCTTAGTATGCTGTTCATGTGAAATATCTAAATAGGAAGCTCACATTTACCTTGTACTAGGATCTAAAAGGATGTGAATATAGCATTAGTCATTGATTATCAATTCTTCATTTCTACCCCTTGTGACAAGGTGTGTTTGGGCTCCGTGGCAGTGTTCAAGTTTTAATTAAAAACAGTGAACTCAGGCTCTGGACAGGCGTACTTGCATGCGGTAGAGTGAAGGAGCAAGACCACCTAGGTTGTTGATGGGGAAATTGGCTGGACGTGTATTCATGTGCAGGCGTGCGCAGTTCATCCGGTTTCTTTGTTAGCACTCTGGGGTTTGCAGTTAAGACATCTACACCCACAGGAGGATAAAAAGGATCCTGATTAGGTAGAAGGGGAGAGTGAGAAAGGAAATTGAAAGTACAAGAAAATCAGGAATCAGATGTGTGAGTAAGCATGGAGGTGAGGAGGCAGGTAGTAAGTGACCCTTCGAGGGAGCAAAGGGAATGGCGCTCCAGTGTTGAGTCATCTCCCGTTAAGCATCATGGACGAGTGGTGAAATGATACATGTGACTCCTAGGGATCTGGTTTATGCCATAATGGCATAAAGAAGACAGAGGTCAGGTTCTGCTCCTCCTGTAAGGCATAACAAAGCTCCTTAGGTGGTTGTGACCACAGTACTACCAGCTGAGTATGGGAACATTTCAAATGTATGGTTGTGTAAACACATCACATCTCCACAAGACTATTACCCTACATGCCATCCTGAAAAAAACTGGGTAAGCACACCTCAGGCACTTCAGAGCATATAAAACCAGAGAGACAGAGCTTTCTTTACCTCAACTTTGATTCTGCTCACACACTTTTTTGGCTTCAAGACACCCAACCGTCAACTACACCTGGTCAAAACTGCAATGACAAAGTGCACAAAGAAGAGCAAAGTGACGAGGTGGAGAAAGACTGATCGTCTGATGAAGGAAACGGCCATGCAAATAACCCAGAAAAAAGAGAGAAGAACGTGCAGTGAGTAATGAAAATGACAGTATCAATACCATCACAATTTAGAAGTTCTGACAATGCTAATTTATCAGCCTCATTCAAGCTTAATATGGAAGACAGCAACTCCACCGATCTGCACAGGTTCCAAAGTCAAACAAAAAAGTGTGAGCTGGAGATTCCATGTGGTCTGCCACAGGATGCAGTCTGGCAGGCAATGACTGAGTAGAGTGGATCAGGTGATGAATCATAAACTATAAACAAACAATCATGCGTCAAAGCCAGCTCAAAAAGCAAAAGTCAAAACTTCCTTGCTCAAAAATCAGTATCTAATTATGCTAGCACTTGCAAAAGACTTTGAGAAAGTATCCACAAACTTGGACAATGGGAAGCACACACCACCAGCATAAATACTGTTGCTGTCATGTCACAATTTCTAGCACCACACCTCCTAACAACGACTCAATGCATCATGATTACAAGATGGTGTCACAATGTTTAAAAAAATAAGGATAAAATACAATAGCAAGTCTCAAAACAAAACACAGGTAGAAAACATAACTGAAACTAAGTTTGTCTCCGAAATCCAAAAAAAAAAAAAGAACTTAACTCTATGATAACGCAAAAGAGATGAACTTACAACAAGTGATGTCAGTGACCCATCACAATTTACAAGCGCTAACAATGCTAACATAGTACCCTCATTTAGGTGTAATAAAGAAAGTGACTCCGCCGATCCATTCCGGTTCTAAAATAAGACTCTCATTCTTGGTGTCATAGCAGCTGTAAACGATTGGGATTTGTGTTTGTTGTATTAAGGGCATGAAGTGATGAAGAGTGTGCCCAAAAGACAGAAAGTGGTGATTGAAGCGGATTTCAATGGGCATGTTGGTGAAGCAAACAGAGAAGATGAGGAGGTGATGCGTAGGTATGGTGTGAAGGTGAGGAATGAGGAAGGTCAGATTGTAGTGGATTTTGCCAAAAGGATGGACATGGCTGTGGTTAATGCGTATTTTAAGAAGATGGACGAACATAGGGTGACATACAAGAGTGGAGGAAGATGCACACAGGAAGATTGCATCCTTTGCAGAAGAGTCAATCTGAAGGAGATTGAAGACTGCAAAGTGGTGGCAGGGGAAAGTGTAGTTAAGCAGCATAGGATGGCGGTCTGTAGGATGAAATTGGAGATCAAGAGAAGGAAGAGAGTGAGGGGAGAACCAAAGAAGTTGAAAAAGGAAGACTGCAAGGTTGAGTTTAGGGAGGAGGTGAGTCAGGCACTGGGTGGCAGTGAAGAGTTACCAGACAGCTGGGAAACTACAGCAGATATTGTAAGGGTCACAGCAAGAAGGGTGCTTGGCATGACATCTGGACAGAGGAAGGAGGAAAAGGAAACCTGGTGGTGGAATGAGGAAGTACAGGAGAGTATACAGAGGAAGAGGATGGCAAAGAAGAGGTGGGATAGTCAGACAGATGCAGAAAGTAGACAAGAGTTCAAGGAGATAAGGCGCAAGGTGAAGAGAGAGGTGGTGAAGGCTAAAGGAAAGGCGTATGATGAGTTGTATGAGAGGTTGGACACTAAGGAGGGAGAAAAGGACCTGTTCTGATTGGCTAGACAGAGGGACTGAGCTGGGAAAGATGTGCAGCACATTAGAGTGATAAAGGATAAAGATGGAAACGTACCCACAAACAAGTAGGGTGTGTTGAGTAGATGGAAAGAGTACTTGAGAGGATGATGAATGAAAAGAACAAGAGAGAGAAGAGGTTGGATGATGTGGAGATAGTGAATCAGGAAGTGCAACGTATTAGCAAGGAGGAAGTAAGGACAGCTATGAAGAGGGTGAAAAATGGAAAAGCCGTTGGTCCAGATGACATACCTGTGGAAGCATGGAGGTGTTTAGGAGAGATGGCAGTGGAGTTTTTAACCAGATTGTTTAATGGAATCTTGGAAAGTGAAAGGATGCCTGAGAAGTGGAGAAGAAGTGTACTGGTGCTGATATTTAAGAATAAGGGGGATGTGCAGGACTGCAGTAACTACAGGGGAATAAAATTGATGAGCCACAGCATGAAGTTATGGGAAAGAGTAGTGGAAGCTAGGTTAAGAAGTGAGGTGATGATAAGTGAGCAGCAGTATGGTTTCATGCCAAGAAAGAGCACCACAGATGCAATGTTTGCTCTGATGGTGTTGATGGAAAAGTATAGAGAAGCCCAGAAGGAGTTGCATTGCGTCTTTGTGGACCTGGAGAAAGCATATGACAGGATGCCTCGAGAGGAGTTGTGGTATTGTATGAGGAAGTCGGGAGTGGCAGAGAAGTATGTAAGAGTTATACAGGATATGCACGTGGGAAGTGTGACAGTGGTGAGGTCTGCGATAGGAGTGACAGATGTATTCAACGTAGATGTGGGATTACATCAGGGATCGGCTCTCAGCCCTTTCTTATTTGCAATGGTGATGGACAGGTTGACAGACGAGATTAGACAGGAGTCCCCATGGACTATGATGTTTGCTGATGACATTGTGATCTGTAGCGATAGTAGGGAGCTGGTTGAGGAGACCCTGGAGAGGTGGAGATATGCTCTGGAGAGGAGAGGAATGAAGGTCAGTAGGAACAAGACAGAATACATGTGTGTAAATGAGAGGGAGGTCAGTGGAATGGTGAGGATGCAAGGAATAGAGTTGGTAAAGGTGGATGAGTTTAAATACTTGGGTTCTACAGAGTAATGGGGATTGTGGAAGAGAGGTGAAAAAGTGAGTGCAGGCAGGGTGGAATGGGTGGAGAAGAGTGTCAGGAGTGATTTGTGACATATGGGTATCAGCAAGAGTGAAAGGGAAGGTCTACAGGACGGTAGTGAGACCAGCTATGTTATATGGGTTGGAGATAGTAGCACTGACCAGGAAGCAGGAGACAGAGCTGGAGGTAGCTGAGCTAAAGATGTTAAGATTTGCATTGGGTATGATGAGGATGGACAGGATTAGAAATGAAGACATTAGAGGGTCAGCTCAGGTTGGGTGGTTGGGAGACAAAGTCAGAGAGGCGAGATTGAGTTGGTTTGGACAGTTGCAGAGGTTTATGGATGTAGTGAGAGAGGACATGCAGGTGATGGGTATAACAGAACAAGATGCAGAGGACAGAAAGATATGGAAAAAGATGATCCACTGTGGCAACCCCTAACAGGAACAGCCAAAAGAAGAAGAAGAAGTATTAAGGGCATGAATTAAGATGGCAGTTGGCCTTCTTCAAAAGCCACTCTCCGGTTGTGGTTGAGAGGTTAGGTCATGGCCATGCAGAGAGCCACAACAATCTGGTAGGATCTTGGAGTAAAACCTTCTGCTGCACCACACTAGCGGGCTTGGTATCTGGTGAATGTGCCTCCTGGGTCAATTCCATAGGCTCATCGGGCACAGCCCAGTGAAAGAAGACATAACAGCTGGCCATGGATGTGTCGGACAAATGTCTTGTCTGGTCTGGAAATTCCCCAGGAAGACATGAAAGCCTATTTCACATAATGATTGCTAATGTTAATTTCACAGGGAAACTATTTGTCCCTTTTTGTATTAGTCTCTGAAAGACATTATATAAAGCAGTAGGTGATTGATTTGACATTGACTATGCCTATAAGTCATGTTAACAAAGAATATATGTGGAGTAAAGAGGCAGATTTACTGCCATCATCCTTGGCTTGTATTCCAATCTTCTAAGGATTTAAAGAATTCTCAGCTACAAACGTTTTGACCCTAGAACTGCCTTTTTATACCACGTAAATCCTAAACTCTTGACTGAAGGACATTCTTATTTTTCTCAAACAGACTGACATCTACATTGCAAGCCTGTCCTGGATAAAAGGGTTTAGAAAATGGATGCGTAAGTCCAGTGAAAGTTTATGGATATGCCATACCTCAGGGAACCAGTCTCCCTTCCCTTATTGTTTCTTCTTCTTCATAGTTGCAGCATTATGAAGCCATCTATAAAACATTAGATTTGTCACCAGAAAATTCAACTTTCTTTCCTCAAGATTTTTCATAGTTAGGCT
Source organism: Erpetoichthys calabaricus (assembly GCF_900747795.2). Taxonomy (NCBI): domain Eukaryota; kingdom Metazoa; phylum Chordata; class Cladistia; order Polypteriformes; family Polypteridae; genus Erpetoichthys; species Erpetoichthys calabaricus. The sequence continues at coordinate 301,494,524 of NC_041395.2, read as the reverse complement.
GGCATCTTTGTATAAGAATGTAAATCGGTACCGCAACTTCCAGCGTTTCATAAACTGGAAATTTGGTAATAAATATTGAGCCCTGTAGGCTGAAGATTTTTCTATCTAAATTTCATTTACTGTATGAGAGTTTTAAGAAATGAGGTAAAAATGATCTCATAAAGATCTATTTTTTTCTTACTACTTTATCAGGGGAGGCTCTCACAACTCCAGAGATTTGGAGCTCTCCTGGGTGAGGAGGCAGTTGAGTCTCATTCAATTCTACTATGACAGCATCCTCACATTTTTACTTGTCTTGACCAAGCACCATAGAGCCACACAAAGACATGCATCTGCCAGTATAAATACATAAATATTTCAAGACCTTTACCTGACTGCGACCTTTGCATGTCTCAAGAATGAAGGCCTGGCTGATCTATTGGCTTTACTGGTTTATGTGCTCTTCAGGGTCATTCAGGCTGTGCTGCCCAGCTCTACTTTGACAGACACTTTAAGTGGCAAACCAAAGGGATGAAATTAATTAAGAGTTCATGTTTTATTGACATGACTGTCTTTGTATAAGGACACTGTTTTGTCATATTTCTATTTCATATAATGGACAAAATGCAAGATCTTTAGCATTAGAGGGTGTCAGTTGCAGTAAAACATTAATTATTTTAATTACATTCCAAACTTTAGTTATTAATAATTGTGACCACAAGGGGGCACCACCAATCCCAAAATCCCTGACACAATTCCACAGACACTTCCAGGTCAAGTGGTCAAATGAAACCTGAGCCTTCAATTTCCAACAGTTCCCCGTGGTGGGCCTTTAGACCCCAACAGGGTAATCTTATGGGCCCACAACTCCCATGCTGCTTTGTGGATATCATAATGGGGTTCACCGTAAAGACTGCTGCCATCCAGTGTATGAGGGAACCAACCTGCATGTGAGAGGTAATTTCCCATTGTCTCATATGTGTGGTTGAAAGAATTCATTATTTATACCAGTCAAGATGCTCCATCCATTTTGTCATTTGGCATCCCAGCTGGCCAAGTGATTCCTATCCATTATTGCAGGGGTACAAGTGCTGTTGCTGTTCCCTTCAGAACAATTCTGGCCTCCCAGCTAAGCAATAGAAGGGAGTCCATCCTGCCTGGGATGCAGTTCAGCATGTTACATAGTATGTAATGCAGTGATATCTCAGGTAATTAGGGTAATACAGGAAAGGATAACACAAAATCATAGTGACAGTAAAAGCTGTAAAAAATGTACTGTAATGTCTCATGTAAACATGTGGAGGTCTGAAGAACCTGAGATAGGATGGAGTCATCTGTATTGTGTCAAAAAGAGAGTGAAACTTTTCATTAGGAGTATCAGGAAACGAGACACAGTGTTAGAATTAAGAAATAAGATGAGGAATGACGGTTGGGGTCCAGAAGGATGCCTCGTATAATTGTATTATTCAAAGAAAGGATAAAATAGAAGTACACACTTGCTGACGATAGATCAGCAATTTGCCACTAATAAAATCAAAGACAACACTCAGAGACAGGGAGCTCCAGCTTCTTCTGAAGTTGGTCTGATTGTGAAACAGAAGTTGTTAAGTTCTAGAAAAGCACACTAAAGAATCATTAATAAACAACCAGAAGTTTGCTAATCTCAGGTTATATATAAGTGTACGAAGCAACCTATGCTTGCTCCAATAACGTCACATGTCACAAACACCTTGGCTGCTCTGGGTAGTATTTCTATGGAAAGTTAACCGAAGCAAATGAAATAAAATGCTGGTGCCCATAAAAAAAAACTAAAATGGTGCTCATGGTACGATGCAAAAATTGTTTGACTGTGACAGGGGGTTGGTTACAGTGTGCTCTGAGATGGAGATCATCTCGTTCTGGGTTGGTCTCGGTACGTTTTTACGGTAACAAGACTAACCTTGGGGTTTAGTACTGTTGTAGGGTGCTTCATAGCAGGAGACTAACAATGGATGAAGACCAAGACTAAGTGGAGTTGCTGTGGACTTTCTGGATTCAGAAATGGGGATCAAAGTTGCGTACTGACTTAGACCACCTCGTGAGCAGGTTTAACTGTTACAGACATAAATAAAACTACAAAATATACCATTAAAAAGTATCAAAATCATATTTTTTTATACTTGGACTGAAGTATAGCATGACAATATTTCAAATATATATACAGTAACTCAATGCTTTACAAAAAGACAAGTGATGCATAAAAATAATTATATTGCATAATATAAAAAATAGAAAGATACGGATCAACTTACTTTTAACCAGTAATCTTCAATAAAAAGACACAGAGTCGATGTCTCAACTGAAGAAATTGCTCAGCCACCGGTTCAGACAGTGCGCACTAAAACATGCTGTTAGTTTCCTTCACACTGTATTTCTTTGGAGTATCATGGAGGTATCTTTTCAAGTGTTCTCCAGATCAAATATGAGATCTTTTACACAATGTATTGTACAACACCTGTACTCTGCTGTGAAATTTGTATTGTAAGGCATTCTTTTATGAATATTGTCCAGCCTACTGACTAGATATTTTATAAGGAGCCTGTTGGATTAATTCAGTTATTAGGAACAGCGGAGTGCATAATAATTGTTAAGTATGAACTCTTCTGTATTATCTACAAATTTGTAACTGAAAAAATGAGTTATACCATTACCAGATTAAGATCCCCATAGGCTCCATGGTGTTACACATATATATTTATACTCCCTGGACACCACACGTAATAATAAAACAAGTTGGGGGGTGGTCTCCCTCAGAGATTTAAGGCAACAGTCAGTTGGACATTATATCGAGGAGCAATAATATAATGTATGAGTGGTCGTTGTCACACACGTGCGCATGGGAGGCAGCTAAAGAGCCTGAGTAAGGGCAATTCTGAGTCAGATGTGGCAGAGTGCACTGGTTCTTTTTCTCCTTGACCTGCAGACCATCCATGGGAGATTCCACCTGGCCCTGTTGACATCACTTCCGGGTCCGAGCCTATGGAGGAAAACCTTGTCGGCTCCGGCCCCTTTGATGTCACGTCCGGGCTCAAGCCTATGGCAGATGACCCTTATGAGCCTAACCCCTCTGACTTCACTTCCTGTCTTCCCCTATAAAATCCTCCAACTTTTCCTTATTCCCTCAGTTCTGTTTTGGACTCGGTTATGTGCACATCGTGCTGTATTAACATTTTTACGACTTTGGAGCCAGGATACCAAATATACGGGTGGCTGCCCCAAACCTTGCTATGGCTCTGTGTGGAGTTTCTGACACCGTGTACATGTATTGTGTGGAACAGTGTGAAGTACCGCTAAAACAGTGAGAGACAGTGAGACGTTAGAAATTTCATGACAGTAGCTGCAACTTTTAGGCAGGAGTGAAATTTCTAGGGCATAATCTACACGCCAGTCAGTGACCACAGATGAATTCTGAAGTGATTCTGACCTTCCAGTCCAGAGTTGGATGATGGGTGGAGTTGAATAATATAGCCTAATGCTCAATGCAGTAACACACAAAGTATAAATAAATGTGATTTTAGAATCTCCATAAGCTCTACTAATATCATGAGTGAACTAATCAATAGCACTTACTTGTTCACCTGAAGAAAGATAAAATAATACCTCATGTCTTGGGTGACGCATGTATATATGGGAGGGAGATGGGCTGTGATGTTTTCGGTACAACACTTGCCTTACTCTTTTCTTGCAAATGCCAGGTTGCGCACCCAGGTCACCCTGATGGTAGATCATTATCCACCCATGACTTACAGAGAGCTTCAGATACGATTGTGCTGTTTATCTTCCTTCGCCGTTACTTTCTATACACTTTCCATATATCTCATGGCCTTTTCAGATGCTCAATGTGAATAACATTTGCAATAATTACAGCAGCGCTCATTTCGATCTAATGTAGTTTAATGTTTGCAATTATTTTTTTGCAATTATTTTAGTTATTATTATTATTTAATAATTATTAAACTTAAATTATTTAAGTTTACATTGAGATGTACTTTTTCCCTGCACTCTTTCTATTTGAATTGAGAGGATTGTGCAGCTAAGTCAAAAACATAGAGAGGGCAAGACATTGTTTAAAACAACTACAATAATGAATTTTACAAAACAAATAATGAATATATTTTAATATAAACTCGCTTTGCTCGCCCACATCACCCATTCATGTCTCTGTCGCTCACATTCTGAACGGGGGGGCTGAACGCATGCTAAGAAGATGCGGACGGATCAGCTGCTGGCTTGCTGCTGCTGCTGCTACCGAGCTGCGTGATCTGCATGTCGCGCTACGCATTGATCATTTAAAAGCCTGTATAGCAGCTGTCCTTTTGTCTCACTTCCTTGTCTTGCGGGACATTAAAGTGTTTCCAAGAAATTGTTTGTAAGTAGGGCGTGACGTGCAAGTGGTCTCATGGGACTTCAAAGTGTCTCTCCAAAGATGATCACGTCTCGAACCAAGATTTTTTTATATAATAGATAGATGTGTTGCTAATGTATTGTGCTTGTATGATAAACAAGAGAAGGATCAATGATACAGTTCTCATTCACCGATAATATTCTAACTGGAAAGAATCATAAGTGAAGTGAACCAGAATCATGACTCAGACAGGCAGCACTTGCTCATATGCTTTAAACATCTAAACGAAAGAGGCTGGCAGCATCACATATACAGTATGCCTTAGCACTGCCATTGAGCTCTGCTAAATTGATTTGCTTTCTTGCTTGTGAGTTGATTCACATGACTTACTGAAAAAAGTTGCTTAAAAAACAATAAATCATTAATGAATGGCCCATCACTACCTCAGTCCATGCCAAGTTCAGCTGAGAAGATGTACGTAAAATGAAAGCTTTTGTTGGATTCTTTTATGGTTGAGTTGAATGCACCTTATTAATCTGTTCTTACACTTTTATGAAATTAATTATTTTTATTTTTTATGACAGTATTTATGTTTATAATTAATCCTTCCTTCCTTTTCTATGCCCTGCACAGTTCGCTCAAGTAAATTGATGGGAGGCTGGCAGTTTCTGTTTGTCATCTTATTCAAGTAGCCTCTTTGGTTTTTTAAAATAGAATTGTCATGTTTGCTTGGTCATTTTTGTATAATATTGTGTTATTAATGTATACTGTAATGCTAACTGATGTAAGTAATGTAAGTAAATGTAAGGTATTACACATATGAAGTAAAAATGTTAGGTTTGAATACACAATGGGAGGTCTGAAAATTAAAAGTACATCTTATGAGAAGGATTTAGGAGTCGTAGTGGACTTGACACTATCAACTACCAGACAGCATCCAGAAGCCATTATAGGCTAACAGAATGTTATGTTAGGTTATATAGCATCCTGATGTGTGGAGTACAAGTCACAGAAGTTTCTGCTCAATCTTTATAATAGATACTCATCTGGAGTACTGTGTGCAGATTTGGTCTCCAGGCTACAAAAAGGACATAGCAGCGCTAGAAAAGGTCCAGAGAAGAGCGACTAGGCCAGTGGTTCTCAGGCCCTGTTTATGCAAGGCCCACATTAACAATTCAAACATTTTTGCGGCCCGCATGTTAGCCTTCGCTGGCATATAATTTATTGCTCATGCGTTTAGTAATTGGGGGTAAATATTACTAATATACAGTATTATGTAATTTTTTCTTTACATGTTTAGTTGCTCATTCTTTACATGTTTAGTTGCTCATTGTTTGCTACACAAATACAATAACAAATAGAGAGACAACGATAAGCATTATCTGGTTTATTTTATTTTCATTTACGTTAGTAAAGTTGTCAAAGATGATGCTGTTTGGGCTTACATAGCATGTCAATTCTTGTTGAAATTTTTGATAAACACACTCGAAGATTATCCTCCACGTTCATTCTTGACTGATATTTTGTTTTCATGACATGTCAATGCAGAAAATTAAACCTCGCACAAATAAGTTGTTGAAAAAGATATAAGAACTTTCATTGCTAGTGCTGACAACAACAGATATTCAAGCGAAACTATGCACCAAAAGGAAGAGATATCCGTAGCAGGATCATCAAATTTGGTTTGTAATGTGCGATCGCTAGACAATTCATCTTGTGCACGACCGGTTAATTCAGAACTAAAGTACTAAAATAACTAAATTAAGCAAAGCGTCTCTAAGCCCTAAAATCCTGCAGCTTGCATCCGTACGTACGGTCTGCCGCTAACAATGCATAAAAAATGCATATTATTTTCTTGTTTCCTCTGACTTTTTGTCTAATTTTGGTACTGATTTAAGTCTTTAGCACAGCCCACCATATTCCCTGTCAAGGCCCACCTTTGGTCCGCGGCCCACAGGTTGAGAACAACTGGACTAGGCTGATTCCAGGACTACAGGGGTTGAATTATGAGAAAAGATTAAAAGAGCTGAGCCTTTAAAGTTTAAGCAAAAGAAGATTAAGAGGACACATGATTGCAGTGTTTAAAATTATGAATGGTATTAGTCCAGTGGATTGAGACTGTTCCTTTAAAATGAAGAACACAGGGACGCAACTGAAAACTTGTTAAGGGTAAATTTCACAAAAATATTACAAATTTTTCCTTTACACAGAGAACCACAGACACTTGAAACAAATTACCAAGTAGTGTGGTAGACAGTAAGACTTTAGGGACTATCAAAACTTGACTTGATGTTATTTTAGAAGAATTAAGTGGATGGGAGTGGTGAGCTTTGTTGGGCTGAATGGCCTGCTTGCATCTAAATTGTTCTAATAAATGTCAGTCAGGCTGTGTCAAGTGTGGCTGATGGGAGGCTCGTCATTATTTGTTTTTGTCATCTTATTCAGCACCCATTGGGCTTCCTATGAACCAATGGTGATTGAACAATGGCGGGACTGTGTGATTTCTTTTGTTACCCAACACGGAGTAGTGGTCATGTCTTGGCTACACTAGGAGCAGAGAGGAGCAAAGGGTTCAACAAGTGACACCATGACAGGAACATCAAAGAGCAGGACTAAGAGAGGAAGGGGAGCCTTGGACTGACGTTATTCTTGATCACACTCACTCTCAAATGGGGATAATTCACCTCAAAGAAGTACACAAGCCACACAGACACCACACAGATGGCAACCGGCCATGGGGTTTGAACCCAGCATCTTTGAGCAGTAGACCAATGTTTATATAGTGTGACTTCTTTTTTTTATATTTTTTTATTTTATCTATTAGTTTTATTGTAATCATTCCATACAAATAGATCAATTTATAACAAAAAAAAACTGAAGACAAATCAAACCCCACCCTTGAGAAGGAGAGCTTAGCCAAAGGAGAATTGCTTAGGGCTTTTTAATAAGGCAACAATAAACAAAAGAAAGGAGAAATATATATAGGTACATAAAAAATGGAGAAGGGAATTAAATGCGGTAATAGTTATTTCTCTTATTCTAAAATAATATTGATTAGATCCTGCCAGATTTTGAAAAAATTCTGTACAGATCCTCTAACTGAGAATTTGATTTTTTCCAATTTCAAATAATATAAAACATCGGTTTCCCACTGACTTATTAAAGGAGAGTTAGGATTCTTCCAATTTAACAAAATAAGTCTGCATGCGAAAAGTGTAGTGAATGCAATCACCGTTTGCTTGTCCTTCTCCACTTTAAGTCCGTCTGGAAGAACACCAAACACAACTGTTAGTGGGTTAGGAGGGATTGTGATACCAAGGCTGTCTGAAAGGCACTTAAAAATTTTGGTCCAAAATGATGTTAGTTTTGTGCAGGCCCAAAACATGTGACCCAGTGAGGCAGGAGCTTGGTTGCAGCGTTCGCAGGTTGGATCTTGTCCTGGAAATATTTTGGACAGTTTTAAGCGAGACAGATGAGCTCAATATATAATTTTTAGTTGAATAATTCTTTGCTTTGCGCATATGGAGCTCGAGTGAATTCTCTGCTTTGCTACCTTCCACTCCTTTTCTGATATATTGATTAAGAGATCTTCTTCCCAATGTCCTCTTGGGTCTTTGAAAGGTAGGGACTCTAATAAGATTTTATATAATGCGGAAATGGTGTTTAATTCCTCGAAATTGAGCAGAATTTTTTCCGGCATGGTGGTTGGTACGAGGTGAGGAAAATCAGGCAGTTTCTGTTTAACAAAATTTCTAATTTGAAGATAGCGAAAGAAATGTGTAGCTGGGAGGTTGAATTTGGAATGTAATTGTTCAAAAGATGCAAATATGTTGTCTATATAAAGATCTCTGAGCATTTTAATCCCAAAAATTTTTCCAGGTATTAAAAACTGGATATGTTTGCGAGGGTTGAAAGATGTGGTTCTCTTGCAGAGGTGCCACGGATAAAAGATTTTCCATCTTAAAATGCTTTCTAAGTTGGTTCCATATTCTGAGTGAGTAAAGCACAATTGGGTTATTGGTATATTTGCGATAACTTTCATTTATTGGAGAGCAGAGCAGGGAATATAAAGAAGTACTACAGGATTTTACTTCTATTGCGGACCAAGCCTGTGTATGTTCATTTATTTGTATCCAGGTTTTTATGGCTTGTATGTTTGCTGCCCAGTAATAAAACTGAAAATTAGGTAAAGCCATGCCACCTTCTGCCTGAGGTCTTTGTAGGGTTGCTCTTCGGATACGTGGGTGTTTTGAGTTCCAAATGAATGAGGTTATTGTTGAATCTAATTGCTTAAAAAACTATTTATTGATATATATTGGAATGTTTTGAAATAAAAAAAGAAGTTTAGGAAGGATATTCATCTTAACAACGTTAATTCTTCCGGCTAGAGTGAGATGAAGGGTTGACCATCTATACAAGTCTTGCTTAATTTTTTCCATACAGACACCAAAATTTTGTTGATAAAGAGCTTTATCTTTACTTGTGATATTTACCCCTAGGTATTTAAACTGATCTGCTATGGTAAACGGTAGGGTGTCCAATCTAATATTATATGCTTGTGAATTCACTGGAGAGTATACTTTTATTCAGATTAATTCTAAGACCAGATATCTTTTGAAATTCTGTGAGTGCTGTTAAAACTGCAGGGACAGTGTTTTCTGGGTCTGATATATATAAGACCATATCATCTGCATATAAAGAATTTTTCTGTTCCAGTCCTTCTCTGATAATCCCCTTTATCCAGCCATCCATCCATTTTCCAACCCGCTGAATCCAAACACAGGGTCACGGGGGTCTGCTGGAGCCAATCCCAGCCAACACAGGGCACAAGGCAGGAACCAATCCCGGGCAGGGTGCCAACCCACCGCAGTAATCCCCTTTATCTAATAAGAATTTCGACAGTGAACCGCCAGTGGTTCAATGGTGATTGCAAACAACAGTGGCGACAAGGGACATCCTTGTCTGGTGCCACGTTCTAGTTTAAAGTAGTCTGAGCAAATGTTGTTAATACAAACTGAAGCTTCTGGATTGGCATACAGTAGTTTGATCCATGCACAAATATTCAGGCCAAACCCAAATTTCTCCAATGCAGTGAAAAGGTAGTTCCATTCAATCATATCAAATGCTTTTTCTGCGTCTAATGATAGTAATATCTCTGGGGTGTCTGATTTTGCTGGTGAATATATAACATTAAACAAGTGTCGGAGATTGGAAGATAGGTGACTTCTTTTAATAAATACCAGAGGACACCTTTTTGACTCACACAGACAAAGGGCTCCAATGTGGCTCATTCAAGATGACTGGCACTTCTTTTGTTAAAAATTTCCCAGGATTTAACATTATTATAATTAGATTTAACTGTTTGAAAATGAATAAGTGGGTGGATAGTGTTGTGCAGAGGTCATCCCAAAGTGTTAATATAATTTACAGGAAGTGTGTTAGTTTAGATGCGCATTTCATATTAGAGGACCATATGGCAGTTTGCTGGCATGTCCAGAACCATTAGCTATGGGGGTACATGGCTGGTGTCACCTTCTCATCAAACCAACCAAGTAACTTGTTTCAGGCTATAAAGACTGAGCCAAGATGGCAGGTGGCAACTCCTGGTAAGACAGCAGTTGGCTGGCATTGGCAAGCTATAGCACCAAGGCCATCTTTTCTTTCCCTTGACTGGCACATTTCCATTATAGCCTTTTGTATTGTAAAGTAAAAGGATAGACAGGGGACTACAATGACAACGAAAATCATTTTGGCAGTTAATTTAAATTTTGTTTCCATGTACAAAAAATGACGTTTATCTGCATATTTGAATGTTATAACAAAATAACATTTTCTTAAATCAATTTAGTCCGATTCAGGCTCAAAAGATTCTTAGTGTCAAAGTGTGCAGGAACAAACCCTGGATAAGATGTCAGTCCATTTCAGAGCCCACTCACACAGAAACCCACACTCGCTCTCAAATGGGGCTAATTCACCTCAAAGACATACCCAAGCCACACAGACACCACACAGATTGCAACAGCCTGGGGTTTGAACCCAGCATCTTTGAGGGAGCAGCACTAGCCTAGGGTTATTGGGCTGCCTCAATGAGAGTAATAATTGGAAAAACTGGAAATCTCTAAGCCTAACCTAAAGTTTGTAGTGGATTATTATTTAAATATGGGAAAACTAACATACTGTATCCTTCTGAAACCCACTATATCCAAGTCAGGGTTGTGAGAGGCTGGAGCCTACAATGGAAACAGAACAAGCAAGGTAGAAACTGGCCCTCAACCAGGCACCAGTCTGTCACAGGGACCCCTCATTCATATAATCACACTGGCACAGCACCAATTTGGACTTGTCAGTTAACATCGCTGGAAAAGCAGAGTGAGAACATCAAGTAAAAACATTCAGTTAGAAGTTGAATGTGTAAACTTCACATACACAACAAACGGGATGCTGGATCAGCCCAAGGAGTAAAAGCATTATCTGGCCGCTCATATAGTCTGCCTCAAAACCAGGGGTCTGTTTATTAGTAACTAGCAGGGATGTGAGACATAAAACTAATCACGTACTTCTGTAATTGATAAGTATATTTCAGAGGTATAGCCAGCAACTGTAAGTCAGTCATCTCCTACCGAGTGACTCCACATACGTGGCAATCAGAAAACAAAAGCTTAAAAACTTAACAAATGCATTAATGTTTCAAGCAAAGTCAGCTGCAAAATAGCTCATATATGTCATTGTTGAACCAAAACACTCCAATATTATGAGATTCAGCCATTTTAAAAGAAGACCAGCTGTACACGCTAGCCCAACGCTTGTCTCCTTCTGCAATAACCTTTCACCCCATGGGACATGGCTTCCTCCTGAAAGACAAAATCTCAGTAAACTGTTCATGTCGTGTGCGTGGTAGTCTAACACACAAGTGAACAGAAAACACATACTTGCCTTAAGAAAAATAGATAGATAGATAGATAGATAGATAGATAGATAGATAGATAGATAGATAGATAGATAGATAGATAGATAGATAGATAGATAGATAGATAGATAGATAGATAGATAGATAGATAGATAGATAGATAGATAGATAGATAGATAGATAGGACAGTGACAGCAGTCTGTCGCTGAAGCTGCTCCTCTGTCTGGACATGATACTGTTCAGTGGATGCAGTGGATTCTCCATAATTGATAGGAGCCTGCTCAGTGCCTGTCGCTCCGCCACAGATATCAAATTGTCCAGCTCCGTGCCTACAATAGAGCCTGCCTTCCTCACCAGTTTGTCCAGGTGTGAGGTGTCCCTCTTCTTTGTGCTGCCTCCCCAGCACACCACCGCATAGAAAAGGGCACTCGCCACAACCGTCTGATAGAACATCTGCAGCATCTTATTGCAGATGTTGAAGGATGCCAGCCTTCTAAGGAAGTATAGTCGGCTCTGTCCTGTCTTGCACAGAGCATCAGTATTGGCAGTCCAGTCCAATTTATCATCCAGCTGCACTCCCAGGTATTTATAGGTCTGCATCCTCTGCATACAGTTACCTCTGATGATCACGGGGTCCATGAGGGATCTGGGCCTCCTAAAATCCACCACCAGCTCTTTGGTTTAGCTGGTGTTCAGTTGTAGGTGGTTTGAGTCGCACCACTTAACAAAGTCATTGATTAGGTTCCTATACTCCTCCTCCTGCCCACTCCTGATGCAGCCCACGATAGCAGTGTCGTCAGCAAACTTTTGCACGTGGCAGGACTCCGAGTTGTATTGGAAGTCCGATGTATATAGGCTGAACAGGATCAGAGTAAGTATAGTCCCCTGCGGCGCTCCTGTGCTGCTGACCACAATGTCAGACCTGCAGTTCCCAAGGCGCACATACTGAGGTCTGTCTGTAAGATAGTCCACGATCCATGCCACCAGGTATGAATCTACGCCCATCTCTATCAGCTTCTCCCTAAGGAGCAGAGGTTGGATGGTGCTGAAGGCGCTAGAGAAGTCCAGAAATATAATTCTTACTGCACCACTGCCTCTCTCCAGGTGGGAGAGGGATCGTCTTAATGGGTTAATGGTTCGTCTTATCAAAAATCCATCCCCTCTTTTCAGAATGCATATTATAATGTGTCATACATTATAAGAGTTGTACAGAGTCATACATTGAGAGTTAATTCCAAAAAATACACAGGGCAGGGAAGTAGTGAATGTGTTATTTTTGATTAACTACTGAATTTAATGTAATGGTGTGATTACTACTAACAACTGACTACTGCCTGACTGTTGTGAGCTGTGCCAAGTCGACTTAATGCAAATGAATGTTTCTGCACCAACGTTCACTTCAGCACATGCACATTTATAATGTGTTTGCTCATAGTGAGCTCACTGTACTGGATACATACTTTGAAGCACAATTCAAGATGCATTGTGAATAATGCACACCAAGCAGTAGTAACCTAGCAGGTAGTACATACTGTATGTGGTATCTGATTGATGCAAAGATACTAGGCATACTTATTTACCGACCCAATAAAATTTTCACGTAAGTGAATTTTTTCTTTTTACTTATGTTTGCTTTACAAGTAACATTTGTGTTTAGCTCAAGAGCACAATCTAAAAACCACAACTGAAATTTGTAGAATCTAATTGATATGGAAGTGTCGTACTTATACTTATTACTTATTTACCTACCCAGTAAAATTGTCAAGTAAAGGAATAGATGATGTCTGATTTATGTAAAGCCCTCATCGTAGAAAGCTGGTGGAGAAATTGATGGCTGGTATTAACTTCTTAAATCCTAGTTACCCTTGGTTTCTGACCATGTTTGAAAGTTCTATCTATTATACAGTGCCCTGTCTGTCTGTCTGTCTGTCTGTCTGTCTGTCTGTCTGTCCGTCCGTCCGTCCGTCCGTCCGTCCGTCCGTCCGTCCGTCCGTCCGTCCGTCCGTCCGTCCGTCCGTTAAATCCCTAATCTGCTAATTCACTTCTTGGCCATGGATGGCTGGTGCTATTCTTGGTATAACAGGGTGCAGATGAGATTCAAGTCCGGTTGAAGCACCACTTCATTGTAGGCCACAATCACTTACAAAGGCCAGTCCAGAGTTGCCAAATAGCCCAACCTTTAAAATGTGTAATTTACAGCAAACTCATGCAAACATGAGGAGAACAAGCACATCCACACAGGTAGTGCCTGGGCCTGAGTTTGAACTGCAGGATTTGAAGACCCTAGATGTGCTAACTACTGCACTACAATACACTTCACATTTATTTAGGCAGCTTCAATAAATAACTAATGATTTTTGCGCGTTAGTCTTGTCTTATTCATTTGTCCATGTCTTCAAGCCAACGGCCATCCCATAACTAAAGGGGAAGGATCTTTTAGGGGTTGATGTTCACCAGCCACATACTGTAAGACGTAGATTTTAAAAAAGAGTGGTCAATGTAAACTTGTCTCTCTCTGCCCTTCCAGCTTATTTAAAATGCACCTGAGTCAAAGGTTGCTTTGCCATCTCAAGGCTAACCTCATCTGGTGCCTTATTGCTACAAGCTGGCTGGATGAAAGGTGAGAGGAGATCTGAGCAAATGTTAACGTGGAATCTTTAGTAATCTAATCGTGCCCCGCTCCAACTGTGTAACCTGAAGGTAATGGCTGACCCGATAATGTTGTTACAGCCTGATTAAATTATTAATGCCTTCCACACATCTGCAGTAACACAACATAGTACAGTATCTCAGAATCTGCCCATCGATTTTTCAGTTTTCTTGCTCAAAAACAAGCTGATCACAGCCACACAGTAGCCAGCGCTCAAGGTGATAAATTCCCATTAAACTGAATCTTTCTTTCTTTTGTCTGTACAATAATAAAGGAAATATTAGATGTGCGCGCTGAAGAATCTTGAAAGAGTCATTGCAAGCAGAGGTGTCAGTGGTCCCGTGAGAAAATGAAATAGAGCATATTGGGGGATATTGCAGGAAAGAGGTGTAATCGTACATCAATAATATGAAATATATTCCTCAATGATGCATTTTCCTCAAGTATGCCTAAAATATAGTTAATATCCAGTTTACCAAGCATATTTCCAGTCTGTGCACTTTATTTTGTATTTTATTGTGACTTCCATGTCACATGTTCTCATATAGTAGACATGTTCAACCATGACAAGATTTTGAAATCCCACTGCACCAAATGGGATGGATATATTCTGGAAATTATTCAAAAGATACATATTTAAAATATATATTTTTGCAGTGATGGTGTAGAAGTTGCCTCACAGCTCCAGGTGTCAGTCCACTGTGCAGAATGTGCATGTTCTCCCCAGTTTTCCCAACTTTGGTCTCAGGTTCTTGAGGTTGATTGCTTGCTCTCCATTAGCCCATTGTCAGTTTGTGGGTGTGTCAGTGAGCCCTTTGATGGACTGGAATGGTCCCTGATTTCCAGCCAATCCAATATTGGAGCAAGCACATAAGATCAGAAATAGAGTAATGGATGGATATTACGCTGCTTTAAAACAGCAATAGTTAGTACCGCATATTTTGAAATAAATTCATAGTCAGATATAACACATTTTTTTCAGAATGTATTTTTATGAGTTAGCTGGCACACCATGACTAGAGCTGCTCCCTCACAGTCTGAAACCGGTGCTGGTCTCAATCTTTGCTGAAGTTTGTTTCCTTCAGGATCCCTAAAGTTTGTGTCATATTACAAAACTTCTAGTCATTTGGTACGTCAGACTTGATTACTGCATTTGCTAATCTTTTCACTGAGCTGTGTCACTTTACACAACCTGAAAATCATTGGGCATGTCAAATGTAACGACCACGTGATGACTTGCCAGCACAGTTGTGCTGGCCCCTTTTTCTGGCAGTCAATGGTATGCTGCCTGATGGAGCTGGTGCTGTACGAAGGGTCAGCAGGTGCAGTGAGTTCATATGCAATCTCAACCCTTTTTTTTTCTTCTTTTTGCCATTCTGTCATTGTACATACAAGACAGACAGGCATCTCTTCTGATTGTGAAGTCTAAAACACCCATGTTCCTTTTTCCTTGTCACTGCATTCAATACATTGCACTTCCAGATGGGAATTCATTGTTTGCCAGCTGTCATGCACCACTGCAACTAACTAAAAAATTGATTCACAGACTTCTTGGAACAAGTCGCTGGATATGTCAGATTACGTGACTATTCTTCACAGGAGCGTCCTACTTGCTAAGATTATGTAAATGAAGGGAACAACTGAAAATCGCTGGAAAAATCATCAAATGTGGTATGGCCTTAAGACGTGCCAGTTACTTATACAGTATTTAAATATAGCATCAGGTCATGTCACTTACAGAAATTCTTAGATGATTCTACACTTATGGGGTGTATTGATAAGTGGGAAGGGACACAGTATAGGAGTCAGCTAGAGGAGTTTGTTTTATGCTGCAAAGAGAATTATCTGCATCTTAATATTAGAAAAACCAAGGAAATGGTTATTGACTTTTACCACAACAAATAGTCTCTGTGTCCGTTCACTATTCAAGAAGTGGATACTGAGGTGGTACACTCTTACAAGTATTGACAGCTTGGGCTGGTCTCATAACACGCAGAATCTATAGGAGAAAGGGCAGAGTAAACTCTTTTTTTCTTGGAAGACTGTGTTCCTTTAATGTGGAAAGTGTAATCCTTCACATCTTTTACAACTCCATATGGTCAGTGCGATTTTCTACTCTGTGGTGTACTGGCTGGTAACATCACTTTAAGAGAGGCCCACTAAGTCAACAAGCTGATTAAATGGTCAAGCTCAGTTATAGGATACACTTTGAACCCCCTGGCGGTCATAGAAAATGAGAGAATGAAAAAAAAACTGAGTGTCATTATGAACAATGCTGTACATCCTCTCTCTGACACACTAACACTGAGGATTTTCAGCCAACAAATCATTAAGCACTGGCACTGGGACTGCCAAGATGAAAATGTTGTTTCTTTTTAGTCATTCTGGCATGTGTGCAGACCATAGTGTGTGTATGTATACATAAATATATATATACTATATATATAAAATATAGTACCTGCCAAACAATACAAAGAGTAAATGACACGTGTTTTGCCCTATTTGGGGCTCATCAGGTGTACCCCTTGCATGCCTGTGATCTGCTTCTCACAACTGAGAGGACGTATGTAGGATATATAGCATATATACTAGTATATATACTAGCCGTCCTCCGCGGCTCTGCCCGCATAGTAGTAAAACAGGACAAACTTTAAAAGTCAATAAACAAAAAGTTATCGCTAGCTAAGCGGAGGTAAGGTACACTCCAAAACGTGGCAAGAGGTAGACTCCTTACCTACTCCTGACATCATGCTTCTCCCTCCCATCACACCCCGTTAGGGCGGTTCAACCCCGAAGTGGGTCCTACTACTTGTCCAGGGTCCATTCCGGCACCCTGGAACTCTCTTTTTCGGCACCCTCTCCGAGGCCGTTGTGCCCCTCTGTTCTGCGCCGCTCGTGCCTCCGCAGCCTCCGCTGGTCGTGAGGCTGCCCCATCGCCAGCGAAATGTCGTCCTGCCAGGCAGTCCGTCCGATGAGGGTCGGCTTCCCATGAAGCAGGTCCTACTGCTCGTCCCGGGCCCAGTCCTGTAACAGACAGAAACACAGGGGCAGAGCCGCTGCCTGGACACCCTTCCCTGGTGTCCCTCTGTGCCGCGCACTGGCAGCGCTCCCCCCTTTTACAAGGACCCCGGAACTTGCCTATTCGGAACCTCCTCCGCAGGTTGCATGTCCCTCCAGCTGACGGGACCGCCTGCTTTTCTCTCCCTTCCACCGGCTCTGGGGAGTGGCCCTTCACTGGACGCGCGCACCCAGCTGCACGTCCCTTCCTGTTGGAGGAATTGGCACACAGCCCTCGATCCCTCCTTTCCCTCTTGGACGCCCTGACGGTTTGAGTCTGCGCATGACAAACACGCAGCCCCATTCCCGTCGGCGTCCATGCAGAGCGACAAGAGACTGCCGCGGGTTCGGGGCATCGGGCGCTAGGACCCAGGGCACTCATCAGCCCCTGTCCGCTCTGCCTTCTCACTGTTTCTCCCCTCACCTCGCAAGCAGCCTGCCCCGCCGCATCTGCTGTCGGAGACCCACCGACATGGTTCCGATCACTTACATCACGGTCCCCATCGGTGGGATCTCCCTTTCTCTTTACAGGGTCGGTCTCACTCACCTTCCCCGTCGCGTCCCTCCGGCTGAAGACTCCAGCGCCACGCCGATCTGCCCACTGTCGCAGCGTCATCACGGACACGGCCGCCTTCACCTCCAGCTCCTTCAATCCTCTCCGGAGGACGCGCACCACCTGTAAAAGCGACTCTGCGGGCTGCAGGCATTCCTCCAGCTCACGCAGAGCCGCTGGCAAGCATAGAGACTCAGTCGGCAGTTGCCCTACCTTTTTGTCAGGCATATCCGCCGGCTGCTCTCTGAGGGGCCTTCCTACAGGCCCCGTCGGGTCCTTCCTCAGCCTGGGATTGACACTCCTTGGGCCCGCCTCCATCCAATCATCGGCGGGCTCACATGACACACCGTCCAATCCCGCGCCTGTCATGGGGAGGGACTGCCGGTCCACGGCCATTTTGGCTCTGTTTCCTTGTTTCCTGGTGCGACAACGTACCTTCCTGGTATCTAGCAGCCGCTGCTGCTTATCGAGCTGCAGCGACTCCTTTCTCGTGGCACAGCATGCTGCCGCTTCGGCGCCAATGACAGCCTGAGGCACAGCACCTCTCTGATACTGACGCAGACCCAGGCAATCCCTGCCTGCAACACAAAAGGTAAGCTTGCCCCCACGGGGCCAATCGCCATTAGGCAGGGCACTCACCCCCCGGGTCTCGTCCCTCCGTGTCGCCGTCCTCGTCGCACTGCTGCCTCGGACGTCCTTAGCGACAGTGTGCCTGCTGGAGTCTGCTGCACTCCGGCAACGTCTTTGATCTTCACCCCGCACCAGGGGAATACGGCCATTTAATGAACCGGTGGCGGGCCATGAGGTGAATCGCTCTCGTGGGGATGTGCATGCGCCGCTCCCGCGGCGCGTGTGTGGGCTAACCTGCTGCTCCGGACTGCCCACAAAATTTTTTGTTTGGGGTCCCTGCCTTGTACCAGGCAGAGAGTCCCATCTGGGATGCCATTGTGGGGAACAGCCCGGACACAGACAGGTAGACATGATGTTTAAACCACACACGTTTATTCACAACTACTATTTACACTTATCGTGAGCACAAACCCAGTGCCACAGCACCAATCACCCCTCAAGTCCTTGGCCACACGCACAATGCCTTCTCTCAGTCTCTGGTCCGCCTCCACTCCTCTTCACCAAGCTTCGTCCTCTTCCACCCGACTCTTGCCCCTGACTGGAGGGAGGCGGCCCCTTTAATTCACCCCGGAAGGACTCCAGGTGTATCCTGAAGGCTTCTGTAGCCACACTCATGTGTGGCGGAAGCTCTGTCGGCATATCCAGAAGTCCTCCGGGTGTCCTCAATACTCTTCCCCCCAGTACTTCCGGGTGTGGCGGAAGTACTGAGGTCCAGGGCTCCCAAAGCATCGGGGCACCCCCTGGCGGTGACCACGGGCCCCTACAGGGTTGAGCTTCCATGCTCTGTATCCGTGGCCCCCAAGGCATCCAGGGAGGAAGCCCCCTCGTGTCCTGGAGGAGGCACAAGCCCTCCTTCGCTCCTCCTGGGCATCCCGGCCGGGCGACAAACCCTGCCGGGTGCCACAATATATATACATATATAAATATATATATATATATATATATATATATATATATATATATATATATATATATATATATATATATATATATTGTACGCAGTAGAGGCTGTTATCAACCTCTTGAACCCTCAGGTACCACGCCAAACACCAGTTAAAAGTCCAAGACTTATTTATTTACACATACAATAATCAACTCTCTACAAATACCAATCCTCCTCTCCCAGACACTTCGCCACCCTTCCTCCTAGCTCAGCTCAGTGTCTGGCCTTTCCCACAGTCCTTTTATACCCCCTGACCCGAAAGTGGTTCCTGTCCAACAATCCACAAGTCCTCATTACTTCCGGGTCAGAGTCAAAGTCCTTTTCTTCAACCTGGAAGTACATCATTTCTCCTGTTCATGTGACCAGGATGTACTTCCAGGTTATTGGGCACATAACAGTCTGACAGCCTCCCTACAGCGACTCCCGGTGGCCCCCATGGTATCCAGCAGGGCTGCGCATACAAACTACAAGGTCCATGAGGCCCTGCTGGAATTTGGGGAACCTCCATGCTGTTGGGAGAGCTCCACCTAGCGGCCTGGAGGGGTGGGCCGGAATATTTAGCCGGCCATCAATCACAATATATATATAAATATATATAAAACTATTTATGTATTTATTTATTTAAATATCTTCTGGCACTGTGCCTAAAGGATCTGGGCTGGTTCAAATCCCGGCAGTGACAGAAGGAATGCTACTCCATTGAGCCCTTGAGCAAGGCCCTTATCCTGCAATTGCTCCAGTGGTGCTGTACAAGTACCTGTCCCTACGCTCTGACCCAAAAAACTTTCTGGAGAGTAAGTAAGGGTATGTGAAAAATGACAAATTCCTAATCCACGTTTCCATTACACTGTGTATGTACCCTAAATATAGTCTGTGCAAGAGACTCACCATCAATGTGTGTGAGATATCTCCTATGAAATTACTTTGTAGGTAGTGTCTTTTAGATTAAGCAACAACGCAGGCTGGTCACCCCTTCACAAATCCCATTTTAGTATGTAGCAAACAAGCCTGCAGCTCATAGTCAGAAGAGAACATAGAGAGCTGAGGATTCATGGGAGATGGGGTGTAGTGGTCGGGAAAGCATACAGATGTTTCATTTTTGTTTTACAATTATTGTATTATTTTTATCTGTATTTCAGTGATATCATTTTGTTGCCATCTTGTAGCGTTTATTTTTATATTAGTTTGTAGTTTATATTAACAGTTTATGAGTGTGATGCCCCAATGCCTGCACACAAATGGGCTCCTGTCTCCAGTGAGGCATCTCCAGTAGATTGCAACTGAGATGGACCAGTAGCATTTGAGGAGAGAGACAGGACTGTGAAGGTGCAAACATCGAATTGGTGTTTATTCAGTAAGTTCAAATAACACTTGTTTCTGTAGCACATTTTCATACAAAGGCTCAAAGTGCTGTACAAGATGTCAAAATTAATTATTATTATTATTA
The DNA here is from genome assembly GCF_900747795.2 of Erpetoichthys calabaricus. Taxonomy (NCBI): domain Eukaryota; kingdom Metazoa; phylum Chordata; class Cladistia; order Polypteriformes; family Polypteridae; genus Erpetoichthys; species Erpetoichthys calabaricus. The sequence goes on along the minus strand of NC_041395.2, from coordinate 301,473,974 downwards.
TTAAAAAAATAGTTACATGTGAGCGCAAAAACAAAATAAATTTAGATAAGGTAATAATGAAAAAATAGTTTACAAGAGATTAACAAATAATGCAAACTTACATAAGATAGATATATAATTAAGAGAAACTATTAAAATATTGAATTGTTATTAAGTGACAGTCCAATGTCCAGAGTGAACAGAAAAAAAATACCCAGAAATTTCCTTTAAGTAAATAATCTTCAATAAAACGTGTCCCTCAAAGTTCAATAGATTAAAACAACAATTTAAAAAAAGGGCATTCAAGGAATCAAAATACGGTCAGCCGTAAAAGTCATTCTCTGGTAAGCATTCCCACAGGTAATCCCAGTGAAGACCTCAGTAACCTGCCCAGTGTAAGCGGCTTCATTACTGCATTGTCCAAATCCTGACGAAGCCCCCAGTAACTTTCCATTCCTGCTTCAGACGGCCTTTATACACAACTCTCTTCAAATGTTACCTCCGGTCTCCTCTGCTAGATGATCCATCACTCAGCAGATCTGACTAATGCTTGATTCATCGATTCTCCACCTCGGTGCAGGGCCCCTGCTCTCTGCGCACTGCTCAGTAAACTTGCCACCTGACTGCAGACTTTTTTCTCACTCTATCTGGCCGACTTGTTTTATTTTTTCTTCCATTCTCCCTTTTTTCCTTATCACACCTTTTTTCCTTTACATTTTTATAATGTGATTAACCACCCCTGCTACAGCTGGTACTGTGTGGCAGGCAGTGTGGTGGAGTGGTTATGGCTGTGAACTTCAAACCTTGATGTTGTGGGTTCAAATCCTGCTACTGTCACTGTGTGACCCTGAGCAAGACACATGACCTGCCTGTGCTCCAGCTGGAAAAACAAAGGAAATGCAACCAGTTGTATCATAAATGTTGTAAGTCACCTTAGGTAAAGCTGTCAGCCAAATACGAAAATGGCACTAAGCAATTACCCAGCCCCTAACAGTGGGGTCTCCAGTTCTCACATGTGCATGAAATCTGCCAACTGTACTGCCACTGGTTAAGCTGCCATGAAAGGGTTTAATCATTTAAAAGATAAATAAATTATTCTACAAACAGGAATGACTCTGTGATAATATAATACCACATATCTGCGTTCAAGGGCACCTGACTCTATGGGGGGCATCTTGTAATCGAGATGGATCAGTAGCAAGAGGGGAGACCGACATGACTGTAAAGGCGCAAACACTAAATCAGTATTTATCCAATAAGAATAATCTGCCCAAGTGCATCCAGTAAATAAATAATCTTCAATTAAAGCGTCTATCACAAAGTCCAAAAAATAGATTTAAATAATAGTTGAAAAAATAGGCATTCCAGGAATCAAAACACAGTCAGTTCCAAAAGTCATTCTCTGGTCTGGATTCTCACAATTAATCCCAGCAAAGACCTCAGTAACCAACCCATATTGTGTACCACATTGTCCTAATCTTGATAAAGCCCCCCAGTAACTTTCCATTTCTTCTTCAGCACTCCACTCCGTTACTGATTCGGCACTGGACACCTTTGCACGGAGCTCTCTCCAGATGTTACCTCCATTCTCCTCTGCTACCTGATCTGTTACACAGCAGACTTGACCAATGCTTCATTCATCAGTTCTTACCTCGGTGTGACTTCTCTGCTTTCTATGCATTGCCATCCATCACTCCAGACTTCTTGATGCACCAAAGCCGACTTGTTATTTTTTCCCTTCCATTCTCCCTTTTTTCTCTTCACTCCTTTTTTCTTTTATAACAGGGTTAACTATACCTACTACAACTGTCGTTGGACAAGTACCTAACAATTAACATGGAGATTCCTACGTGGGCACTTGTGTGCAACCCACCAACAGCACTGGTAAAACCATTGGAAAAGAACTTAAGTATTTATAATGATCGATCAATTATTCTACATACCGTATATACTCGCAGATAAGTTCTCCCTCGGATAAGTCGGGACTTGATTTTACTATATAATTTCCGGTATTTTATAAAGTCGGTCGTATAAGTCGAATGCGGAAAACTCATGCTATTGGTTCAAGAGATTATGATATGCTAACGCCCACCTGAGAGATTAACCACGGAGCACACAGCCTTTTTTTTCTATGTGGGTGGGCAGTGCGCTGCATCAGCGTGTGCTCCTAACATCTCTCTCTCTCTCTCTCTATCGTGCCTACGTGACCACACAGTAATACACAAACTATTCTGAAGTGACGTTTGCACTGTTTTGTGTTTTTTGTATCTCACACCCTCGTGCACTTTATCGTAAGAGCATCCCTTATCTACGATGGAGCGTTCGATCAGAAGAAAATATGAATCTGGTTTTAAATTAAACCTTTTTGAAGGAGAGAAAGAAATTGATAACTGCACTACTTCAAAAATGTTTGATGCATCTGAGAAACTGATGCGAGATTGGAGGAGGCAAGAAGATGTAAAAAAAAAAAAAAATTTAGTGTCGCATTTTTGAACGGGCGTATAAGTCAGGTCTGATTTTATGAACGATTTTTTTGGGTTTCAAGACCCAACTTATACATGAGTATATACAGTACATGAAAGACTCTGTGACATATCATGTCACAGTGAGGCTTAAATAAAGTGCCTTATCAGGGCTTATGTGGAAAATCCTGATGGTCACAACTGGAGGAGGATGGAAATTGTAGACAACATCCCTTCCAAAGTTGTGGACTGCCCTTAAGTTCATCTGAAACATTTTGTCAGGGGTCCATCAGTTATGAGGCAGCTGGGGGTCAGTCTCAATTCATTTCCATCCAGGGTAGTGTATGGTGCTCCAAGACCAAACAAGTGACAAAAACACATCTGGTTTGAATTTCTCATAAAAATTAACAGCCTTCTTCTTCTTCTTACTCTTCATCATATCCAACTTCTATGTGGGGTCAATGTGGTTGAACAACCTTCTCCAAAGAGCTCAGTCCTGCACCTCCTCCTCAGTCTTCTTTTACTTCATTCATCCACCTCAACTGCGGCCTTCCTAAATCTATCATCCCCTGTACTTCCATATCCCATGTCTCTATTTAGTCCACATATTTATTGTCTCCCCTCATCACATATCCATACCACTTCAACCTACTTTTCTGTACTTTCTTAGACATCTCTCCCACTTTTGTTGTACCTCTGATTGTCTTATTCCATATTCTGTCCTTTTTTGTAACTCCACGCATCCATCTCAACATTCTCATTTCTGCCACATCTAACTTCTTCTCCTGCACTCCCTTTCCTGCCCATGTCTCAGTCCCATACACCATTGCTGGTCTTATGTGAACAGTTTGTTCACATTTTATGAAACTCATGTTATCCCACAACCTTAACTGAAAAGTGAACTCAAGTGGTGTGGCAGTGCTCAAATTTCACTTTCAGAAGTAAGCCTTCCTCTGTTGTGGGGAATATCATAAAATAAGTCAGAGCTTTACAAGAAAATGTACATTTGATGTGAACTGAGTATAAGCATTGTAACAATAGTGCTATATAGCGCCCGACCCGGCACAGACTGACACAGAGGCACGTATAAAAACAACATAAAAGTTTATTTTTCTTCAGCTGGAGGGCACGTCTTCCCCTTAATCCCTCCACCCACAACACAGTCCCAAATAAGACACAAAATAAATCACCAGTAACACAAACACGCCGTTCTGGCACCACCACTCCTCCCTTGAAGCTTCGTCCTCTCCTCCCGACTCTGGCCCTTGAGTGGTGGTGGCTGGCTCCTTTTATAGCCCACCGGAAGTGTTCCAGGTGCTTGGCCACCTGGTTCCAATTGCACTTCCAGGTGGGTCTGTAGATTTGTCCAGCTGGGCTGTGGAATCCATGCAGCACCCCCTGGCGGCTACCCTAGCTCCCAACCGGGCTGTGGAGGACTCCATCTCCCATGGAGCCCTGTGGAAAACTGAGGCACTATCGTCAGCCAGGGAGGCTGCCACCAAGCGTCCCGGCGGAGGTATTGAGTAGTCCCTGGTTGCTCCCCCGGAACATGTGTAGAAGGGACGCCCGCCACAGCATGGATTATTTAGTTAAACATGTCTCCTGTTTTTTTTTTTGGAACTTGAACACAATGTTACAAAGCTCTTGGCAAGGCCTGAAAAAGCATCAGTGTGGCATTTTTAATTATCTTCCTTTTGTTAGCATTTTTCACACTCACGATCACTCAACGGTAATATAAGGAAGACGCAAGTTCATTTATCACATACAGCACTTTGTCTGCTGTAGACACTTACACACAAAAGTCATTTTTCACAGCACCACATGGGCAGAAGATTAATTTTGACTGGTCAATTGTCCGCTGTCACATGTGAAGAGAATACAAATATGTAACAAATTTCCTCTTGAATTTCAAACAATGACAAATGATGGAATCATTTGAAAGCAACTGTGGAGGAGGCGTGATTCTAGATTGTTTTGTCCTTTGCATCTAATGGCCTCTTAATGTCTGTTTTATCCTGAGGAGATTTTGGGGCCTTTCAGGTTCTACCTCCTTAATGTATCTTGGGTGTGAAGCAGCTTGTACTTCCCTCCATCTTTTTAGTTTGCGTTGCTGCGACTGGAGGTGTCTGTTACGGCAGCCCTCTGTAATCAGACTGACTCCCATGAGGCCAAACTGGAGACACTTGGTGCCTTTATATTTAAGAAAATATATGGAAGGATGCACAAAGTGGACAATACAAAAATAACAGAACTGAAATAAAGCTCCACTTCATCCTTGAGCCTAGCTATTGATGGAAACCGGCCTTGATGTGTACAGATACACAGACTCACAAGTTCCCAAACACACATTTAATTTTTTCTCTGCACAGTACAGTGCACCAATCACCACAATACTCAGCTCAGTCCTTTACTTTGTTTCTTCTCTCTTCTTATTCTTCTGCTACCTCCACTTCTCCCCTCTCCTCTTCTCGCCTCTCCTCTCCTCTGCTCTCCTCTCCTCGCAAGCTCCGTCCTCTGCTTTCCAACTCCAGCTCTCTGAATGGAGTGAAGCCCCTTTTATAATGTACCCGGATGTGCTCCAGGTGCTCACTGATGAACTTCCTGTAGCACTTCCTGGTGTGGCAGAAGTGCTGCAGTCCATGTCTCCGGGACTATCCGGGCACCCCCTGGCGGTGACCATGGGCCCCATCAGGGTTGAGCTTCTAAGCTCCGATCTCGTGGCCACCATGCAAATCTGGAAGGCTGCCTTCTTGAGTCCTGAGGGAGGTATTGTCCCTCTCCCGGTCCTTCTACCTTCCAGGTATCCCAGCTGTGTAGGTTCCCCAGCCATCTGCCACACTATATAGGTTTTGAACCCTCATCTAACTAGTGGGTTGGCTCACTCATGTTTACACCAAACTAGTACAGAAAGTCACTCTCCTTCCCAGCTCCATTCTCTCTTTCTCTATCCCTTGATATAATTCATGGAATGTTATGCACAGACTATATAATACGCTTGTGAGGCCACATCTGGGGTATGGTGCACAGTTTTGGTCAACATGCTACAAGAAAGATATAGCACCACTTGAAGCTATGTAGGGATATGAAACCAAATGCATCCCAGGACTTAAGGACATGTCCTACTCTGACAAGCTCAGAGAATTAAACCTGTTTAGTCTCGAGCAGAGGAGACTGTGTCGGGCCTAATCCAGGTATTGAAATTCCTCAAAGCCATTGGTAAAGTAGAGCCAGCAGAATTCATTCAGCTTAACAGTGAATCATATACAGAGTAAATTAAGGGGGAGTGCATTTTGGACTGAAGCCAGAAAGCACATCTTTACACAAAAAGTTGTGGGAATCTGGAGCTAACTACCAAGACGTGTAGTCGAAGCAGAAACCTTGACAACCTTTCAGAAGTATCTGGATGAGAAACAGGAACAGCTTACTGATTAGCTAAACAAATGAGCCTGGTGGACTGAATGGTCTCCTCTCGTTGGTCAAATTACTTATATTCTTATGTTCTCTTTAATCATGACCTATATCTTGTATATCAAGCCTTTGCCCCAAACTTTCTTCTCACCTTTGGGCTCAAAAAGCCACAACAATGAAGTGGCTTTAAACCCCATCACACATTCAGTTTTGGCTACAGAGTCTCTGGTTTCCCTGCAATCAAAGAACCTCAGCTACCATCCAAAGGTCCAAGTCACCAATGCCGTCTCTCAACTACTCATTTCTTGAGAAGGATAGCTCAGTCCTTTATGCCTTTTAGATGGGGGCACAAGAAAGTGCTGTCCACTCACTGGACTCACCTCTTGAGCTGGTAAGTTGGCTCTCCAGGCTTTCCCAGTATGTGCTGCCATCTGACAGTAAGAAGGTCTTAAAGCCACTTGCCATTCCATTCCAGCACCACATTCTCTCTTAGAAGGTCAAACATCAATGCCCCATGTTGGATTGCCTATAGCATTTATGGGGGGTCGGAGTCATTGGAATGCATTTGTGTAGATTGGCAGTTCTCTTCCTCCCTTGGTAGGCCCCCCATTGCTATTCTAGGCTACCCAGCACTCATACAGGACTACCGTTCTCTAGTAGACCCTATGTTCATCACTGGCATCACCAGTTAGTGATAATCCATTGCCAACCACCCCACACACAAATGACTGCCCGTGTCATTATGTCTTTTAACATTTTATCAATCACATGTTGTCAAATGACTTAAACCGAATAATCAGCTCTAGTGGGGCAGAGGTTCTTGAATTTCAGTTATAGTAGTTATACTGTAGTAGCCTTTTCTGGGGAATATCATACAATAAATAAAGCCAAGGTTTGCTACTCTAGGGGACCCAGAACATGTGTGAGGGAGAACCCAAAAATTCCCAGAATCAGCCAATAGCACATGAGCAGGGTGCGGTTTTTGAGTATGCCACTAAGTACCATATGCCTACAGTCTGGTAAATCACTCCACTGAATGGTGTCATGATGAGTTAATCAAGTGCATATTTCTGCCATTTATTATATAATTGTGCACATAACTTCAGCAATTTTATTCCACAAGCATACTGAACATATGAACATCAAGAAGATGATCATCACATTTTTCTAAATTGACAGACTTGTTCATAAAGCATTTATGAAAAGACTGTTAACCAGCAACATTAAACTGAAGTTCTGAGGAGTCAACGGGGAAGTATCACTAAAAAATCATCTGGAGAAGTGTCACACCAAAGATGGATTTTGCGCAATGTCAAAGTACCTGCACACACTGTATTGACAGTAAAAGAGATTTTGACCAATGACAATATGACTGCTGCTTCACAACCCTAGTATTTACCAAATCTCGATCCCTGTAACTTCATTTTGTTCCTAAATTTTCAACTGTGACAGAAGAGAAGAAGTATTTCTGCTACTCTGGAAGAAATACTCAGCAAGACACAAGAGGTAGTAATAAAAGACGTCTACGGAAATATTGACAAGAATGGGAAAAGCATGGAGAGAAGTGAACAGCATTTCCAGGAGAGTATTTTAAAGGTAACTAAACAGGAGTTGCTAACAGTTTTATAATGAAGTGTTTTTTTGTTTCAGCAATTTTGGGGATTTTTAGGCCAGCCATTGCACCAGGCTACTGACCCTTAGCAGTCCCTGTCTGGCACGAGCAGGACCTTTCTTGCTTTGTTGTGGCCCCCTCATCCCTGCAGGTCTTTTGAAAGCCAATATGGTGTTACCCTTGCCTGGGAGATTTTCCACCCTTGTGTGATTACCCTTTGCTAACTGTGATGGTACTTTAAGCGTTTATCCATTCATTTTCAAATCTCATTTATCCAGTTCAGCACCCAGGGGGTCAGAGCCTTTATTTTACCAGCATCCTACCCTATAATGACACACTAATATGAGGCCAGTTTCGAGTATGTGCTGAGCCTAAGGGGCACATTTGTGAGACATGGAACTTGTGAGACATGCACACTCCACACAGACATGGCTGAGCATTTCAAATATTGTGTTCATTTGAATCCATTGTTCTAGTTTTTCATATCTGACACACTTCTCGTTTTACAGGCACAAAGTGCAGTACACAGTAAATAGATGCAAGAGGAATCTGCCGTGCCTACCATCACGATTAATCAGCAGCTGTGGAAATGAGCTGCAGAGACTTGTCTAGTCAACTGTCAGAAGGTACAAGGATGTCTTCAAGCAGCAAGGCTCTAACCGCAATTTATCACATAAGACGATGAATCAAAGCGCCGTATTCCATTTGAGAAATCATCAAAGATCAAAGACTCTGTAATCAGAGAAAACCCTCCACCTCATCTACAGTGATTGTAGCGCCATCTATAAAGAAAGAAGACAGCAGAGAAAGTCAGTCAGTGAAATCCTGCCATGTTGGTTTTAATCCATCTAACCACAAGTCCTTTAAACCAGGACTGCTGGTTCTTGTTGTTGTGGGGCTCCTAGAGCTGTCCTCCTGACAATTGTCCCTCAACACTTTCCAGAATCTTTTGATGCTTTACTATATGAAAAGTGTGTGAGAAAATCCTGAGGTGATGTAGTGATGACAAAACAGTCTTCGTGTCACAGAGGTTTAAACATTTTGATTAAGATGTAACAGGGCGGGCACCCTCTTGTCACCTCTCTGTACCCAGTTTTCTGCTCTTTTCCTATAGGGGGTTTATTCCGTCATATCATAGGCTGAAAGCTTATGACTAAACTCTCGACTGTCTTTACAATCAATATTTAATTCAATTCAGTTTATTTTTGTATAGCATTTTTCACTGGGCTAAGTTCTGTAACAGGATGACACCTGTAACACATTTATACGCTTTACAAATTTCATAATACTTCTTCTTCATCTTCATCTTTTCCCCACTTCCATGTGGGGTCAAATGTGCTTGACCAGACTTCTTCATGCAGCTCAGCCCTGCAACTCCTCCCCAATCAGACCCTTCTCTTTCAAGTCTTCTTTTACTTTATCCATCCACCTCCGCTTTGGCCTCCATTCTTTTCCCCTGTAATTCCACTCCCGTCACTCTTTTGCCCACCTGTTCATTGTCTCTTTTCATAATATGCCCACTTCAACCTACTCTCCTCTACTTTCTTAGATATCTCTACCACTCTGCTGGACAGGCCAGTGATTTAGATTAAGTTCCTTTTTCTGAGTTTTTATACATTTTTCTGTATTGATACTGGCAGACAGATGCTTTGGGGCTTTTGGAGTCACTAACTATGATTCTGACATCCACTTGTAACAATTCTCCTTGGTTTTCATGCTTATAATATTTTTTGTTTTGTCTACCATTTTGGTTTTCATGCTCACCACCATTTTGGAGGTCATTAGGACAAAGATGCCCATGATTAAGGCTGTGACACAATGCAATGGATTAAAAGGTCCTCCCAGAAGTCACTTCTTCATCTCGGATGCAGATTCAAAACCCTTCACTTGTCGCTCTTTCAAAATCTTTTGCTAAGTTAACATTTTAGTCATCGACTTCTTTGCTCTTATTTTTGACCACAAATTTTCTCTCATTTTGGCTTTGGCTCTCATACCTTTTGATTTCCTGGTATTGACTCTTTTTTTGTTTTTTGTCAATTCTCAAGGCTCACTCTCAGGCCCTATCAGCTCACAGACTTAATTCCAGTGAAAGTCCTGGCTTGCATTTGTGGCTATTCGGGGTGGCCACAGACCCCTTTTCATCATGTTTATGTCTTCTCTTTACAGCAGTATCACAGCAAGTCTTCTTCACAGGGTATGGATTGCACAGTTATTTTATATGCTTGACCAGATACTGTGATGGTGGAGATTAGTTTCACGCCACCGGGTCCTTCCGGTTCTCCTTTATCTTTCTTATATGCCTCTGTGAACCGCAGGATCTCAATCACACACCGCAGGAAGGCAATGAAACAATTGAGACAGACTGCACCATCACTCCACCAGCCCCCCGGAATCTGTGTGAGCACACACACCCATGGAGAGCAAGCCGGCCAATTAATTATTTATTAAAACAGACACTTTTTTCTGAGCTGTGGACCTGCTATAGGCTGATTCCAGGGCTACAGGGGTTGAATTATGAGGAAAGATTAAAAGAGCTGAACCTTTACAGTTTAAGCAAAAGAAGATTAAGAGGTTACATGATTGAAGTGTTTAAAATTATGAAGGGAATTAGTGCAGTGGATTGAGACTGTTATTTTAAAATGAGTTCATCAAGAACATGGGGACACAGTTGGAAACTTGTTAAGGGTAAATTTCGCACAAACATTAGTAAATTTTTCTTTACACAAAGAACAATAGACACTTGGAATAAGCTACCAAGTTGTGTGGTAGACAGTAAGACGTTGGGGACTTTCAAAACTTGACTTGATGTTTTTTTGGAAGAAATAAGTGGATAGGACTGGCGAGCTTTGTTGGGCTGAATGGCCTATTCTCATCTAGAGTGTTCTAATGTTCTATACCACATGCCTCCCCCCTTAAGCCTCCAGTTGCACAGGAAGTTTCCACCTTTCATCCAACCCAGTGCAACTCTTGGCCCAGGTCCACAGCTTGGCCCTGTCACTGCACTAAAAGCAATAAAAGCACTAAATCCTATTCATAACACCAAAACCCAAGCCCCCTTTGTAAAACCAGGACCTTAAAAATAACAAGAACTTTAAAATGACAATAAAACAATCAATAAGTAAATGTCCATTAAAAAGTCCAGTTCTTAAAATGTCCTCTTCTGGCTTGAGTCCCATGGTTTCTTTAAAAAGTCAGGCACCTGTCCCACTTGTTGTTTCTTCTTGAAGTCCTCAGCCCTCACCAACTCAGGTCATCCCACCGCTGCCACCAAATATGACTTTGTGGGTTAGCTCCATTAGCACTTCTGTTTTGGGAGACTCTTGAACCTGAGACCGTCAATAACGTAACCAATTGAACCAGGCAGATGAGGACACTGTAGCAGATATAGCGCTTGTCCACCTCTCGAACCCTCAGGTACCACTCTGATGACCAGGTGAATGTATAAATGTTATTTATTTTACAAATAAATCGTGCACAAAGCACTCTCCACACCACTCGCATATAAATCACAATTCTCTAAATACCAAAACTCTCCTCCTCGCCCAGACACTCGCTACCCTACCTCCCAGCTCTGCTCAGTGTTCTGGGCTTTCCTTAGTCCTTTTATAGCTCCTGACCCGGAAGTGGTTCCAAGCACAACCCACAAGTCCGTTTCCTTCCGGGTCAGGGCAAACAGTCCACTTCTTCATCCCGGGAGCACGTCGCTTCCTCCAGTCACGTGACTGTGACGCACTCCCGGGTTATAGGGCATGCAAGAGCCCACTAGCCCCCCTACAGCGACTCCTGGCGGCCCCCAAGGTATCCAGCAGGGCTGTGTCACAACACTACAAAGTCCATGAGGCCCTGCTGGAACTCGGGGCACGAATATGCTGTCCGGAGGGCTCCTCCTAGCGGCCTGGGGGTGGCGACCGGAGTCCATAGCCGGTCGTCCATCACAACACATAACATATTGCAAGGGATGGTGCAGAAATGCTTTTATTAAAAACAAACAAAAACACTGTGATATTTCCTAATTGGTGAAATACGGATATGCTGACAGGATTGGAGCCCAATGTGTTCTTCTGCTGTTGTAGACCATCCTCCTCAAAGTTCAACATTTTGTACATTTGAGATGCTTTTCTGCTCACTACAGTTGTACAGAGTGCTTATCTGAGTTACCGTAGCCTTTGTGTCAGCTTGAAAAAGCCTGGCCGTTCTCCTTTGACCTCTCTCATCAACAAGACATTTCTATCTGCAGAACTGCTGCTCACTGGATGTTTTTTGTACCATTCTGATTAAACCCCAGAGTTTGTAGGGTGTGAAAATCCCAGGAGAAAAGCAGTTACAGAAATACTCAAACCAGCTTGTCTGGCAACAACAATCATGCTATGGTCAAAATCATTTTTCCCCATTCTTGGTGTGTGATGTGAATATTAACTGAAGTTCCTGACTTGTATTGTCGTTATTTTATGCATTGTATTGCTGTCACATGATTGGCTGATTAGATCATTGCATGGATAATCAGGTGTACAGATGTTTTAAATAATTTTCTCTGTGAGTGTACATGCTTTAAATTGACAATCGATTGATTTATTTTAAATTCTTGAATTTGTTTCCGTCGACTAGTGAATTGTTTGTATAGAGGTGCAGTAAGATATTCTTACAGTGAATACAGCTGGACTTCACTGAAGCTTAGCTTTAGTTTGTAACTTGCCATCCATTTGAGCATTTGTTACAACCTTACATCCTTTAGCAGGCTGGCTAATAAATGGGATTATTGTTATATCATTCTGATTTTATACTTTTACAAGTGGCAGCCATCTTAGAATATATGAAAAGAATATGTGATCACATAAATACAAAAAGCAAAATAATGAAAAACAAATAGGAAATCGACTAGAATGCATTCAAGCAGCTGACACGCTTAAAATCAGTGCTGCTAGGACTCAATAATTGGATGAATGAGTGGCAGTTTACACGTTTACCTTTTCTGAAGGACGGTTTTCAACATTTATTTACGCAAATGAAGGATTTGGAAGGCTTAATCTCTATTGCTTCTTAATAGAAATGTTTAAATCCCTCCATACACCTGATCGAAATGTCCAGGCAGAAAATAAAATGCCCATTCTGAAAATGTTCTCACCCGTGATGCAGAAATTCACAATGAAAGACCCCAGCGAGGAGGCAAGTAGTTTAGACTGAAACAAATGCTTTATGTTGAAATTGGCTTCCCATTTAGTGCTTCCCAACCAAAGTCAAAGAGTGGCGAGATTCTGCAAAGTGAGAGCAATGCTCTTTCATGAGAGTGAATGGGACGCCGACACTTGGGCCGCAATGAAGATTGATTCTCTTTGAGAAGTGAGCGGCGCACGCCCGCTAGTTCTTCATGCACTCCAAATAATAGGCCTGCTCTCTGTGTTGCTACTTCCATATTGAAGTCTTTCGTACCATGAAATAAGTAGGTGACCTGAGACCACCGGGCCACGAGATTGCATTCCTCCCAGAGCCGAGAGCCATCTTCTTCTTTAACCCTTCAATAAGCAGAGCCGTCTTCAGCTCAGTTTGCCTTAAATTGATTTAGAGGGAACAATCAACAAGCAAAAAATCATTCTGCTGCACCTGCCGTGAGCTGCTGTTTCCCTTATTAAGATGGTGTAACACGAAATCAATGAACCGTGCCCATCTTCATATTGCGCCTTCCCAGGTGATTTTTATAATGGGATCAGATGGCCTTGCCTTCGTTAATTGAATCATCCTGTTAAACCCGTTTAATTTACTGAGGTGTTTGGAATATGTATGAGCAAAAGGTGCTGGCCTCATTTAGGCATCACTGTCGACTGAGCTGACCCACGACATAGAGCTGCACATCATTAGGTGCATTTTGGTTAAGATGTTTTCACCTTTATTTATTCACTTATCATCTGACATGTTGATCCCATTGCAGTGGTGGACAAGGGTTAGCAGCAGACAAGGACAGGGAGAGCAGGGAGAATGAAAAGGAAAACCCACATTAGCGCTGTCAATGAGCCCTACCAGTGTGCCAGGGTGACGGGCAGAGATGTAGTACAGAAGGGAGAGTTGTAACCTGGGAGGAAATGGAGAGTGTGTTCTCTCAAAACTGTGAAAAATAAGTGTCAGAGATGCCACATTACAGAAATTGAGAAAGGCCATGGAAGGCATCCTCATTCTAAGAGGACAGCTTATGGTTCAGAACCAAAAATGAAACTATGTGGCATCTCAAAAGTGAAGTCAGGGGAGGCCTGTCCAAAGTCCAGTTATACCTTGCAGTCACACAGTCCCAATAGTGGAAATTTTTAATTAAGGTAGCCTAGAAGTTTCCTGAGATTCCTACAGAAGGCTAGTGAGTGTAGTGACCTCAAGAACAAGTAGAGGATGATGTGGTGAAGTAACCTAAAGAATGAGATTCAGTACAGGCATTGGAAATGATCAAAGACTTATCTGGAATTGACCCTGAGCAAGTAACCCCTGAGGAAGACAGGAATAGTTCAATCAATCAGTCATTTATTCAGTCACAGATGAGAACATGGATTCTACGTTGCAAGGCAGAAGAGCAAAGTTCCCCTGAATAAATCGGCTTTTAATATTCATTTTCCTCCCTCCCCCTTACTTATGAAACATTATCTAAGCATTTCATCTTATTTTACGCGAATCAGCCAACCATTTCTTTTTTATGTACGTGTCAAGAGGGGGCCTAAAGAAGGAAGTTGTCCTAAAGAAGGAAGTTGTCCTAGGTCAGCTTACTGCAATACAGATGCCTGTATGAATAACCTGCTGTTATAATAAAACAGCTTTTAACCCTTAGTAGCTTGCAAGCAGTTAAATTTTCTTTCACATCCCCAGGAAGCAATTTAAAGAAACCTCAAGCAAGGAGCACCAGTGATAAATGGGACAGGTCTGCAAGTACAGCAACAAAAAGAGAATATGGGAGAAGCGAGTGCTTGGAGTGGACAGGTTGGAGAGCCATCGTGACCTGATTGACAGGGATCAAGAGAAGCAGATGGACTGTGCATCCCTCCCTTGTTCTTCTGATCTACAGGTTACCTGAATTTGTTGTAGAAATTGTATTTTTTTGTACCATATGCATCCTTTGAAGGGTTTTTCTATTGCAGAGAATTCATTTCTAATATTAAAGAAAAACTCCACCCAAACATTATATTTTTTATATATGTTACTTACTCCATGTAATTTGTAGTGATGGGCCAGAAAAAAACATTTAATCTTATGTTCTCGTGGAGAAATTGCATAATTAAGATTCAAACTCAATGGATTCCTGCAGTGATCAGTTGTGGACAACAACAAATGTTGTAAAAAACATCCATGGAGCAAAGAAAAAAACATTTTCACACAACCCACATCTGCGGTGGGCTGGCATCCTGCCCAGGGTTTGTTTCCTGCCTTGTGCCCTGTGTTGGCTAGGATTGGCTCCAGCAGACCCTGTAGTTAGGATATAACGGGTTGGATAATGGATGGATGGATGGATAACCCACATGTCCATTATCTATTCATATTGTCAAAACATACAGACTGTGTGCATTTTTTTTGCTAAAATATTATTAGCTGTTCCTTCCTGAAAACACTGTGTTGAATGTCACCAGGAAAGACGTACACAGAGAGTACCATATTTCAGCAACTTATACAGGATGTGTGTTACAGGGAAAATGTTGCCTGGAGTCATCTCCATATAAAAGAATAAAACTGAATAAAGTGGAAAAAAGGGTTGAGAACCACTGATCTTGGCAAACATTGAGTATGTTATGCAGTTGTGATGAGGACTTCATTCTTGTGCAGTCCAAAAAGAGGCCTAACACTATAAAAGATTAATCAAAGGAGAGGAGAACTGTAAAGCCTCCCTGGCCCAAGACACAAAATAATTAATTCTTTCATGTATTTTATTAATGCAGATACTCTTTGAGGTTTGGAACTCTGTGTAAAAAAGGTTAAGCCTGAGTGTGTCTTAAGCTGTTAAGATCTACGGTACAGTGCTGAGCCTGTGTAACTCTTAGGACAGCATTCTGACACCATCTAGTGGATCGAGTAACATTATGCTACAAATAAATAATGGATATCTTTAGGAGTTTAAGGTAACTCATCAGTGTTTGAAGTTAATGAATGGGGAGAAGCCTTCAAGCAAAACACAATGGCATGAAAGCAAGAAGCTGTAAAGCCAGTTTTAGAAAAAACTGAAACTCAACCATTCGTTGAACCAAGAGAATAGTGATGACAGTGTGAAATGGTCATCAGACGTTGACACAGATAGTGAAACTGATGCATATGGCACTGTGTGACCAAACATCCGTGATATGCCTGGTGAATTCAGTCACATGACGGCTCACTATGGTGCAAGGTGGTGCATGGCAAAAAGGCAAAATGGTTGCGATCGAGTGGAAGGAGAAGAAGGACATTTGTCCCCTAAGCACTGTTTACAATGCAGTAACTGTTAATGTTTATGTCAGGGAAAATGTGGAAGTCACTAAGCCTTGCGCTGTGGTAGCCTGCATAACACAAGGGGACACATTAGTTGTGCACATCAGGCACTGACATCTACCTTCTCATATGCAAGCAACAGAAAACATAAAAGTGTACAAAAAGACTCGCTTTCACTATTCCGATTACAACACATTGGGCGGTGCGCTGGTGTCTGTCTCAAAACATGTCACACAAAGGCATGTAGTTAATCTGTATCAGTACTGCAGGGGACATACAACATTCCTGGCCTACACATAACAACATTCTTTCTTGTTGAGAAAATGTCAATGTTTTTGGATTGTTTTTCTAGGGGTTAAGGAGGCTACATAAAAAAAGCAGAAAAAAAAATCAAATAAGACAATGGTAAATAGTGATGTTGAAAAAGTAAAGTCAACTATTGTGATTGTGAGTTATCATCTGAAGCAAAATAAGGTGAGGCCTCCAAAACAGGCTAGGAAGCAGGTCACAATCTTAACTGGACTGCCCAGCAGAGGCCCGCCTCAATCCAGCCACTGCTCGATGCTCTAAACAGGGAAAACTTGAAAGAGCACCACAAAGGGCAGAGCAAAAAATAACTGGGCAAACAAATAATCTTTATAAATAGAAGAGATATTTATAAAAATAACGATTACAAAAAAGTTCAAAGAGCAAAAAAATAAATAAAAGTGATCTGCAGTAACTGAGTCCCAAGTCATTAATCAAAAGTCAACATCCTTAACTAGAACCCAAAAAAAGTCAAAAAGCCGGAAAATCCAAAGATTAATAATAAACAAAAAGAGAAGAATTCACCCACACCAAGTGCATACAATGTACCGTAACTGACTTCATTTCCCATGAGCCTTTACAGGACGGGCAGCAGTCCCTCAATGGAGTTAGACAGTTGGCCCCACCTCTTGGGGAACCTCCCACAAAACACAAGGAATGAGACAGAAGATACTCTCATACACAGTAACTAAATAGTAATAAAAATTGACAAAAAATATGTAATTATACAAATACTTAACATAAATATCAACACAAACAATAATATTAAAGGTTAAAGCAAAAAAGACAAAAAAGGAATTTAAATATACAGTAAGCCAAGTTAGGAAACATAACCTAGTCACCTCATTAATGGGTTGATTCCAGACACCTTAAAGCAATTCCCTTAAACAAAAATTCAACTGGAAAATGAATTTGGTCCAGTTAGGCCAACCAGTGGCATAGCTAGGGGTGGCAAGGGGGAACATCTGTCCCCGGGCGCAGCATCCAGGGGGTGCCAAATTGATGTTCCCCATTGCATTTTGGCAAACAGGAGGGGGCGCGAAATCTTCAGTTGTCCCCGGGCGCTGAAAACCCTAGCTATGCCTCTGGGGCCGACAAGGCTGCAGACAGGACAGCTCCTCACAGAAACGACTTGGAAGCGGGCAGAATTTCTCTCAATGAGTTTGTAACACCAGGAAATTGTCCATTATCTGGTAACCAGGACAAATCGTCTGAGACAATTCAACTGAGAGAGTGGACTCTCACTTTATCACAGGTAGAATTCACAGGTGGCACACACAGCACAAACCAAGTAAAGAACGAGATCAAATCTATAAGCCAAGTTAAAACCAGGAAACAGAGCAAAACTTCCAAAACAAGAAATAATAAGCCAAACTAAAAGAGCAACACAATTTATAAAACTGCAGGAGAAACTAAAAGGGGAGACAAACAAAAATAAGTAGGAAATGGTAATATTTCAGCTTTGCCCTGAGGCATGATGGGACACCACAAGCGGTTCTTCTGAGTTCAGACTGCAAGTAAGATAACAAACAAAACTAATATGATTAAAACACAAAAGGAAAATTATAAAATGATTGGAAAACAAAGCACACTTAATTTCAAACAATTAAATGCAAATAAATTTTCATAAAAACACTTTCATTTACAACTGACACTGTGTGTCCATGAGCTAGTCACTTGACCTGCTTGTGCTCCAATTGGAAAACCAGAAGAAATGGAATCAATTGTATCATAAATGTTGAAAGTCACCTTAGATAAAGGCATCTGCCAAATAAGTAAATGTAAATATAAAAAATTATTCTCTAAAACCTACTCTATATAATATAAAATCCTAAGCCTAAAAGTGCAACTATTTTAAGTGACGTTTTTATGTCACATTTTTTTGTCAATCTTTAAATCGGGCTTATTTTAAAACCTACATATATATGTTTGCTATCATCCTTTTCAGAATTTATTGAACTTTAATGTGATGTTGTTAGATTTTCAGATTCTTATTCAGTTTTTAAATTATAAACTAAAAAATATTAAGAACTCACATCTCGCGAGACGAGACTTTGTGCCAACAGATTTAAACACACCCAGGGCCGGAAATAAAAGACAAAGAGTAGATGTCAAAGACAACTGCTGTATAGGCATTTAAATGTTTGAAGCGCCACACGAAATGCAGATCACGTGGCACAGCAGCAGCTGATCACGCAAAGAGGAGGTAAAAAAAAAAAAACCTGTATTTGTTTCCTATTGTATCACCGTTTAAGAGGGGGTTTCAGGAGAGCGACCACGTCTCATTGGGGTGCCTTCATCCCCACTCTTCACAACGCGTGTGGCAGAGATGTGAAGTGGCTGGCGCATAGTGCAAGCCCGGGGGGATTGGTTGGTGTTGGTGAGCGAAGAGAGCAGGGGTGAACCTCCTAGTGTAAATCTAAAAAATCATACTCTAAAACAACAAAATAAGAAACTAAAACCAGGAATGAAGCTCTAGAAGATCAGTAACACATGGAGGATAGGATTGGTGAACTTGTTGGACAGAATGGCCTGTTCTCTTTAACATTGTTCTAATATTCTAATCAGTTGTCGTTATGTGGGCAAGAAGTCATTCCATGCGGCCCAAGGTAGCATCCTAAGGCCCATTCTTCTCCTGGTGTTTATAAATGATCTTGTAAATCAGGTGTAAGCTTGTTCTTTTTGTAGAGGAGCCCACCTTGTACCAAGTGATCCAGGTAACGACTTCCATTTGAGACCTTGCTGACCTCTTGAATGATCACCTCTCTAGGTTAGTCTAAGGGGCTGAAGCTTGGTGTGTTTTATTCAATAGCAGAAAAAGAAATATTCTCATCATTAGATGCCAAGACCTCAACTTTGTCTTTCAGGGTTGTACACTGGCTTAGGAGAAAAGTCTAACTCTGGTTGATGTTAGCCTCCTCTGCTGTCATTCTTGAGGAGGTCACATCAGATCAGTAGCTTCTGGAGCAGGCCTATTCAAATGGCGGCCCAGAAGTATTTTCCGAGTGGCCCAGCCTGTGGTCCTGCCAGGGCTCCAGACTGCAACTAAAATGGTCTCAAATGCAACCCAAAATAGTCTTTGGCAATTATCATTTCAACAAACCTGTACCCTCAATGTTAGAGGTGCTCCTTCTATTTTTGTGTTGGCAATCTGGAACAAACTACCGAGCCATGTAGTTAAAGCAGAAATCTTGACAACCATTAAGAACTACCTGGATGAGATATTGGGAGAGCTTAGTAACTAGCTAAGCCAATGGGCTTAATGAATGGAGTGGTCTCCTCTCGATTGTCAAATGTCTTGTGCTCTTACTAGCTGTGCTACCCGTCTAAGACAGAATGAAATCTATGTAATCAGCTTAGACCTCTGCGGTAAGCTTTGCAGTGAACCATCTTGCTGAATTCTATATTTTAAGGACTCTATTTCTCTTAATTATATGTCTTTCTTATGCTACTGTGTATTATTTATTTATTGTTTGTATACTATTTATTATTATACTTATCTAATTCTAATTTGTTTTTCTTTGCATGTAACTTATTCTTTGATATGTTGTAAAGCACTTTAGCTACATCCTTGAAATGAAAATTTTTAATAGAAATAAAGGTTGTTGTTGAATGTATTTTGTATTGCATATGGTAATAATATGCATTGCATTTGCCATTCCAACAGATGGAACATCACAAACATCTGCCTTAATAAAAGGATAAGTGTCCGTGTGTCAATCTGCTTGCTATGTCTCTGTCATTCTAACAGGTGACACATCACAAACATTTGTAGTAATAAAACGCATTGCATTGTTATTCCAACAGGTGGCGCATCACGAACATTTGTAATAATAAAACGCATTGCATTTGTTATTCCAACAGGTGGCGCATCATGAACATTTGTAGTAATAAAATGCATTGTATTTGTTATTCCAACAGATAATAATAATAATTCTTTCATTTATATAGTGTTTTTTCTCACTACTCAAAGCACTCCACTCAGGGAGGGCCCGGATCACGAACCCATGATCTCTTTACTGCGAGGCAGTAGCGCTACCACTACGCATAGTGCATAATAAATATTTGTAGCAATAAAATGCATTACTTCAAAATTTTGTGATGTGCCATCTGTTGGGACGACAAATACAATGTGTCTGTCTCTGTTATATGCCATTTGGTACAGGATTCATAAAAGAAGTGTTAAAGTTTGTGATGCACCATCTGTTGGAGTGATAAATGCAATGTATTTTTCACTACAAATGTTTGTGTTGCCATCTTTTGGGTTAACAGAGACATTGCAACCATATGGACACACAGACAGACACACAGGCACTTATCCTTTTATTAAGGTGAGTGAGCTGTTCCTTCTGTTACTGTTTTTAAATGTAGAGTAAACGTATTTTTCCTCTTTCCATTAACTTTTGAATCCATCTAGATGTATGTTTTTATACTTTTTTTGTTCTGTTTTTTTGTCTTAATGTGTCAGTGCTTAAGATTACGTGGTTTGTAACTTTGGTTGTCTTTTTCCTTGCCTTATCTTCAGTATGTACTGCACTTTGGTTAGCACAATATTGTTTTTAGATGTCCTTTACAAATAAAAGCTGCTTGCTGTTTCATCTCCCACATGATGGGCTGGTGTCCAGTTCAGTGTTAGGTTCTGGACTCCAGCTCTTTACAATCCTGCAATGAAAAGTGTAATTCCAGAAAGCCGATGAATAGGTGGACCTTGAAGGTCCTCCAGTGGTGTCCTGCTATAAGGAGCGACAAGTTCAGAGGATGGGCCTCTGGAGCAGAAGCAGAAGTGAACTATTAATGTCTGGCATTAGACGCCTTTAAAGCTTCTGTCCAAATTATGGAAAGGTTAAAAAGTAAAAAAAAAAAAAGAGGAGTCATTATTTGCAAATAGAACTTTTAAGCAATTTGTCGCTTGTCAAGCAGCAGCAGATCAAGCGCAAGTTAATGTCACAGCTCTGAGGGCGTCGCTGTACATTGCCTTTCTGAATAACTAAAAGCATGATAGAAAATGACACATTTCAGATAAAAATAAATGGATCCCGAGCTTGCACAGAAGCTGCAGCTGCTGCAGTTTCTTAGTGCTGCCCGTTGTTGCTCGCCATCAGGCCCGTGTTTTCCATAAGCTAAAGTTGGAAGTAATAAACGGAGCTCTGTAAAGCGTGCCACCTCAATGCCCGCTTGGACTTAGCTGAACAGAAGACCTTTGCTGCTGCTCGCTGGGTTTGCCATTGCATACTGATGCAGCCAAAAAAACAAAAGGACAGGAAACGTTTAAAGCAAGGGCCAATGCTGCCCCCATGTGGCCAATGTCGGAACTTCAAGGAATTTGCTCCCAGAAATGAAGATGTGCAAGTGTCTTATCAGTCATCCCCGTCATTGGCTGATTTTTAAAGTATATCCCCTATGGACCACTTTCACCACTTCAAACCATAAAAAAGCATAATTGTGCCAATAAGTCTATGCTTCGAGCACCTCAATCCACTCCATCATTTAGTGCACTTGTGCTTCACATTCACAGGAAGCCATTCAAGTGGAGGTCTGCACTTATGATAATGACACTTGTGAGCCCCCAACCAAATGGCGTGTTTACTTAAATTAAAAAAGAAAAAAAAAATCTTATTACATGGGCCAATAAGCTTGAAGAAAGTCTACGCTGCGATGGGAGTGACAGGCATTACAGACTCTGGAAGAGCGGAGTATTATTTGTATGAGGCTAGGCGGAGAAGGGCCATTCATTACATTCAATAAAACATAGAGGACATCGCAAGAGATAATTAACACACAATATGGAGCTCTGGGGAAAGAGACAACCTGAGAGTGAGCTAATCGGCTCCTCTCTACTGCTGAAATACATCTAACTGCTGCTGTTGTCATCTGGAGGTGCTGCAGTAACCCCAAAGCATTTATGTACATTTCTGTTTATGAAGAGGACATTCATGAAGAGAGTCTGTGAACAGCACATGGGTTAATAACGGAATGGCATGGTGGCACAGTGCTTAGTAGGAGTAGGAGCTTCACAGTTCTAGGAGTGCCAGCCCATCACTGTCTATGCGGAGGCTGTATGTTCTCCCCATGTCCCGATGAACGTTTCTCTGGGTACTCTGATATATTCCCATATCCCAAAGATGTGTGTGTTAGTTCAATCAGCTTGGTGAACGATCCTGGGCTGGTTCCTGCTAACACTGTCAGAATAAAACCCCTAGCTACCTGTACCCTAAATAAGAGTTCTGACATGCATTCTGACCATCATTACTAGACATTACACTTTTCACACTGAATAATTCAATGTTTATTTAAGTCCAACTTTTCAACAAGGAGAGTACATCTTTAAAGCAACGCTTTAGCAAATAATGGTGCACACTCTGCACAAGTTGGGTGACTTGCTGAGTGTCCCACCATTGTTAGCACTGCAGCTGAAACCTTCAAAGCTTTAAGGTGAAACCATTAGACACCAGCTGAAGGGCCTGCACCTTTCATAATGACGTGTATCCAAAAATATTATTTATTGTAGTGTCTTTAATGCTGAATAATACTCTAAGCCTCTGCCTTAATTAATATGGTGCCTTTCACACTAAGGGTGGTCTGAATTAATTTTAGCAAGTACTCTACAGGTAATACAGTGCCTTTTACGAGGGGTGATGTCTGAAAGAGATTAAAACAGTCACTCTTTATTTAATATACTGCCTTGAATAGTCAGTGGTATCCAGAGCCATTCTGAAATGATCTTATTCTTTATTTAGTATCCTTTTACCACCTTAGCGCTTCACCATAATATCCCCCAAGTGAAAGGGTTTACGCACACAGAATGGCAGCTAACTATTTATAGCTTACAGTGATTGTTAATATTTACAGGATGCTCTTACTGTACCTCTTGTTTTAGATTTCTTGCAGCATAGGGGTCACGGCCGGATTGAAACCTTTAGAGGTCCTAAGCACTTAAAAGATTTTGGTGCCCCCACATACTGTATATCTAATTCAAAATATAAACAATAATACACCATAAAACAAAATTTTACTTTTCAAAATGAAACAAAACAAACAGTGAGATGGAAAATAAGGCTTACTAGCCAACCCGCGGCGTAACATACGCCGCATAATTATGTATTGATGGGTGAACACTTGCTGAACGACACAGTTGTCCAAATGGGGTGGGTTTGTGGATACCACTGTGAGTGAATGAAAAGATGGACCTCTGGAGAGAGCAACATACAATTGTCCGTGACTGAAAGCGGGATCGTCTGTGACGATGGAGGCCACGCTGGTGAAAGTTTCTTCGTTGGTAGGGATAAGTTTCAGCACTTGTTCATTAAGGTGTAGCGAGTCTTCGTTGTTGACGCTTAATATAGCTTGTGTACTGAGTTGTTCCGGAGTCACAGTTGAGAAACACTTTTTTAATGTCTTTTAAGCACAGGGAAAAAAATTAACATGTGAAACATCCGTAATGTAATAAGCCACCAAGAAAAGTAACATTGCAACAATGTACGCTACGATCCGATCGCTGCAAACAGAAGTGACAACAAAATCGAGGCCGGTGCATTCTTTAACTGCGTTGTAGCGCAATGGTAGTGCTACTGTTTTGCAGTAAGGAGACTGTGGAAGATTTTGGGTTTGCTTCCCGGTTTCTCACTGTGTGGATAGCGCTTTGAATACTGAAAACACCGGTATATCAATGTAATGAAGTATTATTATTCTTATGCGTCCAGCGCTCTCTCTCTCACTCGCTCGCTGCACG
This sequence comes from Erpetoichthys calabaricus, assembly GCF_900747795.2. Classification (NCBI taxonomy): domain Eukaryota; kingdom Metazoa; phylum Chordata; class Cladistia; order Polypteriformes; family Polypteridae; genus Erpetoichthys; species Erpetoichthys calabaricus. Next base: position 301,450,054 of record NC_041395.2, on the reverse strand, counting down.
TGTTCCTGCAGGCATACCAGTAAGTGAATGAAAAGATGGAACTCTGGAGAGAGCAACATACAACTGTCTGTGACTGAAAACTGGTTTTGGCAGATACATTCACATCTTTTTGAAAGTTTGGCCCTGTGCCTTATCAATTGTCATCGCAAAGGCAAATCTAACAGGAAATTGTCTTTGCTCAGATGCACGCGCAGGCTCTCTCTCAGCAGCACGCGAGCCTCCCCAGCCCCCTCCCCCTCTGTCTCTCAGAAGCACGCTAGCCCTCTCTCTCTCTGTAACATTGCAGCAGTTGTATAAACACTTTTTTTTTAAATGAGTTTTAAGCACAGGGGGAAAAAAAGGAACATTTGAACAAATCCGAACTTTATGTAAAAGCCAACCAAGATAGTAACATTGCAGGAGTTCACCATTTTTAATCAGGTGACTGACAGTAGTGGAGTCAGGCACAGAGAAGGTCAGCTGCTGAGAAAGCGTCTCGACTGTTGCAGGGCGGTGAAGCAGGTGAGACGCTAATGAAAAAGAGGCACAGGGCTTATTGGTTTTTAAAGACTGCTTCCTTCATTGTGTTTTAACCTCAGTTTTAAAGGATTGCGCGGCTTTCTCTGTGGCGCTGCCTGTGTGTGCGCGGCTCTCTCTCTCGGGCTGCCTGTGTGTGCCTCTGTGTCTCTCTCTGGCGCTGCCTCTGTGTGAACCAAGGTTCCACTGAGGTTGACTAATGAAAAGTCAACGTGGCTCAGAGCTGCATGTGGACTGTGGCACAGACAAACAGAAATGACGGCATGTTTTCCGAGGCGTCGTGTCTGAGTTGGTGGTCGTGGCTCTGCGAGTTGTCGTCATATCCAATGGTCTTAGAGTTGGTGGGCGTGGCTCCTTCCTGCGTGCGCCATGGGTGTCTTACTTGTCGGCAGCTTAGTGAATCCACGCCCCTTCCGGCGTGCTTTCCATGGGTGGCTACTTGTCTTCCGGCTTAGTGAATTATGTATATAGATGTTTGAGTTTTGCACCATGTGGTCCATGGTAAATCCGGCAATGGAAAATTTCTGTGGTGCCCCCCTTCCCTTTATGCCCTAAGCATGTGCTTATTTTGCTTAGTGGATAATCCATGCCTGATGGTAGTCGTTGCACAGACTCGGGTTGTGTGTCTACAGTGGCATTGGAGTTAGGAAGGAGGTGGTGGTCCATACTGAGAAGGGTGCTGGGAGAGGCCTAGCTGAGAGCAAACTACCGGACACGTGGCCGTCATCCCAACAAAGCCCCACTATGGATGGCAGACTTGCGCCAGCTACAAAGGTTACCAGATAGATAGAGAGAGAGAACCACTGCAATACACAGTGCTGCCGAGGGAAGGAGCGGGTGTAGAAACTTTGGGAAGCTTAAAGTAAGTGCCCATGTGACAATAGGGTGTAGCGTGGTTTGCGCCGCTTTGCAGGATGAGAATTGGAGAAGCCCACATAGCGTCTGCAGAGACTAGTTCCCCAGAACTAGGCGGTGATGTAAAATGTCATTGTAAGTGCTAGGGGGCCTCTTTGTGATGGTGTGGGTTGGCTCTATGCTCCCGCTTCCCTTTAGGAACCTCTTTAACCCGCCACCATCAATAGTCATAAACGAGATGAGCCAGGCAAATGAGGACACACACTTACAGCAAGGGGTAGATGCTAAAGTAACAGTGCGTTTATTAAAAACAAACCTAAACAAAGTGCTCAGTAATGCAGAGCAAAACCTTTATTAAATAAATAATCCAAAGAAATAATTGACAAAACCAGAGAAAATCCCAAGAGTTTAAAATATCCATAATAATAATAATAATCTGTTCTTTTAAGACAAAGTTATAATCCAACGACAGGTAAAATTCTTTTGAAATGCGCAAGCCCTGGCACCTCCTTTATAACACAGAAGTCTCTCCGGTTTACTCTCAGCACATCAATCAGTACATGAGGATATCCCACCTGCAGGCATGGCCACCCCTTAATTCAGGCTCAGGTCCCTACGAGCCTGGCCTCACTCCCTTTGTCTCCTGCTGCCTCTCCCCAGACTTACACAGGAGCCCGCTGCAAAGAATCTGACTACTCCAGCTACCAATAATGTGTAACCGATTCAGCTCCTTTCAGCCCCTTTGAGTGTCTGTCCTATGCTCCCCTTGGGGCCTTCCTTTCCAGCTGCCATCCTCCAACCTCTGCACACTGGCTTTATACCATCTGCCGCCTCCATCATTGCTCTAATCATTTTAACCTCCATCTTTCATCTTACTCCCTCTCATTTTCTTTCTGGACTCCTTTCTTTTTCTTCCCTTATGTCCCATGCAGGCTCCATTTCTCATACCCTGATTAGGTGTGGGTGTGATAAGTTGCCACCTCTGAGGTGTGAATGGGGCACCTGAGTGAACACAGTTAGTCAGGCACCCCAAACAACAACCACATTTATTTATATAGCACATCTTCATACAAAAGATGTAGCTCAAAGTGCTTTTACATGATATAGAAAGAGAAAAAAGATATAAACTAAAATTAGGCAATACTAATTAACATAGAATAAAAGTAAGGTCCGATGGCCAGGGAGGACAGAAAAAAACACAAAAAAACTCCAGTCGGCTGGAGAAAAAAAAATCTGCAGGGGTTCCAGGCCATGAGACCACCCAGCCCCCTCTAGGCATTCTACCTAACATACAGTAAATGACCTCAATCAGTCCTCATGGCTTTCAGGGTTCACATGGAAGAACTCTGGAGTGAACCATGCTCACACACCCCCACACCACACCCAACTCCATGCCTGCACATGCTCAAATGTGATTATTTATTTAAAATCTGCCCAATGCCTTGGACCACTTATCATAGCATATTCTTCGGACCAATCCAGACTACAGATCATTTAAAAGTGTTGTGTGGACAGAAAGAAGGTGTTATGGAAAACCTCCAATTTAAATCAATGTGAAGGCAATCTGGGAAGGAGAGGTGGTGAGCTGAAGGGTAGAGTGTCCATAGTTCAGTTTAATTTGTAAATAGTTTATGCATGTGTGTATGTATTGTAAGGTTTCTAAATTCTTTTGAGATTCCCCCCAATGGGATGACACGCTAAAGAGGGTCCCGAAACATGATCGGCGTGTCTGTGGAGGGCAACTTATGCATCGCCAGGGCAACCGCAGGCTCCCAGTGTTGCAGCGGTTCATCACAAAAGCAAATCCGAGCTGATCTCGGTCACGTTATAAGCGCTGTCATCGATGGGTGATGCAAGGAACATTATAAATGCAGGGAACAGGATTACTTGGCTACGACCCTGCCTGACTGCTGTGCCTATGTATAGGAGAGTGGAAGATCCTGTTACAAGAAATAACTGTGCTGTTCCTGTTTCATGCTGAATAAATTTGGTTTAGACAAAAGTACTGAGACTCAGCCTTGTTTTTTGGGGTGCAAGACAGGGACTCACACATCACAATATATATATATATATATATATATATATATATATATATATATATATATATAAAATAATAGCCAGCATTGTCACCCTAGAGATTAGCAGGTGCTGGACATGTGAATAATAGCAGGGTATTCACAGCTGTGCTGAGCTCTGCATTCCATGAATCTTTGGAATTTACACAATTACAAGTCTGAGAAGGCAGGTGGAGACTCCCAGGGCATTATAAATACAGCCTAATAATGGGAGACAGGGGGAAAAGGACATGACATGAGATAGGGAAACTGGGAGAGTGGAATAGCCTCCCTAGTGAAGGGACTGTTGTTTTTACAAGGAGTCTTATAAGGGCCTTTATAGTGCAGTTTGATTCTGCTGGAAGACGACTGTAAATTATTTGTTGAGAAATAAACGTTTGCACATGCTATTGGGCTTAACTCTCATTTGGTGTGCGTCTTGGTTTTTTCCATCTTGGTGCTTGTTACAATATATATATTTATATATTTATTTATATTTATAAAAACAGGACTACAAATAATTGCTGGAATGAGCAGGGCATAATTACTGGACTTAAGTAATACAGGCCTCAGGTACTAGAAGAGGATGTGGACAAAGCTAATGCGCTGATGCAATTTTTTAACAGATTTTTCTTCACTGTTGCCAACTTCTTTCAATATCCAGTCTTGTCACACCATCCCTACTACATCAACAACTAGAATGGCCGGTGACAAGTTCACTTCTGCCTATCAGTGTGGGCTGTTCATAACTACAGACCAAGTAGGGTGGCAACTGAGGAAGCTACACACAGTAGAAGCTGCGGGACCAGATGGAGTCAGTCCTCGAGTTCTTAAGGCTTTGTGGTATCCTCTGTCACCTGTTCAGTCTGTCCCTAAAGCTACAGAAAGTGACACTGTAGTTCCTGTCCCAAAAAATCAGGCATCTGTTCACTTAATGACTACAGACCAGTGGCACTTACATCTCTATCATGAAGACTTTTGAGAGGCTGGTCCTCAACTATATGAATCCACTTGTGATAGACCACCTGGACCCACTGTAATTTGCAGACAAAGATTGGAGTGGAGGATGTAATTATCGATCTGCTCCACTAGGCTTATTCTCACCTGGACAAAGCTGCAGCACTTTGAGGATTCTGTTTTTTGATTTCTCCAGTGCCTTCAGTACCATCCAGCCATCCCCGTTTAGAGGTAAACTCAGTGGTATGCAGGTGGCTGAGCCTATGGTGTCCATGATAATGGACTATCTGTCAGGTAGACCTCAGTTTGTGAGGTTCAAGGACTGTGATTGTGATACAGATGTGATCAAAACTGGAGCACCACAAGGAACAGTCCTGTCTCTTATTCTCTTCACTCTGTACAATTCCGACTATAAATATAACACCAGGTCAGGCCACTTGCAGAAATTCTCAGTTGATTCTGCACTTATGAGGTGTATTAATTTGTTAATTTGTTCTGTTCTGTGTATTGTATTGTATTGACCCCTTCTTTTGACACCCACTGCACGCCCAGCCTACCTGGAAAGGGGTCTCTCTTTGAACTGCCTTTGCAAGGTTTCTTCCATTTTTTCCCTACAAGGGTTTTTTTTGGGAGTTTTTCCTTGTCTTCTTAGAGAGTCAAGGCTGGGGGGCTGTCAAGAGGCAGGGCCTGTTAAAGCCCATTGCGGCACTTCTTGTGTGATTTTGGGCTATACAAAAATAAATTGTATTGTATTGTATTGTATTAATAAGGGGGTGACAGAGAATATAGGAGTCAGGTGGAAAAAGTTGCTTCTTGGTGTAAAAACAATTGTCCTCAACTTATCCATCCATCCATCCATCCATCCATCCATTCATCCTCTTCCGCTTATCCGAGGTCGGGTCGTGGGGGCAGCAGCTTGAGCAGAGATGCCCAGACTTCCCTCTCCCCGGCCACTTCTTCTAGCTCTTCCAGGAGAATCCCGAGGCGTTCCCAGGCCAGTCGAGAGACATAGTCCCTCCAGCGTGTCCTGGGTCTTCTCCGGGGCCTCCTCCCGGTTGGACGTGCCCGGAACACCTCACCAGGGAGGCGTCCAGGAGGCATCCTGATCAGATGCCCGAGCCACCTCATCTGACTCCTCTCGATGCGGAGGAGCAGCGGCTCTACTCTGAGCCCCTCCCGGATGACTGAGCTTCTCACCCTATCTTTAAGGGAGAGCCCAGACACCCTGCGGAGAAAACTCATTTCAGTCACTTGTATTCGTGATCTCGTTCTTTCGGTCACTACCCATAGCTCATGACCATAGGTGAGGGTTGGAACATAGATCGACTGGTAAATTGAGAGCTTTGCCTTGTGGCTCAGCTCCTTTTTCACCACGACAAACCGATGCAGAGCCTGCATCACTGCGGACGCCGCACCGATCCGCCTGTCGATCTCACGCTCCATTCTTCCCTCACTCGTGAACAAGACCCCGAGATACTTGAACTCCTCCACTTGGGGCAGGATCTCGCTCCCAACCCTGAGAGGGCACTCCACCCTTTTCCGGCTGAGGACCATGGTCTTGGATTTGGAGGTGCTCATTCTCATCCCAGCCACTTCACACTCAGCTGTGAACGATCCAGAGAGAGCTGAAGATCACGGCCTGATGAAGCAAACAGGACAACATCATCTGCAAAAAGCAGTGACCCAATCCTGAGTCCACCAAACTGGACCCCCTCAACACCCTGGCTGCGCCTAGAAATTCTGTCCATAAAAGTTATGAACAGAATCGGTGAAAAAGGGCAGCCCTGACGGAGTCCAACTCTCACTGGAAATGGGTTCGACTTACTGCCAGCAATGCGGACCAAGCTCTGACACCGATCGTACAGGGACCGAACAGCTCTTATTAGGGGGTCCAGTACCCCATACTCTCGGAGTACCCCCCACAGGATTCCCCGAGGGACATGGTCGAACGCCTTTTCCAAGTCCACAAAACACATGTAGACTGGTTGGGCGAACTCCCATGCACCCTCCAGGACCCTGTTAAGGGTGTAGAGCTGGTCCACTGTTCCGCGACCAGGACGAAAACCATACTGTTCCTCCTGAATCCGAGGTTCAACTATCCGATGGACCCTCCTCTCCAGAACCCCCGAATAGACTTTTCCAGGGAGGCTGAGGAGTGTGATCTCTCTGTAGTTGGAACACACCCTCCGGTCCCCCTTCTTAAAGAGGGGGACCACCACCCCGGTCTGCCAATCCAGAGGCACTGTCCCTGATGTCCATGCGATGTTGCAGAGACGTGTCAACCAAGACAGCCCTACAACATCCAGAGCCTTGAGGAACTCCAACTTAATACTAGCAAAAACAAGGAACTGGTTATTGACCTCACCGCACCAAAGAGCATCTATGTTCAGTCACTATTCAAGGAGTGGATGTTGAAGTGGTCCACTCCTACAAGTACTTGGGAGTCCAAATCAATGACAGATTGCACTGATCTCACAAAGGAACCATATAAGAAATGGCAGAGCAGGCTCTTTTTGTTTAGGAGACTTTGTTCCTTTAATGTGAGTATTGAATTCCTTCACATCTTCTCCAACTCTGTGAGGGTCAGTGTTATTTTCTACACTGTGGTTTGTTTGGCTGGTAATGTCACTCCAAGAGAGGCCCACCAAATCAGTGAGCTAATTAAATGGGCAAGCATAGTGAAGGGCCGCACACTGGACCCCCTGGAGTTAGTAGCAAAGGAGAGGATTAAAACAAAACTGAATGCCATTATGAATAATGCTGCACATCTTCTCTCTGACACACTAACACTGAGGACTTTTAGCCAATTAATCATTCCGCAGAAGTGTGTCAAGAAATGCTATGGGGGCTCCTTTATAGTAATATGCCTTCATAAAGACACATTGGGACTGTGACTGCCAAGTCCAAAATTTTCCTTCTTTTGAAATTTTCTTTCTTTTTAGTCATTTTGGTGTGTGTTCAGACCATAGTGTGTTTGTATATATATATTGTCACACACGTGCGCACGGGAGGCAGTCTAAGGGCTTAACTGGCAATAAAATGCAGAGCCTGGGGTTGATAAACGGTACTAATGCGTTTTCTCCCTCTTCCACAGAACACCAGAAGGAAAACCTACCTAAGACTCCGCCTACTTCCTCAGCTACGACACACCCACCTACAGACCTCACTTCCACCTGAGATCCCACCCCTTTCTGTCCTTCACCTATAAAACCAAAGCCCTCCCTCTCCTAGTCAGTCTTGGTATGACTCAGTCTTGTATTACTACTTGTTTTGCTGTTTTGCAGAGGGGGCTGGGTGGTCTTATGGTTTGGAACCCCTGTCGATTTTATTTTTTTTCTCCAGCCGTCTGGAGTTTTTTTGTTTTTTCTGTCCTCCCTGGCCATCGGACCTTACTCTTATTCTATGTTAATTAGTGTTGTCTTATTTTAATTCTTACTTTGTCTTTTTTTCTCTTTTCTTCATCATGCAAAGCTGGGGGTGGACTCCCCAGATCTTTATATTTGTTCTTTGTGCTTTCTTCACAATATTTATGTATCTATCATCTATTTATTTATTTAAAGTGCTTCTGTATAAAGCCAAATTTCCCTCTGGGGACAAATACACTTCTAAAGTTGCTACAAAAAAAATGGAACCTGGGGCTGAACCCATTAAACATTGGTTCTCAAGGAACTCATATGAATTGTGTGTATAAATGTGATTCAGTTGTTTTGGAGTAATTTTTGACTTCTTTAAAAATGTTATCTAACCTCAAGGTAGAAAGGGGTCCATATCAGAATCCCACTTGTCTGAAAGAGGCCTCTTACCTGGATCAGAGTGAAGAGCGTACAGCACTGAGACTGGAAACTGGCTGTAGAAAAAACAAATCAAGAAATAGATGAGACGAGATAGGAGAAGGCAGTGTTACAAAGGAGTTACAGTAGCAGATGAAATTATTTGTATGTTTCTTACTATCTTTGTATGAGTTCTTGAATTCACTTTGTAGGTTTGGGTGGGTCCTGATTCTGATGTTAGTCTTTTGATCAGAAGTGTTCCCTTGCTTCTGTGAATTATTTGGACTGCTAATCACCAACATTTTGGGATCCCATTGTCAGGAGTACATCCCATCTTGGTAGAGTTGTGTCTTTAGAGGTCAATGCAATGGGTTTAAAAGGTCATGAAAAAGAAGACTTCCTGTCTGATTTTTTTGTCAGTTGTCCTTTTGTTTTTCAGATCTCTTGAGTTTTGACTTGTGTGCTTATTTTTGAACCTCATGTTGCAACAACAACAACATTTATTTATATAGCACATTTTCATGCACATGATGTAGCTCAAAGTGCTTTACATGATGAAGAAAGAGAAAAAAGACAAAATAAATTAGTAGTTATGAAAATAAATTAATATTTATTTAAAATAACTTAGTTAAATTAATAAATTAGCATCAGAAACAGTTTGGTAGAACCCCTGGACTCGACTATTTTTTTGGTTTTCTGACTGCCTCTTTCTTCTCCTGGTTCCTCTCAAAATATTTTTTGCTAGTCTGTCTAGCATCACAGATAGAGAAGTGCTATGTGTTTTGAGTAGTGACATTAGTTGTAGGTAAAAGGAAGAAAAAAAAGAGAAAAGTACAGAAAATGTATAGGGAAGGTCTTGGAGTGAAAGGAACCCTGACTACCCAACAAGATTATCAAGTGTATGAAGGTCCAAAGTGGAACCGCGCAGACAAAAAATGGGATGCCAACCAATATTAAGAGCATTATTATAAAAGATAGGATCTGCAATTATGGAACTAGACTTGTTTATAGGTAATTGAATTAATAATTGATAACTAATCACATTTATAGTGTGCTTTTCTCACTACTCAAAGTGCTTCACATAGACACAGGGGAATCACTTCAACTACCACCAACGTTATAATAATAATAATAATAATAATAATAATAATGCATCTTATTTATAGGACACGTTACATTAGTAGTAAATCTCAAAGTGCAACATAAAAAGTTTGAACAAAGGTAAAGCGAGATAAAAACAGATAAAACAACAATAATTATAGCGTTCTTGTTAATAAGCTTTCCTAAATAGAAAAGTCTTTAGCTGTTTTTTAAAACAGCCCACAATCTGCTGTGTTCTCAGGCTCTCTGGTAGGGCATTCCAGAGCCGTGGAGAAGCGGCTGCAAAGGCTCGGTCACCCATTGTATGAAGTTTGGTCACGGGGGGGGCGAAGGCAGTAGGTATTTGTAAAACGGAGGTTTCTTGCAGTGGATTGTAGTGTGAGGAGTTCCTTAAGATATTGTGGAGCATTTCCATGGATACACTGGTGAGTAAACAGAGTTTGTATTCGATACGGAGGTGGATAGGGAGCCAATGAAGTGACCGAAGGATTGGTGAAATGTGTTCATATTTCCGCACCCTCATCAGAATTCTTGCAACACTATTTAGAATTTGTTGGAGCTTTTGAAGGCTCTTGTTGGGGATCGTGATGAGGAGTGCATTACAATAATTCAGCCTGGATGAGACAAAGGCATGAACCAGCTTTTCAGCATCACAGAAGGAGAGGTAGTGACAGAGTTTGGCTATGTTTCGGAGATGAAGGAATGCAAATTTACAAAGGTGATGGACATGTGTATCAAGTGACAGATAGGAGTCTAACTTGACACCCAGATTTGTTACAGAAGGGGAGAGGGTAATGGTACGGTCAGAAAAGGAAATACAATTTACAGAGGAACAAAATTGATGGGGGGTGCCAATTAAAAGAGCTTCAGTTTTGGTGCTGTGCAGCTTGAGGAAGTTCTTGGACATCCAGGCCTCAATATCATCCAAGCAAGAGGAAAAAGTTGATGGAGGTGTAAGAGAAGTCAAATCCATTCTCACATAGAGCTGCATATCATCGGCATAGCAATGGAATGAAACTCTATGCTTGTGGATGATGTGACCCAGGGGTAGCATTTAGATATTAAAGAGTGTCGGCCCAAGGACTGATCCTTGTGGGACCCAACAGGTGACAGGGTGGGTATGAGATTTAGCATCCCCCAAGGCCACATACTCAGCACGTCATCTATTGGGATGACGTGACTGCAGCCATTCTTGTGCTAGTACACTCACCAGACAATCATTATTAGATAGAGATGGGGATGATTAGGAGGCCAAAATGGATGAGGAGGGCAATTTAGCCAGGACATCAGGAAACACCCTACTCTTGTTGAAAGATGCCCAAAAATCTTTAATGACCACAGAGAGTCTGGTCCTTGGTTTTACATCTCATCCTAAAGACACCACCTTTTTTCCTAGATGGTCTCTCGTCCAAGTACTGGCTGATCCCAAAGCTTCAGGTGGATTACCTGTTCTGAAGTGCAGGTGGTATGGCTGCGCTGGAGGAGCACTTTTGCATTGGATAGCCTTTTTTAGTTAAACCCTTTTTGCCTTTCCTTTTCTTTTCTTTTTGATTATTTTTGATTAAATTCTATATTTATGAAGATTCTGTGAGGCCTTATCTTTTAAGCTGGAGGTTTTTGCAGTTTCCTCTCCCTTTGAGGCTATTTTTGTGTGGTGTGGAATATTTTTGAATTGTTAAAAACCTCTGCCCAATTTTTGACTTTTCTCTAGGCAGACTGGTGAAGGTCTTGATCTGGTTTAAGTAATTTTTTGTGGTCTTAAATGCTTTTTGCCATTTTGTAATGTTGTTTCACAACCAAACTTGGAAAAATAAAACTAAATACGCAAAGATGCCCAAGACACAAAAATCTAATAAATACACCTAAAGATACATGAGCAAAAGTGTCAAATACTCAGTGTTTTGGCCATGAGCTGTGAGCCTGAGCAGCCTTTAAACAGGAGGGTACAGAGAAAAGAAAAAAATAGGAACACAGTGAGAAAAATGCTCAAAATGTCAACTTTAATCTCGACATTTCCACTTTAATCACATAGTTTATTTTGTCATTAAAGTAGAACATCATAAACTTCATCTTTAAATAGTTTCATTTACTAGTTTCTCAAATACTATTATAACTAAAGTAGCACGTTAAATGCTTTGTTTTATATTTGTTTTTCTATGTGCTCTATGTGTGTTAATCACTACGTGCTTCCGGGCTTTCTTTTCCTCCAACAGGACAAAGAATTCATTACATTTGTGATATTACAGCTCTCTGAACAATTAAAATATTGAGATGTGTACTTGATATCATTTTCATGATGATAGGAGTTAAAGCATGTTATCAAACATGGGAACACGGTCCAGAGATTGTTCCTGCTTCCCGCAAGATGCTTGCTGCGCCGTGTGCAACCTTCGATGAAACAATTTACTGCAGCAGTACTAACCTCCAATTCCTGTCCTTCCTTTTCTTTCTCCAAGTACCCAATCGCCATACAATCAGCTCAGTAATAGATGTTAAGCCATCTGTAAGCTTACAATGCCAATTCTTCAAAACGTTTAAGGAACACTGAAATATCTTTGTAGTACATCTTTAATTATTCTATTCATCTATCCTTCCAGTGTCGCGCCAGCCTCAGCAATCATACAGTGCGAGGCAGGAACAATTCCTTGAACTAACTAGCGCTGCTACATCGTGTTCTCACATGTTTAATTATTAACAATATAGATTATTTAAATGATGTTAACATTGTATCTGTATAATGTAATAAACATATTTTGCTGCATTTCATCTTAAAAATGATATCGTCATCATATGTAAATATGCGCTTTATAAAGTGGCTCAAGTTGTGCAATATTATAACTGTATCGCAAGTTTACAGTGAGATAGATAGATAGATAGATAGATAGATAGATAGATAGATAGATAGATAGATAGATAGATAGATAGATAGATAGATAGATAGATAGATAGATAGATACTTTATTAATCCCAATGGGAAATTTACATTCTCCAGCAGCAGCATACTGATACAATAAATAATATTAAATTAAAGATTGATAATAATGCAGGTGAAAAACGGACAATAACTTGTATAATGTTAAATGTTAACGTTTACATCCCCGGGTGGAATTGAAGAGTCGCATAGTTTGGGGGAGGAACGATCTCCTCAATCTGTCAGTGGAGCAGGACAGTGACAGCAGTCTGTCGCTGAAGCTGCTCCTCTGTCTGGAGATGACACTGTTTAGTGGATGCAGTGGATTCTCCATAATTGATAGGAGCCTGCTGAGCGCCCATCGCTCTGCCACAGATGTCAAACTGTCCAGCTCCATACCAACAATAGAGCCTGCCTTCCTCACCAGTTTGTCCAGGCGTGAGGTGACCCTCTTCTTTATGCTGCCTCCCCAGCACACCACCGCATAGAAAAGGGCACTCGCCACAACCGTCTGATAGAACATCTGCAGCATCTTATTGCAGATGTTGAAGGACGCCAGCCTTCTAAGGAAGTATAACCGGCTCTGTCCTTTCTTACACAGAGCATCAGCATTGGCAGTCCAGTCCAATTTATCATCCAGCTGCACTCCCAGGTATTTATAGATCTGTACCCTCTGCACACAGTCACCTCTGATGATCACGAGGTCCATGAGGGGTCTGGGCCTCCTAAAATCCACCACCAGCTCCTTGGTTTTGCTGGTGTTCAGGTGTAGGTGGTTTGAGTCGCACCATTTAACAAAGTCCTTGATTAGGTTCCTATACTCCTCCTCCTGCCCACTCCTGATGCAGCCCATGATAGCAGTGTTGTCAGTAAACTTTTACACGTGGCAGGACTCCGAGTTGTATTGGAAGTCCGATGTATATAGGCTGAACAGGACCAGAGAAAGTACAGACCCCTGCAGCTCCCGAGACGCATATACTGAGGTCTGTCTTTAAGATAGTCCACGATCCATGCCACCAGGTATGAATCTACTCCCATCTCTGTCAGCTTGTCCCTAAGGAGCAGAGTATTGTACTTAATTGTACTTATAAGTACAAACAGTTCTACAAGGAGCACTTGATGGACTGATTGAGTGCGTTTATAGTTCTTGGGATGAAACTGTTTCTGAACCGCGAGGTCCATACAGGAAAGGCTCTGAAGAGTTTGTCGTATGAGAGCAGTTGAAATAGACTGTGGGCATGACAGCATGTGCTCGATGCTGTATACCGATCATTCTCTTTCCGATCAGCTGCTGTAGAGCTGTGATTCCACACTCAGATACAGTGATATAAATACTATGAGTTGTGCATTGAGAGGAACAACACTAAAGCAGCAATGGTATTTGGAATAGTTTGGCCATTCTGTGGACCATTATATTGTTACAGGTTAATTATAATCAGATGCCTTTAACTAATAAACAATATGCGGTTAATTTCAGTGTATTTGATAAAGCCGTGTCAGGGATGTGGATATAAAAAAGAAAGGGAAACCACACTTGAGCAAAAGCACTGCTTTGACGCTGGGTGCCTCCAGTTTGCAAAACCGGGAACTTTTGTATGCCAAGCATTTAGCTGGCGTGAAAATGTGCGTGGCTTTACGCCAAGTTTAGGTTTTATACATTGCAATGTGAGTGTGGAAACAGGACTAAGCAACAGTTTTGTGCGTACGCACCATTTATACATGAGGCCCCTGGTGACTGGATCAAGGTCCCTCTCCGTTATAGATCCAGTGCCTGCTTATAGGAGCATTATGTTGTCCATCATCAAAGTCAAAGTGAACTTTATTGTCATCTCAACCATATACAAGTATACAGATAGACAAAATTGCGAAGCTCAGGGTCCACAGTGTAATAACATCCAGCCATCCATTTTCCAACCCGCTGAATCCGAACACAGGGTCACGGGGGTCTGCTGGAGCCAATCCCAGCCAACACAGGGCACAAGGCAGGAACCAATCCCAGGCAGGGTGCCAACCCACCGCAGGACACACACAAACACACCCACACACCAAGCACACACTAGGGCCAATTTAGAAACGCCAATCCACCTAACCGGCATGTCTTTGGACCGTGGGAGGAAACCGGAGCGCCCGGAGGAAACCCACGCAGACACGGGGAGAACATGCAAACTCCACGCAGGGAGGACCCGGGAAGCGAACCCGGGTCCCCAGGTCTCCCAACTGCGAGGCAGCAGCGCTACCCACTGCGCCACCGTGCCGCGTGTAATAACATGACGTGCAATAAATAAATTAAAAATAGAATTAAAATTTAAAATTTAAAAATTTAAAAATTAAAAGTTAAAACACAAACAAGACAAGACATTGTGCAAAGATAGGACAAAGAAGTAGCAGCAATATTGATGTGTAAGATATGTAATATAATAAAAAATAAATAATAGATATAGATAATACAGACATTATCAGTGTATGCTAATAGTTGTTTAAGACATGTGTAAACAATGACAGGTCAGAATGTTTCACAGCAGAAGGATAACAAGAGTGTCAAAATACTTAAAGGTCTGTAGGAGATTTTCAGTTCTTTTCTACATGCACACTCGTCTTTGCAGGAGAGTGGTTCGCATGTATAAAAGTTCTGTTTTTAGCGGTGGTTGAGGCCGTGTGGAAGATCCCAGGGGGTCGCCTGGTGTTAAGGAGTCTAACAGCTTGGGGGTAAAAACTCTCCTGCAGCCTGGTAGATCTGGCTTTGATACTGCAGTATCTTCTCTTGGATGGCAGAAGTGTGAAAAGTCCATGTGAGGGGTATAAGGGGTCCTGCACAATGCTGCAGGCCTTGCGGACACTGCGTTTGTAAAATATGTCCTGTAGTGAAGAGAGAGGCACCCCAATAATGTTCTCTGCTGTCTTCACTATCCTTTGCAGAGCATTTGCGGTCGGATATGTTGCAGTTGCCATACCAGACAGTGATGCAGCTGGTCAGAACACTCTCAATGGTGCCTCTGTAGAACATGGTCAGGATGGAAGGGGGAAGACTTGCTCGCTTCAGCCATCTCAGGAAGTGTAGTCTCTGCTGGGCTTACTTGATTAGTGATGAGGTGTTATGTGTCCACGTAAGTTCCTCAGTTATGTGCACACCGAGGAACTTGGTACTCCTAACAGTCTCCACATCTAAACCGTTGATGCTGAGTGGGATGTGGGCAGGACATGATTTTCTGAAGTCCACGATTATCTCTTTTGTCTTGTCGACATTGAGAGATAGATTGTTGTCTTCACACCATGCAGACAGCCGTTCCACCTCATCTCTGTATGCTGTTTCATCATCCCTGCTTATCAGTCCCAGCACCATCATATCATCCGCAAACTTAATGATGTGGTTGGTGTTGTGCGTGGCTGTGCAGTCGTGAGTCAGCAGGGTGAAGAGCAGTGGACTAAGCTTGCAGCCCTGTGGTGCTCCAGTGCTCAGTGTGATATTGCTGGAAGTGTTGCAGCCCATCCGAACTGACTGGGGCCTCTCTGTCAAGAAGTCCAGGATCCAATTGCAGAGGGTGGTGTTCAGGCCCAACCTGCTCAATTTTACAACCAGCTTTTGAGGGATGATTGCGTTGAAGACAGAGCTAAAGTCTAGCATCCTGACATATTTATCTTTTTTATCCAGATGTGTCAGGGAGAGGTGAAGAGCAGAGCATATGGCATCCTCAGTTGACCTGTTTGAGCAGTATGCAAACTGAAGAGGGTCAAGGGAGGCAGGGAGATTAATCTTTATATATCATGTACAGGCAGTCTCAGTTTGCAGTCACAAGCCTAAAATGAATGTCCATTTGGACCCCTTTATCTCTGAAGAATTCCCTGCAGAGGTATCAGCTCAACTTGGAATTCCTCCTTTGTGATCACGTGAAGTACAGAGCTGACCAAAGTGTTGGTTCGAGTTGAAGTTCAGCCATTCACTCCTGAATGCGGGGTTTGGGTTGGTGCAACTGAACTTCCGCATCCCTATTAAATCACTTGTGTTAATATTTTTGTGTGCTACTAAAATGCCTAGGAGAATGGACAATGCCCACTTTCTCGTGCAAAATCTAAAAGTTTTAGTGTTAAATTAAAAGAGTTGATTTTTAGTAGTGCAGTGGATAAGATCTGTAGAGCAATCTGACAATTGCGTCACTGCAGAAAGTGAACACTATTATTTTATTAATTTTATATAGTCGTTTTCATATTATAAAAATGGATCAGAGTACTGCACAGAACCAGAAAACTTACACACAACTGACATTGTTAAAACAATTAGTTATATAATTTAAATTACCAAGGCAAAACGTATGGAGCTTATGAATATTCAACACATATTAAACACTTTATGGAGGCAGCAAAGATGAAAAGTCCATCATGACACACCTCTGGGTGAAAACAAACCCCGATGGAGTGACACAAAGCCATCTGCCTACCTTAGATGGTCTAGCAGTACACCCAGAAGACGTCTACAGAGGTGTGCATCCAAAACTACTATGGTGGTAACGTGAAATGACACAGAGGATTCAGCTTAGGGATCAGAACATGAATGGCACAGAGTGAGCACAGCAGTAGTATATACTGAGTAATCTGCCGTCTCCTCTTCTTCGCACCCTTCTTCTGCCGTCCTGAAACTTTGACCATGAAAAACCAACTATGGAAAGTGGATGGAAATTTGTGAAGGATAATTCTCAGATGCTTTAAACATACTGCCATCCAGAGGAAGAGAAGAGACGACATGAACATTTCTAACCTGAGAGCGCTCCTAGCCAAAGCAGGCACATTCTTTGTACAATATTGTGACATGAATGCATGTTTTTTCAAATTTTTAAGGAGGTAAATCTGGTCTGCTGATATCTGAGGGCCAAGAAATGACTGCAGTGTAAGTGCCATCCAGTCTAAAGAAACGATATAAGCTACATTTACCACATGGAGAGATGAAGCGAAAGCACCAATTGCCAGGACTTGATGTGTATGTTTTCAAAGTCATATATCCTCTCTCTTTCTGCCATTAATATAATATAAAAGAGCCATCTGTATGGGAAGAGCAATCTTTCTTGTGAGCAATATGTTCCTTAAGTGATTTGTGAGATGTCAAGAGTGAAGCTGAATTTATTGCTGCTCAATTTTGTCCTACCTGTTGAAGACTCCAGATGTCAATTGAGTTAAACATGTCAGAAAGTGTAATGTAATCTTTCAGCCAAGGTTAAAGGTTCCGTATTTTTTTTCCTCCGTAAGAAGTTATTCAGACAAAAAGAGACAGATGAGACTCATAGAAAAGGAATGAACTGTTGAAATGCACAAAGCCCCGCAGCTGACAGAGTGCATGATTTTAGTGGCGTAATTTGCTCTGCCTTTTGCGCCAGGAACAATTCAGAGCAGATGTACACCAGAACGACCGTTTATTTTCTGTTGGAGATGCTCCTTTTCAAAACAGAAAAAAAAAGGATTAGAGTGCAAGCTGCAGCCAAAGTGAAAAATGTAAAAATAATGAACAGACTGAAGCTAGTCAAACAATCACTGCAATGGCCATAAAAGAACAGAGCATTTTGAAAGCCTTGCCAGAGTCTTAAGAATGTATTTTTTTCAGATTTTCTCCTAATAACACACACTTCTCTAAACATTCTGTTAAAGTAACCTCTGTTGCAATGGTAAGAATGCAAAGTTAACTGAAACTAATTAAAAGCTCTAAAGCTTTTTTGTAGAAAAAACAGCCTTATTCCAGATTTGCCACAAAAACGTTTCTTCAGAAAGACGTCTCTTAATTCTTTCTTCTTTTCGAATAAATAGCTTTAAATCCGTGCTGAGTTTCTGGCACTGTGAAATTGCCATGGAAGAATAAAGAATGCTTTCTTTGTCGAGCCCTTGTCAGCACTGGATACTCACCCATTGTAACATCATTACAGGCCAACAAAAGCAGACAGGACCATCAAAAATACATGCTACAGCAGACGGTATTCGGCTTTCTCAGACACGGCAAACTGGAGAAATTCAATGTGCATTGCAAATGACCCCAGATATGCGGGAGTGTTCCTATTTCAACATGCACTGCCTTGTAAGCCTTTGGGAAATGCATTTTTGGACTGATTGAGGTAAAAAATCAAAAACTCCACTTGTCATAAAAAGCATTTGGTCAAAATACAAAAACAAACGAAGGAGTATACATCATTCATAGACATCATTCATAAACACACTGTAAGTATGCATAGACATTGAAATGGGTACTCTTAAAACCGGGAATCACATACCCCCATATCTTCCATTAAATCCTTCTCCTTATAACAGTTGATTGTTATCTGTCGATGTTGGTCGTGGCTAATTTACAAATCTCAGGCAGCTTCATCAGACCACGGAAGCTGCCTATAGACATGAGGACAGAACACAGTTAAGGCAGGCAAGGAACAGGTCAGGTCAGATTGGGGAGCATGCACTGGTACAGTGCATTGTTGTACCCATCACACCACAAAACAGCTTGGGATCCTGGTTATCAACCCCCACAGGTAGACACGTGGTCCAGTCCCACCCACAAAGGTCTTACATGGGTGTCCCCTTGGCCTGGTCCAGCCACTCGGGCTGCGAGCTGGATCACCCTCTGGGAATTGCACCACATGGCCGTAGTGCCGTAACTGACGATCCCTCACAATGCAGGTAATGTGCCTCGTTCGGGACTTCATGAGCACACAAAGTCAAACCAGTGGTTCCCAAGAATTCCCCAGAGAGACACAGTACCGAAGGACTCCAGTCTTCGTCTCTGGTCACTGGATAGCGTCCATGTCTTGCAACTATCTAGCAAAACAGGAAGCACCAGGACTCTAAAGACTTGGACCTTTGTCCTTTTGCATAGATATCGGGAGCGCCACACACCCCTTTCCAGCGACCTCATGACTCCCCATGCTGTCCCAATCTGTCTACTGACTTCATAGGAAGAGTCACCAGAGTCTTGAATGTCACTGCCAAGGTAAGTAAACCTCTCGACAAGGTCGACACTCTCTCCGACATTGAGGTCATTAAATAACACACTGACAAAAGAAATCAGACTGGCCAAGAAGAGCTACTCTGAAAAATGCGTTTCCAGACAGTGCATTTACATGCACACACATAATCGGGTTAAGGTGAATAATCCGGTTAAGGTAGAAATCTGGTTTCTTAAAAATTTGCATTTACATGGCCTCTTCTGGAGTTCCCCTTTGTCAAAACACTTATTAAACTGCAGATTGAAAGAGTTAAACGTCATCACCTACCATTGTGAATCTGAAAATAAGCGTGATGGCTGTGATCATTTTCTTGCATTTTATAAATTTGTATAGTCAAAATATAGTTATTTAAAAGAAAGGAGATCTACTGCCATTGCCCTCCTTCCCCCGATCACTAAATTCGGAAAATCTATCCCATTCATAAACCTCCAGTTAAAACCGTCTACAAGAAAGGAACTGACCCTCCTGGGGACTGCCCAGAATTTAAAGATGTAGGTTGATGTAAATCAGAAGCTCATTTTTCTGGCAGAAATTATCATATCTAGTCTTAGGCCGGACCTGAGCCTCGCAGAAGTCCTTATTCATTGTGGTATTAACAGTGCCATGGGAAAAAGCAGTTAATAAGGCATATGAACACAAAATTCTTAGGCATGCAGACATAACAGCTGAGGCAGAACAAAGCGGCTGGGGTACCCAGGTGATCCTGGTAGAGATAGGGTGTAGAGGGTTTGTAGCCACATCAACATTCAGGCTTCTGAAGGGAGATGGGAGTACAAGGGCAGGCCTTCCGGCAAACTGTCAAGTTGCTTTCAGAAACTGCCAAAACGAAGCAGCAACTGGATTTGGCTGAAGACAAAGAATCCAAACTGGGCTGCAAAATGACAAACAAGGGGTAAAAGCAGAGGGGATGCAAGGTGGCACTGCTGAGCCCTATGCAGGTGGCGTGGGCCTATCAATGAAACACA
The DNA here is from genome assembly GCF_900747795.2 of Erpetoichthys calabaricus. Taxonomy (NCBI): domain Eukaryota; kingdom Metazoa; phylum Chordata; class Cladistia; order Polypteriformes; family Polypteridae; genus Erpetoichthys; species Erpetoichthys calabaricus. The sequence continues at coordinate 301,429,954 of NC_041395.2, read as the reverse complement.
GATGAAGCAATGTGCTCATCTGAAGACCCCAATGAAGCGATTACCCTATACCCGTTCAAGAGAAACAGAAAGTGCCGAATATTGGGATTGTAATATCAAGTTCTATGGGCTTGACCAATAGGTTTTTGTTAGCAAATTGCCTTCAGCACACTCATGTCTGCCTGAATGTGTGATTGAGCCCTGCAAGGGGCCAAACTGGCATGTGTGCTTCATGCTTTACACCCAGTGATGCTGAAATAATAAGAATACATGCATTTTTACTTAAATAAGCTATGCATTATGTTACTTGTTATTTTAAAAAGTAATTGGACTACATAACACGCGTTACTTTTAACATGTTTCCCTGCTGCTCACGAGATTGTATTGCCGAGTTTAGCACTGTGTGTTTAACTCATCAACATAAATTTAGCAGAAATATTGAGACAGATTATTTCAGCCAAGAGAAGAAATAAAGTGATTGCTCAAACATTTGCATCTGGAAATATACTATGCGGATGATTCTACCTTTTGGATGCTAAAAGTGTGTGAAAAGCAAATGCATGAGCAGGCTGACAGAGTGCAACGGACATGCGCAGGCTACAAAATCCTTAACAGTAACCCAGTTAAGGGTTTACATGGCCACATAATTGGTTTATTCGCAGAGAAATCTACTTCTGCTAAACAGAGGCCATACGGGTTTACATGGCATTTTAAAAACCAGGTTTCTGTAAACAACAGATTATTGAGGCACATGTAAACACACTCAATTATCTTGCCTTGGAGTGGAAAGGTTTGCAAGATTTTGCCAACTACATGAAACTAGCCCCCGACATTGCAGAGTACAATCAGCTGTGTTTTACTGGAGCCTATGGTCACACCTCATGCCGGCTCCAGCCCTCCCAGTATACAAATACAACCTTCTACCCCACACCTTCTACCATTCACCCTGCATCTCCTCTACTAAATATCTGTGAAGAGGATGTGTGTCGGCTGTTCAACAGACAAATCACCAAGAAAGCAGAAGGTCCAGTTGGTGATCCACAGATGATGTAATAGCACTTGCAGTGCATACTGCATGTCCTCTCCCACCTGGACCAGAAAAACACGTACTCATTGATTACGTGTTCAATAAACATAATTCCATCCAGGTTGGTTATGAAGCTATGTGATCTGTGTATCAGTGTCTTCCTGTGCAACTAGATCCTGGATTTTTTGACTGGTATTGTCACCTCCTCCGTGCTGACATTCAACACCGGTGTCCCCCAGCGATGTGTACTCAGCCCCCTGTTATACACCCTGTTCACCCATGACTGTATGGCCATACACAGCTCCTGAACTATCATTAAATTTGCAAATGACATAGCCATTATCAGCTGCATGGATTGATGGATTGAAGGCCAGAGGTCCACATGACCATCATCATCAGGTTTTTCCATGTGAAGCCTGACAACCATGAGGGCTGAGATAATTTATGTTATGGTAGAATGCCTAGAAGGGGCTGGGTGGGCTTGTGGCCTGGAACCCCTGCAGATTTTGTTTTTTTTTTTTTCTCCATCCATCTGGAGTTTTTTTTTTTTTGCTTTTTCTGTCCTCCCTGGTCATTGGATTTTACTTTTATTCCATGTTAATTAGTATTGCCCAGTTTTATTTTTCATATTTTGCCGTTTTTCTCTTTCTTCATCCTGTAAAGCACTTTGAGTTACATCATTTGTATGAAAATGTGCTATATAAATAAATGTTGTTGTTGTTGTTACGTATCAGATGGAGACGAGCCTGCCTATAGAGCAGAGGTGAAAGCCCAGACATCATGGTGTTAGGACAACAACCTTTTGCTCAACGTTAGTTGTCCAAGGATACATTGTGGTCTATTGGAGATTGTGGGATGGTGGACACACCCAAATTCACATTGAGGGAACAGAGGTGGAGAGAGTCACTTGTTTCAGACTTCTGGGGGGTTAATATCAGTGAGGATCAGACCATGTAGGTGTGATCACAAAAGCAGCAAGACAGTTCTTTCCAAAGCAGCTGAGGTCTGGCACAGACTCCAGAATACCCATCAATTTCTACTGATGTACTATTGAAAGTATTCTGTCTTATTGTATCACAGGCTGGTATGGCAGCTATAATGCTCTGGACCACAAAGCTTTACAGAGGGTGATCAGATTGGCACAATACCTTACTGGGACTGAGCTGCCAGCCATCCAGGACCTCTAGGGAGAGCGCTGCAGGAGGAAAACACAGCAGATCGTCTCTGATCCCTGCCATCCCAGCCACAGATTCTTTATGCCTCTACTGTCTGGCGGGTGGTACGGGCGCATCCAAACCAGCACAGCAGGTTTAGCAACAGTTTCTACCTGCAAGCCATCAGGTTACTGAACTGCTGAACACTGATCAATTTGACAACAACAGTAATTTTAAAAATATGAGACACTTTTAGACTTACTTTCTGTAAATAGGCTGGAACAGACAGGCAGTGTAATAGTTAAGGTGTTGGACTTCAAACCCCGAGATAGTGGGTTCAAATCCCCCTACTGACACTGTGTGACCCAAGTCACTTGACCTACCTGTGCTCCAACTGGAAAACCAAAAGAAATAAAACTAATTGTATCACATGAAAATCACCTTGGATAAAGGCATCAACCAAAAGTGTGTCATTAATTTAAAGAAATGTGCATATATACAGTATATACACTATATTCCATTGCTTTATAGACATTTAATATTTTATTGAACACCTTACTATTTTATTTTTAATTTTTAGATTGTTTACTTTATTTTATTAATGTTAAATGTTATTTTACTGAGTATTTTGAAGGGGCTCTGAGTCTAAGAATTCATTACTGCTATCTATATATGGCAATAAACTTGAAATGAAATGAACTGGCCAATGCCTTTACCTGGAATTTGAACAAATCTTTAGTGCTGTGTGAAGTTCTCTAATGCTTCAAACAAGGCACACTCATTCCAATACCCAAAAATCCCACATAACTGGACTGCATGAATACAGGCTTGTTGCCTGTTGACAACTCTGGTCATGAAAACCTTTGAGAGACTGGTGTTCGCTCACAGCCCACATCTCAGTTCTCTTAACGGACCCCTTTCATTTGCCTATCAAGCAAACGGGTCAGAGAATAATGCAGTCAGTTGGGGTCTGCACTACGTTCTGCAAAATCTTGACAGCCCAGAGACAAACAGAAGGCTTCTGTTTGTGGACTACAGCTCAGTGTTTACCACAATAATCCCTCTGTGGTCACCCAGCTTTCTGTCCCCGACTCCACCTGGTCAGTGGATTAGCAATTTCCTGATAAATAGGAGGCAGCAGGTGAAACTGGAGAAACTCATTTCTAGTTCCCTTTGTTCTGTTACAACTTTTTAAAACTGTTCATTGTATTAAGATTTGCAGTTTAGCTCCATCTAGTGGGTACAGCTGGTATTTTCCCTCCCTTCCCTTGCTTCCTGTCATGTGAGGTAATCAGGAAGTTAATTTAAGAACCAGGAAGGCTGCTGTCATGTGCATGGAAACGCACGAGTCACAATCCTCTGTCATCTGTACTTATCTTCATGCTTGTGATAGCATCGTCCAAATGTTTTATTTTATTTTAATGTTATCCTTCCCTATATATATATATATATATTTGCAAAATGGAAGTAACTCCTTTAGTAGTTTATTAATAATATGTATATAATGGCACAGTAATATACATTTGGAGGATATGTTTGTTTTTAATGTAAAGCCATTTAGTGTTTTGTATCCTTTTTTTCAATTCCAATAAAACTGTGGATAAAGAAACAACCGTCTATAGAGTTTTGGATAAGGAAAGGTGTTTATCTGCCTGTCAAAGCACGTAGTCTGTGTGGAGGGCATGACACCCGTATAATCAGTCCTGGTGCCCCACAGGGATGTGTGCTGTCCCCATTGCTCTTATCTCTCTGTATACTAAAGAGTGCACCTCTAAGGACCCCTCTGTCAAACTCTATGCAGAAGACACAACCATCATTGGACTCATCAGAAATGGTGACAAGTTTACATAAAGAAGGGGGGCTGAGCGGCTGGTCTGTTGGTGTGGCCTGAACCAGCTGGAGCCAAACATGTTCAAAACTGTGGAGATGGCAGTGGACCTCAGGAGGGGCCCCCAATATTACCATCCTTTTCCATACTTAACAATAATGTGTCAGCATTGGAAACCTTCACATTTCTGGAATCTATAATCACCTGGGACTTGACGTGGAAGTCCAAGACTGATTCTGTCATAAAAAAAGGCACAGCAGCAGATCTACTTCCTACAACAGCTGAGGGAATTCAATCTACCACAGGCCCTGCTGTTCCAGTTCCATACAGCAATCATCGATGTTGTTCTCAGCTCATCCATTACAGTGTGGTTCGGATTAGCAACTAAACATGATGAGACCAGCCTACACCGATTAACCAGGACTGCCAAAAAGATCAAAGACACCAGTCTTCCCACCTCACAGGACCAGAATCATGAAGTGGGCAGAGAAAATCATAACCGGCCACTCAGATCCAGGCCAGAATCACTTAGAACAGTAATGGCAAACCTTTTGAGCTCGACATGTCAAAAATTCTGAAAATGCCTAGCTTGACTCTGCTGACGCATTGCCCTCGTTAAACAAAGGAGATACAATTCCTTAGATATTCATTTATTTAAAAACAAAATACAGTCCTATCACGTGTGGTGCTATGCATTATAAAAGTAAAAGGAAAATCAGTGACTTAAAATAGAGAATATTATATCTGCACTGATAATTGGGCTTAAAATAGTGCACTAAAAATTACTCTACTTTGAATAGTCATTTTAAAATTAAAGTGAGAAAATATGGAACACGTTGCATTTGATTTCAATTAATGGCTTATTTGTTGCTGAGTTTTAATAGATAAGTCTGAAATTGATGGTAGGTACTTTGTACACTTCAATCCCAAGCAAGCAGCACTAACGTCATCTGTCAGTCAGTTTCTTTTGTCCGTTTTTATGTTGTTTAACGTTGAATAAGAATAAGATCTTGCAAAAGTATAACATGGAAAATAAGCCAGTTTTAGGAGGGATTAAGAGGGACAGTTGAGAGAAGTGTAAAAGGGCAGACGCTTAGAAATGCAGACTACTTGCCCTTTGCAGAAGTGTAACCACGGAGAGAAAACAACATTAGCACTTGACGTTGCAGACTCTGTCGAGACAGTGTACCGAAATAGTCTTTGAGGTTAATAACTTCCTTACCTCTGTGGCAGTGTTGTTTAGGGAATCTCTGAACCGCACAATGCAAAAGAAAAAGCATAACCCTTATCTCGGGAGTATCCCGTATGTACAGTATGTGAAAATATCATGAATGTAGTACGGTAAAGGATGCATACATGTTAAGGGTTATCCCATGATTTTTTTTTCATTGTGCGGTTTAGAGCTTCCAAAGTTGTTGAACTGGCTCCTGGCACAAAATAATTCAATGCACTTCACGCGAGCAACGAATGCAAAAGCTGATTTCACACAAACGCTGATAGTGCACTCAATTTGAAGACTGCAATTGCAGATATCGCACTTGCGCCACGAAAATGAGCTTCTGGTGCACTGGTAAGGGCTCGCTAATACTTCACACTCAGAATGTGCACACATCATGGCTGCCACGTGTTCCCAGCCTTCATTTGATGCATCTTCTGAGCAGGTCCTCATAAATTAATTTCCATGAGTTGCAGTACCAGCAAAAAGTCAGGGGGCGCAGTGTGAGAAAAGTCAGAACATGACGTCAGAGTCTCTGTTTACTATCTACATGTCACAGAAAGCCTCTTTGAGGATCCTCCAGGATCGATGTCTGTGCTTCGATATTTGATGAATGGTTCGATGTGGTGAAGCAAAATGCATTCGTGGTGCTTTTATATTCAAGCGTTGCATATTCCCCAACGTAATGACGCAATACATTTTAAAAGTCTCACATACCATCTTCTGTGCCATCTTTTTTTTTGTACCTTCATAACAGCATCAGAATGTACAGCAGCGTATTTGAGCCACAGAGAAAAAAATTAAGAACATGGTGAAAACGTCTTTTGTGATTAAAGTGGAAATATCGACTTTAATCTCAAAATGTCCACTTTAACCTCGTAGTTTACTTTATCATTAAAGCAGACTGTTGTAAACGTCATCTTAAAACCGACCCACTTGTTAATCGCTACGTACTTCTGGGGCTTCCTCCTGAACTGACAGCAGCAGCAAGGAGCAATCGCCACACAGAACACATTACATTTATAATATTCCAACTCTCTGCTCATTTAGAATCCTTAGATTTATACTTGATATGACTTTCATGATGAAATGCATTGAAGTATGTATGTTACATTTTACAGTTAAATTGTTAACTTCATATAAATCAGGCATGTCAAACTCATTACCATTGGTGGGCCGCTTCGACTGCCATACGTGCGTCAGCGGGCCGTACTGTAACAAATACTATTATACTATTATACAAAGTTAGTGTAGCTTTCTTTCCAATACTGAAAACTTTAAAAAATGTAACACATAAAGTTTAAAGTTTAAAGAAAAGCAATTTATTTCCATGCAGTCTCCATACAACAGTGTAGAATTAGAGTCTTAACCTCTTAGCTAGGTCCTTATTATATTACTAGGCTCACCCGCCTTTTAAGGCGACCGACTTTTATCCTCAATTTGTGTGCGCTCCATGTGTACATCAGGCATGTAAGTGTAGGGAATGAGAACATCAAAGTGCCCATTCATAACATCTCCCAAAAACCTAAGTTTTTTTATCCCCTCGAGTGCCTGTCCAAACTTGGAGTGTAGGACTCCATAATAATATACTTGAAACTCATTGGGGAACAACTCTCCCGCTGCCATTAGCTTAGAAATGGTACCATAAGTTTGAGACTTTGACATTTCAGTGAGATACTGAAGCTCATTTGTATAAGAGATTCCTGACGGCATCATTGTAAATGGCTGAAACCTTGACCAATTACTTAAAACATGTTGTACAATGTCTGCCCGAATCCGTACCGCTAAAGACAGAGATTCATGCACTAAATAAGCTATAGATGAGAATAAGCAAGCACCATCTCCCCTGATATTTACTACGCGGTGAGGCATTTGTACTCCATCAACATTAATTATTTCCAGAGACATCATTTTGTCTATTTTTCCAGCGCATCGCACACAAAAGCAAGGGAACGATGGGAGCACCAGAACTCTGCTCACATCGCGTCGCTTCGTACCGCAAGCCGCAAGTAGTAAGTCTGTGATAAGCAGAATACTGGTACGCTTTGCACTCACGGGACGGAAGGACAATCCCGACACTTGGCATCTCTTGTTAGTAACCAGTTCGTCAATATCAGGCTTGAAATCTTGTGCAGCTGCAACTTTTATGAGGGATGAAAGGTGCTCGACGGTAAGTCTTGAGCGATGTGGGGTTTTGGTAGCTTTCATTAACAAAAACATTTGCCCACAAAGGTAAGTGCTTCCGAACATTGACAGTACTCTCGATGCCAACTTACGGATCTGCACATACGAGGGTGGCAGGTAAGCATACAAGCCTGGCACGCCAACTTCGTTGTATTTTGCCTTCAGAATAGAATCTGACTGCACTTCGATCAATTCAATTTGGATATTCTCAGGTGCATTCTCAACGTTGTAAGAGAACAGCGCAATGCCCTGTTTGTGTGAACTGAAATCACGAAAATGCTCATTGTATTCATTGCTCAGTAATTCAAGTTGGAAAACAAATCTTCCAAAAATCAGATTTTACTTTACTAAGTTTACTTCAAAGTTTATATTGTAAAATAAGCCGATATGCCACCTGACCTACAATAATTTTACAAACTCAAAATCACAGGCTCATAGTGAAAATAAATAGTGGAGGACGGTATGTACTGTATCTTTCACTTTGGACATCTTTTTTGATTATGAAAACTTTGTATTACTGTGTTTATGATGTTTTTGTGCATTTGGGGCGTTGTTTTGGCCCTTCTATGGTCTGTTGTGTTCTGGCTGCTATGCCTGCTGTGGGTCACATTTTGAGTCATCACCACCACCTCCTTATAAAAGATGGCAGCATGATGTAATATTAAATACCTCTTATGTGGATATTTCTGTTTGCTTTGTAATTTTTCTGACATGTACATTCTGGTTATGAGGTTTATTTTTGATTTAGACTTTGTTTTACAGAGTTGAAATTTATTTCCATCTTAATTTGCTTGCTTATTTGATGCTGTCAGGATGTGTTACTTGTGCTTCTAAATTTGCAATGGCTTTACTAGGCGCTATGTTGTTCTCTTTAGTGTAGCTAGTTGAAGAAGGCCCTATAGTGTTAGGTTAGTTTACTAACTTTAATTCTTGAGTAATGTTTTTTGATTTGATTCTTGGTTGCCTGTTTTGTTCTGCCAGTTTTACTCCTTAACGATTCATTTACATTTACTTATTTGGAGACTTACGATATTGAAGATACAATTGGTTACATTTCGTTTGGTTTTCCAATTAGAGCATTGGGTGAAGTGAGTTGGTCAGGGTCACACAGTGACAGTAGCAGGATTTGAACTCACAACCTCAGGGTTTGAAGTCTAAAGCCTTAACCACTACACTATATTGTCCACTGCCTTACTATGATGTCACCTAACCAATCATCCACTGGTCTTTTTGATTTTCATAGTGGAGTTAAGACACTCCACATATCTTTTGACATCTGCTAATTCTTATGTCCAAGTTTCGGGATATTTCAAAAGAATATTTCATGTGTTAGTTATTTCATATCTGATTAGGGAGTTAGTGTCATTAGAAAAATTATGATCAGACCATTTAGCTCAATGAGCTTGTCCATCCTATTCAACTCGATTGTCCAAAATAATATCAAGTCAAGAGCTGAAGATCCTCAAAGTCCTTTTCTCTGTCACACTACCTGTTAATTTATATAATTCATTTCATGTGTTTAGTGTTGTTTACATAAAGAAAAATATTCTAACATTTGTGTGAAATCTGCCCTTAACAAGTTTCCAGCTGTGTCCTTGTGTTGTTGCAGAATTTATCTTAAAGTAACAGCTGGGATTCACTGCACTAATTCCCTTCATAATTTTAAACGTCAGTTCTGTCACCTCTTAATCTCTGCTTGCTTAAACTGAAAAGGCTCATCTCCTTCAATCTCTCCTTATAGCTCATCCCCTGTAGCCCTGGACTCAGCCTAGTTGCTCTTCTCTGGACCTTTTCTAGCGCTGCTATGTCCTTCTTGTAGCCTGGAGACCAAAACTGCACACAGGACTCCAGATGAGGCCTCACCAGTGTGTTATAAAGCTTGAGCAGAACCTCCTTGGACTTGTACTCCACACATGAAGGCGCTATATAACCTAACATTCTGTTAGCCTTCTTAATGGCTTCTGGACGCTGTCTGGCAGTTGATACCATTGAGTCCACTGCCCCTCCTAAATCCTTCTCATAAGGTGTGCTCTCGATTTTCAGAATTCTCACATTGTGTATTCAAACCAAATTTACTGACATTAAATTTCATCTGCCACAAATCTGCCCAGGCCTGTATGCTGCTCATGTCCCTCTGTAATGATTCAACAGATTCCAGATTATCTGCCCATCTGCTTAGCTTGGTATCACTTGCAAACTTAACCAGCTTATTGATTATGTTTTTCTTCAGATCATTTATTTATGTTAAAAAAAGCAGCGGCCCCATTATAAAGAATAGCGGCCATTAAAAAGAGCCACTTCTCTGCGTATTGTCAGGGTCGCATCTTATATTTATGTATTTATTTTACTGACTTTTCTGTGTTATTTTGTGATTCAAGTTTTAAAATCTGTTACCTTCTCTTCTTTGAATTTTATGGTTCTTTAATGTGTATAATCAAACTTTAATAAGTAAAGAGGCAGTCGAGTGCTGAGTCAAGAGCTTTCCCTACTTTTGTTATTCAGCTTACCTAAGATTGATTGTAACTTTTTGATTTTATTTCTTCTGGTTTTGATCCCTTGGCTGTCATTTTCTGATTTTGATTTTTTGACTTATTTTGTTTGCTTTAATGTTTGCCTCTGAAGTATATAAAAGAAATTGTTATTGCTTTATTGTTTTTTTTCTCTTGATTTTTCCTTGAATGAGTTCTTTAATATTCAGTTACTTTGCGTTTTTGTCTGTTGGGCCAAGGGTTTTTGACTCTCCCTTGTAGAGTTTGTAAGCTTGGACTTCTTGCTGTTGGAGTTTCAAGGCCAGGCTTACTTTATATTTTAAGTCATATTAAAGTTGTAAGGCGCAGTGCCTGCCTCCCAGTGTCATATTCTCCCCCGGTACACATGGTGGCAGCATCTCAGTGGTGGGACACCCATAGGAATATCTGCAGGACATGCTGGGATTTGCAGTCCCATGGGACAGCCCTGATGAGTGTCTTGGGTGCAGCCAGGTGGACAAGCAGGAGATCATTATAACCTTTTCAAAGGACTTCTGCCTGACCCGGCAATGTCTCCAGTGTGCAGTGTAATGGGACTGGCAGTACTCCCTGGTCTGGCATGAAAAAGAGTTTCCTGCAAGGGCAGTCAGAGTCGGGAGGAGTGTGGGCAAGGCTTCAAAGGATGTGTGGAAATGGGAAAGAGATTTATTGTTGTGTTGTGTTACTGCAGAAGAGAATTTGGAGAACAATGGAGGTATTATAAATGAAGAAGTTCTTGTGTTTGAACCCAGGACTGTGTCGTCTAGTTGTGTCGAGGAGTTTTGGGTGTTTCTACACCCCCTGGTGATCACCCAGTGTAAATTTGGCAATATTGTGTAAAAATAAAAATAAAAACATATGAATTTTATGGTTTAATAAATTAATTTTATAAGCAGTTCCTTGTCGGTTGACCTATCATAATATATACATTTAAAGTTATACTCATACATTTACATACCCTGGCAGAATTTGTAAGACGTGCACCACACTTTAAAGACAAGATGATTGATCAGGCAGAACACACTTCATTTAATGGAATCCAAATTAAATTATAGAACGACACAATTATTAACAAAACATAGCAATAAGAAAAATAATGAGCTGGTCCCTGTTCAAAAGTCTGCATACCCTCAGTTCTTAACACTGCGTATTGCCCCCTTTAGCATCAGTGTTGGCCTGCAGTCTTTTGTGATACTTGTGGATGAGGACCTTGGTTTTCTCAGGTGGTACAGCTGGCCATTCTTCTTGGTGAAAAGCCTTCAGGTCCCCAAAAGTATTGGGTTGTCTTGCAAGAACTGCACAATTGAGATCCTCCCAAAGTGGCTCAAAGATATTGAGGTCAGGAGACTGTGATGGCCACTCCAGCACCTTCACTTTTTTCTGCTGTAGCCACTGAAGGATCAACTTGGCCTTGTGTTTTGGATCATTGTCATGTTGGAAGATCCAAGTGCGTCCCGTGCGCAGCTTTCAAACTGATGAATGCAAGTTGTCCTCCATTATTTTCCAGTAACGTGGTGCATTCATCTTGCCATTCATTTTCACTCAGCTACCTGTGTCGCTGCAGCTCACTCACCCCCAGAACATCAGAGATCCCCCTCCATGCTTCACAGTAGGGATGGTGTACTTTTTGTTATTGGGCCTTGAGTTTATGGTTGTGACTATAAAGTTCAATTTTGGTCTCATCACTACAAAGGGCTTTGTTCCAGAAGTTTGGGGGCTTGTTTAGATGCTGCTTGGCATTTTGTAAGTGAGCAGTTTTGTGGCGTTGGCACAGTAAAGGCTTTTTTTTTTCAACTTGACCATGCAGCCCACTTTTGTTCAAGTACCTCCTTATTGTGCATCTTGACACAGCAACACCACTTGTTTGCAGAGACGCCCATATCTCAGCTCAAGTGGCTTGTGGGTTTTTCTTGGCATCACGACAAACAATCCTGGCAGCTGTGGCTGAAATCTTGGTTAGTCTATCTGACCGTGGCTTGGTAACAACAGATCCCAAACCCCCCTCCGCCCCCCCAACTAACTTGCCACTTTTTTTTATTAGAGTTTAAACACTACTGACAGGCATTTTCACTTTCTCTTTATATCCTTTTCCTGATTTATACAAATCAACAACCTTTTCTCGCTGGTCCTTTGACAGTTTCTTTGCTTTCTCCATGGCTTGGTATCCAGTAAAGTCAGTGCAGCTCTGGATGAATTTCAATTGACTATTTATACACAGATGCTGATTACACTCCAGGAGGTTACAGGCGTGGACACTCTCCATTAATTACCCTTCATTTGAACCTGTGTGTGCCAACTTGTGTCTATATGATCAGGCCCATTTGGGTGATTTCAGTTATCATTATAATTTACAGTATAAAGAGCACACGCAATTATGTAATAATAAAGCGCCTCGCCTGAGCATACTCCCTAATTAAAAGGAAAGCTTTCTGCACGATTATTTCGGTTTTCGAAACAATAGCCAATAGTTCACAAATTCTGCCAGGGTATGTAAACTTATGAGCACAACTGTATATAATGTAAAAAGACAGGAAGAAAGGAAAAGAGTTGAGGCTCTGCTCTGGATACAATTTCAGACTGAAAATCAAAGGAAATAGAAATCAAATCAGATGATTATCATTGTCGATGCTGCTCCTCTGAGCTGATGACTGAAATAATAATGGTTTTTAGATTTGGAGCTCCTTCTTCTTCTAAAGCAGGCTACAAACAGAATGACAACTTTCGGTTGAACAGTGATTTATACAGCCAGGTGACCAGAAGAGGTGGGACTTGTGATGATAATGCCAGAAATGATGCCATGCATCTTGTGGTGGCTCCTCTTCCACTGTAGAGGAATGGAAACTGCGTTAGTGACGGTGCTTCACTCTCTCTCTCTTCTGACTCCATGATAACCTGGACCAGTACCCATGAGACAGTCCCCAAGCTCATGTATATGACAACGTATACAAATGAAACACCCATCCAATACATCCTGCTTATTGTAAAGTAAATGAATTATAAACAGGAAGGATAAACAGGGTATGAAAGAAAATAAGTGCAATAAGTATAGATGAAAAAAATGTTAACAAAACAAAAGAACATATAAGTTTGAAGATTTAATATGTAAACGTCTTAGATACCTGTGCAAAAATGTAAAGTGGGAATGCTTTTAAAAATAATGCCATGAATAATATGTTGTGACAAGGCGCTATATAGACGCCCGACCCGACACAGACTGGACACGGAGGCACGCTTAATTATTTTTCTTCCCCATGTCCCACAGGCAGTACACAGTCCCAAGCACAAATAAAAGGCACACTCTTCTTTGGCACCACCACTCCTCTGTCAAGTTTCGTCCTCCTCCTCCCGACTCTGGCTCCCGGAGTGGTGGCTGCTGGCCCCTTTTATAGTCCACCCGGAGGTGCTCCAGGAACTTGATTGCCGAGTTCCGGCTGCACTTCCAGGTGTGGTGAAAACACTGCCCATAAGGGCTCAAGAGTTCCAGCTGCAGCATCCCCTGGCGGCGCCTGCAGGACCCAAAAGGGCTGCACCCAACTCCAATTCCCATGGAGCACCGCGGGAAACCAAGGCACTGCTCCAACCCAGGGGGGGCAGCCATCTAGCGTCCAGGGGGAGGTATTGCACAGTCCATGGTTGCTCCCCCTGAGTATATAACGAAGGGGCGTCCCAGCCAGTCATGGACCCCGGCTGTCCGTCACGATGTATTAATTAATAAACTTTCTAGAAAGTACAGTAAATAGAAAACATTAATGAAATCAATATTTGCTGTGACCACCCTTTGCCTTTTCTTAAAATCATGTCACATTAGAGGACTTTTCCAGCACTTTTCAGTCATGGCCTTCTTTTACATAATCATAGCAAGTCGGAGGCAGCTGGCAGCGCACTGCCTGAAGGTCAGTCAGATAATGTGGCATAGCCAGCGACTCACTCCAACAACATCAAACAGGTCTGATTTTCTCTTTTGTTGTAGGGGTGAACTCTGTGTGCATGAGAGCTGACAACCAGTGAATGCTCTTGTGGAAGTACAAAGTATAAAAGACAGCAACGAAGAATAAGGAATGTGGCATGGAAAAATAAAAAAAAGAGCTGTGGCGGAACTCACTGCACCTGTTAACCCTTCGTACATCACCAGCTCCATCAGACAGTACGGGGGCTTTGGACCTCCCAAACAGAAGAGAGGCTTGTCTGTCTGATATCTTGTGCTTTAAATACCATGACAGCATGGGAAAAAAAAGAAAAAAAAGGGCAGAAATTGTAGCTTAACTCACGAGAGTGGTTAGTTAACCCTTCATACAGCACCAGCTCCATCAGACAGTATGCTATTGGATGACAGAGAAAGGGGTTGGCACAATGTGCTGGAAGGTCAGCACTCGGTTGGTAAATGTGATATGTCATATCATTTTCTAACCCAATCAGAAACACAAACACACACCCCCAAACCTCACAATATGGCTAATTTAGTATTGTCAATCCTCTATGGCCTGCAGGGGGCACTTAACTCCCAACACCCGACACAGACAAAAACAGACACAAGTTCTTTCACACACATGGCTCTTATTCAGCTGTGGGAAATGCTTCCTTTTCATTTTCCCATCTGTACCACAGTGCAGTACACAAGCACAATAATAACAATAAGACAATCAGCACTTTATCTTCTTCTCTTCTCTCTCTCGTCTTTCTTTATCTCTCTTTCCACCTCCATTCCTCCTCCAGCAAGCTTTGTCCTCAACCTCCCAATTCTGGACTCTGGAGCAGTGGCAGCTGGCTCTTTTTATCCTGCACCCAGGAATACTTCCGGTGGTCTGTTAGGGTGGTCCAGAAGCACTTCAACTAAATAAGGCTCTTCAATCCCTGCTGTACCCCCTTGGCAACACCCATAGAACCCAACAGGGCTGTACCAAATTCCAGCTTTCATGAAGCCCTGTGGGAATCCGAAGCAGTGCTGCAACCCAGGGGGGCTGCCACCTAACTCCCCTGGGGAGATAATGCCCTGTACCTGTTCTCTTCCCCAGGCCTTCCTTTATGAAAGCATCCCAGCCAGGTAAGGGTTTTGGTCACCAGCCACACCACCTAAGCTGCAGGCCTTTGGACTGTGGGAGGAAACCAGAGCACCCGGAGGAAAGCCACGCAGACACGAGGAAAACATGCACATCAATTTTCAGCCATGTAAATTGATGTGGTCTGGCAACAAGATCCAAAACTGTGGTCAGCAAATCTGACATACCCCACAACTAGAAGTCATCGGCTTTAGATGCACCATCTACCTTCTGAAGGTCCACATGTGGTCCATGCTTCCAGGCATTGTTGAAGGTCTTGCCACAGTTCCACTGCAGGCTTTGGACACCTCCCTGTTGACACTGCATGGCGGATAACAATCTGTCTGTACTTCTTAGCAGAGTGGAGCCAGCAATTTCAATTAAATCACCAACTGTGTTTGGGAAAATGCAGCCACAAACTTGTAGGCAACCTCCACCGTGCTTGAAGGCATTCATCCACGTACTGTTCAACAGCCCAAACTGCCTGCCTTCAGTTTGTGAGACAATTTTTGCATTTTGACGCGTCAGTCTAAAGCAACAACTGTCATTTTTCTACACCGCAATGTGGTAGAAATCAAACTTATTGATTGAAGAAAGAAACTTATCCTCTACTAGGACAAGTCTGATAAAAAACCTCTTGAGTCAGTAATCAGGCAGGAGGAAAACTTGACCATTGCGTCTTAAATTATCTCCTCAGCAAATACCGAACAGGGAGCATTCAGCACAGCAGTCTGTTACAGAATGATCAAAAATGAAAGGACAGAGATCCATTTTCTAAGCAACTGAATTTACACAACAGTGTCAATCAATGCATATTTGTGACTCCGGTTGGTTCGTTGGTCTATACACAAATGACTTATATAAAATAAAAGTCTATTTAATTATATTCTTATTCTTCTCATATCCTTTGGGTTTAGCTGTCACCCTTGAGATTTCCGTGTATGTCCAGATTTGTTGTTTACTGGACATCTGCTGATCTCTTAATCATCCCTTGGTACATTTTGTGTATTACTGTACATCTGCCTTTTAATCCTTTAAGGAGCTACGCTTGTGACATTTTAAAACAATTCCTTATATATACTGCTCAAAAAAATTAAAGGAACACTTTTTAATCCGAGTATAGCATCAAGTCAATGAAACTTCTGGGTAATTGATCTGGTCAGTTAAGTAGCAGAGGGGCCTGTTAATCAGTTTCAGCTCCTTTAATGATCATGAAATTAACAACAGGTGCACTAGAGGGGCAACAATGAAAAGACCCCCAAAACAGGAATGAATAGTTTAACAGGTGGAGGCCACTAACATTTTTCCTTCCTCATCTGTTTTTTCATTAGTTTTCCATTTGGCTACGGTCAGTGTCTCTGCTGGTAGCATGAGGTGATAACTGGACCCTACAGAGGTTACACAGGTAGTCCATCTTCTCCAGGATGACACATCAATGCATACCATTGCCAAAAGGTTTGCTGTGTCTCCCAGCACAGTCTCAAGGGCATGGAGGAGATTCCAGGAGACAGGCAGTTACTCTAGGAGAGCTGGACTGAGCCGTAGAAGGTCCTTAACCCATCAGCAGGACCCACCGGTATCTGCTCCAAAGGAGGAACAGGATGAGCACTGCCAGAGCCCTAAAAAATTACTCCAGCAGGACACTGACGTGAATGTCTCTGACCAAACAATCAGAAACAGAAATCATGAGGGTGGCCTCTAGTGGGCCCCGTGCTCACTGCCCAGCACCATGGAGCTCAATTGGCATTTGCCATACAATACCAGAATTGTCAGGTCCACCACTGGCGCCCTGTGCTTTTCACAGATGAGAGCAGGTTCACCCTGAGCACATGTGACAGACGTGAAAGGGTCTGCAGAGGCCATGAAGAACGTTATGCTGCCTGTAACATCGTTCTGCATGACCGGTTTGGTGGTGGGTCAGTGATGGTCTGGAGAGGCATATCCATGGAGGTACACACAGACCACTACAGGATAGACAATGGCACCTTGACTGCCATTAGTTATTGGGCTAAAATCCTTGGACCCATTGTCAGACCCTATGCTGGTGCAGTGGGTCCTGAGTTCCTCCTGGTGCGTGACAATGCCCGGCCTCATGTCGTGAGAGTATGCAGGCAGTTCCTGGAAGATGAAGAAACTGATGCCATTGACTGGCTCCCACGCTCACTCGCCTGGCCTAAATCCAATAGAACACCTCTGGGACATTATGTTTTGGTCCATCCGATGCCACCAGGTTGCACCTCAGACTATCCAGGAGCTCAGTGATGCCCTGGTCCAGATCTGGGAGGAGATCTCCCAGGACACCATCTATCGTTTCATTAGGAGCATGTCCTCCCGCCTTCGACGTTGTCCGGCATGAATACAAGCATGTGGGGGCCATTCACACTACTGAGTACGATTTGGAGTTGCTGCAATGAAATTTCGGCAAAATGGACTAGCCTACCGTATCGTTTTTTCACTTTGATTTTCAGGGCGTCTTTGAATTCAGCCCTCTGTAGGTTGATAATTTTCATTTCCATCAAACGATGTGGCATCCTTTCGTTCCTAACACATTACCCAGTCCATATCAGTAGAGATATCCAGCAGGATTTCTTTTCCCATTGAGATCTGATGTGTTTTCAACGTGTTCCTTTAATTTTATGAGCAGTTTATTTCAATGTGCACTGCAGACCAAAATACTGTTAGCTGCACATTATTCTCTCACCCCAGTTCTTGTGTTTTCATAGAAAGGTAAGCATGGGTCAGTCATTTGGCTTCATTTCCAAGTCAGAGGAATGCCATTTTGGTTGCATGAAGACCACTTCTGGT
Organism: Erpetoichthys calabaricus; assembly: GCF_900747795.2. Taxonomy (NCBI): domain Eukaryota; kingdom Metazoa; phylum Chordata; class Cladistia; order Polypteriformes; family Polypteridae; genus Erpetoichthys; species Erpetoichthys calabaricus. The sequence goes on along the minus strand of NC_041395.2, from coordinate 301,412,218 downwards.
AACACCTCACCCAACTGTAGATGGATATACCAGCGTCCTGGTGCTTTCTGCCAGTTCTGCACTGACTGCAGCGTTGAACGTCTTCTAACTTTGAAGGGGAGTAAGCTCGGTGTCTTTCTGATTTGCTGCACTTAGTTGCACTCTACTTAAATTATTCACATGATCAGGACATGTGAATATTCATATTGATTTATTTATATACTCCTTATGTACTTGACATGATTGTTCTTTAATTTTAAAGTTACCATCATTCTTACCACAAAGATATTGGCTTTTTGTGTGTCTTGTAAAAAAGATTTGATCCAATCAATAAATAAATCAAATAAAGTGTTGCTTGAGTTGTGTTTTACTTACAAGCTTAACAGTATGTAATAATTAAAAAAATGTAAACATGTGCCTTTCAGTATGAATCTATAAGGAGTCTGTTTGTTAGATTTGTAAAACTGAACATTATTCCTTTATTCTTCTTGCAAAAATATGACCTATATAATGTGAACTCTTCACAGATTTGCTCTAGTAAGGTTTAGAAGCTTTTTCCCAATATTTGTAGCATATTTCAATTAAAGTGTAAGTTTAAACAAGTTACTTGCAAAGTACAAGGTCTGTTTTGCTGTTTTCTGGCGTGTGAACTGCACTTTAAAATTCACTGGCCGCCACACGCTGAGATTGGAGTTCCCATTTCTGTCAGAGATGCGTCCAGACTTTGATTGCTGCACAATGAATTCCAAGTGGTGTGTGGCTCACTGTTTGCCAAAAATTGGATGAATAATCTGCAAACAAGGACAAGAGAGGAGGGATGCAAATAACAAAAGAAAGGCGTTTCCAAGGCAACAAATACGGCCAAGTGGTGTCACATGGGCTTGCCATTGAAATCTCTTGGTTGGGATTTCTCTCAGCTCACTTGGGCCATTCCAATGACAACATGACGGCGAGCGCAGCTGTTTTCAACCTCAGCCACACGGCAGACTTGGGCACCGTTAACAGGGAGCAGGATGACGGCTCCATAGCTGGTAAGTGATCACTTTTTTCTTCAGTCTTATTTATGTCAGGATGCACTTTGCCTACAGAAGTCCTGCAAAATGAAAGGAAAGCGGAAAGTTAAAGCAGAAAATTTGCTAGATCTAATGAAGTGGTGCATCAATAGGAAAAATTTCCTTAACTTTAGGTGACTGTCACAAGTGCTGTCTAAGTCAATGACAAGACGTACTTTAACTAACATTTCACATTAACTCAGAGTGGACTGCAAAATTAAAGAAATTAGAAGATCTTCATCATATTTGCAATATACTTTTCATAACACTCACAGTGCAGGGCACTAGATTAAATATTGTTTGGTTTTGGTGTCACCCAGACTCCTAGCAATAAAACATGCCCAAATTGGCATTCGCAAGCAGCTTGCTTGGTACTCCCCCCAATTACATTTCATTTTTTTTTCTTGCAGCTAAAAACAAAATGACTTGGCAGACTAGTAGAGCTGGGGCCCTTGTACGTCATGTGGCAGATTACGGGCAAGAGTCACTGCCACACTTCACACCTGCAATTATCTCTCACACATAGAGCTGCCACACTGGCCTCCTCCTGTAAGTTCATAAATCTTCAAGTAAAGCGGTCAAGCAGTCAGACAACATGCCTTAGGGGGTCAGAATGGCCCATTGGTGAAGGGTCTTAAACTTGATCCATCAGGTGAGACAGACAGCAGAGTCCTGGCACCCATCTTACAGTTAGGACTGATGCACAGACTTCTCTGGGATGGTTTTCCTCAAAATAGATAATAAATAAATATCCAACAGCTAAAATATATGAAAGCCACACTTGAGCTCTGCTTATTTAATTAAAAACATTATACCAGGTGGCAAAGTGGTTAGCCCTTCTTTGATGTATGTCCACCTTGGCACTGTCTGGGTGCAGTTTGCTTGTTCTATCCATGATTCAGTGCATGTTCTTCTAAATATTCTGTTTTTTTTCCCACAAAGATGTTTGTGTCAGGCTATTTGGTAACATTAAGCTCGACCCACAGGTGTGAGTCTGGGTGTGCCCTGCAATGGACTGCCACGCTGAAATGGCTTAGGCTAGTTTCGGGTGATTAGAATGATGATGTTTTAATTACTGTACTTATTAGTCACCTTGAATAAATGCATCTGCTGAAAAAGGAATAATAATAATAAAATAATAAAAATAATGATGTTGATGCCCACCATCATAGTTCCAGCTGAAGAAAATGGGGATGTCATATTTGTACCAGAGACAAGCGATCAAGGTCTTTTGGAAGCGCTCTCTTTCTACCTACTGTATCTGTTAATGTGCCTTTATTATCTATCTATCTTATAGTGCATTTATTATCTATCTATCATATAGTGACTTTATTATCTATCTATCTATCATATAGTGACTTTATTATCTATCTATCTATCTATCTATCTATCTATCTATCTATCTATCTATCTATCTATCTATCTATCTATGTGTCATATCCCTCTATGTGAATGAAGGTGTGACAAGGATGCACTTGTGCAGAAGTAAATCTGGAGCAATCAGGTAAGTGGCAGAATGACATTTGAACTGCCGATGAGCCGTGAGTGATAACTTCATGTCACTGTCCATTTAAAATAACCACAGAAAATGTTCATCAGCAAGTTTTGGAAATGAAAACCTGTGACAAGTAAAATGTGCAAATACAGAGATACTCTACTGTAGTACCAAAATTATAAAATTAAATTCATTAAACCATAAACTTCATGTCCTGCGGTGGGTTGGCATCCTTCCCGGGATTGGTTCCTGCCTTGTGCCCTGTGTTGGCTGGGATTGGCTCCGGCGGACCCCCGTGACCCTGTGTTTGGATTCAGCGGGTTGGAAAATGGATGGATGAATGGATAAACTTCATGTATTTTTATTTTTACACACCATTGTCTAATTTATAATGATATAATCTTATTCTGTAAAAGTCTGCTCATAACATAACAGTCTGCTAATGGATTGTCTTGTCTTTTCAGAATTTAAGCACTTCAACATTGCCATCACTTCACTGGCTCTCTGCATCCTGACTGCCACTGGTATCTTTTGTAGTTTCTCCTACTGCAATAAACGGAGGTATAATATATCTTTGATTTCATACCAAATTGTATGCATATGTAACACTATCTAATACTCATTTCCTATCTAATCTCTATCTACTATATAGTGCCTTTCCTATCCATCTCTTTAAATATCTATTTCAAATAGCGCCTTTCATTATCTATCAAATAGTGCATTGCCTATCAATTATAAAGTGCCTTTCCTATCCAAAGTACAAGTCATAGGACCCTTATGACAGGGGTTCTCAAACTTGGCCCTGAGGACCCCAGGTAGCTGCAGTTTTTTGTTCCTACCAGTTTCACAATCAGGGAGTCATTTTACCTCTAACTGATCTCATTATTTAATTAGCTCTTCTCTTTTGGCATTTAGAAAAACACAACAGTGTGATTTTTACATTTATAAGACATTTAGAAATATTTGTATTTTTGCTGTCGCTTTAAGGACTTAACTCTCCTTTTCTGCCAGTGTCATTTGCTCCTTTAATTGTATCCTGATGATGGCAACAATGAGCAGAGAAGAAAACCTGCCAATGCATAAAGCTGAAACTACTTCAGTGTCAGACTCAATGGTGTCCTCATCCATGTTACTAACCGAGAATGGTAAACCGGAAGGCACAGACGCAGGTCTCGGTAAACCGGAAGGCATGGACGCAGGTACACGGCGATGGACCCAGGAGACATAGTGCGCAGGCGCCTACAGCGTGCGTCTCATAAACCGCAAGCGAAGTCTGATCCAACATGACCGTGCCGCCCTGATGATAATATTTTTTTTTTTTAAATCAGGTTTAAAAAAACACACACACACTTAATTATCCCCACGTAAAATACATAAATGCTTGGTTTATTCTCATAAAAATTTACCAAACGTAGTTAAGTCATTCCTACATTGACCCCAAAACATACTAAGTAGGAAATAGCAGTTCGACTAATTAGCCCAGAAGTCCGATTCAAAACAGAAGTTGGTTGCAGCAAAAATCTGCAGCCACAGGGAGTCCCCAGCACTGAGTCTGAGAGCTACGGGCTTATGAGAAGGACCTATGAGTCGTAGAGGACTCGAAATTATCTGCAACCAGACAGTACGAAGAAGCCATTAAGAGGGCCAATTGAATGTTAGGCTCTATGTGATGATGTGAGAAGGTTCTACTCAAGCTTTATAACACACTGGTGAGGCCTCATCTGGAGTCCTGTGTGCAGCTTTGGTCTCCAGGCATAAGAGCAGAGCTAGAAAAAGTCCCAAGGAGAGCAACTAGGCTGAGTCCAAAGCTACAGGGTAAGAGTTAGGAGGAGAAAGTGAAGGAGTTGAACCTTTTCAGTTTAAGCAAACCAAAATTAAGAGGTGACATGATTGAAGCATCTAAAATTAAGAAAGGAATCAGTTCAGTGGATTGAGGTTGTGACTTTAAAATCAAGAACACAAGGGCTCAGCTGAAAAGTCATTAAGGGTACGACAAAGAGCCAAAGACTCATGAAACCAAGTAGTGCATTGGAGAGTGGAACTTTAGGGACGTTAAGATCTCAACTTGATTTTATTTTTGAACAATTTAGGCAAACAGAATGGTTGAGCTTATTGGTCTGAATAGGCCGTTCTTATCATCATTACTCTGCTTTTCTATTTATCTTAGTTACACCTTATCTATTTATCCATCCACCCATCCATTATCCAACCCGCTATATCCTAACTACAGGGTCACGGAGGTCTGCTGGAGCCAACCCCAGCCAACACAGGGCGCAAGGCAGGAAAGAAACCCCGGGCAGGGCGTCAGCCCACCGCAGCTTATCTATTTATCTGTCTACATATTATAAAATACCTTTCCTATCTATATATCTCACTATAATATAGTGCCTTTCCTATCTATTTCTCTATTTCTATTATACAGTATGGTGTGTTTCCTATGTATCTGGTCCAAATAGACCCTTCCATTTTCTATCTATCTATCTGTCTATCACCCTCCACATTTGCGTATCTGTGTTCCTTTTCTTGTATGTCTGTAGTACTAGGGTGTTGTACCATGTTAGCCATTATGAATGTAGTGAAAAGTCAAGCAAAATGACACCTTTTATTGGCTAACTAAAAAGATTACAATATGCAAGCTTTCAAGGCAACTCAGGCCACTTCTTCTTGATTACGTCTTGTCTGAGGAAGGGGCCTGAGTTGCCTCGAAAGCTTGCATATTTTAATCTTTTTAGTTAGCCAATAAAAGGTGTCATTTTGCTTGACTTTTCACTATGTTCCTTTTGTAAAAGAGTTACCTTCTGTTTAACTTTATTTATCTTTAGTTGCTTCTTATTTTTCTATCAACAAAAGGCAGTAAAAGGGAAGAATCTTTTCTGTTAAATTAAGGCCTTTGCCCATGTGGGTTTAGGGGATGACCCAGAAGAACACCTCCTAGGTACCCAGTTTGAAAGAGGTGGCATGGGCCACTGGTTAAAAAAAAAAACCTTTTCATTGTCCATGGGGTCCTGTGTTGAAGGCAGAGGAGAGGTAATACTGGTGGACTCTTAGGCTCCTTTGAGTTTATCAACACTTTTTCAACTGCCTTTGTTCATCTCTAACTCATGTTTTATTAAAACACTAGCCATGCCACCTGTCAAAGACAGATAACAGAACAGTTTAAAAATCACTTGTGTACCTTCAGCATCTTTAATCTGTATTCGCACATGTGTGACCATCTCTTCACTGGCGCTCCATCTCTCGAGTACAAACCCATAAAATGTTCTTCTCAAATGCATCATTTTTGAAGGTGTTATTGAAGACGACTCACTGCATGCCACCCATTCCACTTCTCCTCCTTGTTTGTCTCACATTTGCAGTTCCACTTTTGTCAGAGACTATAGTGTTTTATTAGATAGATAGATAGATAGATAGATAGATAGATAGATAGATAGATAGATAGATAGATAGATAGATAGATAGATAGATAGATAGATAGATAGATAGATAGATAGATACTGTACAATTCTCACAATAAACAATACATGACACCATCATAATATTATATAAAATAGTAGTGAATAACAATATACAGCATAAAGCCAAAACTATATAAAATAATTTGTCAATGGAGAACTGCACTTAAGCCTGGTAATGTGTAAGCATTATTTAGGTTGAACAGGGTTAGGGTTAGGGTTAAATTCAGAGATGAATCCAAATCTGTGTTTAACCAGACTAACTGCTTTAGGAAAGAAACCAACAATTTGTCTAGGACTTCTTGCCTTTAGTCGTCGGTAACATGTGTGTGATGATAATCACTGAAAGACAGCTTCTCCAATTGAGTGTAGTCCTCGTTTATATCTCCTGCACTTTTCTTGACCTGTGATGTATAGAGGCCCTCAGTCCAGTTTCAGACCTGCGTTCCTCTCTGCTGTTCCAAGGGATCGCATGCAATGCCATACCAGACAGTTATGGAGCAATTGAGGATGCTTTCAAAGACAGCTCTATGAAACTGGACCAGCACTGATTTTAGCACAGGTTACACTTTTTTAATCTGACAGAGAAAAACACAAAAAGGTCAGTCTGAAAGCATCTCCAAACTGATGATCCTGTCTGCCTGCCTGTACGTTGGGTTGATTGGTGTCCAAAGGATTGTCCAGGGATTGAAGGCCCAGGGCCAAATTTTGATTCCAATTCTTCCTTGCCTGAGGCTCCTAAAACTTAATTATATGTGAGGGTCATATAAACCTAATTAAGCCAATCCAGATTTCTACCAACTAATAACCAAAACACAAAAGCGTTTTCCTCCAAAGTTAAACAGTTTAGACACTTTCTTTCCCAAAGTGCCGAGATTTCTCTAGCTGAAGAGATACTGCACGACTTTTAACATTCCTGTTCAGTCTGTCTGAAACTAAAAATCGTCCTTATACTTTTGCTGGCCTTCCCAAAGAGGCTCTGCTTGCTGCAGTCCACTGCCACATGCCAACGTGCTGAGCCCTGATCCCCTCTGTGCTTGTATCTCTAGTTGGTGAATACTGAAATAAAAAAATAAAGACAAACAAGAATAAAGACACAAATCCTAAACTAGGAGCCCAGAATGATAATTAAAAGCCATTGATTTGTAACCTCTACTCACAAAACCTTATTAAATCACCTGTCCTCTGAGATTTTTCCCTGTCACGGATGCAGGAATTTTTTGCTGACATATCCTTCAATCCACAGACTGGGGATTTCCCTTGCATGTTATCTTTGCGATTTCCATCAATAAAACCCAAGGACAGTCGTGTTGTTTAACAAGCAGAAGCCTAAAGATTGCTGGATTCTGTCAGAGCGGTTTGATCCAGCACGGTGAAAAAAGTTAGACAGACACCTTGTCAGTTTTGGATAATGAAAATTAATTCATCCATTTTCTAATCCCATTTAATCCAAGCTGCTGAAGACAGACAGACACAAGGCAGGAAAAATCCCTGAATGGGACAGCAGTACATCATAGAGCACACTTGGTCAATTTACGGCCATCATTTAACCTATCATAGGTAGCTCAGAAATACAAAGAATATGCAAACTCCATACAGGTAGAAAGCAGCCAGGGATTTGAGCCTAAGGCTTCAGAGCTGTGAGGCAAAAGTATTACCTCAATAAAAATCCATTCATTTTTAAACTAACGTAATTCAATATGGAGGTTCAGAGCCTGGACTTAGGGCAGAGACGTGCCTTAGACAGGGCATTGGTCCATTGAGGTGTAAAAGACCAGCCAAGCAAATTCTGAACTGTCAGCTATTCTAACATTCACTTCTTTAAGGTGAAAGGTCAACAGAGACACTGGATGAACATGCAAACGCCACACAAACAAGCCCAAGTTTCAAAACTAGGAGTCTGGAGCCTTGACAAGGCAGCACTAATCACTGTGAGATCTAAGTCATAGTTTTATAGTAAATCTGATGGTTGAAATTTTAGCTTTTGCAGGGAATTTACATAACAGTAGCCCCCCTCTCTGTTCTCTGAGCAGAGTCATGACGTGAGCTCCTCATGTTCCACAGCATTCAATCAAATTGATGAAATCTAGCTATGCCACTGCTTATAAAGTGCAGACATTGTGCCCTGGGTTGCACAGTGTGGCATTGCAGTAAGGAGTCCAGAGTTCAAGTCCCAGGTCCTCTCTACGTCAAGTTTGCATGTTCTCCCCGTGTCTGTGTGGGTTTCTTCTGGGTGCTCCAGTTTCCTCCCAAAGATATGCAGGTCAGGTGAATTGGTGATACTAAATTGGCCCAGCGATGGACTGGTGCCCTGTCCAGGGTTTGTTCCTGCCTTGCCCTCTATGCTAGATGATATATTGTGCCCAGTACGGTCATGATAGACCCTGGCCTTCTGTGAACCTGAACTGGATTAAGTGGGCTTTTGAATGTTTAGGTCATTATTGTGATGTGTGAAGACTGGTGGTTCCAATCTTCTTCCGTTTCAAAATTATTGAGGCCACTGTGCTCCTGAGAAGACTCAGAGCTTTAGAAATGGTTTTACCCCCATGGCCTGTTCTGTGACTCCCCATAATTTGATCACAGAGGATCTACAGAGAGTTCCTTGGACTTCATGGTTGGGTTTTTGTCCTGACCTGCAGTGTGAATTGTGGGACCTAGCAGTACATATACAGGTGTGTGCCTTTCTAAACGGTGTCTAGTCAATGTCAGTTTCCACCAGTAAACTCCAATCAAGTTCTAGACACATCTCAAGGAGACTTAAAGCAAACAGGACACCCCTGATTAGAATTTGGAGTGCCACAGCAAAGGGTCTGAATACTTATATAAAAGAAAGAGTTCAGGTTTTGATTTTTAATAAATTTGCCAACCTTTCTGAAAATATGTTTTCACTTTGTCATTATGGATTACTGAGTGCTGATTGATGAGCAAAAATGTGAAATTTATCCATCACCTACATCACTTGAATATACAGGATGCAGCGCCCGCATTACTGCGGATGCCGCACCGATCCGCCTGTCGATCTCACGCTCCATTCTTCCCTCACTCGTGAACAAGACCCCGAGATACTTGAACTCCTCTACTTGGGGCAGGATCTCGCTACCAACCCTGAGAGGGCACTCCACCCTTTTCCGGTTGTTACAAAACTCCTTGTGCCTAAAGAAGGTCCTCCACACTAAACAAACTTGCTGTTGTTTACCACCACCTTGGTAGGGACTGAGCCAGTCTGTCATAGGTAGCCCCCCCCCCCCCCCCCCCAGACACCAAATTCTCACCGTTTAGCAGATGTCACTAGGGACACATCATTATTTGTGCACCTCAGCATCATCGGGTGTTTCGGCCTTTTAATCACTATACACCTTCTACTGATGCAGGTCCACCACAGGCTAATCAGACCTGGTTGTGCGTCTCATGCTCTTTGGGACCCAACTAGGGTCCTTCCTCTTCAGCCATATCCACTGGCTACACCATCCTGCAGTCCCCGATGCTTCCTTAGTAGTCCAGCGTAGGGCTTGGCCATGGATTCTTAGGTCCATCAGCAGCCTAGTAGTGGATGCTGCTGTAAAACTCCAGTAAGCAACCTCCACTGGGCGGACCATTGCTCTCACAATGAAGTGTGCAGAAAGTGAAGGGGTCTCAACACTTTCTGAATGAAAGGCATATACTTGTGAAGTCATTCTGCATATATTGTATACAATTGTATACTTAACCCTCTCCCTAGTATTCAAGACCATCTTCCCACTGTTTGTATATATATACGTTGTATGTTTGGTATACTTTCATGTGTGTGTCTTGTGTTGTTATTTTTTTACTTTCGACTGTTGTGAGGTGATGCTTAAGTAAAAAAACTCATGACGATAAACTTAATTTGACTTGAGTACATGCTTTTGAAATGTTAAACACATTTAAAAAAAATGATAATGGTAAATGTCAGTCATCGTCCAACCCACTATATCCTAACACAGTATCACGAGGTCTTCTGAAGCCAATCCCAGCAGCCAGCACAGGGCACAAGGCAGAAACAAACCCTGGGCAGCGCGCCAGCCCACCACAGGGCACACACACCAAGCACAATTTAGGATCACCAATGCACCTAACCTGCATGTCTTTGGACTGTGAGAGGAAAGCCACGCAGACACGGGGAGAACATGCAAACTACACGCCGGGCGAACCTGGGTCTCCTTACTGCGAGGCAGCAGCGCTACCACTGCGCCACCGTGCCACCCTAACAGTAACTTTAATGTTTTTAATTAATTTTTGAGAAACTCCTGGCTAACTACTTGTTGGCATGCCATACAGCAAATTAGACAGCCGTTGTCTAAACTTTTTTTGAAACAAATCATTTTTTTGTGACCCAAACATGTTGCTACAAGAAATTATTCACTCAATATGAACATCTTGAACTTAACAAAAATCAATAAAAAGGGCACAACTCATAACATAATAATGAATGAGGTAAAAAAAATCATTGCATTTGATTAAATTATTTCAGATAATGTAATTATGAATGTGAATACCAAGAGCAGCATTGTGATTTGACCCAGTGAACTGCTCAATGAATCTGTAGATGAACCAAATCCATCACTGCTGCACTGACGAACTGGCTGACTCACCGCATCTCTAAGTCATTGATTCACTAACACATCTTTTGGTTCCAATAACTATATTTCTTATTATTATATAGTGATTACGTATTTTAGAAAATCAAAACGTAAAAACAGTTGACAAGTACAGACTATGCAGCCCATCAATCCTGTTAACTTAATCAAGTTGATGATTTGGGTAACAATAAAATGAGCAAAGTAGTAAACCAATGATTGGGATCTTTTCACCGGAATGACAGACAGCACGTCTTTCAAAACTCATAAAGAGCTCATGTTTTAAAAACTCGACAGTTTGGATTACTGCTTTTCCAATAACAACAAGAACCACCACACACCAGAAAAAGGCCAACGGCCTGGTTTGAAGTGCTTTTCCATTACGAGGAATAACTCTAAAGGAGGCACAACTTGTACTTAGAATTGATGCATATTGTCATAACTACCCACATAATAACAATGGAGAAAATTACTAGTGTGCTAATTCTTATTTTTGCAGTTTTTAAAATTTGACATGAAACAATATATTTTGATATTTGGCTCCCTGTAGCAGAACACATTCAGTTCAAATCTACAGTTGTCAATGGTTCAGCACCTGAGTATACAGAGACACTGGTGAAGTGCCAGGGAACAGCGTCTGGTGATGCCACCTCTACATGGCATCAAGTCTCAATCCAGTCTATTTTCATATGTTGGCGGAAAGAGCTGCCCACCTCCATCCGTACTGATGATTCCCTCAATGGATTCACAAAGCAATCGAAAACCCATCTGTTCTGCGATTATCTGTCCAATTCATAGAGGGAAAAAAAATCTGCTCTGTGATATTTTATATGGTTGGTTAATTTGTTGTTATATTAAGTTTAATTGCTTTATTGATGTAATCCATGTGTTGCGGATGGCCAAGGCCCTTGCCTGGCTGGGACGCCTCTACACTAGATGGACGGGGGGAAAGAGCTTATCCAGGGCATTACTTCCCCTGGAATGCTAGAAGGCAGCCTCCCTTGCTTTCAGCAACCCTTCTGGGGCCCATTGCCACCACCTGGGGCACCTGGAGAATTGCTGAGCCCTTGGTTGTGTCACTTCCCCCACAATTGAGGATGCTTTCAAAGACAGCTCTATGAAACTGGACCAGCACTGATTTAGCACAGGTTACACTTTTTAATTTGACAGAGAAAAACACACAAAGCTCAGTCTGAGAGCATCTCCAAACCGCTGGTCCTGTCTGCCTGCCTGTACGTTGCGTTGGTTGGTGTCCAAAGGATTGTCCAGGGATTAAAGGACAAGGGCCAATTTTTGATTCCAATCCTTCCTTGTCTGAGGCTCCTAAAAACTCATATATATATTATATGTTTTTCGTCTTTCGGCTGCTCCTATTAGGGGTTGCCACAGTGAATCATCTTCTTCCATATCTTTTTGTCCTCTGCATCTTGTTCTGTTACACCCATCACTTGCCTGTCCTCTCTCACCACATCCATAAACCTTCGCTTAGGCCTTCATCTTTTCCTCTTCCCTGGCAGCTCTGTCCTTAACATCCTTCTCCCAATATACTCAGCATCTCTCCTCATCTCATGTCCAAACCAACGCAATCTCACCTCTCTGACTTTGTCTCCCAACCGTCCAACTTGAGCTGACCCTCTAATGTACTCATTTCTAATCCTATCCATCCTTGTCACATCCAGTGCAAATCTTAGCATCTTTAACTCTGCCACATCCAGCTCTGTCTGTGCCACCATCTCCAACCCATATAACATAGGTGGTCTCACTATCATCCTGTAGACCTTCCCTTTCACTCTTGCTGATACCCGTCTGTCACAAATCACTCCTGACACTCTTCTCAACCCATTCCACCCTGCCTGCACTCTCTTCTTCACCTCTCTTCCACAATCCCCATTACTCTGTACTGTTGATCCCAAGTATTTAAACTCATCCACCTTCACCAGCTCTACTCCCTGCATCCTCACCATTCCACTGACCTCCCTCTCGTTTACACACATGTATTCTGTCTTGTTCCTACTGACCTTCATTCCTCTCCTCTCTAGAGCATATCTCCACCTCTCCAGGGTCTCCTCAACTTGCTCCCTACTATCACTACAGATCACAATGTCATCAGCGAACATCATAGTCCACGGGGACTCCTGTCTAATCTCGTCTGTCAACCTGTCCATCACCATTGCAAATAAGAGCTGATCCCTGATGTAATCCCACCTCCACCTTGAATGCATCCATCACTCCTACTGCAGACCTCACCACTGTCATATATACTGTACATGTACATATAGTATATACATATACACACACATATATATATATATATATACTGTATATACATATACTGTATATACAAAAAGATAACAGTGGTATGTCTTTCATTTCCTAGGAACATCTGAGTACTCGGGTGTTTTCCGAACAAACATTTTTAGTGAAGCAGTATTTAGTTGTATGAAATTAAATCAAATGTGAAAAACTGGCTGTGCAAAAATGTGGGTCCCCTTGTAATTTTGCTGATTTGAATGCATGTAACTGCTCAATACTGATTACTTGAAACACCAAATTGGTTGGATTAGCTCGGTAAGCCTTGAACTTCATAGACAGGTGTGTCCAATCTTGAGAAAAGGTATTTAAGGTGGTCAATTGCAGGTTTTGCTTCCCTTTGACTCTCCTCTGAAGAGTGACAGCATGGGATCCTCAAAGCAACTCTCAAAAGATTTGAAAACAAAGATTGTTCAGTATCATGGCTTAGGGCAGCGTTTCTCAACCTTTAAGTATTTGCGAAGTTTTCATAACAGTTTTAATCGTGCTCCCCCTAATGTTTTTTTGAAAGGAGCCCACTAATACCAATTTGTTCTTTTTTAATTAATAATATATCATAGATGCATATTTTATTATACCTACTTAACTTTTATCGACATTTATCTAACTCTATATTTATTTGTATAGTATCAAAATGTAGTTTTAAGTTAATTTGTTTTGGTTTCAATAGATGTATTTTTCATATTTTTGATTCTTGTTTTATTTTTTTCACATCTTCGCGCCCCCCTTTTTGTTACTTCGCACCCCCCTAGGGGGGCCCGCCCCACAGATTGACAACCACTGGTTTAGGGGAAGGCTACTAAAAGCTATCTCAGAGGTTTAAAGTGTCAGTTTCAACTGTAAGGAATGTAATCAGGAAATGGAAGGCCACAGGCACAGTTGCTGTTAAACCCAGGTCTGGCAGGCCAAGAAAAATACAGGAGCGGCATATGCGCAGGATTGTGAGAATGGTTACAGACAACCCACCGATAACCTCCAAAGACCTGCAAGAACATCTTGCTGCAGATGGTGTATCTGTACATCGTTCTACAATTCAGCGCAATTTGCACAAACAACATCTGTATGGCTGGGTGATGAGAAAGAAGCCCTTTCTGCACTCACCCCACAAACAGGGTCGCTTGTTGTATGCAAATGCTCATTTATACAAGCCAGATTCATTTTGGAATAAAGTGCTTTGGACTGATGAGACAATAATTGAGTTATCTGGTCATAACAAAAAGTGATTTCCATGGTGGAAGAAGAACACCGCATTCCAAGAAAAACACCTGCTACCTACTGTCAAATTTGGTGGAGGTTCCATCATGCTGTGTGGCTAGTTCAGGGACTGGGGCCATTGTTAAAGTCGAGGGTCGGATAAATTCAACCCAATATCAACAAATTCTTCAGGATAATTTTCAAGCATCATTCGCAAAGTTGAAGTTATGCAGGGGTTGGATATTCCAACAAGACAATGACCCAAAACACAGTTCGAAATCTACAAAGTCATTAATGCAGAGGGAGAAGTACAATGTTCTGGAATGGCCATCACAGTCCCCTGACTTGAATATCATTGAAAATTTATGGAATGATTTGAAGCAGGCTGTCCATGCTCGGCAGCCATCAAATTTAACTGAACTGGAGAGATTTTGTATGGAAGAATGGTCAAAAATACCTCCATCCAGAATCCAGACACACATCAAAGGCTATAGGAGGTGTCTAGAGGCTGTTATATATGCAAAAGTAGGCTCAACTAAGTATTGATGTAATATCTCTGTTGGGGTGCCCAAATTTATGCACATGTCTAATTTTGTTATGATGCATATGGCATATTTTCTGTTAATCCAATAAACTTAATGTCACTGCTGAAATACTATTGTTTCCATAAGGCATGTCATATATTAAAAGGAAGTTGCTACTTTGAAAGCTCAGCCAAAGATAAACAAAACTACAAAGAATTAAGAGGGGTTCCCAAATTTTTTCATATGACTATATACTGTATATATTCCAATAAAAGCACACTGCATGATAACGTGCAGTGAATACACTTGACTTGAGCATTCCTAGTTTTCATCCTCTTTCTCTGTACGTTTAGCATTCATTTGCTCAGTGTTTGATGCACTTGATGCTTCCTGAGCAGCTCTTCTTTTCTCCATCCTAGCAGCCCACTTCTTCTCTTCTGTCATCGGCATCTTTTCATGTTGAAACTGATTAAGTAAATTTTTGTGTTGCAATTACTTAGTACGTTTTCTTTAATTTAATTTTTCACTTAACAATCTGCCTCAAGAATGATTTAAGATATGAAGAGGTAGGGGAAGTGACAGCGAAGGTGGTAGGGAATGAGAACGGTGCCTGTATGCATGCGCTGTACTGCTGCCCTGCTGCCGAGAGTTAATTCTACAATAAAATAAAATAAGAATAAAAAGAGGAATAAAAATCATCACCCCAAAAGCGGATAGTAAACGTCATGCAGTATATGTGTACCAAATTTCAGGTCAATAGTTCAAATGGTTTACATGTTACAGGTGATTTAAAATCCTGGAGAGACAAACCAACAGCCATGGTAGCGTATTATAAAAGAAGATATATATATATATATATATTTATATATATATATATATATACACAGTGTGATGGACGACCGGCTACGGACTCCGGTCGCCACCCCCAGGCCGCTAGGAGGAGCCCTCCGGACAGCATGATGTTGCCCCGAATGCCAGCAGGGCCTTATGGACTTTGTAGTTTATACACACAGCCCTGCTGGATACCTTGGGGGCCACCGGGAGTCGCTGTAAAGGGGCTAGTGGGCTCTTGTGTGCCCTATAACCCAGGAGTGCGTCAGCATCACGTGACCGGAAGGAACGACGTGCTCCCGGGATGAATAAAAGGACTGTTTACCCTGACCCGGAAGGAAATGGACTTGTGGGTTTTGCCAGGAACCACTTCCGGGTCAGGGGATATAAAAGGACTGTGGGAAGCCCAGTACACTGAGCTGAGCTGGGAGGTAGGGTGGCGAAGTGTCTGGGCGAGGAGGATTGGTTAGAGAAAGAGTATTGTTTGTAATTGTTGTAGTATATGAGTAGTGTGGTGTGGAGAGTGCTTTGTGCACTGTACAGAAGACAAATAAAGAAGTCTTGTGCTTTTACCTCGTGTTCAGAGTGGTACCTGAGGGTGTTAGAGGTGGCTCCACGCCTCTACTGTTACAACAGTTAGGTCCATAAATATTTGGACAGAGACAACTTTTTTCTAATTTTGGTTCTGTACATTACCACAATGAATTTTAAATGAAACAACTCAGATGCAGTTGAAGTGCAGACTTTCAGCTTTAATTTAGTGGGGTGAACAAAACGATTGCATAAAAATGTGAGGCAACTAAAGCGTTTTTTTAACACAATCCCTTCATTTCAGGGGCTCAAAAGTAATTGGACAATTGACTCAAAGACTATTTCATGGGCAGGTGTGGGCAAGTCCGTCATTATGTCATTATCAAAGGCCTGGAGTTGATTTGAGGTGTGGTACTTGCATGTGGAGGATTTTGCTGTGAACAGACAACATGTGGTCAAAGGAGTTCTCCATCCAGGTGAAAGAAGCCATCCTTAAGCTGTGAAAACAGAAAAAACCCATCCAAGAAGTTGCTACAATATTACGAGTGGCAAAATCTACAGTTTGGTACATCCTGAGAAAGAAAGCAAGCACTGGTGAACTCAGCAACGCAAAAAGACCTGGACGTCCACGGAAGACAACAGTGGTGGATGATCGCAGAATCATTTCCATGGTGAAGAGAAACCCCTTCACAACAGCCAACCAAGTGAACAACACTCTCCAGGGGGTAGGCATATCGATATCAAAGTCTACCATAAAGAGAAGACAGCATGAAAGTAAATACAGAGGGTGCACTGCAAGGTGCAAGCCACTCATAAGCCTCAAGAATAGAAAGGCTAGATTGGACTTTGCTAAAGAACATCTAAAAAAGCCAGCAAAGTTCTGGAAAAACATTCTTTGGACAGATGAAACCAAGATCAACCTCTACCAGAATGATGGCAACAAAAAAGTATGGAGAAGGCATGGAACAGCTCATTATCCAAAGCATACCACATCATCTGTAAAACACAGTGGAGGCAGTGTGATGGCTTGGACGTGCATGGCTGCCAGTGGCACTGGGACACTAGTGTTTATTGATGATGTGACACAGGACAGAAGCAGCCGAATGAATTCTGAGGTGTTCAGAGACATACTGTCTGCTCAAATCCAGCTAAATGCAGTCAAATTGATTGGGCGGCGTTTCATGATACAGATGGACAATGACCCAAAACATACAGCCAAAGCAACCCAGGAGTTTATTAAAGCAAAGAAGTGGAAAATTCTTGAATGGCCAAGTCAGTCACCTGATCTTCACTTGTTGAAGACTAAACTTCAGACAGAAAGGCCCACAAACAAACAGCAACTGAAAGCCGCTGCAGTAAAGGCCTGGCAGAGCATTAAAAAGGAGGAAACCCAGCATCTGGTGATGTCCATGAGTTCAAGACTTCAGGCTGCCATTGCCAGCAAAGGGTTTTCAACCAAGTATTAGAAATGAATATTTTATTTCCAGCTATTTAATTTGTCCAATTACTTTTGAGCCCCTGAAATGAAGGGATTGTGTTAAATAAATGCTTTAGTTGCCTCACATTTTTATGCAATCGTTTTGTTCACCCCACTGAATTAAAGATGAAAGTCTGCACTTCAACTGCATCTGAGTTGTTTCATTTAAAATTCATTGTGGTAATGTACAGAACTAAAATTAGAAAAAAGTCTCTGTCCAAATATTTATGGACCTAACTGTATAGACCTAATTGAGCCAATCCAGATTTCTACCTATAGCAGTAGGAATCTTTTACACTTCATCTTTTGCCTAAACAATACTAAGCGCCTTCATTAAAATACTTCAACATTCATTCATGCTTTGTCTCAAACCTGAAAAAAATTAATTTCCTATTGCTACAAATCCCTCAATCTTAGGGTATTTTGACTATTGTAAGATTGTGACTTTAAGAGGGGTAACAGCCATCACAACCCCAAAGCCCATAAAGCCACTCACAGTGACAAGTGCCCATGTAATGTCATACGTACCCGAGTTCCTCAAGGTCAGGGGTGTCAGACTGTGACCTGTAAGCTGCAGCTTGTCATTCTAACTGTCTTCTTAATTAGTAATCAGTTTTTGCGGCTAATTAACTTATTTTGCCTCTGTTTTAATTGACTTGCTATTTAAGACTCAGAGTTCTTAGTTGTTTTTTCCTTAATTAACAGCCTAACAGAAATGAGATCCAATACAAGCTAACAAAATACCAGCTAACCTGTGTCCATCATACAAGATCTGAAAATAAAGAAAGGTGAAGTTCTTAGTGATGTTGATCTGCTTATTTTGATGGTGCTCTTAAAAGAGAAAAACAACCATTTTGGACATGTCTGCTGTGGCCATGGAATTAAATATTGGGTTTAATTAACAAGAATCAACTTCTATTTAAGAAAATGGTTGGAGTTTGAGGCCCTGAATTAGCTGGTCATCTGTCGGCTCACTTCACATCTCATTTTTGTTTGGCTGACATTTCAGGAAAAAAAGAATCAATTCAGAGAACTGAGTCTTAAAAAAAAAACATGACAATTAAAATGAAGGGAAAAGAAGTCAATTAATAGTGGAAATCAGTCACTGATGAAGAAAGTGGCAGGAAGGAAAACCTGCAGCTACGTTAAACCTCCAGGATTAGAGCTGAGGTAGATGAAGCTGAAGAACAGCATAAGCCATCAGCAGGTCCCATTCCTAATTCTATGTAAAAAGTCAAAAGGGTAAGCCTTGTTTAAAATTTCCTTTTGTGCCTTTTTATAAGATGGATTGTGCTGGTGCCCTCTAGTGGCACCATATTGCTCTTGCTAACTTTACAACGAGGTGTTCTTTTCACCAGTGCTGCTCTCTTTTCCATGTATTTCCTCCAATTTTCCTGTCTTTGCCTTTAGTCTTCTGTCTGAATAATGAACGGATACATATTTTCCTCAAATGGTTATTTTAATGGAATACATTCTGTAACATTTTTGCTATTTTCAGACCCCATGCTGATTTGCCTGCTTTGGTTTTTACAGTCTGAATGTTAGAGCTTCTAAGATTTCCCATAAAATATATATGTTGTTTTGTCTGCTATTATCTTAAAACAGAAATGGCTGTTTAGTGTTTTTAGCAAACATGTGTAAAGGATCTTGGCTCAAATTACCTCTTGGACTCCATTCTTTAAAATGGGATCTAAAAGCTGAGGTGTGCGTGAAAGAAGATTGTGAGATGTAGTCCTTCACGTCCTGTCGATTTCACATTCAGGTCTGTATAAACATTTCTAGAATTACCTATAAGATAACAGGTGCTCTAACAATTCTAACATTACGAACTACAAGCTGAATTCCCACTGTGAATAGCATATTCAAGAACCTCAATGCCAAAATGTTACTTACAGTGTCCATAAAAAGGATTCACCCCTGGAAGTTGTCACATTTTATTATTACACAGCACTGAATCACAGAGGATTTCATTAGGCTTCTCTGGATGTTGATCGACAGAAAAAGACTGGAAAGTCAAAGTGTAAAAAAGTGGTCTAAATCAATTACAAACATAAAGCTCAAAATAATCGATCATACAAATATTTACCTCCAGTGGCATAGCTAGGGGCGGTCCGCTCCGGGCAGGACATTTTTGGGGGCGGCATTATTAACCAAAAGGCTCGGTACAGTTTGTGTGTAAGCAGCAGGATTTTGAAAAATATCACTCATGAATGAAAAAGTAAACTTCTCTGATTTCTATCCACAAATGCTTAAAAATAATTTTCAGACTGTCCTTCTGTGACGGCATCAGGCACGGTAGTTGAAATTTATGAGGCAATAACAAAAATAAACATAAACATTACACCGATAATAATTTCTAGGAAGATAAACAACTAATTTACAATTTATAATTTTGTTTCGTTATCAATTCGCATGTGTTCTTGCTCTGCGCAGAAAACTTCCCCACGTATCACTTGTACACTACACTGGTTCTGGTTTTCGCAGCGTAATTATATTAAACTAATAATCAGAACACGGCTTATCCCTGTGTCTATACTATATTCTTGTCTAATTGATGCTTATAAATAATTATATGTGAAAAATTATTGCTGTTTCTCTATATATGAATAAATCTATGCAAACGTGATCTTAATTTTTCTCTATTATATCATTTTAATTTTCTATTTAAATAAGTTAACATATAGGGCGGCAAATTGAAGCCCCGCCCCACTCCGAGTGTCACGAACTCCAGCTACGCCACTGACAACCTCCTTCAAGACAGTGGATGCACCTTTGGCAGCCATGACAGCCTTGAGCCTGTGTGCACAGCTCTCTCTCTCTGTTTCAGATTTGCACATCTTTTGAAACTCTTTCAGATTTCTGTAGTTATTAATTTGGATCACTTTGCAGAAATCTGTTTTCACTTTGACATTAAAGAATCTTTATTGTGTCAAAAAGCCAAATGAAATCATTTCTGTTTTAAGGCAATAAAATATGAAAACGGCTGATTGGGAAGGCAGGGGTCCCCCGTAAGCTATAGCACAAGCAAAAGAAATAACGTCTTCACAGACAGAGAGTTCAAAACAGAACTGGAGGCGGTATATATAGTTGGCTACAGGAAGTGATGTCATGGGTGGAAGGCATTCTGGAACCGGACGTGACGTCATGAAGCGGTGGGGTCTTGAGGGTTGGATCTGGAAATGATGTTGTTATTGTGCGGATTCTTCAATTGTTCTGCAGGGAGAGATAAGAAGGACTTAGAGGGCAGCGCCAACCCCTGGTTCAGTGGGTAACTGCATCAATTTGAGCCCGTAAACTGTCTCCCAAACGCACGTGTATGATGGGGTGAATAGTCTTTAGACTCTGCCTCTCTCACTCGTGTCTCCCATTGACTGATCGTCTCCTTCTCAGCCTTCATTTTGTAGTCATCATAATATTCAGTGACTTTTTCTATTAAGACACAACAGCATAGCAAGTCAAGTTGGGGAGCATGTACTGGTACAGTGCGTTGCCGCACCCACTACATGACGAAACAACTCGGGATCCCAGTTTGCAACCCCCCAGACAGACACGCAGTCCAGTCCCACCCTCTGGAAATGACCCTCTATCAGCCGCAGCCAGGTGTTACGTGGGCGACCCCTTGGCCTGGCCCAGCCACTCAGGTCCCCAACAATGAGGATCTTATGAACTGGATCACCCTCGGGGAAACGCGTCACATGGCCATAGTGCTGTAACCTCACAATGCAGGTAATGTGCCTCGTTTGGGACTCCATGAGCAACCACTCATTCGACACAAAGTCAAACTAACGGTACCCAAGGGTTTTCCGGAGAGACACAGTACCAAAGGAGTCCAGTCTTCGTCTCAGGTCACTGGATAGCATCCACGTCTCACAACCATGTAGCAAGACAGGAAGCACCAGGACTCTAAAGACTTGGACCTTCGTCCTTTTGCATAGATATCGGGAGCACCACACACCCCTTTCCAGCGACCTCATGACCCCCCCATGCTCTCCCAATCCATCTACTGACTTCATAGGAAGAGTCACCAGAGACCTGAATGTCACTGCCAAGGTAAGTAAATCTCTCGACAAGGTCGACACTCTCTCCGCAGACAGACACACTGCTGATGGCTGTGCCCAAGAGGTCATTAAAGGCCTGGATCTTGGTTTTTATCCAGGACACTCGCAAGCCCAGAAACTCCGACTCCTCGCTCAGTCTCTCGAGCGCCCCGATCAGATCCTCCATCGACTCCGTGAAGATCACAGCACAACATCTTCACGGAGTCTTGACTTTGCTGACAGCACAGCGCATCTCAGAATTAAAGCAGAGTTGTGTGTTGGGCAGTGCGCTAATGAAGATGTTCACAATAAAAGGAGTACAAATGATCTGAAGCTTTTTTGTTTCTCTTTCATGTTGTACACTGCATTTAATGAGTTCGTGGAAGAGATTGTTGAGTCTTTCTTTCTGTGGAAACACTTTGTACCTAAATGTGTTTTTATTTGATTGAATTTTTCTCTGCTACTTCACAGGCAATTGAGGCAGGCCAGGGAGTACGAGAACACAGTAGTTCGTGAGAAAGGACTCAGCCCGGTGGATATCAAAGGCCTGAAGAGGACGCATAGCCTTCGCAATCCATTCAATGGCCTAATGAGGAAAGCCGATGATTACAAGGACGGCTCTCAGATTTACTTTATCTACAGCAACCCCATTGTAATTACTGAGGAGCAAAACAGCGTGATGCCTGAAGACAACCGAGTCTCCTATGACACCATACAATTACATGAACAGAAGCAATCGGCTGGGATCATTCTTGATCCATCCATGTTTTATATGCAGTTGTAGCCATTAAATGAGTAGTGGTACTGACGTTCTGACGGATCAGGAGAACATGTCATGTAATGCTTGTACTGCCCCCTTGTGCCCATTAGTCTAAAATCCTTGAAAATGTTAATATTTCATTTCTTCTGAGCCACATAGAATTCAGGAGTTAATCATTCTTATAGAATATAGCACCTTTCTGGGTTAGCACCATCCCAAAATACTGGTGTAAGCCACAATCTACTGTTACTTTAGAGCTCACAGGTTAAGAGACTTAGTCAAGATGACTTCCCTACAGTTTCAAGTTAACTCCTTTAATTTACTTACCAGCAGTAAATTACTTACCTTGTTTCCTGTTAGTTCTGTCTGATCCACAAATGCACTTAACTTCTAATTACAGTTTAGCCTAATGAGTTATAAATGTGCAATTTTAGTATCCTAGGTTCAAATGCCGTACCCATCCATTGTGTGTGTGTATAGAGTTTGTGTGTCTTCACCGGATTTTTGTGTCCTCAATGACATGCATGTGAGGTTACTTGGCAAGAAGCTCTGTGTGAGTGTGATGGACTGGCATCCCAACCAGGGCTGGTTCCTGCCTTGTGTCTAATGCTGCCAGCATAGGCTCCATTCCCCCAGAGCCTTGAATTGGATTAAGTAGGTGTGCGAATCTTCTGTCTTTTTCTTGTTAAAATAGTGGCAGCAACAAAAATAAAACACAAAAAATATATACCCAGGACAATTAAAACAACTAACAGCCCTCTGATAGAAAAAATGATTTGTGAGTTTTATATAAATCATGAAAAGGATACAGATGACTACATAACACAATATGAAAAATGGTATATACTCCTTTCATTAGATTAACAAATGTTTTGCCTCTATATCAGTGGTTCTCAACCATTTCTATGCCCCACACGGCTAGAAAATGTTTAATTTATGTTCGCATCCCCTACAAAAGTAAAATCGCATCAGAAGATGAAGAAATCAAATTTCTGATTTTTGAAACACAAATTGTACAACAAAAAGTACAGCAGGTGAACAAACTGAAAAAAAAATAAGTATCATCTCTTAAAGCATGGCCATTCAGCTACAAATTCAGATTTTCAAACTAAGAAGTGTGGCTGGGCCAGACATTTTCAGCAACCAGTAAGCAGCAGGTAATAATATATTTTAAACCAACACAAATGAATGTAGTGGAAAACAAGTAAAGTAAATTTGGTCACATCTAATGCAGGCTAATCATAAAAGTGTATAAAAAAACAATAAAAAGTTATAACTGTACAGAATCTGAGGTACTAGCAATACTTTTTTTTACTTTTGAAATAAAAAATAAACATATTTGACCCAGGCACATCACAAAGTGCTTTTAACAGAATAATTAAGAACAATCAATGCTACCAAAGCTATTAGTGCACAAACCCAGCAAGTGACACACATAAATATGCAACGTCTACCGCACACTGAGGGTTCATTTTAAATCACCACATGTGTGATTAGCGGAGCTTATTTTGTAAGCAAAAAGGTGGCGGTGCGCATACGTTGTGTTTGGATCAAGTCTGAGATACTGTGAAGGTATACAGAGGCCGAGAGTCCTAGTGCTACATGTTTTGTTTATTTGGTGAAAAAACATAACCTTTAAAATTTGAAATTGACAAATCGTCAAGTGTAATAATTACATTTATACAGCGCTTTACTCAATACTCAAAGTAGTTTGCAATCTCCATGCAGGAAGGACCCGGGATGCAAACCCCTCATCTCCTTATTGTGAGGCAGCAGCACTTCCATTATGCCACCTGCGCTAATGTACTGTACTGCATTATAATGTGCTTGATAGATAAAAATTACACACACAGACTTTCCAAAAGAGAAAAATATTAACCGCAGGTTAATAACGAGTTCAGCATTCTACAAAACAGTTGTTATGCAGTCCCACAAAGCAATCAGTGCGCAATTTTTAGATTGAGTTTTAAATAAAGCTTTTTGCATATTTTCATCAAATACGCTCTTTGTAATTCATTCTTTGTTTTGAGTGTCAATGGCTGATTGTTGTTCTCGTAACAGCCATGAAGCCGCAGGATCGAGTGTGAGTGGAGGATCAACCAATCGCATGAAGAGAAGTGTGGAGACAGTGCTCGTCAGTAACGAGGCTCTCATTGGAGTAACAACAAGATTCATTTGCAAAAATCCACATTCGCACTCACTTGATGAAACTGGAATACAACTACGACTCAGCACACGATGGATTGTAGAATCATTTAATATGTAGTTGATGCCATGACCACCAGCTGTCATGGTCTGAGGTGCCGGTATAACTTACCGGCACATACCGTCACCAAAAAATGACTGTATCATGGACTACTACCACCACTTCTAGAAAACACAGCAACGGTGAAAGGATATGTGGAGTATTACATTCATGGTTTCTAGTACTGTAGGAATTTCTGAAAGCTCACAAAATGTGTTTTTCTTGGTTTTTCTCTGCGTTTCTGGTGAAACCACGGACTGGGCCACACAAAGCTTGCTTCTAGGCCGCATGTGGCCTGCAGACCGTCATTTTTTAAAATGGCCAGTCTTGAGGCATCGAGTGCCACAAGGAAATGACATGCGATTAATGATCAAAGTGTTTGAGGGATTGAAGACCCCCATGAAGTGATGTGTGTCAACATGTCAATGAGCTTTCTCCCCCAGTAACATCTGTGCTGCCCAGGTAAAATTGCTGCGCTAATGCCAGCACTGCCAGCAACAGAGATTTGCTAAGTGTAAGATGGAGGTGTTGCATCCAATTCAGGGCTTGCACAGAAATCAATATTAGACCTTGCTCTTGAATTCCGTTATCTTAAAAAAAGTTTTTCATCCGCCCTCAGAACCTGCCATCCAGCCATTCAGGATTGGAACCCCTGCTTTTGTGAAAATTAATTGCCGAGAAGGGGGTTATAGAAATGAATCCAACTTTTAATGTGAATTCTTCATTTTTACTAATTATTACTATATGTTTAATTTTAAAACACAGGTCAGTTACGTGGGAACATCCATCCCTTGATTCAATTATAAATTAAATAAATCAGTGTGCAAAATGCCCTTTAGTGCTACAAGTCCCTTTAGTGCTCCAATATCTGCTGGACACTGGTACTGTGGAATAATAATAAAATATATTAACTATGGATAATGGTATCAGTTAGGATACATCTCTTTTAAAAAGATGAATCACATCATACACGTATACTCAATTTGCAAACAAAACCCACACCCTGGCACATCTGACTGGCATCACACAAACAGCCGCTTTCCATGATACATTAAAACATAGGTGAGAAAAAGCCATTCGGCCCAACAAAGCTTGCCAGTTTTATCTATTTAACTTTTCCAAAATAACATCAACTGTCTAGTTTGTGAGTATTTTACCCTTAACAAGTTTCCAACTGTGTCCCCATGCTCTTGATGAACTCATTTCAAAATAACATCCACCGTACTAATACCATTCATAATTTTAAACACTTCAGTCATGTCTCCTCTTAATCTTCTTTTGCTTAAACTCTAAAGGCTCAGCTCTTTTAATCTTTCCTCATAATTCATCCCCTGTAGCCCTGGAATCAGCCTAGTCGCTCTTCTCTGGACCTTTTCCAGTGCTGCTATGTCCTTTTTGTAGCCTGGAGACCAAAACTGCACACAGGACTCCAGATGAGGCCTCACCAATGTGTTATAAAGCTTGAGCAGAACCACCAAACAAGCAAGCACTAATGCCGACATGGGGCTCTGTTTTATTTATTTCCTACAAAAGCCGCTGCCTATTCCTCAATTTCTGCTGATTTAAATGCTGCACTGCTACAGTACCACTCAAGCATCTCTCCTTGCCCAGTTATGAAACGCTCACACAGAGCTGCCAACTGCTGCCCTCTTGTTTAACCAGTGATGAGCTGCTTGCTGGCTGTTACAATATTTTCTCACAAACCCAGGAATGGGCACTTAGTGGTTTATAACACCATAATATGCTTTTAATTTTTTTTCCAGAACCCCACATGATTTTGATGTTTGGGTTTTAAGGGTCCATGGTGTTATTTAGATGGTCACAAACTCCTCAGGATCACTCATACTTTGTAATTTGATGCTGTGAATGCAATACAATAATGGCTAGTTCATCTTATGAATTAAGGTAATTGCATCCCACACACCAATCTGGTACCCTGCCACAGGCTAGTTCTGCAGCTCCAGTTACTTAAGAGTGTGCTGGGGGGCAGAAGCATTCCATTTTGAAAGTAAAGTAGTGTTAATCTGCAACTTGAACCCTGCTGGTGGCATCAAGGTAACTGTCCTTACTTTCTGCTATGCAGAGTCACTCTCCTCAACATTATTGAGACCACAGCAAGCACTAATGGCTACATGGGCCTCCTATTTATACTTTTTTGCTCTTAAAGTCTGTGCCCACTTTTTGATTCATATGCAAGGCATGTTGAAGGATATGCTTCACTTCCCAGCTATCACTCAAGACTGTGACCCCTCTGTGAGGAGCTTGAAGACTGGAGCTGTCCCACACTGCCTGCACTGCACACAGACTGCAGCAGTACGTTCTCACAAACCCGGTAATGGACACTGAGTTCTTTGTAATGCCATAATATGTGTATAAATTTCATTTTTAGGGTCTGTCCACAAGTTTGATGTTCAGACTTTCAAGGAGGTCCAAAGGAATAATTAAGAGGTCCCAGAGAAGCCCTCCCTGGAACCCTTCCATTTTGCACCTTGTACTTATTCCATTAACTGTTCGTGCCTACTGCCTAAATGCATAATTATAATAAAATACTTCATCCGTTATTAAAAAAACACTTTATTTATATGCATTCATTCATCCATGATGAAACTAGTCCAAATTCATGACACCTATGCCGGGGGCATTTCCCACCTGGCAGGAACCAACATTGAGCCAGACCAATTCAGACGTGTGTATGATAATGAAGAGGACAAAAAGAACCCAGAGGAACATCTACACAAAAACGAGAAGAACGTGCAAACTCTCAGCTGTAGTTTATATGTATGTCTATGTTTGCACAGTATCTATGCATTACTAAAGATTTTTTCACATGTAGTGTAATCAAATTCTTACTTTTGCTTTACATTACTGGTTTGTATTTAATAAAGTTATCTTTTTTACCATTTAGATTTTCATTATTTACATGATGCAATGGTACTGTTTACATGTCATTACATGTCGATATGTATAAATATGGTGGCAGTCACATCTTCCATTTATCCCCAAGTGAGTACAAAAACTTCTTATTCTTTAGTGATAGCTTCTTAACATGCAGGCTCAAGTGTCAGGTTCTCTTCATCTGGTTTTGAACTTTGATTTTCAATCTTTGCCGTGCCCATTAGGTTCTGGTTGCTTGATTTTCTTTTGTCAGTCAGTCAGTCATCGTCCAACCCGCTATATCCTAACACAGGGTCACGGACGTCTGCTGGTGCCAATCCCAGCCAACACAGGGCGCGAGGCAGGAACAAACCCTGGACAGGGTGCCTGATTTTCTTTTGCTTTTTGGTACTTTTGACTTTCACATTTCCTTTATACTTTTTCATATACATGGTACAGAGAAAGTATAGGAATCATGAAAAAATTTGACCTTGACGTTTTAGACCAGGTGTCCTCAATCACTGTTCTGAAGGGTCGCAGTGGCTGCAGGTTTTTGTGCTAACTCTGTTACTTAATTAGAATGCAATTCTTGCCAATAATTTAATTTCATGGCTTGTTAGTATTTTAACTCTGCCATGTCAGGTAATTCTCATATCCTGGAATTTCTTCCCCTTTCTTAAGGATATCATCCAAATGATTTGAAGCCTAAAATGGGTTAGTAATTCTCAGTCCTTCACTTTTTTCTCTTCACTTTTCTTCCAAGTATTTAATTAAACCCAATAGGGCATGATAAATACACACAGGTGTAAATGGTAACAAGCTAAATGGAGAAATGCTGATCTCTTTTGTCATTTGTATGTTATTGCTAATTGGGAGCAATTAAGACTAAAATAAGCAATAAGGGTTCAAAATCCTAACAAGCGAGGCAACAAAAGTGAAACAGAAGTGTTACTTGAGCAATAAGTGCTTCTTATTAAGCAACTGGGTTGGAGAAAAAACCTGCAGCCACTGCGGCCCTCCAGGACCGTGATTGAGGACCCCTGTTTTAGACCTTCCTGAGTCCGAAAATACAATTTTTGAAATTGTGTCTGTCTGTGGGTAAACACGATAACTCGAAACCGCTTTGACCTCAGTCAATGAGATTTTGTACACCTGCTTTATATCAAAAATAAGGAATCCTATCAACTTTTGAACCACTTCTGGGTTAACTGAATACTTTTGCAAATTTTCAGATAAATTATGGTTATAAATACAGATAGATGATTCTAATTTTGGATAGATATTTACAATGATAAAAAGCAAACAGATATGAAATCTGAGAAAAATTACTCAACTGAAAGTAGTTATTTTATTTAAACAACCATCCAAATTTTTTCTATCAAGAAAATATAAATGTGTACACGATATTAAAAACTGTATTCAATATAACACATATTCTTTTAATAACTATTACTAATTTTATTTAAATTGATACATCATTGGTTTAACAATAACGTGTAAACATTGAACATGCCATGTAAATATAACGATGTAATGGGAACAATATGCTGCTACGTCCCCGTCGTATTCCTGGTAATACATTCAAATTTATGATTTTTTTTTTATTTTTGCCATCATTATCATAATTAAATGTAGCTAAATGCAGTTTTACCTATAGCAATTCATTGCAACAAATATTATATAATACTAACACTTTTTCTATGTTTTTAGGTGAGTATAACTCTTGTAACAGATTGAGGGCGCTGTCGACCCCTTGAACCCTCAGACCAGACGTCAGACACCAGATAAAAGTCCAAATAATGGTTTATTATAATAATAAATGTGCACAAAGCACCACTACTCCACACTACTCTAATAAACAATAATCAATAATCCTCCACTCCCAGACACGTTGCCACCCTTCCACCCAGCTCAGCTCGCCGTCTGGGATTTCCCATGGTCCTTTTATAGTCCCTGACCCGGAAGTGTTTCTGTTCCTCAGTCCATGTGACTTCTATCACTTCCGGGTCCTGACAGAGGCATGCAGTCTGTCCTGAAGAAGGCTAGAAATGATGACTTAATAACTAAAGACATTTAAGTAACTTATAAGTCTGTGTGCCGCCTGAAACCACACATCAGCATTTATCAGGTTGTATGGTTACCAATATTCACTTGTATTTTGCTCTTTGTTATTATTGTATAAATATTATCAATAACACATTAATTAAAGCTGTAACGTAACTCCTGCTTGTGTTTTACTACATCTAATTGCCAGAAGTTATAGATGTAGAAGGGAGGGTGAGGAGAAGTTATAAAGTACAATACCCTATAAACTGTGGTAAGATTTGAGATATTCTGAGAAAGGCTACACAATAAAGAATACAAAAGGGTAAAGTAGAGTAATACAGACCTCTACCAAGACAAAACACTGGCTTTTGAGGTTTATCAATATTGTGCATGGGCATAATCAGCTGTTTATAGCCTGCAAACAACAAACCCTATTCCCACTTAATTTTAATTCTCTAAATTTCAATGTGCTTGTAGGTGCTCATTAATTTGTCAGAAAATGTTTTATAATTGAGACCACGTTTAGCTCTGTTTTTGTACGTCTTTCTGAAAGTTATTCTAATGACAAGTAGCTGCTGAGGTCTGCACTGTCAGGGAGCCAATTAATTCTTAATGCCAGTATCATATCTTATTGCACTTAGAAAGAAAAAAAAAACTTCTTTCATTAAAAAATAAAAAAAACCTTCCATTCATCTTCTTCATTGTTGGAGCATATCTCAAAAGAAACCCACAACGCATGTTGAACCTGGAAGGGCACACTGATGCAAACTCCCAGCCTCGGCCAATTTAGTGTTGCCAAACAACTTAAACGTTTTTGAAACCATAGTGACAAAAGGAAGCCAAAACAAACCCAGCAAGAAAACACAAAAAGGGTCCTCGGGTCACAAAACACACTGGGATCCATTAAAAAAAAAAAAAAGAATAGCATCCTAAAATATTCCGATGACAGAGTTGCTTTTTTTCAGGATATGCTGAGTGCACAAATCTGGCTATTGACTTGCCCTTCTCTTCCCATATTAAATGCCATTAATATCATTTTAATGAAGCACACCCTTTTTCACAGTTGTTTCAGTAGTTCTTAATGTATCTTTTTCATCTGAAAGGTCAGCAACAAAGCATACAATGAGGCATCCTAATGTAAATCAGAATTCTCCTCGTGAAAAGCACACCCAGGCTGCCATGTTCATTTTGTGTAAAGAAATGACTGTGTTCTAAATGCTAAATAGTTAGTAATGGCTTACTTTACATAAATGAAACTCATTTGTCTTGTTGCCATGGAACATCAGGCTATGTTGGGACTTATTTTTGCTGTCACTCAATAGATCAGCAATTTCAGTAGCCGATCAGAAGAATTCAATCTTGGACTCTCGCTAATTTGTAATTCCAGTCAGTGACAGCCGTAGAGTCTGCAGGTTTCTGATGATAAAAACTGATAGTAGCAGCAGCTTTATAACAAAAAAAATATTTGATTAAATTGAGACAATCTCTAATTCTCTGGGCTGCAAATTGTGTTAAACAGTATACAGAAGTTGATCTTGAAATATCTGAATAAAGAATATTTAGTGAATAAATAAAGCAAAACTGCAAAGGAATAGACTTAAATATGCAGCTGTTACAGAAATTAGCATAAAGTAAAATTGACAAGTGTTGTACCTAATCTCTCTATTATAAAAAAAATCTTGCGACAAGACGAGACTTTTTAACTGCAACAAGACGTGATCTTTTGAAGAGAGACACTTTCACATCCCGCGAGATGGTCAAGTCACATCATACTCACAACCTTTGGAAGCAAGTCCCGTGATGCACATGCAGAGCAGGTTAGAGATAATGGAAGAAGGAAAATTCAAAAGTCTCAAACAAATGAGTCTAAAGAATGCATTAGCGCAAACAAACAGAAAATATTACTCTGTGAAATAATGGAACAGCGAAAAGAGATTGACTAGCGTTTGAGGATGTCGAGCAAAGAGGAGGTAAAAAAAACAACTGTTATTTGTTTCCCATTGTATCTCCAAGGGGTGCGTTCAGCCCCCCTCTTCACAAAGGCATGTAGCGCTGGCATCGCGGGGGCAAAGCCCCCTAGTACTGACATAAATAATAATGGTATATTTGTAATTGAGTATGACTTATATGAGCTGATATAGAAAAATAGAATTATGACAAAAATAGAGATTGGGTAACAGGTGTGACTGATAGGGGGCACCCGAGAGTCCCAGATACAAGTTCACTGACATAGTCAAGGGTCCAAATAAATCTCTCTATTATATAAAAAAATCCTGGGACAAGATGAGACTTTTTCAGAGAGATAATTTAATGTCCTGCGAGACCAGACTTTATGCCAAGAGATTTAACCATGCCCCAAGGCCGGAAATAAAAGACAAAGAGTAGATGACAAACTAAAACATTGTAAAGAGGTTCAAAAACATTGGCGCGATACACATACAGAGCAGGTTAGAGATAATGAAAGTACTAAAATTTGAAAGTTTAAAAAAAAAAATGATAGTAAAGATCGCATTAGTGCAAACAAGCGAAAATTATTACTCGGTGAAATAACAGAACAGCGAAAAGAGATCGAATATATGAACATAGGTGATATGAGAGAAGTATGTAGATATTGTTCGGATTTAAACTTTGAGTCGGAGACTTGTAGATCGTCTAATTCATGTTGCCATCAGGGAAAAGTAGTGTTTCTTCCCAATGAAGAGGCCTATCTGCAAGAATTAAAAGATTTGTTGTTTAGTGAAAGTGAAATCCACATACGAAAGTGGCAGAGACGTGAAATGGCTGGCGCATAGTGCAGGACAGGGGTTGGCAAGCGAAGCGAGCAGGGGGCGAAGCCTCCTAGTACTATTTTATAATACAAAAGTACCTTTAACAGGTTCTTCATCCAAAAGTACAAATACAATGGTAAGCACAATTCCAGTTACCTTCATCCACTCTCCTCCAGACAAGTGTTGTCCCCTGCCTCCCGACTATGAACTCCCTGAACAAGGTTGATGAGCTTCCTTTTATGTTGGACCCAGTAGTACTTCTGGTGCTACAGCATTGCATGATGGAAACACTTCCAGGCCTGGCAGAAATTCCACAAAACAGAATACTCTTTTCCCGGCAGCTCCCTCCAGTGGCTCCCAAGGACCCAAACAGGGCTGCTCTTTCAAACTCCAGGTCTCATGTAACCATGTGGGTGTCCAAACTGGGATCACGGTGGTAAGGTGCACTGCCAAGTATCATATTGGGGGGACGATCTATCGCTGATATCCAGTCTCCCTCAGCCCATCCATTATTCTGTCTCCACAACTGGGAAAAGAACTGGAAACCATCCCAGTCGGGCTGCACCTCCATCCACATGATCTAGCCATTATGGCCTCCTGACCAGGCAAGTCATCACACGCAATCCCAGCCTGGACATTAATCAATCTGTAACAGAATTAACACAGAGCAAGAATTATAATGAAAAACTTAATGTGTACCAGAAGCTAAGCTGGTCTTTATCCAATGTAGCCGAATGCAGCTCATTTAACAGTGTAATTACAACAAAAATTTGATTTGGGCATTTCTCCTGATATTCTTCATCCTTTCATTCATTTTCTGATTTTATGTTGTTCATATTAAATTTTGGGAATTCTAGAGTTTTCTGGTGCGACTCTCATAGCATGACAGGATCACTTTACCAATGGATTCTACAACTCCCAAATATTTCTGGAGTCTTAGCAATGGGCAGAAGAACAGCTCAGTGGCATAGCAGTGTTACTAGATGCCCCAGCAGGACATGGAGAAAATAAACAGAATAGTGGGTGTCAGTAACGATTCATAATTATTGTAAAACTTATACTTTTGTACAAATGACTAGCAGAAATACAACAAGGACAGCTAATCAGCAACTCTAGTCTGGGTATGCTAAACTCAAATAGTGATTCTTCAGACTATCTTTATTTTCTATTAATTTTAAGCTGGGTCTTAGATAGTGCCGTATTGTGTGTTTTAATAGACAGACTGGAGTCAAAATAATACTTGCACTGCTTGCCAATTTTGTAAAACTAATGTTTAGACTGACTGATTTAAAAAGTAACAGGTCCCTGTTGTGATCTAAATCACCAAATCTCCTATAATAATACTCCTCTGACAATTTATCGACGGTATTGGGTTCAAGCTACCAGGGAAAATGGAGCCAGCCTGGACCATCACATCACAGTTTTTTAGACACCTGTCTGTGTTATGCACTCCCTCCAGTAGCTAGTTAGTGCTGCTGATTTACACCGACTACTGTGAGACGACATCCAAGTCAATCCAAATTTACATTTGCCTAATCACTATCAAGTTCCCACCATAGTCAACTAAAGTGCATTTTCATCACTAAGATACATTTTCTGAAAAGAAAACCTACATGTAAGTTGGATGGTGAATCCTAAGCTGAACACAGTGCAGGAGAAACAACATATCTGGCTGCGTTCACATTACAGGCCTAATTGCTCAATTACGATATTTTGCTCAGATTGGATTTGCCTTTCTTGACAGTCCTCATTCATAAGAACAAGTAGTGACCAGTATCTAACTATAATGTGAATGCATTGGTCCTCTGAAATGGCATGTGTGGTCAAAATTTAACATCTTATTAAAGAAAGAAACATCCTTTAACAGGACAATTCAGTAATCAGGCAGGAGAAAAGCTGTTTCATTGTATCTTTTAATTACTCCTCAGCAAAATGCATTAGAGGGAGCATTCTTCAGAAGCAGTCCATTACAGAATGATCAGAATGGTCAGAGAAACAAACAATAGAGCTTCATTTTGTAAACTGTTGAATTTCCACACAGTGTCAATCAATGCATACATTTTACTCTGGTTGTTTCATTGGTTTACACCCAAATAATTAATATAAAATAAAAGTCTGTTATATTATATTCTGGTTCTTCTTGTACCTTTTGAGTTGCGATACCACCCTTGAAATGTTTGTGCATATAACAATTGTCCATTCTTGTTTTTAGGACATCTGCTGACTTCTTTGTCATCTCTTAGTCATCCTTCAGTGCATTTTATATATAACACCAACCTTTCTTCTGGTACATTCTTTATTTACTTGACCATCTCAGTATTTTTCCTAAACCAATTCTTATATTTCAGTGTACATTTTGTTGTTCACTTGACTTTTATCTGCTTTCCTGCTGTGCCTGAACAGGTTTCTGACATGTATCAAGCCTATATGCTATTTCTTTAAGATGAATGCAATGTTACCCTAAAATTATTCTTCCATACATGTATACCCACATTGATATGCTTATTTTGTCAACCACAACAAATAACTTCATATTTGTGAGACGACTTGTGGCATTAAAACTGACAAAATGGACGTGCTAGTAGCTAGTGTATGCATCGCATCGGAGGATGGCAAACAATTCATTAACTGTACATGATATGGTTGAGAAGGTGCAAAAAAGCTACATTGCTAACTTTTGCTGTTTATACATCTATTGCCAAGAGATGTGTGGATACAAGAAAGGTGCCAGCAATGATCGGACTGTCTTCTGTATTTTTCCTTTGTTGCACGTCTGGTGCTGGCTGACGATGGCAGGGTTCAGCTCGTGCGTATAGGCAAAAACTCACACGAATTCCACTCTGACCGCTCTCATTCATGTCACATGGCCATGACTTGGATACATATTCGATACAGGACCACTTATGAAAGTGACTCAAATGTGATTTTAAAAGATCAGATGGCTGTGTCCACACAGCCCCGAAAGCATCAGATTGCATTAAGGCAAAGAATTGTTTGCATTAAGTTGCATTTAGGTAAAAAAAATCGGATTTGAGTCTCTTCAGTACCAAGTGGGCCTAGAACAGGCAGAGAACAAACTGAACGTACGTCTAGTACCGAGTTCACTTTGATCTATTCAGTTGTGTTCCTACTGAAGTTAACAAGATGCCAGTCTGTAGCAGGAAGGCTATTTGTGCCAAATGTAACTTGTGAAATTTACATCACAAAGCCATGCAATTCAGCTGAGAGAGAAAGAGAAACACAGGCAGGGAGGCTGACAAATGACAGCAGTAAGTCAGGTTAGATAGATAGGCAGAAAACATGTGAAGGACACAAGCAGGTTATTTTAAAAGGTGCTGATGTCTGGTCAACCACTATAGTTTCAATGCTGGCTGCGCCGTAAGATGGCTGCACCGACGAGAACTCCGAGTCATCTCAGCAAAAAGTTATTATTTATTTTCTTACTACTCACTCTTTTTGTGCGTTCTACTTCATCACACTTTCAGTATGACCGGCAAACACTATTGGAATTACGTTCATCAGCCAGTTCGGATTTTACAACAGTTTTTGATATCACGGACACTGTACTGCCTGGAGCCTTTTGCTTACTCGCGCGACGCCAAAGGAAAACAAAGAGGGGGAAACGCGCCGGAGTTCTGTGCCGAACCCGACAGAGAAACAACAAGCCTCCTCTGCCTAGCATCCTGCTCGCTAACGTTCAGTCTCTGGACAACAAATTAGATGAGCTGCGCGCACGGATAAAGCACCAGAAAGACATCACGAACTGCTGCGTCTTGGCGTTCACAGAGACGTGGTTGGAGCCCAGCGTACCCGACTGCGCAGTCACACCAGACGGGTTCACAGTTTATCGGGGAGACAGAACGAAGGACTCAGGCAAGTCAAGGGGAGGGGGTGTGTGCTTTATGGTTAACTCTTCGTGGGCTACGGATGTGTGTGTCTTAAAAACACACTGCTCACCGGTTCTTGAGCTGCTGACCATTAAAGTTAGACCCTTTTACCTCCCGAGGGAGTTCAGTTCAGTTCTCCTTGTTATATCCCCCCACAAGCTGATAAAGCTTTGGCTATGGATGAACTGTATGATGTTATCAGTGGACTAGAGAACGCTAACTCAGAAGCAGCATTTATTGTGTTGGGAGACTTTAACAGAGCAAACATGAAGAAAGTTCTCCCTAGATACTATCAGCACATCTCTCCCCCCACAAGAGGTGATCAAACACTGGATCATTGTTACACCTTATTCAAGGACTCCTACAAATCTCTCCCTCGACCAGCTTTTGGAAAAGCAGACCATTGCTCTATATTGCTGCTGCCTGCATATAAACAAAGACTTAAACAGGAAAAACCGGTTTACAGGAACATCTACAAATGGGACAGTGAAGCTGAGGGGGTCTTACAGGACTGCTTTGAAACAACTGATTGGGAGATGTTTGAGGATGCAGCTGATGGCAACATCAATGAATTCACAGACTCTGTCACAGGATATATCAGCAAGTGCATTGACAATGTTGTCACTAAAACCACCGTTTGCATATATCCTAACCAGAAACCCTGGGTAAATAGGGAGGTCCGGGCTAAGCTCAAGGCGCGGACCTCTGCCTTTGGCTCAGGGGACTCTGATGCATACAAAGCAGCCAGATACGACCTCCGGAGGTCCATCAAAAAGGCCAAACGGGAGTACAGGGACAAAGTGGAGTCAAACTACCACAGCTCTGACACCAAGCGCCTGTGGAATGGACTGTGCTGCATCACTGACTATAAAAAGAAAAACACAGTCAGTGTTCAGCCCACTGCATGTCTTGCAGACGAGCTCAACACCTTCTATGTTCGTTTTGATGCAGCCAACAAAGAACAAGTGCTATATCCTCAAGGGGGCAGTGAGTCTGTCACTCTGATCCTTGAAACATCTGATGTGAGAAGGTCCTTCAAAAAGGTCAATCCTCGCAAAGCTCCGGGACCAGATGGCATCCCAGGCCGTGCCCACAGGGCGTGTGCTGACCAGCTAGCAAGTGTGTTCACCAACATTTTCAATCTCTCCCTGAGGCAGTCAGTGGTCCCCACTTCCTTCAAGGCATCCACCATCATTCCTGTCCCAAAGAAACCGGTGGTCTCCTGTCTGAATGACTATCGCCCGGTTGCACTGACATCGGTCATTATGAAGTGTTTCGAGCAACTAGTCAAAGGTTACATCTGCTCCTCCCTCCCTGACACGCTGGATCCTCTCCAATTTGCTTACAGAGCAAACAGATCGACAGAGGATACCATTGCACTGACAATAAACACTGCCCTCACCCACCTGGAAAGAGGAAATACATATGTAAGAATGCTGTTCATAGATTACAGCTCGGCATTCAACACCATCATCCCCTCAAAACTCGTCTTGAAGCTTGACGACCTTGGGTTGGGGACGACCATCTGCAGATGGATTTTCTCTTTCCTCACAAACAGGCCCCAGGTGGTGAGAGTCGGCAAACACACATCCTCATCACTCATTTTAAACACAGGAGCGCTGCAGGGCTGTGTGCTTAGCTCCCTCTTGTATTCCTTGTTCACCCATGACTGTGTTGCAAAACATGGCACAAACACCATCATCAAGTTTGCAGACGACACAACCATCATAGGCCTTATCACTGACAACGATGAGACGGCCTACAGAGAGGAGGTGCTGGCATTGAGTAATTGGTGCCTAGATAACAACTTGTCTCTTAACGTCAGCAAAACCAAGGAGATGATTGTGGACTATCGAAAACAACAAGGCAGAGAACACCAGGCCATCTACATCAGCGGCATAGAAGTTGAAAGGGTTAACAGCTTCAAGTTCCTCGGAGTAAACATCACCAAGGATCTCTCGTGGACCCTTCACATAGACACTGTGGTCAAGAAAGCTCGCCAGCGGCTCTACTTCCTGAGGAGGCTGAGGAAGTTTGGCATGAATGCCAACATCACCTCAAACTTTTACAGGAGTGTGGTCGACAGTCTGCTGACGGGCTGCATTACCATCTGGTATGGGAGCTTGTAATAAAAAGGTTTTCTCTGTAACAGGAGAAGGGATAAAATAAAGGAGTAAGAGGGGGTTGGTCGCTTCAGTGCAAAACCAGCTACAAAGATTGGAATGTTTGGGATGATAGCGAAAGAATGTGCAAAAACTTCTTTCTCATAAAGGGTTTCAGAATGTTTTAGGGAAAGGTTAATTAATGCAAGATGTTTTTCTGTAAGTTGTTTTGATGTCTCTAAGAAGGGTTGTTTTAGGCTTAGTAGAGATAACACATAAGTTGTCCCGTGGGAAGATGTGTGCAGAAACTGATCACTTCTGTATACACTGCTTACACGTAAGCCATTTTGGGTAAGGACACTCAATTAGTATATAAGGGAAGGTTCCGCCCTCAGTTTCTTCGGAAGCTCAACCGTGGGGAACGTGCACACCGCCCGGTATTGGACCAGGCTCACGAGTTGATCCTCTGACGAGACTGACACGCGGGCTCCCTCAGTCTACTGGTCTAGGATGATGGCTCTGGGTCTTTTGATATTACTGTAAGTCAATAGTATAATTCACATATCTGTATTACTGTAAGTCAATAGTATAAATCATATATCTTTTGATATTACTGCAAGTACAGTAAAATTTATATATATATATATATATATATATATATATATATATATATGTATATATTACTGTAAGTCAATAGTACAATTCCTATATCTGCATGTATATTGCTATTATATTGTATGTAACTGATACTATATTTGAACAAGTAAACAATTGAAGTATTGGACCTTTCCTCTCTGATTCTTGCCTGCTTATTTTCTGTTAAAACCTTTGAACCATTTTCCCAAACTAAAACATTTTGGCGTAGTCGGTTGCAGGATTTTGGGGAATCTGGTAAAATATTGGACTATTAAGTGAGGCAAAGGAAATCAGAGATGTTTAAGAAATGTCAGGTGTCTGTAAAGGAACCCATAATGGGCTTGCAGACGCGGGAGTGGGTTTTGCTAACTGCGGTTAGA
This sequence comes from Erpetoichthys calabaricus, assembly GCF_900747795.2. NCBI lineage: Eukaryota > Metazoa > Chordata > Cladistia > Polypteriformes > Polypteridae > Erpetoichthys > Erpetoichthys calabaricus. The sequence goes on along the minus strand of NC_041395.2, from coordinate 301,373,043 downwards.
AGTCTGGATAGTCTGGTAGACGAAAAAGAAAGGGAGATTAAGAAAATGCAAATGGACTTGGCGGATGCGTTAGGGCGGGCCTCAATGGCCGAATCCCAGGTAGCTGTATTATTGCCGCGGGTACAGAGAGCCGAGGGGATGGCGGAAAAGGCAGCCTTTTGCATAGCCAAGGTGAATGCGAAAAAGAAGCGCAGACCGGATGTTGCGAAGGTTAAAGCGTTTGTAGCCGCAGTTAACGTCCATGAGTGGGATCCTGAAAAATGGGACGGTAACATTTGGGATGATGATTATGAGGATGATGACGGACCCGATGCAGGGTCGGTAATTGATCCTCTGCCTTTACAGGCTAAACCCGTGATGCGTCGCAGACTTTTTACTGACGCACATGGTAATGTTAGGAGGGGAGATGTTTTCGAAGATTATACTGCACAAGAAAGGGAAGGATTTAGATCACGTTATGCACAAGGGCGAAATGAGCCAGTAGACACATGGCTCGTACGCTTGCATGATGCAGGAGCCGGGCATGTGTCACTGGATAAGGGGGATGGTACTGAATTTACAGATTATGCTGTCGATTCCCGTTTTAAACAAGCAATGAGACAAGAATTGACTAAGTTAGAAGGGGACAGCACGTTGCTGGCGCTGGCGGCGAACGCAGCGTATGAATATATCCACACCCACAGAATTGGCCTGAAGTAAAACCATGGACGACTTTGCAGCAGGCGATTCGAGTGGTTAGAGAATTGGCAATGAGGGACGCCGTGGTAGCGGGCCAGGCGGACCAGTTAGATTTGTTCCCATTTACATATATGGCCAGGACCGTCCTGATAAGAACAGTCCCTGCTAGTTTGAAAGGAATAATAATGACTCTTTTACTGAATGAGGTAGGTGCAGGAGTGGGGGAGGTTGTGACTAAATTACGGGATTTAGATGACCTGGGAGAGTGGGGAGGAGCCCCGCCAGGGATAGCTGCAACACAACCCACTGGGGCTACATCAAGGAATAGCGCCTATAGAACAGGGGGAGTGAATAGGAAGGAGTTATGGGGAGCGTTAATTAATGCTAAGGTCCCTAAGGAGGAGATAGATGGACAGCCTACAGGACTGCTCCTGGACAGGGCAAAGAAAAAAGGACTTATAGATAAGTCTGGCGGAATAAAGAAACGAGTAGCAAAGGCAGAAGTACATTCACTTCTTACCTTCGCTGAATGGGAAAAATTAAGTAAAAAGCATGACGAAGTTCTTACTTTTGCTGAGTGGGAAAAGTTGAGTAAGAAGCGTGATGAAACTGGCCCCTCTTCATCTTCCGAGAGCTCCTCGGAGGAGGAGGAGGAGGAGGAAGACAGGGGGAAAAACCGGCGCAAGAGTAAACATAAGAAAGGAGGGAAGAAAGCTAAAAGCAAAGGGAAAGGGAAAAATAAAGGAAGGACTTTATATCCCGTCAAAGAATTAGAACGCGCAGCACGAGATTGTTAGGGATGGGGCCAAGCACAGGTGAGAGCCCTAAATTGGCAGGATGCGGACATTCGACCTTTTGTACCGGTAACGATACATTGGGAAACTAAAAACAAACAAATAGTAAAGGCTCTCATCGATACGGGTGCGGAGGCCACTTTAATATATGGGAATCCATCTAAATTCAAGGGGAAACGATTGACAGTGCAGGGGATTGGGGGAACGGACATCCCTGCCACTCAGGTGACGGTGATGTTACAAATTGGTCAGTTGCCCGTGAGACCCTACCCCGTACTAATCACCCCAGTGAAAGAGTATATAATAGGGATGGATCGGCCACAGGTGGCAAATATGCTGTAATCGCATGCTGGCATACAGCCGGCAAATGTCAGCGTGCATCAACAGCATTTCTGAAGTTTTTTAGGTGTACGGTAGAATCAGCTTTTACAGCTGTGTTTTCTTCGCTAAAAATGGAGACAGCAGTAGTTGCAACAGAAACTTTAACGGCAACGTCAACTGTAGCAGTAGCAATAAAGAGAGTCGAATCGGAGGCCGTTGTGCTTTCCTCGAGGAGGGCGGAGTCAGCTGCAGCAGCTGCGCTAGTCAAAGACGCAGATAAGGTGTCTCTGCATAAAGTAGAGGCAAAGGCGGTTAAAACAGAAAACCTACACTTGTCTGCTGGTCAGACAGATTGTGTATGGTTAATAATTATTATAAAGCAGTTAGATGGGAAAGCAAGAGAGAGGAGTAATACCTGGCTAAAAAGTCACGAGCAGCTAGCAGTACACGTAGCGATGCATAAGGAGAATGCCATACGGATTAAACAACGATCGCTCAGTGTTAAAGTGTGTGCTTTGATTTCGGGGTCTTTTGACCCTGAGGAACAGCAGTAGAACTTAAGCTGGTTATTGGGAGCACTCCTTTCAAAGCCCCTGTGTTGATTATTGCTGCAGAGAAAACAATATGTATATTGGAGACGTCAGTTTACAAGTAAAGCTGCTATAATGTGAGGGTTACTTGTATGAAGTAATGAAGGAAAGTGTAAGTGACAATATGGTGTGCATTTGTTTAAATGCAATAATTGGTATGAAAAATGGCATGTGGCAGTATAAAAACAGCCAATGCCAAATTGCAAGTTAAAACAGAGGACTGAAAGAAAAGGAAAAGAGTAAGAATGTTTTCTTCCATTTATTCTCTACTGCACTGCATTCTCTGTATAATTCTGAGGTTTAAAAATGTTATACCAATAGTTCATAACTTTTTGTAAAAGTAACCAGTGCTAAGATAAGATTTGATTTAGACATTGAATGTGGAGAAACTGGTGGATTTGTATAGCCATTGTAGACTGCAGGGCATGAGTTGAATAATGTGACTGAAAACTAAGTGAATTAAAGAAAGAAATCGAGGAGATGAAAGCAAAGCACGTGTTTGTATATGAAAGCTTTTGAAAGTACTGCATTTGAATTAATGGAATGGCCATTTTAGCAGTTAGTTGGAATGAAAAAACTTATTGGTGTTTCAAGCAGCACATTCATATTGGGGAATAAGTAAATGAAAGGCAGTGGCTTACCATCCAGTTTTTGGAGCTCAGCATGTAAAACAAAGGGGTGAAAATCCCGAAGGGACACTACGGGCATGTATGCCCAAGATCAAGTCTGGCGCTAAAGGGAGTCACTGTGCTAGCAGGCGTAATCGACGCAGATTACCAAGGGACCGTCAAAGTTCTGTTACAATCCTCAATGGGGGATCCAATCAAATTGACTAAGGGAGATCGAATAGCGCACTTGTTAATAATACCAGTTCACATGGGAAAAGTGCAGGAAAGTACTGCACCAGTAGTTAAGACTGGCCGGAATGTGGGGGGATTTGGATCAACAGATGCTCCTAAATTGGTTAATGGGGCGAAAGTGTGGGTTAAACAACCCCATGAACCACCCCGCCCGGCAGAAATCATCGCAATGGGACAGGATTTGATTGTAACTGTTCTATACAATGGAGAAGAAGCATGGGTAAATGTTCCTGTAAAACACTGCTATAGACGGGAGTGAGGAGTGGGTGCAACATGCTGTGTTCTTGTTTTACAGAATTGGGGGTGTTCTGAATGAAGTAGGAGCCACCACATTAGGAGGCGAGGCAACAGAGACGACTCAGGTCCGATGGCGGTGGAACAATTCCACTAAGCCCAGACGTCAGGAGAACACCACGTGTCCGGAGAATCAGTCTTGCAATGTCCTCACCATTACGACTGGTGACGGGTGCACTATCTACTCCTCGAACTTGAAGGTGCCGTGGGTAAAACCACAGAAGTATCTGATTGAGTGCTCTGAAAACTTAAATATTACCTGGACGTCTAAAGTAACTTGGTGTATGGGGCCCTGGAACGGCTCCAAGGCACAGTGCGAGGTCAATGCAACATCAGGCGAATACACCTCTAATAAGACTGGGCCCATTGGCTGGATCAATGCAACTGAAATTATTAACAGGACTATACCAATGCTTGCCATAGCCGTGTGGGCCAGAACCCCCATAACGAGACAGTCACATGTAGAACCAATAATTGACACATGTAAACTTGTTTCTATGACAGCAAAAAGGACTAAGGTTACATGGCAAGTGACATTTCCACTGTTGCCACAGTGTAAGCGTGCTAAACGGGCATGGTATGACACTTTCTTAGGAGGGGTTGGCACCACCCTAGGAACTTTAAACACCATAGATAATGAAATAACTGCAAACAAGCTTGAGAATGTGGGACGACATACTCACAAAGTGGCAGACCAAATGGCTAGGTGGTTACCTCAGTCCATGGTCTCTCATCAGCAAACAGTAAACTGGGAACAACGCGCTTCAGACTGGATAATCATGGCTAGCAATGACATTCGATGGCTAAATGTCTCAACTTTCATGAACTGGACTGTATGCACTTTTAACATATTACAAGCACAGATACAGAAAAATAACATGCAAATGGCTTTAAGGACTAATAATATGCAAATATGGCAAGATATATGGAACATTAGCAGTAGCTTATGGTTAACGGTTAAACCTGAAAACACTAGGTGTAATGATACAATATGTAATGGGTATTGGTTTCAATATAATGTTACCACTATGATAACCTTGTGTAGATATCACGTTTTACCTGTTGTTGCACACGGACACTTTTGGCAGCTGCAATTGGATGGTGAGTGGCTAGAACCTAAAACAAACAAAACATATGATTTACGAAATTGCGAACACACTAATATTGGTATGTTCTGTGGATTGATGTCAGGACAGGAAAACCCATGTATTTCAGGTAAAGCAACCACCTGTAATTGGAGACTAGTTAATCAGAACACCACTCTGTATGAAGTGGGACCTCACCGACTCTGTGTTTCCACCACCATCGCTAATCGTAGGCTGCCACAGGTTCCATTTTCTGGATGTCTTGATAATGTATATGTTTGGCAAATAGCAAATAATACTTACTATCTGAATAATTACACCACTAAAAACCATCTTACCAAGGTTCAATGGCAAGTCTGGCATGCTCCGACCTCAATTTCACTGGCTGTAGCTGAACGTTTATTAAATAGCTCCCTGCAATTAAAAGAATTGGCTGCTAAACATCAAAAACATGTAGATGCACTTACTGTACAGACAGTCATGACGACGTCTCAATTACAAATTTTAGGGACCAAAATTGAAGGTGAATCTGTAAATGCGTGGTGGTCAATCTTTACAGGTTGGTCACCAAAGGCATCCACAATGTTGTCAGTTTTCTTCCGCCCTTTGGTGCTGCTTATTATTATTATTGCTTTAATGACTATATTTAATTGCTATGTGTTTTGTGTTTTAAAACGAATTAATAATAGAGCACGACAGACAAGGTTGCTGATTTTGCGCTGAGCGAGGGACCGATTGTAATAAAAAGGTTTTCTCTGTAACAGGAGAAGGGATAAAATAAAGGAGTAAGAGGGGGTTGGTCGCTTCAGTGCAAAACCAGCTACAAAGATTGGAATGTTTGGGATGATAGCGAAAGAATGTGCAAAAACTTCTTTCTCATAAAGGGTTTCAGAATGTTTTAGGGAAAGGTTAATTAATGCAAGATGTTTTTCTGTAAGTTGTTTTGATGTCTCTAAGAAGGGTTGTTTTAGGCTTAGTAGAGATAACACATAAGTTGTCCCGTGGGAAGATGTGTGCAGAAACTGATCACTTCTGTATACACTGCTTACACGTAAGCCATTTTGGGTAAGGACACTCAATTAGTATATAAGGGAAGGTTCCGCCCTCAGTTTCTTCGGAAGCTCAACCGTGGGGAACGTGCACACCGCCCGGTATTGGACCAGGCTCACGAGTTGATCCTCTGACGAGACTGACACGCGGGCTCCCTCAGTCTACTGGTCTAGGATGATGGCTCTGGGTCTTTTGATATTACTGTAAGTCAATAGTATAATTCACATATCTGTATTACTGTAAGTATAGTATAATTCATATATCTGATATTACTGTAAGTCAATAGTATAATTCATATATCTGTATTACTGTAAGTCAATAGTATAAATCATATATCTTTTGATATTACTGCAAGTACAGTAAAATTTATATATATATATATATATATATATATATATATTACTGTAAGTCAATAGTACAATTCCTATATCTGCATGTATATTGCTATTATATTGTATGTAACTGATACTATATTTGAACAAGTAAACAATTGAAGTATTGGACCTTTCCTCTCTGATTCTTGCCTGCTTATTTTCTGTTAAAACCTTTGAACCATTTTCCCAAACTTAAACAGAGCTGCTCTGCCAGCAGCTGGAAATCACTACAGAGAGTGGTGAAGGCAGCAGAGCACATCACGGGCAAGAGTCTTCCTGCCATTGAAGACATTTACCTCCAGCGGTGCTTGCGTAAGACAAGCAGCATCATAAAGGACCACAGCCATCCAGCACGTCAGCTGTTCTCCTTGTTACCGTCTGGCAGACGATACAGGAGTCTGGCTGCTCGGACTACAAGACTTAAGAACAGCTTTTACCACCAGGCCATTCGACTCCTCAACAGCAACACCTGAACACTTACATACACTTACATTACAACTACAACGCACTACATCTACTTTGCACTACTCACACACAAACTGTACCTGCACACACTCTGAATACTGACTAGAATATGCATCTGCACTTTATGGAATATGCATCTGCACTTATAAAACATTATCTGTGCAATAACTGTCATTTGTACTTGCTGCTCATTCAACTCATATTGCTCTATAACTTCTTTTAAAACATACACATTTTATTTTATATGGCTTGTCTATTTTTAACTTGTAATCTTTTTTAAGCTTTATTGGATCTAGGCTGAGTGACTTGTTTTTCTCGTCATACACATTTCATTGTATGTTGACCCTGTGTTAACCTATATATGACAAATAAACCTAAACCTAAACCTAGTTAAAAAAACTGAAGGTATTAATAACCAGCCTGTTCTTTTGGTAGTCACCCATATCCAACATGAATTCTATGAATATGTTAATTATGTGATTATTTATAATGATGAGGATCCAGCACGATGTCAGAAGCGTCTCACTATGACAAAGAAAATTCCTCGCTGCTGGATAGGACATCTGTGTGTCAGCATTCTCCCACTTGACTGTGATGTCCCTTTGCTTCTCTCCAGCCTGAATATGTATGTATACAGTATTCTGCATTATATTCTGGAAATGAATGTTGTCTTTTAAAGCAAATTAAATACATATATCTTTTTTTGTATCATATTTCTGTCATGTAATTATTTTCCGCCATGAGTACAAAGGGAATGGTGTTGGTTCTAGTCAATTCTGCATCAAGAAACACAGGAGAGAGAGAGCTCCCTCTGCTGGATACACGGTCTTGTTGGGGAGCACAGCGGTGATGCACTCATGTTCTGGCCTGCACCGACTAACTGCATTCTTCATTCCAGTTTCTACTCCTGCTAAGTTATTAGAACATCAAAAAAACAATGACGAGAACAGGCCATTCAATCCAACAGGTTCCTATTCACCTAGAATGTCTAAAAAAACAGCAAGTGAATATTTGAAGGTTCCTAAAGTCCTACTCTTAACCACACTACTTTATCTGCAAATCATCTTAAAATTGCAAAATGGTCAGGCAGTAGGCTGCTCAGTCATTTATACATTAGACATTCTTTCCATAAGCAAATAGCTAAAGGTAGACCAGTCTAAGAAAGTCAACTTGTCCACCTTTAATTAGACCTTTCTTAATGGGGTGTTTTTTAGGAAGCTGACCCACTTAATTTAATTTCCACACAAATCTAGATACTGTATGTATCATTTAGTCATTATACAGTACACTTCCCATTAGAAAAGAAAATCATGGGGCCCCCAGCTCTATTTTACTTAATTTTTCTTGGGAAAAACACCAAATTCAAATTCAGCATTCCTCCTACAACTAAAACCCTTGTCAAATGGCAGATTTAATAAAACACAGACAAACAGAAAAAGAATGTAGCTTGCATGAATATATTAGTATTAACACCAAAATAAATGATGTCAGGTTAAAGCAAAAAATATTTTTAAAAAATGCATGGATAATTTCTGAACAAACAGTATCTAGTATTAACTCGTTATCATCTAAACCTGCTCTTCCCAATATATGGCTTAGGAATGATGAAGAGTAGCCTAGCAGACAAGAAACTAAACATTGATGGTTTACCACTCCATCATGGGACTCATGATTTAAATCTGCATGTGTTAAATATGTTTAGGAAGACCAGAATACTCAGCGCAAATCGAAATAGTCAAAAAGAACAAATGCAGTCTCCAGGCTGCCTGTGCACAGGCTGAATTTGAAAGAAAAAAAAAATTAGTTTAAGAAATATTATTAAAGCATTGTTTTAAAAAGCATAATTAAAAATATGCCAACTTCTACTGATGCTACATGGAGCTCGTTTTTCATGTGGCCTTTACTCACGGCAGAATAAAGGCCCAATAATGAACTCGAACAGACTTTGCCATAATAAAATACAAAATAATTGTGAGAATAAAGGGTTAATAATATACAGAAGACTGCAATCAAAGATCAGTCCTATCTAGCCTACATACTGAAAAAAGTAAATGACAAGACAAAATATGATACAGGTTTATAAAAGTTGTATGGTTCAGTAATTTGCTATTGCTGTCTGGTAACTGTGAATTTGTGTACACATTCTTGATCTGTTTTTAGAGAAGAGCATTATACAAAGCAAACCGAACTGAGAAAAGATATAAATTGACTAGCTTACTACTGCACATTACAAAATAAATTAGTAGGAAATCTAGATGTGAAAATAGCTTCAGAAAAGAGACAATAACACCACAATGATGACAGGTACTTGTTGAATTAGTACTTTGTGATGTAGGCGCATGATAATTATTCTGCTATGGCTGAAACTGGCAAGGAGACTTGTATTACCAGCACACAATGGATGCATTCACTTTCTCTGTGGTTGCTTCCTTATTCGTGGTATTTACTTGGAAGCAAACAACATTTCAACTTCTGAAACAGAAAAAAAAAGAGATTGTGACAAAAATAGATACTCAACGTGACCAGACTGCATGAAGAGAAAATTAGAAACATGCACACTGAATAACGGGAACGACAGGTATAAATAGTCATCTGGAACATATGTTTTAGAAAGAAGCTGTGCTCTTTTTTCTGATTTAACCAGAAGATGACAATTTCATTTAACAGAGTTCAGGACCCGAGTTATGAGTTAGTCCACAGAAAAGGTGAAAGCAGATTTAAACAATTAAACAGTGAAGAGTCGGACATTAGCACTTTACTTTATGGAATTATACAACACATTACAAAATGTAAATGGAATGTTTGAGACTGAAAACTTATTAACATATCTATAATGAAATCAAAGGTAATTAATGCAACCATAAAAATCAATGTGTGTCTCCACTTTCTTGGCTCTCTCTTTTTTCAGGTCAGGATTGTGTGGGGGCCAAAGCCTATTCTGGCAGAAAATGGATGACGGCAACAACCACTTAGTCTACCACATGGCATGAACACACTCACAATCTCTCACAACCAGACAATTGCTTTAGTTTTCTTTTCTTTTAGTTGTTCTGGTATATATTTCAAAGGGCTTTATTGTAGTATAACATTATTATTAATTTGTTTATTGAGCTACTGTAAAATGACAAATTTCCCCAGTAAGGTTTGTTTGCACTATCTACCCTTCCAAATTATCCATATTGTACACTTTGGCTTTGTAATATATAAGAAAGCTGGTGTCATTGGAAGAAACCTATGCAAATATGCAAACTTCATAAACAGTGTCTACAGCAGAGGTAGCCAACATGGTGCCCGTGGGCACCTGGTCACTGATTCACCATAGCTAATTCTTCTTTCGATCACTTGTAAAAGTTCTGTTTTTACAATTTTTATCAAAATTGTTTATATTAAAAAAGCAGTTGTGACGTATTTCCTGATATATGCAATTTCATATTGTCATGGATGGCAGGGGTCCTTGCCCGGCTGGGATGCCTTTACCTTGGAAGGGCCTGAGGAGCAAGTGTGGACAGAGCATCACCTCCCCAGAACGCTAGATGGCCAGCTCCCCTGGTTGACAGCGGTACCTTGAACTCCCGCAGGGCTTCATGGGAATTGGAGTTTGTTACAGCCCTGTTGGGATCTGAGGGCGCTGCTAGGGGGTACTGAAACTATTCCTGAGCCCGTGTGGGCGGTTCTTCAGGGTAACCTATATAAGGGACTAGCAGACACTATTCTGGAAGTCAGAGTCGAGAGGAGGGAGACAAAGCTTGCCGGGAGGAGTGGAGAAGAAAGAAAATAGAGAAGGAAGAGTATTGTGCAGTGCTCTGTGTATTGGGATTGTGTTGTGCCTGTGGGAAACGAGGAAGGCGTTTCCCACGAGGTGAAGAAAATAAAATCATTTGTGTTTTATCAGTGTGCCTCCTGTGTCTGTCTGTGTCAGGTTAAGTGCTGGTATAGCGCCATCCTTTGTCACAATATATACAATACACAACTGTGCTGCATTAATGAAAATAAATTACTAATTACTGTAAATTACTCAGAATTAGCACAACAAATAGCTTTATTCAATATTCTGTACTCATTATTTAAACGGTATTTAAAAATATTTATTAAATGGCTTTGTGTAAAGATTTACATGAACTGATTTAAGTAAAAATACTTAATAGCAACATGAATACAGTACATTTGACTTTGCTTCCACAATTAAATACCAAATGCAGATTATAAGCAAAACATTAATAATATTTTCATGTAATTTTTTATATTAAAGCAAATCATCAAAAAAATAAATAAAACATAGCCACTGATGTTAAAGAATGCTTAAACATTTTTAAAGTCTCTTTAGAAGAAATTCTTCATCTCACAGTATGAATATACAGTATATATGGTTTCCTTCAGCTGGGCACAGTTAGGCAATGGGCTGCGTTTCTCTGATCAGCCATCGCAATGCCTCATGTCGCCCTTGTCTTTCAAGCTCTGCTCCAACTACTTCTCTGCATTTCTGGTGATAGTCATTCAGCCAAGTGCGCTACAATAAAAAATTATACACATTAGAAGTCTAATTCTAGTACAGTCTGCCCTCTTGTCTCACAGTTTTTGCTTCCTCATGTGAAACATGGTGAGAGCACAAAAGATACTACTAAGAAGTGACAATAGAGTCCAGCTGTAGATGAGACAATCGGAAGCCGCGGGCACCTTCAGCAACCCGAGACACTCTGAGGCCCATAAAATGACGCCCTTGTACTCAGCATTCATATCAGAGCCCACCCAGCCTCCAGCAATCTCACACATTATCAAGCCTTGGAACCAAGCATTTACTTAAACATGATGATATGGTCTTATACAGGTCATTTGATTCCAAAACTTTTAATACACAAAGTTTGTAGCAACACAAAGTATGGTTTACAATGCTTACTTTAAAAGTACAGTTAATTAAAACACTATTTTCTTTGGTATTATTATCTGCAATAAGAAACTGTCTAACTTTATTAGAGAGGCTAAAAACTGTCCTTGCTGCAGCTGGATACTTCTCAAGAAACTGGCTAAGATCTTTAGATGCCTCATGGCCTGTTCTGCTTCTTTTCTAGTGGGGACCAGAGGTGCAAAGGAAGTGCAGAAGTCTTGAAGACAAGACATGCATCTCAAGATAAACTTAAAAGTTTCAGGGAAAAAAAATGCAGGAAACAAAATTTAGACTACTCTTTATTGTTAAGTAGTGGTGGGTATAAAGGGGAACCAAGAAGGGCTCTTGGTTCTCGGTCTCTCTGTGGGATGGAACTTCACCAGTTAATTGGGAATGAACACTTTAATAAATTGGCTCAAACACACACATCTTACAGCAGAAATATTCCTTACCTCTTTTTCTGTCAGCATCTCAGCATTAATCATTTTAGTCTGAATGGGTACCAGTGTGATTGGTTCAAAAGTCAAGCTGCCTCGATTTCTGTAATTGTACTGTTAAAAATAAATAAATAAATAGGTTACATATGCAGTAAGAAGCCTGAATTAAAATGGATTAGATATTCCTGTCAGCACTATTGACACTACTTACTTTAGGCTTGGTAGATACCACAAGAACAATATTTTCAATTCGAATGCCAAATTTTCCATCTTCATAATAACCAGGTTCTGCATTTTAAAGAGAAACCAAGCATTGATTTTCAATAGAATACAACAAACAATACAAATGTAATTTATTGTTAAATTTACATTATATTCAGGCTTGACTTTCACCTCAATTACAAACTGCCCACTACAGAGTTTTTGAACAGTACGCTGGAAGCTTACGTGGACTGGTTAGGCTACCTGAAACAAATGTGATTCTTCAAAGTAAATCAATACAATATGTCACTAAAAGCATTTCAGTACTTTATTCTTTTATATATTTGTGACTGAGCAAAGTGGCGCAGTGGTAGTGATGCTGCCTCGCAACAAGAAGACTGGGGTTCAAGTCTCAGGTGCTCCCTACATGAAATTCACATTTTCTCTCCATGTCCAAGTGTGTTTGCTTCAGTTTTTCTCCGCTGATGAAAGACATGTAGGTTAGGTGAACTGGTGAAGCTAGATTGCCCCCGATATGTGTGTGTGAGTTTTATATCCTAGTCTGTTCTTGCCTTGCAAGCCTAAATAGGCTCCAGCTTCCCCATAACTCTTCCCTGCATAAGCAGGTTTGGAAAATAGCTGGAGAGATAGATATTTTTCACTTTCACATGACAAATTCTATAAGCTTGCAGGTGAGCAATCTGAGACAGATAAAGCATATATTCTCAACCTTTCTCTTTTAAAATATTAATTTCCAATACCACCACCCACCTCTGCCATGACAGAAGATATACATATACATAATACATATAAAGTAAGTGGACAAAATAACAGAAAAACCCAAATAAAAAAGGAGCTTAACATTTAAGTAACTAAATTATGATTACAAATGCAACTGTGTGTGTGCCATTATTAGCAATCATCACTACATGCCAGCTATAAAAAAAAACAAAAGGTCCGAAAGTTAGCACTTTCATATGCGAGTTTATTAAAGCAACATGACGCAACAGTTTCACAGAGGCCTGGTGCTGGAATTACAGGTTCGGTGGTCACAAAAACCTCAAACTTACTTTGTGTATTAAAGGATCTCAAATATAATGACAGCATATACCAAACATAGAACAACTACACCAGCAAAGAGAAACAGTGGTCACAAGTTGAAGCGCTAAGAGGGATAGACAGAACACTTTAAAGGATACTTGATAAAAATGACTACACAGCTTAATCAGCATTTCCATGAACTTCACAAAGATGACGTTTACGGCAGGGCTGCCATTCACAAACTACTTGTGCTAAAATACAAAGCACACTGAAGTGAAAACTTGTGTAGTGAGCAGAAAACCTGTACTTCTGAGTAATGGAAAAAAGTGAACATGATCTTTTACCCTAGTTCCAACATCCATCCATCCATTTTCTAACCCGCTGAATCCGAACACAGGGTCACGGGGGTCTGCTGAAGCCAATCCCAGCCAACACAGGGCACAAGGCAGGAAACAATCCTGGGCAGGGTGCCAACCCACCGCAGGACACACACAAACACACTCACACACCAAGCACACACTAAGGCCAATTTATAGATGATTTTATGCTTGGAGAAAGACAAAAGATACCTTTGACCTAAAATGTCTGTTGCCAACTGTTAAACTTGGCAAAGGATCCATAATGGATTGAGCAGCTGTCTTGTAGGAATGATTACATTTGAAGATTACTGGGCACGGTTGGGTAACAACCAAGAAGTATAAGGCCATTTTATAGGACAAGTGCATCCTAACAAAGCAAATAACTCCATTCTCACGGAGGGGACACCTTCTGAATATGTTTTTTTCTCAGAGGCTTGTAACTCAAGATAAAGATGGAGGGGTTGCAGTAATTGCTAGATTGGAGTTAAACATCAAAAGAATCCCAATTGACTGTCCAATGTCTTTCGAGTGACTGGCTCTTAAACTAATAATAAAATTGTGTCTGTTGTCCCCCAAAATACAGTACAATGGGTCTTTCTTATGAGACTTGACTGATCTTTTAATCCACATTAAGTTCCCTCTCAAAGAGAGTCATTCTTCTTGGCCATTCCAACATCCATATCGACACTCCCATATTTAAACTGTGGAATGAATTCCTGTCCTTGCTAGACTGTTTTGACTTGGTGCAACATGTTAATTTTCCTACCCATTCTGGTGGTCATAGATTAGACCTGATGTGCACAACTGGCTTATCTGTCGGCAACACTTACAGTAGTGATTTGGAACTCTCTGACCATAAAGCAGTACTTTTCACTGTCTCATTACCTATCTCTCCTCTTACCTGTAAATGTCAAATTTCTTTCAGAAACCTTAAAAAAATACCTGTCCCTCTATCCTTGCTGGATCCATTTCTGATCTTTTTCTGTCTTCCTTGATTCCATAAATGCTAGATAGTCTTGTTGACTACTATAAACTCAGCCTTTCATTAAACACTACTTAAAACAGCTCAGTTAAAACATAAGGAAGTTTCTTATTAAGCATTCAGCTCCATGGCACAACTCAGAATTACAGTCTATGAAGCCAACGCCTTTGAGAGAATGTCGCGTAAGACTGGCCTCACTGGGCATATCCAGGCTTTCTCTGACCATCAAAGGTTTACAGAGATACACTAACTACAGTCAAGAACACACATTATGGCAGATAATAGAATGTGGCCATGATAACCCAAGGGTTTTGTTCTCTGTAGTTAAAAAACTACTTAAACCTGCATCTAGCCCAATTACCTCCTCTACTGATGCCTCTTTATCCATAATAAAGATAAAGTTAAAGATCAAAATAATTCATCTAATATAAATCCATCATCCATCCATATGTTTCCCTGTCTTCCCACTCCATTCAGCTCCTTTACCAATTTTTTGCCAGTCACATCTGCATTTGTTAAAGACCTTCTTTGTAAGATAAGGCCAATTACCTGTGTACTGGACCCAATCCCATCCACACTTCTTAAATCCTGCCTTAATGCATAATCTCGACTGTTGTGACAATAATAAATATATCCCTTGACACTGGCTTTGTGCCAGCCACTTTCAAAATTGTTTCTGTAACCCCAATGTTAAAAAAGTCTGGTCTTGATGTTGACAATCTTAACAATTTTCAGACTCTGTCTCACTTACCTTTTCTGTCAAAAATTCTTGAGCATGTTGTAGCTTCTCAACTCACCAATTACCTCTAATCTGATTGAACTCTTTCAGTCTGGTGTCAGGGCGCAGCACAGCTGTGTAACTGCTCTGCTTCGGGTAACCAAAGATTTGCTTATGGAAGCAGACTCTGGACAAACCAGCATATTGATCTTAGTGCAGCATTTGACACTGTCAGACATGACATTCTACTGTCCAGAATGCAGAACATTCTGGGCATCTCTGGCACTGCCCTCAAGTGGTTCAAGTCCTATCTGACTGAAATTCAAGAGTTTGTTGGTTTTGGCAACAGGAGAGCCAGCTCAGCGCCAGTCACACAAGGAATTCCTCAGGGCTCTGTCCTTGGTCCTCTTCTCTTCTGTATTTATATGTTTCCCTTTAGCCACATTATTCATAGCTTTGGACTGGGTTCTCATTTTTATGCAGATGATACTCAACTCTGTTTAAATGTTAAAAGCGAAAATTCATCAGAGCTTTCTTCGGTCGCAATTAGCCTCAGTGAAATTAAAACCTGGACGGAGTAGAACTCTTTCAAATTAAATTGCAACAAAACTGAACTCTTGAAAATTTGGCAATAGATAGATAGATAGATAGATACTTTATTAATCCCAATGGGAAATTCACAAAAGCACAAGTTGGGAAAATGAGCTCCTTTTCAGTCGCACTTGATGTGATCTCATCAGACCTTCTTCTAATGCAAGGAATCTTGCTATCATTTTTGATTCCTCCCTTTCTTATTCTGACCACATAAACACATTGATAAACTTTCTTACTTTCACCTACATAACAAATCCCGTGTTCGCTCATTCCTCTTCTTTTCTAATGCTGAGAAATT
Source organism: Erpetoichthys calabaricus (assembly GCF_900747795.2). Classification (NCBI taxonomy): domain Eukaryota; kingdom Metazoa; phylum Chordata; class Cladistia; order Polypteriformes; family Polypteridae; genus Erpetoichthys; species Erpetoichthys calabaricus. The sequence goes on along the minus strand of NC_041395.2, from coordinate 301,357,020 downwards.
TGTCTATGCTTTTATCACATCCTGCATCGATTATTGTAACTCCCTACTGGGAGATGCCCCTTCAACTCTTATTTCACATCTCCAGTTAATTCAAAACTCTGCTGCAAAAGTCCTTACACAAACCAGCAACAGCAAGCACATCACACCCATCCTACTTCTCCTTCACTGGCTCCCTGTATCTTACAGGATGGAGTATAAAATTCTATTAATAACTGACAAAACTTTAAATGGCCTTGCACAAGACTACATCAGTCACCTTCTTCATTGCTCTGCTCCTGTTCGCCCATTAAGGTCCTCTGATTCTGGTAATCTTGATGTGCCCCACATTAACTTGTACTCTGTGGGTGACAGGACCTTCAGCTGTATAGCACCCAGATTTTGAAATGACCTCCCTAAATTAATTAGGTCATCTGACTCCATTCATTCTTTTAAAAAAACAACTTAAAACTCATCTATTCAGGAAGACTTTTTACCTTAACCTAACACTCTGCTCCTTCTTTCAGTGTACCTGTCCAGATGCTGGGGATAATCAGAGTGTGTGTTGTAGCATAAATTATGTAACTTGTTCAGGCATTTAGTTTAGTATTAAATTTAGTATTATAATCTGGCTTATTCTTTTATTCTGTTTAATGTTTTCGTATATATTGTGTTTATTTGTTAATTGTTCTATGCAGAAACTATTTGTATCATTTTGTTTTAAGTGCCTTGAGCATGGGAATGCTGCTATATAAATAAAATGTATTACTTTTTTTCGTATTTTTCTTTTTCTTATGATTATTCCAGGATTATAATGCCCACATATACAATGCTATACTATTGCAAGAGTACTTTCACCAATTGCTAGATCAAAGAACCCCTAAACCGTCATGGAAGGTTCTAGAACATACAGTGAAAAGCAGATTCTCAATATCTTCATCCTTCAAAGAACAAGGGGCTTCTCTTCTTGAAGATTGTTTCTGTATCCCACTGCAAACAATTTTGGTCTTGTAGGACAAAATTCCCAGAAGAGATTAAGCTGCACCAAAGGCAAAAGGGTGGTGATACTCCTTACTAGGTCATAGATATTAATATATTGTTTGGTATTTCTGTTATTTTTATCTACCTTGTATATAAATTATAAACACATATATACACACTAACATACACACCCAATTTCTACTGGAAGTTTAGAGCTTAAAGCTTAGCTTTTATGATCCAGCTCACTATGTTTCCCAAAGTTCGATCACACATAAAAACATCCACTGACTCAGTGAGAAGATTACTTTTGCTTTTTGCCAATAATCCTATCAATGTGTCTAGTAATATTTGACAAACAGAATGACGTATCATTATCAACGTAAACCTTCAGAGTAATCTTTGATAAATTGATTGATGTGTCATCCTTAGTATTCAGCATCACCTTTATCTTTGCTGTCACTTATCTTTACAAAAAATAAATAAATAAATAAACATTACATAAATATGTGATGCTGACTTGAATCAAGAGTTGCCTGGCTATATCATGAACTCTTTTGTACTAATCAACACACTCATGCCACAATGTCTGAAGTGGCATTTTACAGAAACAAGCTAATAGGCTGCTATCATATGAAATGTCAATAAATTCTTCCAAGACTGACAGAGAATTGACAGAGAATTGTTTTCAAGTTGCACCTAAAAGTCTCTGTAAAATGGCCTGCAGTAAACGCATAAGCTTCTAATTTCCGTAGTACTTCATGAAACACATGCTTGGCAGAGGGTTCACACTCTCTCTTGAAGGTTTGTAGATAAATTAAATTGGTGTGTGCACCATGCATTATTTTATTGATCTTTTTTTCAATGAACAGGTCCACAAGATACAACAGTTATGATGAATGGGCAACATGTCATTGCCAACTGACTGTTCCTGTTTGTGACAAAATTAACAAACTCTTTCCAAAGACTAGATAAATAATGCAAGCAATTTTTGCAGAGCAACCACCTCGCCTAAATGTGCAGCAGACTACTATTTTACAGATCACAACATAGAGCAAGAATTCATGCCTCTCGCCCTTACAAAATTCAGAACAGACATCAGTATACTCAACACTTCATTAAGGCTTCCTTCAGCTTCTGCTGTAAAACGTATATCATAACTGCAGAAATATTTGATTCAATGCACTGTACCAGTGCATGCTCCCCAACTTGACTTGACTTGATTGCAAGCATATAGAATGTAACTGTTTCTTTTTTGTTGTTATTTCTGTCCTTGTATGAACCCCAGTTAAAATTAGCCTAATGGATTCTCATGGCTGTGAAGTCAAGAATATGAAAAATGTCACCAGTCCTTAATGTCACCCAAAGCTTTCAAAAAATTCCATAACAGTACATTTGATTATCTACTTATTTTGAACACACTCAAGTAAATGCTGATTTCTGAACATGCTGAATTGAGAAATAGTTCAATTTGGTTGAAATACAAAATCAATATCACAAATACATAGCACTGTGTAATATTTTTTCTAAATTAGCTATAGTTGACAATAGACAATGTCAAAAAATATTGTTATTTCAACCAGAGTCATGTCTTTCTTACAAGAAGAGGTAGTCTCCCCAGCAATTTTCCAATCAACAGTACACAACGCTCTAAGCAATTAATCTGATTATGGTGAAACAGTGCCAGGGTACCAGGGCAACAGCACCCCACGATGGCACAGGGCAGAAGGAAGAGTCTAGAGAGTTCTCATGATGAGGACAAAGCCACACAGAAGACCTGCATTTCTGGCAGCGTGGAAGTTCATGCCCTGTTGGTTTGCCGTATGCCTCAGAAGTGCACTGGGTAGGGGCATCAGCATAATCATGAAAGTGCATGCAATGCTACAGCAGGGAGTTACAGGGCCAGTGACCTAACAGTTGACAGGAACACCTTGCATGCTGTGTAAATAAATAGTGGGGCCAGGGAAGGAATACCAAAAACTACAATACACTGGCCTCTAGGGGGCATTTAGACACTTATGTCTATGTTATGCCGGCAATAGAGCAGATTTGTCATATGACACCAGGGAGACCCAGCCCTTTCACATGCAGGGACACCAGGAGTTACTGGTTACTGTCTTTGATCCCTGGTGTCCTGAGTGCAAATGGAGGGCAATCCAGATCAAAGAGAACTAACTCCAATCTGGCAAAAGGCTGCATGTTTACAGTCATTACTTAAGTGGTGGGAAGAGGAGACAGAGGGTACAAAGAGAAAGAGAGAGAGATGAGAGGTAAGATATGAAGAGCTTTTGCAGGGGGCATGGGGACAAGTTACTTCACCAGACAGGAGCTGAAAACCATTGTAAGTTGTCCTGAAAAGGCACCTGGGCTTTGTTTATGGTTAATTTATACCATGTTGTTACTTCTTTATGTGTTTTTCCCGAGCGATTGTTCTTTGGCCTTTTTTTTTTATTCAGACATTTTTGACCCTTGGAACTGTGACAAAATACATATTTGCAAATATATGCCTACTAAAGTGTGGCATATAGTAAACACAAATATTTTTCTGCTAATTTAGCATACTGTATGTACAAACACAACAATTCTTGAATGAATGCATTCAGTTGCTGTGTAATTTTGGGTGTTCATGGAATCGTGGACTGTTTTGAACTGATGGTATACTGGATTATAGCACATACATATTCTAGATATTTTTTCACTGTATGCCAAAGTATTTAAGAATTATACAATAAAAGGCAAAGAAAGCCTTCCAACTGTGTATGCAATATGTAATTTTTTATTTAAGAAGCACAACATAACAGCAAAAGTGAACAAAAAACATAAAAATACTATAGTATGTTTCAAAAAACATCCCTGAAGCTCAGCATTCACAAACAGATAAGGTCCCACCAATAATGGTTCTTTATTTAAGATAAAAGAGCAAATTATTTATAAAGGTTCAACATATTAGAGGCCTAGTAAGCTTAGTTTACAATTATATTAAGGAGTTTTGCCAAGTTCTGTAAACATTCTTGTAAAGAGAATCTGATTTTTTGCATTTAAGGCTGAAATAGAATATGACTGTCCAAATGAGTTATAAAGGTGAAATAGGAATCATTCAGTTGAGAAAAATAGGACCTTGTACATGTAGTGTGGTACAGGATATTAAAACCGGTTTTTCATAGCAGAATGAAATCTTATTTGATATTTATCTACTGTAAATATTGTTGTTGAGTCTTTAGAAGTTATGTTTAATCCAAGGTGATGAGAGATATTTTCAAAGATTTTGCCCATAATTGCTTAAGTTTAGGACATTTGCAGAACATTTGAATGAAGGTGCAAATGCTTGATGACATCTGCTCACAGGTTGGACCCTGGGGACATTTTAAAAAATTTTAGACACGATGCCAGTGAAAAATAAACTATTTTAATTGAATTTTGGAGTGTTAGGCACATATTGAACTACAGTGTATTTTATGAAGGGTTAAATCCCAATCCTTTTCTGAAATTATAATTATGAGATCCCTGTCTAATTATTCCAAAGTTCATTAAATAATACATTTCTTATATTTTTATATACTCTGGAGATGCTGTCTGAATCTTCATCTAAATTAGCTAGTTTCACCTCAGGTATAAACATAGGTGAAAGATGATTGAAGCAGGGTACGTTGCTTTTAATAAAGTTTCCAATTAGTATAATGAAGGAAAAGTGTGCTGCAGGAAGATTACAATTGCACTGTAATAGTTCAAAACAAGTAAGTACATTATAAACATATAAATCTCTAAATACCACACTACCTAAAAACCTCCACAGAATGAATACTCAAATGGTTAAAGTAGACTGAAATACAGTAGGTAAGTATCATGTATAGGGGTAAGAGAGAAAAGCTTCTCTGCCTTAAAATGTATATTTCATTGGCTACATATCTTTAATAAATATTGAACAACTGAATTGCTGGTAAATTGATGATAATTAATGTTGACTGGAGAACCAAGCAAATCTTGCAAAGAACAGATTTAAAACAAGGCTTCCTTTCAATGGCAATCCAAGCAAGTGTAGTTTTAATGACTTCTGCCAGTTTTCAATATTTTATTATATGCATATTTGCAGACCAGTAGTAGAACGGATAGTAGAACTGATAGCAATAATTGAATTTTGAGACTTTACTAGGCTGGGAAATAAACATAAAAGTGATGATAGGTTTTAATAAATTTGATTCAGTTATAAGAAAACTTTTTTTTTTTTTTTTTGCAATTTTTCATAGCAAGTATTTTGCAAAAAAGGTCACAAATGCCAAAACAAATCCAATCTGTATGAGCAAGTTTAGCCCTGCCTAAAGTTGGTTTCTGCCATTATACTTTAATGCTCTCTGGATGGCCTTAGAATGCCTGGCAACCTTAAAATTGAGTTAACAGAGTTCAAACAATAACTGAATTGAATTGTCTCAAACACTTTATTAATGTGAGACGATATTTCTAAGTAAACTACAAAGCAGCTCATTGTCAGGAAAACACAAAATTACTTGGGTTCAACTTCAAGTTAGATGCATTTACTCTTTCCCATTAATTCATTTAAAATATATGAAAGCATAAGAAACTTTTTAATAAGTGTATAATTAGCAACACAAAAAATAGGTACATTTATATAATAAACTTAAGAAATACAGAACATTTCAGGAAAGCTCATTCTCAATTGCACAATGTGATTCACTCTGAGGAGAAAGTGAAAATGAAACCATGACAGAGTGAAGTTTATTCAGTTAGCTTTCTAAAAACAAATATACAGCCTTGTTCCTCCCTTGCATTTATGATTGCTGGGACAAGCACCGGTAACACCGCAACTCTGCCCAGGAGCAGCGGGTGAGGAACATGAACAGGTGGAAGTATAAAGCTGTAAAAGTATGGGTTCCTTGCTACTGTGATTTACTCAGGAGTACAATATGCAGTATCAAGTAAAACTTGCATTATCTGCCGGTCTCAGACCACAGCACAGCTGTAGTGGAACGGAGCTTATGTTGTGATGGTTGCTGGTCCAATCTTGTTTTATTATTTCAGCCTACTTATATGCAGGTTGCCAATGTTCACACGTGCTTCAGTTCTCTTTGATTCACTGTTAATAAGATGGAACTCAAATTCTACACTTCACTTTCAGCACAACAATCTCTGACTTGTAGTTGTAATGACAGATTTCCTAATTCATTGAAAAGAAAATTGATAGAAAAAAGACTGCTGCTACTTACCATCTGACAATATCATGCCAGCCTCCAAAGGTTCATCAGCAAATGTTTTGTAACTGATTCCACAAGGGCCCTCATGGACATTCAGGAAACATCCAACTCCATGTCCTGTTCCATGAAGGTAATCCAGACCCGACTCCCAAAGAGCAGAACGAGCAAAAGAATCTAAGAGATGTCCTAAAGGAAATAAGAACATAAATTAAAGAATGAACAAAAGTCATAAGACTGATGTATCTATTTATGACTTCCAATAAAAATAAAATACTAAACAAATCAACTTTTGGTAGCTGACCTAATTCAGTAACTCATAGGTTATCGTTTGATGGCCAAACCTCTTAATTCAACCAGTCTTGGTGTTGGTACATGTCTCAGGTCAATGAACAATCTGGAGAGGTGTCTTTGTTTTTGTTTTCCAGTGTTCAAAACCATGGCCCACGATTAACAAAGCTTTTAGAGCTTACTGTATTTGGTAACAGGCTAGACAGGCAGAGATGCCATCTATAGAGATTTTATCTCCTATATCATAAAGAATTTAAAAGGCAGCAATTTGGACCCAACAGCACTCTAACTGCTTTATTGGTTGCGTTTTGTTTAATGCTTGTGAGTAGTGAGAAAAGCACTATATAAATGCAAAGAATTATTATTATTATTATTATTATTATTAATGGCAGTGAGGCCCACTAAACAGCCAACAAAATGTCATTTTACTCTGAGACATCCATGCAGCAATTAAAATTGCATATTCCCTCAGGTGGAGGGCAAAAAGATCTGCAAAGTTACCTAAAGGAATACAAATTATGATTTGTGCAAGTATTTTGCAACTATATGTATATTCTATCACGTAATGGGCATTAACCATATTACTGAGAGCCAAGTAAAAAAATTTAAACAGAAGCAGGCTTTTCCATGTACGATACATCAACTATTTCTTGTCTTAATATTTGGCTAGTACCTTTAGTTCCATTGGGAAAAACTGCAGCACTTACTGCAATATGGCCTTTAAGGACGTATGTGAAGCATTCCTAGAGAACAAAAAACAACAATGTTAACTAAAAATCAGTAAATTACAGCGTAACTTCAGCTATTGAAGTCATTTAGTTATTTATTGTGTTTAATGACGTGAAATAAAATTGTAAACATCTGGAGCTTGCATTAATACTTAATGCAGCCTTATGTCAAAAGTGTAGCATCATATTTCCAATTGCTGTCAAGCTACATGCTAAAGTACATATTTAAACCAGTATTTAGTAAACAGATTTTAAAAACAATTGTTTCCTACTATCAGATATGAGTTAAACTTCAGTGGAAACAGTCAGCTTATTAACCTGTTTGAAATGTGTGTAATTATGTGTAATTCTACAGTGGAAGCCATGGTGGCACAATAGTTACTGATACCACACAGTTACAGAAAACTGTGTTCAAGTCCTGGCCTAATCACTATCTGCGTGCAGCCTACGTGTTCACACTGTGTTACATGCGGTTGTTCCCTGGTAGCTAGCTTTTCTCTTGTATTCCTGTGGTTTTGTAATTAACAAGCTGACTATGTTATTAAATTGTATTGAAATTAAATTTAATATTCACCTAAATCCTAATAATAAAAGAGCCAAATTAAACACATAGCACACATACAATTTTATCATCCCCTGTTTTACTTAATATGACTGTCCAAAATTCATTTTTTATTATAAAAATGTAATAAAATCCTTAAATATCATCAAATAGCTCAAATAAAGTTTAGATGATCATTTATTAATATGGGACAACATCTTAGAGGCATACTTTGACCAGTTCCCCTTCACTGAACTACTTTTGTGTTTTTCTTGGATGAACTGCTCACTTCAGGCCATGCCATATCATTTTAGTTAAATTAAAACAGACATTGAACAGGGCCATTCTAAAAGATCACATATCTTTTTTTACCAGCTTACTCTGTTCTAGATTTCTTTATTTTGAGTAAGTTTTGTTAGATAACTATTTTTTTATACTGAGCTTTGCCAATCTGCACTCCATTTACGTGATCTTGGAGGCCAATTTTAGAAATGGATGTATCACCCTGTCCTACCACATGAGCACTGACACCTTGATTCTGCTGTCCTCTAAATATTATAGGGAGCATGAGTCACTTTCACAAATCTACGTAATGAAGCGCAGATTCTGATGTGAACATGTTAAGGTGAATTTTTTTTATTTTTTTTTTTTAATAAGAATAGCTCCTCAGACACACCTAAATTTTACATAACTGGCTGAAGAACTTGACTCAAATTACTACCATGATCCTCTTTCTTTTGCTAACAAAGATATTGAATATATTGTGATTTTGATAAAAGTGTTAAGTAATAATGAAAAGGATAATCTTACAAACTATATTTATTAAAACCAGAGAGGTTTAATTTATTATTAAGTTTTACAGTGCATCCTGAAAGTATTCACAGCACATCACTTTTTCCACATTTTGTTATGTTACAGCCTTATTCCAAAATGGATTAAATTCATTTTTTTCCTCAGAATTCTACACACGACGCCCCATAATGACAATGTGAAAAAAAGTTAACTTGAGGTTTTTGCAAATTTATTAAAAATAAAAAAAATTGAGAAAGCACATGTACATAAGTATTCACAGCCTTTGCCATGAAGCTCGAAATTGAGCTCAGGTGCATCCTGTTTCCCCTGATCATCCTTGAGATGTTTCTGTAGCTTAATTGGAGTCCACCTGTGGTAAATTCAGTTGATTGGACATGATTTGGAAAGGCACACACCTGTCTATATAAGGTCCCACAGTTGACAGTTCATGTCAGAGCACAAACCAAGCATGAAGTCAAAGGAATTGTCTGTAGACCTCCGAGACAGGATTGTCTCGAGGCACAAATCTGGGGAAGGTTACAGAAAAATTTCTGCTGCTTTGAAGGTCCCAATGAGCACAGTGGCCTCCATCATCCGTAAGTGGAACAAGTTCGAAACCACCAAGACTCTTTCTAGAGCTGGCCGGCCATCTAAACTGAGCGATCGGGGGAGAAGGGCCTTAGTCAGGGAGGTGACCAAGAACACAATGGTCACTCTGTCAGAGCTCCAGAGGTCCTCTGTGGAGAGAGGAGAACATTCCAGAAGGACAACCATCTCTGCAGCAATCCACCAATCAGGCCTGTATGGTAGAGTGGCCAGACGGAAGCCACTCCTTAGTAAAAGGCACATGGCAGCCCACATGGAGTTTGCCAAAAGGCACCTGAAGGACTCTCAGACCATGAGAAAGCAAATTCTCTGGTCTGATGAGACAAAGATTGAACTCTTTGGTGTGAATGCCAGGAGTCACGTTTGGAGGAAACCTGGCACCATCCCTACAGTGAAGCGTGGTGGTGGCAGCATCATGCTGGGGGGATGTTTTTCAGCAGCAGGGACTGGGAGACTAGTCAGGATAAAGGAAAAGATGACTGCAGCAATGTACAGAGACATCCTGGATGAAAACCTGCTCCAGAGCGCTCTTGACCTCAGACTGGAGCGACGGTTCATCTTTCAGCAGGACAACAACCCTGAGCACACAGCCAAGATATCAAAGGAGTGGCTTCAGGACAACTTTGTGAATGTCCTTGATGGCCCAGCCAGAGCCCAGACTTGAATCCGATTGAACATCTCTGGAGAGATCTTAAAATGGCTGTGTACCGACGCTTCCCATCCAACCTGATGGAGCTTGAGAGGTGCTGCAAAGAGGAATGGGCGAAACTGGCTAAGGATAGGTGTGCCAACCTTGTGGCATCATATTCAAAAAGACTTGAGGCTGGAATTGCTACCAAAGGTGCATTGACAAAGTATTGAGCAAAGGCTGTGAATACTTATGTACATGTGATTTCTTGGTTTTTTTATTTTTAATAAATTTGCAAAGACCTCAAGTAAACTTTTTTCATGTTGTCATTATGTGGTGTTGTGTGTAGAATTCTAAGGAAAAAAATGAATTTAATCCATTTTGGAATAAGGCTGTAACATAACAAAATGTGGAAAAAGTGATGCGCTGTGAATACTTTCCAGATGCACTGTAAATGTAGATGCATTTTCATTTGAGTTCATCTTAATGCAAGAATACTGATAATTATAAAGCATCCTCAAACATACTCTAATCACTGTAAATGACTACTACTAATTATCCTGACTCCCCTGCACTCTTTGGGGCTTAAGTAAATAGTGCAGAAACAGAAAATGAACTAAGCCCACTCTCTCATTCCCTTTTACTAAATGCCTCCTCTGGTTGCCATTACAGCAGGTTAATGCAGATATTCACCCTAACAACATCACACACTGGGGCTAACTGAGTTTTGAGAATAAATTCACCCAAATTTATTTCTACAGTGAATGGCAACTTGAGACACCTGTAACTGTATAATGTTTTAGAGTCTCTGTAAAAGTTTAACTATAAGTTAAGCTAGTTTTAGCTAAGATAAAGTGTACCTTTTCAAAAGGAGAAGGGTTGCCAAAATGCATTGTTCGTGTCACATCAGTAGTTCCATCTCTACAAAAAAAAATTATATTTATATATATATATATATATATATATATATATATATATATATATATATATATTTATATATATATTTATATATATATTTATATATATATATATATATATATATGCATATATATATACACATATATACATATATATATATACACATACACATATATACATATATATATATACACACACACACATACACATATATATATATATATATATATATATATATACACACACACATACACATATATATATATATATATATATATATATATATACACACACATATATACATATATATATATACATATATTATATATATATATATATATATATATATATATATATATATATATATATATATATATATGGTTGAAATAGTTTACTGTCAAATAATGCAAAGAGTACGCGACACGTATTTCGCCCTAATTCTGGGCTCATCAGGCGTACACACTCTACTGCACTCCCTCTCGGGAATCGAACCTCGGACGTCAGCACCAGAGGCGAAGCCCCTAGACTACGAATGCCATGAATATATATATTATATATATATATATACATATACATACACACAGTGATACCTTGACTTACGAGTGTCCCAACTAATGAGTTTTTTGAGATACGAGCAGTCTCTTGGCCGATTTTTTGCTTTGTGTTGAGAGCTAAAATTAGGGTTACGAGTCAGCTTCAGATACCCCACCCCACCAGTAGTTCGTGCATCTCGCCACAGTGAACGCCGCAACATCCCGTGTCTCACTCGTTCACTTTAAGCAGTTAGCTCACAGTTGAAGCTTCAGTGTTGTGCTCGCATTTGTGCTTGCAGTTATTTTGCAAAACTTCGTTTTTCCAACTATGGGTCCGAAGAAAGTGAGTGTGAAGGACAGTGCAGAGAAGAAGAAGCGGATGATGTGCATTGAATTAAATGAAGAATTTACAGAAAAACATGAGCAAAGTGTGCGTGTAGTCGATTTGGCGAAGCAGTACAAGCGTAGCACTTCTAAATTCTGCACCATACTGAAGCAGAAGGAGTCGATAAAGGCTATAACGCAAGCCAAGGGCGTTAAAATCATTTCTAAACAGTGGACATCTATCCATGAAAATATGGAGAAGCTGCTGATTGTGTGGTTGATGGAGAAGCAGCTCGCAGGAGATATTGTGACGGAGGCTATCATCTGCGAGAAGACACGAGCGATTTACGCTGATATGCAGCAGCACACCTCAGGCACTTCGACAGACTTGGCATTGGGCGAGCTGTTAAAAGCCAGTTGGGGGTGGTTCGAGAATTTTAAAAAGAGGACCGGCATTCACTCCGTTGTCAGGCATGGTGAGGCAGTGAGCGCAGATATGAAGGCAGCTGAGGATTACCTCAAAACGTTTTCAGGAATAATAGTGACCAAAGGATACATCCCCCAGCAAGCCTGGACATGGATGAAGGTGACATCAATGAGCTCATCGAGGAGCACTCTGAGGAACTGACAACGGAGGAGCTAAAGGAGCTACAGACGCAGCAGCACATGGAGGTTTGGCAGGAAATAAGTGACGCAGAGGAGGCGGAGGAAGTTATCTCTACAAGTGAGATAAAGGAAATGTTGGGAATGTGGGAGAAACTTTCAGACTTTATTCAAAAGAAACACCCAGAAAAAGTTTCAACTGGGCGCGCAACACGCTATTTAATGACACTTGCATGACGCATTTTAGAAACATTCTGAAAGGGAGGATGAAACAGACCTCATTGGACAGGTTTTTTTTGAAAACCCCTGCAGATGAAAGTGAGGAAGGTGCAACAAAAAGGGCAAAAATCAGTGAATAACATTCAGTTATTCAGTTCAGCCTTTCTCCACCACCTCCGTCAGCATCTTCAACTTGTCTGATCTCCAAGGTAAATGCTGTACATTATACTGTACTGTACTTAATAAAACCAATTTATTGCAGTACATTCTATTGTATTGTGTTTTTATACAATATTCGTTATTTATAAGTACATTTTTCTTATTTAAAAACATGTAACAAAAAAACTGCAGTGTTTTTTGGGGGTCCGGAACGGATTAATGCCATTTCAATTCATTCAATTGGGAAAATTGATTTGAAATAAGAGCATTTTGATTTACGAGCTCGGTCACGGAATGAGTTAAACTGGTATCTTAAGGTATCACTGTATATATATATATATATATATATATATATATATATATATACACACACACAAAAATATATACATACACACAGTACACATTTTTTTTAAATTCTATGTTTGAAGATCATAATATTACAAAGCAGACTTTTAAACTCAAATATGCTTACTTGAACTGAGCTCCTGAATCTAAGAGGTAGATTTCATTCAGGGTTAAAGTCCGATTAGTTTCTGGAAGAGGCCTTAAGAAGAGAGAGAAAAAAAAACAAAAAAAAAAAAACAGGGCTTCTTATGCAGTCTCAGAATAAATAAAACACTAGAATTCTTCTAATCCTTCTAATACAAGCTTGGTATAAAATTTATATAATAAGGAAATATGGATACTTTAAGTGCAGCTCTGCTATTATAACATTTTTCATATTTATTATATACAGTATATTGGATCTACCTAGGCACTTTTGGAACTCAATAAAACATGGCTTATCTGAGTTCATATAGTCAATGGTGTCCAACTCCAGTCCTGGAGGGCCGCAGTGGCTGCAGGTTTTCATTCTTAGTGACCTGTTTTTGCTGCTAATTAACTTCTTTTGAATTTGTTTTATTGGACTTTTTCTTGAAGACTCAGACCCCTCAATTGTTTCTTTTTTTCTTAATTAGCAGCCAAACAATAATGAGTTACAAAATGAGCCAAAACTGGTGTCCATCATACATTTTCTGAAAATAAAGAAAGGTGAAGGTCTCAGGAATGCTGATCTGCTCTTAGAAGAGAGAAAATCCACAATTTCGGAAATGTCTGCTATTGCACAATGAGAGCAGCAACAAGCCATGGAATTAAAGAACGGGTTTAATTAACAATAAGACTCAGCACCTCATTAAGCAACTGGTTGGAGTGAAATTGGTTGGAGTTTGAGGCCCTGACTTAGTTGGTCTTCTGTTGGCTCACTCACTTCACATTTCATTTCTGTTTGGGTGCCATTTAAGGAAAGAAACAAAGAAATTCAGAGGAACGATGAAGAAATTCAGGGAAACATTTCTTAAAAACCAAGTTAATTAAAATGAATTCAAAAGAAGTTAATTAGTAGCAAAAACAGATCACTAACTAAGAAAAGGGTTTAAATGAAAACCTGCAGCCACTGAGGCCTTCCAGGACTGGAGTTGGGCACCCCTGATATAGTGATGCATCTCCTTCTCCCCTGATGTCCAAGCCCATTATTTGATGAAGTTTAGGGCAAAACTGGCTAGCTGTTTCCATAATCATAAGCAAGGGAAGTTGATCACAGCTATCACCTCAGATCAGCAAATACTTTCTAATAAATACAGATTAGGCCTAACAAAAAAAATAAAACAAAAATGATCAACATTGAAAAAAAAAAAAAAAAGACAAGAGATGTCGCTATGTTAAACTGTTGTCTTCTGTAGTTAAATTATTGCCGATTTGTTTGATAATATAGAGACACTAGGTAAGATCAAAACACATGAAAGTAGTCTGTCTCCTTAACGATAAGCAAGTCAAAATGATGACTCAGATTTTGACAGGAAATCAATATAAGTTATTCACAAATCTATTTATTTAGGTCTGCATTAATTATACTGTACAAAATGCATTTTCAGAGCAAATACATAGTATATACTGTAAATTAATGTTAAACAAGAAAGATAAAAGTTTATTTGCATTTCATTGGCAATAGTTAAAAGATGCTCTGCTTTCTCATTATTAAATAACTGATTTCTTCAATTTCACATAGTTCAAACAACAAATCAAGACATTTATCAAGCTGTGGCTCAAACAACTAACTGCCCCTAAAAATATAAAAGTCTAGTGGAATAATCATAAGCCTAAAGTGGAATTTAAATCTGGGCTAGTGTTGTCTCAAGTACATCTGGTTACACCATAATCTGCATTACCAATTAACATTTAAAATGCTTGAACTTACCCATAAAATATAGATATTAATATACAAAGATAATATATAAATATTCAGACACTATAATTCCTTTATAGATCTACAACACAGTACAGTCAGCAAAGACAATCAGTTTAAGTATATATAAAGGTGGACCACATGGTGCAGTATTTTTTTCCAAGTATATCAGAGAAATGGTAATATCAAGAAAGAAATATTGATTGTAGGCAAGGGCAGTCCTAGTGCAAAACTGCATGTTTAATATGGCCTAATATTATTCAGTTTAAAGTTCCGTGACTAAAAACACTGCGTCTCATTACAGTACACTCATTACACTGTGAAAAGTAAGGAATTACATACTGTTTTTTGCAGACAGTTCTTTACAGTATTTAAAGTCTTTTTAAGTAACTCTTCTTCACATATTTAAAACCATAAAGATCTAGCCTTTTGCACTATGATGAAATAATCACATTAGGATACATCCTAGGAGTATTAAAACAAGGGAACATTTTAAAGATGGCACAAATAGTCAACACTAGCCACAGCTATTGAAAACTAGACTTTTGAGTTTGTGGCTTGTTGAAGCCCTGCTACTGAAACAAGGCCAAGGATTTAGTTAAATAACAGATTAAGCTCTAAGTAAAACAAAGAGCTATTGGGTATTATGAGTCTAGTCCAAACCATAATATATGAGATTGGTTTACCTAAGCAAAAACAAGAAATGCAGCAACTAACCTTTCAAGTTTTCTGTTTTGCATATAACATATTAAATTAGGTACTGATTTCTAATTAATCTGTTTTCATACCTGTAATGAATGATGGCACCATTTGGCCCCACACTGGAAATTGTGGGAAAACTTAGGTCAACAAAATCTTCCTGCTGGCTAAAAAAATAAATAAAAACAAAAAGTTTAATGTCAATAAACAGTAGTCATATGTAATCTAAACATATATAAATAAATTCACACAAGTTCAAGGTAGGACACTGGATTTTAACATGGAATCTTAAGTTTTAAAGGAAAATCTCCCTATGAATATCACTATTTTTACAGACACATATATGTCTGAAAGCTCTCAGCTAGGTATGCTATTTTTAGCAAAAAATGAGTTTCTTCCATTTTCAGCCAACAATGCATTTGTACACAATGAAGCCAGAACACAGTTCAAGTCTCAAAAGCACATAGCTGTAGCATATAACGATGGGAAATTAGCATACAAGAAACACATTTGGCAGTCAAGTAAAAAAATTATAAAAAATAACAATTGTAATAATGTGTACTGTACAACATTGTACTGCCTCTGTATACATAAAGATAGTGTTAAACATTTTTCCACCACCAGATGGCAGCCACATCAACAAAATGGATTTTTAAACTCCTCAAATACAACAATTTGGCATGTAACATCCAAATTGACAGTAGGATTATATAAAGTGTACATTTTTTTTTGAACATGGCTCTGCCTTGTGAAAATCTACAGACCTACATGTTACAGTAAAGCTGCATTAAAACTGTACTGTTTTTTCCTGATATATTTATATTACTAATTCGGAGGTAAATACAAGATTTTGCATGTTTCAATTACAGATGGTTATTCATTTTCATTTACTGTTTGAAGTACGGGAAAGTAACAGGTATAAGCTTAAATAAAAGGGTAGACTTTTCAAGTATTTTGGACAGAAGATAATGCAGTGAAAGCTATGTTGACAAAAGGCAAGGATTTTCTGAAGTAGAAGTTTCAATAGGCTACCAAGTAGAAAAGAGCTGATTATCTTAACTTACATGTCTTTGGAGATGTGGGAGGAAAACTGTAGTGTGTGGAAGAAAATAAATAAAGATACAAAGAGAAGTGTAAACTCCACATGGACAGCAACATTCAAGTATGGAATTCAAACCAAGTACCCTGGATCCATATGGCAACTAACGCTACCACTGTGACTTTAAAATATAAAACATGGCAGAATGATTAGTATTGCTACCTCATATATCCAGGGAAACATGCTTAATTCCGAGTCTGCAATATTTGTGGAAAGTTTTAATATTTGTCTTGATTATATATATTTTATACAGACACTGTATACTAGTTTCCTCCAACACAAATTTCAAAAATGCATATATTAGGTTAATTAGCATTTCCTCACGAGGGAGGGAAATGATTGAGCAACATGCTATTGAAGGCTCATTCTTGTCTTGCACTTGAAGCTCTGGCTCCATAAAACTATATAATGGATAGAGTAGGTCCAGAAAGTGTACACATTAATATTCAATACACATACATGTAAGTGGCTATGGCCAGAATATATGCCATGCAATTCTTGAAAAACAAGACATAGAGACTGGTCAAGTAAAAGCATAATAAATCCTCTAAATCGTACATCCATTTACTGCACTTACTTGCATTACAAACTTAACCAACACTACAGCTTTCTATTTCCACTTTTAACAGCTCATATGCAGTATAGATTGCTACTGTAGCACCTGAAATTTATGACAACTTCCATCATTTGTAATGTGTAATATAAGGCTTGTTCAAATTAAGTTAAACTTTTTCTTCATAGCAGGAAAAATAATGTATTTTTTATCTCCCTATGAATCTTCTATACCACTCCACTTTCTGAGAAGAATGCCAGCTTGTGGTATTCTCCATGTCTTAATGATCTCAATACTGTCTTTCACATTACTTGATATTCTGAGAAAGCTCCTGAAGCAGGCTACAGTTTTGTGAGATATTTAAAAGCATTAATTTAGAAGATTTCTTTTATACAAAATAACGTATAAATCATAACAGCCGTTTTCTGTTTCTGGATCCCTGGGAAGTGAAGTCATTGGGATTAAGCCACTAACATCCTGGGTAAGAGTCTCAACAAAAGGTTATCACTATTATACTTCAACTTGCACAGTTTAAACAACGCACTCTGTTAATTGGTGACTCAGTCATCAGGTGACTGTAGGGAAGGCTACATGTCTTATACTTTGATAAAACCTCCACAACAGCTATTAACTTTATTCTAACTTTTGTTTAAACTAACACCATTTTACCTCGCTTGTCATTTCAGTCAGCTGCCTGGGACAAGAATACGAGCATCTGCCCCAAGACTTACATTTATTATTTGTACTTCATATGTTGATCTCCTATTTCTGCAGGCTTATCCATATACTATCCCTGCAATACATTCTGTAGGTAGGTCATTTATTGGAGAAACCTTGTCTTAATTTTCATTTTGGTGTGAACTTCCCGTCCACTTTAACATACAAAGGTACTGTCTAAGACCAAATGCTTCAGTAGCATTAAAGAGAGAGCCTGTGAATCAGTCTATCAATCATTTTAAAAAGTGAGTACAGCAGACAAAGTGTGACTACTTTACTATTAATGTTCTTGGTATGTTCAACAGAATTTGTATCTCAGTTTAGACAGAATGCACCCTTGTATTTGAATCTGAAATTCATTGAAACCTCTTACTTAGGAAACCCTCATTATTTGTGCATTAACTTGACACCAGTTACTTCAAAAATACTACTGTCATTGGTTTGCACTCATTTTTGACAAAACATTTTACAATTAATGATGATGACCACTCTGAGATCAAGCAATGGCCATGAGATCCGAGATGTGGAAACTCATTCACATTCTCATTTATTGCTAGTGTAGACTTACACCATCACATTATGGAGGAGAATGCAAACATAGCCAAAACACTTTCTATTAATGAGGCAAAGATCACAATAAAATGTGAGGTACAAAAAAGAGTTTCTAGGAAAATGATAGCCTAGTGCAGAATACTTTCAAATTTGAAACTGAAAAACAGAAATGTTTTCATGTAGTCTGTTGCACATGAAGAATGTCTGCTTTCATGAAGTTTAGATGCTCTCTAGTACATCAACAGGGAACATGTCTGCCATGCTGTCAATTTCAGGCATTTCAAATTGTGGCACATTATCCTGATCTTCTGCTATGACGGTAGATATTCATTTGCACAGGCTATAATGAGATTTGTTGTTGGTAAAAGAATATTTTGGTCTTGACACTGCAATAGGGATTACTTTTGCCCTCTTCACAGTTCTCTAAATGCCTTTGCATTGTTGTTTCTTTACTGATTTGCCCCCAAGTTGGTAAATGAGAACTCTGTTTTAAACAAAATACAAGAAACACAGCCATCCTGCTTGTTGTTAGCACTAGTGGAAAATGAGCAATTAAGCCTCAACATTACGTACACAGACATACAGTACTGTGCAAAAGTTTTAGGCAGGTGTGAAAAAATGCTGTAAACAAAGAATGCTTTCAAAAATGGAAGTGTTAATCATTTATTTTCATCAATCAACAAAATGCAGTGAATGAACAAAAGAGAAATCTAAATCAAATCAATATTTGGTGTGACCACCCTTTGCCTTCAAAACAGCATCAATTCTTCTAGGTTCACTTGCACACAGTTTTTGAAGGAACTCAGCTGGTAGGTTGTTCCAAACATCTTGGGAGAACTAACCACAGATCTTCTGTGGATGTAGGCTTCCTCACATCCTTCTGTCTCTTCATGTAATCTCAGACACACTCGATGATGTTGAGATCAGGGCACTGTGGGGGCCATACCATCACTTCCAGGACTTCTTCTTCTTCTTTACGCTGAAGATAGTTCTTAATGACTTTGGCTGTATGTTTGGGGTCATTGTCCTGCTGCAGAATAAATTTGGGGCCAATCATATGCCTCCCTGATGGTATTGCATGATGGACAAGTATCTGCCTGTATTTCTCAGCATTGAGAACACCATTAATCCTGACCAAATCTCCAACTCTATTTGCAGAAATGCAGCCCCAAACATTCAAGGAACCTCCACCATGCTTCACTGTTGCCTGCAGACACTCATTATTGTACCGCTCTCAAGCCCTTCAATGAACAAACTGCCTTCTGCTACAGCCAAATATTTCAAATTTTGACTCATCAGTCCAGAGCACCTGCTGCCATTTTTCGGCGCCCCAGTTCCTATGTTTTCGTGCATACTTGAGTCACTTGGCCTTGTTTCCATGTCGGAGGTATGGCTTTTTGGCTGCAACTCTTCCATGAAGACCACTTCTGGTCAGACTTCTCCGGACAGTAGATGGGTGTACCTGGGTCCCACTGGTTTCTGCCAGTTTTGAGCTGATGGCACTGCTGGACATCTTCCAATTTCGAAGGGTAATAAGCTTTATATGTCTTTCTGCTGCACTAAGTTTCCTTGGCCGACCACTGCGTCTACGATCCTCAACATTGCCCGTTTCTTTGTGCTTCTTCAAAAGAGCTTGAATAGCACATCTTGAAACCCCAGTCTGCTTTGAAATCTTTGTCTGGGAGAGACCTTGCTGATGCAGTATAACTACCTTGTGTCTTGTTGCTGTGCTCAATCTTGCCATGACATGAAACTGTCTTCCACAACTTCACCTTGGTAGCACAGTTTGGCTGTCACCCAGTTTTAAGCCTCCTACACAGCTGTTTCAGTTTCAGTTAATGACTGTGTTTCAACCCACGTGTGACATTGATGATCATTAGCACCTGCTTGGTAGAATTGGTTGATCATACACCTGACTATAATCCTACAAAATCCCTGACTTTGTGCAAGTGTACCTATAAGAATTGATGCTGGTTTGAAGGCAAAAGGTAGTAACACCAAATATTGATTTGATTTACATTTTTCTTTTGTTCGCTCACTTTGCAATTTGTAAATTGATAACAATAAACAATCATTATTTATATTTCTGAAAGCATTCTTTGTTTACAGCATTTTTTTCACACCTGCCAAAAACTTTTGCACAGTACTGTACATATTTTTCCCATGTAGTACTAAGAATTAGAGTAGAATTCAGGTGCAGATAGTCTAAGTAAAAATAGTGTATTAACATTACCTAAAAATTTAAAAAAAAAATATATACATATATATGTATATAATCTTACCTACGCAATTCATTTGCTTTTTCAGCGGCTGAAATTTCAGTAACATTGCTCTTTGGGATCTGAAATTTAAGCGTAATAATGAACAAAAACAACTCAAATAGTATACTGTACACTACATACAACCAGACCAATGATCGTTACATCCATTCTCCATAATTCATCCATTGATGCCTTCTTAAGCCTCCCTGTGGTCTTCCTCTCTTTCTTCTTCACCTTACCATGCACATTCTGTCTTCTGATGTAAAGGCCAAACTCACTTCAGGAAATGTATCTTCTTACTATGCTTTTTGAAGTGGTACAACAGCCGACACACAGCAATTTCTATTATATGATTTGTATCTTATTTTAGCTACATAGTTAAAATGGATGGATGGAAATTAACAGAAAACATCTATCTATAGGCTAAAAGGCACTTCATGAGATGCAGAGTTGGACAACTCATGAAATGTTCTACCAGCAGTGTTGAAATGTGAAATGTCTTATTAGAAAATGAAATTTCCTACTACTTCTTATGCAAGAAATAATGGGCTGGCAGTATGGAATTATACTGCATAAATACCATTGTAAGAGCCAGTCTAAGAAAGTTATTATTAAATTCACTTCAGTGTTTGCTTAATTTCAATAGAGCAGTGTTTCCCAAACTCGGTCCTGTGGCTGCAGGTTTTTGTTCCAACCAGATTCCTAATCTGTGACAACAATTAGCTGGTATTATTTTTCTTTTTTTCTACATTTAGAAAGGCACAGCAGCACGATTTTCACATTTTTAAGACATTTAGAAATATTTCTGCTTTTTCTATAGATTTAAATGCTTAACTCTCTTTTGTTGATTTCATTATATTTTGCCCTTTCTCTGGGCAGTTTCCCCGATTCGTTGTATCTTATTAATGACAATTAAAAATAAGCAGAGCAGACAACCAGGCAAACAACACTGAATCATCAAAGGCTGCAACTACTTTAGCATCAGACCCACTAATTAGTAAATAATGGATTAATTAAACAATTAGAACACCTAGAAAAGTAGAATGTAAAAAAAATCCATTATTCCCATATAACTGCTTGGTACAGTTTATTTATTTATTTTTTTGGCAAACTTAGTTTTCTAATTTCTATATTGTTCCCAAAACACAGAACATGGGAAATAACAGTTCACTTAATTAGCCCAGGAGTTCAATTAAAAACAGAAGCTGCTTGGAACAAAAACCTGCAGCCACAGGGGGTCCCTGTGTTTGGGAAACACTGCAATAGAGCATCAGTTTCACATAGTTATTTAGATTATGGTATAGTCTTTTACCCCATGTAAATTAACACGAAATAGAACATTCTTTGCTATATCTGTAAAACTGAGTGTTGATTTAGCAAGTTACGGAATAGTCTCACTGCTAGATACATTTTCTGACCGTGTCTAACATTGTTCACGTAATGCGACTGTACGGCCAAACTTAGAGAGAAAAGAAACAAGATAAATAAGCCTTAAACAGAACTTTCTTTAAAGAAGAACTTTTCTTTTCTTTAATATCAATTTTATCTCTGTGTTTTGTGTGAATTGTTTTGTTTTGAAATTTTACTACAACATTTAAAACAAAGATTTCTGGTCAGAACGTTGGTAATTTGAGACAAACACAGCTACAACCACATTTCTAAAGCAATTTACAATAATTATTATGAACAGAGAAAACTAGAAATATTTATCTTCATGAAATATATTATACCAAGAAATAAATAATTTCCTTCGCAAACAATCAAGAAAATAATAGCACAGTACTGTAACCAAAATATCATTTATTTCTGATGTGTTAGTGACAACATGCACTTTAACATTCTTGAAACTTACCTCTTTTTCCAGCCATGAAAAAAGCTCACAGAGAGCAACAGCATCTTTGATCTAAAATAAGAAGAGATTTGTTTATTTGTACTGCATTCTTAAAAAAGTAAACATTACTGGCTAATAAAAGTTGGTTGATTTTACTCACATGTGCATTACGCATGCCTTGTATTTCCGTTGCATTCTTAACAGCCTTAAAAAGGCATATTGGTGTATATGGAACCAGGCACCTATGCAGCTGAAAAACAAGTGAATTTAAAATGTTAGTTCAAAAAGAGCAAGGAAAATGCATTATTAGGGAGAAAGTAAATGCCAATAGACAAATTACTAAAATGCAAAAAAAAAAAAAACTGGTTTTGAAGACTGCAATCATACAAATTAGAATTTGAAAATACCGACACTGTTCTTTTTTTTTTTTTAGTATGTGGGGTGATGAAGCGCAGACTCATTCGTTTGCTATGCCTTCAAGCCTCCTTACACGGGATTCAAACAAAGCCGTGCCCATCATGCCTCACAAGTCCACCATTAATTAGCTAGATATGCTGATGATGTGGCACAGCATACAGGAGTGCAGGGCTTTCTGGTGGGTAAAGCAATAAGCACAAAACAAATACTGCCAAGCAAGGATGTGGGAACATGAACTTGAATTATAATAAAATGAAAAGAATTCCATTGTTTAAAATATTGCACAATAAAGTCAATAAAAATTACCATGCATTGCAAAATAGTCAATGAAACAAGTCTGTAAAGATAAACAAATAGCAATGGCTTTAAATTACCCACCAGGAGGTATACAATTGAATATTTTGTCCATGCTGTCTACCTTATCTAAGATGCTCATGTTTACTGTAAATAGTCAAGAGATGCCTAAAAGCAAAAATGAAAATTCAGTGCCTGTGAGAAATAATGAGAACTACTAACGTCTGTAAATTAAACTTATTAACTCAATGGAATTGTGAATGACCTGAATAATGGTAAGTTTAATATAATGCATCTCAGCAAGGATGAACTGTACTCTTTCACTATCTTATAATGCAGCATAAAAATGATACAGGTTTGGTTTTTCATACCTTTGGAATTGCCTCTGTTAAGGCAAAGCTGGCTTTGTCACAGATCCATATTTTTTCCTTTGGTCCAAGGTTGGCACAAATACTTTGTAATTCAGTTAAGATAGACTCATACTCGTGGATTTGCACTGTATATTCACTCTTTGTGGGTACTTCTAATTGCAGATGGTCCTTAACAGCTGCATCTGTAATACGTTCACCGTTGATAAACAACCTGCAAGTTAGAAAGATATTATCTAACACCATGCACTCTGTAATAAATTTTAAATAGGTCTAATTATGCCAAAAACATAGTATGCTGACTGTGTTTGACATGACTATATTACAAAGCAGTACAAATACAAATGTTCATATCACACTTTAAGATAAAGACAAAGAACATTATAACTTTGACAGTCAATATATTTAATAAAACAATATCACAATGCACCGAAGAAGCATTTGACTTGGGGCTACACCACACACAACTTTGTGTGTAATGCTATTATTCATTATAGTAAATGTCAACATTTCTTGCAATTAAATGTAACTAAATTTGAATGTTAAATCTCAGAATGTCCATTTTGCTATGGACAATTTCTCTGAATCATCAAAATTACCTGATTATTAATAGTTTTCAATTTTGAATTTGGCATACAAACAGACATACTAATAGGACTGATAAAATACTCTCGACTGTAGCTTCTACTTAATACTTACTGATTGCTACACATTTTTGTGCTTACAAAAAGGAGCAAGCTGAAATTTACTTTCTGTCCCTCTGGTAAGAATAACCTGTTCATTAGCATATTGCTATTAATCTAACAGGTGATATTCAAAATTCTTACAACTTACATATATGCATACACTTTATAATTTATTCATATAAATTACATACAATCGTTCACCTGAATTATTAAACCTGTAGTTCTAGATAATTAACTAAAATGTGATTGAACCATCTAATAAAATATATTAGCTATTACTGGTGCCCATTGTTTTATTTATGCACTCAATTTTAACATTCAATCATACCTCTCTATTATAAAAAAAATCTTGGGAGAGAGTCGAGGAAGACGAGACGTGATCTGCTCAGAAGACACTTTTGTCTCACTGCCTTGTCTCGTGTAACATCAAAGGACAGCAGCTGTACAGGCTTTTAAATAATCGACACGCAGCGCGACAAGCACAACACGCAGCTCGCCAGCAGCAGCAAGCCAGCAGATGATCCGACCACATCTCCTTAGCGTGCGTTCAGCCCCATCCCCAGCCCCCCTTCACCCGGGGCCGGAAATAAAGGACAAAGAGTAGATGACAAAGTTGTAAAGAATTCAAAAATGTTGGCGCAGTACACATGCAGAGCAGGTTAGAGATAATGAAAGTACTAAAATTCAAAAGTCTCAAAAAAAGTATAGGAAAGATCGCATTAGCGCAAAGAAACGGAAATTATTACATGGTGAAATAACGGAACAGCGAAAAGAGATCAAATATATTGTTCAGATTTAAACTTTAACTCGGAGACTTGCAGATCGTCTAATTCATGTTGCCAGCAAGAATTAAAAGAATCCAAAAATGTTGTTGAGGTATGAAGTCCCGTGAGACAGAGACTTTTAACATCAGATTCTTTCAAGTCACGCCCTACTTACAACTATTTTCAAACAAGACCACGGTCATCTAACCTCACTCATGTGAATGCTTTTGTCAGACACACTTCCTGCGCTCTGAGCTCTTATAAATTTTATCAGAACAATAATTTTATCTTTACAGTTCTAGATGACACATTAACGACAAAGCAAAGAAGAGACAGCATGGACAAACATTCGAGAAAGTTGTTTTATTTATTAGAGAGAAAGAAACGATATTCATTCACAGGTAGTTATACGTTGCGTTGTCATGATGTAAGTCCAAACACGGAATCAAATTCAATGCAATCTTGAAGAAAAGTTAATTCCAAATATTGTTTTTACAAAAGTTTTAAAGTAAAAGTGGAAATAATGCATATGTAACAATTCCCATGAAAATAACAATCTCTTTAAATTCTATATCCGGTTTTATACACAATTTACATAACATTTCTATCATTATTATTAAAGTTATTAAGCAGTTCGCATACATTTGCAATCTGAGATTTTTCTTCTTTTTTTGCATATAACAAAGACATATGCTTTACATTTGCCATTCCTACAGATTGCACATCACAAACATTAACACTGCAATCTTTGTTTCGTGTCTGCCGTTTCTATAGGAGGGTGACAATGAGTTAAATTCCAATGGATGTTTTTCAAATGTTGACAAGCAATAAGCAAAAGGAATCAATGAAAACCACAGACAACAAAAACAGCAAAAAAAAAAAAAAAAAAAAAAACAGTACGAGGAAAGTTCGAAGAAAGATTTTTTTTTACAATGTTTCTGTTTGGGGATCGTTGTGCAAACGTGCACAACTGAGCTGTGACCACAGATCTAACTGCTCTGTGGATGATTCGTTCAAGCATATCAAGGTCACTTTGTTGTAATGAAAGCATCTGTTGAATGTACTTCGTAGTAACGTGATTTCTACAGACTCATGTCATATGGGGAAACTGTCGGGACCATAAAAATACTTTGTTGTAATAGTCTGTCACCTCGGTCTCTCTCCTCTCTCTGCACCGCTGCAAAGCCTCGCCCGCCGAGCGTTCTGAAAAGTCTGAGTGAGTCGCCGTTGCCGGCAGTTCTCTCGCGGCCCGGCTGTCAGACGGCCGCGGACCGGGGGTTGGGGACCCCTGGTCTAGAGGGCCAGAAATGGGAAGGAACCTCAAAAAACTCTATATCTTGCATACCTAAGCATTCAGTATCATATTGGTATATCATGTGTCATCAGGCAATGGATAAAATAAAAAAAAAAAATTCAAAGCATAAGTAATTCGTATGAACAAAAAAAATGTACTTTCAGCAGGTTGTCTGAAATAATGTAGGAAATCCCAACTTTGTGTGAAGGACCACTTGGGAAAAATAAATAAATGTAAAGATCAAAATCAGTATGTCCCCCTAAAATCACTTTTGAACTTAAATTAATGTTATTCTACAGACAAACAAACAAAGGCTGAATATAGCAATCAATCAACAT
This sequence comes from Erpetoichthys calabaricus, assembly GCF_900747795.2. Lineage (NCBI taxonomy): Eukaryota > Metazoa > Chordata > Cladistia > Polypteriformes > Polypteridae > Erpetoichthys > Erpetoichthys calabaricus. Next base: position 301,330,423 of record NC_041395.2, on the reverse strand, counting down.
GAAATCTATAAGCATCTGGCCTTAAGCTTTACCTTCAAAGAGGTCCTCACCTACTAAATAAGTTGTGTTGTTATTGTGGTAAATTTTTTAACTGCCCATTTTGAAATGCTTCACATTAACCATCAGTAATCTTTTTAGTATTATTGCCTATGTATGGTTGAAATGTTACTGTTTCCAAAACAAAGCATAAATAATATTCTGTAAAATGAAAAAACTGGTTTTAATGGTATGCATTGCAATGTCATGTTAGGTTTTCAAATGTAAGTTATTGCTGCATGATACTGCAAGTCTGGCAGAATTCTGACATAAAACAAAAACAATACAAATTAAAATACATTTTCATACAAACTTTATATAATACAGATCAGTAACTCATCATGAAAGCAATCATCACCAGCAGCTAAGCAGGAGGTAAAAAGAGATCTATTACTTTTTAACCACAATTACTCATTCTCCTGAAGAAAGCAGGTCTAACAAATATATCAAAAAAGAAGACAGGATGTAAGACAGATAAACATATAACACAGAAGAGGCTGGCTGTTTACTGGCTATTTAGAGCTTTAATTTATCATGGCACAGATAAAAAGTTTTACAATGCTAAATCTTTAAGGATGATGTCTGATGTTGTGTGGAGTTCTTGTTGTTGCTTTGGGTCCAAGTGGAGGACTCTTCTTGTGTTGGAGTACACACTTGGTGTTTGCTATGTAGTCCTTTATCCATTGTTTGGTGTGATGCTGCCTTCCTCAGCCTGCTGTTAGGCTAGTTTAGGCCGTTCACTTCCAGTGCCCTATGGACAGCAGCTTCCAGGCCAAAGAATGTTTGTGAACTTTTTGCTTCACAGAGACCAGGTGGCTTCTCACGCCAAAGAGGGCAGCTTGTTAACTGCTTGTCAGATCATCAGCTCTTTGCCCTGACAAAGAGAACCATGAGCTTTCAACTCATGTGGACTGTCAGCCTTTAGCTGCCCCAAGCAAAACAGTTCATCAGCTTTCAGCTCCCCAAAGAGAATGGACAGGAATAAAGCAGGTTTTGAAGGAATGTGTAACCTCTGGTGAATGGATCTAGGTCTCTTTCAGTTACAGATCCAGTGCCTGCTTATACCAGCAGGTGTGTTATTTAGTTCGTCACATCTAGCCACAGTTGAGTTAGTGTTTACAAGCCTAAAATAAATGTCCTATTCGGTGACTACTTGTCTGAAGGAGTCTCTGCAGAAACATCAGCTCAGCTCAGACTTGTTATCAGATGAAGCACAGAGCTGACAAACTGCCGGTAGAGTCACAGTTCAGCCAATCACTCTGCAAATGCAGGGGGGTCTGATGGGGAGGGGTGTTGAACAGGCCTTGCATGTGACTAAAAGCCTAGCAAAATGGGCAAGACCTTCTTTGTTCTACATCATTTAGCCAGCTTAAATTACTAGCAGTGATGTCTCATTTTCAGATGAGTTTGAAGTTTTAAAAGACTAAGCCTTCCATTTAAGTTCCAAATAAACCATAAGTCTTTATGATTAATTCATTTGGTCAAGATAACACGTGTAAGACCTTTAGCAAGTTAAATACCAATACAACAGGTAGCATGCAAGTCGTTTCATCTTGCATCACCCAAAACTATTCTCCTGTGCATTAAAAAAAACCCAGAAGCTTTCTAAGAAAGAAGAAAGAGAATAATTAAAGAAAAGTGTCTGAATGACTGAACTCTGTGACCAATGAACTGTCACTGACTTACTGCCATGGATTATTTACAGTAATAAATGTATTAATGAGCAGGTGCTTTGTATTGTATAACCGTTCATTTAAAAATAAAAAAAGATATATTAAGGTAGAAAATTAGGGATGCTCATTCTATGTTAAAATTTTCTATTATTTCTACTGTGGAAAAAAGTCAACACCATACATTGTTATTCTGCATGCACATTTTGCATAGCTGGGACAGGTTCTGTATTTTATTTTGTACTTTAATATTCTAATTTTGCTTATTATGCTTCTCTCTCCTTTGCCTAAAGGTGCACCACCCAAAAAACTGTTTCAGTCAGAAGACAGCACACTGCCACCAAAAATGCATGTGTAATAATGTCATGTATTTTTAATATCAGAAATATTTAAAAAACTTTCAAATATCTTTTCAAATATCTATATATATAATTCACTAAGCCGCCGCCAGAGCAAGCAAGACACCCATTAAAGCACGCAGAGCAAAGCAAGACACCCATGAAAGCACGCAGGAAGGAGCTACGGCCACCAACTCTAAGACCATTGGATACGACGAAAACTGGCAGAGCCACGCCCAGCAACTCGGACGCAGCAACTCACAAAACACGACGTCATTGGATATGACGACAACTCGCCGAGCCAAGCCCACCACCTCGGACACAGCACCTCACAACACAGGGCATCATTCACGTTCGTCTCTGCTAGACTCCACATGCACCTCTGAGCCACGTTGACTTTTCATTATTCTTTTCGGTTATGACGCACGCACCACCATCACAAACTGTTTTACACGCCATGGTCTTAAGAGTTGGTGGGTGGGTCTCCGTGAGTTGCTCTTGCTAGCGGGCACATGACCAGGCGGTGTGTATGCTTTGAGAACGAGGGTGGACGCGGCAGGACCATGTAAGAAGAGGCATGTTTGTTGCAGATGTGAATCGCTGAATGAGCGTGCGACGGCGGTCCTCCAATTGTCAGTCACGGACAATTGAATGTTTCCCTCTCAAAACACAATGAAGGAAGCAGTCTTTAAAAACCAATAAGCCCTGTGCCTCTGTTTCATTAGCGTCTCACCTGCTTCACCGATGCAGGCCCTGCAACAGTCGAGACGCTCTCTCAGCAGCTGACCTTCTACTCAAGCTGTGTGTGTGGGTGGGTGGGTGTTAGTTAGTTAATTAGTTACTCGGAAGGATTTCAAGATTTAATATGCACAAGTGGTAACACTGCAAAAGCAGCCCAAACCAGAAAAGACGGCTGGCAAAAAGTGGCCGACAAATTAAACGCGTGTGCATTGTACTTACTGAAAGCAGCGTTACGGATTTTGCAAATGTTCATTTTTTTCCCTCCTTTTAGACAACTGTGTCTTTCCGGAAGTGTTCAGCCATCAATAAGTAATTATGTGGCGTATGCCTGCAGGAACCTGTGCAGACAGCGAGAGAGAGCGAGTGAGACACACACACACACACACGCACACACATATGCGCGTGCGCGAGAGAGAGAGAGAGCGAGCGAGCGCTGGACACATAAGAATAATAATACTTCATTACATTGATATGGCGGTGTTCTCAGTATTCAAAGCACTATCCACACAGGCAGGAACCGGCAACCAAACCCACAATCTTCCACGGTCTCCTTACTGCAAAGCAGCAGCACTACTACTGCGCCACAAGGCAGTTAAAGAATGCACCGGGCTCGATTTTGTTTTCACTTCTGTTTTACAGCGATCGGGTCATAGATAGCATTGTTGCAATGTTACTTTTCTTGGTGGCTTATTACATTATGGATGTTTCACATGTTCATTTTTTCCCCTGTGCTTAAAAGACATTAAAAAAGTGTTTCTCAATTGTGACTCCGGAACATCTCAGTACGCAAGCTATATTAAGCGGCAACAACGAAGACCCGCTACACTTTAATCTACAAGTACTGACAACTGTGTCGTTCAGGAAGTGTTCACCCATCAATACATAATTATGCGGCGTATGCTACGCCGCGGGTTGACTAGTTCATATTAATTACCAATTTTTAAGTTTTGTTCAGTTCTCAGTTTCTCTAAAAAAGTAAACTAGGTGACACTGAAAGTCCTTGATAACATGAGCTTCACTTGTGACAATACTGTAGTTCATGTAAAACGCTGATGCTATACAGTATTGAGCAGGAGTGGCCAACCAGTGGCTACATGTTTTCAATCTAACCATTTTCTTAATTAGTGACTAGTTTTTGCTACTAATTAACTTTTTCATTTAACTTATTTGCTATTTAAGACTCGGACCCTTTAATTCAGGGCTGAGCAATGTTGGTCCTGGAGGGCCACAGTGGCTTCAAGTTTTTGTTCTAATCCAATTGCTTCATGAGAAATCATGAATTTAACTGTTCTTTATTAGCAATAAGATGCAAATGACAAAGGAACCAGCAGTTGTACATCTCGCTTGCCACCATTTCCACCTATCTATATTCATCATTCACTATTTGGTTTAATTAAGTACTCAAAAGGAAACTGAAGAGAAAGAAACGGAAAATTACTCATCCGTTTTTGGCTTCACATCACTTAGATGACACATGTATCATTAGAAACAAAAAAAAATCTATGACTTAAGAATGAGCGGACATGGTAGAGTTAAAGCATTAACACTATGAAATTAAATAAGATCTGTTATTGGTGAGGATTGGTTTCTAATTAAGCAAATGGGTTGGAACAAAAACTTGCAGCCACTGGATTAGAGTTGGCCATCCCTGGTACTGAGTGTCTTTATAATTAATTCATTTGGTCAAGATAACGTGCATAAGACCTTTAGCAAGTTAATACCAATACAACAGATAGCATGCAACAGCAGCTTTCTAAGAAAAAAGAAAGAGAATAATTAAAGAAAACTGTCTGAATGACTGAACTCTGACCAATGAACTATCACTGACTTACTGCCATGTGTTACTTATTTACAGTAATAAATGTATTAATGAACATATTAATGTAGAAAATTAGGGATGCTCATTCCATCTTAAATTTTTTTTTTTTTTTTTCTATTTGTGGAAAAAAAGTCAACAACACGCAGGGTTGCCACAGCAGATCATCTTTTTCCATATTACTCTCACTGCACCACTCAGAGTATTTATATCTCTGTATCTGAGTGGGGAATCACAGCAGCAGCTGATCGGAAAGAGAATTATCGGTACACAGCATGAAGCAGACGCTGCCTCAGCCACGGCAAAACGCTTTAGAGACTTCCCAGTACGGACTTCGCGGTTTAGAAAAAGTTTCATCCCAAGAACTCTAAACGCACTCAATCAGTCCATCAAGTGCTCCTTGTAGAACTGTTTGTACTTATAAGTACAATTACCTCACTGTAAACTTGCACTACAGGTATAATATTGCACAACCTGCGCCACTTTATAAAGCACGTATTTACATATGATGATGGTATTCATTTTTAGATAGATAGATAGATAGATAGATAGATAGATAGATAGATAGATAGATAGATAGATAGATAGATAGATAGATAGATAGATAGATAGATAGATAGATAGATACTTTATTAATCCCAATGGGAAATTCACAATTTTAAGATGAAATGCAGCAAAATATGTTGATTATATTATACAGATAAAACTTTAACTTCATTTAAATAATCTGTATTGCTAATAATTAAACATGTGAGGACACGGTGCCACAGCGCTAGCTAGTTCAGGGATTGTTCCTGCATTGCATTGTATTCTTGCGCTGACGCGACACTGGAAGGATAGACGGATAGAATAATTAAACATGTACTACGAAGATATTTCAATGTTCCTTAAAAGTTTTGAAGAATCAGCGTTCTAAGCTTATAAATGGCTTCACGTCTATTACATAGCTGATTGTGTGGCGATTGGGTATTTGGAGAAAGAAAAGCAAGGACAGGAATTGGAGGTTAGTACGTTTGAAAGAGACAGTACTGCTGTGATAAATTATTTCATTGAAGGTCGCGCATGGCGCAGCAAGCCTCTTGCGTGAGATATGAACAAGCACTGCGCCACCGTGTTCCCATGTTTAATAACATGCTTTCATTCCTGTCATCATGAAAAAGATATCACGTATACATCTCAGTATTTTAATTATTCAGAGAGCTGTAATATCACGAATGTAATGGATTATGTGTCCTGTCGGAGAAAGAGAAAGCCCGTTTAAGAAGCAGGTAGTGATTCACACACAGAGCACAAAGAAGATCAAATACAGAACAAAGCATTTAACGTCCTACTTTAGTTACAATGAGATTTGAGAAACTAGTAAATTAAAGTGGAAATTTCAAGATTAAAATTGACATTTCGTGCTTTTTTCCCCACTGTGTGCCTATTTTTTTGTCTGTACCCTAATAAGCTTTCATATGACACTCAGACGGTGGGCTACGACTTGCCTTTTCACGGCAACTTTGATATGTGATTTCTTTTTTATTTCGGGAACTCTGCGACTTTGTGAACTTGAGCTTTCGAGTTTCTCCGACACTCTGTCACTTGATCAACTTCCTTTTGTTGATTATACCACTGTTTAAACCAACAAATAGTACGTTTTTCCTTTGCCTCCACTAGGTATTCGCTGAAATTCTTATATTTTCCCCGTGCTTTTCCCATTGTCTTTTCTCAGAAGGCTATTTATATCGATTTGCATATTCAAAGAGGCATAATTCTGGGAGGAGTTGGGGCGGGACAGAAGGCGCGTGCATGTGCGTTACTTTTCACGCTGATCGGGATTTATGTAGTGGAAGAACGTGAAAGTTTGCGTATGTACAGATTCCTGCATCTGGATTTTTCTGTGCGTACGCACATTCCCGCTTTTGTGCTTACGCCATGTTATAGTGTGAGTTCTACGCATGGCGTTATACATGAGGCCCCAGGATTGGAGCTGGCCACCCCTGCTACTGAGTGCATATATATAAATTGCAGCCTTTTCCATTTAGTAGATGCCTATGTTCATATCATGAGTTTGATTTTAAATGGATTAATTGTGCAGGCTTAACAGTTAGGTTGACAGGAAACTGTAAAAGCTGACATATTATAGACATAATAACTTGAGTCTGTGATGACTTTAGACTCTGAAAACAGTTTTATTCAAATAGCAAAGGTTCACTCTTTTTTTGTTTGACTATTCAACAATATCCCCAATATTTATCAAAATTAACAGAATGATTGTAGGTTTTAGAATCAATAAAGCTGTTTTAACTTCTACATAGGCATGCTGTTTTTCTCAAAAGTTGAATTACATAATATAATTACACTGTAATTCAATAATATGCATTCTGCCAGTTTGATATGGTCATTTTCAATATTATTTATTATTGTATCAAAAAAGCCTTTCTGGTGAAAATGAAGAGGTTCAAAGCAATATATCTAGCAAACGCACAGATATTTACTGTCATCTAAACTGATTTACTGAAAAAAGCCTGCCTTTTAAGTAGACATTTGCAAAAATGTGAAATAGAATATAAATATACTCAATTGTGGAATAAATGTCATGACAACAAACATTACTTTTTAACGCAAGTCAGCGGCAGAAAATGGAAGACACAGCAACCTTAGACAACTTAAGCTGCTCACTATTATCATAAAGTATTTGCAGAAGTAAAAAACTGAAAATCATGCACTACTTTACCTAATGGAGCTCATTCCAATAATTGCATAAGAGAAGAAAACTGGGTTATATTCAACATCAGCGCCACGCAGATTAAAAAGCCCTAGGGAAAGAAAAGAATTCATAGTATTTCACAACACATTTCTTTACCACTAGGACACAAACAAAAATTTACAAGTCAGCTTCAATGCCATATTTCACAAATGGCAGTATAAAGCACTGTAACAAAACTAAAATAGTTCCAGTTCCAAACACTCACATGCAACTTCATCCAAAGCAGTAACCACAATCCATGATATTTTTCTTTCTGCCATCTTAGATCGCAAAGCTGTGATCTTATCCATCCAACTCATACCTGCAATGTACAAGTATAGCCGTTTCATAAAATATTATTAAAAATTATACAATCCTCACAACCATATTTAATTGTAAACAATGTCATGCACAATTCTGCATTTCTTAGTATGAACCAAACAGATACTTCAAGAGAAAATCTTGCAACTGCTTCAAATATTCCATGCTGACAGCATCAGAACTTTGCTTGCAGGAACAACCACTGTAACAGATTTCGACTTCACATAATCCTAACCAAGAATGACTCTCATGTCTTTAATTTTGTTACATTGTGGTATTATAAACTTGTAAATTTAAAAATAAACAGTGAATGACAAAATGCACATCAAAGAAAGGCTAATTTAACTATGTGTTTTTGGAAACAACTAGATGACACTGCACTAGGGCATTGGGATCCACTCACAGACTACAGTGTCAACACCCCTGTTGGCCTTTCCAACACCTCTTTACGCAGTAACCCATGCTTTTCCTAGATGGTCTCCCATCCAGTTAATGGCCAGGCCTGAACATGCTTAGCTTCAGGTAGATTACCTGGTTATGGTTAACAAGAAGTCACTTACCAGTATAAGCCAGGCCAAGAGTCATCAAAGGTAAAGTGGGCCTGGCCGGTTTATCCTCCCATATGATATCAATAAGATTTTCTTTAATAGGTACCAGAGTGTGACCAGCACTGGACAAGGCTTTGGACATTGTCTCCCACTGATCTGCAAGGAATAATTTTGCCACAGTCTATGAGAACATAATGCTTCAGCTGGACAGGAATATTTTCCTTTTACCATTTATTATTCCAGCCCATAATCCTCTCAATGATTTCTTTAATCATAATTAGGAAACATGAGTCATCCACCACTGCATTTTTAACAATCTACAGTTTAAAGCAAAAAGCAGAAAGCCCACAATAGTACTAATCATTTGCAATTGGTTTCCTGAAATAGAAATTGAAGGCACTTCAATAGAATAATCAACAACTATTGCTATATTTAGTAAGATTATTTTTAGTTTAATATTTAAAGATCAGCACCAGATCTAAATAAATGCTCTTTAGACTAATTTGCTATACATATAACAAGAAAGACAAAATCCTCTGCAAGACAAAAAATACCTCACAGAGGTGAAACATGATTAACATGTCCATAGCTTTAAACATGAATGATAATTTATCTTTCCTGATAATTTTCAAAATATCAGAATTAGCAAAGATGAAGGCTACAATTACCCAGTTAATATCATATGACATTTTGTTTTAAAATGACAACATTTCACAAAACCTGAAAAAGAATAATGGATCTTATTTAAAATACCAATTAACTGACCTGAAGGTAAAATCCAAGGGTCTACTCCAACCTTTGAACTGTCAGGGAGAACATTTATCAACCAGTCTTCCTGAGAGGGAGTTTCTTTCAAGCCTAATATAAAGAAATATTACAAACAGACTTGTAATCGTGTTCATTCTTGCATTAATATGAAATTAAATATCTCACAAATGTTTATTTATTTAGTATTTGTGTTTAGGCAGGAGTTGTAAGCAAGCTGAAAAAGGAATTCTGTTTCATTGAAATTATGCATTACACATCACATATCGTTCGGTGTTATTTAGGCATTAGTGCCTTATATAAAGAAGTTTAAAACAATAATACAATCACCTCATTACTAATGCTTTAAAGTTAATACTGTTGGTGTTGCAAAACTACAGGAGATGAAAAGAAATTATTCATTCTCATCTGTGTCATCTTTGTTTTCATTGAATGCAGTACTATTTGAAGTTGCATACAGGGGTTTGGAACCTCTGGCAGCAATTTTATAACCGAAGAATGACCCAAAGGGCAATCTGACTCCACTATATATTATTTTCTAAAAGATACACACTGACCTTCCGCTATGATGTTGATCATCCTGGAAGGCTCAACAGAGAAACTCATTTTATAGTGACAAAGAAGTCAGTGTCTTTGATTCACCTTCACAAAGAAAAAAGTACCCTCTGTCTAGTGCTCAATATATCAAACTTCTGATTCAATTTGATATTTAATAAAAATCAATATGCAAAATCAAGTATCGAGATGTTTTACATTTTTATTTAATTTCCAAAACTTCTTCTGAACATTAAATAAAATCCATAAAACCTGCAGTGGTCTTTCTAAGCATGAATATGTTGACTCTATCCATGTTCCCTTATGGTGACATGACCGAAAAATCGGGAGTGTGCTCCTCTCGACTTTCTCGTACTGTATACTGAGAGAGGAAAATGTCATCAGAACCACTTCCAGTTGTGCATTATTTCTTAAATATCATATGTCTTTATTTCTCATCATAACTAATTGATAATATCGATACACAATCTTTTATCTCAATTTACATTCATCCATTCATTTTTCAACCCGCTGAATCCGAACACAGGGTCACGGGGGTCTGCTGGAGCCAATCCCAGCCAACACAGGGCACAAGGCAGGAACCAATCCCGGGCAGGGTGCCAACCCACCGCAGGACACACACAAACACACCCACACACCAAGCATACACTAGGGCCAATTTAGGATCGCCAATCCACCTAACCTGCATGTCTTTGGACTGTGGGAGGAAACCGGAAGTGAACCCAGGTCCCCAGGTCAGCGCTACCCACTGCACCACCGTGCCGCCCTCTCTATTTACAATCAAACTTTAAATTAAAATTATATTTTCGCACTTAGGGAAGTCAAAGATGGCAGTGGAATTTTTTCATAATTACATATGCATTACCTAGATTACATGCAAAGTAAAAAGAGTTACAGTCACCTAAAAACATAGAAAAAGTGTTAGTATTATGTAATATTTGTTGTAATAAATTGCGATAGGTAAAACTAAATTTAGCTACATTTAATTATGCTAATGATGGGAGAAATAAAAAAAAAAAATCATAAAATTAAATGAATTACCAGGAACACAACGGGGATGTAGCAGCTTATTGTTCCCATTACATCTTTATATTTACATGGTATGTTCAATGTTTACACATTATGTATGAATTAAAAAAAAAAAATAATAATACAGGGCTATTCAAATTGAAAGAGCAGATTTCAAGAATTTATTTGAAACAAACTCTACAAGACAGAAACACATTCCGCACATCACTGGATAGAGGAAAGTTCAAAGTTTGGTCCTAGGGTCCTTGAGGTTGAATGAACTCAAAATGAGCAACATTTGTAGGGCGACAAACATTAAAATGGTAGACAATTTCTTGCCACACATGAGTCAACTGGTCCCTTGTTACTGAATTCACAGCTTCCTCAATTTGATGTCGCAAATCTTGAAGATTAGCGGGTATAGGTGGAACAAACACTCTTTCTTTAATGTACCCCCATCAATAAAAATCACAGGGGGTAAGTTCTGGAGACCTGGGAGGACATAGACGATGAGCAAGATCTTGTTGTCTACATCTTCCAATCCATCGTCCTGGAATGGTGTCATTCAGGTAAAACCAGACCTCCAAGTGGAAATGCTACTAGAGTAATCCCTCGCTACTTCGTGGTTCACTTTTCGCGGATTTTATATGTAAGCATATCTAAATATATAACGCGGATTTTTCGCTGCTTCGCGGGTTTCTGCGGACAATGGGTCTTTTTACTTCTGGTACTTGCTTCCTCAGTTGGTTTGCCCAATTGATTTCATACAAGAGATGCTATTGGCGGATAGCTGAGAAGCTACCCAATCGGAGCACGCAGTTAAGTTCCTGTGTGCTGCTGATTGGCTCAGCGACGGAGTGTTGCATTAACCAGGAAGTCTCATCTCACTCATTCACCATTAACGTGCTACTGCTTCAGGGGCCGTGTCCAAGCGCCAACAGAAGATGCAAATGATTGCAGAAAAGATAAAAGTTTTGGATATGTTGAAGGAAGGGAACAGCTACACCGCTGCAGGCATCAATGAGTCCACGATTCTTTTTATTTAAAAAGGAGGAAAAGCATAGAAGATCTACGGCCGCAGTGTCCTTTAACCAGGGCGCAAAACGAGTTGCAAGTAGACGTGATAAGGCAGTAGTCTGGATGGAATCTGCTTTAGGAATCTTTGCAACAAGGTCGACGATGTCATGACCGCCTACAAGCTGCTACGTGTACTTCGCTATACAGTAAGTGTAAACTTATCTACCGATTTCATATTGCTTAGCAGTTGTCCCTGTTATTAATAGAGTAAAGGGTGGGTTGCAAACAATACAGGGAGGGTTTAAAAACATCCAAATACACATTAAATAATTAAATAAATAATGGTGTACCTACTTCGCGGAAATTCAGTTATCGCGGTCGGCCTTGGAACCTATCTCCTGCGATAAGTGAAGGATTACTGTATACTACAAACGAGAAACAGAGCTCGGTGGTATTCACTGGTACTTTTAGGCGGGCTTTTAAACTTTGAACTTACCTCTATTCAGTGATGTGTGGAATGTGTTTCTGTCTTATACAGTTTGTTTGAAATAAATTTTTGAAATCTGCTCTTTTATTTTGAAAAGCCCTGTAGTTATTGAAAGAAATGTGTTTTATTGAATACAGTTTTTAATGTCATTTACAGATGTATATTTCCATGAAACAAAAAATTTGGATGGTTGCTTAAATAAAATACTACTTCAGGCTGAGTAATTTTTCTCAAATTTCATGTCCATTTGCTTTTTCTCATTACAATTATCTATACAAATTTGAATCATCTATTTGCAATTATAACCATAGTTTACTTGAAAGTTTGGAACGCCTTGGGATTCTCCCGGAAGAGCTAGAAGAAGTGGCCGGGGAGAGGGAAGTCTGGGCATCTCTGCTCAAGCTGCTGCCCCCGCGACCCGACCTCGGATAAGCGGGAGACAATGGATGGATGGATGGATACTTGAAAGTTTGGAAAAGTATTCAGTTAAAGCACCACGTCCGGTTGCTGGAAGTAGCCCAAAACTTGAAAGGAGTCCTTATTTTTCATATAAAGCACTTGTACAAAATCTCACTGACCTAGGTCGAAGCGTTTTTGTGTTATTTTGTTTACACACAGACATCATTTCAAAAATGATGACTCAGGAAGGTCTAAAATGTCAAGATTCACCAAAATCTTGAGGTTAAACAGGGGTGCGGAAATCCAACGCCCGACTCATCCGACACGGGTAAATTGACCGTCGGACAAGCGTGTTTTTCTGGTTTCAGTTGTCCGCGGACAAGTGCAAGAGACAAGAGAAAAAAGAATTATATGTGCTGTGCAGGGCACATCTTTACCACTACTTTCAAATTTTAAACATTTGGGTACGTACTTCGTGCGGAAACCGTCTACTTAAGCATGTTTTTCATGTCTCAAATTGGTCTTCAATATTGTTTACAAAATGATGGCTGATTTTTTCAAAGGGGAAGCACTCTTACAGTCTTACATAAGTATTTTACCCTACTATTTACACGCTTGGAGATGCGGTCATTTTTTTCATGCTGACATTACGATGTAATCTGATGATTTTTCATTATAATCAAAAACTTTTATATATAACCAGTAATGGCGTACTGCACGATAACATGCAGTGAATACACTTGACTTGAGCATTCCTAGTTTTCATCCTCTTTCTTTGTTTAGCATTTGTTTGCTCAGAGGTTGATGCGCTTGCTGTTTCCTGAGCTGCTCTTCTTGTCTCCACCCTAGCGACCCACTGCTTCTCTTCTTTTGTTGGCATCTTTTCGCCTTAAAACTGATTGTTAGTTTTTGTGTTGCAATTACTTAGTACGTTTTCTTTAATTTTTCACTTAAGCTGGCACTTAAGTCTTCAATCTGCCACAAGAATGATTAGTGAAGGTGGTGGGAGAATGAGAACGGCGCATATATGCATGCACCGTACGGCCGCCCTGCTGTGCGGTGCCTAGAGTTGATTCAACAATAAAATAAAATAAAAATGAAAAGAGTAATACAAATCATCACCCTGAAAGCAGATAGTAGACGTCGTGTAGTATGTGTGTACCAAATTTCAAGTCAATAGGTGAAACAGTTTGCGAGCTACAGGTGATTTAAAATCCTGGACAGACAAACGAGCAGCCACGGTAGCGTATTATAGAAGACGCTTGATAAAATTCATTGTTTCTACATAAAAATGCGGTCATTTTACTTACAGTGCAAATGTTTTCACCACATAACAAAACTTGTTAGACAGTTAATCTTTCCTGAAATTTGCGATTTCGCACAGGTTGTGATATATTGAGGAATTAAGAAATTTATTGCATGACAACATCAATTTTGATGAGCTGTCTATAGATCATTTTTGATTAGAGAATTTTACATATAAAACAAGTTGGTTTCGCGCTGTCAGTTTATTAAAAATAAAGAAGAAAACATTCTAACGGTTTCCAAATATTATGAAATATCTATAAAAATCTTCACTTAGACGCGATTATTTTTTCTTCTTGTGAGAGATTATTCTCCAATATGAATTTAGTAAAGAGTTCTCTAAGAACCCACCTGACTCAGGAAAACCTTCAAAACCAGATACGCATTGTTGCTGATGGCAAACCTTCAGAAGAGTATGACCCACTACCAGCTGTAGAATTCTTGCTGTCATCTGGCAACAGGTACATCACTCATAAAAACCTGAAAAGTCATCAGCAATCCACTTCTGCAGGACCATCAGTCCAGGAACCAAGCAGTTCAGTTCGAACAGAAATGAACAGCATTCAGCCCATGCTGTCTGAGATGGTAAAGATTCTTGGGGGAGAAGATGTTGCAAGACAAAAGCTGAAGAACATGGCAGAAAATGAATCAGGACAGTGTTCTGTTATGTAACTGTAATATGTGAAACAGAACTAGTATATCTATAATGAAGGCATTGTTTATTAGTGAGTTAAAATGATAAGGGAATCTTTTATATAATGTTCTAGAGCAAGGTGGCAAAATATTACTCCCTGAAAGAACTTTTTTCAGTTTTAAAATGGAAGGCAGTTTTGGTATCAATAAAAGAGATCAGAAAAAATAAACTATTTTTCACTTTTGTTATTTGTTTATGGGCAAGTGCATTTAACTGGCGGACAAGTGGATTTTCTAAGTTTACTTGTCTGTGGACAAGTAGAAAAAAATTTGATTTCCACACCCCTGTTAAATTTTTTCACGATTCCTATACTTTCTCTATACTATGTATTCAAGAAAGTAAAAAGTGAAGCAAGAATCAGAAGAGGAAGAGTGTAAAAAAGGTAGGGTTAACACTGCCATTTACAAATGATTTGGTTTTACCCAGGATATTAGTTCATGTATTACAATGTATAAAGTTTAAATACATTATTGCATATGAAGAGGCCACTAATGCACATGTGGTGTCTGAAATGTGCCTTCCAGCTGCTACTGGAAAACAGGCCACTGTTAAGCAAAGTTCTGTAAAATGTTCACTGCTCTGATACATACTGTATGAGTGGAGAAGCACCAGGGGGACAGAAATAACACCTGCAGTGACTTGCACTCTAGAAAAACCTCATACTTTATCAGTGGTCAGATCACTACACTAACTATGCTACTTCACACCATACCAGAAGTGAGACTTCCAAGCAGTATAAACCCTCATCTATCCATTTCACATGGTCTTTGGGGTTATGCTGAAATGCTACAAGTAGAAATAAAAACAGCAGCCTTAATAATTTTATTTTGAGTTAATTATTCAATGCTGGTGTATGGGGTAAAATGCATTACCAGCCAATTTTACATATTTAGCAGGTGAATTAAGCTTTCAAACTACAACAAAGGATATGTAACATTTAGTGCATTTGTTTTGCATCAACATTTGATCATTTGTTGTCCTGGCGATATTTTAATCTGTTAAGATTATTGAAAGTTAAATATACAACCACCAGTAATGACACACTGCACAATAACGTGCAGTGAATACACTTGACTTGCACATTCATAGTTTTCATCCTCTTTCTCTGTAAGTTTACCATTCGTTTGCTCAGAGGTTGATGCGCTTATTACTTCCTGATCTCTTCTTTTCTCCACCCTAGCAGCCCGCTTCTTCTCTTCTTTCATTGGCATCTTTTTGAGTCAAAACTGATTTAGTCTGTATTGTAATTATTTAGTACGTTTTCCTTAATTTTTGACTTAAGCCGGCACTTAAGTCTTCAATCTGCCTGAAGAATGACTTAAGATATGAAGAGGTAGGGGAAGTGACGGGGTAGGTGGTAGGGATGAGAATGGAGCCCATACACATGCGCTGCACGGCCACCCTACTGAGAGTTGATTCTACCATAAAATAAAATAGAAATAAAAAGAGGAATAACCTTGGAAGTCAATCTTCACCTTGAAAGCAGATAGTAGACGTCACGTAGTATAAGTGTACCAAATTTCAGGTCAATGGGTCAAACGGTTTGCGAGCTACAGGTGATTTAAAACCCTGGACAGACAAACGAATAGCCACGGTAGCGTATTATATATAATAAAGATATTACTTTTTGAGCAGAGGTTAGTAATAGTAAAATAAAATATAAATTAACAAAATAAAAATGAGTGTGATTTTTAAAGTGCCAGAGTTTAATAGGGAGATGTTACTTCACTGTTTATTCAGATTGAATGTGAAAGTTAAGCTTTGCTCTCCTCAAAATTTCAAGCATCTCCTTACAGATTCTTGTCTGGAGTTGCAAAGTACCTACGTATACCGCAGAGAAGCTGCTAAGAACAGTGAATGGAAAAGATGAGTTTTCAGGCTACAAAGACAGTAATTACTATGCTAGTGAAGGTAACAAAATAAATACCCACACACATCATATAGTCTGTTACAGACAAGAAAAAGCATGTATATGCAAATGAATAATTTGGAACTTACAAATGATAGAAATCATAAAACAATATATGTATAATAAATGTATGTACATGCATTATGACTTGCGATTAGTGTAGGAATGAATCAAATGCTTTGTCTTTCTATAAAAACAGACAGAGAGAGAGAGAGAGTAATGTTTACTCACTGGCAGACAAAAAGGTAATATATAAAATGAAAGCTTAAGAATAGGCAGAGGTGTTCTATAACAAAGTGGTTGGAAAAAAAATGTTTTCTGAACTGCATCTTTGAGGTGCACCTATTCGTGAAACTGTTTAATTCTGGAAAGAAGAAAAAACAGGTTGTGTTTTTCTTTTTGATAATATTCCATTTTGTTTTTGTTACACAATATACACATATACATGTCTATATGGTGCTGATATTCAATATTTAAATAATGTTTTTAAAACATGTTGAGAAGTGTCTAATATCACATTTTGGGTCAAACGTATCACAATATCAATTTAATTTACCCAGCCCTATCTCTGTCAAAACTTAACTGTTTATGGCCATTATGGAGGAAGTAGACAAAAAGTTAACAAAATATGCAACAGACCTTGAATCACTGTACTTATGACAAAAAGGCCAAGTGGCACTGTGGCTGTGAGGATGGAAGGAGGTGAGAAATTCCCCACAAGGAAACTTAAATAACCTTTATCCTGTCATATTCTAGCATCATAAGGATGCATTCTCCAAAAAGTACTCTCAGATTGGATGAGATTGCACTTGCTGTCTCAGCTCTGCATTTCTTATACAGAGGGAGGCATTAGTGTTTAAAAAATTTTAAACCATCTGTACACCAAAAGACACCCTGCTTACAATTAAGCTCAAAGTGAGGACTGGAAATTTGTTGATTATAGAAAAGCACCAGAGACAGCTTTGCGAAGTGAAAGCAAAAATTCACCAGCAACATGAATAAACTATTATTACTTGGCCGCACTTGGATATGTTTGTGATTTAATAACATAATTAGAAAAATAATATGTTCATCAATGTTATGTTGACAAGTCAGCTTCTAGTGTGTTTTGAACAGATGATTGTACAAATCTTTTTTGTCTGTTAACATAAAATATTGAATTAATGATGTTAATAGATGTCTATTTTTAAGACATACAATATTCTTTTTTGTATAAACAATAGCATAACAAATAAGCATTTTTACATTTAATAACCATTACTTGTCAAATGTTAATTATTTTTGATGTGGACCCCTATAATTAAGAAATCATCCCTTTAATTTACTTAATGGGTGAAAGTGACTCCTTCAGAAATGATTCTAGGTTAAGCAGAGGTAGGAGACGCTGTCTTTAATCAGAAATCTGTAAACATCCTGTTTAGAAATGAATCTATGACATATAATATTACTTTAATTTAAAATGTTCATTCTAAGAAACATTTATTTATAACAACATAAGCACAGGTATACAGATATGAAAACTGCATAATATTCTAGGTAGGTACTTTAGAAGTATATATATTATATATCTAAAACAGTCCAAAATTATATGTAAAAACAACCTTTACAGTCTTGCTAACAGTTTACACACTGCTTATCTAAAATTATTATATCCCTAAATACAATACACTATGAATGAGAAAACAATGATATTTGTTGTTATACATTTGTAAAATTTCAGTGTGTGTCCTACTGCTTACTTAATGTTATATATGTATTATTAGATATGGAAAATTCTTTACCCATCTTCATGAGAGTCCAGTTACTGTCCATCTGCTGGGCAGCTTGTAAAAAATACCGTCCATCTGTCCACATTGCAGCATGATGTTCTGTGATGATTGCAGTACCTTCAATGAAAAAATACCCCACGGCACTTAGTAAATTTTTGTTCATTAGTAATATTTTGTTAATGTCATAAACACCCATAATGCAAAAACATTACTACATTACTACATTTTCAAATGGGATTAATTTGAAAAACATCTTTTTGACAGTGTACAGAAAGTTGATAGAAAGGCCACTTATTAAGCACTGTGTAGTAAATGATTTATTTGTTTTCTTTTGCCCCAGGGTTAACCTTACATCTCTGATAGAAACACATAGTAAGGGAGCAGATCTTTCTATGGCCCAGTCACACTTTACTCTAGCACAGATTCATCCAAATCAATTAGTCCTATAGCTGACAAAACTCGGTAGTGTCAAAAAAAGAAAGTAAATCTTGGTTTGGTGTGAAGACTGTGAAATATATCTATACAGAAACAAAATGTTAACTACAATATCACAATTAGTAAAATATATAATTCACATCTGATTATTTTAAGATAATTCAATTATTACTATTTTATAATATTCTGTAGATTCCAATTGTTTACTACACATAACCACCAAATCTATCTTTATTTTGTAATTTTTTAATGAGATTAGCTTACTCAAATCATTCTTTAAAAAGAAACAACTTAAAACACATTTGTTCAGAAATCTGTTGGTGAAGAAAGATTCATGGATCTTGACTTTGCTGACAATGCTGAGATCTTTGCGGAGTCAATGGGAGCTCTGATCGGTGCGCTCAAGAGACTGAGCGAGGAGTCTGATTGTCTGGGCTTGCGAGTGTCCTGGATAAAAATCAAGATCCAGGCCTTTAATGACCTCTTGGGCACAGCCATCAGCAGTGTGTCTGTTTGAGGAGAGAGTGTTGACCTTGTCGAGAGGTTTACTTACCTTGGCAGTGACATTCATGTCTCTGGTGACTCTTCCTATGAAATCAGTAGACAGATTGGGATGGGGTCATGAGGTCACTGGAAAGGGGTGTGTGGCGATCCCGATATCTATGCAAAAGGACGAAGGTCCAAGTCTTTAGAGTCCTGGTGCTTCCTGTCTTACTATATGGTTGTGAGACATGGACGCTATCCAGGGACTGAGACGAAGACCGGACTCCTTTGGTACTGTGTCTCTCCGGAAAATCCTTGGGTACTGTTGGTTTAACTTTGTGTCAAATGAGCGGTTGCTCATGGAGTCCCGAATGAGGCACATTACCTGCATTGTGAGGGAGCGTCAGTTACGACACTACAGCTCATATGATCCTTATTGTTGGGGTCCCAAATGGCTGGACCAGGCCAAGGGGTCGCCCACGTAACACCAGTCTGTGGCAGATAGAGGGTCATTTCCGGAGGGTAGGACTGGACCGTGTGTCTGCCTGGGGGGGTTGCCAACAAGGATCCCGAGCTGTTTCGATGTGTAGTGGGTGCGGCAACGCACTGTACCAATGCATGCTCCCTAACTTGACTTGACTTGTTCAGAAAGGCATTTAGCTGCCCCTTTCTTTCAGTTTACCTCTCTGTCCAGGTGCTCAGAATGATTTGCATTTGTATAACATGTTATTTGTGCAGGATTTTCTTGTAGTATTTGTATTTTATTATGGTTAATTGTATGTTATTCTAATTCAACTTTGTGTTTCCTGTATTTTTCTTTATTTAGGAGAATATTATTTCATATCCAAAGTTGTTTTTGATTTTGTTTCTGCTTTTTCCCTGTTGTTCATTCTGAAATTCTGTGCAACTAATGTATTATTATTATAACTACTTTAGTTGATTAAAATGGTTCTTATGAAAAGAAACATCACATTAGAAGTTCCTACTGTTAACCTATAAATTGTGCCAACAGAAGCACCTAACCTGGATTCAGTCTGAAAAGTATATACACATATGTAGATTACACTGTGAGATATACTGTAACCGTGACCATTTTTAATTATATCATGATATCTATCTATCTATCTATATATATATATCTATATCTATCTATATATATATATATATATATATATATATATATATATCTCTATCTATATCTCTATCTATATATATATATATCTATATATATATCTATATATATATATATATATATATATATATCTATCTATATATATATATCTATCTATATATATATATCTATATATATATATATATATATATATATATATATATATATATGTATATATATTGTGGCACGCAGCTGGGGGTGTTACCCAGCTGGGACGCCCAGGAGGACAGGAGTAGGGCTCATGCCTCCTCCAGACTACGAGGGGGCAACCGCCCTGGTTATATTGGGGGCCACGGGTACAGGGCTTGGAAGCTCAACCCTGTAGGGGCCCGTGGTCACCGCCAGGGGGCGTCCCCATGCCTGGAGGACTTGGGACCCCAGCACTTCCACCACACCAGGAAGTGCTGGGGGGAAGAAGAAAAGAGACACCCGGAGTTCTTCCGGAGAGACAGCCGGCACTTCCGCCACACAGGGGCGTGTCAGCGGAAGATTGCCGGGAACCACCTGGAGCACATCCGGGTGACTATAAAAGGGGCCACCTCCCTTCAATCAAGGCTGGGGTTGGGTGGAAGAGGACGAGGTCCGAGAGTGAGAGAGAAAGAGGAGGCGGCGGCCTGAAGGCATATTGTGGACAGAGGCCTGGACTGTTGGGGTGATTGGTGCTGTGGCACCAGGTTGTGAAATCAATTGACTTTGTAAATAGTGTACAGAATAAACGTGTGTTGGGTGACATAACGATGTCCGTCTGTCTGTGTCCGGGCTATTTCCCACAATCTATCTATATCTATCTATCTATATATCTATATATATCTATATATATCTATATATATATATATATATATATCTATATATATCTATATATATATATATCTGTGAATAGAAATTGCCCCTGAATCTGCTGGTGAAAGTGTGAATAATCCTATACTGTTATCCAGAAGGGAGGACAAATAAAAGCAACTGCAGCATGACTGAAGTCTTTAATAAGGCTGTTTGCCTTTTTGCAGCAATTGGGTTGCAGTAATGCCCTATGCTTTCACATCACCCTTTAAACTGCTTTACAATATTGAGCTGAGCAGGTGCTGTACCAGGATGTTATGCAGCCATTGAGGACAGACTCTACTGTGCACCTGTAGAAGTTATTTAGTTATTTACATCTTACCTGAAGAAGGGGCCTGAGTTACCTCGAAAGCTTGCATATTGTAATATTTTTAGTTGGCCAATAAAAGCTGTCATTTTGCTTGACTTCTCACTACATTAGAACAGATGAAGAAATCCAAGTTTTCCTCAGATGTCTAAGAAAGTAAAGGCATCAACAAAATCTAAAAGGTGTTTTGCCCACTTAAGTTCATCAATGAAGATGACACCAAGAACTTTAAAGCTGAAGATCCTCTCAACACTAGCCACCTTAATGTAGACGGGATTGTAGCCTCTGCGGTGGGTTGGCACCCTGCCCAGGATTGTTTACTGCCTTGTGCCCTGTGTTGGCTGGGATTGGATCCAGCAGACCCCTGTGACCCTGTGTTCGGATTCAGCAGGTTGGACAATGGATGGATGGATGGATTGTAGCCTGTTTTCTGCTGTCCGAAGTCTATGACCAGCTCCTTGGTTTTGCTGATGTTAAAGGTAAGACTACTGTACTAGTACCAGTTTGACATCAAATAAACCTGTTCTCTATAAGCTGTCTTGACATCACTGGCAATTAGCCCATTGACTGTAGTATAATCAGCTATGGTTGGCTAGGGTTCAAAGTGCGCTCAGTAAAATACTATTGTGCAGTGACCATTAGAGGTTATGATGTTGCCAGTTTACACATGCTAAGTTCTGCCATTTAGGATGCCTAAACTCCAGATACATAGGACTTAATGTCATTCTAAGCCGAGTAGTTTGGTGGTCAGTATACCCTTCATTTCAAGCAGATTAATTTGTAATTGATCTCTTTTTATTGAGTCATTAAACAATTACAAAGAAGAAGCACCTCAATGCTAAAATAAAGTTCAACTTTTCAACTTTATGTGGTACTTTAGTTCTTTAGTCAATTGACAGCTATAAATTCAGTATGCAATAAAGATGTGAATTTTTCTGGGAAAAAAACTGCTCCAAAGAGAAAACCTATACAGTAATAACTCATTTATTATCATTGCTTCTTCAGCTGTGCATATTGTGTACAACTACAGTTAAAAGTGGAATTCTAAGTTACATGTTCTAATTAACATGCAACATGCCATCACTCTCCAGTGCCATGTACTGTAAAACTAATAGTCTGCAGTATGTACAATTCCCTATAATTGTATTCAGACCGTTTAAAGTTTTCAAATATATATAATTATACTTACAGATTTTGTTCCAGTCTGCATTTACGTTGTATATTCACATAATCAAGAAGAAAACATTTAAGACAGATTTAGTTATAGTATATGTCAGCTCATCTTCTGCACCAAAAACTGAAATGTAATACTTGCACAAGTGCTCAGACTCAACACAGTTACTTTAGATTTGCCCATCTTTTGTCAAAATTAACAGTTGCTCATTGTTTAGAATTAATTTTGCCATTCTTCCTGACAAATTTACAGAGGCATATTTAAGATTGTAAGAAAGCACCAGTGGACCACCTATTTTCAAATTATGCCAAAGATTCTCAATGAGACCAAGGGCAGGACTTTGACTGGGCCACTCAAAGCCCTTCACATGTCACTTCTAGGTCACTCCAAAGTTGCTTTAACCCTGTGTTTTGCATCAATATGTCTAAGTAAGATGAATTTCTTGCCAGATTCAGTTTTTTAGTTGACCTAATCAAGTTCTTTTGAAACATTTATATTGTTCCTTTTAACTAAACCTCATACATGCTGCCCAGTCTCTGTTGATGAGAAGCATCCCAATACATGAAGCATGATTCTGTCGAAAATAAAGTTCATTGTCTGCTGGTCATGATTTTTAGGGCATATGCCCTGCTGGGTTTGCTCTAGATGCAGCAGACTGAATTTTGACCAAAGACCTCACTTTAGATAGTGCTATGATGTGATCACAGAACCTTGCCCTAAATAAGCTTATGTTTTCTCTTATTGTCCTGTCCATTCTCCTGATTTTTTTTTTTTTTTAAAACCAAACTTCAGATGGACTTTAAGATGACCATCCTATGATCACTGCAAATGGCAATATTTTTGTAAAATACAAAAGCAGTACAGCTACAATGCATTACAACTTACAAAACAGGCAAAATGCTTGTGAGGTAGGACTGTAGGACTGCTGTAATCTACAACATCAGTAGAACAATCAAGGAAAACCAGTGGGTATCACAGTAGATCACAGAGACTGTGTGGAATGATACAATAAGATTGAAGTGACTGAAGTCAAGGTTTCCAGCATCTAATCAATTATTTTTAGTCACGGAATCACGCTGCACTAGTTGTACAGAAAAATATTTTACCAAGAAGACACAGTAACTGAAAACCCAGATAACTACAGTCAATAAATTTCCATTTACAAATGATTTTTGGACTACACTAACAAGTGAGAATTACTTCACAACAATGTGTCATTACATGGATGACAACTGACAAATGAAATTGGTGATACTACAGATGCAAAAGGTTCCAGCTGACAGCCTTGTTAAGAAGCTAAGTGCTGTATCTGTTTGTGATAATGCATGAAACATTATGGCCTATAATTCACCAAGTCCTGTAACCCAGACATGTTTTGTTTATACTAAAAGCCATAGTCGATGGATTTAGCATGTATCTTTGATGGGCAAATGGCTGCCTAACCTGCAACATCAGTGATTTCTGAGTAGGTGTTCTCAGCAGCTGGCCTGATAGTTGAAAAATTGCACAAGTACAGTGGAACCTCTAGATACGAGTTTAATTCGTTCCAGCACTGAGCTTGTATAGCGAATTTCTCGTATCTAGAACAAACGTCCCCATTGAAAATAATGGAAATCCAGTTAATCCGTTCCGCATCCCAAATATATTAACATAAAAATCAATTTTCCTAACAAATAATACTGATAAATTATATATACTGTAGTCTACCTTTAATAAATAACACTGGTAAATAATATAACTGATTATTAAAAGAATCAAAACAGGTGTCCAAAGTGCAGTAGAGCATTCAATAAATCTTTAATCCTTAAAACAGTTGTGAAGTGGAGGTTTAAAGTACATAAGAATAACAATCCTTTAACACGAGGTTAAAACGTCAACAGGAAGCAGTCTTCAAAAAACAGATGACAATCCCCGGTGCTTCTTCTCTGTTAGCGTCTCACCTGCTTCTCCCATGCGGGCTCTGCAACAGGCGAGACACTTAATGCAGCTGACCTTCTCTACACCGTCCTGCTTCAGCTGTTTGGCTCGCCTGTTCAGCTACACGCGAGCCTGTACTCGATCGCTCTCTCGCAACGACTTCCTACTGCTGTGGATTCCTGCCTCCTCCTGCAACCTCCGTTCTCTCTCCTCTCCTCTCTTTTCTTGTACTTCTTCTCCCCCTTAACCGGCTCGCGCTTCTCTATATATGCGGGGAAGACATGGCAGCTGCTAGGGTTACCACTTTTAATACAAAAAAATAAGGGACGCATACGTATTGATTCAAAACGGGACGCGCAATTTCATTCTCAAATACTGGACGATTCCGTATTTTAAAGGACGGGTGGCAACCCTGCCCAGCCCATCAGCCACAGGACAAATCATGGATGTGGGCAGTTTCCCACCTGTGCACTTAGGTGAGAAACGCAGACACCGCAGATCGCCCTGCGGCTCGCTACAGCTACCACGCCCCCTCGCTAAGCTGCGAGCTATACCCACAGCCTGGCACGTGGCTCGTTACGTGAGCCAATGCTCGTATTTAGATCTGAATTTTTCGCTCATACTTTCCTCGTATTTTGAATTTCTCGTATACAGAGGCGATCGTATCTCGAGGTTCCACTGTACCTGCCTCCAAAAAAGGTCAAAATGTTTCTATTTCTAAATAAAACGTTTTCCAGTAGTAGTGTTAAAAGACAGTCTGAAACATTTTTTCACTTAGCATTAAAATGAATTCGTACATACATAATATCTAAATAAAACTTCCTCTGGGAAACGTATCCTTGTATTATTTCCTTTTATTACTCATTTATGACTACTGGTAATTGACTGATCAAAAGGGTTCCATTATCAATTATGAAAAGTAATAAAAATTTGCATTCCTTGTTTGAAAAGATTATCATGTTTTTGATAATACTTAAATTACAGTATCAGTCTGTGCAAATGTAAGAACATACCCCTCAAAAGAGAAAACGTACATTAATAAGACACAGAGAAATTATTTGTATTGACATATAGCTATAACTTCTGTCACCAAGAATGATGGCACCAACTTTCCTGATGGCATAATGCATGATTATACCAGATATTTATGGAACAAGAATGCACCTTTCTTAAATTAGCTTTGTTGAGAACATGTGCAAAAACACTAAGTGAGAGGTTGGTTGGACTGAAGAAAAACACAGGAAAGGTCAAGAAAGAAAATGGTAATAAGCACAAAAGGAGTGTAATTGATGAACAATAACAATGAAATATTTTTCAACTCCTATTATGATATGAACAGCAAAATTAACCTTTTTTTTTTTTTTTTGCAAGGCAGGGACCAACTCTGGGTAAGACCATATCCTCACAGGACAAACTCAATCACAAACCCCCACATTTATAAATACCAGACCAATCTAGATCATGTGGTAGCAAAACCTAGATGGAAACCCTGCACAGATAGAAGAACATGAAAATTTCACAGTGACGGTCAGCAGGCCAAAAATTTAAACTAATTCTCCTTGAACTGTGAGGTAGAAGAATACCACACATTTCTGCATAGATTTGCCAAATTAGTATTAAAAAATATATTTTATTGTGGTAAAAAAAAAAAAGTTTATGACATAATGAGACTTCTATTCATAAAAAAATACAAAATTAAGGATTAACTCCTTGCTCATCTACCTGCAGAGCCATTAAATCCTGAGATGAATTCACGCCTGCAGTCACAAGGTGCAATGTATTCGCTCTGGAAAAAAAGCAGGGAAATAGGAGACAAAGCATTAATCAAGAGATTTACAAAAAAAAAAAAAAAAACAAGCTCATGATAGTCACCTGATTATCCACTTCCTTTCATTAACAAAACTTATTAAATTGAAACAAGGCTAATAAGTACCCATTGCTTCCTTCATTAATGTAAAGATCATGCAAGCCTGTATGTGAAAATCAGATTGTACTAATTAAAATAGGTTTAAAGATACGTAATTTTACAATAATTACAAGAGTATTTTCGAGCCATATATATATATATATATATATATATATATATTCTAATGCTCCCTAAGGTCTAATAATTTTAGTTTCTAAATAACAAATCATACAAACATCATCCACACTTTTGTCACTGGTCCATGTTATTCCATTAAAAAGGTCACCTCTTTTCACTTATTGAAAAAAAAAATGAGTTCTGTTCTTAACAAATGGTAGAACACAAATAAATTACTTCACATAAACTACAGTGAAATTTACCAGAAAAGGGGGGAATTTTTCTTAAATAGATATTACTGTTTTGCAATTGATAAACATGTTGGTTTGCTCAGAAAGAAGGAAATGCAACTCCTCTATTGCTAACAAAACTACAGTCAGATGCTGAGTCATAAATAATAACTTGCAGAAAAATTACTGAGGGAAGTGAAACCTAGGAAGGAGTTGGTCTATACACTTTCAACCTCACTTTAGGAGTCTATTATAGGAGTCTATTAAGTATCTTGTCTTATTCTTTATTTCACTTGATTATTAAGATATTTTGCTTAATTATCTATAAATGTTATTTACAAGTCAGAAAGCAGCGTACAAGTTCAGGCACAGGTAGTAATATACTCTCTACATAACAGTGACAATAGAAACCGCATCAACACATAATGTCTAAAAATATGCTTGTGGGTTCCTTCATAAATGAGTAAAAGCTTTAGAAGTACAGTAACAGAGTTATTGGGGTAAGGTATGGAGTGCACCAGACTACTACCATAAGGAAAAGTAAATCCATCACTTAAGTTTGGTTATATAATTAAAATCGTACACCTTTTTCCTCGACAAATCATGATTGCAAAATATATCAGAATGTTGTGATCACTTTTATTGGACTCTGTGAGAACACCTGTCAAGAAAGACTGATTTTCTTGCAGGGGTGAGACTTTTTCAGTTGACAATGAGAAAGACAGTGTCATATCTGAAAAAATCCTGCACACAGGACACTTACCAATATCATTGTCAAAAGGTGCATTGTCATCAGGACCTGTCATTAATGTTTTACGAACTATAGCTAAATACAAAAGATCTAACATGGATATTGTAGATGACTATATAACAGTAGATCTACAGGATTATTCTGTTGTTATTTCCCTTATGGGGACCAACGAAATGGGTCATTTCAGCCAGATAACGCACACCCACATCTGACATCACTTGGGAAGTTGTTTGAAACATTGCAAATACAGAGTAGCCAGTCAGGTCCAGAGTCCTGTATCCACTGAAGAACATATATACAGTAACACTGATCGAAGATGCCTGTATTTTGCTCCTCTCATGGTTGTAACTGTTGGTCATCTGACCAGGAACACCAGACAAGCATTAATTTCCATCTTACATAAAAGAACCCAGCCTCTCATTGACTTAATGTGGTGTTTAGTCAACCATAATGTTTGGCATAAGTAGATTTACTGATTCTTCAGGAATAAAGATTGAAAAACCTGTCAGAGCCATGTATATGTTTATCATTTATGATGTAGAT
Source organism: Erpetoichthys calabaricus (assembly GCF_900747795.2). Lineage (NCBI taxonomy): Eukaryota > Metazoa > Chordata > Cladistia > Polypteriformes > Polypteridae > Erpetoichthys > Erpetoichthys calabaricus. Next base: position 301,302,443 of record NC_041395.2, on the reverse strand, counting down.
TTGATTCAATATTTCAGCAACACTTGAAGAAAACTTATTGTAGTACAATTTCCCATTTTTGTCACTGTATAATGACTGTCCTTATTGAGCTAAATTGCATTATATTCAAGACCATACACAGTACAGCAACTTTGTTAATGGGATCCTAATTAAAAATAAACTAATTATTTATTATTGTTATGGGTATTCCACTGTACAACTTTGCCAATGTAATTTTATACTTGGATCCCAATACATACAAGTCAGACATATCAACATACACTACCACTCCAGTAAAAATAAAAAATTACCACCAGTGATAGGCAAATCATTCACTTAATGAGAATGCCCCAACAAGAAAATGCAAAGGACTGCAGAAACATCTGAGGACAGTAAGGAGAATTTCAATAGTTTGGCTCTAGGATTACCATAGGGCAGGGGTGGCGAACTCCAGGCCTCGAGTGCCGCAGGTTTTCATTCTTACCATCTTCTTAATTAGTGACCAGTTTTTGCTGCTGATTACTTTTTTTAATTAACTTGACTCAGGCCCCATAGTTGTTTCTTTTTCTTTAATTAGCAGCCAAACAATAATGAGACACAAAACAAGCCACCACATGACCAGCTCCCCTGTGCCCATTACACAATATCTGAAATTAAAGAGAGGTGATGGTCTTGGTAAGGTTGATCTCTCAGGTCACCAAAACATTTTGACGGTGCTCTTAGAAAGAACAGAAAAACAACAGTTTTCGAAATGTGTGCTGTGGCAGAATGAGAGCAGCAACAAGCCATGGAATTAAATGACGGGTTTAGTTAACAGCAAGAATTGGCTTTTCATTAAGAAAGTGATTGGAGTGAAATTGGTTGGAGTTTGAAGCCCCAGTTTAGCTGGTCATCCTTTAGCTCATTTCACATCTCATTTCTGCTTGGCTGTCATTTAATGAAGAAAGGAATCAATTCAGAAGGCTGAACTCTTCTAACAGGGCTATTAAAGTGATGGGGAAAAAGTTAATTAGCTGTGAAAACTGGTCACTGATTAGGAAAAGGGTTAGAATGAAAACCTGTAGCCACTGCAGCACTCCAGGCCTGGAGTTTGCCACCCCTGACATAGGGTATACCTGAACAAGGATATCCCTGCCTAGGCCTCAAAAACCCCTTCCCGCCAGACTGCTCTAGGTCAGGAAGAAAAATGCTGGCAAGAGACCAGGTCAAAGGGAGGCTTCAGATGTAGTGGGAGTAAGATGTAGGTGTTAAAAAGAAGAGCTGGAAAAAGCAGAGGTGTAATAGACAGAACAGTTTAACAACTTAAAAGGCAGAGTGGTGGGTCTGAGGCTAAGGTTCTGCGCTGGTATCTGGAAGGTTGCCGGTTCAAATCCTGTTACTGCCAGAAGGGATCCTACTCCATTGGGCACTTAAGAAACGCCCTTAACCTGAAAAAAAAAAATGCTCCAGGGGTGCAGTACAATGGCTGACCCTGCACTCCAACCTCGAAAGTTCATGTGAAAAGATAATTTTCCTCGGGGATTAATACAGTTTATCAAATACCAAAAGTTTAGGAACATCCACAGTAACATTAATGTACACTGCTTTGCTTATTTCATACTTTGTGTTCTCCTGTTGTTGTGGGATCTTCCCTTACATTTAATTTCTACAATAAATGTTTATTTTTGCACTATTGGGCCTTGTCTTCATTTTGGAATCGGTGATGATTCAAGAGCACATCTACCAATCCAAATATACTATATATACATATATATGTACATAACCCAGCCACAGGGGATGCACAAACCAGTGTGCTTCTTAGTGCCGGTCCCAAGCCCGGATAAATGGGGAGGGTTACGTGAGGAAGGGCATCCGGTGTAAAATTTTGGCAAATCAATATGCGGACAACAATACAAATTTCCATACCAGATTGGTCGAGCCCCGGGTTAACAACTGCCACCAGTACTGTTAGCCAGCAGGATGCTGCTGGAAATTGGGCTACTGTTGGCCGAAGAAGAAGGAGGAGAAGAAGAGGGGGGGAGACGTGTCCGGAGGCAGGAGGAGAGGAGGAAAGTAAAAAGAGTGGAACTGAGGGTAGGAACGTTGAATGTTGGCAGTATTACTGGTAAGGGGAGAGAGTTACCAGATATGATGGAGAGAAGGAAGGTTGATATATTGTGCGTGCAAGAGACTAAATGGAAGGGGAGTAAGGTCAGGTGGGTTGGAGGTGGATTCAAATTGTTCTATCATGGTGTGGATGGGAGGAAAAATGGGGTAGGAGTTATTATGAAGGAACAGTATGTCAAGAGTGTTTTGGAGGTGAGAAGAGTGTCAGGCAGAGTAATGATTATGAAGCTGGAAATTGGAGGTGTGATGATGAATGTTGTTAGTGCATATGCACCGCAAGTTGGGTGTGCAATGGGTGAGAAAGAAGATTTTTGGAGTGAGTTGGATGAAGTGATGAACAGTGTACCCAAGGGAGGACAGAAAGTGGTGATTGGAGCGGATTTCAATGGGCATGTTGGTGAAGGGAACAGTGGAGACGAGAAGGTGATGGGTAGGTATGGTGTCAAGGAGAGGAATGAAGAAGGTCAGAGGATAGTGGATTTTGCCAAAAGGATGGACATGGCTGTGGTGAATACGTATTTTAAGAAGAGGGAGGAACATAGGGTTACGTACAAGAGTGGAGGAAGATGCACACAGGTAGATTACATTCGATGCAGAAGAGTTGATCTGAAGGAGATTGAAGACTGCAAAGTGGTGGCAGGGGAAAGTGTAGTTAAGCAGCATAGGATGGTGGTCTGTAGGATGACGTTGGAGATCAAGAAGAGGAAGAGAGTGAGGGCAGAGCCAAGGATCAAATGGTGGAAGTTGAAAAAGGAAGACTGCAAGGTTGAGTTTAGGGAGAAGGTGAGACAGGCATTGGGTGGCAGTGAAGAATTACCAGACAGTTTGGAAACTACTGCAGAAGTAGTAAAGGTGACAGCAAGAAAAGTGCTTGGCGTGACATCTGGAAAAAGGAAGGAGGAAAAGGAAACCTGGCGGTGGAATGAGGAAATACAGGAGAGTATACAGAGGAAGAGGGTGGCAAAGAAGAAGTGGGATAGTCAGAGAGATGCAGAAAGTAGACAAGGAAATAAGGCGCAAGGTGAAGAGAGAGGTGGCAAAGGCTAAAGAAAAGGTGTATGATGAGTTGTACGAGAGGTTGAACACTAAGGAGGGAGAAAAGAACCTGTACCGATTGGCTAGACAGAGGGACCAAGCTGGGAAAGATGTGCAGTAGGTTAGGGCGACAAAGGATAAAGATGGAAATGTACTCACAAGCGAGGAGAATGTGTTGAGCAGATTGAAAGAGTACTTTGAGAGGCTGATGAATGAAGAGAACAAGGGAGAGAAGAGGTTGGATGATGTGGAGATAGTGAATCAGGAAGTGCAACGGATTAGCAAGGAGGAAGTAAGGACAGCTATGAAGAGGATGATAAATGGAAAGGCCGTTGGTCCAGATGACATACCTATGGAAGCATGGAGGTGTTTAGAAGAGATGGCAGTGGAGTTTTTATCCAGATTGTTTAATGGAATCTTGGAAAGTGAGAGGATGCCTGAGGAGTGGAGAAGAAGAAGTGTACTGGTGCCGATATTTAAGAATAAGGGGGATGTGCAGGACTACAGTAACCGCAGGGGAATAAAATTGATGAGCCACAGCATGAAGTTATGGGAAAGAGTAGCGGAAGCTAGGTTAAGAAGTGAGGTGATGATTAGTGAGCAGCAGTATGGTTTCATGCCAAGAAAGAGCACCACAGATGCGATGTTTGCTCTGAGGATGTTGATGGAGAAGTTTAGAGAAGGCCAGAAGGAGTTGCGTTGCATCTTTGTGGACCTGGAGAAAGCATATGATAGGGTGCCTCAAGAGGAGCTGTGGTATTGTATGAGGAAGTCGGGAGTGGCAGTGAAGTACGTAAGTAAGAGTAAGTACGAGTTGTACAGAATATATACGAGGGAAGTGTGACAGTGGTGAGGTCTGCAGTAGGAGCGACGGGTGCATTCAATGTGGAGGTGGGATTACATCAGGGATCAGCTCTGAGCCCTTTCTTATTTGCAATGGTGATGGACAGGTTGAAAGACGAGATTAGACAGGAGTTCCCGTGGACTATGATGTTTGCTGATGACAATGTGATCTGTAGCGATAGTAGGGAGCAGGTTGAGGAGACCCTGGAGAGGTGGAGATATGCTCTAGAGAGGAGAGGAATGAAGGTCAGTAGGAACAAGACAGAATACATGTGTGTAAATGAGAGGGAGCTCACTGGAATGGTGAGGATGCAAGGAGTAAAGTTAGCGAAGGTGGATGAGTTTAAATACTTGGGATCAACAGTACAGAGTAATGGGGATTGTGGAAGAGAGGTGAAAAAGAGAGTGCAGGCATGGTGGAATAGGTGGAGAAGAGTGTCAGGAGTAATTTGTGACAGACGGGTATCAGCAAGAGTGAAAGGGAAGGTCTATAGGACAGTAGTGAGACCAGTTATGTTATATGGGTTGGAGACTGTGGCACTGACCAGAAAGTAGGAGACAGAGCTGGAGGTAGCAGAGTTAAAGATGCTAAGATTCGCACTGGGTGTGACGAGGATGAAAAGGAGTAGAAATGAGTACATTAGCGGGTCAGCTCAAGTTAGATGGTTGGGAGACAAAGTCAGAGAGGCAAGATTGCATTGGTTTGGACATGTGCAGAGGAGAGATGCTGGGTATATTGGGAGAAGGATGCTAAGGATAGAGCTGCCAGGGAAGAGAAAAGAGGAACGTCTAAACGAAGGTTTATGGATGTGGTGAGAGAGGACATGCAGGTGATAGGTGTAACAGAACAAGATGCAGAGGACAGAAAGATATGGAAGAAGATGATCCACTGTGGCAACCCCTAACGGGAGCAGCTGAAAGAAGAAGAAGATATATATATATGTACATACACATATATAAAGATATCTTATAACTAATGAATATTTAAAAATACATGCTTATGAGGCTGCTACATAAATTGATGATCGCATCCCAAAGTAGTATTTTAATTATGCCTTCCCATTTTTTTGTTTTAAACCATTAGAAATTCATTAGACATATGAATTTTTGCACAATAAATGACACCATCACTGCAAGATAAAAATTATGCAGCAAGCAGCAACCCTCAGTAATAAAAGGTTAACACAAAACAATTATTCTAAAAATGCTTAGTGTTATATAAACCAATAATAAAATTTCTCACTACATCTATTATGAAATTTATAATAATTTGATTCATTCCACTAGAATAAGAGCATAATAATCTGACATAATGTAATAATACACTGTCAAAACAGACAGAGATAGCATTACAAACATCTTGTAATTAGTGACCTGGTGTGCGTCCACCGATGGTACTATATAAGCTTGAATGGGCTCGGCTGTGTACTTCAGGTTCCCCATGGCTTGCCGCAGCTGCCTGAGTAATTCAGTGGTGATTTTTGGAGGCATTTTTATTTCCTGTAAAGAGCAAAATGTTTAATTTTAGACATGCCACTGAAATCAAAGTCTAATTTTCAGTAAATATTTCATCTTCTCCAACTGTCCTTGTAACAAAGATCTGCAGTTAATATGTATTTTTTCATTCAAGACACAGAAACACAAGACAGTGAAAATACCGGTACCTATCAATAAAATAATATTTTCAATTTCATTTAGCTTTCCAAGCAGCTAAATAAACTTATAAAAGTATGCTCATTTTACTACATTTTGTTAAAAAGAAAAAAGATGGGTTAGTCATAAACAAAATGATATAATACTTTCCAGCTCTAATATGAAATATGATGCAATCAGTCAATTTTTTTACCCATAAACATACAGTTTAGAATTCCACGCCATTGTTTTATAAATAGGGCAAGTGACAAAAGATTTATTTTTATTTTGTACGTTTTCATAAACTTGCCACGGTATATTTCAAACTGAAAACATCCCTTACACATGTTCTCTTAGAAACAGTAAAATCTGCTTCAAAACATATGATCAGTTTGAATGGATTCCCTATACATGTTTACAAAAAAAGAAGAGTCACTACATTTACAAGGAACATCAGGATTATTACCTTGATCTTTAATTTCCTTAGATGCAGACAGAAGAGGTTTCCTTCTTTTTCTTTTTAAATGCGCAACTAGAAAAGGAGTGTTTTGACCTTTCAACATGAGATTTTTTTAAATGCTGATTCAGTATTTTACAATTTACAGTTATAGTGTTAAAAATTGACAGAGTTTATCAGTAAAGAAAAGCTACAGTACCAATTACCTGAGGAGCCAGCTGAACACTGTTATTAAAATTTTTGGGAATAGTAATCTCATTAAATGAAATGACAATTATGCTTGATAATAATTTTTTATCACAGTACTGTCCTTAAATACCCTGAACAAACTACTAAAAGTACAGCTCCAACCAAGTAAAGCTAGTTATTAATACTGTCATAGTTCACCTTTCCTTCTTTTTCCAAAGCATGTTTGAAAAATAAGATGAACCATTACAAAACAGGCCAAGAACTCAGGACTCATCAGCGTCTGTGCCATTTTCTTTTCAGGTGAGAAATAGATGTGTGTCAGGCTGGACACGGCCAAGAAGGGAGACCAGATGCACAACTGCAGCCAGTCCAAGGCAGGAAGGTCAAGGAAGAGACAACAGAATTTTCCTTCCAACCATATGCAGACAAATTACTGTAACATAACAAAGCAACAGTACCTTTACATTCTTCACAGAGAGTGTTACAACTCTGCACTAGACATTTTCAAATCACTCCAGTGGAAATATAATTGGAATTCCAGGCAAAATCCATCTATCCATTTTCCAACCCGCTGAATCCAAACACAGGGTCACGGGGGTCTGCTGGAGCCAATCCCAGCCAACACAGGGCACAAGGCAGGAACCAATCCCGGGCAGGGTGCCAACCCACCGCAGTCCAGGCAAAATATCCATCCATCCATCCAGTTTCCAACCCGCTGAATCCGAATACAGGGTCACGGCGGTCTGCTGGAGCCAATCCCAGCCAACACAGGGCACAAGGCAGGAAACAATCCTGGGCAGGGTGCCAACCCACCGCAGAGGCAAAATATTAATACTAAAATTTCCTCTATCTGATAAACTGGGTTTGCTTTGTAAAAGAGGTAACAAGAATGCTTGGTTTGGGAAGCTTTCACCTTGGTTTGGAGATTTGGTTGTTCCAGGTCCTTCCTGTGGTCACAATATATTGAGATATTTAACTCCATGTGACACAAGGAAAACAAATTAAGTGTTGTGCACAATATAAGGATGAATGGGAAAAAATGTTTCCTGATTTTAAACCTAAATAATCAGAAAAATGTACTTTCTATTAGCTCAATCTGCACACATCACAACCCAATACATTAAAATACTTTTGAGTTAACAGTTAATTTTCATAATGTCTGCATTATCTGGCTGAGGCATTTGCCCATAAGGGTTTTTCTCTCTATTCCCAAAGTGTGTGTGCATGGGAGTGTAACTTGAGATGGACTGGCACCTCAAACAGGGTTAGCTCCACATCTGGACAAAAAACGTTTCTTACACAGACCTTGAGAATGTTATATTTTGGTATGAACAACAGTATTACGTATTTCTGACCTGTAAGTCACTCTGGATAAAATGCACAAACTATAGGGTCTTAGTAGCTTTACCTTTCAAAAGGACCCAACCAATCAATCCAAAGCAAAGTGAAATCCTTGTTTAATTAAACCTTTTGTTTTTATCCTTTTACAGTCAGCCTGAATGTTGAGAATTTGTCTACAGTGTTAAAATGTAAAAGAAAAAGAGAAGCTTGATGTTTTCTGCTTTGGCAAGCAGCGCTACATTTGTCCTATGATGTAACTAAGCTAAAGGTGTTTTACAGGCAGACAATCTGAGCTATGACTATCCATCCATCCATCCATTTTCCAACCCGCTGAATCCGAACACAGGGTCACGGGGGTCTGCTGGAGCCAATCCCAGCCAACACAGGGCACAAGGCAGGAACCAATCCTGGGCAGGGTGCCAACCCACCGCAGGAGCTATGACTAGTTGTAAATTATTTGTTTCTTGGCAGGACACAGTATGACTAGAGCCATGCCTGTTTTGCAGAAGTGACCACTCTTTCAAGAGTTCTTAAGAACTGCACTTTAAGTGGGTACAACAGTTTTGTGTGAACATGGCCATAATAATTTATATTTTAAGTAAGTTTAGAGGGGTTACAAACATAACCCAAGAAGTTCATGATACAAGAAATTTAATTAAAGGGGAGGCAACACTAATCTCTAGGGTATCTTTAAAATCCAAGTTTATGTCTCTTCTCCTACTTCCTTGTTGACAAACAGGAGCAAAGTGACAGGACTACTAAATTGCATCTATGAGCTTCATAGTCCTGAGGTCCTATCTTGACCGTATCAAGCACAAGGCAGAAGCCCACCCAAAACAGAATACCTACCAGTCCATTACAGATTACACTCCTACATACCTGCTCATTTAACCTAAAATGTGCTTCCATGGGACGTGGAAATATAAAAAGAAGTAGAATAAGAAAAAACACTTGCACACGAGAAGAACACGTAATCACTCAGATAGTGCCCAGATTCAGACTAAAACTGGGGAGGTAGCAGTGACAACCACTATGCCACCATGCTAAACTTATTATTTAAAAGAAGTTTCTAATCAAAATTGAAACATATAGGAAGTTGGCTTTCCCAGTCACTTCTCCATTTTAATATGCTTGTTATCAAATGTATTTTTCACCACTATTTTATATACCAATTGCACTGATTTATGTTTTGTATAGACAAAAATACTATAAAACTGAGTTTCCATGGAACATTGATGGAAAATATAGTCTTTGACACACTTAACATATTTAAGTATAAAAAGTACTTTATGGTTCTGTGCATCTTAACGATTACAATGCTTATTCACAAATGTCCATTGCAGCTCATCCTCCCTAAAATACAGAATCATGGGCAAAAAAACTGAGTACATTTATTATTTGTTTTATGATGTTATTATCCATATGATTCAATCTCCAGGTTATTTTGTTTTTTTAAGGCAGTTACATGATTACATTAATTAATTCTGCAGATAGCTTTATCCAAAATGAGTTACACTACTGAGACGGGGTTTACGAGATCGCGCAAACACCACACCGTCAGTGTCCAGCCCAGAGTGCAAACCGGGTCACTTGACACGCAAGGCAACAGCGACGCTAACCTCTCCGCCACCATGCCAACCTCATCACCATTAGATACTGGGCGTGTAGCAATTAAACAGTTACTGTTTGCAAGCTAATGTTTAGATCACTGTCGATTTGTAACCGATACTATTATAAACTAAAATCTCATTTAAATTGCCGAAGCACTTTGAAACAACTATTACAGGAAGCATGCTCGATTTGAGTGTAGAAAAAGAACGGCGGGGCTCGACGCGAATGTAAATTAAAAGTAATTGGCTTAATACTGATTTTTTTTAACCACAAGAGGACGCGTTTCACTAAATCTGGAAACAAATGCACATGGAAAAAAAAACAGAACAATTCAATATCATATAAGCAAACGAAACTGCGACACATTTATTGATTGCTCGTTTAATAATATATCTTAAATATCTAAACATTGAGATGAAAGCTCCCTACATGTAAGATGTGGAGTGTCGCCGCACGTCCATGGACACTTTATACTGATGTAAGTGATGGCAGCGTGGACAGTACAGCGGAGGACCGTCTGAGCATGCAATCGGGTTTTGGTGTTACCACAGTAAATTCGCTCATTTCTGCAAATCGATTTACAAGACAAACTACCTGTAGTTACTTGGCTAATTATTCTGAGTTAAAATTGACACGATCTACCTGTTTAGTCCTCGTTGTTTTGAAAGAATTGCTGAAATTCCGTATGTCAATATGTAGTTCTGTGGGCTGCCATTGCGGCAATTGCGTAATACTGCCACGTGACCAGAAAGACGCAGCGCAGCCAATGAAATCCAAGACAGGAGCAAAGAGCTTTCTGGGAAGTGATTGTTCCGCGATGTATTTTTGTTAATAGAGGCGTGTACAGGTGGTTTGTCAATGCAGTAAGACGACTGAAAACTTCTGATATTGGTATTTTCTTTGCACATTTCAAATCAAAACGTTAATTTAGTTTTGTGGCACCAACACCCTGGAAGTCAATTGTTTTTCAGAGTTTGCTTCTTTCAGTACATAGTTGCTAGAAAAACGGCCGATGCCGACAGCACTAAGTGTACATTAACAAGATTGATTGACAAGGTGCAAATTAGGGAAGATTTTTCGTACCAAAATTAAATCCAGTCCAACGTGTTAACTACATTCCAGTGCAGCGCATTTGATATTGGTAGTATGTTTTATCTTTCGGTAATTAAAAAGTCAATCAGTCAGTCAGTCATTATCCAACCCGCTATAACCTAACACAGGGTCACAGGAGTCTGCTGGAAAAACATCAACCAAGTAAATGTTCTAATGCTTTTTTGCTATGCACAGTTTTTGGTCAGTTTAAAATGGAATACAACAGCGTATTGCATTTTAATTCCTGTCCAAAGATTGCGCGTCATAACTAAAAGCGAAGCAAATGCATTGCATTTTTATTAAAGATCAGGTACAGTATTACTCATGCCGAAAGTTAATTGTAATCAAATGACCAATGAAAGGGCTGGACAAGGGGTGTCAACAGTTGGGGTAAGAGGCGTTTCAGTGACGAGCGTGTTCACCCAGCACTAAGGCTGGCGAACGGGGAGTTGATAAAGTAGGGGATCCGTCCTCTCATTGAACCGGTGGAAGCTGGTTCCTAGAAATGGCAAGTGTAATAAAAGCAGCAACAGAAGAAGACATTCCAGCTGTTACAGTGACATCTTTAGTGCGCATTCACAAGCTAATGTACCAAAGTGTTTGCAGCATACAATTATATAGATAATCAACCAGTACACCCATACACCAGTATTCCCGTAAATATTGTGTGTAAGTACCTGCTAGTTGGGACTACCATACCATAAATTGGTAAACGTCTTGATGTATCTATTAGGATTATCAGTAGAAGAATAGAACAATATGAAATAAGGCATGCGTAACACATTATTTAGACAATTTAACATAAACGTTTTCAGCAAAACCTAAAAGATATTTCTCACAGTTTCAGTTAACACTCCACACTGTCACCTCATATCTAAAAGAATTATTGGTATAACTAGGAATGTCACGATACCCAAATTTTTGTACTGGATTCCGATACAGTGAAATTTTTCAATACTCAATACCTGTTCAATGCCACAAAAAAACAATATTGTGCTTTTTCTGTAACATAATACAAAGTACATAAATATTAATAGAAAACAGCAAATTTAAAATACTGTAGTGGCATATCAATCAAGTAGTTGCCCATCTGTCGCTTAAGTAAACTAGTATTGCCATTTGTAAATTTCAGATTACAATGCGAGATGTGAATTTAATTTGTGGTAAACATGGGGATTTCTACAGTGTAACAACCAGAGAGGTAATGTTATCATCTTGAGGGGATGTCAGCATAGAGTTTATAAAAATTATATCATCCTGCACTACCTGATTTATCTTAGCTTGTGCACATTCTAAATTTAATCACTGACTTTTTCTCCAGTAGCTGAAAAAGTCTGCCTAAAATCAATAGCAAAATTGAAAATTCGAACATGTATCTGTACAATTGAATTAGTGAACTCCTAGATAATTCAGGATATTTTCATTTAAATAAATTCTTTAAAGCAGTTTTTGTAAGAACATGGTTTTAAAATCTGTCTTGCCTATGTTAGGTTTGTAATATTTGCTATTGTAAGATTTATATTTGCATTATAGTCTGGATACAATTAAAGAGTAAAAAGACTAAATTAGCATAGGTTGCCCTATTTCGGGGCATTCATAAGAAATGTAATGACTGAATTCATGTGGCAGAAGTACATAATAAACAAAAACAGTTGGCTGTAATTTTTGAAATATTAAAATTGTGTGCTTAATTTAAATGTTTAAAGTCTAAATATTCTTGATTGTAGTAGAAGTTTGTCATTTTTTTACCCTCTGATAGAGGTCCATAGACGACTAGATCCCTAGTAAAGGATCAAAAATAACATATTTGTAATTGCTAAACTGGAATAGTCTAGAACTTTATCCTACATGTTTATCTTTGAAATTTGTAATTTTTAACCTTCTGGGATTAGGTATTAGAGGACTAGGACCACCAGTAAAGAATCAAGTATCAAAATTATTATAATCCTGCTCAGCAATCTCAAAATAGCATAAAACAATAAAACATATGCCTTTATAACCTATTTTTTTAAAGTTTTCTACATAATATTAACTTTGACCTCTTGTATCCCATTAGTGATTAATGATTGATGTGGCATGCACAACATCAAGTCCTTTTGATCATTTTTGCAGCAGACAACTATTGGTTTGCTCTTTATCGTAATAATGTAATTTTCTGTGCAAAATATGGCCCAAAAAGGTCTAAAACTGATGGGTCCTTGGGTCTAGAGGGCCAAAAACAGGTGGGATGGGAACCCCAAAAAGCTTGATGTGTGGAATAAATAGATATCAAGATGAGTCAAGTGTTATATTGTATGGGTTTTTTTTGCAGCAGTGAATCAGGAGGCACCAGAAAAAAAACAGAAATTCTTATTAACATAATAATTAACAGGTGAGTCAAATTGATTCAGATTCAAATGTCACAAACACCTGGTGCAAAATTGTCCAAATCTGTCCCCTTTAGATAGATAGATAGATAGATAGATAGATAGATAGATAGATAGATAGATAGATAGATAGATAGATAGATAGATAGATAGATAGATAGATAGATAGATACTTTATTAATCCCAATGGGAAATTCACATTGTATATTTGTCTTAACTTCAAGGCTTCCTGTGTGAAATCAGACTTGTCAGTTTTTACATTATTCCACTAGACAAAGAGCCCATTTCGACAACGTAAGATGAAACGGGCACGAGTTTGTGTCAGCAGTGTATGAAGGACAAATGATAAGTAATGAAGAAGTTGTTTTGTAATGATTGTAGTCCGCTTTACTCATTACTGTACAGGCTTGTACTGTTAGTTGATGAATTTTCCAGGCCTATAGTATAATATTGAATGATGAATGTTCCAGTACAATATGGAATAGTAATAAGTATAAGCACCACAAACCTGATATAGGTGTATTGAATGAATGCGTAATTGAATCAGAATGCATAATTAGGCCTCGAGCTGTAGTCGAAATCACCTTTCAGGCCTCTAGAGCTTTAATCGAAGTCGCCTTTCTCTTTGAATTTTTGCGGCCGTAAGTCCGCCGACTGCCGCAATGTTGGGGTTGGATGTCGGTCTCGTAAGGTTTTTCGGGCAGCTGCGCAGAAGGCGTCTGCGCATTCGGCTTCGGACAGACGTGAGTGAGTGAGTGAGTGAGGGAGGAGGCAGGCGAATTATGTATTAAGATTATTGAAGAACTCTTGTAAAAATAGCCTTACATGCATGACCAGACTGTGCTATTGTGTAGCCTCTGTATAAATTCAGAAACAGAAAATGAATGGAATGTTATTACTTGTAGTTAATTAGTTGTAACTGCATAGATAGAACTTTAGTTGTCCCCAGGGGGAAATTTGGCAAGAGATTGCATTACTTTACATTTGCCAACTTACCAAATATATGATATACTGTATGTGATTTCACTACATTTGTCATATTTTAGAGGTTATACTCATGAACGTTAGTTTGCCTTTAAAAAACAAACTATTGACATAAACTTAGCATTTGTAGATTAATATTAAGTGTGGTAAATTCCCTTTATTGCTGTAACGATGTGCATCTGCACTGTGTTTCAGTTAACATGCACTAAAATTCTTCTGCCTCATACACAATGTATTTACAAAGGTGACTTCTGCTGTTTTTCTTATGGACATGTGTTACTACAGGGCTGTTGCACCGTGAGCCATTTTCATATGTAGTTTCAACTCATTCTTTTATCACATACAAGGGGGCTCCGCCCCCTGCTCGCTTCGCTCGCCTACCCCCGGCGTTTTGAACCCGTGCCCGCTGGGCAGGCACGTGTGAGGTTGACGCACGTTTAATAAAGAGCGTTTGCCCGTGTCACTCTGGGGCCCCCCACTGTTAATACGGAGCTCCGTCCGTACTATTATGCAGTGCATTGTGGACTACTGCAGACCCCGTAGTGTTTCCCGTTTCAGTTTGTATCTCGGTCAGTCGAGCTTTTGAATTCCGGTCTTCATTATCTGTAACCTGCTGTCCATGTGTTTGGCCCCCTCGTTTAACCTGTATATGACATTTTACTTTGCTTTCTACTCTGTCTTTCATTTCTGATCTCGCTTTATTCTGCTTTTGTTTCAATGACACCTGTTCCGTGGTGAATATATTCTCCCTTTTTCGAGTAATAATTTTCATTTGTTTGCAATACTGTGATGTTTATCGTACTGTTAATAATGCATTACTGTATGTGATTCACCTATGCTGTATAGTTTGGACGTGTGAGGATGACGTATGTTTAATACGGAGCGTTCGCCCGTGTCACTCTGGGTCTCCCTACTGTTACTACGAAGCTCTTTCCGAACTATTATGCGGTGCATTGTGGAGCACTGCGGACTCTGTAGTGCTTCCCGTTTCACTTCGTATCTCGTTTAGTCGAGCTCTTTCTTTTTGGAGCAGTGCCTGCCTGGTCTGCGGCATTTCAGACGCACGTTGTAGGCGCCTGCGTTCATTAATTATATCCAGGCAGGCGCGTGTTTGTATCTCGGTCACTCGAGCTGTGTCGTGTTGAATCCGTGCCTGCTTTGCCTGTGCAGTTTGAGACGTGCGTTGAAGGCGTCCACATTCATTAGATCTGTCCACGTAGGCTCGGTGTCGAAGCTGTGTTAGTTGTTGAGCTGTTTGGTTTTGGAGCCGAGACAGTTTTGCTTCCGCGGTTTCAGACGCGTGTCCGTACCATCTCGGGTTTGATGTATGAACCTTTGTGGACTCCGTAGTGTGTCCCGTTTCACTCTGGGGCGGGGCGTTGACTCCTCTTGTTTTACTATGTCTCCTCCTGCGCCTTCACCACGCAATAGTGCCACTCACAATATGGCGGCGACGCCTGCGCCTTCCGTATTATGTCGGTTTTTACCATGTTGTGTAGGCGCCTTTGCCTTTTGTACTTTACCGCGCCTTCCAACGCACGATGCAGGCGCCTGCACCTTCTGGGTACGCCTCCGCTGTGTGGTGTGGATGTTTAACTGTCGTTGTTTCTGCCTTTATATTCTGTATCTCGGTGTGCATGTGTTTCGTGCCTAGGTTTTTTTGAAGCTGTTGTATTCCAGTTTTCATCATCTGTAACCCTCTCTCCATGTGTTCGTCCCCGTTCTTTAATCCCTTTATAAAGTTTTACTTTGTTTCCTACTCTGTGTTTTATTTCTGACCTCGCTTTATCCTGCTTGCGGCATGTCAGACGGTTCGTAGTCTCTCTCGTTTTACTCTGGGGAGGGGGGCTTTGTTCTGTAACCTGCTCTGCATGTGTTTGTCCCTGTTCTTTAACCTCTTTATGACGTTTTACTTTGTTTCCTACTCTGACGGTTCGTAGTCTCTCCCGTTTTGCTCTGGTCCGGGGAGGGGGCTTTGTGTGGCGCCTGCGCACGTGCGTAGTCTCTCCCGTTTCACTCTGGGGGGGGGGGGGGGGTCTTTGTGTGGCACTTGCGCACTATGTCTTTTGCGTCCACAGGCAGGTCCCTGCGTCCATATCCGGTTTTTTATCACATATTACTGTGCCTTCCAAAGTAATACAATCACTTGCAGTCACTCATTAGTACAGTACTGACTTTCACAACCAATACTATCAAAAAATCTGCTATCTTTCTATTTTTGGCATTTTGGTATCAACTTGTTACCTAAGTGTCAGTTCTTGTGACCTCCCTAGGTATGACAAGCATGACAGATGTTTGGCCTTCTGAATTTACCATGAGGACTAAGTATCCCTGTGTGGTAATGGCAAATGAGTGTGGTAAATATTTAATAAAGAAGCCAAGAGAAAAAAGGCCAAAGTGCACTAAACAATACAGGTACATTGTCGTTTCCCTTCACATATTTTGCAACAAAAGTGGGAAAAAAATCTATGCTGTAAGAAGTGTGTGGAACCACAGAGATAACAAATAAAATCCATCTATTCCTTTTTACAACCCATGAAATACAGTACAGGGTTACAATGACTGGAGCCTGGCCCAAGAGTTTGATGCACAAGTCGTTAACCAACTGTGGAAAGAGCACTAGTCAGTCACAGGGTATTTAAATATAATGTGTAAATAAAGAGTATATCCAAAATGTATCTGTATGAAAAGCTGTAGTGTAGAGCTTCCTGTGTCTGCATGGATTTTCCTGCAATATCTCCATAAATGCAAAGGTTACATTAATGGGTGACATAAAGTGGCTCAGTATCAGTCAGTATGTGTTTGAGAGAGTGTCCTTAAATGGATCAGCGACCAATCAAGGTATTGGCTCAAGTCTTGCACAAAGTACTGTCAGGATAAGCTTCAGCCTCCTGTGCCCATGACATAGGGTTGTAGTATCGTCAGTGTTTTATCATATATGTCTGCATGACTTACTTACTGTGTCACCCCAGATTGCTAGACCAGTGTCTTCTGGGGTAGCTTGTAATACAGTCCTCTTCTCATTTCAGCTTATTAGTTGTAATACCCCAGGTGATCAATTTTGAATTCTGTGCATCTTAATGAATATTATTTGGTGTTATGGGTTTCAGATCATTTTTGTGATGTCACTTTTTTATTAAGATCAGGAATTATCTAGAAGAGGAATCAAGAACCAAAAAGTAGCCTGAAAGTGTGTTTGAATGCATATTTCTTCCACAAGTTAGAACACTACTTACACTCCGATTAAATCAAACATAAGACATTGGTACTGTAGTGGTATACTTACACAGGAGAGGCTATAAATAAAATAACTTCAGTGCAACATTTTCCATTTTCTTGCCTTTTTTAATATTAGGAAAGCTAAGCAATGTTATTTTTCTGCATTTTGTTACATTCACTGTCTGTCCAATTATTCTAACAGAATTATGATAGCTGTAATTTTATGGCACTTAGATTGAGGGCAGTCATCACATTGTGTGGGCTACTAAGGAATATTTACACAATCATTGTCAGTTTTGTATTACAGTTTACACTAGTGATCAAACATTTGGAATCATCAAAATTTTTCTTGTTTTTGATAGAAATTGAGGCATTTATTGTAAATATGATTCACTACAAATGAGCTGAAAGAGTTAAGCATTAGAACACTAGAGTAGTGGCTGCTGATAATGTAGCTTTGCAGTCATATGTGAATAATAACTTGTTAATTGGTCATTTCAAGCAATAATAGCCATTTGCATCTTTAGTAATGTCTTGACCTTATTTTAGAATCAGTTTAATGGTACCTTAATAAAAAAAGCATCAACTTTTATCAAAAACCTGATATTATTTGGCAATTTGAAACTTTTGATTGCTAGTATAAGTATGTATGGATTTCTTGAAGGGCATAAAAGTGGGTGAGTGTGTGTGTACTGTGATGGACTGATATCCCATTTAAGGTTGGTTCCTGCCTCGCAGTAGATGTCAGAACAGTCTTTCACACTTTCTTAAAATATACATGCTAATTGTTATTTTTAATCATTTTTTGTTTACTTATATTGCAGTTGTGTACAGCACGTTGACTCTGTGAGAAATATTGGTTTCTAATGAAAGTGATGTAAATAAATACGTGAACCGATAAAAATTGAAAAGAGTTGAAGTTCTTTTGGAAGGAATTGTTTGTAGTGTTGTTAGAAATCAGACAGTGAGGGCACATACAAGTCACATATAATCATTTATTTCACAATTAACTAATTTCAATAATTATATGTTTACAAAGAGTAGAGAAGAGAATCAAAGCAGTATCACAGAAATTAAACACATTAATTTCACAATAGACAATTTTTGTTTAACTGCATACAGAATAGGACCCAACAGCCATTAACCATATTATTTTGAGATATGTCACAACTTTCTCTTGAAACTGTTTCTTCTTTAATGGAAGAGTAACGCTTAAAGGAACATATTTCCTTTCAATCCACTGCCCTTGTGAGAGTCCGACTACTTAGTTGTCAGTGTTGCATTCTCTCAAGAGCATTAGCCATCTACTTCTCCTTCAGAGTCTCTTCTGCTTAGGAGCCCAATTGAGGGTTTAAGGAGTCTCTAAAAATAGCCTCTATAATAAAATCATTTTCAGTAAATTGCTAAAATCAGCATTATGATGAAATTCTGAATACATGTATGAGTCATTCTCATCAAATCTCTTACTAAGCTAAACACTTCAAAATTTTAGTAAGTCACAGGAAGAAATAAAAATATTTTATCATTTTTTAATACATAAAATCAAAATTATAACTGCAGTAAAATCTTAAATCTGAGCTATTTCAGAAATAAATTAGCTAACCTACACTAATCCTTGGGTATTTGAGTACTAGTAAGGTCTTTCCTTCATTAATTTATTCTTCCTATTTTAAAAGTCAGTAGTTGATTCTGATATCTCTTCCTTTTGTGAAATAGTGCAGTTTTAGGCAATCTTTAGTCAAAAAAAACTTTCATGTACAGTATATAAAGTGTTTTTGCATCAGTTCTTTATGAAAATGTCCAGTGTTTCACTTCATTAGTTGCACTAATCTCATCACTGACTACTAATTTATGTTTTCTTTATTTTTTGGCCTTGACATGCTATTTCTTTCTGTTAGCAAATTAATAAGCTGTAACACAATTGACAATCAGGGAAATGGGATGAGTTACCTCAGTAACTGCTGTCAGCTCCCAGTGCTCCCTCAGGAGTGTTTCAGGTAATGTGTCGCTTGTTAATGGCACTAAAAATATCCCAACTCCTAGGTTTAATTGAAAGATGCCTTCCAATAAATACACAGTGTTACCTGTATTGTGTACCTGTGTTCTGAGGCAACTGTAAACAAGATGTAAAGCATCAGTACTATGGTTTTAAAACACAAATTTCAAAAGTCTGTAGTGTTGTTTGAATGTTGTAGTAAACTAAGGGCAAGATTCACACTTGTTACGGTAAAGGAGATGCATTCTGTAAGATCTGTCATCCTGGTTTCTCAAAATAAACTCTTTCTCAATGTGTCCATTTAATTTAAGCTGATATTTGTTTCCATACATACAGCTGTTTGCCTCTTGTGCGTTTACATACCTTAGAAATCACAGAATAACTATATAATTAAATATTACAATGAGGATTGGAATAAAAATATAAAATAAAAATTTATAACAGTATAGTGGGTGGCTCCATCAGCAGATTTCAGATTGTTATAAAGAATGTCTGACTTTGTTGGAAAAGGTTAATGTGCTATTTAAATCACACATTGCTCTGAATGTAGTCTTTAATAAAATAGTATTGTGAGACCGAGGTCCAGGACATGTCACACCTTCCCAAATACCATGCTCTCAAAGTGTCTTTCCTGTTACAATTATGTATTCAAAGGTATATCAGCAACGTTTATTCGTAATATCATCATTGCCCTCGTCCTTTGCCAAAAAAAGTTGAATTGGATGCAATAAGGCCTTACAAGAATAACTGAATTGCAACAATAAATAGGATGAGTATATTTCCTTGATTCTCCATGAACTGGCTGAAAGCTGCCAAACCACTAGAACCTGTATAGTAAAGGTAACAGAAAACATAGCTGGAGGTTAATGTTGTGTTACATATATAGGGTGGTCCAGATCTAATTATGCAATTGTATTGCATTTAAAGTACAATTTTTTAGACTTTCAACTCCATATCCTGATTCAGTATCTTTTTTTTAATTAGATTTATATATTTACAGTTGAACTTACAGGACACTGAAGGGTTATCCAATAGACTTTAGTTTCATACTCCAGAAAACTACAGCTAAAATTATCTCACTTTAATACAGACAGGAAGAATGCTGCTTCAAAAATAGATAATGGTGAAAAATTAAATTTGATGACTTTATCAAATATTTGCATACGGTCATATCTCACTATACATAATTGCAAATTTAAAAACTGGCACATTTTGGTCTTTGTTATGAAATATTTCAAGACCTTTATTAGAGTTTATGTTTTTTATTTAATATATCCATGGCAGCTGGATTTCATGAGTTCTTAGACAATTAGAGAAACCTTTAACTACCTACATTATATACCAGTGTCCACATAATATTATTTTATTTCTTATTATGCTGAATATTTAGCTATAGTCATCACACAATTATTTTTCTGTGTACAAACCCAGAATGGCCCGCTGTAAGTATAATAATGGGTATTATTGTTTCATTTTCAATAAAAAATGAATGTGAAATGCATACAATACATGGGATTTAGATTCCTCTAGCTTATATACAGTAGTGCCAACAGTAGTGAACAATACATAAAGGGACATACAGACATTTTCACTGAATTATACAATTACACAGCCAGTCTTATTTAAAATTAACATTGCTTAACATTTGTGAAAAATCCAGGTTAAATTAACCAATAGGTACCTGTTGGGCTATTTTCTTGCTGTTCATTTTATTCTTGCAAAAGCATTGATATAAACTGAACAAAAAATAGTTTACATGTATTTATTTATGCTGTTGGTTAATTTAATAGTACATCCCTCCTACTCTTTTTCTGTGGCATAGTGGTTAAGGCTTTGGACTTCAAACCCTAAGAATGTGGGTTCATATCTGGCTGTTGATACATTGTGACCATGAGCATGTCACTTCACCTGCCTGTGCTTGATTTGGAAAAACAAAAGAAATATAACCAATTGTATCTCAAATTTTGTAAATCACCTTGGATCAAGGCTTCAAGTAAGTAATTGTAAATGTCAGCCAAATAAGTAAATGGTAAAAGAGCAAAGTACAGTGCTCTATGTTTAGAACTCTCCCCATCAAAATACACTGCTCTGCTTTTTTGAGTGGTCATATGAGACAGCTGCCTCTCTGCCCTCAAAGAGACCCTAAAAATGATAGCTACGACAGTGCTGTATAGTACATTGGTGGCTCATTCAGGATTAGTTCTCGGCATGCCTTCATTAATGCCAGCATAGGCCCCCACCCCATATGACTCTAATTGGATAGACTGTTATGGAAAACAAATGAATACTTTTATTTGTTGTATTTTTGAACATTTAATGTCCTACTAAATTTAAATATTCATTAAATTTAAAAATATCTTTAAACACAGCACTAGAAATAGTTAAATAGCAACATGTAAGATCTAAAGGACAGGTAACTGTGATTCATGGTATAGCCAATATCATACACAAAGTTCCCAAAAATGTTTAATTTGCATACTGTTTAAATAAGAAGCTTTGTTGAAGATTAGAACCTACTGTATCACTATGTACTACATATGCTTTTCCATTGTCAGATTCATTGCTTAAAAGTTTATTATTCATATATATTTGCATACTTACTCTCAGCACAGAGTTTGGTCTGTTTGAATTTCCCCAGTTTTTCTTCATATTTCAACATACTCAGCCTTGTTACATTGATATTTCCTAGGAAATAAGCATTTACAGCAGAAAAGTTTAAGGAATTTTAAAATTTTAGGAACTGTGTCACTCTGCCCTCAGATTTAATTGCACATATTACATATCTAACACAGCCTAGTGCTTTTACCTAAATATAAGTAAGCAAAGGTTTAAAGAATATGGAAGACTCCATCGGTACATTCCTGCTTCTTAGGATTGTTTTCTTGTCTTTTATTTCTGCCATTGTATAACATCAATTAATTTTCTTAATCCTTCTCTGTTATTCACATATTCATCTATCTACACATTTTCATTTTTGAAATATGGAACAATTGTATGCAGATGTAATTTGCAAGTCACCGGGATAAACATGCTAAACGTTTACAGTAGTCGAAAATCAAAGTATTTTAGGGTAATACATATTGCAAGGATGACAAGCAAATAGAAAGTCCCTGTGTACATCACTGTTTAAAAACAGAAACCACCAAGGATAGTATGGCTTATCATTGTAAAGAATGCACTGAATATAACTTCTCCAGGAGCACCAGAGAACTAGACATAAACCATGAAGAGCAAGGTTAGGCCAATAGTTAACAGTATATAGATTCCATTAGGGGAAGTTGAGACCTTTCTGCCCAAAAGAAAGCACTGGGATTTTGTACCTGCTTCTTTGTAGTCCTAGACTTTTCTAAGGTTGCTGGGAACTCCAAGGGTGACCTACTTCTGTGTAAAGAGGTTGAGGAAAACTGCTGGAATTCCACTAAGCATAGAACCTGAGCCAGCAACTTTGAGGTTTACAGATCAGTGCTTTAGCCACTAGGAGACACATCTGATAAAATAATTTTCTAAAGATGATGTAGAATTAACTGTGTTTTTGAAAACATGTATCTTGAATTAATATGAGGTATGGGATGTGATGAAAAGACAGAGTGCCTGGAGGCTAAGAGGTAATATGTCAGATATGCCTTCAATCTGAGAACCTGATCAAGGTCTCCAAAAATGTCATATTATGTGTAAGGTTCTGTCAAACTAATATATTGAGAATACATTAACTTGTAGACTACCCAGTATGCCCTCTATTCTTTACTCAAGTCCGACAGTACCTCTGTTCACTGCATGTTACTGAGTAACCTGATTGCTTAAACTAGATCAGGTTTAACATAATTGTTCCTAGACTAAGGAGACTCATTCTTAATTGCTCTCTATAGAACCCTACACATTTGAAAGGGGCCAGAGGCCATTTTATGTTCAGCAAACATAAGCTGTTATCCATATTTTTTTCTAAAATGGTAACAGTATGACACATGAATGTAGTGATATTACCTGCTATGAAGAAGTTGACCTGCTGGCATTTAGCCTGGTTGACAAGAGAAGGTGCCCCAGGTAGGATGGTGACTCTCCACTGAGGAATCTGAAGAACACTTGAAACTGCACTTCGGAATTCAAATCTAAATATAAATTAAAATTGACATATATTACTTATAATACAGATCTCTTTTTATG
Organism: Erpetoichthys calabaricus; assembly: GCF_900747795.2. Classification (NCBI taxonomy): domain Eukaryota; kingdom Metazoa; phylum Chordata; class Cladistia; order Polypteriformes; family Polypteridae; genus Erpetoichthys; species Erpetoichthys calabaricus. The sequence continues at coordinate 301,279,432 of NC_041395.2, read as the reverse complement.
TCATTATTTTTGTTTAGTAGTTTGAAATAATATAAATGCAATCCTGTAAAGTTTGTATTTTTTTAATTGCATAAATGCTCACTAGCTAATACATACTGCATCTCTAACCATCAGTCTACTGCTAAGCCTGTTTTATCCAGTTTAGTATCACAGAGGCTACAGCATTCCTTAAAACCAATGCGCACAAGGCAAGGAGGAAGCAGCCCTGGATGGAATAATGATATTGTTTCTCTTTAACAAGAAATAAGGAGAATGTTTTTTTCCATCAATACAAAGAGGTGCAGTATTTAGTGCTGTTGCCTGCCAGTTCCAGAGACCTAGGTTCAGTTCCTGGCTCGAATGTTTTCTCCCACTTCACATATGTGTGTATGGTAAGTTCACTGGAGGATTAAAAAGTGGCAATTATGAGTGAATGACATCTTTAGCAACATTTAATAAAACATATGCATTTCTCCTTTCATTGAAATATCTTACACTTACATTTTATTAGTAACATTAGATCATTACCTGTTAAGACTTATATACAGTAAAGAAGATAATTTCATGTCCTTCAAACAGAGTTGTCCGAAATAAATCTTAATGCAGCTATTTTTCCATTACTCGCTTATTACTCGTTTCGCTCGCCAACCCCTGGTGTTGTGTAACCCAAAATACATTGATGTTATGTATGAGATATATTGGAGTGTAAAGGTGTAGATGACGAACAAAGGAAGTAAAGAACCCATAGCATGGCACATTAGAAAGATTTATTGGAATATTTCTTTATACACTGCCAACTCTGTCCATGGTTTGTCCTTGGGATTTGTTGATTGTCATGGCAAATGCAGGTTTAATGGGAAATTGGCATCGTTTAAGTGTAAAAGGTAATTCCAGGTGAGAACTTGTAAGGTCAACTCTAGGAATCAAAACAGTATTGTTAGAATGTGATCCTGTAAGTACTTTTGTAGACTTAGCTAATGGGTGACTGTTTATGACTTCAGCGACGTTTCTCATTATGAGCTCTGTGTATTGCTTGTTCTCAGGAAGGTTCATTCGTTGATAGATTGCGACATCTGGATCTAACACGTAGATTTGTGCATATTTGCGTTCGTGATTTGGTTCAGGGTGCACTGTTCCAATCCGATATAATATTTGTCCACATATGCGAAAGCAGTATGGGCCTTTGCCAGCTGTTGGCCTGATATTTACCCCGGTAGATGCAAAAGAAAATGAACTATTGTAGGATCCAATGCAGTCCATAAAGTTTTTACTTTCGGGTACATTGTTAGTTAGACGCTTCCGTAGATATTCAGGAAAGTCATCTAAAGGAGGCAGTCTAACCTGACCCTTTTGACAACAACGTGTAAACTCATTAGTTGTATTGCCAGTTGTTTCTTCAGGGAAGTTAAGTGAATGACAATGACAGCAAATGATATTCATTAATCCTAATGAATGTTCATTAATAGTGGACTCATTACAGAATGCGTTGTCAGCTAATTGGCGGAATTGTTTAGCGGCTGTTTGTCGTTCCTTTCTTTGCCGTTTATCTATTGAGCTCTTTCTTTTTGGAGCCGTGCCTGCTTTGCTTGCGGCATTTCAGACGCGCGTTGTAGGCGCCTGCGTTCATTGATTTTATCCAGGCGGGCTCGTTTGTGTATCTCCGTCAGTTGTGGTCTTTCGTTTTGAACCCGTGCCTGCTTTGTATCCGCAGTTTCAGATGCGCGTTGTAGGCGTCTATGTTCATTGTATTTGTCCATGCGGGCTCGTTTTTGTAGCTCCGTTAGTCGAGCTGTTTGGTTTTGGAGCCAAGACAGTTTTGCTTCCGCGGTTTCAGACGCGCGTTGTAGGCGCCCACGTTTAATGATTTTATCCATGCGGGCTTGTTTTTGTAGCTCCGTTAGTTGAGCTGGATCGTTTTGGAGCTGTGACCGTGACTCCATTAGTTATCCGTTGTCTACCGTTAGTAATATGGATAATTGCACTTACTGTTAATACAGAGTGTTGTCTGTGGTTGTACTGTTAATAATTAATCACTGTAATGTGATTCACATATGCTATATGGCTTGGACATGTGAGGATGCCGAACGTTTAATACGGAGAGTTCGTTTATTCTTATTACCCTGACAATGCTGTGTAGTGTGGACGTTTAGTTCAGAAGCGCGTTGTAGGCGCCTGCGCCTTTCGTACTTTCTCGCGCCTTCCGTACTATCTTTGTGGACCTTTGCGGACTCCGTAGTGTCTTCCGTTTGACTCTGGGGTGCAATGCAGAATCCTCTTTTCTGTGTGGTGTTAGTTGAGCTCTTTCGTTTTTGAGCCGTGACTCCTTCGTTAGTTGAGCTCTTTCATTTTTGAGCCGTGACTCCTTCGTTCGCGGTGGATCAGACTTCGCTTGCGGTTTATGAGACGCGCGCTGTAGGCGCCTGCGCACTATGTCTCCTGCGTCCATCGCCGTGTACCTAGGTCTGTGCCTTCCGGTTTACCATTCTCGTTTAGTAATATGGATGTTCTTTGTTTTAATGTAGTACCCCAGTTTATAAAGCTACCTCCACTTCTGGAAATATAGGCAGTAGATCTAAAGCCACTCTCTTAGTAATATGTTTCTCTTCAATCACCTTTCTGAATTCACAACAAAGCAGACGTATATTCAAATGCTTTAATGATATTCACGGTCAAATAGAACTTACAGCAGCTCTTGTATCCAGCGTCTATGGTTCAAATTTCTCTCCTGCCTTCTTTTTGTGTTCTCCGAATGTCTTTATGGGTTTTCTAAAGGTATTCACATTTTTTTGTACCACATCACAATGTTGTATATGTGTTTATTTAATTACTCTTGTAAATGTGAGCTTAGATGTGATTAGTTATAGGCACTGTCTCTACAGTAAGCAACGTCCCCATCCAGCGTTAGTTATTGCAGTGGTCCAAATGCTGACATGACAGGCTCTGCAATCTTGAATTTTATTAAGAGGGTTTCAGCATTTTATGTTATACTCATAGCTTTCATGACAAGAAAAAATATTACCAAATTGTTCATAAGTACTAGTGATGATTTTTCAGATTTTCACATCGTCAGATCAAATATCAGAACTTGTAGCAAGTGTTTTTTTGTTTTGTTATGTAAATATATCTGCTTTGTATATGGGAGGAAGCTGCATGAAGAATGAATTTCATCATCATCATCATTTTTTCGGACTTCAGATTAACTATCACATCACAGGAGAGGCCATTCCCACATACTGCCTGCCGATGATGGTTTTGTATCTTCTCCTGTGCCTGCTGTTGTGCTCACTTTACTGCACTTTGCTACTTTTTTTAAACAGCAGAATCACCCAAATATGATTGCAAGCAATTTTGTAGTCAGCAGAGTATTGAACATAAAGCTTATTGGATGATACAATGTGCAATATCACATTCACCTCCCTTTTTGGCATAAATCTCTTACCTGCTGAAAGATTTGATAGTTGGAAATGTCAGAACAGCTGCAGGAGATTCTGGCAGGATGGCCGCACAGCCCAAAACACCCGTTTTGCTATACAGGACAATTGATCGATATATAGCTACAAGAAAGGAATAGAGACATATGTATCTACTGTACACTAGGCATCAAGTGAGATCATTTTTTCATTATCTACAATTAGATTTAGGCATGAACTGCAATTACAATGTAAAATGAGTTTCAGCTTTGTTTTTCAGTGAACAGAAAGGCCATGAGAGGATAGAATGAGATGTATTAATAAGATCTATAGGCATATCTATGGGGAGCTGGGATGGAGATCTCTTCCGTGGACTTTGTATTATGAGCTGATATTTCCTCTGTAGAATGCAGGTATTTTTTAAAACAGCAATCAAAGTTTATTGGACCATTGTCTGTAATAAACCAATATGCTGAGGCTGGTCAGCTTCCACTGGTCCTTTGTTGGTTGATAGGAGATATACTAATAAAACAGCACATAGCAGATAGACCATCAGTAGTCAGAACACGACTATCTAGCAGGTGTCAACAACTGTTTGGTCCAGTCTTATCATGCCAGGTTCTCAGGCCTATTCCAGGTAAGCAGTTAGACAAAACTAAAGTTTGTAGAATGTACAGAAGTTTATACAAAGTAGGATGTTTTAAATGACTGTACAAGTGCAGATACCCACTTTGTTAATAGGTAAAAATAATAAACAAGGAGGGCTGTGAAGAACCTGACTCACAGTTTCTGTTTCAAGTGAAATTTGAAATGTTATAAAAATGACATTGATGTAATCTTATGATGATATTCAAAATAGCACATGTCATGCAAATTCTGAACTTTATTGTGGAGTATTTGTAAAAGGTAGGAACTAGAGAAAATCTCAGCAGCACTGGGCACAAGGCAGGAAACAGCTATGAATTGGATGCCAGCCCATTATAGCACACATTCATTCACACTAGGCCAATTCAGAGTTGCCAGCTCTCTAGAATAACAATGAGAATGGTATTTTAAAAAGAAATGTGTATGAATTAATTTCAATAATTCAACAAATATTTTGAGATTTCTTGTCAATTGAAATAACAACTATATATAATTACCCTTTTGAACCATAAATAATTTAATTCATCTGTCAATTTTCTTAACCCAGTTATTAGGTCACTAGTGTCATGCATATATTTGAAATATGAGAGGAGAAAACGGGAGTTCCCAAACTACTGGAATGTAAAACAAAAGAAGAAAAAAAAGACAGCAGGTAGGTAAAAAGAGTATTTTTAAGAGGTCACATGGGATGTGAGCATAAACTGAATAAAAAAAACACATATATGCAGGGATAATGTATAAATTCAATAGAGAGCAATCAAGCTGAGATAAAGATAGATTCGTTGCCATTTCTTGTTAATGCCTGTCTGTTAGCTGACCATCTTTAGTGGAGTTCGTCAGTCAGAAATTCACGTTGCCTGACTATAGATAAAAATAAAATGCTGTAAGTCAGCCAAGTGGATGCTTTATAAAAGAAATTATGAATTACATTTAAAAAAAATATATGCTTGAATCTGGTAAAGGTTTTATACAAAACCTGCTGTCAGCAAACAACAATGTACCTTCTAAGTCAGGGGTTCTCAATCACAGTCCTGGAAGGCCACAGTGGCTGCTGGTTTTTGCTCCAACCCAATTGCTTAATAAGAAGCACTTATTACTCAAGTAACAATACTGTTTCACTTCAGTTGTTTTGCTTGTTAAGATTTTGCACCATTATTGCTTATTTTAGTCTTAAACAGCTGTATTCTTGGTTTTTAAATTGCTCCTAATTAGCAATAACATGCAAATGACAAAAGAGACCAGCAGTCCTCCATTTAGCTTGTTACCATTTACACCTGTATGTATTTATCATGCCCTATTGGGTTTAATTAAATACTTGGAAGGAAAGTGAAGAGAAAAAAGTGAAGGACTGAGAATTACTCATCCATTTTAGCCTTCAAATCATTTGGATGATATCTTTAGAAAGGGGAAGAAAATCTAGGATATGAGAATTACCTGACATGGCAGAGTTAAAGCACTAACAAGCTATGAAATTAAATTATTGGCAAGAAATGCTTTCTAATTAAGCAACCAGGTTAGAACAAAAACCTGCAGCCACTGCGGCCCTGCAGGACTGTTATTGAGGACCCCTGTTCTAAGTACTTCTATTTAAGATGACAAAAATTAATGGTTACTGTAGATGTACACAAAAATGCATTGTTAATGCAGCTTTTATGAGCTGCCAGTATTACATAACAGCTCTGCAGAAAAAGAAAAAAAAAGCTGGGCATTTTTGTCAAAGTGCAATACTTAAAGATCTATTATATTATATTCGCATAGTGTACAACTTATAAGCATTGGACTTGCAATGTCCTAGCTATATAATCATCCATTCATTTGTTTGTCATTTTCTTATCTAGTTCAGGGTCACAGCAGCTGGTGCAACTGATCACTATCCATAAACTATCCCTGGATGGTTCATAAGTGCATTATGGGACATGCTTACCTAAAGTCCCCCATACTGGGCCAATTCTAAGTAACCAGCTAAACTAAAACACGCAGACAGAGGTAGACCATACAAAATCTTCCCAGGCTGGTAGTGGAACCTAGTCCCTGGACCTGTAAAGAAAGGAGCACTAACCACTAGTTGGTAGTTACTTCAGGGCAGCTCACAAACCTAAAATAGATGTATAGGTAAACCATATTTGTGAAAAATAACTGATTTCATTTAGGCTAAGCTCCAGAAGAATTTCAAAAGAAAGAGAGTTTAAATGGAGTTTGAAGAGATAAATGAAAGTATTGTGAAATATGAGTACCACCATGGCATCGCTCCTTACAGGGAATGAAGCCAAGATACAGGATGTGTTCATAAAAATAATGAAACACGCACAAGGGATGAATGAACAAAGTGGGAATATTTGCTATGGGACCATGAGAGAATTTTCAATAGAAGTTTTGCCTACATGTGCCACCTCTACCATACCTGACACAGAAGAGGCATATTAGTTTCCCATGTAATTTAGGGCATCTCTGATACCACCTGTTCTAAGTTTCCACACTAAATACATAGTATCTCAGTAATTTTTTGCTGCCTTTATATGTATGTTAGACTTGTTTTCCCTACTTCTGCCAGTTCTGGAATATCCTTATTTTTATTTGCCCTTGTTTTTAGTGCAAGGTTTATCATTTCTTCCAACATATTCCTAATGACCCACCAACTCTTCTTTAATCTTTTAAGACAAGCCTGTTTTAAACAAGGAAACTAAAGTCTGTGTCTCCCATTCCATATCTGTGTTTATGGGTTAGAAGGTGGTAACAAGAGAACATAAAGAGAAGCCATATAAGATAATATACTTGAAGTGTCAGCTTCAGACCCTTTGGTCAGTTTCCTGCAGCAACTAAAAGTAAATGGTAGCTATGCAGGAAGGTATATTTTAAACAAATTAAACTTAAAGTGTTTGATTTGTGCAACACCATGATGCACTGATTAGCATTATTGTCTCAGAGGCCCTTCTTCGGTTTGAATCATGTAGCTAAGCATACCAATTCATTTTATTGATGAGAGTTTAAACCGAGAAGTGAGCGCTTACAAACAGCATACTTTCCTCAAGTGCCGAGAGCTGCAGTGGCCACCTGGGGCTTGAAGGAGAAGCAGCAAGTTTGTTTGATTACCCATAACGGTGGCAAATGTAATGAATGCCATTGCTATTAATGACTGGACCAGACTGCAGGAATATTTCAGATAAAAATAAATAATTAAATAAATAGAAAAAGATTCTGTAATGTGATAATAAACAAAGAAAAGGAGCATTAAATGTGAGAGTAAATAAATGTGTCATGAAATATGTTTTATGTCTCTTATTTATTTAATTAATTAATTAATTAATTTTGTCCTTAATGGTAGTGATTGCTGTTTTTTTAGATGACACATTTTTTTTGAAAAAAAAAGTATTATACTGTACTTACATGTTTTTCAGAATTATATGAATAGCAGTAATTTACTGTTTTACTGTGTTCCAAATACAGTGATGCACATATTTTAATAAGAATCCTGTTATCTTTATATTAATCAATAAATAAGAAACAATATTATTTTAAATACTAAATTAAAATTTTTCAACTAATCCAGCATTTAACAATTTCACATCAACAGTTTTTAAGTGGTTACCTAGAACACTTCTAAATGGAGCTTCTGCTGTACTATGTGTATACAGAATATTTACAGTTGACAACACAAAATGTGTATTTCACAGTAATGCTATTAATTGAAATTAATAATTACCATTGCAATATCAAGGTCAAAAATGTTTAATTTTATGGTAATTGTGCACCCCTATTGGAGCATGTTTTTAGCTTCATTATTGTTCTCATATTTATCTTTTGCATACATTTTCATATTATTTTGTTTCTGTGATCATTAGTGTGAAATTAAATTTGTCCTGTTTATACGTGTACATCAGGCAAGGATACTGCAAATGTAAAGTGCCATTATATCTATGTTGATAGATAGATAGATAGATAGATAGATAGATAGATAGATAGATAGATAGATAGATAGATAGATAGATAGATAGATAGATAGATAGATAGAACTTATTTGTGCTGGAGGAATTTTGTTTTGTTACAGAAGCTCTTTACATAAAGAAATACTTTATATCTATTTCTTTAAGTTAGTCCTAAATCTTTTATCACTGTACTCCTTTATAACTTTTAAGTCATCTGGCAGTCTACAGAGCCTCAATGCTCAGTTTTGTACTTACTTCCTATTTTATTCTCACCCTATTTTTTAACCCTTATCAGAGGTTAAAAAAAGTGAAAACTGGGTACTTCCCATGGGCTCACCACCTATGGGAGGGGCCAAGGAGGTCGGGTGCAGTGTGAGTTGGGTGGTGGCCGAAGGCGGGGACCTTGGCGGTCCGATCCTCGGCTACAGAAACTGGCTCTTGGGACGTGGAATGTCACCTCTCTGAAGGGGAAGGAGCCTGAGCTAGTGCGCGAAGTTGAGAGGTTCCGGCTAGATATAGTCGGGCTCACCTCGACGCACAGCTTGGACTCTGGAACCAATCTCCTTGAGAGGGGCTGGACTCTCTACCACTCTGGAGTTGCCCCCGGTGAGAGGCGCCGAGCAGGTGTGGGTATACTTATTGCCCCCCAACTTGGAGCCTGTACATTGGGGTTTACCCCGGTGGACGAGAGGGTAGCCTCCCTTCGCCTTCGGGTGGGGGGACGGGTCCTAACTGTTGTTTGTGCGTATGCACCGAACAGCAGTTCGGAGTACCCACCCTTTTTGGAGTCCCTGGAGGGGGTGCTAGAGGGCATACCTTCTGGGGACTCCCTCGTTCTGCTGGGAGACTTCAATGCTCACGTGGGCAATGACAGTGAGACCTGGAAGGGCGTGATTGGGAGGAATGGCCCCCCTGATCTGAACCCGAGCGGTGTTTTGTTATTGGACTTCTGTGCTCGTCACGGATTGTCCATAACGAACACCATGTTCAAGCATAGGGGTGTTCATATGTGCACTTGGCACCAGGACACCCTAGGCCTCAGTTCGATGATCGACTTTGTGGTCGTGTCGTCGGACTTGCGGCCACATGTCTTGGACACGGGTGAAGAGAGGGGCGGAGCTGTCAACTGATCACCACCTGGTGGTGAGTTGGCTTCGATGGTGGGGGAGGATGCCGGTCAGGCGTGGTAGGCCCAAACGTGTTGTGAGGGTCTGCTGGGAACGTCTGGCAGAGCCCCCTGTCAGAAGTAGCTTCAACTCCCACCTCCGGCAGAACTTCGACCACATCCCGAGGGAGGTGGGGGACATTGAGTCCGAATGGGCCATGTTCCGTGCCTCTATTGTTGAGGCAGCTGACCGGAGCTGTGGCCGTAAGGTGGTCGGTGCCTGTCGTGGCGGCAATCCCCGAACCCGCTTGTGGACACCGGCGGTGAAGGAAGCCGTCAAGCTGAAGAAGGAGTCCTACAGGACCCTTTTGTCCTGTGGGACCCCGGAGGCAGCTGATAGGTACCGGCAGGCCAAGCGGAATGCGGCTTTGGTGGTTGCTGAGGCAAAAACTCAGGCGTGGGAGGAGTTTGGGGAGGCCATGGAGAATGACTTTCGGACGGCTTCGAGGAGATTCTGGTCCACCATCCGGCGTCTCAGGAAGGGGAAGCAGTGCAGTGTCAACACTGTATATGGTGGGGATGGTGCGCTGCTGACCTCGACTCGGGACGTTGTGGGTCGGTGGGGGGAATACTTCGAAGACCTCCTCAATCCCATTAACATGCCTTCCAATGAGGAAGCAGAGCCTGGGGACTCAGAGGTGGGCCCCCCCATCTCTGGGACTGAGGTCACCGAGGTGGTCAAAAAACTCCTTGGTGGCAGGGCCCCGGGGCTGGATGAGATACGCCCAGAGTTCCTCAAGGCTCTGGATGTTGTAGGACTGTCTTGGCTGACACGCCTCTGCAACATCGCATGGACATCAGGGACAGTGCCTCTGGATTGGCAGACCGGGGTGGTGGTCCCCCTCTTTAAGAAGGGGGATCGGAGGGTGTGTTCCAACTACAAAGGGATCACACTCCTCAGCCTCCCTGGAAAAGTCTATTCAGGGGTCCTGGAGAGGAGGGTCCGTCGGATAGTCGAGCCTCGGATTCAGGAGGAACAGTGTGGTTTTCGTCCTGGTCGCAGAACAGTGGACCAGCTCTATACCCTTAGCAGGGTCCTGGAGGGTGCATGGGAGTTTGCCCAACCAGTCTACATGTGTTTTGTGGACTTAGAAAAGGCATTCGACCGTGTCCCTCGGGGAATCCTGTGGGGGGTACTCCGAGAGTATGGGGTACCGGCCCCCCTGATAAGGGCTGTTCAGTCCCTGTACGATCGGTGCCAGAGCTTGGTCCGCATTGCCGGTAGTAAGTCGAACCCGTTTCCAGTGAGAGTTGGACTCCGCCAGGGCTGCCCTTTGTCACCGATTCTGTTCATAACTTTTATGGACAGAATTTCTAGGCGCAGCCAGGGTGTTGAGGGGGTCCGGTTTGGTGGGCTCAGGATTGGGTCACTGCTTTTTGCAGATGATGTTGTCCTGTTTGCTTCATCAGGCCGTGATCTTCAGCTCTCTCTGGATCGGTTCGCAGCCGAGTGTGAAGCAGCTGGGATGAGAATCAGCACCTCCAAATCCGAGACCATGGTCCTCAGCCGGAAAAGGGTGGAGTGCCCTCTCAGGGTTGGTAGCGAGATCCTGCCCCAAGTGGAGGAGTTCAAGTATCTCGGGGTCTTGTTCACGAGTGAGGGAAGAATGGAGCGTGAGATCGACAGGCGGATCGGTGCGGCATCCGCAGTAATGCGGGCGTTGCATCGGTCTGTCGTGGTGAAAAAGGAGCTGAGCCGCAAGGCGAAGCTCTCAATTTACCAGTCGATCTATGTTCCTACCCTCACCTATGGTCATGAGCTATGGGTAGTGACCGAAAGAACGAGATCGCGAATACAAGCGGCTGAAATGAGTTTCCTCCGCAGGGTGTCTGGGCTTTCCCTTAAAGATAGGGTGAGAAGCTCAGTCATCCGGGAGGGGCTCAGAGTAGAGCCGCTGCTCCTCCGCATCGAGAGGAGTCAGATGAGGTGGCTCGGGCATCTGATCAGGATGCCTCCTGGACGCCTCCCTGGTGAGGTGTTCCGGGCACGTCCAACCGGGAGGAGGCCCCGGGGAAGACCCAGGACACGCTGGAGGGACTATGTCTCTCGACTGGCCTGGGAACGCCTTGGGATTCTCCCGGAAGAGCTAGAAGAAGTGGCCGGGGAGAGGGAAGTCTGGGCATCTCTGCTCAAGCTGCTGCCCCCACGACCCGACCTCGGATAAGCGGGAGACAATGGATGGATGGATGGATGGAAAACTGGGTAGCTTTTAATGCATGTATGATCGGCTTACACACAAATATAATTCCATTTTAATAACATAGTGCAGTTTATTGATCAAGGGTCAACTAAAGAAAAACAACAGATAGTACCAATGTTAACGTTTACTGTTAACATTAACCTTGTATCTGGTGTCACAAAAACGACAGCTCTCACCTCTGAGAGAACATAATAAGTCTCTGTCGCTTCCCCCATAGAGACCAACCCACATTTGTGTGTCCCATCGACACTCTCCCTATTTATTTTATGTGGCTCGGAACTAGACAAAGGGAGCGGAGTCTGCACCGGTTCTTTCTGAAATCTGTGACGAAACCCCCACTCATAAGCTCGGCCCCAGTACTCTGCCACCTGGTCATGATTCAGGTCCGGTCCCATTTTCTTCTGGGATTCTATCATCCTGCCGACTACGTCACTGTCACAAAAACAACCAAAAGACATTGAGAAGGTTTGGGGCAGCCACCCGTATAATTTTTCCCCGGCTGCAAAATTGATTCAAAAAAACAGACATGTTCACACGACTGAGTCCAAAACAGAACTGAATTAGTAGTAACAAGATGGTGGCTTTAAAGGCCAGTATGGGAAGTGATGTCAACAGGATCGGAACCAGAAGTGATGTCGTTGGCTGCCCCAGAGCCGGGCGGGATTTCCCTAGAATGGTTTGTACTCAGGCCCTTTATTTGTCTCTGTCTCTTGTCTCTATTATTCTGCTCTGTCACCTTTATGTGGAGCCCAAAGGGAAGGGGCACTGCTTTATACTTACATATATATATCATACCATTCTACCATACATATTTATGTTAGGTAGAATACCCAGAGGGGACTGGGTGGTCTCGTGGCCTGGAACCCCTGCAGATTTTATTTTTTTCTCCAGCCATCTGGAGTTTTTTTTTTTTTTTGTTTTGTTTTTTCTGTCCTCCCTGGCCATCGGACCTTACTCTTATTCTATGTTAACTAATGTTGTCTTATTTTAATTTCTTATTTTGTCCTTTATTTTTCTTTTCTTCACTATGTAAAGCACTCTGAGCTACTTTTTTGTATGAAAATGTGCTATATAAATAAATGTTGTTGTTGTTTATACGGCTGGTAGACTGGACTCATTAGTATAAATGAAAGCAGCTTTAGTTTTGCTTTTTTGATGTTCAGTTCCTGTTTTTGTGATTCTGTGCTTCTGATTTTGGATGCCTAGTTTTAAACCCTGCTATCATTAAATGTGCTGATCCTGGTTTTGTGATTCTTGAATTTATTCATTTAGATTCTTTTAGTTTTGTTTTTTGTCCAAACCTATGTTTACTCTTGTTTATTGCTCCTGCTTTGTTTGTTGCAATCCATATGAATCCTTCTAATAAATAATCAAATATAAAGAAACTTTGCCTAGGTTTACAGTTTCCCTCTTCTCCATTTTGGATATTTTGAGACTTTGAACTTAAAAACCTTTAACCCCAGTATTGGGCCTGTGCAGGCCTGAAGCCTGCAATTTGTGTTGGGGCTCTGCTGCCAAGTGTGAGGCCTATCCTGAACATGCTTGTGTATTTATTATGGATATCCTATTTGACAGTATTAAACAGTTTACAGTTGAGCAGCATGCTCCCATACGTGATTCTGTTAAGCAGAGTTTTCTACCTGATCTTGGTGCTGCCCATCATTAATTGGAGAAAGTTAGAGTAGGTGTGGACAATATGAACTTAAATTGATGTAGCAACCAATTTGATAGTTGATAGTTCTTGATATTCTCAAGAGAGGATATACGCTTTCCATATAGAAACAAAAACTGGTTACATTTTCTCACAATAATATTATGAAATATATTAGAGAATGAAACGTGCTTATTTACATTGCTCTGTATGTCTGTTTAACATTTTTATATAAGGAAAGACAAAGCTCTTGATTCATTAAGGGCTCTAATCAGAGTTCATAATTAATGTACATTATGTATGTGTATTATACATATGTTTTATAATTTACATAATTTTTAATGGTCCCAAATTATGCATTTGCATATACTTTCATATCTTTAACTGTGGGTATAATGTGTGTGGGTATCTATATATATAATTCACAAAGTCGACGCCAGAAGGGGAAGACAACCATGAAAGCACGCACACCAAAACAAGACACCCATCAAAGCACGCAGGAAGAGGCGTGGATTCACTAAGCCGCCGACAAGTAGGAAAGAGCCTCGCCCACCAACTCTATGACCATTGGATACGACGACAACTCGCAGAGCCACGCCCACTAACTGGGGACGCAACGCCTCGAAAAAAACGGCGTCATTTATGTTCATCTGTTGTACGCTACACATCGACCTCTGAGCCACCTTGAGTTGGGGGCAGCAAGTCTTTGATAGGCTGCAACAAAATGATGAAAGTACGGGCGCATTTTTTTTACACAAGCTGTGTGTGTGTGGGTGGGTGTTAGTTAATTTGTTACTCAAAGGATTTCAAGATTTCATATGCACAGGCGGTAACACTGCAAATGCAGCCCAAACGAACCAAAAATCTTCCACAGTCTCCTTACTGTAAAGCAGCAACACTACCAAAAGAATGCACCAGGCTCGATTTTACTTTCACTTCTGTTTGGACAACTGTGTCGTTCAGAAAGTGTTCACCCATCAATACATAATTATGCGACATATGATACGCCGTGAGTTGGCAAGAGCCATGAGTGTTCAGCGGTGTTTCCCAAACTCAGTCCTGCTGAACCCCTGTGGCTGCAGTGTTTTGTTCCAACCAGATTCCTAATCATTAATGCCGGTGAAACTCATCTGGGATAAGTCAGTTTTTCAAACGCAGTCGTGTAGCAGATTAGCTGGATGTAATAATCCGAGATGAATGCGCACCTCCGCGCTGAGTGAAAACACAATGTATATTGCTGCAACAAAATGATGAAAGAACGGGCGCATTTTTTTCACACAAGCTGAATGGGTGGGTGTTAGTTAGTTACTCAAAGGAATTCAAGATTTAATATGCACAAGCGGTAACACTGCAAAAACAGCCCAAACCAGGAAAGACAGCTGGCAAAAAGTCGCCAACAAACTAAACGCGTGTGCATTGTACTTACTGAAAGCAGCGTTACCAATTTTGCAAATGTTCATTTTTTTCCCTCTGCTTAAAAAACATTGAAAAAGCGGCATATACTACGCCGCGGGTTGGTTTGCAGCGTGTAAAACAGTTTGTTTGTCGCGGATAATTTGCTATCCACACAGGGAAGAACCAGGAAGCCAACCCACAATCTTCCACTGTCTCCTTAATGCAAAGCATCACACACTAGAAGCTGCTGACGAACCCTTCTCTTCGTTGTCAGTCTGTAGCTGCGAAAAAATAAAAGCAATACGAGTTTTAACAGACGTCATTCAAGTGTATCATAACTTTCTGTAACGTTAATGAAAATGGCCAGGACGTGTCACTAGGGAAGTGAGTGTTAAATGCTTCGAAGCTTCGATACGATTTCCGACACAATTGCTTGAAACGTGTTGATGCTTCGCGAGGCTTCACCCCCCCCCAATCACTACTCACAGGTTACTGAACGAGAAATCAGCAGACTAGCATGACGGATGGGGCGTAATAGGCGTCCTTCCCCTCTCCTCCGGATTTTTCAAATGTTAATTTTTCCCCTGTGCTTAAAAATCATTAAAAACCCAGCCTGATTATGCGGCGTATGGTACGCCGCGGGTTGGCTAGTTTGTTTTATAACATTCACCAGTATAGTAATTACAGTACTGCATTTCTGCCTGAGCAATTAATATTTTGCACCCCGTGTGCTTAAAACGGTTCTTGGATCCTTCTTTTTCTATGGTATAGAGAGTTACTCTACAGTGCTGGTGCCAGACAAAAATCTGAAGAGGGCAGTAATATTTTGCTGGAAACTGAGCTGTTAAAATCATCCAGTGAAACTTTACTTTTGCTATTAATCTTAATAAACATAAGTAACATCTTGCTATTGCAATTTACCATTTTAAAATCACACAGATTTTTAACCGAATAATTGATGCTGAATTATCCTATTACTAAATTCTAGTCAAAAGTAATAAGATTGTTTATTTGATTGTTTATTTGCAGTTTACCCTATAAATGATACATACTGTTGTTTTTAGTCTTGCTTTGAAAGTTTCTGTACAGAATGAATGGATGAGGGCTTATGGTGAATGAACATATCATGTTTGGTGGGAATTACTGTTAGTGTAGTTATTTCATCACTGACAAATATTTTAGGGTGTACATTAGGGGTGGGCGGTATGACCAAAATTCTATATCACGGTATTTTTCTAAATTATCCCGGTTTCACAGTATTCGACGGTATTTTTTTCCCCATGCATGAGTGGATGTTAACCACATTTTCCACTGCAATTACTGGCTAAGAGTAACCTATTCCACTGTCAACAGTATTGTACATTGTACAAAAAAAAAACATTTTAATGTACACACAAGTATTAATACAGTTTTGCATTGCCCCATAAAGTGATAGTTTTCAAGGGGGTGGCACTAATGAAGAGAAGGTATCACATTGCATGACAGATGCAGTCAAAATATAGAACCTTTTTATTGAACAAATTTTGCAAAAAACAAACTATAATTTTGACAACATATTCTCAACCATACAAAGAGGCATTTAGACTTAATAAAATATCCAGAAGTGCTTGTCAAAAATTGTATTGCACCGAATATGTCTTAGAAAAGGAATAAATAGTAAATATTTTTTGTAAACCAACTACACTTTCTGTTAATGTTAACAATCTCTGTCCACTGACACGTTAAAGTGACTTTTTAAACAACTTTATCATCATTAAACTGCATAATATTTAAACTAATAAATAATAACAATAAAATAAATAATAGTATTATTACTGATAGTTGCACTATTACTTCAAGACTTCAAGCCCAGGTGCATTACACAGTATTCACCAAATTAAAATATAATACAAGTGCAACTTGGTGATGACATCTTTACCAACTGAACCATCATTTAGGCAAACTGCATTAATATGGACCTTGCTTCAAGCTAAGCTATACTGGGAAGAAAAAAACAAACTATATGTCGAGAACAAAGTCAACATTTCCACTTTATTCTCGGCGTTTATGTCGAGATTAAAATCGACATTTCCACTTTATTCTCGCTGTTTATGTTGAGATTAAAGTCGACATTTTCACTTTATTCTCATAGTTTACTTCATAATTAAAGTAGAATGTCGTAAACTAAACTTCTTCCTAAAATCAATGTTTAATCAATTACTTAATTTACCCCATCATAAATTAATGCAGCACATTAAATGCTTTGTGTTACGTTCCCCGACACAGTGGTTAATCACTACATTTCTTAAACTGACTTCCTCCGCACTAAGAGAAGACAGCGATCACCATACAGAATCCATTCACTTCATGATATTCCTGCTTTCTGAAAATTTAGAATGCTAAGATAAATACTTGATATCATTTTCATAATGAAATGCATTAAAGCAGGTATTACACATGCACGGTAGTGAGGCGGTAGTGCTGCTCCCTCGCAGTAAGGGGTCCCCAGATGTATGTTCAGTGTAGAGAACTTTATGGCAGGTGTGACGAGGCTCCAAAAAACTCGATGTATGAATAGCTATCGCACAGGTTTAACTTAAATATTGTATAAGTGTTGGGTTTGTGATCTGCTGGTCGGAGACACGAACACAGAATTCAATGCATGTTCTTCTGAGCGGGCTATCTTTATTGCATGCATGCTGTCTCTATCTGACATAGGATACCAAAACCCCAGTTCCTATCCTTCCTTTTTCTTTCACCACATAACCAATCCCCACACGATAAACGTCTTTGTGAAATTAAAACTAGTTATAAACTTAGCCCACGGAGTATTCAGAACTTTAAAAATATCTTTGTTATACATGTTTAATTATGCCATCCATTCAGAGTTGCGCCCATCTCTGAACGAATCACTTAACACAAAGCATTTAATGTGCTATATAACTTATGACGGGGTTTGAGAAAATCTAGTAAATTAAATATTCATTTTATGATGAAGCTTAGTTTACGATGTTCTACTTTAATGACAAATTACGAGAATAAAGTCAACATGTCGACTTTATTCTTGTCATAAGCGTCAAGATTAAAGTGGAAATGTCGAGAATAAAGTCAAAATGTCGTCACACTATTACATAGTACCCAGATACATTACACTGTATTGAAAACAAATAAAACAAGTACAACTTGGCTTGCAGTATTATCCAGTAGTATAGAAACAGTATTTTCACATCTGACCTTTTAAAACTAAAGCATCTCCAGGCGACAGACGTGACTGCTTTTTTTCGTCCCTCTGTCCATTTTCACTGCGCGGCATACCTATGCTATCGCCCCACTATTTGGTGGTGTAGCAGTGAAAAAAAGCCCTAGTGCAACAAATCTGTGTTTAGCGGTGTAGCAGTGAAAAAGGTCCCCACTTGAACAGTTTCCCGCTGCGCCACGTTCCGAACGTCGTTTAGGCAATTTAAACTGGTGTTGCGGTATAAGAAAAATCCATATCATAAAAAAAGTAAAAAACGGTTTTCGGTATGAACCGGTATACCGCCCAGCACTAGTGTACATTAAGCAGCCAAAAGTGTGTTTTGCAACGTGGTAAGTAACTGCATCTGTTATCTCCTTCCAAATGCTGCTTGTCTGCTCATACATTATGCAGTGGAACAGAGCACATTTTTTGGAACTTTGCTAAGTAGAGACCCATTTTGGTAGAGGTGAGAGAGCACATTGCAGGTGCCTCACATACTTATGTGGCCTCTTCTTCTGATCATCACAACATTTTTTTTCTCATGCTTATTATTACTACCAGGCAGCACAGGCGAAGTCATCACAGTCGTGCTTAGAAAAAGCAATGGAGTGGCGTGGGAAGTTCTTGAAAATCAAAAAAAAACTAGACATCACAACATTGACTTAAATATTAAATTGAATCAAAAATTTGATATATTGCCCAGTTAAAAAGAACTCATTGGAGTTTGGATCACTGATTAAAACTATTTGTCACCAAGACAGATTAAAATGCTGGAGGGCCACACAAAATTTAAGAATTGAAAAACAGAAATCACAAAAATAATGTAAAAAAGTTACTCCTTACCAGTATGAATATTCCTTGGAATTTTAGATTGTAAGGTGTGCAATAAAAAACATTCCTTGAAGTACTCTACTTTGATCCATGATAGATACAAAGGTGGCTAAACTTAGAAGTATACAATTGGGCTTTTACTATTCATCTCATTTGTTTTTTCTAAACCTTTCTCATTTCCCCTTCCTAGTTCTTGGCTAAGTGCTGTACAGTTGTAGTTTGTTCTGGTGTCTGCAGGATCTTCAAGTTGCAGAGGTACATTTTGACTGTTATTTTTTTTCTTTTGTTTGCTATTTTTTTTTTGTACACTACAAATGGCTTTTAAGAAAGAATGTCCTGTAAGACCTCAGTCTTTACATCAGGAATGATGAAGATACAGTATTTGGAGCGGAGTGATGGGGAGGATTGGACAGTTTGAGATGAATCATTACTGGATTTCTGTTCCTATCATGAATTGTCCATAATAAACACCATGTTCAATTACAAAATTGTTCATAAGTTCACCTGGCACTAGGCTACCTTACACTAAAGGTCATTGCTTGACTTTGTAGTCTGAGGCTGTATGTTTTGGTCACTTTTGTAAGGTGCTGAGCTGTCGGCTGATCCCGATTTAGTGATAAGACAGCTCAGACGGATGAAGAACCACTGGACAAACCTGAAAGACCCAAGCATGTACTGAAGGTATGTCTCTTTTCAGAATGAGCTCAATTCTCACCTCCAGAAGAGCTTTCATTACATTTTAAACATGAGATATAAAAGACTTTCAGAATTCATTTTCTTAAACTCTAAGAAGTCATTACCTGTGAAATCACCAGCTAGTGGAAGGTTGGCATCTGTATACAACTGCCGAATTCCTAGACTTACAGGTCCCTGTTTTGAATTCAGGTCTCCCACTTCACAATTTAGAGGGTTAACTCTGAAGCAACTGTTGTAATATCCACCCTAGAAGCACATACAAAAAACAGCTAAGTTCATAAAGATTAAATTATTATCATGAAAATGACTGCATTTGAGGTCACCAATTATGCAAGTTGTAATTATGTTCAAAGTTCAGCTTATATGGGATGTTAGATAAGCACACTGAAGACAAAAGAGGAGATTTCTTATTTTCATAAGTGCAGAAATAAATTAAAAAAGTAAATTGCATAATTATTTTTACAATACTTTAATATATGTAATAGGTCTGGGTAGTGCCATATTTGTAAATGTAATTTATATAAGCTTGGACTTACGTAATTGGGCAGTAGGCAGTAGTGGAAATAAAGGTTTAAATGTTATGTCCATTCTGAAAAGGAAAGAAGGTAAGGAACACCACGTTTTGGCTGTACTGTATAGCCTTCATCAGGAGTTGCCTTAACATGTGATGTAAAAAGTTCTTAAAATTCATTTTTAAACTTTAAGAGGTATTACATGTGAAATCACCAGCTAGTAGTAATATGCAGTATTTTTGTTCAACAGAATAAGCAGCATCCAGACAGTGAAGGTAAGGGTGTGCCATTTGCTCTTTTATAATCAGGCCATTGGATAACTGTTGTCATTGTTAGATGTGGGCCAAAAGTACATGTATGAAAACAAAAATTATTTTCTTTTAAGATTTTTATTTTACCTTTTCAACCACTTAAGAAACATTAAAATTAACTTTTGGCTTCCATTTTAATATTAGGGAATATCTACTTGATGTAAAGTGAAAAAATATAGTAATACATGAAAAAGTATGTATTTCTACAAACATACAGTACACAGATAGTAGGGTTAGAGATGAGTACAGCAATTGTGAGTTCCATTTAGTGAAAGAAGAAACAGCAGGGGAGTCATTGGAGGAGTGACATCAGAGAAAAGGCCCAAAAAGAGACATATTTCATGGGGTACAACACGGGAAGAGTTAACCTCCCCTAAATGTCAATGTGAGAAGATGAGAAGAGCCTTCGGATGTAGTCAGATCACAGGTAGAAGATGCTCAAAAGTCAGATTGAGCCTTCCGCAAAGAAGGGATACTTTTTCAGTCAAAAGCCTGTTTAGTCACTTGACCTGGTTTTTCTCTGCATGCTGTGCAGACCCAAGTTTGAGTCACTGAAACCCAGTGTGGTGAGTGCCACCGGAGCAAAAAGAGTTCAGTTATATATTATCACCATTAATTTAACAAAGTAACTTACTGCTTGAATAAAATAGCATAACTCCCATTATAGGAACATATAGTAAAGCTTGGTGTATTCAAAAATACCTGGTCTTTGGAATTCCCTGCTAGTGTCACATCTGTGTGGAGTCTACATGTTCTCTCTGTCATCACTCTTTCAGCAAAGACTTGCTTTTATGTTGGCTGGTGGCTTAATATTGGCATGTTATGAATGTACCATGCAACTGCCAAACTTGTTCTCTCTTTCTATTCCAACACTTGTTCTCTGGATTCTCCTCTGTTCTACCCATATTTTAAGTCCGTCTTCTCAATCAGGCTTAACCCTTAACACTCTCCAGCCTTTTCATGGTGTGCATATATTCTTGGCACTCTTGTCTAAATTTTGTCCCGTTTGAAATTCACATGACTTTTCAGAAACACAAAAACATATTGTTTTGAGTTATTTTATTCAGTTCCATATAAAAAGCTGCTTTTTTTCTTTCCATATAGATTCAACATGTCATTAAAATCCTTTTTTTAGTATTATGAATCAGTGTTGATGCTGGGATTTCCTTGTATGCTGCATCTGCTTGAACTAACTATTTAGTTTTGATACCATCAAGCACAACGTCTTCTTAAAATGTGAACAAAAATGCTAATTGGAGATCTCCAGTTCTGTATTAACACGCCAGTATGACTTATTCACTGGTGTTTCCCTAGAGATCACTCCTGAAGATTGTAATTCCTAAATTAATTTAATGGACCCTTAATAATATTTTGGTCCTGACGAGGGGCATAGCATGTAACATGTTCTGTGACAAGGAGTTTAGAATTTCCATGTGTGCAGGTGTGCCTAGGTTGTATTTTGAAGGTACTGTATGTTTGACATACAGAGGTGATGTAACTAATGTATGTCTTCACAAATATGTTTTATTAACATAGTGTCTCCTTCATTCAATATGATGCCAAGAATAAAATTTTCTTAAATTTGCAAATGTGGCCTTTATGAGTACCATAATTGTAGTATAAGCAATAAATCTTTAGCTTTAGAACAATAAAATATTTTCTGTTGTTTAATTGCATTTTGACATTACTTATTTACATTCTTGCATGTGGATTTATATGAATAATCTTTTTTTATTATAAAATTCAACATCCAAGAAAACATCCATCCATTATCCAACCCGCTGAATCCGAACACAGGGGTCTGCTGGAGCCAATCCCAGCCAACATAGGGCACAAGACAGGAACCAACCCACCGCAGGACACACACAAACACACCAAGCACACACTAGGGCCAATTTAGAATCGCCAATCCACCTAACCTGCATGTCTTTGGACTGTGGGAGGAAACCCACACAGACGCGGGGAGAGCATGCAAACTCCACATAGGGAGGACCCGGGAAGTGAACCCAGGTCTCCCAACTGCAAGGCAGCAGCGCTACCCACTGCACCACCGTGCCGCCCTTCAAGAAAACATGGTTCATATTAATTGATTTTAAACTGCTTCACCAACAAGCATGCATGTTAAATGCATTTGTTAAATTTATTTTAAAAAGCTCTCAGGATGACATTAAAAATAGCTTATTTTTAATTATAAATGGTCTGTAAAGGGAAATACTATGCTTTAATGCTGACCACTATACTGATAACGAAGACCAAAACCTTAAATATGGATGACTACAACAAAGTTAAATGCTTTAATACTGACAAATACAATTAAATATCGAGTGCTGGGGTTTGATACTAACGACTAAGGCTGAAAACGTGCCCCTTATTACTAATAAAGTTTCATACTGTATTTTAATTTTAATGAGCATGAAACAATCTCTGGCCCTTTAATACAGCTGTATACACATACATACAAAAATAAATGGTGGAATGAAACACAGACAGGAGCCGTTTGATTAATTCTAGAAAAGCACAACTTCTGATTTGAGGGTGTTTTCTGGATGTCAGAATTACAATTTGCCCACATATGAGCGTGTTTTCCGGAAGTCATTTACCTGTTGAGTTGCAGTTCAACAGTCTTCTTTTTATTTCCAGACTTAAAGAACAATTTGAAAAGAAAAACTTTTGGAGAAATGATAGAATTATTAAACATCCAAGCAACAGATATAAAAATGGTTTAGGGTATGTAACTAGGATTTGTTTAGTGTTACAGTGAGCCCATATGTCACAAAGGGTAAACATTAACTTTTAAATTTAGATGATGAAGTAATAATGTCCTTAGCCACTTCCTATAATTTTGTTGTTCTCCTTTACCACTTCCTTTTATTTTTAAAGTTCCCTGGTATTATTTAAAATGTGAAAAAATGTACTGTACCTAATTTAGGTATCCACAGTTGTACCCGGTTATATCTGATTTTGCGTTATGAGGTCACATTTTATTACAAGAGTCCAATATAATAATAACAACAAAAAAACAGCTTGGGGCAAAGTCAAGAAGCTCTTTCTGCATCCTTCAAAATGGTCCTATTAAGTAATAATGCTAGAATACTGCATGACTCAGCGCCTCCACCTCTGATGTGGAAATGCCCAGTCACCTCTTCATTACTGCTAAGTGGGATTAGCATGGTTTTCCTTTCAGTATTCTCCCTTCAACAAATTCTGAGTTCTGCTTTTCAGAGTCCTGATTCAAAAAACATCCAGTGCTCTACATTAAATCTTGACTATAGTGGATACCTCTTGATATATAATTATCTTCATAATTTTTGCTTTTAGTTTACAAGGCTGAATTATTCAATCCCTATATAAATCTGTGAGATGTTTGAAATTATCTGTGACTTGCCTTATTTCATTTCACAATCTCAAGATAATATCGGTATGGACCTTAGTGCCAAGTGTTGTGCCCACACTAGCTTGACTTAGCTTGTAGCAAAGATATAACCAGCGTAATTGGCTAATTTAAAGAAGGACATCTGTGGCCAGGATAGTTGCTGCCATTATCTGCAATGGTGATACCATCACAGCACTTTAACTGAGTTGTGTTACCTACTAAATTATATAATTTACTGAAACTCAGGAGATCACTACAATTTCTAATTTTAACTGTAAATAAAATATTCAGAGTCTTGCACATTTTCCATGTTTTGCTGCTTTACTGCTTGCACTTGTGACATTTTAAAGTAGCATTAAATAGATCTTCTTTTAAGAGTCCAGCTATTTACCCTTCATTTTGTCCTACCTATCTGAAGGTCAGCAATGAACAATATAAACAGAAGAAGATGTCATTTATCTGAAGATTGCATTTGAAGGCTAATCTACAAGTGCACACAATACTACTGTTAAACTCTGCCAGTCATAGTGGGAAGCTCAGAGAAAAAGGATTAATTCCAGCATGTCACTGTTTGAAAGATTCTCTCTTCATATACTATAACAGGTACTTTCATAGAGGAGGCTTTCTTGAAGTTTGTCATTTTCTGAAGTCTGTGGTCCTACACTTGGCTCTGTTGCAATTCAGTATTTAATGAATCAAGAATAAAATAGCACTTACCCCAATGCGTAAACCGTAAGGATTAAAGTGATCCCCAACTTCTGTACACTTTTTGTCGTTTTCTTTCGTCTGATTGATATGAATATACCACAACGCTTCTGTGACCTTTAATAGTGAAAAGAACGATATTAGTCTCAAAACTTTGAATCCACTATTTATATTGTTTTATTTATTTATAATTATTATTGTTAATTTTTGTAATGTTATCACATTGCTACTTTTTTATGGGCTTAGACATTTTGTGTTTTTTTCTCCACCGTAGTATTTATACCAACGGCACACATCATGCAACACAGCATCACATGACCTGAATGGCATTAGGTTGCTGCTATAAAATTTAGTAGGGCTCACAAGGAAATAAGTGAACTTTGTCCCATGGAAAAGAAAGGATGTAGAGTAGCTGAGGCTGAAACTGCCTCCACATCAGACATGGTTAGTGTAGTTTTGTGGTTTTGACTTACTTTCTTCCCAACCTCACAAATTTGATATTTGTTGGTTTTGTATTCTGGATTTCTCCTTTTAGTGCAGTGAAGCAGACTACTTCTTTAAGCATACCTTTAGTGGTAACACTCATTTCGTGATTATTATATCCTCCCTTCCTTAAATCTCGTTTGTTTTTTCTTCCTGCATTTTCTAATCTGGACCTTTGTTCCTTGATGGACAGCTGTTTAGAGAATTATTAAGATTGATATGAATTTCTTGGTTTCCTTATGTGTAGTCTTTGTTATGGCTCTCATTTTGTTATTCTGAAATTTTTTTTTCTCTTTGGGGATTTTGTTTATATTTTGCATTGCCTTTTAAATTCCATTTTGTCCTTTTTTGACTCCAGGGGCTGGCACTTGTCACCCAAACACTGTTTTGGATTAGCATGTATTGTCAATCAGGAGAGTGCCTGGCGGTGCAGGCACCAAGAACCCTAAACACCAAACATGGAGCTATGCTTTACATGTTGCAGTTGCACATCTGCATTCGCAAGTGGGATCACACAAACATAGAAATGATAACTTTTAAGTTCCCCTGTAGATGTTGGCTTGCTAAGCACCCTCTTTCTGTACAAGCTATGGCAGCACCAATTGAATACAAAACAGGGAAGCTTCAGCTTAGGGTTGGGTGCACAATAGGAAATTTTGAGCCATGTTATGACATCAGGAGTTTTGTGCCCTCTCACACTTACTGGTAGTCAATTGTTTGTATTGATAGCTGATCAGAACTAAGCATACGCTGTGTGATTTTACAGGTGTTACTTTTCAACGGTCTTACATGATTATGTAGTGAGATCATTGGGTGAGACTTTAGGTTACCTGCAAATTTGACACAGTGAAAAATGTAATGATTTGTCACCGTGTCTTTGTTTTTTATGGAAGGCTAAATATAGGTAAGCTCACTGTCAATATTCACTAGATTAGCTTTTAGTTTATGACTAGCAGACTGCACTACTAGTCTATTAAAAGCACAAACATTCAGTGCTACCAGGAATTTGTAGTTGCAGGCCAGCGTTCCTCAGTATTTCTTTTTTGATAACACACTTGTAACATTTCTCTGAAGAAATATCATAAAATGGAGGTTTGCTTGCTAAAACCCAACCAGTCTATCCTCCTTCCCATGTGTTCACCAATGTTTTGCAACAATGTTTGTAAAAGCATAACCATGAAGTTGATTCCTGATTGTTCAATGGGACCTGAAATATGGGAATTGCTTGTAGAACGTCTCACAACTGATAACCTCAAGACCAGAGTGCAAATTATTTTTGAGCTCATAAGCTACTCCAGTTGTGTTGCAACATATCTTGTGAGTAGTGACTTCAGGACCATGAACAACTTTGTTGTGATTTTGTGTCAATATTATTAACCACTTGCAAGTTAGCCTAAAATCATGTGCATGCTATGGTGCACTAAAACAAAACAAAGAAAAAGAAAGAGTATAGGAATACTTTTGCATTACAAAATGTGCATAAAGATTTTTTTCTTTGAAAAGATGAAGCATAGTGTAGTTGCATTTGATTTATTACTGTGTGCGTATGTGTTTGGAGAAGAGAGAAGACATGAGGTGGTCATGCCCATAAAGTCTTAAGCGTAGGTCACTGCTATTTTAGATAATGATATACCAGTTCTTATCTTCATGGTCTTTGGATTGAAACATATCAAAAAATCCATGTGCCTTCAGCGAAATTTTTTAAATTTAGTGTTCTAAACTTTTACTTATTTTCTGTCTTTCATTTCTGGTTAAAGCTTTGGGGACTGATATTTAGAATACATTTCTCTTTTGTCTATTAATCCACAAAAAATAAAAATAAAACTGTAATCATATAGTATGACTCACTTCCTTAATCTTCTTTGATTGTGACCTCTATCAGAATCTACTTAGTACAGCAAAGATTAATTAATCTTTTTCATAAAATATTTTGAATATTGTTCCAAAGAAGATGGTAATGAGGGCAAAAGTGATTTGTAATGCAACAAAAAATGTTCATTTTTTTTGTATCATTACTTATAATTAATATATTTTGAATTATACTTGTTTTAATTTTGCAGTACCCACTTCTTTTATTTGTTTAATTAAAAAATAACATTTTTATAATTTTAAGTATTTAATAGGCTGTCAAGAGGCCTCAAGCTCATGGCCAATAGGTGAGCGCAGGGGCACATGGAACCTTAACAGAGAATGCTAACCTTTGTAGTATATTTAGGACTACCCAGGACCTGATAAATGGTTCCAGGGCTTGGATGCAACTGATCCTGACATACACTGTAGAAGTTTAAAATCACCTCAAGATTAAAGATTAATTTAATTTTTGACCTAATTAATATTATTTTGGGATAAGTGGTTGCCAGAAGAGTAGCCCTTCTCTGACACATCATGAAATGTAATCCAGTTGGCACTGTGACTGAGTAGCATCCCATTCTTTTCACATATTATATATGAAATTATAATACAGTGATGCACTGGGCTTTTAAATTGTTTTAAAATTGAACTGAATAGTTTTCCTATTGTTGTCATATATTTATAAGGATTAGGCATCAGCAGCCTGCAGTCCCACTGCACACTCTGAGGTGGTCATCCCCTTCCTGACATCAGCTTCTGTGTTACCTCAACTGATGTGCATTTTTTAAGTTTTTCTATGCTACATATCCTTTTGCCTGATATACAATGATCATCTGCCATAGCCATTGTTACATCAATTCTGTAGTTCCCATCTGTATTCTAAATTCTCTATTTTATGATCGCTTTCTTGATTGACTGCTATTCAGCATCAAACTGTGCAGCTGTTGACTAAAATAATTCCACTTTCTCAACGGCAGGCCAATGCCTTATGTGCACTACAGACAGGTGTCTAGGGGCTGGCAGCATTTAATAATGTCACCACTTTGCAATCAGCATCTCTGGCTGCACAGCAGTGGCAATCACAGTACACACATCTAAGGCTTATTTGCTATGTTCAAGGGTAAACGAAAAAAAGAAGGCCTAGGTACTCCCATCAAATATTTCACATTATCAGTTTTTTTAAAGAAAACAATAGCAACTATGTGGACAAAAAGCTAGCCTTCTCTTGGCTTTGAAACCCCAGGTTCAAAAAGTAGTCAGAGAGTGTCCTCTCACCATAGGAAAGGCCTTATTCGCAAAATAGATTTTACCAATAGCAGCCACAGGAAGTTTTATCAACTGAATCCAAAAACAAGGATACACAAGATACACATCACCATTTAGCCCGCTACTATCATAAATAGCATCAACTCTATGATATCCTGCATTGCAAAATCTGGACACTATGTAGAAGCCATTGCCAATAACAAAAAGCACAAAATGGTAGCTCACTTGTTTGAAAACAAAATAAAAATGGCAGTGTAGCAATACTAATAAAATACCAAAAAATATTGCATATATAATATATATTATAATATTGCATGGTCTAAATGACTTCAGAGTTTCAAAATATAAAATTAAATTTGGGAAAAAAAAACAATAATTAAAACAAAATCCGCAATGTTGTGCAATATGTCTACACTTTCATTCAGTATTTGTTTACAAATGGTTTTTTTATTGTTATTTTGTTTTTGTCTTTACCTGATTGGATGTCACAAATAAATGATATCTTTGTCTTTTCTAACAGTGGTTACTGGAAGTGTAGTCTTCATTGCTCACACATTTTAGTGTAACACCATGGTGGTAGTCTTATTTAACGATAGGCACCATAAGAACTCTTCTAAACCTAGCTTCTAGGGAAAGACTAGTAATAATAAAAATTAAATTAAGCATTTTCAGCATTTTAATAATAAAAAAATTACAAATCAGCTCTTTTCTTAATAATTACTTTGATTTTCTTACAATTTTTACTAATGATATCTTGCATTTCTGTCCCTTGCTGAACTATACATGACTGCGATCTGCTATTTCTTCATAAATAAATATCTTTGTCATTGATTGGATGGACAATTTTTTCAGTCACAACATCTGAGTTCTTAAGATTGTGACTTTATTATTTTATTTAACAATGATTAATTGACTGAACATTTATAGCTTTCTTGTTTTTGATGTTGCTTTTTTTCCCCTTCATGGGGTGATTCCTAACTCTCTTGCCCACAACTCAGCTTGATTTAATACATAAGAAACCAGTTCACAGACAGCTATCATAGACCACATTTCCATAAAAGTCCTTTTTACCTCAACATACTATCTAAAAATAAGTAAGTGATGAAATGTGGGCATTCTTAAGCTGGAGAACTCTACTCATTTTATAGTGGTTTTGATTTATTCTCCAATCCAGTTTCAGGGATTACAGTTCTCATTATCATTATTGTGTTCTTCAGTGATCTGCAGGGTAACTGCTTTAGTCATACTGTGTTTTAGTCAAATAAATACATTAATAAATACATTTTAACTGTCATTTAAATTTTTTAAAACTGTCCAAGGTAAATATCTGTTTTATATACTTAATTGTAATACTCACTGTGACTCCTGGTGTTCCTTGCAAGTCCACATTTATAATCGTATCACTGAAACTTCCATCTGAAAATATTTGCTGAACCTGTAAAATAAAACTGAAAGCTAAAGGATCTCTGACAATGCATCATTTTAACACTTTGATTTCCTAGTCAATGTAAACACACACATGCCTTTGAAATTTGAGAGGACAGTTTACTATGTGTAGTAATAAGTTATTCCTTAAATGCTAGTAGTGTGGTGTAGGTAATTACAGTTTGTTTGTCCTTCTCCACTTTAAGCCCATCTGGGAGTATACCAAACATAACTGTTAACGGTTAGTAGTGATTGTGACACCAAGGTTATCTGATAGGCATTCAAAGATTTTTGTCCAAAATAATGTTCATTTGCTGCACTCCCAAAACATTTGGCCCAGTGACCCTGGATCTAGATTGCAATGTTCACAGGTTAGATCTCTCTCAATTTTAAACAAGATAAATGTGATCAAAGAAAGATTTTAAGTTGAATGCTATATGCATATACCGATAAAGTGTATTCTGTGCAAGGCTGCCTTCCACTCCTTTTGTGAGACATTAACTGAAATGAAAGATCCTTTTCCCACCACCCTAGGATCTTTGAAGGGAAGATTATTTGAGATGTTCTTATATATTGTTGAGATCCTGTCTGAGTCTTTAGGACTGATCAGTATTTCTTCTTGACTGGAAATGAGTGGGAGGTGTGAAAAATTGGGCAGGTTTCTTTTAGCAAAATTCTAATTTGAAAGTAGTGGAAGAGAAGATTATTTATATCAGTTAAGACAAAGTCACCCTAAATCATACCCCTGGTGAAAGACTGTCTATATGTAAATTAAAGGCCATCCTTTGTTCTAATAATTTTCATGTGGTATTAGTGTAATGTGCATTCACATTTAACACGAACCAGTGCAAAAGGTTTAAAAGACATTCTCAGAATAGAGGATGGGAGCATGCTCTGATAGCGTTTTGCCGCACCCACCACACACTGAACCACCTGAATTGGGACTTAAGTGCAGCAGGTGACACCTCAGCACCACACTGGAACAGTGTGAGGTTTTTTATGGTACCGGGAGTGCCAGTCCTGCCACCAACCCCCAGGTTTTCCCTGTAATTTGGAGGACCTTCTTGCAGGGCTGGATGGAGATAAACATCATGCCCAGGATGAAGCAATTGCAGGTTAAGGAATAGAATCATATCTGCCGTTTACAGGATTCGAACTGGCAACCTTCTGATTGCCAGCAAGATCCCAAGCCTCAAAGCCACCACTCCACCCATTCATAGAATGGATGATCCAAATGTTTTATTTGTTTTTTATTTATTTCATACTAGTCGATGATTATTGTTTTATGTTTGTTACCACATTCTTCAGTAATTTAAACAAATTGTTTCTCAAATGTGTTATTTTTGTTTCGGTTAGTTCAGTTGCCACTAAACTCCATGTAGCTTGCTGATGCCTCAGAGTGTGCAGGAATTGGATGTGAATCCCAGTCTATTCACTGTGAGTAATTTATATGCTGTACTCATGGTTCCAGATGATAGTGGATTTTGCAAAAAAAGATGGGCACGGCTGTAGTGAATACATATTTTAAGAAGAGGGAGGACCATAAGGTGATGTACAAGAGTGGAGGAAGATACACACAGGTAGATTATATCCTATGCAGAAGAGTCAATCTGAAGGAGATTGAAGACTGCAAAGTGTTGGTAGGAGAAAGTGTAGTTAGGCAACATAGGATGGTGGACAGAGCGAAGGATCAAGTAGTGGTGGAAGTTAAAAATGGACAGGTACTGGGTGGCAGAGAAGAGTTGCCAGACAGCTGGGCCACTACAGCAGAAGTAGAAAGAGTGACAGCAAGAAGGGTGCTTAGCGTGACATCTGGACAGAGGAAGGAGGAAAAGGAAACCTGATGATGGAATGTGGAAGTACAGGAGAGTATACAGAGGAAGAGGATGGTGAAGAAGAAGTGGGATAGTCAGAGAACTGCAGAAAGTAACAACAACAACATTTTTATTTATATAGCTCATTTTCATACAAAAAGTAGCTCAAAGTGCTTTACATAATGAAGAAAAATAAAAGACAAAATAAGAAATTAAAATAAGACAACATTAGTTAACATAGAAAAGGAGTAAGGTCCGATGGCCAGGGTGGACAGAAAAAAAAAAAAAAAAAAACTCCAGAAAGCTGGAGAAAAAAATAAAATCTGTAGGGGTTCCAGGCCACGAGACCGCCCAGTCCCCTCTGGGCATTCTACCTAACATAAATGAAATAGTCCTAGTAGACAAGAGTACAAGGAGATAAGGCGCAAGGTGAAGAGATAGGTGGCAATGGCTAAAGAAAAGGCGTATGATGAGTTGTTTGAGAAGATAGAGACTAAGGAGGGGAAAAAAAGACCTGTACCGATTGGCTAGGCAGAGGGACCGAGCTGGTAAAAATGTGCAGCAGGTTAGAGTGATAAAGGATAAAGATGAAAACATACTCATACACGAGGAGAATGTGTTGAGCAGATGGAAAGGGTACTTTGAGAGGCTGATGAATGAAAGAAAGAGAAGATTGGATAATGTGGAGATAGTGAATCAGGATGTGTGATGGATTACCAAGGAGGAAGTAAGGACAGCTATTAAAAAGAATGAAGAATGGAAAGGCTGTTGGTCTAGATCAGGGGTCCCCAACCCCCGGTCCGCGGCCCACTACCGGGCCGCAGCCGTCTGAAAGCCGGGCCGCGAGAGAACTGCCGGCAACGGAGACTCACTCAGACTTTTCAGAACGCTTGGCGGGCGGGGCTTTGCAGCGGCGCAGAGAGAGGAAAGAGACCGAGGTGAGGGAGTATTACAACAAAGTTATTTTTATGGTCCCAACAGTTTCCCCATATGATGCGAGTCTATAGAAATCGCGTTACTACGAAGTACATTCAGCAGATGCTTTCATTACAACGAAGTGACCTTGAAATGCTTGAACAAATCATCCACAGAGCAGTTAGATCTGTGTGCACAGCTCAGTTGATCCCCAAACAGAAACATAGTAAAAAAAAAAAAAAAATCTTTCTTCGAACTTTCCTCGTACTGTTTTTTTTTTTTTTTTTTTTTGCTGTTTTTGTTTTCTGTGGTTTTCAGTGATACCTTTTGCTTAATGCTTGTCAAAATCTGAAAAACATCCATTGGAATTTAACTCATTGTCACCCTCCTATAGAAACGGCAGACACGAAAAAAAGATAGAAGTGTTAATGTTTGTGATGTGCAATCTGTTGGAATGGCAAATACAAAGCATATGTCTTTGTTTTATGCAAAAAAAGAAGAAAAATCTCGGGTTGCAAACGTATGCAAACTGCTTAATAACTTAATAATAATAGAAATGTTATGTAAATTGTGTATAAAACTGCCCCCCCAAACCCCCCCCCCCCGACTGGTCCGTGGAAAAATTTGCATCTAATAAAGTGGTCCTTGCTGTTAAAAAGGTTGGGGACCACTGGTCTAGATGACATACCTGTGGAAGCATGGAGATGTTTAGGAGAGTTGGCAGTGGAGTTTTTAACCAGATTGTTTAATGGAATCTTGGAAATTGAGAGGATGCCTGAGGTGTGGAGAAGAAGTGTACTGGTCCTGATTTTTAAGAATAAGAGGGTTGTGTAGAGCTGTAGTAACTACAGGGGAATAAAATTGATGAGCCACAGCATGAAGTTATAGGAAAGAGTAGTGGAAGCTAGTGTTAAAAAGGGAAGTGATGATTAGTGAGCAGCAGTATGGTTTCATGCCAAGAAAGAGCACCACAGATGCAATGTTTGCTCTGAGGGTGTTGATGGAGAAGTATAGAGAAGATCAGTAGGAGTTGCATTGCATCATTGTGGACCTGGAGAAAGCATATGACAGGGTGCCTCAAGAGGAGTTGTGGTATTGTATGAGGAAGTGGCAGAGAAGTACATAAGAGTTGTACAGGATATGTATGAGGGAAGTGTGACAGTGGTGAGGTCTGTAGTAGGAGTGACGGATGCATTCCACATGGAGGTGGGAATACATCGGGGACTGGCTTTGAGCCCCTTCTTATTTGCAGTGTTGATGGACAGATTGACAGACAATATTAGACAGGAGTGCCTGTGGACTATGATGTTTGCTGAATACATTGTGATCTGTAGCGAGACTAGGGAGCAGGTCAAAGGAGATCCTGGAGAGTTGACGATATGCTTGAGAGAGGAGATGAATGTAGGAACAAGATGGAATACATGTGTGTAAATGAAAGGAAGGTCAGTAGAATAGTGAGGATGCAAGGAGTAGAGTTGGCGAAGGTGGATGAGTTTAAATACTTGGGATCAACAGTACAGAGTAATGGGGATTGTGGAAGAGAGGTGAAAAAGAGTGTGCATGTAGGGTGGAATGGGTGAAGAGTGTCAGGAGTAATTTGTGATAGACGGGTATCAGCAAGAGTGAAAGGGAAGGTCTACAGGACAGTAGTAAGACCAGCTATGTTATATGGGTTGGAGACGGTGGTACTGATCAGAAAGCAGGAGACAGAACTGGAGGTGGCAGTGTTAAAGATGCTAAGATTTGCACTGGGTGTGACGAGGATGGACAGGATTGGAAATGAATACATTAGAGGGTCTGCTCTAGTTGGACGGTTGGGAGACAAAGTCAGAGAGGCAAGATTGCATTGGTTTGGACATGTGCAGAAGAGAGATGCTGAGTATATTGGGAGAAGGATTCTACAAATGGAGCTGCCAGGCAAGAGAAAAAGTGGAATGCCTAAGGGAAGGTTTTTGGATGTGGTGAGAGAGGACATGAAGGTGATGGGTGTGACAGAGCAAGATGCAGAGGACAGAAACATATGGAAGAAGATGATCTGCTGTGGCAACCCCTAACAGGAGCAGCCAGAAGAAGAAGAAGAAGTACTATAAAATGCAATTTAAAAACATGCATCACTTGCTGTTTTTGGATATAATTAATTTTTACAAAAGTATTTAATCAATAAAAATGTGATATCTGTATCTCATTTTTTACTTTAACTAATCCTTGAATGCACTTGAATGTTATGTCTTGCATACATTTTCCAACTTTGTTATTAATGCTGAGGCCTCCTTCTGTCGTGGTGGAAGCAGATAATATTTTGTGGCTATATCACTAGAGAAAACCCACGTCTCAGAGGTGTATGAGGACCCAAACATTCCACAGTTGGTCAATAGCACAGGAGTAAGCAACAGTTATCGGCTATGCTGCTAGGTATCAAATGCCTAGAGCCTTGTTAATAAGTCCACTGAGTGGTACTGTGCTGATTAGATAAAGATCATATTTCTGGCATTTATTCTACAATTGTGCAGGTGACTTCAGCACGAAAAAGCACTTCAGGTCCTATTGAACATCGATAGTCTTGTTTTTCAACATTAACAAGTCAAGTCAAGTTGGGGAGCGGGCACTGGTACAATGCGTTGCCACACCCACTACATGACAAAACAACTTGGGATCCCGGTTGGCAACCCCCCAGGCAGACATGCGGTCCAGTGCCACCCTTCAGAAATGAACCTCTATCTGCCGCAGCCAGGTGTTACATGGGCGACCCCTTGGCCTGGTCCAGCCGCTCGGGTCCCCAATAATGAGGATCTTACGAGGCAGATCACCCTCGGGGAAACGCACCTCATGGCCATAGTGCCGTAACTGAAACTCCCTCACAATGCAGGTAATGTGCCTCATTTAGGACTCCATGAGCAACCGCTCATTCATCACAAAATCAAACCAACGGTACCCAAGAATTTTCCAAATAGACGCAGTACCAAAGGAGTCCAGTCTTCATCTCAGGTCACTGGATAGCATCCTTGTCTCGCAACCATATAGCAAGACAGGAAGCACCACGACTCTAAAGACTTGGACCTTCGTCCTTTTACACAGATATCGTGAGCACCACACACCCCTTTCCAGCGACCTCATGACCCCCCCATGCTTTCCCAATCAATCTACTGACTTCATAGGAAGAGTCACCAGAGACATGAATGCCACTGCCAAGGTAAGTAAACCTCTCGAAAAGATCGACACTCTCTCTGCAAACAGAAACACTGCAGATGGCTGTGCCCAAGAGGTCATTAAAGGCCTGGATCTTGGTTTTTATCCAGGACACTCGCAAGCCCAGACACTCGTTCAGTCTCTCGAGCGCCCCGATCAGAGCCTCCATTGACTCCACGACGGTCCGTGAATCTTTCTTCACCAACAGATGACCCATAGCCGCTGGACATTAACAGTCTTTTTAAAATTTGTTCCCCATGAACAGATTGATAATCGGCAACAGTAAACTGAAGGCTGGGGCATCTACGGTAAAGCATCAGGAAAAAAATGTCCGTAGCAATTAGAGCGTGCAAAACTGCATTTTGCACAATGACAGTGTATTCTCCATATACCACTGTACCATGAAAGCACTCCTGCACACACCATGTTGTCAGTTAAAGAATTTCTGACCAAAGAAAATATGGTTGTTGTCACACACCCCCATTAATTCAGCAGCCCTTGCTCCCTGCGACTTCTTTTTGTTCCCAAAAATACAATTGAGACTGAAGGGAAGATGATTTGCTACCATGGAAAAAATCTTGGAACAACTAACAGGAGACTCCTAGACACAGTAACAACAGATAACTAGAGAAAATATTTCCAGGAATGGAAGACACACTGGGACAAGTGTATTGCATTTCAAGGTGGATATTTTGACGGTGAATGGAATTGTTGGAAGTTGTATACATTTTTTATTTTTTTTTAATTCCAGGATCAATTTCCCCCTCTTATGTGCTGCGTATAATACCTTCCTGTGGAAGAAAGGCAGTTCCAGTATTTACTGTGGAATAGTGGTGCAGGCTCTTCCGATGTTCCAAAATAGTAAAAGCAAATCATTTTCCAGATAATATCTTAATTCATTAATCTTATTTCTATTTATTTTTTGATACATGTTAGACATTTTGAATTAGTCACCTAGTAAATAGGCTTGGGCTACTTTTAAGTGTTCCATACTTTCAAGCTTTACTATCTCAAATCCCACTTTTTGTTTATTTTTAATATTGTTTAAGTCATAAGTATGTAAACATAGCAAAAAGACAGTTACAGCTTTTTATCTTCCACAAAATCAAGACTTTATTTTTATGAATGCAAATATTTAGTCTTTCTACTGACAGATCCATCTGCTAAATGGAAAATGAGATTTAAGGAAGTCAAAGCCCCGTATCTGGTCAAGTGATGAAACCCCACTGGGAGACAGAGTACACAGCCAATTAATTCACTCACCAGCTGAGGGGACGTCACCTTTTACTGACAGCTTAAATTTAACTGTTAGTGTCATTCTTTTAACCCTACAATATAAAATGCTGTATATTTCAATGTATTGCACATTTCTTTTTTAAATGGCAGTTTTATTTTTTTCATACATGTGTTTTTTTTAGTTTAAAAGCAGATATCCAGTTGAATATTTATTGTATTCCTGCTTAACAATTGTCCCATCATCACATTCTTATGTATTTCATAGAAACAATGTCAGAGAATACCTATCCTGTGATCTCCCTTCACATTTGCTGCTTATTCATTTATTTTGCTACTCGTATTTGTTTTCATTAATTTTACTTGAGTCCATCCATCCATCCATCCATTTTTCAACCCGCTGAATCCGAACACAGGGTCACGGGGGTCTGCTGGAGCCAATCCCAGCCAACACAGGGCACAAGGCAGGAACCAATCCTGGGCAGGGTGCCAACCCACCGCAGGACACACACAAACACACCAAGCACACACTAGGGCCAATTTAGAATCGCCAATCCACCTAACCAGCATGTCTTTGGACTGTGGGAGGAAACCCACGCAGACACGGGGAGAACATGCAAACTCCACGCAGGGAGGACCCGGGAAGCGAACCCAGGTCCTCAGGTCTCCCAACTGCGAGGCAGCAGCGCTACCCACTGCGCCACCGTGCCGCCCTTCAAGAAAACATGGTTCATATTACAGTAATTGATTTTAAAGTGCTTCACCAACAAGCATGCATGTTAAATGCATATGTTAAATTTATTGAGTTCATTTGCAGCTTATTTGTTTATTTTGCTGCTTACATTTCATCTTCACACACAAGCTCTTGGTAACCCTTTTCATTTAAACAGTATGCACTGTAGACAGGGGGTCGAGCCCTGCACTGCAGGCACCATATTTGTAGTAATCCATCAATCAGTTTTCAGAACTTGCATTTCAAGTACAGAATCATGGCAAGCTAGTAAATATCCCAGCATAAAACCAGACTCACCGGCACTAAGAAAATGTGATTATTCTTATTGAAGCCAATTTGGTATTTTACAAAGAAGCAAATATTAAAGGGAAACTTTATAACAAGTTTGACCGGGAGCCATGAAGTTTATTAAGCATTATTAAGCATTAATGTTCACATCTCTTCTTATTCTCAAACTTGCTTAATTCAATGCAGAGTTACGAGGGACCAGAGCCTATCCAGCTAGCCCTTAACACAAAGCAGTAAAGAGCCATGGACAAGGTTCAATTCCATGAAACATGGACATACCCACACACACACCAACAAGCCACAAACTAGCCAAACCAGCACGTCTTGGGGCATGTGGGAGGAAAACTGGACTACCCACTGGAAATCCAACCCTCACTGGGAAAGGGCTCAGGATTTTACCCCGGCACTCTGGAACAGTAAGAGACCAGCAGTAACCACCAACACACCTTGCACCCTGATAATGAAAAAGGCCACACTTGCTTTTATACCATCACCGAGATGAGTCCTAAGACAGGACTTCCAGGACGCACCCCCTAGCAACTAACATATATATCAAAATTCAAAACAAAGTAAAAATTAAATTAACAAAAGTACAGATTTGAATATATATATGAGTCCTGCATAGTTTAAAACAAGTGTAAAAGATTATAAAAACTCTAGAAAACCATTCTATAGCCCAGACTGCTAAATTATCTATCATCTGTCAAAAGTTTGTCACAGTATAGGCACATTATATATTTTTCTGTATGTGTGTTAAGTTTTGGCAAAGTCCCAGGAAGTGAGGGGCCCCTGTCTATAGCAGAACACTACAAAGCAGTCTAGTATTTCCTTGACTGAGAAGAGACATAAAGTGTGAGAACATGCTGAATCACTGTAATTACGGTTTATCTTTGTGAACATAACAACAGTCAGTTCTCTCAGGAACATTCAAAGAATATTCACTCAGTGCTCTGTGTCCTGCCCATTGGAGCAGTGTAAAGATGTGTGAAGTAAATCTTGACACACACACGATACAGAGCGCTGATACCAGAAAAACAGTAGCTGGCTTTTAGGGTTAGAGTATAAACATGATGGCAACATGGTTGTGCAGTAATTAATGCTGTGGTTTGTGTCACCATTTCAGAGTATTGGGTTCAAATCTTGGCCTCTTCACTGTCTGTATCTTCCCTTGTCTGTGCAGTTTACGTCTTTCGTTTTTTGTCTACTTTCCAAAAAGTACATGTTGATTTGAATAATAACGAAATTAGCCCAATGATTGAGTGTGTGGATGTGTATTTAGCGTGCCCTGCAATGTATTTCTTTATTTTGGTTCCTGTATTGCTTTCACTGCTGCAGGGATAACCACCTGCTCCCTCAGATCTGATCTGGGTTTAGTAATTGGATGGATTATAAAAGCATTTTTGTATTGTGTGTTTGCCTACAGCTTCTCTTCAGTTTTGGCCAAGTAGTTAAAGTACTGGATTCTGAAGTTCAGGGTTGTTTGTTTAGCCCTCAATCACTGTGATTCTGAGGAAATCACTCAGACAATGAAGTTGAAGAACACTGAAAATAAAAAGATGTATAATGCATATTTAAGACACATGCATGCAAACATAAATAAAATTGTATATATTCCTTTATTAGTCATGGTTGTAGTACTGGGTTATAAAATCATTACACATGTAGTGATACTGATGGTGCCTCAATCCAAAGTATAGCTCCTCTTTTCCATTTTCAATGCTCATATCAGCTTTAGGCGGGCCATGTCCCCTAGAGGATAAGGCATTCAGCTGTATACCGCAAGGCCACTGGATCATCTCTCATCTCTGATTCACTGTGTGACCGACAGCAAGTCATTTAATACTTGCAGTATGGTATATGCAATCGATCCTACTAGAGCTCTGTGATGGATGGTTGTTTACAATATAAAAGACATTGTGTAGAATAAAGAATGGGATTTGCGGGCTATAAGGGTGTTAGAAAGATAAGGCAGGGCCTGACAAAGTCCTTCCTGTAGAAGAATACAGTGGACCCTTGACTTACGAACTCAATTCGTTCGCGAGGGCTGGTTGTAACTCAAGTTGGTTGTAAGTCAAGACTGTTTTTCCCATAAGAAATAATGGAAATGCCCTTAATGTGTTCTGAATCTCCCACAGCAACACTTAACTTTTTTTAATAAAAAGGGTTGTATAATGTGCATAATTT
Organism: Erpetoichthys calabaricus; assembly: GCF_900747795.2. NCBI lineage: Eukaryota > Metazoa > Chordata > Cladistia > Polypteriformes > Polypteridae > Erpetoichthys > Erpetoichthys calabaricus. Next base: position 301,240,040 of record NC_041395.2, on the reverse strand, counting down.
ACCAAGAACACCAATAATTTTTCTAATTTACTAACCAAAAAGTTATAAAAAGTGCCTAGCCTACCAGAAACAACAATTTCATGCTGTACTCACCATTTAAGTTGACATCTTTGGCTTGCAGGAAGGGAGGAGGAGGAGAATGAAATGGAAGGTGGTTATTGTTTGGAAGGAGCTTCCTTATACAAATCTTTTCTTTGTAAAATTGTCGAGATGGTGGATTTCGACATGCTGTACATATTAGCGAGATTGGTCACTCGAACGCCACACTCATATTTCCACACAATTTCCTTCTTCGTTTCAATTGTGATCGCTTTCTTTACCTTCGTTACCTTCTGTTCCTTCCTTAGCAATTATCGAAATAAATTATATTAATCACTGCACTGACCGAAATTACATCCACAAACACATGTATCTGGGCTCCGACTGACGCTTACAAATGCTCTCGGCTGTTTGTTTACAGTCACACAAGTGGATACACGTGACCGCATTCAGGTCGTAACGCAAGACGTTGGTCGTAATTCAAAACATAAATTTTGGTCGTAAACCAAGTTGTTCGCATGTCAGGCCGGTCGTATATCAGGGGTCGACTGTAGTAAGCTCTGACAGAAACAATACATGTCATCATGCCAATTCATAAAGAGGATTACTGGTGGATGCTGTAGTTTTTGTGGGCATTTCCAGCCCAGAAAGTAGGGGGATTACTCCAGACATTGTCCTTAGCCAGAACTTACAAACTCCTTATAGTGAAGTACCCAGCAAACTTTGAGTCATTTGAAGCACAAGGTACAGGAGGTGAGAAAGATGAATGCTTGTGGGAGTGCAAAGTGAGGACATCAACCAGCCACATCACCTAAGAAATTTCATTCATCACCTGTTTTAGGAAGACCCATCTTAGCCGTAGAGTTTTTTGTCTTTTCTTTATTTACTTTGTTTTATTTTGTGCTTTTGTTGTATTTTTTGCTTATTTTCTCCTTTGTTTCCTCTATTTATAACAAAAAAAATATTCTTTAGGTGAATTTATATAAAATGTGGGAAAATCTGTCAACAGCGAGATTTGTAGCGAGATATCTCAAATAGAAAATGCTGTACATCTTTTAAAACAGTGAAACATTCTATTGAACATTCATTTTTGAAACATTTGCTGTTTTAAAATTACTTTGAGAGAGGTTATTTAATGATAGGTGCTTTGTTTCTGTCTCTTTGATAAAGTACTTATAGAAGAATTAAAAATGTCCCAAGTTTAGATACAGTTAGCTAAGTCCCCAAATGTGCTTACTGTAATTGTTATGCCATGTGTACTGTATATTTTCTAACTTGTTTATAACTTGTCATCCTTTGCATTTATACTGGGTTTTGCATGACTAAAGAGTGAACATTATTATACATATTATTCTAGACTAGCATAACGAAATGCTCATTTCTTAAACTGGGTGTACAATGTGAAGTCCGTCTGTTTTGATCATGGTGCATCTTGTTGCCATTGTTCATCTGAGATTCCCATCCCCTTGCACACATCAGATGACATTATACCCAGGCATGAATGATGGCTGTTTTCTCATTTTATATATATATATAGAGATGGAATAACTAAGAGTTAAAACAGCTCACCTTAAACAAGGTGGCAGTCCTTTCTGAGGGGGCACACAGATGCACCTACTGAGATAATTCATTGTCACCTTAAGTATGACATCATTATCATCAGAGTTTTTACTGAAGGCATATGTCTGACTTCTCTTGTTTTTTATTAGTATTTATATCTGTAGTTTCTTTGCTTCCATATTGCTTGTTTAAGAAAAATGTCAAAAGTTGCCTTCAGGATCTTTTTCAAGCTAACTCTATTCCAGCAGAGAAGTTTAGAAACATGGAGTAAGTTGCTAAATAGTGTGTTAGACACTAAGGCTACATCCACACTACTACTCTATGTTCTTTGCTTTAAAATGTTCACTACCCAAGCTTTTTTAACCCCTGAAAATGGAGACTTTCAGAAACATCCTCCAGAGCTGTATAGTTCTTAAAACACCAGCTGAGCATTGTGGATGGATGAAAATGGAGACTTTTGAAACTCGAATTGTGCTTATTATATGGTAATTTCACACTTGGGAGTGATTCCAGGTTAACGCTGATGAACCACCTGGCGCACTCCTAGCAGCTGCTTAAAAGGAGCTGCCTCACGCCATTAGGGGAGCCAGGTTCGGGTGGAAGAGGACAAAGCTTGCCCGAGAGGGAGTTGAGGCGGGAGGACTGGGAGAGAGAGGTAAAGAGAAGAAAAGGACTGTGTACGTTAGTGCTTTGTACTGTGCTGTCCTCTAGGGAGCGAGGTTAAAGAGCTCCCCAACTCTGAGTAAAAGTGTGTCATGTGCTGTACTTGTGTCTCTGCCTATCTGTGTCAGGTTAGGGTGGCTGTATGCGCCCTGGCTTCCACAGTAGTCAAATTCAGCCATATCATGCTTTTTCTGCATCCAAAGGTAATAAGAGCTCTGGGGTTTTAGATTTAATGGGTGAATCTATATATATAATTCACTAAGTCCATGGCAAGCAAGATGCCAACTCACAGAGCCCCGCCCACCAACAATTCACTAACCAGCCGACCATGGCGCCAGAGCGAAAGCATTTGCCAAGAATGTGTTCATTAACCAAGAACAAAAGTCGGAGGTTCAAAGAAGATCACATACCGTCGTAGTTCCGACCATACATGATGCCGACTGGCGAACCGGCGGCGTTATTCCCATGGCCAACCGGGTAACCAAAGTCTTTGGGTTCCGGGGGGAGTATGGTTGCAAAGCTGAAACTGAAAGGAATTGACGGAAGGGCACCACCAGGTGTGAAGCCTTTGGCTTAATTGGAGTCAACACGGGAAATCTCACCTGGCCTGAACGTGGCTCACAGGTGCATGCGACTGAGGCGGTGTGTGGAAAATGAACAGTCAATGTGACTCACAAGTGCATGGGGACTGTACACAGACGAAAGCAATTCAGGTGAGGAGTTGGGGGCGGACACATGAGCAGGCAGTGCGTACTGAACGATGACTAAGAGATGACTTAAGAAATCGGCAGACTAGAATGGGGGGGGGCAGAATGGGCGTCAGACGATCAAACTTGCCTATCTAGAGGATGTAAATGTCCTAACACGGGTTCCGTAGGTGAACCTGCGGAAGGATCGTTACCGGTTGTGCCGACCCGTCGTTGGACGGTTAGGACCCGAAACCTCTCGGGCCCGCTTCCCCGCCCTCTCACCAGAGTTCCATCTTTGCATTCACTTACAGTTGTATCCTCAAACCCACCCCATTTGGACAACTGTGTCTTTCAGGAAGTGTTCACCCATCAATACATAATTATGCGGGGTATGCTACGCCAAGGGTTGGCTAGTATATTATATTAAACAAACATTGAAGATTAGAAGCTAAATGTCTGCCTTTAATAAATCCGGTTTGGTCTTGTGATATTACAGAAGGAAGCACTTCAAAGTCCTTCTAACTACAACTTTGAAGACTATCTTAACATCATTATTCAGGAGTGAGATTGGCCTGTATGATGCACATTGTAGTAAGTCCTTATTTTTCTAAGGAAAGATGGAATTTAATGCTTGGTGAAAAGTTTGAGGTAGAAGTTTGTTGTCTTTAGCTTCTGTAAATGTTGCAATTAATAGTCGAGCTAACTTATTTTTTTTTTTTATAATATTACACTGGGTAGCCATTAGGACCAGCTGCTTTCCCACTTTAAAGTGAGTTTATAGTATCTAATAATTCTGAGCGTGTCAGAGGTTTATACAGATAGTTTTGGTATCTGTAATAAGTAAAAGAACTCATTAGATTGTGTCTTATCTTATCTAGATAGAGTAGAATGTAAGGACTTACGGTTCTCTCTAAATTTGTGGGTTATATTTCTATGGGCTATGATTTAATTTCCATCTGTGTTGGTAATTGCTGTTATTGCATTGTAGACTTCCTGCTTGTAGATTTGTTGGACTAAAATCTTATTGGCCTTCTCTCCATGTTCATAGTAATGATGTTGTGATTTAAAGATGAGCTGTTCTGTTTCTCTAGTAGTCAAGAGGTTAAATTCTAATTGCAAAACCTGTCTTTTCCTATAAAGTGCCTCATTTGGAGGTCTGGCGTATTCTAGATCTATTCTGATAATTTCGCTGATTAACTCAGATGCCTTCTTGGTTTCCAATTTATTTTTGTGAGAAAGATATGAAATAATCTGTCCTCGTAAAAATGCATTCAGAGTTTCCCGGAGTATTCCTGCAGAGACCTCTGGGGATGCATTTATCTCTAGAAAATAATCATTTTGCTTGGATATGAATTCTGTATAGTTATCAACAGCTAATGACAGGGGGTTAAAATGGAAACTACGAGATGAGTGTGTAGGGCATAGTGATTTAAACTCCATGATCAGAGGGGCGTGGTCGGAGATAACAATCGCGTTGTACATACAAGAGTAGCAATGATGAACTTGTGAGAAGAAGGAATATGCTCTTAGTTTAGGGTTTAAAAACATCCATGTGATCTGATCCATTACAATGTGTGTAATTATTTTTGCAGAATTAGATGTTATCGCTACTGTAGCTGAAGACCTATCCAAGTCTGGATTTAAAACACAATTAAAGTCTCCAGTCATTATAATTTTATGAGTGTTCACTTTAGGAATAGATGCAAATACATTTTGGATGACATCTCTTGCCATTCATATAAGGTGCATAAATATTTATCAGAATCACTTTAGTATTAAATAAATTGCCCATCACCATGACATATCACCTTTCAGGATCACATGTTATGTCTGACACTGCAAAAAAGGATGGTTCTGTATATTAAGATTCCTATACCACTAGGTGTTTTTTTTTTGTAAAGCTGGAGCTTAAATTTGGCCAACCAACTCCCTTTGCAACCAAAACTGTTCCTTACTTAAGTGAGTGTCCTGTAACAATACTATATTGGCATTTGTTAAGTGAGTGAATACTTTCTTTCTCTTTAATTCATAATTGAGACCTTTGATATTCCAGCTCACAAAATTCACAGTTTGGTCATAAAAACATTGCTTCTGAACTTTTGTTGACATTTTGTAGTCTTAAGTTAAAGTAGTACATTTATAAATATAATAGCTTTGACCTAAATTTCATATCATTGCCAGGTGTTATGGCTATGAAGCCTATTGTTGTGTTGGCGCTAACAGTTACTGAGGTAGAAAGGACAAATAAGAAATAGCAAAGCTCTCTTCCCCCACCTCTCAACACCCCCCTGCTCCATTTTGCCTCCCCTATTGAGGCCAAGAGACAGAGCACATCCAGAACAAATCGAGCCCCCCAGCAGCAGTGTAGAAAAGGTTAAAATTGAGGTATCTTTTGCACAATAACAATTTCACTTCATCATCAGTCCAATCAAAACAATCTAGGTTTTTTTTTTTTTCCTATTCGCCATTTCTGTTCTCTGTGTGTAAACATAAGCTGCAAATGAATGGTTAGTGAGGAGGACACTTATTACTCCCGTTTCTGCCAATGCATGTGTGCCCATTGTAGGCAAATAGCTATGTCATATGCATTTTTGGTCAATTAATTGCGAATGGAGATACTTTCCTAAATAAAGTGAAAACACCAGTGTGAACAGAGATCATTTTCATTTAAAAATGTTACTTTTAAATGAAAACATAGTAATAAATGTAGGCTAAGACTTTAGGAACTTTATGGACTTTTAAAATTTGACTTAGTGTCATTATTAGATGAATATAATTGACCGTTTTTGTTGGGCAAAGTGGCATGTTCTTGTCAAACTGTTTTACTCTTCTGTTATATCCTTGCTGGGTAGTGTTGATGGCATTGTATAAATTAAACATCAGTTGATCAGTTGTTTCCTTTAAAGTAATTTTCTCCCTGTATTTTCTTGGTGGGCAGCTGTTTTTGTTGCAAATAGTCAGAAGCTAGACAATACTTGTAGATTAACAGTATACTTTAATCTTGGTTTTGTGCAGGTTATGCTGTAAACAAGTAAGCCTGCGATTCGCTAGCGAATCGGAAATCCAAGAATGGCAATTAGTTTCTGTTCCGTCCGATATTTGGATGGATGACATATCATGGAGGGTGGGTGCGTCTGGGGAAATGTCATTTAATTCAATAAGCATATCTGTACTAAAGCGGTTTCGTTTTGTGGAGATGTGATTCTGTTGCCTTTGCTGACACCGACTGCTGGCAGAGTGGAGCACAGCACGTGTAGTTTACAGGTTGTAGTGTTCGTGTGCCAGCTACTGAGTCGGGGAAGCCGCTGGGTTTGAGTCTGTGACCGTTATGTGATCTTTATTACTGGCACAGTGGATTAGAGCAAATGTAGTGAACAGGTTGTGTTGTTTGGGCACCACCTACTGACTCTGGGAAGCCGCTGCGTTTGATTCTGGAGCGTGCGCCACGGCGCAATATGCGCCTCGGTGGGAAGCCGCTGCGTGATGACATATTATGGAGGGTATATGCAATGGTGTGGGCGGTCGCCTCCGGGCGGCTGTACAACCTGGCGTACACGCTTTACCTCAGGTGTAGTTCACAGGTCATAGGCATGGTAAAGTTTCCATTTAATTCAATAACCCTATTTGAACTAAAGCGGTTTCTTTGTGTGGGCACCTTCGTTCATTGTTTGTATCCATGACTGTTGTTTGGGCGCTCACAGGTTGTGTTGTCTGGGCGGCACCTACTGAATCTGGGAAACCGCTGCGTTTTGGGAAGCCGCTGCGTTTGACTCTGGGGCAGGTGCCACGGCGCAGCACGTTGTGTTATTTGGGCGCCACCTACTGACTCTGGGAAGCCGCTGCATTTGACTCTGGGGCGGCCACCACCACGTTTGACTCTGGAGTCTGGGGCGGGCGCCAAGGCCGCAGTGCGCATGCGTGCATTTGACTCTGAACTCTGGGGCAGGCGCCAAGGCCGCAGTGCGCATGCGCCTCGGTGCGTCCGCCGTGCATAAATTAACTGTGGTTTAGTAAGATAGATATTTGCACAGATTTGTTATTAAAGTCATTGAAGTGTTTCTGATATCTTCATGTTTTATCAGACATGTTCTTTTTGGAATATTCCTTTGAGGAAACAAAACTAACTGCTAATTTTAATAGTTTAAATATATCTCTTTGACCTTAGGCTGTTAAAGGATTTGTAGATTTCTAGATATCAGGTATTTAGGAAAATAAACAGTACAGTTCTGCTATAAGGAAATCAATAGTGATGAATGGTAAGTGAAACTCATGTTGGTTATCATGCAGGGTTATATAGCCAAAGATTATCAAATCAGATCCATTTAGAGTGCTATAGTGATGAATAGTCTGACACTTGACATTAAGCAATAAATATAAAAACTTACCATTGATATTGTCCCCTTCACTGTGCTTCCAAAGACTGCCTTCGCTCTCACCCATTCACCATCTGAGGCTTTGTCAGGCACGATGTCTGCACACTGTAGTCTTCATTTTAGAACCAGGAAAAGAAGGAATAAAGAGGTATTGAGGAAACAGCCTAAGAACTGGGGTAGAATATAATTTATAAAGGATATTCCATCCAGGGTTGCTCCCCGCCTTGATGCTGTATTGCATGTGCATGTTTAGCAAAGGAATGGTTAGATGTACTGTATGTACAATGCATATGTACTTATATAGATATTCTGAACCCACTTATTCCAATACAGAAGCATTCCCTAAACTGGCAGATGTGGAAACAAAGTATGAACAAGCCCTTAATGCAATGGCAGAAAATGGGAGAGCATCTTTAAACATGCTTCCACATTTATTTATAGTGGGACAATTAATAATGATCAATAAGTATCATACACCTATCTCCAGAATGCAAAAGATATCAAAACTAATAATAATACTTTGCATTTATATAGCACTTTTCTCACTACTCAAAGCGCTTAGCAATTGCAGGTTAAGGGCCTTGCTCAAGGGCCCAATAGAGCAGAGTCCCTATGGGCATTTACGGGATTCGAACCGGCAACCTTCCGATTGCCAGTGCAGATCCCTAGCCTCAGAGCCACCACCCCGCCTGTATTTGAAAAACGTCTGTACAGAAACAGGTAGAATGTGAAAAATCTACAAAGGCAATAAGAAAATCAAAGTTTTTGGAAATGTAACATCTGAGCCACTCAAAATTGTACATTAGCTTAGTTAAAAGCATTACAGATTTCAAATTTTCAATATGTCTTGTAAACTTATTTTTATTTTGCACAAAGTGGGATTAAACTTAATTTAACCTTTAGTTTAAAGAGCAATCTTTAATTAAGTAACAGTCAGGTGGCTAAGGAAGTAAGTACATAATGTAATATCCATCCATTATCCAACCTGCTATATCCTAATTACAGGGTCACGGGGGTCTGCTGGAGCCAATCCCAGCCAACACAGGGCGCAAGGCAGGAACAAACCCCGGGCAGGGCACCAGCCCACCACAGCATAATGTAATGATATAAGTAATAATATAATGTGGAAGACAACAGCTGACCAAGAGCAGAACACTTCACCCTAAATATAAAGCTATAAAGAAAGACTTCATGGTAGTCAGTAAAGAAATTTTAGAGGATGATCAAATATCTTTCCCAATAAGGTTATTACTATTATTCCAAAAAAAAATCACACCATTGAGAAAGGTTTTTTACATTGAGAACAGTGTCTTTTAAGAAAAGAAGTTCAATTTCAGAATGAAAGGAAATAGGATGTGGTTTGGCATTTGATAAAGCAGGTCAGGTCTGGTTTGGAGCTCTTTCTGTCATGAGTGGGGGTCCAAAATGACACGCTACATTCTGTGAGCATCTCACTTTTATACTTTTCCAACTGGAAGGGGCAGAGTCAGTTGCCCATATTGGGCATCTTCTCCTGGCTACATGAAAAGAAAGGGAAGATACCGTTAGCAACAGTGCCCCTCCACATTGGGACAGCTTACCCAAGATGAGTCAGTAGGCTGATCCACAGACACACATGCGTGACATTTTATATGTCATACCTAGGATCTTTAAAGTAATCACTCAGTTTAAAACTGAAAATGTACAATAAAGATTGGAGATTCATTTAGAATATAAGGAATGCATAGAATGATACTCATAGTAACATGCATCATAAAATAGATGTGTTATTTTATTTAATTCATATTAATACCTGTTTACATTTCACGTGTTGATGACATCATTGTTGGGTAGCATATGGAGTCTTTGGTGTCTTGTGTGTATGTATGCTTCTAGCTTGTATGTCATCAAGATTAAAATCAGATCAGCTGATTCGTGTTTTCCACAAAGGTGCAACTCGCTTCTGACAGGAACACCCGCATGTGCTATCGAGCTGCTACAAATGATCCAGAATGTAGCAGCCTCTCATGTATTTAGCCAGCCAAGGTGGGCACATATCTCTACTCTCCTCATGTTGCTACATTGGCTCCCTGTAGCAGCACAAATTAAGTTCAAATCCCTGATGCTTGCCTACAGAGTAGTCAATGGGTCTGCACCTGAGTATACGGAGACACTGGTGAAGTGCTGTGCTCCTTCTCACCCACTCAGGTCTGCCAGGGAACAGCGTCTGGTGATGCCAACTCTGCATGGCATTAAGTCTCAATTCAGTCATTACATTTTCCTGTGTAATTCCTAGTTGGTGTAATGGCATGCCCACCTCCATCTGTACTAATGACTCCCTCAATGTATTTAAGAAGCGATTGAAGACCCATCTGTTCTGTGAATGTCTGTCAAACTAATGAAGAGAAAAAATACATACTTGCGATACTTTATATTCTTGGTTAATTTGTTTAATTGTTAATTTGTTTAAATTTAATTGCTTTATTGATTGTAATCTATGATTGTAAATGTATGAGTCATTGCATCTTTTCACTTGCGGCAATCAACTTTTGTTACCTGTCCTATTACACTTGCTGAACAAACAGACCCTAGCCTAATGCTACCTCTTTTATAAGTCGCTTTGGATAAAAACATCTGCTAAGCAAGTAAATTTAATTGTAAATATATGTTCCGTTAGCTAAAATAAAGTTCTGTATTTTAATAAATTCTTATTTATCAGAGCATGGGAGAGTGGCAACATGTAGTTCAGAATCAATTTGACTGTACTATGTGCTTGTTACAATACTACTACCCTTAGTAATCCAGATCATTTAATGATAACTTTTATAGATGAATAGAAAAGGGTAAAATTTATAAAGGAAAGTGAATGCTGATTTCTGGACTGAGAAGTATGAACTGTGAGGACAGGAGTAGAACATTTTCAGTTTAAGCATACAGAGATGTAACCCGATTGATGTTTTCGAAATTCTGACAGGTATTGTAGATGCAGGCTGTTGCTTTAAAATTAGTTCAACAAGAATGCGGGATCCCATTAGAAAGATTTTCTTCACATAGAGAACCATAGACGTATGGAATAAATTACCAAGTAATGTGGTAGAGAGGAGGATTTTAAAGAGATTCATAATTCGAATTGATGATGTTGTGGAGAAATTTGGTGAATAGAATCTGCAAGCTTTGCTGGGCTGAATGGCCTGTACTTATCAAAAGTTTTCTATCCATCCATCCATCCTCTTCCGCTTATCCAAGGTCGGGTCGCAGGGGCAGCAGCTTGAGCAGAGATGCCCAGACTTCCCTCTCCCCGGCCACTTCTTCTAGCTCTTCTGGGAGAATCCCAAAGCGTTCCCAGGCCAGCAGAGAGACATAGTCCCTCCAGCGTGTCCTGGGTCTTCCCTGGGGCCTCCACCCGGTTAGACGTGCCCTGAACACCTCACCAGGGAGGCGTCCAGGAGGCATCCTGATCAGATGCCCAAGCCACCTCTAATGTTCTAATGTTCCATTTTCTGAATAGGCTTGTTCCAGTACCAGTTCAAAGAAGGACAAAGAGCGTATCCCAACAGTAGCTGATCGCAAAGCAGTAGTCTACCTTTGATGGAGTGCCACTTCACTTCAGGGTATACTTATGAACACATTCATGTTTGCTCAGAAAAAGGCCCATTTAGAAGCACCAGTCACCAAACCTGCCTGTCTGTGAGACATGGGAAAAAACTAAAGTAATCATGAGACAAGTGGAGAACTTCTAAACTCCAGAAAGCAAGTAATCAGGCTGGGTTTCAAACTCACACTCACACTTCAGTACAGAATTAATCTAGAAACCATGTACAGCAAATAATTTGCAAAAGCTTTGGCAGGGTTTAGAGATGCCTACAGACTACAAAGTTTGGCCTAATCGAGTCTTCTTTACTTTTTCACTAACTGATGAACTTAATACCTTCCATGCTCGCATTGATTACAATGAAAAGCAGTCTGCCATTTAATTGCAAAAGGGGGCTTCGCCCCCCCACCTGTGCTACGTGCCAACCACTTCACGTCTGTGCCGCTCACGTTATAAAGAGGTGGGGCTGAATGCACCCCAAGGAGACACGATCGCTCCTCCAACACACCCTATTAAACAGTGATACAATGGGAAACGTACAGTTTTTTTTTTTACCTCCTTTGCTCGATCAGCTGCTGCTGCCATGCCACATGATCTGCATTTCGCACGGCGCACTTCTGTCATATCACCTATGTCCATATATTCGATCTCTTTTCGCTATTACTTTTTCATCAATATTGCATTGAATTTTGATTCCGTGTTCAGAATTACATTGTGAAAACGCAACGTATAACTGCCCGTGAGTGAATATTTCTTTCTCTCTACAAGAAATGTGTCTGACATAACCACACAGGACTTTTCCAAATCTCTTTGCATAAGCTGTTGTCTTGCAGGGCATCTGACCCCGGGCGTGGTTACATCGCTTGGCACGAAGACTCGTCTTGCGGGATGTGAAAATGTCTCTGAGACAATCACGTCTCCTTCCAAGATTTTTTTTATAATAGAGAGAAATAAATGCACTGTAAATGTCATTTCCTGCAGCAGCATATGATTAATTTTTTTGGTTTTTGTACATGACATAAGGAGAACTTTTAAATGAGTTAATGTTTATGGAACATCCTGGTTTGATGGAATTTCATGGCATTTTAAAAAAATAACTGAAGTCTTAAATAACGTCTTTAGGATTCTTCTGTGAGGATCTATGTCTTTGCAATTATCCCTGCACCTCAGAAAACAAAAAGTAGAGTGTATGAATGACTACAAACCAGTGGCACCCATTTCAGTCAAGCGGATGATACATTGAACAGTATATTTAAGAAGTACACACATAAAGGGAAATTCTGGTATGACCCCACCAGAATTTACATGCCAAAATATCACTGAGTCTAAAAATGTGAGATAATTTGGAATGCATACATTGCTGAATATTGCTGTCCTACGTCAAGGAAGTCAATTTATTGACCCCATGACCAAATTTATTCATCCAAGATCTAGTACGGTTGTCATGATTATACTTGGTGGAGCAAAAATTGATTTTCTTTTTGCTCACTGGATTACAAGTATGTGTATCTGAGTGCCAGAGGTTAAATACACAAACACCAGGTCAAACTGTGGTGAGGAATTGAGAAAGACTTGTTCTAGTAAGTCATACACACCCATAAATACTTACAAAAGTGAGTAGACAGGACCAGCATGGGGTAAAGTAAAAATGATACAAAAGAACAGGGCATTTAACCCAGGGATGGAACCAGACTCATAATTATGAGAAATGCCAGTGTCACAATCACAAACCAGAAGTAGAGTAGACAAGATAATCAACTCCTTTTGGTTTAATAGCCTGTGCCATGACTGACTGGCCTGACTAACTCTCATCTCTGATGACACAGAGACAAGGCATAAATACAACAGCTGTAGTTTATTTTGTGAGTCAGCAGTTATACAGACAAAGCAGTGACATGTGTGCTGTTGATTGGTCGTGTATCAGGCTTTTGCTCAGATAAAACAGAAGCACAACTGCCTGAAGAGCAGCCAGCCACAGAAACAGAAGGCTGCAGGTGTCACCCTGGACAAGGAACTAAACAGACACAAAACCTTGGTCAAGAAATTGTTTGACTGATTCACATGATATGGACCAGGCGTTCTCTGCTACGGTCTTGGAGGGCTGCGGTGGCTGCAAGTTTTTCTTCCAACCAGTTTCGTAATTAGAAGCTAGGTCTAGCATATTATTAAACTTGGTATTTAATTACAGTATATGGCTTCGTAGTGCATTAATCAAATTGTAGAGTTTTCATTTTCTGAGGAAGTTATTCATATGTTTTGTGTTTTAGAACAGATTTGTACCTCTTGGTCCGTGCCTTCTCTCTCCTTTATTTCGAAATATTTTTTTAACACATATACTTCATGATGTGTGTACACAGGTTTAAATGGAAGCACATTAGCTGAAAAACTGGTGGTTCCTTTGTCATTTGTAGCTCATTATTATCTGATGGCTGGTTAAAACCTGAATGCAGCTGTTCAAAACTAAAATGGACAATTTAGAGTTCTGAATCATAACAAGTGAATTAAGCTCCAAAAAGAAAAAAATGTTTAGTAGTAAGTGACCAGGTACTAATTAAATAACTGGTTAAAGCAAAAATCTGCTGCCACTGCCTTCCTCTAGGATGAAATTGAGGACACCTGGGGCCTCATGTATAAACGGTGCGTGCGCACAGAAATGTTGCGTACGAACCTTTCCACGCTCAAATCGCAATGTATAAAACCTAAACTTGGCGTAAAGCCACGCACATTTCCACGGTAACTCATTCCTTGGCGTACGCAATTTATCCGCCCGGTTTTGCAGACTGGCGGCACCCAGTGTCAAAGCAGTGCTACTGTTCCTATGTGATCACCCTTTCATTCTTAAATCCACATTCCTGGCGCGGCTTTATAAATACACTGAAATTAACTGCATATTGTTTATTAGTGTAATGCATCTGATTGTAATTAACCTGTAGCAATATAATGGTCCAGGGAATAGCCATAGTATTCCAAATACCATAACTGCTCTAGCGTTGTTACTCTCACTGCATCTTCTTCTTCTTTCAGCTGATCCCGTTAAGGGTTGCCACAGCAGATCATCTTTTTCCACATTACTCTCACTGCACCACTCGGAGTATTTATATCACTGTATCTGAGTGGGAAATCACAGCAGCAGCTGATTGGAAAGAGAATTATCGGTACACAGCATGAAGCAGATGCTGCCTGAGCCACAGCAAACGCTTTAGTCCCTGTACGGACTTCGCGGTTTAGAAACAGTTTCATCCCAAGAACTCTAAACACACTAAATCAGTCCATCAAGTGCTCCTTGTAGAAATATTTGGACTTATAAGTACAATTACCCCACTGTAAACTTGCACTACAGTTATAATATTGCACAACCTGCGCCACTTTATAAAGCGCGTATTTACATGTGATGACGGTATTCATTTCTAAGACGAAATGCAGCAAAACATGTTGATTATATTATACAGATAAAACTTTAACTTCATTTAAATAATCTGTATTGTTTATAATTAAACATGTGAGGACACGGTACCGCAGCGCTAGCTAGTTCAGTAATTGTTCCTGCCTTGCTCTGTATTCTTGCTGGTGCTGACGCGACACTGGAAAGATAGACGGATATAATAATTAAACACGTACTACTAAGATATTTCAATGTTCCTTAAAAGTTTTGAAGAATCGAAGTTCTAAGCTTACAGATGGCTTCACGTCTATTACATAGCTTATTGTGTGGCGATTGAGTTTTTGGAGAAAGAAAAGTAAGGACAGGAATTGGAGGTTAGTACGTTTGAAAGAGACAGTACTGCTGTGATAAATTATTTAATTGAAGGGTGCGCATGGCGCAGCAAGCCTCTTGCGTGAGACATGAACAAGCACTGCGCCACCGTGTTCCCATGTTTAATAACATGCTTTCATTCCTATCATCATGAAAAAGATATCACGTATACATCTCAGTATTTTAATTATTCAGAGAGCTGTAATATCACGAATGTAATGGATTATGTGTCCTGTCGGAGAAAGAGAAAGCCCGTTTAAAAAGCAGGTAGTGATTCATACACATAGAGCACATAGAAGATCAAATACAGAACAAAGCATTTAACATGCCACTTTAGTTACAATGGGATTTGAGAAACTAGTAAATTAAATGATTTTAAGATGAAGTTTATGATGTTCTACTTTAATGGCAAAATAAACTACGTGATTAAAGTGGAAATTTCGAGATTAAAGTTGACATTTCGTGCTTTTTTCCCCACTGTGTGCCTTTTTTTGGTCTGTACCCTAATAAGCTTTCATATGACACTCAGACGGTGGGCTACGACTCGCTTTTTCACGGCGACTTTGATATGTGATTTCTTTTTTATTTCGGGCACTGTGCGACTTTGTGAAGTTGAGCCTTTGAGTTTCTCCGACACTCTGTCACTCGATCAGCTTCCTTTTGTTGATTATACCACTGTTTAAACCAACAAATAGTAAGTACGTTTTTCCTTTGCCTCCACTTGGTATTCGCTGAAATTCTTATATTTTCTCCCGTGCTTTTCCCATTGTCTTTTCAGAGAAGGCTATTTATATTGATTTGCATATTCAAAGAGGCATAATTCTGGGAGGAGTTGGGGCGGGACAGAAGGCGCGTGCACGTGCGTTACTTTTCACGCAAATCGGGATTTATGTAGTGGAAGAACATGAAAGTATGCGTGCGCACAGATTCCTGCATCTGGATTTTTCTGTGCGTACGCATAATCCCGCTTTTGTGCTTACGCCATGTTATAGTGTGAGTTCTACGCACGGCGTTATACATGAGGCCCCTGGTCTAGACAGTTGTCCCTCCAGAGTCCAAGGGTCCTATTAAAACAAACAGTTCATTTTCTCTCTCTCTAACGGTTGCCCTCTCAGTTTCTTAGCAATTCTTAGTATTATTGTCTCTTAACGTTTGTGTCCATATTCTCACGTAGTCAACAATATTCAGGGGTCTCTGATATTCTGCCTCAAAGTGAGACAGTATAACTTTAATGAAAAGGACTGTTAGAACAAGCCAACCAGAAATCAAAACAATTAGGAAGTTCAAAACTGAAATTGCAAACCAAAACTCTAAGACAAAACTCAAAAGCTGGAATCTGAAGGCCATGAGTAAAGGTTTCTAACTCACACATTTAGGTTTTTATCCATCAATCTCAGATACTGAGGAAATGCTGTTTGTTACCATTATGCCCGCAACACCCGTGATGTCACCATTGGGTTGTTTTTTCTAGCAACATGTCAACAACTGCTCCACAAAACAGCAGCACCAGCAGCAAACAGGCATTGCAGAAAGGAAGGTAAAATAAATCAGCTTTTTCAGTTCACCTTAAAACTGGAAACTAATGTTATTTTTGGAATTCTTGACCCTAAACACCCTCAAATAGATATATACTTTGTCTATATATTGTATGTTTAAGGGAGTCCACAAAAAATGAATGAAAAAGCCACAGATCATAACATCTGAATGTTATGTTTGCCTTTCATTAATGCTGAATTTAGCAAATCAAAGAAAGGAAAAACACAGACACATGCAAACAAAAATAGACTTGAACGTTTCAGCCTGCTTTTCTTATCTTTAGAATCAGATGATTTTCCCAAGTCTCAGATTTAAACATTTTGAGACATCATAAATCCCAGGAGACAAATTTTGAAAATAAAGGTTTTCATCACCCTTTTTCAGCTATAAATGCTGATGTTGTGGCAGCATAATGGAATTGGAGACAGCAGTAAAATTCTTTGCTTCACCGCTCATGAAAAGAAACCTATGGATATTTAATCCCTTAATGATTTCAGAGCTCTCTTTCAGTTTCACCTCATTCTTGTCTCAAAGTCATAATTATAAACTCGTATGAAACAAATAGTTTTGTGTTTTATATTGATGAATTAAAAGACTGAGACACGATAACTGAATACATGTGAGGAATGCTGGCTGACTAGTAATGTGCTTTAAAACTTCCAGATCAGTACATTATGTCCAGCAGGAGCAAATCAGCAGGAAGACAAACCTTACACACTCTATTCTGTTTTATCAGCACTACTTGTGCTGCACTTTCTTTAGCTATTACATTTTTTAAACAGATACCCTCATTTGCTTTGTCTAGAAACAGTTTCTTTTGTGAACTGGAAATCATCATTTATTATGATCATTTTCTTAATGTCATTTGTATATTTACAAGGTGGCATGGGTTTGTGGCACGTAATGTCAACTTACAGCTTAGACCTTTGTTCAGTTACTACATACATCACTCTGTTTTCCCATAGGTTTCCATAGATAGTCTTAAATAGTCTGTCATTATATTAACTGTGTGTCCACCTCATAATGAGGCCTAACCTAAAAACTCAAGTCTCTGGTCACAAATGAAGCTCAATGAAAAAATATCAGCCTTATCCCAGCCTCAAATGGCAGACTTTTGGCCTGCACAGGTGCAACAAAATTGAT
Source organism: Erpetoichthys calabaricus (assembly GCF_900747795.2). Taxonomy (NCBI): domain Eukaryota; kingdom Metazoa; phylum Chordata; class Cladistia; order Polypteriformes; family Polypteridae; genus Erpetoichthys; species Erpetoichthys calabaricus. Next base: position 301,222,712 of record NC_041395.2, on the reverse strand, counting down.
AATGTTTCAAATTTCAGGAAAACAAAGTCTCTTTATATTTTAAAGATGTATTAACAAAAAACAAAAGCAAAAATAAACTGCTGACAATGGACGTCTAAACAGCAAACCACAAGATGCAAACCACAGTCCACAAATGAAAAATCTTAATCCTAAACACAAACCCAAGTCCATTACCAGAATATCATAAATCAAAAACCTCTTACAATATCCAAGAATCCTAAGAGGTGGTGAAAGACATAAAATTAACAGTAATGGCCCTTTCTGCTCAACATTGTTATGATCTCTGATTTTCAAAAACTTAGTTTGTGGCCAAATATATATTAATTATAGTGTTTTTTAACACAGAGGGATTCCTAATCTAGGTTTGTTTTTTGCGTTTTTGACGATGTGACCTCTAGTTGCTGGGTGTGTTAGGTCAACAATTTAAAGGATGGCTTGAACAGCCATGTTTTATCTGAGTTTTTCAAAAAGCCTTGAACCACTCTGTGAAAGACTGCTGCTTTAGATTTTTTCCTGGTTAATGAAGCATTGCTATTGCCTTACTGACTTCAAATTTTTGATTGTGTTTTGGTTTAGAGGAAAGAAATGTTTTTGTCTTCCCGGTTACCTGATCTCTTCCTCTCAGTTCTGAACTCTGATTTTTTGTAATGCATTCCCAGTTTGTTTAAGATATAACATTGACTTTCAATTCCGACCTTTTTTTGACTTCACATTTATCCCGGTCATTACACAAGAAATTTAACTTTCATCCTGCTGGGCAATTCAAACAAATGAAACACAAAGAACTTATAAGAGAAAAAATGTAATTCATAAAGAACAAAAAATAATATTAAAGTACAGTAAAATACACATGAGTACAATGAAAAACCTGGCTACACCATAACTTAACTCAGCGTGCAATATAAACAGGAAAGGCACCTTCCCATAATACCGCGCTTTTGAATTGAAGATCTGCCTCGCCTCCTCATGGTCAAGAATCCAATTCAAAAACACAATGTTATGGGAAGGTGCCTTTCCTGTTTATTTTGTACGCTGAGTTTTCTGGAAATATGAATCATATTTTAGCAAAAAATGCATGTATTTTGCGCATTTTGAGCATATACAGTAAATGGATAATGGACATGTGGATTATGCAACATGAGTTACCTGAAATTGTTTTCTTTCCATGGATGTTTTCCACACTGTTTGCCGTTGTCCAGCATTGGTCGCTATTTGGTCCTGCTCTATCAGAATCTTTGTTATGTACTTTCTCGATGAAAACATTATTAAAACGTTAACGATTAAACATTTTTCTTGACCATCACTACAAACTAAACAAAGTAAGAAGCCTACAGTATAATATATATATATATATATATATATATATATATATATATATAATTTTTTGGGTGGAGTATACTTTCCTGTCAAGGGACCGATTTAACTGAGCTTATAAAGGGGTAAGAGGATTACACTATATATAATAATAATTTCCGCTCCTGTTCCCAGGATGGATGACATCCTGCCCACCTATGCCTGAAGTCACGTCCGCTCCTTCCAGAGTCCGCCCTTTGATACCTAAAGGACATACCAACAGGAAGTCATCTGCTGACTGTCGTTCCTGTACTGTATTCCTAAGATGACTTGTCTCTATTCTAGTTACTTACTTTCAGATTATTGCTACTAAATGCGCTTTCCCCTGGCTGTGTCCCTACTTACAGTGGGAAAGAAAACCTTTTTTTTTTGTAAACCAATTACTGTTGGCCCACTCTTAACTGCCCCCACCCCATTCACTTTACTGGCATGATAATACTACGAAGCCTGATGGTTGTCAGCTGTGTAGACAGAACATGCTTTTAAAAATGGGAATATTGCAGAGAATTGGTCATAAATGGGAATGAGAAAGTGCTACCCAGGATTACTTTGTTATACACAGACCGGAACAAGCGTGAACATGTAATTGATGTACACAGTGGGAACTTAAAGGGAAAGACCCTGGCAAATTTAAAAACACTTATACAGTACTGCTTTCAAAAAGATGTCTGTGAAGAGGCTGCGGAAATGACCTCTTTTCATAAGTTACTGTTAATTAGTATTTGACTGAAGCTTTAAAATGCCTAGTGTTGCCAAAGAGGACTGCTTACTACTTGAACAGAGACTTTTACAACAAAAGAGACACATTTTATAAACTATTTGAAACTATAACTCTGTAGAGATGGCTGAAGCAAAAAGTGCCTTTCTGAGTCTTTTATGGACATATTTGCATGTTTCGGGAATTCCTCTGCTATGGAGGTGCAATGTGCATTTCATCTTCATTGAATAGCCCTTCTCTAGAAAATAAATAAAAACTAAACTGAAATGATTCTTTCAAAATAAAAATTATTGAGGTCAGACAGCAATAAAAAAAAATTAAATAAAATAATGAAAGGTTCTTCAATTTAAATTGAATGATAGATTTCCATAGTGTAGAAGTACAGTATAAGCTAATTAAAAAAGAACTATACCATTGCACTGCACCAGTCATATTTGCCTCTTTCATCAACAGTCTGTTTCCAGCCACAGGACTAGTACTGGCTTGATGTCGTTTAGGTGATGGCCCAGTCTCACCACATTTGTAATGTACTGTTGATTCATCATTGATGTAGTGTTGCTGTTGCACATTGTACTGTTCCTACCCACTGCCATACCATATTAAAGGCAATTTCAATCTTTAGCCCTGCCTACTCTCTCTTTAACTTACGCCCATGCAATCCATTGGTACTTTCCTCTCATTGTCCGCCTATTTAATTCTATCATTGATTAAGCAGTTGCTTTAGTGTCAAGGAAAGATGCAGGTAAAAAATTTCAATGCAGAGAATTTTCAGTTTGATATTATATATATACTAGACATTAAGCCCGTTACAATAACGGGCGCTAGAACAATAGTGCATAAACATTAGTAGGAACAGTCTATATTAAATGGCACGGGACCATGACCTCATTCTGTTTCTTGTCTTAATTTTTTTTTGTCAAAAATATTTTTTGCAAGAAGCCTAAAGTAAAATAATAATAAAAATAAAATAGAAAGGTATATGACAATACAGTAAGTATAATTAATATTACATTTATCCTCTACTCTGTGGCTGTTGATTGATGTGCTGTGTCTGTTTGAAGATCTCTTATCCTGCCTCTCTTTATTTTAGTTTGCTGTGGTGTCTCTCCAGCAAGTACTGTGCAGTTCCCCAGCAAGTATTTTAATCTGTGCTGGCGTGCAGCTGATTATTGTATGTGTGGCGTCTCCCCAGCAACTAATTTTATGTGCGCGGCCGCGAGTACCCCTTGGGATTAATAAAGTATCTATCTGTCTATCTATCTATCTATTTAGCACTCTCCCCAGCAATGATGTCCTTTATTAAAAAGTACCAGAAGACACACACACACGGACACATGGACGCACACAGGGATTTTATTAAAGAGGATTTTATAGTGCAATTAAAAAGTATTTGTTGTTGCTAGTCTTACTGGTACAGAAATGTTCAGGAGCAATAAGAATACATGGTACAACAAAACAGCCAGATGATCTCAGCTCACAGCTTTAATCCACTCATGCTTAAATAATAGTCTTGTCACCTGCTTCTCTCTTGGCCTGGATGCTCAGATTTGTGTTAGTCTTTATACTCCAAAGTCACTAGAAATCCTGCCAAAAATGTGAAGTCTCAGTGAAAACGAATTCCTCATGTAGCAGGAAATTCAAGCTGTGCAGAATCCTAGTTTCTCCTTTCCTAGGCTGCTGGCTGTCTGTCAGTACCTCAAGGAGCTTACAAAAACCATTCAGCACATAGCACAACCTGGCAATTCAACTGCCCACTCTAAATTGTACTGAGGATGAAAATAAGCTCTCCCTGCACACTACCCACTCAGTTAGCGAAGAAGGCTTTCTTCTGTATAATGAGTCTTTGTGACACATGTGGTACATAAAATTTTAAAATTGGTATCAGTCAAGTAAGCAAGTACTGTTACCATAACTGCATAAAAAAAGGCTCTGTCATGAGTAGTGAGACACCATAATATAAAATCTTCAAGGACCGGGTCCAGTGAGTGTCTCCTCCTAAATTATTTTTTATATCTATAGTTAACCTGCTTAACGGATCACCTACTACTGCTATACGCTATGGCATGTGGTGACCCCATTCAATATTTGCCCATATCACTGACTGGTACAGTGGCAGCAATCTGGATACTCCCTGGGCAACCTCTTAAATTACACGTGGTGCACGTCAAACCAGCAGCCACTACAACCTGTCAACAAAGGAACAGAGCCATGCATATGAGCCTAATCTTAATTCTAATTTGATCTTTTTAAGAGGATATTCTTAAAATCCAATCTTTAAATTTGATTCTGAAGATTATCTTCAAATCCCAGCTTCTTACATTTTTTTTTTACTTTCTTTTGTAGCCATAGTTCCCCTTATTTGACCTTATGTTGCCTTCCATGCAAGAGGGAATCTTGCTCAGCGTAATTGGCCTTGCATTTCAGAATTTGAAACATTAATAATAGAAACTGTCAAAATTAAAACTAACATGTTGCAGGTAACTTTGAGCAGGTTTGAATATGAGAAAACTTACTTGTGAGGTGTAATGACATTAAACAAGTACAAAAAATGAATACCCATATCCTCCTCACACTAAGAAGAAAATAAAATTACTGAAGTAGCAAAGAGTACAATTTACTAATAAAAACATGTGCCAAAATGAAAGCCATTAGCCACGGGATGTCCAAACAGCAGGCATGAGAACTTCTTATAGTACTTTAGCACAGACTGAAATGTTTCAAAAGGCCTCTGTGGAGATGTTCTGGTCAGGATGGCGTACAACAACAGTTCATTGGCATGGCAGAAACAATAACTGATTAGAGAGGCTACAACAGCACTTGAACAGGCAGATAGGAGATGATCGACTAGCAGGCTTGTGAAAAGGTCCTGACGTCACTAAAAAACGAGCTCTGTAGCAATAAGACTTTATAAAAACAGCACTGATAAATTCTCCCTTTCATACAAAGCTTCTGGTAAACACTGTCAGTTGCTCACCTCCCGTTTTTAGCTCAGCTGCCAAAATCAGCAGTGGCTACTCACTATTTGTTCTTATTCTTCTAGCTGTTTCTGCTTCAAAATAAACTTCTGCTACAATTTAGTTACTTTTTTTATCATTTATGGTAGCACTATTTGTAACTGATAGGCAGTTTATTTTTTATTAGTTAAAGCCACAATTACTTCACTTTACTACTAAGGTAATGACAGTGTTGGATTTCAACCCCAAGCCTGGTGGGTCTGCCATTGGCATTTGTACTTTATACTTAAACACACAGAGAAATTGAAATTTGTTTTTTTTGGCCCAACAGCTACTGAAAAGATCAGGAACCTACACAGAGTTCAATAAGACTGTAGCCCATAGAGTTACATGGGAGATACTGAGAGCCACCGAGACAGCCATCAAATAATACTGGCATCCTGTCTTAATTTCTGCCTGTGCTCATTTCCCTGCAACAGTTTCAGTTAAAAAGTGGGTTAAGAAAATGAATAGATGAATATTGAGTTTATCAGCTTATCTTTTTATTTGAAGGAGTGACATTTTACTGTTTTTACTAATACAAATATTAAGCAGCTTTCAAACAAAGGGCCATTTTTGCTAAAGTCTCTAGCCATATTTGTTTTACAGTCTGCAGAGTCTTGAAGAATCACTTTCAAAGCACTAAGAATGAGCACCCAGTGAACAGACTGCAGTAACAACATTTTCTCAATACTTCTTCCACTAGGAGCAGCCACCTTGTGTTCTGTGGTCTTCCACGCCAACATGCTAGCTAATCATTCTCTACTGCTAGATTTAAGATCACGTGTAAACATCAGCCTTGAACTTATTCTCTGTCCAGGGTTGTTTTCCGCCTCACATCCAGGATAAATGCCTGCTTCTATGACCCAGAAATTGGATAAGTGGATTCACTAAATAGATTGATAAATACCTGATTTAATGATTGTTTTTTAATATAGCAATCACAGCAGAGCCAGGATTTGAATCCAAGGCTTAGATCTTCACTCAGGATTTAGTCGGTATTGGGAGGCAGGCATCAGGGTATCACTGAGCTGTACACTCAGTTAAAAAAATGCTTTAGTTGCCTCACATTTTTATGCAATCGTTTTGTTCACCCCACTGAATTAAAGCTGAAAGTCTGCACTTCAACTGCATCTGAGTTGTTTCATTTAAAATTCATTGTGGTAATGTACAGAACCAAATTTAGAAAAAAGTTGTCTCTGTCCAAATATTTATGGACCTAACTGTACATCCAATTCATTGCCATGATGTTCAGGGATTGTCCCAGGAGCACGGGGCACAAAGCAGGAATCAACACTGTACTAGGCCATCTCAGGGTCCACTCATGCAAGAACAATTTAGAATGGACTGTTAAGCAATCACTGACGTCTTTGGAGAAAATTTCAACTCTACATCCATTTGACAGTGGCACCAACCAATACGCCAACATGCCGCCCATGTATTAATTTAAATCCATTCATTCATTTTCTGCACCCAGTTTTTTGATTACAGGGAGCCAGAGTATTTCCCACTTGAATTGTTTGCAAGCCAGGAACCAGTCATGAATGGGTTACCAGTTCATTATAGGTCAGTCATCGAGTGACATATTCATCTAACATGCATGCCTTTAGGAATTAGGAGTAACTGTGATTCCTTGAGGAAGTCTGTCTAGATAAGAGGAAAATGTGAATTCCGAAGCACCTAGGCTGGCAGTTGAGTCCAGGTCTCCTAAGCTGTGAAGCAGGAACACTAATGACATCACCAACCTTTGTATTGTGTGAATTTCTAATTGGATAAGTTCTGTCTTAGTCTCTGTAAAGCATCTACTACCAGTGAAAATAGCAAGAGAATATTTATAAAAACAATGATTTGGCTACAAACAGGACTTCCAGGGCAGAGTGAGACGGGAGGGCCCACTTCCCTTTTCTAGTGTTACAGCAGCTGGTTTAGTTTACCACAATGTGAGAGAGAGGCTTACAAAAGTAAAGATTCAGTGTTCAGCATTTATATGTACACTAAGGAACAACCACCTGGGGTTTATTGCAGGGAAAACCCCAACATTTTGACATTTTTGCCTAATAATAACATTTGTGTCTGTTTATACTTACCTTTTTCCATCTGCATAATGTATAACCAGAGAACGTCCTATGATACTGTTGAGTCCAGAGAGTGGCAAGTTATTATCTACATAGTTGTCACTGAGCTGATTTAGATTTTTTAAATGTCCAAATTTTCCACTCAGGTCTCCAATTTCATACTGGTCATTAGTGCCATTGGCTGGAGGGGGTGATAAGGATTGGTTAACAGAAAATGGATTAAAATGACCCATAATTCTTTCATCAGAACACGGGTCTACACCCTGCCCAGTGATTCCTAAGGGCAAAATATGCACATGGTAGCCACCAGCTAAAGATTTTAAATTTGATAGTGAGACATTAATACTTGTAGCCTGAAGGAAAACATTTTGTGTGAATATAATTCTTCCATTCGCCGATCCAACGCCAGACCAGTTTCCAGTCCTTGCTGATGTTTGGTGCAGACTTGTAATATTTGCACAAGCAATTCTGTCCGGATTCCTATCTGCCCCATGAATTATCAGTGACCGGCCAAGGACGGATGTTATTCCAGCTAGGCTGGAAGTGGTGTCTGTGAAAAAATTTTTGTTCTGCACTTTTCCTGCAAGGGTACTTAGATTGAGCAAAAAATGCTTCCCGGAAAAGTCACCCACCTCACATGCAAAAGGGCAGTCGGGTTGACAAGAAAGAGAATAATTGCTGTTGGCACTGGTTTCAATTTTAAATGGATTGTAATGCCCTTTTGTACTTTGGCATGCACTCAAATCAGTGTCCGTTTCAGAGCTGATTGGATACTCATGAACATGCCATCCATGGTCTTTGGAAGCAGTATCATTTGAGGTTGAGACTTCCATGAAAATTGACATGTCCGAGTAAGGGTTACTCTTCAACTGACTAAATATGACTGTCCCAATCACAGGGCCCCTCAGAAGAGCCACCGCTGTTATGATCTCTCCTGGATAGCCAATAGAGCCACATGCAAGCCTTGTGCCATTTGGAAGGTGGATGACTACTGATCGGCCCACTATACTGTTTCTTCCAAACAGAGGCAAGTTCCAGTCAATGTATACAGAGCTGAACCAGTCTTTGTCTTTCAAGGAACCATGCTTACCACTGAGGTCTCCAATCTCGTAACGATCGTGAGTGGCTCCAGGACCAGTCGGATATGAAAAGCTCTTTGTGTCAAGATTGTAAGGATTCCAGTGACCACCCACATTATCATTGCTGCAGATGTCTTCATTGGATGATTTCTTTGGAGGCACAGGAAATTGGTGGACATGATAAGGTCCAACACTGTTCCTCAGGTTTGACAAAGACACTTTCAGTTCTGTGCTCTCAAATGGAGAAGTCTGGGAAAAGATGATGGTACCTTTGATACCCTTCATGTTGATGACTGCTGTGACCTCTTTGGGTTCCAACTTCCTAATTTCTGCACAAGCAAAAACTGTTCCAGTACCAAGCAGAGCAAAGGTTCTGATACCAGTAAGATTTGCCACTTCTATTCGTGATTTTTCTGTTTGCCCATTAGAGCCTACTCTCATTATTCCAAGAGGTAACAGAGCAGATTTGTTGAGTGAACTAATGAGCAAATCACAACTTGATGGTCCACTCTGCATATAAACACTAACATTTGTTAGACTTCCAATTTTAGTAATATCCACCAAGTCAGACAAAAAACGAATCTGATCTTCCCCTTCATTTTGACGAATATACACATTTCCAGCCACTGGAGAATAGAACTTGGCCTGCCAGGTCTTCACGTTTCCACTTTTACGAACAACGGAACAAGCTCGACTTTCACTTATATTGCAGGATTGCTCCACTATCAAAGATAAATCCACCAAATTAGGCCATACATGAAATAGATCTGTTACATTAATAGTTTCGTCAATCTGAAGGCTGCTGAATTTGTAAACTTTCTTGCCAAGGTTCATTTCCAGACAGGGATGAGCATAATGGCCAAACATTACAGGAAACTCATTCAGGGAGATGTTCACCACGTTACACGTGCCTGTCAAGTTAACAGTGGCTATTTTTGTAGAAGAGTCAAATTTCACTGATCCTTTAACACCAGCCATATTTATATCCACTTCAAAAAGATCACCAGCAACAGAGCCTGAAAAGAATCCACACAGAATAATTGAACATTAGAAAAAGGTTGATGAGAACAGTCCATTCAGCTCAAAAAACCCTGCATTCCTATCCGCCTAATTTTACCACAGTAAAATCAAGTTAAGTTTTGATGGTCCCTAAAGTCCTATGAAACTAACTGGTAACCTGTTCCATGTATCTATAGCTCTCTGCGTTAAGAAAAGAATTCTCATATATATGAGAAGTTTATCTTTAACAAGTTTTCATGTTATTCTCCAACTTATTGTAAAGTTAAACCTGAAATCCACTGTGCTAACTCATCCATCCATTTCTGCAACCTGTTTCTCCATGGCAGGGTTTTGGGGCAGCCGAAGCCCATCGCAGCAGTCATCAGGTGCCAGTCCATCACAGAGTGAACACATACACATACACACCCTAAGGTAAATTTTACAATACCGGTTCACCTAACTTGTATGATTTGGGATTGCAAACATTCAACTCCCTTAACTTGTCCTCGTAGTTAATCCCCCTCAGTCCTGGAATCTTTCTAGTTGTTTTTTTCTGAACTTTCTCCTACACTGCTAAGTCTGTTTTGTAATCGAGAGACTAAATCTACACATGATACTTCAGGTTAGGTCTCACTAGTATGTTACAAAGCTTAAGCATAGCTTCCTTTGACTTGTACTTTACACCTCGCAATATATAACCTAACATTTTATTACCCTTCTTGATCATATCTGTACACTGTACATTTTTGTGAATTCTGGGATTAATAAAGTATCTATCTATCTATCTATCTATCTATCTATCTATCTATCTATCTATCTATCTATCTGTCTATCTATCTATCACTGTCTGAAGGTACAGTACATCCAGTAGAGTCCACTATGACTGCTGGGTTTTTCTAATAAGGGGTACCTTTAAGTTCCAGACCTTCTTTGCATATTCAAACACAGAGAAAATATTTTAAAATGAATAAACAGTAAATCATAACAATATTGCATATATCACAATTTGTATGGGTCAGTAAAAGCATATCAACTACAGAGATAAAGCCATTTTCCCACCTGCCTAATCGCATGCATATGATATAAACATCTATTAATCCATCTATCAATGCTCCACACCTATTTATGCCAACTGAGCATTGTGAAAGGCCAGATCGGCATCTTCAGGAATAAGCTAAGAGTCAACAAAGTTGAAAAAAGTCCATTGTAGGCAATACATATTTATATGAAGGCAAATTTACATTCAGAGTGAGAGGAAAACCGCAGCTTCCACAGGAAAACCCTGTTGGACACAGTGAGGACATGCTAGCTGCTACACAAATAGTGACCTGAAAGATTTGCAAATACAGACTGCTCAAGTTTTGACTAAGTAGTAGAACCACTGCACCACCTAGCCATCTTCAGCAAGGTTAATAATTGCTTCTTCCCACTGCATGTCTTTATATTTTTGTTACAGTACTGTGAATTTCTGTTTTTCTTACGCAAAGAAAGTTAATTGTGAGGGCTTTTAAGAATTCACTCACAGTTTGCATTAAGTTCAAATGCATCTCTACAGGTAAGCATGTTTATTATATATACCCCAGAATTTATGGTTTTATGAATGTTATTACTGAATACTATCCACACTGATGGTACAGTTAAAGATTAACAAAATGCTAAAAAAAAGACAGGAGTAGTAAAAGGACGGATTAAGCACAAATATCTTGCTTCTCACTATCACAGTTAAAGATCCCTATGGCTAAGATGCTGGTAGTGCATCTAGCAGCTCCATAAGGACTCATTACATCTGTTTAACACACTCCAGGATTGGTTCAGGCTAATTAATCACTAGGCCCACTCCTAGAAATAGCCTGTCCAGAGGAGTTAATTCTTCTCACACCCTCAAACAGTCTGATTTCTACTAACATTTAACAACTAATCAAGTAATGAGATAATCTTTGGAGCACATGTTATTGTGTTTCTCATTCTCTTCAGGGGCATTGTGTATCTCTTATTTGTATCAAATGGAGATCCCTTTTCTGATCTGTTCATTCAAAAAATAAATAAATATATGAATTTGAAATAATCAGAGAGGTTCTTTTTAATCCGATAACAAATATTTGTAAAATTTACAGATTTTCTATCTGTATTCATTGTATTCATCAGTCACTCCAGTTTGGCCTACAGTATAGTTAACGTGCCTGAGCAGCACAGGGAGCTGCCAAGATGGAAAGATACGGCCATTATTTGCAGATTTTAAAGTAAGACATTTTAAATGCTAGGCTGACTTGCTGAATATATTTGATTTTCATAAATTTGCTTTGCCGGGGTTTAATTTGGTCTGGAGTAATTATGAGAATTTACTATGTGTTCTTGCATTTAGAAGACATTCATATGAAAATGTTCCATGCAAACATTAAAAATCTCCAGTATATGGAATGAGAAAAAGAAATCTAAGTACCATTTAAACACATTATATGTAGTTATCTTCGTGATGAAAACATCCCAAAGCTCCCTATATCTGCTTCAATTAACTCATGATTTACTTGTTGTAGCTGGCACTGGATAAATCAGTATTAAATCTCATCAATCACAGGGCTGTATTGTCCAGAATGGAGAGCATCCTAAGCATCTGTAGTACTGTCCTGCACTGGTTTGAGTCTTCATCAAATCAGGACCAGCTTAGCGCCAGTCACACAAGGAGCTGCGTGGGGTTCTCTGCTTTTTGCAACTAACATACTGTCCTTTGGCCATGTTATTCATAGCTTTGGGTTGGTTTTACATTTTTATATGGAGGCTAGTCAGATTTATTTGAGTGCTAAATTTACACCTGCTGACTCCATTTCTTCATTAAAGAACCATTTAAAACAAAGCCATAGGCATCAAAACTATCGCAGCTCAGAAATTCTCCCACTCAAATATTAAGCACTGAATGGAGCACAGCTTCCTAAATTTTCTACCGTATATACTCGCGGATAAGTTCTCCCGTAGATAAGTCGGGACTTGATTTTATTGTATAATTTCTGGTATTTTGTAATGTCGGTCATATAAGTCGAATGCGGAAAACTCATGCTATTGGTACAAGGAATTATGATATGCTAACGCCCACCTGAGAGAGTAACCATGGAGCACACTGCCTTTTTTTTCTACGTGTATGTGGGTGCGGCTGTATCAGCATGTGCTCCTAACTTCTCTCTGTCTGTATCGTGCCTACGTGACCACTCGGTAATATTCTTACGATTTTGAAGCGACGTTTGCACTGTTTTGTGTTTTTTGTACCTCAAACCCTCATACACCTTTATCGTAAGGGCATCTCTTATCTGTGGTGGAGTGTTCGATCAGAAGAAAATATGAAGCTGATTTAAAATTAAACATCATTGAAGTAGCGAAAGAAATTGGTAACTATGCTGCTGCAATAAAATTCGATGCGAGACTGGAGGAGGTAAGTAGATGTAAAAAGAAATAAGTGTGACATTTTTGAACGGGTGTATAATCGTGTGTGTAGTCAGTCATATCAGGATATTATATGACTGGAATTTGAAACTGTAATGGGAGTTAGATGCTGGGAATTACAGATGGCAATTGCAAGCGGTTCAAGAGATAAATTGAAGAGTAAGGATGACAAAGGACAGCCATACCTAGCTCCCCTACTAATGGAGAAGGGACGTGAGATATCTGAGTTAGACAGGTGAACTGCAGAGTGGGAGAGTATAGAGTCTTCACCAGATTTCTGAAACTGGGACCAAAGCCCATTCTGTTTATGACTTGCTGTAAGAATTGCCAATTAATGAGGTCAAAAGTCTTTTCGGTATCCAGGGAAAGGAGTGCAGCAGGGCTAGAAAGAGAGGGAGCTGAATTAATGACATGCAGAAGTCTTCCCATGTTATCACAGACTAAACTGTGACTGTATGAAACCAGACTGATCAGGATTGATTGATTTGCTAATGACTTTCTGTAAGCGCCAGGCCAGAAGTTTAGCTAGCAGTTTTGTATCCATATTAATGAGAGAGAGGGGTCTGTAACTCTGACACAGAGTTGGGTCTTTACCTTGCTTCAAACATAGAGTGATAACTGCAATATTAATACTAGGGTTTAAATGACCAGAGGAGGTGGCTTCACTGATCATCTCAAACAGGGGAAGGGATAAGTGTTTCCGGAATGCAAAAATTAACTCAGGCAGGAGCCATCCCCAGAGCCTTACCTGTGCTCATTGAGTCTAGTCCCTCTTTAAAGTTCAGGCAATGAGATGTGTGCATCTAAAAGAGGAGACTGTTCCTTAGTGAGACAGAGGAATGGAAGAGTGCTAAGGAATGATTTGATCTGAATGAGTGGTACAAGAGTCGTCAGTAAATAGTTTAGAGTAGTAATCTACAAATGCATTATTATCTGGGGATCATTAGAAATCAAGCCAAATTTTGTATGGATAGAAGGCATGGAGGCAAAGGAAGAATTTTTCTTGATCCTAGCAGCAAGAAGTCCGCTTGGCCTGAGATAAAATAGCGGGCCCTTGTACGACGGATTAAGAATTCGGCTGTTTGGAATAGATTATTAAGTTCGGTTCTGATGTTAGCACTCAGAAGTTTGTATTCTTTATTAACAACAAGGAGGTGTGCACTTTATAAGGATGAGTGTTTAGAATCATGGTCCTTTATTCTTTGGAGTTTATTACGTGCTAAATGTGAGGAAAAGGATATAGTAAAGTCCCGAATGAAACCTTTAATTGCCTCCCAGATGGCACCTGTATTATCTAAAGAGCCAATATTGAACGTTAAAAACTCATCTGGTTTGACAGCAAGTTGTTCACAAAACAGTTTGTTTTTCAGAAGAGACGTGTTGAATTTTCACCTTGGGGCGTGAGATTTTAAAAATGGAAGGATCAACTGCAAATGATTAAATTTGTGATGAGATATAGCAAATGAGACCAATGACGCATCTGAAACCAACGAAGTTAGGTTACGTGATATGAAAATATAATCAATACAAGATTGCAAATTATGGTGAGAAAAAAAACAAAAGAATTCTCTGACTAAAGGATTAAGTAACTGAAATAAATCTATTAAAGTAAGGTTGACAGTAAAATTACATAATGAATATATAGAGTGAGGTGTAATTGCCAGCAGGTGGAGGGGATCTGACTAGCAATGGATGGCTATGGCTATAGGCAGAAAAGAAGGGTAATTCACAACCTCCCAGCTCGGGCTTCAGGTAACAAAATTGATCCATGTTGTTGCCACCCAAAGCCAAATCTTTCATTTGTAAGCTATAATACAGTAGAATAACTACGTCATAACTTTAAAGAACGAGCAGACGAAGACGCCACAACCCTGTAGTGCTTATTATTACAGAGAAACATCCGCAGCCAAGAGGTGCGACTCCTGAATTAAAGACACATCTACATGGTGACAGTGGAGGAGATCAAGGAGACAAAGGTGTCACTGACCTGAATTCAAGCTATTGGTGATCCACGAGATAATGTTAAGCTTTGCTATAATTAGACTGAGAAAAGAGATTGGCAGGAGATGAAGCGAAACAAGAAAAGGAAGTATTTATATGCTGTTGAGCGGCAATCAGTACTGTCACATACATAAAAACCAAAATCATAAAAGTCCCCCCAGTTCAGACTCCCTCCAAAAATCACCCAAACTGACCCACAAACTACCCCCAGCGGCAGGAACCCCACAATAAGTAACCTCATTAAAACAAAAGCAAGCAGTGTAGGTCCAAACCACCCCCGCACCCAAACATCTCTTCCCTGGCCAATCCTCAAACCACCCCTCAAAGGAGTGTAATAAAAAGAGACTACCAGAAAAAGAGAGGCCCCAAACCACCCACATCCCCTGATCCTCAACCTCACCCACATAATTAATGAAAAGGAGTAAATTATATCTTGAAATAGTATGTGCGGTGCAGAAAACAAAAAGAACACATAGAACAAAATACTGAAGGGAGAGAATTAACTGCAGCACCTGGTGACCCATGATGATGATAAAGATGCCATCAGGCATTCGCATCCACACCACCCAGAATCCAACAAACAGATAAACTATGCAGAAAGTCCCTCAATTCCACTCCAGTGTGAGCATAACATTAATGTCATATGAAAAATATAAAGGACAGTTCAAAAGTTGAATCTAGCCATGATAAAATTTTTGGTAAGTCAGAAACCTGAATAACCACTCCACGGATGTGACTTGAAGTTGAACTTGATCAATGCAAACAGTGTAACTTGGGGCAAACAGAGAGATCTTCTCAGCATCGAAGTACTGGTAGAAACAAAACTGGCTCCATGGCCTACCTGCACTGTGCAGTTAATGAGTTGAAATCCAGGAAGAAGCGGATCCGTTAGCCTTTGAAACTGATATTTTAGAACATTAGAACATTCTAGACGAGAACAGGCCATTCAGCCCAACAAAGCTCGCCAGTACTATCCACTTATTTCTTCCAAGAAAACATCAAGTCGAGTTTTGAAAGACCCTCACGTCTTACTGTCTACCACACTACTTGGTAGCTTATTCCAAGTTTCTATTGTTCTTTGTGTAAAGAAAAACTTCCTAATGTTTGTGCGAAATTTACAAGTTTCCAACTGTGTCCCCGTGTTCTTGATGAACTCATTTTAAAATAACAGTCTCGATCCACTGCACTAAACACTTCAGTCATGTCACCTCTTAATCTTCTTTTGCTTAAACTGTAAAGGCTCAGCTCTTTTAATCTTTCCTCATAATTCATTCCTTGTAGCCCTAGACTCAGCCTAGTCGCTCTTCTCTGGACTTTTTCTAGTGTTGCTGTGTCCTTTTTGTGGCCTGGAGACCAAAACTGCACACAGTACTCAAGATGAGGCCTCACCAGTGCATTATAAAGGTTGAGCAGAACCTCCATGGACTTGTACTCCAAACATCGTGCTATATATCCTAACATTCTGTTAGCCTTCTTAATGGCTACCACAACATACCATCTTCAAAATTTGTTGGTGGTCTGAAAACCTCAGAAGTTTAATTATAAGGGGTCGAGGAGTGGCAGCATCTGCAAGCACACATCTGTACACATATAATATCCAGGGTGAAGTTTGAGAGGTTTGGGAACCACTTTTGCCACATTTGTATGAGTAGGTAAATCAGATTGTCTTTCTCTGCCACTTCTTTAAGTCCAACAATTCTTAAACTGTCTCTTTGAGCCCCGTCTTCTTGATTGACCAGTTTGACTCTCAAGTCAGAAACGTTTTTACGGATTATCTTCATTTCCAATTTGTTACCGGATATGGTGTATTGTAGGACTTGGACATCTTTATTCAATTATGTCTGCTCCTTTCTAATAGCTTTCAGCCCGCCACGCATCTCAGTGAAATTTGTCTGCATTGTAGTATTTAATTTGGTTGTATGTTCGAGAACGAGATTTCTCATCGAATCCCAGTAGACGTCCGTATTGTCACTGGATTCCAACAGAGGTTGTTACAGCTTCTTTAGTAAGTTAAAATCCAAATAATGGGGTCTCTGGCCTGAAGAAGACATCTGTTCTCGTTGACAGTAAGAGATATGGTACAGTCAGTCAATTTAATATTAAAGGTAAAAGTCAAATAGTGGACTCTATTGGCAATGGGGGAGGACAGAGCTGTAGCCATAGCCAGCCATCACAGCGAAGTATCACCTGACTTTCATTCTCTTTTATGCTTTTAAGTTGTTTTAGAAAAAAACAGTTATTCTTATGGTTCTGAAATAAAATGTGATTTTCCACATCTCTATGTTATTAGTGTAAAACAAAGCCTTAGAATGTGACAGATGGTAACAGGAGTGAGATGCTTTGCAAATGGAGCAGCAACAGTTCCCTTGCCTCCCAAGCCCGATGAGAACTAGTGCTAGTCCTAGTGCTCCAGTACAATGTATGACACCCACAAACAAGCCCTACACTTCGTTTTGTCTTTGTATTCATAAGCATTACTTTCTAATTTTACATCATATGCTCAATATCATTACTTACTGTAGTTAGAAAAATATTTGCTTTTTGTAGTATGTGAAATTGTCTTTTAGCTTCTTGCTGCAAGTCTGGCACATTGGTCCTGCAGTGTCCTAGGTTTATCCTTGGGTATTTTTATACATGTGCCATCTAAACTTGAAAATTAGGTTCACCTTATTTGTTTATTGTATATTTGCACTTTCAGTTCAAGCATTTCCCAGTCAAGGCTATGCAGCACAAGCCAGGGCAGAGATACAAAAGTCTAGTACCATTTGTTGCCTTAAAAGAAGCCACAGTAAACTGAAAAGCAAAAAACAAACCAGATAAATCTCATGGATACACCAAACGCAAGCCAATGTGATGAGGCTCACGCATTGCTAAAGGGGACCGCCTGATGGCTCTAAATTTGACAAAACTACCACAGAAGCCTTACATGCACTTTTTCCACATTCTGGAAATGTAGTCAGCAGTATGATGGCCCTGTTTTAAAGAAGAGCAGACAGAGTTCTGGAGCAGTGATGTAGAATTTTTTTTTTAATTGTTTGTCTGCAAACATTGAGAAAGATTCTTGTAAGATGCCACTACAAACACTACTGGTTATGAACATATTTTCATGTTAGTGGAGTATGTGATAAGATATCTATCTGGAAGTGGTCGCGTTTCACAAGGCAAACTCAGCCAGGGTTATGAAAGCACTTATTGAGGTTTTTACTTGTATGCGTATTCCCCGGGAGATTTTGACATATCAGAGAACATCTTCTATTTCAAAACTGAAGAAAGGATTGTGTAGGATGCTTGCTATTATGTCACTCATTACTGTTTATCATCCATAAACTGATGGTTTGATTGAAAAATGTAATAAATCACTATAACAACTGATTCAGTGTGTTCTTGAGGACCCAACAGCCAGGGGTATTGTTTTATTATTTCTTATAGATGTAGTGAGGGAATCTCACCAGGTATCTATTGCTGTAAGAACATTTAAATTACCTTTTTGCTGGTGGACTTTTTAGGGAGGACTGGGGAAATGGTTTTATTGGTGATCATAAAGCCAGATTAGCCACTAAGGTTGTACTTTTGCTTGAAAAAATTGCCTAAATTATCCTGTCTTGTGAGGGAGCTTCCACAGCAAGAAACTCAAAAGCGCTTAACAGAAAAGGTAAACTCCATGAATTCCAGAATGGGGCCCACATACTCATTCTTGTTCCTTCCGGTCCACTATTTTTGGGCTAAATGATGGATTCCTGCCATTGTAGAATTGTAGAGTTGGAATACCTTGGCAGTGTAAGCCTCTTCAATTACTGCATGCTAATCTTTGAAAACTATGACCCAAAGATGAAGTTTTTTGTATTAGCAGTTCTTTAGAGCCCATAGTTACCAAAGAAATCGAGACGTGTTTCATGTACCACCCGGGAAGACCAATCTTACCAAACAGAAATTAATTAAGGAGCCCAGTGTTAAGGTCAAAATGCATTTCTATAGAATCCCCAAGGTCCGGAGAACTCCCAATGATCAAGAAGTTAAGCAGATGCTTGACCAGGGTGTAATACAAAAAAGCCATAGTAAATGGTGTATTGTAGTTGTTAAGGTTCCTATATGATTTTATGTAGACTTTAGTTGGTTGAATACACAAAGTTCGATACACAGCCTGTCAGAGAAGCTGGATGAAGTATTGCACATCTTTAGCTACGCTCTAACTAGTGGTTACTGGCTGGTGCCTCTCAAGTAGTCCAGGTGTGAGAAAGCTGCTTTTCTTCCTTATAATAATGGTTTGCCTGAATTTGTTCACCTCCCATTTGGACGTCACAGTGCTAGCGTAACTGTTCAGATTTTATACTTTTGAAACCTTTAGAAAGCATATCTGATCTTATTTTGTGGATTTACTTTAATTTTGAGCCTGTTAACATTCTTTACCGTTATAATATATTTTTGGTGTTAACAGTGTCTCCTGTTGTAGTGATGCGTCTCCCAGAAGGTATAATGCTTGATGTCAGGCTGTCAGCAGAACACCACTACTTAAGTTGGTCTTGCGCTGTTTACATGTTTGTGGATATATATCTTTAAGAAACTGCCTGGTGCTTAGTGGTCGTGTTCTTAGGATTACAAGCATTTTTAATTGTGAAATTTCCTGACAATGAGTTTTGATTTCTATATTAGGCTTTGGCACCTTTGTCAGACTTTGTTTTTCTCTCCTCTCATAGTCAAATCCAATCTTTTTTATTTTGCCAGTTTTTTTTTTCTTCATTGGCAGAACACTAACATTTTAGCATATGATGGATATGATATTGCAGCTCCATGCTAAATGGAGTCTGGTGTGTACCTCTGTTGTGGTGTGAAATTTTGCATACGAATTCATAAATATTGTGTATGTCTTTATTTGTAACTTAGGCAAAGCAATATGGAATTAGTGTTACATTAGTGAGAAGCATTCATGTTTACCCCCTTGGACTAAGTCAGGACAGTGAATTTTACGACAGGGTTGGGGGAAAGTGCCTAAAGCAAGTTTGGCAAATGTTTTTCTGCTGGACTCTCTCAGTCAAACCCCACAAGAAAGCCAGACTGCCTAGCTGGCAAGCTTCACCTTAACAAATGGTTTTGGGGACACGTATGAAGGTGTTCTGTGCCCCGTTGGTCTGAAGGATGTCTGTTTGGGATTGGCTTGTATCAGAAGCCTTTAAGTACCATGACGCCCTATTGGCTCTAGGGGTTGGACAGAAAATCTATAAATTTTCTTGCTTTACCCCTCTCTCTCTCTGACCAACTGATGAAAGACCATCACACACACCATGAACTGAAAAGGACAATACAATGAAGAGCACAGCTCGGCAGCCATATTGAGACAGGCATGCAGCCTGTTCTGAAGAAAGTTGACCACAAATGAGGACTTAACTAGAGACATTTTAAGTAACTAACAAGTGTGTGTGTCGCCTGAAACTAGACATGAGCATTTATCAGGTTGTATGGTTGCCATTATTCATATGTATATTGCATATTATTATTATTTATGAATATTACCAATAATACATTATTTAAATTGTAACTTAACTCCTGCTTGTCTTTTACTACACCTAATTGCCTGAGGTTATAAATGTAGAAGGGAAGGTGGAGAGAAATTATAAAGTACAATACCTTATAAACAGTGGTAAGTCTGTGAGATTTGAGGCATTCTGACAAAGGCTACACATGAATAATACAAAAGGGAAAGTAGAGTAATATATATATATATATATATAAAACAATATATAGTGTAATGGACACCATCCATGGGTGGGTGCCTCTGCCAGGATGGGCTGAGGTTTCTTACCTGGCTGTGAGGCCAATCATCCAGTGGAATAAAAAAGAAAGGCAAGAAATGGCCTGCCTTGGCCAGAAGGTAGGCAAGAGAAGTGTGTATGCTGGCATCCCAGCTGGAATGGTCCTAAGATACTGGGAAACCAGGATAATTAAGAGACAGAGGGAGAAAATCTGCGTTGATTATTAGCTCCCCCAATGCACGAAAGGGCAGCATCCCTGGGCTTTGGTACCCATTCAGACACCTGCAGGGTATGCTGGGAAATAAATAATAATAATAAAGTTATATGGGCGTCACCTCTTGGGTTCGATGGGTGCTGCCAAGGGGTGCTGCAGAGTTTTTCAGCCCCAACTTTAGAAAGAAAGAAAGAAAGAAAGAAAGAAAGAAAGAAAGAAAGAAAGAAAGAAAGAAAGAAAGAAAGAAAGAAAGATGTAAATTGTGATTGTGCAACCTTGGATAAGAAGCCTGTGAAAGGTATTTGGGTTGTAATAAATCTTAATGTTTGAACCGAGAATTGTGTCTGTGTGGTTCTGTGTGTGCCCCCTACAGGTCAGGTCACTATAGATACAGTATATATTTGTGTGTGTGTGTGTGTGTGTGTGTGTGTGTGTGTGTGTATGGTACATATTGGGTCCCTGCCTCACCCCATTGTTCAATTCGAGTTCTAATGCTGCCCATCTACTTTGTTCCTGGTAAAAAAAAAATCCCTATTGCTTTATTTGGATAACTTCCCTGTGGAACTTTCTTCATTAATTCTTTATTTATTCTTTTATGCCAGAATTAATAAATGTATCTTTAAAGTGTACCAGCAGTAACTCAACTAAAACAATATTTCCCATAAATGGCAAATTTATTATATTTTTGTATGTCAGCTACAAAAAAAAATTTGCATTTCGCTTTTTTTATCTGAGATTTGCAATGATTTCTTGCTCAGTTATGCAATCATGTTAACTGAAAATGAAGGAATGAGAGTTACATCTGTCTACTATTTAAACAAAAAAAATGTTTATTGACTCATGAAGTAGTTTTTTCCTGACTTGACAAATCTTTATTGTGAGGCCTTAGCTTTGCCAACTTATCTCTGCACACATTCTCAGACCTGAACCTAAGTAGCAAAGCCTGTCAGAAGCTAAAAATTAAGCTTAAATTTTTCAGTGGACACATACAGACACAGAAGATGAGTGTATTGCACCTTTGGGTGAGCAGATATCACATTGATGAGTGAGTTGAAGAGTATATTTATTCATGTCGTATGGCATTTACAAAATCCGGCAATGGGTCCATTATCCATCTTGCTTAATCCAGGTCTGGGTCAATTGGATGGGGAGTCCTATCCTTGGAGCAAGGTAGGAAACAAAAGTCTGTCACAGGGTTCACTCGTACACACCCACAAACAGGGCCAATGTCAAGGCGAGAGCTAACATAACACACGTGTTTTGGGATGTGGGAGAAAAACTGGAGTAACCACCGTGAAACACACGCACACAGTGATCATGCAGACTCATAGATTCTTGTGTTTTCACTGCTGGGTGAAGGTTAAGCGTCTCACTTTGTAGTGTAGATTGGTATCACAGGGACTGTCCCCAAGCATATGACATTGATCCCTTGCATCACAGGCTCTGTGGGTTTTAGTTTAGTTTCATAGTGATGGAAGCTCAGGAGACTCAGAGTGAGATAATAAACTCGAGTGTAATTTTATCTCAGGTTAGAGTGGTGGTGCATTGATTGGTACTGCTGCCTCACAGCTCGGCCCAACATGGTTGGCAGACACTTCCCAAGACCTCAGGGACGCTTAAAAGACCATTGCACCATTATAATCCACTTTAATGCATTTTGCTATGTTCACCAGCATTCACAAACATATCCACATTTTTGCCAAAACTCAAGGCGGGGTTCACTCATCACTAGTGCTAACAAGTAAAGACACTTAGAGATTTCATTCCTTTTCTAACTAATAGCACAGCAGAGGCTTATGTTGACGCACATTATGTTTTATATTAGTGTGTAGCCACTAGAAGGTGTACCAGCCCCCTAAACCCCATACACGACTACACCAGGACAGTCCCATGTTCAACCAAAAGTTATTTTTATTGGCAAACAGTACCTCAGTAGTACCTTTCCAATCCTTTTCTTTTCTATCCACTCTTCCCATGCAAGTGTTGTCCAGCCCTTCTCCTGACTCTGACTCCCCAGGTCAAGTGGAGGGCTCCTCTTTTAAAGCCTGACATGAGAGTGCTTCCAGTGCACAAACTATTGCACTTCCAGGTCAGACAGGACCATAACGGTCCTTGTGCCATCAATATCTGACAGCTCGCCCTGGTGGGTCCCACAGAACCCAACAGGACAGTCTCATGGGACGCAAACTCCCAACCCGCCCTGCAGATGTCCATACTGGGGGTTGCCAGATGGGATGCTGTCACCCAGAGTATGGGGGGACGCACTGGCCATAGCACCCAGTCAATCATTAGCCTGTGCTTCCAGGCTCCCAAGGCTATCCAGTGTGTTCTTCCGTAGCTGCTGGGGGGCCAGCCTCAGTGTAGCCGCTGCTGCAGCGTCCTTCTGTAACCACATCCTGGCATGGAAGGGGAATATCACAGCTCCCTCGCTGTCCTTCCTCTGTCATGGCTATCTGGCCGGGTAAAGGAATGGGGTCCATTCCTACTGGGTTGCCGATCCATCCCTCACAAATTAAAAGTTAATGATAAAAAAGCATATGGTACAGTATAATAAATAATAACAAACATGCAAACATTTTGGCAATCATAGATCATTCAGAATCATTTCTTTTCATTTTCAAAATAGCACATTGAGTTTTGAAAGTCCCCAAAGTTCAACCAAGTTCTACCTAATTTTAATTTACTCCTTTTTCCTTGTAACTTTTTCTTTGAACTTTGATCTACACCCTGTGTATGAAAATGTGCTATAGAAAGAATTGTTGTTACTATCTGCTACATCGCTTTCTAACTTTTTCCACATATCTGGAGTTCTCCATGTGACGTTGAAAGACTTTGAGAAAATTCCCTTCATCTTTTTTTTTTCCATTTCCCTGTGTTCTAGCTAAAGAAGTCATTTTAACGTAACAGGCACTACTCTAACTCTTTTCTAACTACTCTCCATCACATCACATTTTAATTTCTGAGTATAAGCATCACTGTATTAAGGCTACCTAACTATAATATTTATTATCTTTCAGAAACAGACCTAATCTTAGGTTTTATTCCATCCATTTGTTTTAATATCAGGGCCTATCCTGGCCACTTGGGGCATGGCAACAGTGTTCGTTTCTTATATATAAACGTCTATGCATGGAAGTGTGTCTGTCTGTCTGTCCGGTCCGGAAGTGAGAGGTGGATTCGGGGTAAGGGCTCCACTGCAGAGGAAACAGAAAACTCACTTAGCCGCTAATAACACAAGCGGGGTCAGCATGTCAGCAAAACGAAACCTCAGAAGAAAGACAATGTCGCTTAGCCGCTAACATCGGTGAAACAGTATCCCTTTTACTTTTCCTCCCGCCGTTAATACACAAGTGATGCGTGCGCGTTGACAAAACAAAACCTCCAAAGAAAGACAAAGTCGCTTAGCCACTAACACCGACAAAACAGTATCCCTTTTACTTTTCCTCCCGCCGTCAATACACAAGTGAGGCCAGCACATCGATAAAACAAAACCTCAGAAGAAAGGCAGAGTCACTTAGCCGCTAACATCGGTGAAATGGTATGCCTTTTACTTTTCCTCCCGCAGTCAATACACAAGTGGGGTCAGCACATCAGCAAAACAAAACCTCCACAGAAAGACAAAGTCACTTAGCCACTAACACCGACAAAACGGTATCCATTTTACTTTTCCTCATGCCACTAATGCACAAGTGATGCAAGCGCATTGCCAAAACGAAATCTCCTAGGAGAGAGACGCCCAGAGAAGTTCTTTTCAACTACCTGACATCTCTACATTTCAGTTTTTTTCTGATGATTTCAATAGTTTCTAGGACCCCAGGCTTTTTACAGCACGGGCTTACACAGCTAGTATATTATAATATTAACCTATCATTTGAGTTCTGTTAAAGTTGTCATTTTTTGATGTGGTCTGTATTGTTCACTGAGAACAAACAGAAACTGACGGACAGATTCATTTAGGGTATAATAAGTTTTCTGGACTTTGCTGATGTACAATAAAGAACTTACATCTAAAAACATAAGAAACTGAGACGCTCCATTCCATTAAGTTGGCAGGCTTGGCTAATAGTGAAACTGTCCTAATGTCAGCCATTGCGGTTTCCCTCAGAAAGTTCAAACAAATTGAAAATGAAATGCAAATGGTCTTTTCTGAAGGCTGTTGTGATGCTTGTTCATACGTATGTACTGTTCAGACCGGTAGCATGAACAAGCGATGAAGGATAACGGCTACCTCCTCGGTGTCACTGTGTGCCTCTGACTAAGTCTTTAATCTGTCTCCGTTTATATTCAAAAGTGCACAGAAACCACTTAAGGATGACTTTCACAATAAGAGGTGCTTTATACAATAAAACGATCACCTTCATAAAATGTTTCATTTTATTGTAAAAGAATGTGATTATTGTTAAAGAAAATCTGAGCTCATTAGATCCAGTTCGCCTATCATTTTACAAAATGACAGTTTAGTAAGGGAAAATGGGGAAGTTTATAATTTGGTGAGAATATTAGTTTGTCTAATTACACAGCTGCGATGTCACATGGAGCCCTTCTATAAAGGGACAACATTTGCACCAGACATGTACCTTCACAATTAAATGACAACAAGTGATTAAATGAGGACACAGATTTACTTTCCTTCTCACTTCCACATATTTTTCCCTTTTAAATGCAGAAAGTGTGGCTTGTTGGCTTGGGTGATGGATTGTGAACTGTGAGGGTGCCAGGTCAGTTGCCATGACTGAATGAGTCTTTATGTAACACTTAATAAGTCAATCAAATATGCTCAATAAATGCAATGATTAAAGCACCCCAGTAAAGTTTCTTTGAATGGTGTTCACTGTAACAAGCACTATGTCAATCCGTCAATCAGTCATTTTCCAACCGCTATATCCTAACACAGGGTCACGGGACTGCTAGAGCCAATCCCAGCCAGCACAGGGCACAAGGCAGGAAAAAATCCCGGGCATGATGCCAGCCCACCGCAGGGCACACACACTAGGGACAATTTAGGATTGCCAATGCACCTAACCCGCATGTCTTTAGACTGTGAGAGGAAACCAGAGCACACCCATGGGGAGAACATGCAAACTCCACGCAGGGAGGACCCAGGAAGCGAACCCGGGTCCCCTAACTGCGAGGCAGCAGCGCTACCCACTGCGCCACCGTGCTGCCCACAATCCACAAGGTAGTTGGTTTAATTCTAAATGGAGTCTGAATTTCTTATCCCGAGCACATTGCCATCCTGCCCGTGATCAAACTGTAGAAATGCTGATGCAATTGTAGTATACTGATAAAGTTGGGCAGCGTTTATTATAAAAGGCACTATATCAAACCGCAAGGTGCTAGTTCGGCCCCAGCCACTGACTCTGAGAAAGTCATATTTCTTCTGTAGAAACAAGAATGCAGTTGCTTCATACATTAAGTGGCTTCTGTGGTCTTTAATGTAAAAGACACCAGATTAAAAACTGTCTTATCGTGCCAGCGCTCCAGCTCCACAAGCATGGACACAATTGTCCAATACTAGGTTTAGCATCTTTGGGTGATGTTCACTATCTGAGGCACCACATCACACAAGAAGTCTACAGATTTAACCCTGACACCAACTTGCTTTGTGACCCTGACTCTGTCATTTATCTTACCAGTGCTAGAAATATGAAACTATGGAAACATTTAAAGTATATTAGTGAAGCTTTTGGATGATGTGTTCAAATTGTGGAAATAATGGAAATAATTCTGCTTCATCAGTTAAGCACTTTGAGAGGATCTTCTCCATTGCAAAATCGTAAGGCTGACAGTTTAGTCGTAACTTGTTTCACGGTGTCACTTTCAACACTGCGGGGGCACCAACTGTAAATGTAAATAAGGAGTTTCCCAATGCTGGGAATAGACAGTGTTCACTTTGAAAGGCGCTATATTGAACCACATAGTTGGTGGTTTAGTCCCAACCACAGACTCCCTGTGTCTGCCTTTCCCTGCTGCCTGCACAAAGACTGATTCATTTGACATGTACTAGTAAAGCTTCTTTGGATAGTGTTCCCCATGATAGGCACTATATAGTGTGGTTCAGTTTCTATCAGTGCCTCGCTCGATTCGAAATGATTCAGTTATCAAGCCAGTGCTCTGGAAGTAAACACTTGAGAATAATCTTATAATTGTCTTTAGACGGCGTTCACTGTATTAATCCAGAAGTTGTCCGCTGGCTGTTAACTTCATTTGTGACACAGAGTGAGCCTTTGAACTTGCCGAATTTTTCTTATGAACTTGTTGTCTTTAAGTTGCTTTAAAACAATTTGCCATTTAATAAATATTCAATATGAATGAAATCCAGCCAGCTGTCCTGCGTATGAAATTCCTTTTAACACACCTGAAAAAAATCTAAAATGCAAACTACCCGCTAATGTCTTGGAGAATGAATCCCCTTTTACTGAGTGAATTGACATCTGTAAAGTATAACTTTGGACAAGGCTTACATATTTACAAGTACTACAGCCAATTACAACTGACAAACTCTAACTTCTGTAGGAATAACCAAAGCAGACTGTCTCTAGAAGAAGTGGCCAAAAGATTTGAGACAACTCACCGCAGAGAGACACGAGCATCAAGCCCCAGTGAAGCAGCATGGCAGATGACGCCTGTCTCCGCTGCCTGCTGTGTGCGCTGTCAGACAGTAAGTGAGCGAGAGAGAGAGAGAGAGAGTGTGCTGTGGGCGAGCTGGTGAGTCCTGTGGCCCAGCGGTGCTTCAGCTCTGATTGGCCGCAGCAGAGCCTCCTCTTACACAAGCAGGGAGGAACTGGAGAGGCTGAAGGCAGGCACAGAGTTTTGTCAAGGATTTTCTCACCTGGCTGGTTAAATAATGACTTTATTTTGTATAAGGCATTTGATACCGTCGGTTTCAATGAGGGAGAGCAAAAAAGAAAGTGCTAAACTAATTAAAAAATGAGGTGAAAATAAAGCAAAAATATGCAGGGTCTTCAAAGGGTTTTTTTCAGTTTTTAATATAGTAAAATAGATTTCTCCTACTGCTGAGCCGTTCCCAGGACTTTGGTCCAAAGCCCAGCCTGGTCACTGTCTGTGTGGAGTTTGCATGTTCTCCTTGTGTCTGGACTGTATGTTCTCCCACATAACCTGTGTGTTAATTACCCAACTGTGAATGAATGAGTGTATTCAATGGAGGACTGACATCTCACCCAGGACTGGTTTACTTGGTGCTGTTGGGTTAGGCTACAATGCCCAAAAACCCTGCAATGGAAAAAATGCATAAATAGATTCATAAAGCTTTAGGGCAGGGGTGTCGAACTCCAGGCCTGGGGGGCCGCAGTGGCTGCAGGTTTTCATTCTAACCCTTTTCCTAATCAGTGAGTAGTTTTCACTGCTAATTAACTCCTTTTCCCTTCATTTCAATAGCCCTGTTTTTAAGGATTCAGTGCTCTGAATTGATTTGTTTCTTCATTAAATGACAGCCAAACAGAAATGAGACATGAAACGAGCCAACAGATGACCAACTAAACTGGGATTTCAAACTCCAACCAATTTCACTCCAACCAGTCTCTCAATGACAAGCTGATTCTTGCTGTTAATTAAGCCTGTTATTTAATTCAATGGCTTGTTGCTGCTCTCATTCTGCCACAGCAGACATTTCCAAATCTGTTGATTTTTCTGTTGTTTTTCTGTCATATGGTGGCTTGTTTAATGTCTCATTATTGTTTGGCTACTAATTAAGGAAAAAGAGACAATTATGGGGCCTGAGTCAAGCTAATTTAAACTAAAGCAAAAGAAGTTAATCAGCAGTAAGAACGGCTCACTAATGAAGAAGATGGTTAGAATGAAAACATGCAGCCACTGCGGCCCTCGAGGACCGGAGTTCGACACCTGTGGTCTAGGGGAATAAAGACAACTAGTGGATGCCTCCCTGTGTTTCTTGTTTGCCCTGTAGTACTAGGCTGTTATACCGTGTTAGCCATTGTGAATGTAGTGAGAAGTCAAGCAAAATGACTCCTTTTATTGGCTGAGTTGCCTTGAAAGTTTGCACATTGTTATCTTTTTAGTTAGCCAATAAAAGATGTCATTTCACTTGTTTACCCTGGAAATAAGTAAAAGACTGGAATATGGTGATCTGGGGGTTTGTCAGAAATTAGAACATTAGAAAAGTTTTGGCAAGAACAGGCCATTCACCCTAAGAAAGCTCACAAATCCTGTCCATCTAATTTCGCCAAAATAGCATCCAGTGAAATTTGAAAGTCCCTACATGTCAGCTGTCTACCACACTACTTGGTAATTTATTCCATGGATGGTTCTTAGTAGGGTGGCACGGTGGTGCAGTGGGTAGTGCTGCTGCCTCGCAGTTGGGAGACCTGGGGACCTGGGTTCACTTCCCGGGTCCTCCCTGTGTGGAGTTTGCATGTTCTCCCCATGTCTGCGTGGGTTTCCTCCCACAGTCCAAAGACATGCAGGTTAGGTGGATTGACGATTCTAAATTGGCCCTAGTGTGTGTGTGTTTGTGTGTGTCCTGCAGTGGGTTGGCACCCTGCCCGGGATTGGTTCCTGTGTTGGCTGGGATGTGTTCGGATTCAGCAGGTTGGAAAATGGATGGATGGTTCATAGTATGACGAAAACTTTCTAATATTTGTGCAAAATTTACCCTTAACAAGTTTCTAACTGTGCCCTTGTTCTTGTTATGGCATACAAACATAAGGAATGTGGCAAGCTAGAGGAGACCATTCAGTTCATTTATTTAACTAACAGCTAAGATATTCCAGTATCACATCCAGACAATTCGGCTTGTGCCTCATCTACAGTATATGTCTCACTAGTTTGTTCCAGGCTTCCACAACTAAAAAAAATATTTTAAAGCAACAGCCTGCATCTAGTGTACCAATTCCTTTCATAATTTTAAACACTCCCATAATGTCACCACTTAAGCTCTGCTTGACTAAACACCATTCATTTCACTTATTTCAAGGGTGTTTGGCATCCCATCTAGATATGGTTCCTGAACACACTGCCATTGAAACCAGATTTTGAAAATTACTTTTGTGTTTGTATGCCACTTTTTATCCAACAAGAGTGAAAGGGAAGGTCTGCAGGATGGTAGTGAGACCAGCTATGTTATATGGGTTGGAGACGGTGGCACTGACCAGAAAGCAGGAGACAGAGCTGGAGGTGGCAGAGTTAAAGATGCTAAGATTTGCACTGGGTGTGACGAGGATGGACAGGATTAGAAATGAGTACATTAGAGGGTCAGCTCAAGTTGGACATTTGGGAGACAAAGTCAGAAAGGCAAGATTACGTTGGTTTGGACATGTGCAGAGGAGAGATGCTGGGTATATTGGGAGAAGGATGATAAGGATAGAGCTGCCAGGGAAGAGGAAAAGAGGAAGACCTAAGAGAAGGTTTATGGATGTGGTGAGAGAGGACATGCAGGTGATGGGTGTAAGAACAAGATGCAGAGGACAGAAAGATATGGAAGAAGATGATCTGCTGTGGCAACCCCTAACGGGAGCAGCCGAAAGAAGAAGTGTAAATCTTTTAGCATGAACACGTCATTCAGCCCAACAAATCTCACCAATCCCGTCCACCTAATTTCTCCAAAATAACATCCAGTGAAATTTTGAAGGTCCCTACATGTCAGCTGTCTACCACACTACTTGGAAAAATCAGGAAGCAGTGCAATTGTTTATATATTTTTTACTTTTAATGCTGAATTAGGATAAGTGACTTGCTCAGTATTACACAGTGAGTCACAGGTAGGAACTGAAGTACCACCTTTGGGATTCAAGCGCCCAGCTCGCCAGCCACGGCAATGCACTGCCAGATTAACGGCTGACATTCAAGCAGCAGACATGAATGGTAGGCTGCACCTGACCACAGCAAATACTTTACAGAAATGAGCAATTTCACTTCTTCGTTTTTAATAACATTGTACACCTTTCTCAACACGTTTTCACTTTGTCATTATGGGTTATTGAGTGTAGATTGATGGGCTAAAAAGTACTTTTGTATATATAAAATTAAATTCATAGCGCAATAAAGTGTGCATAAAGTAAAGAGGCCTGGATACTTTCTGAGTGTATTGTAGGTCTGTCTGTTCTCAATAGGGATCATTTTTTTTGGCTTCTGAGTGTCACTTATCTCTATTGGTAATAGATCAGATCAGATCAGATTAGATTAGATAAACTTTATTCATTCCACATGAAAATTCAGATGCATACAGCAACAGAAACAAAGATACAGACTCACAGGACAGATAATACAGCCAATCAAATAATAAGTAAATAAATGTACTGTATATTGTGCAGAAATTTCAAAATGAACTTAAAGAGTACATTGGGAGGAAGCATTGAATTGCCCGATAGCATTGGGCAGAAAAGACCCCCAGTGATGCTTCTTAGCCATAGTGAAATGAGCCTGTGGCTTAAAGTATTCCAAGACAGCGCCTCCTGGAGGGGATTGAAAGGATTTTTCATGATGGCATCCAATTTTGCCACCATCCTCTTTTTCATAGTGTGTCTAGGGTTCGTCCTGTGATGGAGTAGGCTTTCCAGATAAGTCTTTTCAGGCATTGTGCTTCTCTTGACCTCAAGTTGCTTCCCCAGGAGACTGCAGCGTAAAAAAAACATACTGGTTACTATGGACTGGTAGAACATTTCCAGCAGATTGCTGCACACATCAAAAGACCTGAGTCTCCTTAGGAAGTCCAGTCTGCTCTGGCCTTTCTTGTACAGCGCCACAGTTTTGTCAGACCAGTCCAATTTGTTGTTTATGTGAACCCCCAGGCACTTGTAGCTGTGCACCACTTCTATGTCCTCCTCCTGGATGGTGACAGGTTTCAGAGGCTCTTTGGAAGTCCACCACCAGCTCTGTTGTCCTGCTGATGTTGAGTTGAAGGTTGTTGTCCCTGCACCGCAAGACCGCATCCTGCACAAACTACCTGTACTCTAACTCATCTCCATTTGTGAAAGAAACAGCCAAACACACAACAAAGGTTTGGGGCAGCCACCCGTATAGTTTCCCTGGCTGCAAAATGCTTTAAAGTAGAGTACAATGTGTACAGGTTAGAGTCCAAAACAGAGCTGTTTAAGTATGGAGGATGAGGGTTTTTATAGCTGGTTCACAGGAAGTGACGTCCTCGGGGCCGGGACAGGAGGGATTTCTCGTGCTAAGTCTGCGGAGAGAAAAGAGAGAGCCTTAGTGCACCCCACCGCCCCCTGGCCTGCCGTGGAATTGTCATTTCCTGGTCCCTTTGGTTGACTCCCAAGCGCACGTGTGTGACACATCTAAATGCAGCCTATGATTTAATTTTGATTTTTGATTTGATATACTTCATTAATCCTTGAAGGGAAATTACCTTTTTGCATGACCTTTGAGGGTCGGTGCCCCAGGAGCATTTTTCAGGTTAAGGGCCTTGCTGAAGGGCCCATAAAAGTAGTATGCCTTCTGGCAGTAATGATGGAGGAGTCATCTGAACATTTCTGAAGATGGAAAGCACTGGTATTGTGCTGGAGTTCAGTTGTGTAGATGGTAAACAGGAAGGGAGACAGGACAGTTCCCTAAGGTGCTCTAGCATTTGTGAGTGCTGAAGTCGGAAAACAACGAGATAAACACCAATTTAAAATTAAAAGCAATTTCTTTATTCTTTATACCTGGTGAGTTAGAGAGATTGTGAGACTGCCCCCCCATGCATCCGAAGAGACTGGAGTCCCCCACCCACAAAAGCTCAGTGCCACTGGCTGGTCAGAACAGACAGTCTTGCTTAAAAGAAAAAAATCCTCTTTATATTAACCTAGCTTATTCATTAGCCAAAGAGAGAACAGAAAAAAACATAACAGTTCATTTTGAGGTCATACATAAATTAGGGTTACATCTTTAATTTATGACATTTAGGAGTACAGAAAAACAAAGCAGTACCAGGCGCCTACATTATCTAAAGACTGTGACCTTCTCAGTACACACACAAACCCATTTTAAGCAGTTTTCTTAAAGTTCATTGCATTAGTTATAAAGATATTACATTCATATAACTTTAATATCTTCATTAGATTATATTTGTTTGATTATATTAATAATCCTTATTTATTCATTCATAAATACCAATTTTGTCTTATATTTTTAAGCAAGAGTGAAGAAAACAATCACATTGATTCATAATATGACAGGGTGTTCTGTTAATATCAAGAGGTTAGCACTTTCACATAGAAGAATTAAATCAGTCTCATATTCTGTGCATAAAAATAATTCCTTTCCTACCTAAATGCAGATCAAATCATAAAGAAGTATAAAATCATATAGATAGATAGATAGATAGATAGATAGATAGATAGATAGATAGATAGATAGATAGATAGATAGATAGATACTTTAGTAATCCCAATGGGAAATTCACATTCTTCAGCAGCAGCATACTGATACAATAAATAATATTAAATTAAAGAATGATAAAATAAAGTGGTAGGAGTGATCAATAAATAAAAATAGAAAAATAAAAGTAGAAAAGTACTAGTTCTCTGCAGCATGATTAATACAAAATACAGTTATTGGTATTTTGTGAGTTAAATACTTAGAATCATCTGCGGTGGGCTGGCTCCCTGCCCGGGGTCTGCTTCCTGCCTTACACCCTGTGTTGGCTGGGATTGGCTCCAGCAGACCCCCGCAACCATGCAGTTAGGATATAGCAAGTTGGATAATGGATGGATAGATGGATACTTATAATCATTACAGTTAATAATGTTTTTTCTGCTACCTTACATTACACACCACCATTTCTGACACGCAGTCCCTCAGCCTCACAGACTGCTCCCTGTTGGTCAGGTAGTCCATGATCCAGGAGATTGTGGGTAATATAACTAGCATATGCTCTACAGAGCCAAACAGCAAATAGAAAAATGTAGATGCAGGTAACAAATATTACATTAAACACAAGTAATTTATTACAAATGAACAAAAAATAACAAAAAGTAATAATGTAATATGGACACAAGTGTGAGTTTATTTCATACTCTCCTGCTTTAACGTGTTTTTAGCGGTGGTCATCATGACAACCCTAATGCTTCAGGGTGTAGTAATATGCAGCCTAACTGAGGAACTTAATGGCATTCTTTGAAAATCGTGTTTATTGTATGTTTGAGAATATCTGAGT
This sequence comes from Erpetoichthys calabaricus, assembly GCF_900747795.2. NCBI lineage: Eukaryota > Metazoa > Chordata > Cladistia > Polypteriformes > Polypteridae > Erpetoichthys > Erpetoichthys calabaricus. The sequence continues at coordinate 301,188,975 of NC_041395.2, read as the reverse complement.
GTCCACGTGTGTATGCACACTTTTAAAAGTGTGATGTGATGGATTCCCTGGCTTTGGGTTACATTTACACTGAAATGAGCACTAGAGCAGGTAAATGGTTAGTCAGGACGCACATCATGCACAGAAGGGGGTTAGTTGTACTCAGTTTTCCTGGGACCAAGCAGTCATTTCGCAACCAGAAAATTCTGGTAATAATCTGAGATCATCTGTGTTCAGCTCGAAGTTTGGCTGCCCTGCTGTGGGGGATGGCTTCAATTCATAAAACACTTGGATGTGATGTTATGAAAGCTTGCCACTTAGACAGGATGAAACATATTAGATAACACAGAGCGAGGTAAGACGTCTCTTCTCCTCGCTGCTCCACAGCATGAAAGGGAGCTACAGTTGTTCTGTTTTCTGATTGATTCAATATGAGCACTGCACAGTCGAGGTCACAAAGTTCATGTGCCGATCAAACAGAATTAGATACATGATAGTAAATGGTTTGAATTTCACATGCTGGAGAAACTGGAATTAAGCCATCTCTAATACAGACGTGCCGTATGTCAGAATTGGGATTTAATACATAATAAATAATCCATGAGTAGCCTAAATTTCATAAAGCAGTTAATGTCACAAAGTACATATGATCTCAAACTAGTTCCTTGAAAATAACAATGGCTTTCATTTATTCCTGTGGCCAACAGAGTCTTCAGATCTATAGAGCACTTTTGGGATCAGCAGGAATAGGAGGTTCACAGCATTTTTGTGAGGCCAAGAAGTCTGCATGGACTACATGCCTATCATTTGACCCAGACAGTGATGGTTATGTTACTGTCTGGCAGGCGCTCCAACAGAAGGTATGTGATTGTGTGATTTCTTTCACCTCTGGTGAGGTCTTGTTTCTTTGTAGAAATGGTATCTTATATGAAGGTGAAAGTGTATCTTAGAGTTCACGGACAGAAGAGGATTAAATGATAATGGTGTGCTGGAAATAAAGGGTCTTTGCCTGCATTTTAATCGTTGACAACAACAAGCTCTTGTCACAGATCTTTCAGAGATACTGGGTAAAGGACATCCATCTAAAGACTCTTTTTAAACCGTGACCGTTTTAAGTCTTGGCATTGCAGAGTCTGACATTCCGGTAAATGAAGGGAAACTACTTGTAAGCAAAATTTTGAAGACATTCCAAAATGTATCTGTTGAAACTTTAGAACCGATTGTACGTCCAAGTTCTTCTAGTGATAGTTCATCTGCCCCTCCATTGTGTATTGTCTCCTCATTTTCCTTTATCAGGTGTATTATCGTAGTATGTCCCTCTACTTACCCTTTACCTGTTTTCTCAAGGGTAAGTGTTCTCGTCAAGTTCGTTATCAGGTCTACTGTTGCACTTTAAGATGAACACACACATACATAGCTATACGCATACACACAGACCCTAACCACAACAGTGCTCCATGAATGACACACACACGCTGATAAACCTTTAGCACTTTAAACCACACAAGTGCTTTAGGAATAACACAGCCTGGCACTCAGCACTTCAAGAGACTTACTTATTATCGGCACAAACAACATACGATGTTTTAATGATATCTCAGACCTGAATATTACTTTTGGTCTACAAGAATACATTTAAACATAGAAAGACTCGGCACTCTTGACTGTAGGCCATTTATCAGCCAAGAATACCTTCTTTACATGCTGTTCCTCTACTATTGAGTAGAGCTCTCACTCTCAGCCTAATAAACCTCGCAACACAGAGGTAATGGCAAATCTCCGGCTGCACCAGGTGCTCAAAGAAATGTAACTTATTATTTCAATCACTCTATAGACATTAAGACAAAGCATAGAAAGTTAAAAGCAGCATGGTGTTTATTACAGGAATGATAATAATACCACTGGAACAAAGAATAATAGACAATAGGTACTGATAGGAAAGTCTGAATATATATAGTCTTTAGAAAAAGCTTACAAAAGAAAAAGTTACAGATAACAAGGATGAATGTCCCAGGGCGGCGTTTGATTTAGCAATCGTTGTTCATGATGCTTTTCTGACGACCAGTGACGTCTTCGTCCGTTCTTCTTCCTCCCTCCTTCCTTACTTCCCTACGTCCTTACTTCCCTACTCACTCCTCAGACGAGGCATATTTATTCTAAAATTGTTCCAGGGGGTTTTGCAAGATTTTCTGATTGGCTGGCTGTCAATATGAAGAATTAATTCACTGTCCGTTTTCCCAAACAATAAAACCTTTTATGTTCTCTGAGGTGTCGCTATGTCTTCCTTTCCCAGGCTGGAAAATAATTAAATGTCCATCCTTTCTCAGGTTATAAAGTAATTGAGCCACCAGCATGTCTTCCTTTCTTTGTTGGAACAGCTGTGAGGTATAACTGAGAAAAAAGACATGCATTGATTTGTTCTGAATGTAGTTCATCTGTTGTCTTGTCTTGAACAAAATATAATGAAAATATAAACCAAAATGTACAGATTTTATACCCCACAACATCAGGTTTATCTGTATTTTTGCATTCATTTAAATACACCACTTTGTCAAATGATATTCTCCAGCATAGGTCCCGTCTCGTGGATTGCCTTTTCAAATTCCTCATCCAGATGGAGCACACTGCTTGTAAGTGCTTGAGAACAACAAATCTCTGATATACTGTATATACAGTATATATAATGCCTTTTATAAGAAGAAACCATCTTGATTATTTACAGTGTATTTCGGGGGAATGCTAAACAACAAATAAGAATGTCAGGAGTGATTTGTGACAGACGGGTATCATCAAGAGTGAAAGGGAAAGTCTACAGGACGGTAGTGAGACCACCTATGTTATATGGGTTGGAGACGGTGGCACTGACCAGAAAGCAGGAGACAGAGCTGGAGGTGGCAGAGTTAAAGATGCTAAGATTCGCACTGGGTGTAACGAGGATGGATAGGATTAGAAAGGAGAACATTAGAGGGTCATCTCAAGTTGGACAGATGGGAGACAAAGTCAGAGAGGCGAGACTGCGTTGGTTTGGACATGTGCAGAGGAGAGATGCTGAGTATGTTGGGAGAAGGATGCTAAGGATAGAGCTGCCAGGGAAGAGGAAAAGAGGAAGGTCTAAGCGAAGGTTTATGGATGTGGTGAGAGAGGACATGCAGGTGATGGGTGTAACAGAACAAGATGCAGAGGACAGAAAGATATGGAAGAAGATGATCCACTGTGGCAACCTCTAACAGTTGCTGCCAAAAGAAGAAGAAGCTAAACAACAAGCTTCGTTTTCTTTACTATTACCAATGATTTTGGGTATATAATGTAACAGAGATCCCTTACCCCATTGATTTATGTTTGAATTTTTCTACCAAAAGAGCTTTGTGCAACAGATATTGGGTTACAAAGGTGGGGCACCACAGACTTGAATGTGCACTCATATAAAGGCTTTGGAAGTGAGAGAAGGGCCACTTCAAGAAATCTCTTTTGTTACACAAAGCAAATGGCTGAAGTGGGCAATGATGGATTCATGTTTCATCCCCTTTTATACAATTTATACAATGGCAGATGAATGTTCACACAAAGCCTTGGCTTGTATGTTTTCCTCTAAAATGGAGTCCTTTTCAATGAACACATTTTTAATTTTTGGATATTTACTTCATCAACTACATTGACAATATGATCCACCCAGGGTGGCTTGGGGCCCTAAAAAATGGCAAGGGAAGTAATAAGTTAAAGAAAAAGTTAAATATAATAGGTAGGGATCCCCCAAGGATTTATTGGTGGAACAGTAAGCCTGCTACTCTCCTTAGGACCTTTATACCCTGCATGGTGCTGTTTCTCTGTTGTCAGACCACACTCAAACTTCTTAGCATTCACTCTGATCCTAAACTCCAAGGGCAAAAGTTAGGTTTCAAATATCCAATCTGTGGCTTGAAAACAAATCTGTACATAAAGAAACATAGAGAAACAAGCAAACAAAGATACAGAAGGCCAACAATTTAACGTTCCCACATTTTGCATGTTTCATATTTAGTTATTTTGGATACTGCTGTTGAACATTTACAATAAAGAAAAAAGGAGCCATTGTCTGAACAAGCGTGAGTCTTGTAATCTACTTTTACGTGCATGACTGTATTCCAGTTTTATTTTTTTGAGCGTTCAAATTAATACTTTAAGTGTTTCATACCTGATATGAGTGTTTACAGTGTAATACACGGCCAGAACACCCAGAGACTGGAAGGATGGGGGAAGGCAGCTACTTTGGGACACTGCCTCCCACAAGACGCTAGATGGCAGCCATGAGAGAGGTGAGAAGGGTCCTGCACAATCTAGCATTCCATGTGGACACAGCGTTTGGATAGAATGTGTCTTCCAGGGAAGGGAGAGGCACCCCAACAATACTTTCCACTGACCTCACTGTTCTCTGCAGTCTCTAGTGGATGGACATGCTGTAATTGCTGGCCACCAGAGTGTAATGCCACTGCTCAGAACACTCTTAATGGTTCCTCTGTAAAATGGGGTGAGAATGGAAGACCAGACGCTCACTCACTTCAGTCGCCTCAAAAAGTGTGGCCTCTGCTGGGTCTTTTTAGTTAAGGAAATTATGTTGTTAGTCCATATGAGGTCCTCAGTTATGTTGTACCAAGGAACTTTACACTCTTTACAATCTCCACAGTGGAGACTTTGAGGCAGACTGGGAAGTGGTCAGGTCAGGTTCTTGTAATGTTGAGGGATAGCTTGTTATTGCCAGCTGTTCCACCTCCTCTCTATATCCTCTCCTTTCTATATATCCTTTCTATAGTATGAAGAGTTAAATGACAGCATCAGTGAAACGACACAATAATTTACAAAAACCAAATTGTAAAATGTTTTTTTTTAGCTGGAGATGTGTGGCTGCTCATCTTGTGTCTATGGCCTGTAATTGAAGTGATCTTCCACAGGGTGCATACACGTCTACAGCTACCGGCCAACTTGATACAGACACCGGCTTCACAATTACAAGACATCCAATTGGTCCAGTTTTGTCTGTGTTTTGAATGATGTGATTGGCCGTTAAGAGGATCTCACAGTTGTACCAAGAGGGTGCTGTATTCAACAACACACATAGAGTAATACACAGCATGTAAAAGCACTACAATGAGAAAGCAATCTTGTCTAAAATATGGTACTAATAAAAAAATTTTAAAAATAAGTCAAGATACATAAATTGCCTGTATGGGACTGTGAAATACAAAATGTCTGGTGTGACAAGTTATGGTTGTCTTCCACAAACCCTGGCCCAGAACACAAATGCACAAGTCTAGGATCTGTCAATCAGAATGTCTTTACTAGACAGTTCCATTCAATGTAACTCATTTCCATCCTCATAAACCACAATCTTTACATTCCCCTTCTTCTCATGTTAGGTGAGCTCTCACCAACAATATTCTCCAGAAACATACCTGGCTAAGACACATGGGCTTCTTTTAAAGCCCAACCAGGGAGTACTCATGGCACCCCAGGATGGTAGCTTGGAAGCACTTTTGAGTCTGACAGAGCTACCAACGGATGGTGAGGTCATCTTCCCAGTCAGAGCTACCAACGGACGGTCAGGCCATCTCCCTAGTCAGAGCTACCAACTGATGGTGAGGCCATCTCCCCAGTCAGAGCTACCAACGGACAGTCAGGCCATCTCCCCAGTCAGAGCTACCAACAGACGGTGAGGCCATCTCCCCAGTCAGTGCTACCAACGGACGATCAGGTCATCTCCCCAGTCAGAGCTACCAACGGATGGTGAGGCCATCTTCCCAGTCAGAGCTACCAACGGATGGTGAGGCCATCTTCCCAGTAAGAGCTACCAACGGACGGTCAGGCCATCTCCCCAGTCAGACCTACCAACGGATGGTGAGGCCATCTTCCCAGTCAGAGCTACCAACAGACATTGAGGCCGTCTCCCCAGTCAGAGCTACCAACAGAAAGTGAGGCCATCTCCCCAGTCAGAGCTACCAACGGACGGTCAGGCCATCTCCCCAGTCAGAGCTACCAACGGATGGTGAGGCCATCTTCCCAGTCAGAGCTACCAACGGACGGTCAGGCCATCTCCCCAGTCAGAGCTACCAACGGATGGTCAGGCCATCTCCCCAGTCAGACCTACCAACGGATAGTGAGGCCATCTTCCCAGTCAGAGCTACCAACAGACAGTGACGCCATCTCCCCAGTCAGACCTACCAACAGACGGTCAGGCCATCTACCCAGTCAGAGCTACCAACGGATGGTGAGGCCGTCTCCCCAGTCAGAGCTACCAACGGATGGTGAGGCCATCTCCCCAGTCAGACCTACCAACGGATGGTGAGGCCATCTTCCCAGTCAGAGCTACCAACGAACGGTCAGGCCGTCTCCCCAGTCAGAGCTACCAACAGATGGTGAGGCCATCTTCCCAGTCAGAGCTACCAACGGACAGTCAGGCCATCTCCCCAGTCAGACCTACCAATGGATGGTGAGGCCATCTTCCCAGTCAGAGCTACCATCGGACAGTCAGGCCATCTTCCCAGTCAGAGCTACCAACAGACAGTGAGGCCATCTCCCCAGTCAGAGCTACCAACGGATGGTCAGGCCATCTCCCCAGTCAGAGCTACCAACGGATGGTGAGGCCATCTCCCCAGTCAGACCTACCAACGGATGGTGAGGCCATCTTCCCAGTCAGAGCTACCAACAGACAGTGAGGCCATCTCCCCAGTCAGAGCTACCAACTAACGGTGAGGCCGTCTCCCCAGTCAGAGCTACCAACAGATGGTGAGGCCATCTTCCCAGTCAGAGCTACCAACGGACAGTCAGGCCATCTCCCCAGTCAGACCTACCAATGGATGGTGAGGCCATCTTCCCAGTCAGAGCTACCATCGGACAGTCAGGCCATCTTCCCAGTCAGAGCTACCAACAGACAGTGAGGCCATCTCCCCAGTCAGAGCTACCAACGGATGGTCAGGCCATCTCCCCAGTCAGAGCTACCAACGGATGGTGAGGCCATCTCCCCAGTCAGACCTACCAACGGATGGTGAGGCCATCTTCCCAGTCAGAGCTACCAACAGACAGTGAGGCCATCTCCCCAGTCAGAGCTACCAACTAACGGTGAGGCCATCTCCCCAGTCAGAGCTACCAACAGACAGTGAGGCCATCTCCCCAGTCAGAGCTACCAACGAACGGTCAGGCCGTCTCCCCAGTCAGAGCTACCAACAGATGGTGAGGCCATCTTCCCAGTCAGAGCTACCAATGGACAGTCAGGCCATCTCCCCAGTCAGACCTACCAATGGATGGTGAGGCCATCTTCCCAGTCAGAGCTACCAACGGACAGTCAGGCCATCTTCCCATTCAGAGCTACCAACAGAAAGTGAGGCCATCTCCCCAGTCAGAGCTACCAACGGATGGTGAGGCCATCTCCCCAGTCAGACCTACCAACGGATGGTGAGGCCATCTTCCCAGTCAGAGCTACCAACACACAGTGAGGCCATCTCCCCAGTCAGAGCTACCAACGGACGGTCAGGTCATCTCCCCAGTCAGAGCAACAAACAGACAGTGAGGCCATCTCCCCAGTCAGAGCTACCAACGGACGATCAGGTCATCTCCCCAGTCAGAGCTACCAACGGATGGTAAGGCCATCTTCCCACTCAGAGCTACCAACTAACGGTGAGGCCATCTCCCCAGTCAGAGCTACCAACAGACAGTGAGGCCATCTCCCCAGTCAGAGCTACGAACTAACGGTGAGGCCATCTCCCCAGTCAGAGCTACCAACGGATGGTCAGGCCATCTCCCCAGTCAGACCTACCAACGGATGGTGAGCCCATCTTCCCAGTCAGAGCTACCAACAGACAGTGACGCCATCTCCCCAGTCAGACCTACCAACAGACGGTCAGGCCATCTACCCAGTCAGAGCTACCAACGGATGGTGAGGCCGTCTCCCCAGTCAGAGCTACCAACGGATGGTGAGGCCATCTCCCCAGTCAGACCTACCAACGGATGGTGAGGCCATCTTCCCAGTCAGAGCTACCAACGAACGGTCAGGCCGTCTCCCCAGTCAGAGCTACCAACAGATGGTGAGGCCATCTTCCCAGTCAGAGCTACCAACGGACAGTCAGGCCATCTCCCCAGTCAGACCTACCAATGGATGGTGAGGCCATCTTCCCAGTCAGAGCTACCAACGGACAGTCAGGCCATCTTCCCAGTCAGAGCTACCAACAGACAGTGAGGCCATCTCCCCAGTCAGAGCTACCAACGGATGGTCAGGCCATCTCCCCAGTCAGAGCTACCAACGGATGGTGAGGCCATCTCCCCAGTCAGACCTACCAACGGATGGTGAGGCCATCTTCCCAGTCAGAGCTACCAACAGACAGTGAGGCCATCTCCCCAGTCAGAGCTACCAACTAACGGTGAGGCCATCTCCCCAGTCAGAGCTACCAACAGACAGTGAGGCCATCTCCCCAGTCAGAGCTACCAACGAACGGTCAGGCCGTCTCCCCAGTCAGAGCTACCAACAGATGGTGAGGCCATCTTCCCAGTCAGAGCTACCAATGGACAGTCAGGCCATCTCCCCAGTCAGACCTACCAATGGATGGTGAGGCCATCTCCCCAGTCAGAGCTACCAACGGATGGTGAGGCCATCTTCCCAGTCAGAGCTACCAACGGACGGTCAGGCCATCTCCCCAGTCAGAGCTACCAACGGATGGTCAGGCCATCTCCCCAGTCAGACCTACCAACGGATGGTGAGGCCATCTTCCCAGTCAGAGCTACCAACACACAGTGAGGCCATCTCCCCAGTCAGAGCTACCAACTAACGGTGAGGCCATCTCCCCAGTCAGAGCTACCAACAGACAGTGAGGCCATCTCCCCAGTCAGAGCTACCAACGGACGGTCAGGTCATCTCCCCAGTCAGAGCAACAAACAGACAGTGAGGCCATCTCCCCAGTCAGAGCTACCAACGGACGATCAGGTCATCTCCCCAGTCAGAGCTACCAACGGATGGTGAGGCCATCTTCCCAGTCAGAGCTACCAACTAACGGTGAGGCCATCTCCCCAGTCAGAGCTACCAACAGACAGTGAGGCCATCTCCCCAGTCAGAGCTACCAACTAACGGTGAGGCCATCTCCCCAGTCAGAGCTACCAACAGACAGTGAGGCCATCTCCCCACTCAGAGCTACCAACTAACGGTGAGGCCATCTCCCCAGTCATAGCAACAAACAGACAGTGAGGCCATCTCCCCAGTCAGAGCTACCAACGGACAATCAGGTCATCTCCCCAGTCAGAGCTACCAACGGATGGTGAGGCCATCTTCCCAGTCAGAGCTACCAACAGACATTGAGGCCGTCTACCCAGTCAGAGCTACCAACAGAAAGTGAGGCCATCTCCCCAGTCAGAGCTACCAACGGACGGTCAGGCCATCTCCCCAGTCAGAGCTACCAACGGATGGTGAGGCCATCTTCCCAGTCAGAGCTACCAACAGACAGTGAGGCCATCTCCCCAGTCAGAGCTACCAACGGACGGTCAGGCCATCTCCCCAGTCAGACCTACCAACGGATGGTGAGGCCATCTTCCCAGTCAGAGCTACCAACAGACATTGAGGCCGTCTCCCCAGTCAGAGCTACCAACAGAAAGTGAGGCCATCTCCCCAGTCAGAGCTACCAACGGACGGTCAGGCCATCTCCCCAGTCAGAGCTACCAACGGATGGTGAGGCCATCTTCCCAGTCAGAGCTACCAACGGACGGTCAGGCCATCTCCCCAGTCAGAGCTACCAACGGATGGTCAGGCCATCTCCCCAGTCAGACCTACCAACGGATGGTGAGGCCATCTTCCCAGTCAGAGCTACCAACAGACAGTGAGGCCATCTCCCCAGTCAGACCTACCAACAGACGGTCAGGCCATCTACCCAGTCAGAGCTACCAACGGATGGTGAGGCCATCTTCCCAGTCAGAGCTACCAACAGACAGTGAGGCCATCTCCCCAGTCAGACCTACCAACAGACGGTCAGGCCGTCTCCCCAGTCAGAGCTACCAACAGATGGTGAGGCCATCTTCCCAGTCAGAGCTACCAACGGACAGTCAGGCCATCTCCCCAGTCAGACCTACCAATGGATGGTGAGGCCATCTTCCCAGTCAGAGCTACCAACGGACAGTCAGGCCATCTTCCCAGTCAGAACTACCAACAGACAGTGAGGCCATCTCCCCAGTCAGAGCTACCAACGGATGGTCAGGCCATCTCCCCAGTCAGAGCTACCAACGGATGGTGAGGCCATCTCCCCAGTCAGACCTACCAACGGATGGTGAGGCCATCTTCCCAGTCAGACCTACCAACAGACAGTGAGGCCATCTCCCCAGTCAGAGCTACCAACTAACGGTGAGGCCATCTCCCCAGTCAGAGCTACCAACAGATGGTGAGGCCATCTTCCCAGTCAGAGCTACCAATGGACAGTCAGGCCATCTCCCCAGTCAGACCTACCAATGGATGGTGAGGCCATCTTCCCAGTCAGAGCTACCAACGGACAGTCAGGCCATCTTCCCAGTCAGAGCTACCAACAGAAAGTGAGGCCATCTCCCCAGTCAGAGCTACCAACGGATGGTGAGGCCATCTCCCCAGTCAGACCTACCAACGGATGGTGAGGCCATCTTCCCAGTCAGAGCTACCAACAGACAGTGAGGCCATCTCCCCAGTCAGAGCTACCAACTAACGGTGAGGCCATCTCCCCAGTCATAGCTACCAACAGACAGTGAGGCCATCTCCCCAGTCAGAGCTACCAACGGACGGTCAGGCCATCTCCCCAGTCAGAGCAACAAACAGACAGTGAGGCCATCTCCCCAGTCAGAGCTACCAACGGACGATCAGGTCATCTCCCCAGTCAGAGCTACCAACGGATGGTGAGGCCATCTTCCCAGTCAGAGCTACCAACTAATGGTGAGGCCATCTCCCCAGTCAGAGCTACCAACAGACAGTGAGGCCATCTCCCCAGTCAGAGCTACCAACTAACAGTGAGGCCATCTCCCCAGTCAGAGCTACCAACAGACACTGAGGCCATCTCCCCACTCAGAGCTACCAACAGAAAGTGAGGCCATCTCCCCAGTCAGAGCTACCAACAGATGGTGAGGCCATCTTCCCAGTCAGAGCTACCAATGGACAGTCAGGCCATCTCCCCAGTCAGACCTACCAATGGATGGTGAGGCCATCTTCCCAGTCAGAGCTACCAACGGACAGTCAGGCCATCTTCCCAGTCAGAGCTACCAACAGAAAGTGAGGCCATCTCCCCAGTCAGAGCTACCAACGGATGGTGAGGCCATCTCCCCAGTCAGACCTACCAACGGATGGTGAGGCCATCTTCCCAGTCAGAGCTACCAACAGACAGTGAGGCCATCTCCCCAGTCAGAGCTACCAACTAACGGTGAGGCCATCTCCCCAGTCAGAGCTACCAACAGACAGTGAGGCCATCTCCCCAGTCAGAGCTACCAACGGACGGTCAGGCCATCTCCCCAGTCAGAGCAACAAACAGACAGTGAGGCCATCTCCCCAGTCAGAGCTACCAACGGACGATCAGGTCATCTCCCCAGTCAGAGCTACCAACGGATGGTGAGGCCATCTTCCCAGTCAGAGCTACCAACTAATGGTGAGGCCATCTCCCCAGTCAGAGCTACCAACAGACAGTGAGGCCATCTCCCCAGTCAGAGCTACCAACTAACGGTGAGGCCATCTCCCCAGTCAGAGCTACCAACAGACAGTGAGGCCATCTCCCCACTCAGAGCTACCAACAGAAAGTGAGGCCATCTCCCCAGTCAGAGCTACCAACGGACGGTCAGGCCATCTCCCCAGTCAGAGCTACCAACGGATGGTGAGGCCATCTCCCCAGTCAGAGCAACAAACAGACAGTGAGGCCATCTCCCCAGTCAGAGCTACCAACGGACGATCAGGTCATCTCCCCAGTCAGAGCTACCAACGGATGGTGAGGCCATCTTCCCAGTCAGAGCTACCAACTAACGGTGAGGCCATCTCCCCAGTCAGAGCTACCAACAGACAGTGAGGCCATCTCCCCAGTCAGAGCTACCAACTAACGGTGAGGCCATCTCCCCAGTCAGAGCTACCAACAGACAGTGAGGCCATCTCCCCACTCAGAGCTGCCAACGGACGATCAGGTCATCTCCCCAGTCAGAGCTACCAACGGATGGTGAGGCCATCTTCCCAGTCAGAGCTACCAACAGACATTGAGGCCATCTCCCCAGTCAGAGCTACCAACAGAAAGTGAGGCCATCTCCCCAGTCAGAGCTACCAACGGACGGTCAGGCCATCTCCCCAGTCAGAGCTACCAACGGATGGTCAGGCCATCTCCCCAGTCAGACCTACCAACGGATGGTGAGGCCATCTTCCCAGTCAGAGCTACCAACAGACAGTGAGGCCATCTCCCCAGTCAGACCTACCAACAGACGGTCAGGCCATCTACCCAGTCAGAGCTACCAACGGATGGTGAGGCCGTCTCCCCAGTCAGAGCTACCAACGGATGGTGAGGCCATCTCCCCAGTCAGACCTACCAACGGATGGTGAGGCCATCTTCCCAGTCAGAGCTACCAACGAACGGTCAGGCCGTCTCCCCAGTCAGAGCTACCAACAGATGGTGAGGCCATCTTCCCAGTCAGAGCTACCAACGGACAGTCAGGCCATCTCCCCAGTCAGACCTACCAATGGATGGTGAGGCCATCTTCCCAGTCAGAGCTACCAACGGACAGTCAGGCCATCTTCCCAGTCAGAGCTACCAACAGACAGTGAGGCCATCTTCCCAGTCAGAGCTACCAACGAACGGTCAGGCCGTCTCCCCAGTCAGAGCTACCAACAGATGGTGAGGCCATCTTCCCAGTCAGAGCTACCAACGGACAGTCAGGCCAACTCCCCAGTCAGACCTACCAATGGATGGTGAGGCCATCTTCCCAGTCAGAGCTACCAACGGACAGTCAGGCCATCTTCCCAGTCAGAGCTACCAACAGACAGTGAGGCCATCTCCCCAGTCAGAGCTACCAACGGATGGTCAGGCCATCTCCCCAGTCAGAGCTACCAACGGATGGTGAGGCCATCTCCCCAGTCAGACCTACCAATGGATGGTGAGGCCATCTTCCCAGTCAGAGCTACCAACAGACAGTGAGGCCATCTCCCCAGTCAGAGCTACCAACTAACGGTGAGGCCATCTCCCCAGTCAGAGCTACCAACAGACAGTGAGGCCATCTCCCCAGTCAGAGCTACCAACGAACGGTCAGGCCGTCTCCCCAGTAACAGCTACCATGGTGAGGCCATCTTCCCAGTCAGAGCTACCAATGGACAGTCAGGCCATCTCCCCAGTCAGACCTACCAATGGATGGTGAGGCCATCTTCCCAGTCAGAGCTACCAACGGACAGTCAGGCCATCTTCCCAGTCAGAGCTACCAACAGAAAGTGAGGCCATCTCCCCAGTCAGAGCTACCAACGGATGGTGAGGCCATCTCCCCAGTCAGACCTACCAACGGATGGTGAGGCCATCTTCCCAGTCAGAGCTACCAACAGACAGTGAGGCCATCTCCCCAGTCAGAGCTACCAACTAACGGTGAGGCCATCTCCCCAGTCAGAGCTACCAACAGACAGTGAGGCCATCTCCCCAGTCAGAGCTACCAACGGACGGTCAAGCCATCTCCCCAGTCAGAGCAACAAACAGACAGTGAGGCCATCTCCCCAGTCAGAGCTACCAACGGACGATCAGGCCATCTCCCCAGTCAGAGCTACCAACAGACAGTGAGGCCATCTCCCCAGTCAGAGCTACCAACGGACGGTCAGGCCATCTCCCCAGTCAGAGCTACCAACGGATGGTGAGGCCATCTCCCCAGTCAGACCTACCAATGGATGGTGAGGCCATCTTCCCAGTCAGAGCTACCAACAGACAGTGAGGCCATCTCCCCAGTCAGAGCTACCAACTAACGGTGAGGCCATCTCCCCAGTCAGAGCTACCAACAGACAGTGAGGCCATCTCCCCAGTCAGAGCTACCAACGAACGGTCAGGCCGTCTCCCCAGTAACAGCTACCATGGTGAGGCCATCTTCCCAGTCAGAGCTACCAATGGACAGTCAGGCCATCTCCCCAGTCAGACCTACCAATGGATGGTGAGGCCATCTTCCCAGTCAGAGCTACCAACGGACAGTCAGGCCATCTTCCCAGTCAGAGCTACCAACAGAAAGTGAGGCCATCTCCCCAGTCAGAGCTACCAACGGATGGTGAGGCCATCTCCCCAGTCAGACCTACCAACGGATGGTGAGGCCATCTTCCCAGTCAGAGCTACCAACAGACAGTGAGGCCATCTCCCCAGTCAGAGCTACCAACTAACGGTGAGGCCATCTCCCCAGTCAGAGCTACCAACAGACAGTGAGGCCATCTCCCCAGTCAGAGCTACCAACGGACGGTCAGGCCATCTCCCCAGTCAGAGCAACAAACAGACAGTGAGGCCATCTCCCCAGTCAGAGCTACCAACGGACGATCAGGCCATCTCCCCAGTCAGAGCTACCAACAGACAGTGAGGCCATCTCCCCAGTCAGAGCTACCAACGGACGGTCAGGCCATCTCCCCAGTCAGAGCTACCAATGGATGGTGAGGTCATCTCCCCAGTCAGAGCTACCAACGGATGGTGAGGCCATCTCCCCAGTCAGACCTACCAACGGATGGTGAGGCCATCTTCCCAGTCAGAGCTACCAACGAACGGTCAGGCCATCTCCCCAGTCAGAGCTACCAACGGGCGGTCAGGCCATCTCCACAGAAAGCTACCAACAGACGGTGAGGCCATCTCCCCAGTCAGAGCTACCAACGGACAGTCAGGCCATCTCCCCAGTCAGAGCTACCAACAGACGGTGAGGCCATCTCCCCAGTCAGAGCTACCAACGGACGATCAGGTCATCTCCCCAGTCAGAGCTACCAACGGACGGTCAGGCCATCTCCCCAGTCAGAGCTACCAACAGACGGTGAGGTCATCTCCCCAGTCAGAGCTACCAACGGACGGTCAGGCCATCTCCCCAGTCAGAGTTACCAACGGATGGTGAGGCCATCTTCCCAGTCAGAGCTATCAACAGACATTGAGACCATCTCCCCAGTCAGAGTTACCAACGGACGGTCAGGCCATCTCCCCAGTCAGAGCTACCAACTGATGGTAAGGCCATCTCCCCAGTCAGAGCTACCAATGGGCGGTCAGGCCATCTCCACAGTCAGCTACCAACAGACGGTGAGGCCATCTCCCCAGTCAGAGCTACCAATGGACAGTCAGGCCATCTCCCCAGTCAGAGCTACCAACGGATGGTGAGGCCATCTTCCCAGTCAGAGCTACCAATGGACAGTCAGGCCATCTCCCCAGTCAGAGCTACCAACAGACAGTGAGGCCATCTCCCCAGTCAGAGCTACCAACGGACGATCAGGTCATCTCCCCAGTCAGAGCTACCAACGGATGGTGAGGCCATCTTCCCAGTCAGAGCTACCAACGGATGGTGAGGCCATCTTCCCAGTCAGAGCTACCAACGGACGGTCAGGCCATCTCCCCAGTCAGACCTACCAACGGATGGTGAGGCCATCTTCCCAGTCAGAGCTACCAACAGACATTGAGGCCGTCTCCCCAGTCAGAGCTACCAACAGAAAGTGAGGCCATCTCCCCAGTCAGAGCTACCAACGGACGGTCAGGCCATCTCCCCAGTCAGAGCTACCAACGGATGGTGAGGCCATCTCCCCAGTCAGAGCTACCAACAGACAGTGAGGCCATCTCCCCAGTCAGAGCTACCAACAGACGGTGAGGCCATCTCCCCAGTCAGAGCTACCAACGGATGGTCAGGCCAACTCCCCAGTCAGACCTACCAACGGATGGTGAGGCCATCTTCCCAGTCAGAGCTACCAACAGAGAGTGAGGCCATCTCCCCAGTCAGAGCTACCAACGGACGGTCAGGCCATCTCCCCAGTCAGAGCTACCAACGGATGGCCAACAGACAGTGAGGCCATCTCCCCAGTCAGAGCTACCAACGGACGGTCAGGCCATCTCCCCAGTCAGAGCTACCAACGGATGGTGAGGCCATCTTCACAGTCAGAGCTACCAACAGACATTGAGGCCGTCTCCCCAGTCAGAGCTACCAACAGAAAGTGAGGCCATCTCCCCAGTCAGAGCTACCAACGGATGGTCAGGCCAACTCCCCAGTCAGACCTACCAACGGATGGTGAGGCCATCTTCCCAGTCAGAGCTACCAACAGACAGTGAGGCCATCTCTCCAGTCAGAGCTACCAACGGACGGTCAGGCCATCTCCCCAGTCAGAGCTACCAACGGATGGCCAACAGACAGTGAGGCCATCTCCCCAGTCAGAGCTACCAACGGACGGTCAGGCCATCTCCCCAGTCAGAGCTACCAACGGATGGTGAGGCCATCTCCCCAGTCAGAGCTACCAACGGATGGTGAGGCCATCTCCCCAGTCAGACCTACCAACGGACGGTCAGGCCATCTCTCCAGTCAGAGCTACCAACGGATGGTGTGGCCATCTTCCCAGTCAGAGCTACCAACGGACAGTCAGGCCATCTTCCCAGTCAGAGCTACCAACGGACAGTGAGGCCATCTCCCCAGTCAGAGCTACCAACGGACAGTCAGGCCATCTCCCCAGTCAGAGCTACCAACAGACGGTGAGGCCATCTCCCCAGTCAGAGCTACCAACAGACGAGCAGGTCATCTCCCCAGTCAGAGCTACCAACGGACGGTCAGGCCATCTCCCCAGTCAGAGCTACCAACAGACGGTGAGGTCATCTCCCCAGTCAGAGCTACCAACGGACAGTCAGGCCATCTCCCCAGTCAGACCTACCAATGGATGGTGAGGCCATCTTCCCAGTCAGAGCTACCAATGGACAGTCAGGCCATCTCCCCAGTCAGAGCTACCAACGGACGGTCAGGCCATCTCCCCAGTCAGAGCTACCAACGGACGGTCAGGCCATCTCCCCAGTCAGAGCTACCAACGGATGGTGAGGCCATCTTCCCAGTCAGAGCTACCAACGGACGGTCAGGCCATCTCCCCAGTCAGACCTACCAACGGATGGTGAGGCCATCTTCCCAGTCAGAGCTACCAACGGACAGTCAGGCCATCTCCCCAGTCAGACCTACAAACGGATGGTGAGGCCATCTTCCCAGTCAGAGCTACCAACAGACAGTGAGGCCATCTCCCCAGTCAGAGCTACCAACGGACGGTGAGGCCATCTCCCCAGTCAGAGCTACCAACGGACGGTGAGGCCATCTCCCCAGTCAGAGCTACCAATGAACGGTCAGGCCATCTCCCCAGTCAGAGCTACCAACAGACGGTGAGGCCATCGCCCCAGTCAGAGCTACCAACGAACGATCAGGCCATCTCCCCAGTCAGAGCGACCAACGGATGGTGAGGCCATCTCTCCAGTCAGAGCTACCAACGGACGGTCAGGCCATCTCCACAGTCAGAGCTACCAACAGACGGTGAGGCCATCTCCCCAGTCAGAGCTACCAACGGACGGTCAGGTCATCTCCCCAGTCAGAGCTACAAACGGATGATGAGGCCATCTTCCCAGTCAGAGCTGCCAACGGATGGTGAGGCCATCTTCCCAGTCAGAGCTACCAACGGACGGTCAGGCCATCTCCCCAGTCAGACCTACCAACGGATGGTGAGGCCATCTTCCCAGTCAGAGTTACCAACAGACATTGAGGCCGTCTCCCCAGTCAGAGCTACCAACAGAAAGTGAGGCCATCTCCCCAGTCAGAGCTACCAACGAACGGTCAGGCCATCTTCCCAGTCAGAGCTACCAACAGACAGTGAGGCCATCTCCCCAGTCAGAGCTACCAACGGACAGTCAGGCCATCTCCCCAGTCAGAGCTACCAACGGATGGTGAGGCCATCGTCCCAGTCAGAGCTACCAACGGACGGTCAGGCTATCTCCCCAGTCAGACCTACCAACGGACGATCAGGCCATCTCCCCAGTCAGACCTACCAACGGATGGTGAGGCCGTCTTCCCAGTCAGAGCTACCAACAGACAGTGAGGCCATCTCCCCAGTCAGAGCTACCAACGGACGGTCAGGCCATCTCCCCAGTCAGAGCTACCAACGGATGGTGAGGCCATCTCCCCAGTCAGACCTACCAACGGATGGTGAGGCCATCTTCCCAGTCAGAGCTACCAACGAACGGTCAAGCCATCTCCCCTAGTCAGAGCTACCAACAGATGGTGAGGCCATCTTCCCAGTCAGGGCTACCAACGGACAGTCAGGCCATCTCCCCAGTCAGACCTACCAACGGATGGTGAGGCCATCTTCCCAGTCAGAGCTACTAACGGACGGTCAGGCCATCTCCCCAGTCAGAGCTACCAACGGACGGTCAGGCCATCTCCCCAGTCAGAGCTACCAACGGATGGTGAGGCCATCTCCCCAGTCAGAGCTACCAACGGACGGTCAGGCCATCTCCCCAGTCAGACCTACCAACAAATGGTGAGGCCATCTTCCCAGTCAGAGCTACCAACAGACAGTGAGGCCATCTCCCCAGTCAGAGCTACCAACGGACGGTCAGGCCATCTCCCCAGTCAGAGCTACCAACGGACCGTCAGGCCATCTCCCCAGTCAGAGCTACCAATGAACGGTCAGGCCATCTCCCCAGTCAGAGCTACCAACAGACGGTGAGGCCATCTTCCCAGTCAGAGCTACCAACAGACAGTGAGGCCATCTCCCCAGTCAGAGCTACCAACGGACGGTGAGGCCATCTCCCCAGTCAGAGCTACCATCGGACGGTGAGGCCATCTTCCCAGTCAGAGCTACCAACGAACGGTCAAGCCATCTCCCCTAGTCAGAGCTACCAACAGATGGTGAGGCCATCTTCCCAGTCAGGGCTACCAACGGACAGTCAGGCCATCTCCCCAGTCAGACCTACCAACGGATGGTGAGGCCATCTTCCCAGTCAGAGCTACCAACAGACAGTGAGGCCATCTCCCCAGTCAGAGCTACCAACGGACGGTCAGGCCATCTCCCCAGTCAGAGCTACCAACGGACAGTCAGGCCATCTCCCCAGTCAGAGCTACCAACGGATGGTCAGGCCATCTCCCCAGAGTTCCCAACAGCAGCCTTCTGTATCATCATCTGCCATATCTTTTATAACCCCGGCTTCATTTCTGTTTGTAAAGATTTGCTTCATTTATGGAAGTGGAAGCAGAAGGTAGGACCACAGAGCGTGAGGCACAGCCCAGAGGGCCCAAGAGCGCACACAGCAGCACGTGTTAAACATATTTTTAACTCCCACTTTATCCATCCGTATAACTGGCTGTAAAACATTTACATTAGAGGTCAACTGCCAGTGATTTGCAAAAAGGAAATGAAAAAATTGTATTTTTTGCTTAACATTGAAGTTTTTCTTGTTCCTTGTGCTTCTCATCAATCTGTTTCAGCGTTATTACAACAGCTGCAGCGTTTCCTGCACATTTTGTAACAGAGCTGATTAGTTCTTTCTCTGAGCTCTTGATTGTAGAATGGAAATATATGATTATAAGCCTTCATTTTCAGTGTAGTGCATAATTATGGATTGAGTGAATTGAAATTTACATTACAAATAGTAAAAACAAAGATGTAGGAGAGCACAGCTATTACAGGTCTTCTAAAGTCTTGTTGTGATTATCATTAATTACATTTAACAGCACTGTTGTGTAAAGTTTAATAACAACAGCCATATTAACAGGTGGGTATTGTATTATGTATTAGTATATATTTAACTCTCTTCTTTTTGACCTTATTCCCAGTTCTAAATAAATATCACATGTTGCCTGCTACACGCATAACTAGTGAAAGTGCAATTACAGTGACTTTAATTTAACATTCACTAGTCTGTGTATCAGAATCAGAGACATTATGGGAATAAGGCAGTGTCTCAGAGATAAAGAGTCGTGATGATACGATATTACCCGATTGCACCTTTCCTTCTTAGACATTGTGATCGGGGCCAGCGTTACATTAGGAGTGCAAGCAGGGTGGTGGGTTATAGACAAGTAGATTACCATTCAAGACCCCGCTAAGCCAAAACCGACATGCCAATGGAGTCACTAAGACTCTATCAAAGGCCGGTGGGCCTCCAGATGTCCATTAGACAGCGGTTTCCCAGCATACAGTGCCTGATGTCTATGAATCACAGATTTCTGTCCTAAACATTTTCGTGTCTTGAAATGGAGGTCCTTGTAATCATTACTCACTGCTTTCTGTGACCAAGATGTATGCAAATACCCATAAATTAAAGTCTCCAATGTGCACTTTAATCTTGTCTGAATTGTTTGATTTGTAATTTTCAACTGTGGAGCAGAGGGGTGTTCTTGTCCTAAATATTATGGAGGGCACAGTACATAAATTGAAGAAGCGACCTGAGAGAAGTGTATAGTCTTCTCTCAGGATGCTAGGAGGAGGGTGGCACAGCATTTGCAAGGACCTCGGAGAGAACAACAGAAGTGGTAGCACATCCTGGCTGCCAGAGACATTCATCTGTTCTTCCAGAGATGGAATCAGCAGACCGCAACAGCAGAGCAAATAGGCTGAGAGATGGAAACGTTAGCCAGTAACAAGCAGGGTCAAAATCAGGGAACCACTGATTCCCACCCATATGCAAACCAAGTCTAAGAGATAAATGATCTGAAGTAATTAAAGAAGTAATATTTAGTTCACACTTAATATTTACATAAAATGTCTCTCTTACTGTGTGCTCCGTTATTAACAAAGAGGCGTACTTCTTGTTGAAGTGAGACTACTGACTGGCCACTGAATGAGCTACTGAAGGCTTCTGGAGTGGTGGTCTGCTTACCCTGGTGCTGCTTTAGCTTGCCTCATTATGTCAACAACCAGCATCAACATCTGCAAAATGTTCTACAAAGTTAGAAGAAGATGAAAACATAAGATAAAGAAAAAAATCTGAACGTGAGCGTCAGTAGGCTTTGCACCCTAGGAACCAAATTACCTAAATTATTCTATAACATTTCAGTAATTATTTACCGTTCTGATGCTGATCTTTCTGATCATAAAATAGGTCATTACGATAGCAAGTAATGAGAAGAATTCGTAATTAATTAATTGCAGAATTACAGTATTTGAGGGTTCCTCTAGAGCAGGGGTCGCCAACTCCGGTCCTGGAGGACCACCGTTGCTGCAGGTTTTTCATTCTAACCCTTTTCTTAATGAGTGAACTGTTTTTGCTGCTAATTAACTTCATTTGAACTAATTTTAATTGACTTGTTCTTGAAGACTCAGACCCCTTAATTGTTTCTTTTTCCTTAATTAGCAGCCAAACAGTAATGAGATCCAAAATGAGCCAAAACAACTGGTGTCCATCATGCAATATCTGAAAATAAAGAAAGATGAAGGTCTCAGGAATGCTGATCTGCTCAGGTCCCCAAAACATTTGAACAGAGCTCTTAGAAAAGAGAAAATCAACAATTACAGAAATGTCTGCTATTGCACCACGAGAGCAGCAATAAGCCGTGGAATTAAAGAACGAGTTTAATTAACAACAAGAAGTGGCACCTCATTAAGCAACTGGTTGGAGTGAAATTGGTTGGAGTTTGAGGCCCTGACTTAGTTGGTCTTCTGTTGGCTCACTCACATCACATTTCATTTCTGTTTGGGTGCCATTTAAGGAAAGAAATGAAGTAATTCAGAGGAACAATGAAGAAATCTTAAAGAAGCAATTCAATTAAAATTAATTCCCAATAAGTTAATTAGCAACACAAACAGGGCACTCATTAACAAAAGGGTTAGAATGAAAACCTGCAGCCACAGTGGTCCTCCAGGACTGGAGTTGGCGACTGCTGCTCTAGAGTGCCTCTTTCATGATTTGGCTCAAAAAAGTAATCAGCACATCGTCATCTCATAACAGGCTGAAGTTTCAAGTTTCCAGCCGTTGTAGCTGTAGATCGACCTCTAAAAACTGTGACACACAGACAGACACACAGCCATCATCAAAATATCAATGTTTTCGGTATCAGGAGACCCTAAAACATCGAGATCCGTTGAAAACTGGAAATCAAAATTTTTGACGAATCTAAAGCTTTTGCTCCTCCACTATAGGTGATAGGTAGGATGGCGGTGGAGGGCACAAAGCAAAAAAAAAGACATGAAACACCCAAGCTTGGCGGTGGCATTAATGCTGACAAACAACTGCCAGCATTCAGTGCTTCCAAAGTTTAAACAGCTAGCCCCATCTTGATAATTTAACGTTGATAATTACCTACCAACAGCAGTAGACTACTTTATCTAAGGGTAAACTTCTTCAGCCAGGCCAGAGTTACACTGGGACTCCTCTGCCACTGCTCTGTTGTCCTTGTGCCTCACCCGGTTTCTTGACGCTGATTTATCACTAAGTTTCATTTAGTTTTGGCTCAGTTAGCACGTGCTTATGAAAAGAAATACAATGCATTCCAAGCAGACTCCAAAAGTGAAATCTAATGCGGTTGTTTTGCAGTTAGTTGAGGCATGTTTAATATGTGATTTAATGAACCTGAAGTAAAATAATAATGCGCATTAGTGCTGCATTTTGAGGTTGGCCTAAATATTATGTGTTATGTTGACAAGCAACTCTTTTTTTTGTGTGTGTGAAATAATTAAAAAGAAATTATCAAGACAAAGTGAAATGCATAACAACAAATACTGATTACTTCTCAGTGTGTTTTATATGCTGGATCGGCACAGATAATTGTGCCCTAAAATCCAGAAGTATCAATCCTGTAGGTCAAGTAATTCAGAATCGGCAGCACAGAACGGGGAATCTCTTTATGTTATTAAAAATGTTTCAGAGTTGTGTTTAGAATGCAGACCAGACTGAAAAGGTTCAAAATATTGATTTCTAGCCAACGCCCGCCGTAGCATACAGCGGTGTAAGAATAGGAACGGAAAACGGTGAGAAAGGAATTCAGAAATCAAGAAGAAATAAATACTTCTTGAAAGACGCAGTGTGCATGTAGAATTTCCGGCCGAGCAGGATTACATGTGAAAGTGATAAATAAACCAGACTTTCCGAATGTATGTACTATGGCCATGGCATCCTGATGGTTTTGTTGCATGTATCTTGAACTTCCTGAAAATGTGGACGGTAATATAATCATTTTCCCTACACATGCATTGTTATTTTCAGCATTTGCTTGCAGTGCGTCTGATAGTCCTTTGTATTGTTCCACGCACAGATCTTGTTGATGTAATCTGAGATAGTTGAGATGCGCGCACTCTGTTTTAACATACACATCTATGGCATACTGTTGGAATAGTTTGCCGCTCGAGTGCAAAATACTGAATGTATTCCTCGTTGCTAATCTGTACGCGTAAAATTGGCATTGAGTAAGCCTTATTTACTTGCCGGTTCTTTTATCGGGAACATGTAAATCTTTGTGCCAGCCAATGTCTCTGTAAGGGAATAAAAGCGGGTAAACCATTGGATCGCAATGCATATTGAGCGTGGAAATCTGTTTACAGGAGTTGCCTATGGGATAGATGCAAATGTCCCTTTCAGCAGGCGTTTCACCATATTCTCCGATGAAAATCACTGCAACATCGGTGTGACATGTCGGGGTATTGTATCGTCATAAATCCTGCCTTGGGTTTTCCTTGAAAACCATTCGTACAGATGCTTTTGGATTGGACTGAGCAATCTCATGCATGTTTTTGTATGATTTAGCGAAGGGGTTGATGGTTCTGAGCATGGAATCTAGCTGGAGAAGTACATTTTTGCTGCATGCAGAGTTTGCTTTATTTTGTAAGCGTACTTTAGTAGCTTGCGCTGTGTCAAAAACATACAACTGTTCATATCCTGTAGAGGTAGAAGTGTTAGCGTATAGTGGAGAGATTTGGTGATAAATTTGCCCGTGTATTTTAAAACAGTATGGTCCGTGGCCAGGAGGTTGAGTTATCTGTGCACCCATGGAAGCGAATGCTAGAGAAGAGTTGTATTCTCGAATGTTTTATGATAATTTTTAGCTTCTGATGTTTGCTGTGTAAGAAGCTGTTGTAAAGACACAGGTGGCTCCTGCAAAGGTGGTAAAGCTACTTTACCGTTGTGGCAGCACCTCGAGTACTTTTTGGATGTATTACGCTCAGCAAGCCAGTATAGTGCATGACATGGAAGAGGACGAATAGGAATCGAGAAATGCAGTGTCGGCTGCGTGTGGACGGGACCGGTTCTGAAGTGGAAGCAGGACGAACCAGAAGAGAAATAAATATAAGAGATTAAATAACATTATATTCTCAAGCCTGTTTATTCCAATGCAGGGCCATTGGAGAGAGGAGTCTATAGTGGCAAGAAGCAGTCGTAGACAGGGTGCCACTCCAGAGACCGACATGCTATTGTAGGAATGTGAGCCCACACAGACAACATGGATGCAATTGAACCCAGGATGGCACATCCATTAGAAGGCAGTGCTACCCTCTGCATTACAGCGCTAACCTTTCTTAGAATATATGTATTCAAATTCTAATAGTACTGAGTTTATTGAAGCAACAGCACAAAATGAGCAGGGAAAGGGTGTGAGAGGTGTGTAAAGTCAGAGGAAATACTGTGATGTGTTTTCTGGAACAGCACCAGGCGAGAATGAGTGAGCAGAAAAACAGGCAAGAGGTAAATGGGCTTTGGCTAAAACCCTGGGAGTGGGATCAAGATGAGCCGTTGATGAAGACGATGTGCAGCTCAGCTAATAAAACATCGTTGACTTCAGAAAGCGTATTTTGTGACATATGTAAAGACGGTAAGGAGTTAAGATGTTGGCGTATGGCATCAATTTTAGATTGGGGGAAAAAAGAAAATGCCAAAAAGAACAGCAAACTTCTGTAAAAGTGGAGAGTGGAAAATTGTCATGAGACTGCAAATGTTTATTAACAGTGGAAAAAATAACTTTCCCTGGCGAACACAGTCAATGGGTGAGTAATAAGTGCTGAGAGCGCGTTATATTTAGTAAGGACGTCAGCATATGCTTGAGCCCAGGCCAGCTCCTTTGGACAACCATTTCAAGTGCTGGCCAGCTCTGTTGTTTACCAGGGTAATGGAGAGTAAGATAAACATTTGATATAATAAGCAAAGTAATTCATTAGGGAAGGACTGAAGGTCAGGAGCAAGATAAACAGCGGCTATAAAAAGTATACAACCACTTGGAAGTTTTCACATTTTATTGTTATACAACCTTGAATCAAAGTAGATTTTGTTTGGCTTTTTTGACATTAATCAACTGGAAATCATTCTTTAATGTCAAAATGCAAACAGATCTCTGCAAAGTTAAATAAACTGCAAGTATAAAGCACAAAATAAGTATTCACCCCATTGTGGCGGACGGCCAGCAGTTTATCCCACCCGGGACGCCCCTGAAATGGAAGGAGGGGGGAAAGGCAGCTTTTTCAGGACACTGCTTCCCCCAAAACGCTAGATGGCAGCTCCCCTGGAGTGTAGCATCATGGGACTTGGAGTCTGGTTTCTCAACCCTGTTGGGTGCCAGGGGGAGCTATGAAAGGACCTGGGGAGTCATGCTTCCCTTGCAGCCAGGAAAGTACTTGGAAGTCATGAGGACGGAAGCCCCACAGTACGTCCAGGCTGATTAAAGACTTGGGATTCTCCATCTGACCCGGAAGTGCTGGCAAGTCATGTGGGAGAAACAGCAGAAGAACTTCTGGGTCAAGGACTATATAAAGGACTGGTGGAGACCCAGCAAGTGAGTCGGAGTCTGGGAGGAGTGTGACAGAGCTTGCTGGGAGGTATGGAGGAGAGATTATTGTGGTTTATTGTGGCTGTGGTGCTTTGGAGTCGCTGTTTTGGAAAAAGAAAAGAAATTAAAAGTCTTCTTAGTGCTTTTAACCTGCGTCTGTCTGTTGGGTAAACAGTGCCACCTAGTGTCCACCTACTTACACTGTCTAATAGGACACACCAAAATCATCACTGGTGCAGCCCATTGGGTTTAGAAGTCCCTGAACTAGCTTGGGGGGTTTCAGTTGATTGTCATATAACTGTAGCTGAACGTGGAAGGTCCAACTTTGTTTGAAGAAGCCAAACTAAACCCTTTGTGATTCAATGTTAGATAATAATAAAATATAAAAACTTCCAAGGGCGTGAATACATTTTTGGGCACTGTATGTTAATATTGAAAATAAATGGACTGAAGAGTATTGAGATTGCAGAAGGGTCATCCATGGGTTCTTGCGAAAAGGAACTGTGAAGTTCTCAGTGACATATTCGCATTGCAAAACCAGAATTTGAAGTTAGAAGAGTCAACGTGCACAGCATACTAAAGTCAGCAAGCGTCAAAATGTTGGGGGATATGACATTGACTGAGATATTCAAAAGAAAAACGAGAAGCTAAAACAATGCATTTAGTTTAGAATTACTTTGAGTCTTCTCTCCATTCATGAGGTTTAGACTCACAGTGAAATGCTGGATGAGTGGCCTGACAAAAATTCAAATAAACATCAGGATGTGTTTGAGTTTCATAAGACAACTTCACAAAATGAAGCTCATTTTAAAGAAACACCACTTTAAAGGTGAATCTGAAACTTGGACATGACCTAGACTTTTCTCAGTATTCATAAAAAAGTAGGATTAGTAATTTATCATACGGAGTAATAAATCTGAGCACAACAAGCTGATATTAATATTTCTTGGATAATGAATTGTCCGACACTGTTGGGAGCCATAATGAATGTAGCACAAGTGGACCAGTGTTGTGATTAAAATTTTTAACAGCATTTCTTTTACCCTGCGGTGGGCTGGCACCCTGCCCAGGGTTTGTTTCCTGCCTTGTGCCCTGTGTTGGCTGGGATTGGCTCCAGCAGACCCCCGTGACCCTGTAGCTAGGATATAGCGGGTTGGATAATGGATGGATGGATTTCTTTTACCTCAAAAAAAATCAGGGCAATATTGTTTTTATGGCTAAAGAATTTAATGGTCAGATCTTTTTTATTTTTGGTTTAGTATTTTTTTGAAGGTATTAATTATGTGTGGAAGATCAGCCTCGACACAGACTGACACGCAGACTCAGAAGTCCAAAAACACACACGTTTATTATTTTTCTTCACAGCACACACAGTGCACAGTTCTTTCCCTCTTCTTTCTCTTCTTCTCTCTTTACTGCCACCTCCACTCCTCTCCTACAAGATCTGTCCTCTACCTCCCGACTCCGGCTCATCGAATGGAGTGAGGCGGCCCCTTTTATATTCCCCCCGGATGTGCTCCAGGTGCTCCCTGACACCTTTCCTGGTGTAGTGGAAGTGCTGCAGTCCAAGAGTCTGGGGTTGTCCAAGCGCCCCCTGGCAGTGGCCACGGTCCCCAATAGGATTGAGCTTCCAAGCTCCAATCCCGTGGCCCCGATGCAAACCAGGGGGGCTTCCCTCTCATGTACCCGGGAAGGTACTGCTTCTCTCCCGGTCCTTCTGCTGTCCAAGTGTCCTGGTGGGATAA
Organism: Erpetoichthys calabaricus; assembly: GCF_900747795.2. Classification (NCBI taxonomy): domain Eukaryota; kingdom Metazoa; phylum Chordata; class Cladistia; order Polypteriformes; family Polypteridae; genus Erpetoichthys; species Erpetoichthys calabaricus. The sequence goes on along the minus strand of NC_041395.2, from coordinate 301,161,583 downwards.
GGTCCCTGGTCGACTGCCACATATGGTGTACATCTTCCAGCCTCACTGGGTCACATGTTTTGGGCCATGTTTTCCTCTTCCCTGGCAGCTCTATCCTTAGCATCCTTCTCCTAATATACCCAGCATCTCTCCTCTGCACATGTCCAAACCAACGCAATCTCACATCTCTGACTTTGTCTCCCAACCGTCCAACTTCAGCTGACCCTCTAATGTACTCATTTCTAATCCTATCCATCCTCGTCACACCCAGTGCAAATCTTAGCATCTTTAACTCTGCCACCTCCAGCTCTGTCTCCTGCTTTCTGGTCAGTGCCACCATCTCTAACCCATATAACATAGCTGGTCTCACTACCGTCCTGTAGACCTTCCCTTTCACTCTTGCTGATACCCGTCTGTCACAAATTACTCCTGACACTCTTCTCCACCCATTCCACCCTGCCTGCACTCTCTTTTTCACCTCTCTTCCACAATCCCCATTACTCTCTACTGTTGATCCCTAGTATTTCAACTCATCCACCTTCGGCAACTCTACTCCCTACATCCTCACCATTCCACTGACCTCCCTGTCATTTACACACATGTATTCTGTCTTGTTCCTACTGACCTTCATTCCTCTCCTCTCTAGAGCATATCTCCACCTCCCCAGGGTCTCCTCAATCTGCTCCCTACTATCGCTACAGATCACAATGTCATCAGCAAACATCATAGTCCACGAGGACTCCTGTCTAATCTCGTCCGTCAACCTGTCCATCACCATTGCAAATAAGGTCTCAGAGCTGATCCCTGATGTAATCCCACCTCCACATTGAATGCACCCGTTGCTCTTACCGCAGACCTCACCACTGTTACACGTCCCTCGTGCAACTCTTATGTACTTCTCTGCCACTCCCGACTTCCTCATACAATACCACAGCTCCTCTTGAGGCACCCTGTCATTTGCTTTCTCTAGGTCCACAAAGACGCAATGCAACTCCTTCTGGCCTTCTCTAAACTTCTCAATCAACACCCTCAGAGCAAATATTGCATCTGTGGTGCTCTTTCTTAGCATGAAACCATACTGCTGCTCAATAATCATCACCTCACTTCTTAACCAAAGCTTCCACTATTCTTTCCCATAACTTCATGCTGTGGCTCATCAATTGTATTGTGTCTCCGGTCCTTCTGCTCTCCAGGCGTCCCAGTGGGACAAGGTCCCTGGTCGACTGCCAAATATGGTATACATCTTCCAGCCTCACTGGGTCACATGTTTTGGGCCTACACCAAATTAACATCATTCTGAACCAAACTCTTTAAATGCCTATCAGACGGCCTTGGTGTCACAATCCCTCCTAACCCACTAACAGCTGTGTTTGGTGGACTTACAGATGGGCTTAAAGTGGAGAAGGACAAACAAACTGTGATTGCCTTTACTACACTATTGGCACGCAGACTTATCTTACTCAACTGGAAGAATCTTAACTCTCCTCTTTTAAGTCAGTGGGTAACTGATGTTATGTTATTGGAAACTGGAAAAAATCTAATTCTCACTTAGAGGATCTGTGCAGAACGTTTTCAAAACCTGGCAGGATATAATTAATAACATCATAGAATAAGCATTTTAATTGAGGAAGCAGGTTCTCTTTCCTCTTTTACTCCATTTATCTTTATTCATTTATTACTTTATCTATTTACTTATTTTTACTAGCTTAAAGTTTTACTCTGCTGGCCTAGCTCTCTTTCTCAGGGGTGGGGGTTGATTTGTTTCGAACCTTTTTTTGTTAAACTTGAGTTATTTGTATGGAATGCTATTTGTTTCTAATAAAATAAAAAAAATATATATATCTTCCGCCTGTACCCTGTTGGCGTTAGTATGGACGACGCCTTTTGAGAGTTCAGTTCGTCCGAATCACCAGGTTTCTACCAGGCAGCATGAGCAAGAGTGTGCAACATATGACATCAGTACCACAAGGGCATAATGTTCAGCACCATGCACTCACTGGTTGTCCAAGTTTGTGGATATTCCAGACCAAACCTCCGCCATTATTATTGTTAAAGAAATCTCTAGTTGTAAAGCTTTGTCTCTTCTTCAACTTGGATTTATGTCTTGCATTTTGACTTAGGGTGCATGAAGTATTTTGGCTGCTGACTCCCTTGCTGCATTTCTCTCTCTGTGATTTTGTCTCACATCATGACCTTTGTTTATTTATGATCTTTGCTTGTTATTGCCTTTTCAATCCGTCTTCTGATTCTGTCTTACTTTAAACTGCTGCTGTCCTATGTAGTCATTACACCCAATGCCCAGGATGAAACAAAACCAGTGGAGTACTAATGTGTTCAGCTAAAGCCACATGTGGACTGAACATTTCTATGGCATTCTACCTGTAGGAAGATGAACGACACCACAAGCAAACAGCAGTCTAGGAAGTGGAACTGAGTTGGCTGACTGGGGTTGTACCGAAGCTCAGGGACATTCTCGAGCAGAGGAGACTGTGAGGGTACCTGATGCAGGTATCTGAAATCTTGAAAGGCATTGATAAAGCTGATCCAGCAGAATTCTTTCAGCTTAAGGGTGAATCACGTACTTGAGGACATCAGTGGAAATTAAGAGAAAGTGCATTTAAAACTTCAAGCACTTCTTTATGCAAAACCTTTTGTGAATCTGGAACAATTTACTGAGACGTGGAGTTGAAGCAGAAACCTTGACAACCTTTAAGGAAAATCTGGATGAGATATTGGGACAGCTTAGCAGTTAGCTAAACAGCAGGCTTGATGGACTGAGTGGTCTCCTCTCATTTGTCAAATTTCTTATGTATTCAAAGGTATATTCATTCTGTTCAAGCCAAGGAAACAGAGAGGCCACCACCAAACTCAGTGAGAGTTTGCCACGAGTGACCTTTTGGAACGGAGAGTACAACTGCGACTCTGATGTGGTTTGGTTTCTTTTTAATTTTGCTCCATCTTTTTCTGCACCTTTTCCTGGCAGGTTTGTGATCTGTTTATAGTTTTTGACAGTTGATAACCCAAATCTTATGTTCGTTTCCAATGTACAGAGAGTTTTTTTATAGTTTAAATATACTTACTGCCTTACCACAATGCCATTGTTGTTTCTTATAGGCGATACTGTCTCGATGTGCAGGTGTTATGGTGTCGCTGTCCAGAAAGGCCAGGACTGTGTGACGCAGGACTGTAGAAAGGTCAGCACTGCCGTTCCTGGTTATCTGATATTAAAGCTTGAATTTCAAAAACAGGTTTAGCATGTGTGTTTAGTTTATAATTCCTGGCAAAAGATTGTGCGCTACAAACTCTCAATTATTATTTCTGGTTTTTAATTCTGATGTAGACAAAAGATAAAATTGATTCTTAGCTTCAATATTGGCTTGGTTTTCGATGTACGTTTCTACTTTTGGTCACTAAAATCCAACATGCCAGTTCAGTTTCAAGATCTCAGGTGGGGGGTAAGCAGAGTAGCCAGTGTCGGAAACTCCACACAGAGCCATAGCAAGGTTTGGGGCAGCCGCCCATATAACTGGTATCCTGGCTACAAAGTCGCAACAGCACTTCTTCTTCTTCTTCTTCTTTCGGCTGCTCCCGTTAGGGGTTGCCACAGCGGATCATCTTCTTCCATATCTTTCTGTCCTCTGCATCTTTCTCTGTTACACCCATCACCTGCATGTCCTCTCTCACCACATCCATAAACCTTCTCTTAGGCCTTCCTCTCTTCCTCTTCCCTGGCAGCTCTATCCTTAGCATCTTTCTCCCAATATACCCAGCATCTCTCCTCTGCACATGTCCAAACCAACGCAATCTCGCCTCTCTGACTTTGTCTCCCAACCGTCCAACTTGAGCTGACCCTCTAATGTCCTCATTTCTAATCCTATCCATCCTCGTCACACCCAATGCAAATCTTAGCATCTTTAACTCTGCTACCTCCAGCTCTGTCTCCTGCTTTTTTGTCAGTGCCACCGCCTTCAACCCATATAACATAACTGGTCTCACTACCGTCCTGTAGACCTTCCTTTTAACTCTGGCCTATTATCCGTCTGTCACAATCACTCCTGCCACTCTTCTCCACCCATCCCACCCTGCCTGCACTCTCTTTTTCACCTCTCTTCCACAATCCCCATTACTCTGTACTGTTGATCTTAAGTATTTAAACTCATTCAACTTCGCCAACTCTACTCCCTGCATCCTCACCATTCCACTGACCTCCCTCTCATTTACACACATGTATTCTGTCTTGTTCCTACTGACCTTCATTCCTCTCCTCTCTAGAGCATATCTCCACCTCTCCAGGGTCTCCTCAACCTGCTCCCTACTATCACTACATATCACAATGTCATCAGCGAACATCATTGTCCACGGGGACTCCTGTCTAATCTTGTCCGTCAACCTGTCCATCACCATTGCAAATAAGGGCTCAGAGCTGATCCCTGGTGTAATCCCACCTCCACGTTGAATGCACCTGTTGCTCTTACCGCAGACCTCACCACTGTCACACTTCCTTTGTACATATCCTGTATAACTCTTACATACTTCTCTGCCACTCCCGACTTCTTCATACAATACCACAGCTCCTCTCGAGGCACCCTGTCATTTGCTTTCTCCAGGTCCACAAAGATGCAATGCAACTCCTTCTGGCCTTCTCTAAACTTCTCCATCAACACCCTCAGAGCAAACATTGCATCTGTGGTGCTCTTTCTTGGCATGAAACCATACTGCTGCTCACTAATCATCACCTCACTTCTTAACCCAAGCTTCCACTATTCTTTCCCATAACTTCATGCTGTGGCTCATCAATTGTATTGTGGCTCCCGGTCCTTCTGCTCTCCAGGCGTCCCGGTGGGACAAGGTCCCTGGTCGACTGCCACATATGGTATACATCTTCCAGCCTCACTGGGTCACATGTTTTGGGCCTACACCAAGTTAACATCATTCTGAACCAAACTCTTTAAATGCCTATCAGACAGCCTTGGTGTCACAATCCCTCCTAACCCATTAACAGCTGTGTTTGGTGGGCTCACAGATGGGCTTAAAGTGGAGAAGGACAAACAAACTGTGATTGCCTTTACTACACTATTGGCACATAGACTTATCTTACTCAACTGGAAGAATCTTAACTCTCCTCTTTTAAGTCAGTGGGTAACTGATGTTATATGTTATTGGAAACTGGAAAAAATCAAATTCTCACTTAGAGGATCTGTGCAGAACTTTTTCAAAACCTGGAAGGATCTAATCAATAACATCATAGAATAAGCATTTTAATTGAGGAAGCAGGTTCTCTTTCCTCTTTTACTCCATTTATCTTTATTCATTTATTACTTTATCTATTTACTTATTTTTACTAGCTCTCTTTCTCAGGGGTGGGGGTTGATTTGTTTTGAACCTTTTTTTGTTAAACTTGAGTTATTTGTATGGAATGCTATTTGTTTCAAATTAAATTAAAAAATATACATCTTCCGCCTGTACCCTGTTGGCGTTAGTATGGATGACGCCTTTTGAGAGTTCAGTTCCTCAGAATCACCAGGTTTCTACCAGGCAGCATGAGCAAGAGTGTGCAACATATGACATCAGTACCACAAGGGCATAATGTTCAGCACCATGCACTCACTGGTTGTCCAAGTTTGTGGATATTCCAGACCAAACCTCCGCCATTATTATTGTTGAAGAAATCTCTAGTTGTAAAGCTTTATCTCTTCTTCAACTTGGATTTATGTCTTGCATTTTGACTTAGGGTGCATGAAGTATTTTGGCTGCTGTCTCCCTGGCTGCATTTCTCTCTCTCTGATTTTGTGTCACGTCATGACCTTTGTTTATTTATGATCTTTGCTTGTTATTGCCTTTTCAGTCCGTCTTCTGATTCTGTCTTACTTTAAACTGCTGCTGTCCTATGTAGTCATTACACCCAATGCCCAGGATGAAACAAAACCAGTGGAGTACTAATGTGTTCAGCTAAAGCCACATGTGGACTGAACATTTCTATGGCGTTCTACCTGTAGGAAGATGAACGACACCACAAGCAAACAGCAGTCTAGGAAGTGGAACTGAGTTGGCTGACTGGGGTTGTACCGAAGCTCAGGGACATTCTCGAGCAGAGGAGACTGTGAGGGGACCTGATGCAGGTATATGAAATCCTGAAAGGCATTGATAAAGCTGATCCAGCAGAATTCTTTCAGCTTAAGGGTGAATCACGTACTTGAGGACATCAGTGGAAATTAAGAGAAAGTTCATTTAAAACTTCAAGCACTTCTTTATGCAAAACCTTTTGTGAATCTGGAACAATTTACTGAGACGTGGAGTTGAAGCAGAAACCTTGACAACCTTTAAGGAAAATCTGGATGAGATATTGGGACAGCTTAGCAGTTAGCTAAACAACAGGCTTGATGGACTGAGTGGTCTCCTCTCGTTTGTCAAATTTCTTATGTATTCAAAGGTATATTCATTCTGTTCAAGCCAAGGAAACAGAGAGGCCACCACCAAACTCAGTGAGAGTTTGCCACGAGTGACCTTTTGGAACGGAGAGTACAACTGCGACTCTGATGTGGTTTGGTTTCTTTTTAATTTTGCTCCATCTTTTTCTGCACCTTTTCCTGGCAGGTTTGTGATCTGTTTGTAGTTTTTGACAGTTGATATCCAAATCTTATGTTCGTTTCCAATGTACAGAGAGTTTTTTTATAGTTTAAATATACTTACTGCCTTACCACAATGCCATTGTTGTTTCTTATAGGCGATACTGTCTCGATGTGCAGGTGTTATGGTGTCGCTGTCCAGAAAGGCCAGGACTGTGTGACGCAGGACTGTAGAAAGGTCAGCACTGCCGTTCCTGGTTATCTGATATTAAAGCTTGAATTTCAAAAACAGATTTAGCATGTGTGTTTAGTTTATAATTCCTGGCAAAAGATTGTGCGCTACAAACTCTCAATTATTATTTCTGGTTTTTAATTCTGATGTAGACAAAAGATAAAATTGATTCTTAGCTTCAATATTGGCTTGGTTTTCGATGTACGTTTCTACTTTTGGTCACTAAAGTCCAACATGCCAGTTCAGTTTCAAGATCTCAGGTGGGGGGTAAGCAGAGTAGCCAGTGTCGGAAACTCCACACAGAGCCATAGCAAGGTTTGGGGCAGCCGCCCATATAACTGGTATCCTGGCTACAAAGTCGCAACAGCACTTCTTCTTCTTCTTCTTCTTTCGGCTGCTCCCGTTAGGGGTTGCCACAGCGGATCATCTTCTTCCATATCTTTCTGTCCTCTGCATCTTTCTCTGTTACACCCATCACCTGCATGTCCTCTCTCACCACATCCATAAACCTTCTCTTAGGCCTTCCTCTCTTCCTCTTCCCTGGCAGCTCTATCCTTAGCATCTTTCTCCCAATATACCCAGCATCTCTCCTCTGCACATGTCCAAACCAACGCAATCTCGCCTCTCTGACTTTGTCTCCCAACCGTCCAACTTGAGCTGACCCTCTAATGTCCTCATTTCTAATCCTATCCATCCTCGTCACACCCAATGCAAATCTTAGCATCTTTAACTCTGCTACCTCCAGCTCTGTCTCCTGCTTTTTTGTCAGTGCCACCGCCTTCAACCCATATAACATAACTGGTCTCACTACCGTCCTGTAGACCTTCCTTTTAACTCTGGCCTATTATCCGTCTGTCACAATCACTCCTGCCACTCTTCTCCACCCATCCCACCCTGCCTGCACTCTCTTTTTCACCTCTCTTCCACAATCCCCATTACTCTGTACTGTTGATCTTAAGTATTTAAACTCATTCAACTTCGCCAACTCTACTCCCTGCATCCTCACCATTCCACTGACCTCCCTCTCATTTACACACATGTATTCTGTCTTGTTCCTACTGACCTTCATTCCTCTCCTCTCTAGAGCATATCTCCACCTCTCCAGGGTCTCCTCAACCTGCTCCCTACTATCACTACATATCACAATGTCATCAGCGAACATCATTGTCCACGGGGACTCCTGTCTAATCTTGTCCGTCAACCTGTCCATCACCATTGCAAATAAGGGCTCAGAGCTGATCCCTGGTGTAATCCCACCTCCACGTTGAATGCACCTGTTGCTCTTACCGCAGACCTCACCACTGTCACACTTCCTTTGTACATATCCTGTATAACTCTTACATACTTCTCTGCCACTCCCGACTTCTTCATACAATACCACAGCTCCTCTCGAGGCACCCTGTCATTTGCTTTCTCCAGGTCCACAAAGATGCAATGCAACTCCTTCTGGCCTTCTCTAAACTTCTCCATCAACACCCTCAGAGCAAACATTGCATCTGTGGTGCTCTTTCTTGGCATGAAACCATACTGCTGCTCACTAATCATCACCTCACTTCTTAACCCAAGCTTCCACTATTCTTTCCCATAACTTCATGCTGTGGCTCATCAATTGTATTGTGGCTCCCGGTCCTTCTGCTCTCCAGGCGTCCCGGTGGGACAAGGTCCCTGGTCGACTGCCACATATGGTATACATCTTCCAGCCTCACTGGGTCACATGTTTTGGGCCTACACCAAGTTAACATCATTCTGAACCAAACTCTTTAAATGCCTATCAGACAGCCTTGGTGTCACAATCCCTCCTAACCCATTAACAGCTGTGTTTGGTGGGCTCACAGATGGGCTTAAAGTGGAGAAGGACAAACAAACTGTGATTGCCTTTACTACACTATTGGCACGTAGACTTATCTTACTCAACTGGAAGAATCTTAACTCTCCTCTTTTAAGTCAGTGGGTAACTGATGTTATATGTTATTGGAAACTGGAAAAAATCAAATTCTCACTTAGAGGATCTGTGCAGAACTTTTTCAAAACCTGGAAGGATCTAATCAATAACATCATAGAATAAGCATTTTAATTGAGGAAGCAGGTTCTCTTTCCTCTTTTACTCCATTTATCTTTATTCATTTATTACTTTATCTATTTACTTATTTTTACTAGCTCTCTTTCTCAGGGGTGGGGGTTGATTTGTTTTGAACCTTTTTTTGTTAAACTTGAGTTATTTGTATGGAATGCTATTTGTTTCAAATTAAATTAAAAAATATACATCTTCCGCCTGTACCCTGTTGGCGTTAGTATGGATGACGCCTTTTGAGAGTTCAGTTCCTCAGAATCACCAGGTTTCTACCAGGCAGCATGAGCAAGAGTGTGCAACATATGACATCAGTACCACAAGGGCATAATGTTCAGCACCATGCACTCACTGGTTGTCCAAGTTTGTGGATATTCCAGACCAAACCTCCGCCATTATTATTGTTGAAGAAATCTCTAGTTGTAAAGCTTTGTCTCTTCTTCAACTTGGATTTATGTCTTGCATTTTGACTTAGGGTGCATGAAGTATTTTGGCTGCTGTCTCCCTTGCTGCATTTCTCTCTCTCTGATTTTGTGTCACGTCATGACCTTTGTTTATTTATGATCTTTGCTTGTTATTGCCTTTTCAGTCCGTCTTCTGATTCTGTCTTACTTTAAACTGCTGCTGTCCTATGTAGTCATTACACCCAATGCCCAGGATGAAACAAAACCAGTGGAGTACTAATGTGTTCAGCTAAAGCCACATGTGGACTGAACATTTCTATGGCGTTCTACCTGTAGGAAGATGAACGACACCACAAGCAAACAGCAGTCTAGGAAGTGGAACTGAGTTGGCTGACTGGGGTTGTACCGAAGCTCAGGGACATTCTCGAGCAGAGGAGACTGTGAGGGGACCTGATGCAGGTATATGAAATCCTGAAAGGCGTTGATAAAGCTGATCCAGCAGAATTCTTTCAGCTTAAGGGTGAATCACGTACTTGAGGACATCAGTGGAAATTAAGAGAAAGTGCATTTAAAACTTCAAGCACTTCTTTATGCAAAACCTTTTGTGAATCTGGAACAATTTACTGAGACGTGGAGTTGAAGCAGAAACCTTGACAACCTTTAAGAAAAATCTGGATGAGATATTGGGACAGCTTAGCAGTTAGCTAAACAACAGGCTTGATGGACTGAGTGGTCTCCTCTCGTTTGTCAAATTTCTTATGTATTCAAAGGTATATTCATTCTGTTCAAGCCAAGGAAACAGAGAGGCCACCACCAAAGTCAGTGAGAGTTTGCCACGAGTGACCTTTTGGAACGGAGAGTACAACTGCAACTCTGATGTGGTTTGGTTTCTTTTTAATTTTGCTCCATCTTTTTCTGCACCTTTTCCTGGCAGGTTTGTGATCTGTTTATAGTTTTTGACAGTTGATAACCCAAATCTTATGTTCATTTTTTTATAGTTTAAATATACTGTAGTTACTGCAGTCTGCAGCACTGCTGTGCACAAAACTGAGTCCAAAACAGAACTGAAGGAATAAGGAAAAGGTGGAGGCTTTTAAAGTGGAAGACAGGAAGTGAAGTCAGAGGGGTCGGGCTCATAAGGGTCTTCAGCCATAGGCTCGAGCCCGGACATGACATCAAAGGGGCCGGAGCCGTCAACAGGGCCAGGTGGAATCTCCTGTGGATAGTCTGCAGGAAAGTGAGAAAAAGAATCAGTGGACTCTGCCACATCCCAGTCTGACTCGGAATTGCCCTTATTCAAGCTCTTTAGTTGCCTCCCATGCGCACGTGTGTGACACCAGCTTGTTTCATTGAATTAACCACACCAACATCTCACCCCTGTTGTGCCTTTCCAGTCTCATGTCCTCTTTCTACTTTCCCCCTCCAGAAGTTGTGTATTTATCTACTAGGGGGTTTGCCCCCTGCTTGCTTCCTTCGCCAACTCCCCTTTCCTGCACTACGTGCCAGCCACTCTGAGTCTCTGCCACTCATGTTGTGAAGAGGGGTGCTGAACGCACCCCAAGGAGATGCTGTTGCTCCTCGGAAACCCCCTCTTAAACGGTGATACAATGGGAAACAAAGTTTGTTTTTTTTTACCTCCTCTTTGCTCGATCAGCTGCTGCTGCTGCTGTTGCTGTACCACGTGATCAGCATCTCGCACTGCACTTCGTACATTTAAAAGCCTGTACAGCAGCTGTCATACTCTCTGTGTTTTATTTCCAGCCCAGGGCATGGTTAAATCTCTTGGCACAGAGTCTTGTTTCGCAGGACGTGAGTTCTTGATATTTTTTAGTTTATAATTTAAAAACGGAATAAGAATCTGAAAATCTAAAAACATCACATTAAAGTTCGATAAATTCTGAAAAGAATGATACCAAACATATATACAGTGTATAGGTTTTAAAATAAGTCTGATTTAAAGTGTGTCAAAAAAACGTCACATAAATCATTGCACTTTTAGGGTTTTATATATAGAGAGTAGATTTGTAAAGACTTCAGGAGTTTTGGTTGAGGTGTCCTAGATAATGAACTATCTGTGGGACTATGTTAATAATGTGGATGTAGAGGTGGTCCACTCCTACAAGTACTTGAGGGTCCACATCAATGACTGGTTAGGCAGGTCTCAGAACACAGAGGAGCTGTAGAAGAAGGGGCAGAGCAGGCTATTTTTTTAGGAGGCTGTGTTCCTTTAATGTGGGAAGTGATATCCTTCACATCTTCTATAAATCCCTGATGTCTAGTCCAATTGTCTACACTGTGGTGTTCTGGACTGATAATATCATTTCAAGAGAGTCCCACCAAATCAGGAAGCTAATTAAAAGAGCTTGTTGACCCACTCTGGACCCCCTGGACGTCATCGCAAAGAAGAGAATTAAAACAAAATCGAGAACCGTTATGAACAATGCTGCACATGCTCTCCATGACACATAAACGATGAATTGTTCAGCAGAAGTCTGTCAAGAAACAACATGCAGGCTCCTTTATACCAACAGCAATAAATCTGCATAATGGCTCACTGAGACAGGGACAGCCAATTCAGAAGATTTCTTTGTTTTTAATTGTCTTCCTTTTTATGGTGTGTTCAGACCATTATGTATATATATATATATATATTTTTGTTCTTTATTTTGCCTTATACAATTTCTTGTACTAGGAATTTGTTAGTTTTCGCATACCCCTTGGGGTCAGAGCTCAGGGTCAGCTATTGTACAGCGCCCCTGGAGCAATTACAGGTTAAGGGTAGGATCTCTTTTGGCAGTGACGGGGATTTGAACCAGCAGCCTTCTGGATACCAGCACAGATCCTTAGCCTCAGAGCCACCACTCCACCCTAATATATACTATATTCTTGTCCAAACAGAAATCTGGGCGTTCCATTTGTCTTGATCTCCAGTCATTGTGGACTGTTTTGGAGTAATTCAAATATTTTTTTAGTTGTCCCTTTTATTTTTTTCGCCTACCTTTGCTTGGAATGTGAGTGGTGCTATCGATGCATCCCTGTGACAGCACTGGAATGAGCTGTGACTGAACACACTTATATTAGAGCAGAAGGTTGCTTCTTTGAAGAATAAAAGCTTTCCTTTCTTGAGAATTACAGGCTCTTAAATAATCATTCTCTCAACCAATATAATTGTTTAGATTTATTATGAAGACTCCCGTGTTCATAGGCCTTGACTACCCTATGATTTTCATTTCTGGATTTTGTTTCTAACCTCTTCCAGTCTGAATAAAACAATTACCACCAAAATATTTTTGGAAGCCAGTCCTTTCCCACAAAAGAAAAAGTTCTGTGGCTGATTGATTGTCTTCATTCTGTCATTATCAGGCTTTTAGTTTTGATGTTTATCTTCATCCTTGGCCTCTAAATGTTGTGAGTCTTTGCTTTAGGAGTTTTAGGGGTCAAGGCATCTCTGGTGTTGTGTGTTTTGGTACTTTTTATGTCTTTAACAATGTTAAAAATGAATGCCATTCTCTAACAACGCCATTTTTGCATTTCGTATGACCAGAAGTGTGAGTTTTTCAAAGGTTTAACAGTCAAGCTGTACACTTTCTGGTTGTCCAAGACTGGATTCTCCCAAAAAACCTCTGCATTCATCCCTTCTTGTTACTGAATTCCTGGTAATGAATACATTTTCCCGACTTTTAGAAGCACAATGTAAGACTTGGTGCTGAATATGTGTTTCTTTTTATTTTTGGTTTTCTAACTTACCGCACCATTTCCTGCCTGCGAATCTTGATAAACATCCTGCTTCCTCCACCTTTGATCTTTCTGGTTTTGACCCTTTTCTTGAATTGGTTGCCTTAGCAGCATCTCCTGATTCCAATTCCACTCAAACGCTGCTGCAATCTCCTGCGGTCAGAACGGTGACTGCAAATTTCAGCCAGGGCTCCTCCTCTGGCTGGGGTTCAAATCCATGTTTTATGTCCTCTTTGTTCTTGGTTGAGCCATTTATTTATGTTAATGTCGCTTTTGTTAATTATGGGCTGTATTGTCTTTGCCTCTGTTATGTTCCATGTGTTTTATGGGTGCTCCCTCAAGAGTTGGGGCCATCACTGCCAGAAACTGCTCTCCGTCTTATAAAGCCAGAGGGTCTCCACAATTCCAAGTGGTTAATTTGGAAGCGGTGAGTTGCTGTGATCTTCTGTGTTTACTGTGATTTTCAGATTTTGACTTCATTTGGCTTTCTTTATTGGGACTTTGGTTGCATTGGAGTATCTTATTGCGTTGGGTTAATCTTGTTACCTTCATGCTCCACACAGCTTCAATGTTATTGAAGAGCATTTTTGTGAAAAACACATTTAATTTTATAAAGATTTTGTGTGGCCCCTTTTGTATTTAGCAGGGGTTTTTGATGGGATTTCCCCCCTCTAGTGGGCATTTTTGGAAGTGCTTTTGGGACTTACATGCTTTGGGACCCCCAAGAAGTACACATTCTATTGAGGATCATTTTATATTTAAATTAGGGGGCTTCACTCGCCAACGCCCCAGCCTGTGCTATGCGCTAGCCTCTTTGCGGTTCTGCCGCTCACATATGGGGATGCGGATGTACAATTTAAACATATTTTATTTTCATGGGAATTATTACATATGCATCAACTTATTGTATAACTGCCCGTGATTGAATTTCATTTCTTTCTCTCTATTAAATAAAATGACTTTTTTGAATGTTTGTCGCTGTGATTTGTTGATTGTCTTTGCAAAAGCTATTCTAACTGGAAACTGTTAACGTTTTAATACGAATGGCATATCAAGATCTCCTTTAGTGTCTTAATGTTATCCCCTGAAGATGTACTACATTACCTTTCTTGGATACATCCTTCTTTCTACAGTAATTTGTGTGTTGTAAGACCGGATGTTGTTAACGGTTGTAGATATTCTTCAGGATATTGTAAGTTGTTATTTTTATAGTCCGCATGATCACCACCAACTGTTTCTGCATAGTCTATTGATATATGTTTAACCAATCTGCAGTGTAACCATTCGACATTTTTGGATGCATTTAACTAATTTGATGTGTAACTGATCAACATTTTTGGCGTTAATTCGTTTGACTTCCCCATTTCTCTGTGCTAGGATTGTGCATGTACTCATTTTTTTATGTTGATAACCCTTAGTGATGAAATTCTTCAACAAGATTTGGACATCATACGTCTTCTTTAATAGGGAACTTAAAGTGAGGAAAACGTTAAAATGGAGGAGGGCGTGACTTGAAAAAAATCTCGCTTCCAAAAAGTCTCATCGCTGAAGCGTAAGGCGAGATCAAGCACAGGTAAAACGTGTGACGAAAGAAATCTCTCAGTCCAAAAGTTTGTTTTAAAAATATTTAGTGAAAGTTAAAAGCAAATCATCCACGCAAGAATAAAGGAACAAATAGTTACACGAAAGGCAAAAAAAAAGGAAAAATATATCTTCTCTAAACTTTTCCTGAGAAACTTTATTTATTTCTGTAATTAAAAGTTCTTTACTTCTTCTTCTTTACTTAAAAGATTCTTAGCTTCTTCTTCTGTACAGTATAAGCATACGGTTCTGCACTTAAATAAGTGCTGTTTTACGAGTTACTTTACACACTCAAAAGGCCCGTTGGCACATAGGCACCTTACACTCGGCAAGGCTGGTCACTAACTGAAGAATAATGTTTAGTCAGAGCTGTTAGAAATAGCTAGAATATACCAATTCAATTCTACTTATGGGGGTTATAGGAACCTCCCATAGATTATGTATTGTCATCTTAGAAAATGTCTATGAATCTTATAGAACTAGGAAAATGGCTCTTACAGAAGGATGTTTTTATATAACAGAGAGATGTCATTCAAATGGTTTGTGGTCCAGAGCAGATTACTAATTCTCATTACTTACCTTTTTACTTTTCCATTTCTTGTCAAATATTTTATTTAAACAGACACTCCATAAAGAACACATAAATGGGACTAAATTGCAAACTGCTGGCTCATTTGTCATTTAGGGGTGAATATTAATTGGCATCTTGCTAAGAAAACAAAAGGAAGGGGCCTGGCTAAGGCTAAAAGAAGCACTTAAGGGTTGGGATTCTCAACAAGGGTGACACGGTGGCACAGTGATAGCGCCGCTGCTTCTCAGTAAGGAGACCAGGGTTCACATCCCGTGAAGTTGGCATGTGACCCCGTGTGGAGTTTGCGTGGTCTCCCTGTGCCTCGGTATATCTCCGGTTTCCTCCCACAGTCTAAAGACATGCAGGTCAGGTGGATTGGTGATACTAAGTTGACCCGTGTGTGTGTGTGTGTGTGTGTGTGTAATTCATCCTGCAATGGACTGGCGCCCTGTCCAGGGTTTGTTCCTGCCTTGCGCACTACGTAGGGCCAGGATAGGCTCCAGCACCCTCCGCTCCCTTTACTTGGACTAAGCCAGGTAGAAAGTGATGGATTTGTCTCGATGGAGACTGAGGAAGTCACTTGGATGAGTGATGTAACGTATCTCCCTAGAAAAGAACTATATCCAGATGAACTGAATCAACTTTCTAGAAAATGACAGATTCTTAACAAGTGAGTTAATGAAAAGGAAGCACAAAACTGTTGACTCAGCATTAATTGGCTTTTAATTAAGAAACAAATCTGCAGCCACTTTGGCCGTGCAGGACTGAATTGAAGTATCTCTGCTCCCGACCATCGTTTACTGTATTCTGCTTTTAGAGAGAAGAGTGATTTTCATGAGTCTGATGAGGAGACACAGAGAGAAAGTCAAAAGCCGGTCAAATGTTAGCACAAGAGACACATCCAACATGTTTGGCTGAAATCAAAGTCAAAATTTTCAAGGATAGGGTTGTAACCAAAAGTACACAAAGGCTTGTAAAAGTTTATCTGTGAACTCGGATAGCAGAGTGCCACATCAAGCAAACGTACCTTTTGGGTTACAATGACTGTACTTGAAGAAGCCGTAAGATGTCACTAAAATAGTGACACCTGTGATGACAAAAATGGCAGCAGAAACGGTTCCAAATAAAATGACCAATCTAGTCTGCTCTGTAAAGCGTCTTGTGATGAAGAGGTGCACTACAGTATGTGAAATAAAGATCTGCAGAGTTACAAGGCAGCCATCCATTATCTGAACCTGCTTCTTCCAATACAAGATCACAGCATTTCTAATGAAATGTTAAGTTTATTTTGCAATTTTTAAATCATCATTGCATTTTTCATCCATCCATTCATTTTCCAACCCGCTGAATCCGAACACAGGGTCACGGGGGTCTGCTGGAGCCAATCCCAGCCAGCACAGGGCACAAGGCAGGAACCAATCCCAGGCAGGGTGCCAACCCACCGCAGGACACACACAAACACCAAGCACACACCAAGCACACACTTGGGCCAATTTAGAATCACCAGTCCACCTAACCAGCATGTCTTTGGACTGTGGGAGGAAACCCACGCAGACATGTGGAGATCATACAAACTCCACGCAGGGAGGACCCGGGAAGCGAACCCAGGTCTCCTTACTGCGAGGCAGCAGCGCTACCACTGCGCCACCATGCCGCCCGCATTTTTCATTCACTGTAATTTATTATTTTTTAATAAATGTAATATAATACAGCAAAATAATGGAACTACAAGGAAAGCTGTCATCTTTTAAACATGTCACCCATTACAGTAAACTTGGACATAACGTGTCATATTCATAGCATGAAAGGGAGGTGAGTGTCTCATTATTACCTGTGTGTTTTAATGTCTTGACAGTTAGATGATTTTTGGCTAATTAAAGGCACATTTGTGACACCTGTTGCAGCTGCCAGGTGTGTACGGCTGGAGCCAATTCTGGACTGGACATGAGTCCGTTGCTAGGCCATGCAGAAGCACAGAGTGCAGAGCTGCCAGTCGTGCCTTTGGGAGGTGCACACAGGGAGACCCCACGTAGTCTGTGAACGAGCCAGGGTTCTAGCACAGAATTACTATCTACTGCGCACCACCTTCATTTTTAGAATGATTTTTTCAAATGCTTTTGTCTTTGGTTGTGTCACTTTATGTGCGTGTGTGCCTTTTGTCATCTAATTCTCTTACCCTGTTCCTAGACAAAGAGAGTAGTAATCCCGCCATCGCTTCCTGCTCTGGTACAGAACTTGTATTGTTTATGCCACTGAGCCCCCTGCTGACAACAACAGGCAACTGGAAAGAAACCCTCAATCAAACTTTTCACTGTTCAAAGCATTACTTTGTTGTTGAAGATGACATTGCCATTGCTTGCTGTTCATGGTTTTATATGAGTTTAAGACTCCGCAATTAAGTAATGTCTTTCAGTGATGCTGATTTCAATTCCTTTTGTCTTTTTGCGCCTAGGAAAACCCACAAGTCCCGTCTACCAGTGAGGTAAGGCCTGCCATTTCTGTGCTTTGGTCTGTGGTAGAGCCCACTATAAAAACACATCAGCATGGCTGATTCCTTTGAACTGATTTCTCTTGAACTGTGACATTGTTAGTTTCTTTGTGTCAGTTTTCCCTTTTAACAGTTTCATAGTAAACAGAGGGTGGCACAGTGGGTAGTGCTGCTGCCTCGCACTTAGGAGACCTGGGTTCGCTTCCCGGGTCCTCCCTGCTTGGAGTTTGCATGTTCTCCCCATGTTTGCGTGGGTTTCCTCCCACAGTCCAAAGACATGCAGGTTAGGTGCATTGGTGATCCTAAATTGTCCCTAGTGTGTGTGTGCGTGGGCTGGCACCCTGCCCGGGGTTTGTTTCCTGCCTTGTGCCCTGTGCTGGCTGGGATTGGATCCAGCAGACCCCCGTGACCCTGTAGTTCGGATATAGCGGGTTGAATACTGGATGGATAGTAAACAGACTAGTGAATGGCCAATATTAATGTATTTATCATGAATTTTTAAATTCAATAATTGCTTAGCACTGAACGTCAAACAATGGCCCGTATATTTTAAAAGCTTATTCTGTTACAGAGTTGTGGGGAGCAGGAGCCTCTCCTGACTGCATTAGTTTCAAGGCAGGTGCCAACCCTTACCCAGACTCCCACAGGCTCTCTAACCAAACCTGACTGTCTTAAGGTGACAGAATAAAGCAGAAGAAAATCCATGTGAACACAAGTAGAACACGCAAACACCACACAGAGATAAGCCTGGCCAGTGAGCAGTGTGGCGGTCGCACTTCTCTCTGCTCCTCTCAATGTTCTTGTCTTAGTATTGGCGAGTGCAGCCTGTAATATTTTTAGTTCATTTATAAACTGCTATTTAATGTGTTTTATGAAGTGAACTCTGATTGACATAATAGAATGCCTGCTGTGATGTATTAATTCTTGCCTTTTTGATGACATCAAAAATACTAAATACAATTTGTAATATAAAGCCTATCATTTTTATTAGTGCCGCCCAACTGCTGTGAAAAATGTTGCTGTGATTTTTGAGTGCTTTCATTCTTATGTGATACCACTGATGGAGTTAATAAAAGGATTCGGCTTTGAAAGTTTTATTGCTCACATTCTATAATGAGAGAGGAAATGCAAACAATATGCCGTAGGACTCAATTTCTGGGAAATGAATGCATTGTGGAGTAGAAAACATCAGAATTTATAACATTTTTATGGTTAGAAAAAGAATGGCTTGCTAGACATTGCAGGGTCACTGGCTGGCATACTAGTAAGCACACTTCTGATTGGTCACAGTGCTGTTGAATGGGTGGGCACAAGCACTGCTAATAGAAGGGTGACATTTTTTAGCCACCTAGCTAAGCGTGTTAGTCGTGGAGAAACAGAGATGGACGTTTTTTGGTCAGCTTCAGGACTGTGTGACTGCAGTACAGAGGACACCTTTTTGTGCTGGAAGGATACTCTTATTTTTATTAAATGGCAGCCAAACTGAAGTTCACCAGACTAAGCTACTTGGATGGAGACGTCTAAGCTACAGTACACATAATGTATTGTAAACATGCTTAAACTGTGGAAAAAAGAATATATAAATATCTAGTGTAAAATAAAAATGGGGTTCCAATGTAAATACAATATTTAAATGTGTGTGATGTTCCACCAGTTAATATAACGAAACAGGATCACTTTAAGTGTGGCTGGGCTGCTCTTTGAAGAATCAGCAGTCAAATGGATGCCCACTTCCTGTGCCATCATTTTGTTTTTCTTTTTATGGTGTTCTGACCAGAAGGATGCAGAGTTGTGGACACCTCCTATGGCCATCATCTTCTCTGTTAGTTTTTCTCTTAGTCTAAAGAGGCAAATGGAGACTTTGTTAGTAACTGCCTTGGAGCTCATTCCAGCTGCTCATGGACTTTGAAATCGACCCTTGTAAGAGACTCACCATACTCAATGAATGAGATGAGATAGATAGATAGATAGATAGATAGATAGATAGATAGATAGATAGATAGATAGATAGATAGATAGATAGATAGATAGATAGATAGATAGATAGATAGATAGATGAGGCACTATATAATAAAGATAGATAGATAGATAGATAGATAGATAGATAGATAGATAGATAGATAGATAGATAGATAGATAGATAGATAGATAGATGAGGCACTATATAATAAAGATAGATAGATAGATAGATAGATAGATAGATAGATAGATAGATAGATAGATAGATAGATAGATAGATAGATAGATAGATAGATAGATGAGGCACTATATAATAAAGATAGATAGATAGATAGATAGATAGATAGATAGATAGATAGATAGATAGATAGATAGATAGATAGATAGATAGATAGATAGATAGATGAGGCACTATATAATAAAGATAGATAGATAGATAGATAGATAGATAGATAGATAGATAGATAGATAGATAGATAGATAGATAGATAGATAGATAGATAGATAGATAGATAGATAGATAGATAGATAGATAGATGAGGCACTATATAATATAGATAGATAGTGTGATAGACGGCCGGCAGCTCAATCCGGCTGGGATGTCCCAGAACGGGAAGAGTGGAGAAGGACAGCCTTTCCAGGACACTGCCTCTTGCAGGACGCTAGGTGGCAGCTCCCCTGGACGGTAACTGTACCCCGGATTCCCGCAGGGCATCATGGGACATGGAGTCCATTTTCTCAGCCCTGTTGGGTGCCATGAGTGCCGCCAGGGGGAGCTCATAAAGGACATGGGGACTTCTACTTTTCCTACAACCCAGAAGTACTTTGGAGTCACGAGGATGGAAACCCACAGTACTTCTGGGATGCTTGAGGAAGGATGATGTGGTGTTTGCCCCAGAAGAAGAGGAGAAGCACTTCCGGTTCATGGAATATATAAAGGACTGTTTGAGACCCAGCAAGTTGGGCTGGAGTTAGGAGGTTGGGTGACGAAGCTTCTGGGAGTGGAGGATTTTTGGATTATTGTATGATTATTGATTATTTGTATTGGGGATTGTGGTGATTGTGGTGCTTTGTGCACTTTTTTGAATAAAATAATAAAAAATTATACTTGGTGCTTTTAAACGTGTGTCTGGAATGCCTGTCTGGTGGGTTTCACGGGGCAACACCGACCCCTAGCATCCACAATAGATAGATAGATAGAAAGGGACGCCTCTTAGTCACTGGGACCGGGGGAGCAGCTATGGGATGCATACTACATCCCCCAGAATGCATGGTGGCAGCCCTCCTGGGTTACACCGGGGCCACAGGCGTGGGACTTCAGGGCTGAGACCTGTTGGGCTCCATGGCCACCACCCGGAGGAGCTACATGGCTTAACGAGCCCGGAAGTGCATCCTAATTAGGCCATTTACCCCCTGGAGCACTTCTGGGAGGGCTATAATAGGAGCCTGCAGTGACTACACAGGGCGCCAGAGTCGGGGGGAGGAGGACAAAGCTGCCTGGGAGGACTGTGTTGTGTCTGTGGGTACAAGGAAGGCGAATCCCACAGACGAAAAACAAATAAAATATTGTGGTTGATTTTCACCTGTGTCTCCGGTGTCAGTCTTTGTCGGATCTACGCCTATATAGCACCTTTGCCACATCCCATGCCATCCAGGATGTTGTGACTCCTCTTCCATTGGGCATGCCTGGTAGAGCTGCTGTGTGAAGAGGGCATCCTAACTACATATCATAGCTTTTATAGTCTGAGGTTCAACGTCTCTGTATCCCATTTTTGTACTGTACTTTATGGATTGTTATCATTCCCCTTAAAATACAACAGCCTTATGACAATGACATCACCTCTGCATCATGGTGTTTGTTTTTCTTGGAAATGCTAACTGTTTTAGTTTCTTCTGCATGGCTACGGCCACTTTGTTTATGCCAGTAATGCGCTTTGCCAGTCACACAGACAAATGTTGCAGTAATGAGTTTTGATATTGCTTTTGACTAAAATAATAAACTCTTTGGGTGTTAGTGAGGGCAAATAATAAACCGTTCTTAATAGGATATTGGCTCGATTCTTTTTGATGACTTTTGGTTTGTTATTTTGGTTTTAGTGCTCTATTTTTTGATATTCTAAACTTGTAACAAATGTTTCAGTCGAGATATTTTCTCTGGCTTATGTTTATTTCCCCATTGTGTGCCTTTTTGTTTATTTTAAATACAGCACAGTAATTATGTATTTTTTTATTGTTTTTTTCTGTTTCTTTACTATGTGGTATTTTGTGGTGTTCCCTTGTGTTGCTGGTGTTTTGAGGATGGATTCCCCAAAGAGGCGGGGCAACCCTGATGTCACCGCTGAAGGACTGCCCTCACCTTATACTGTATACAGTATTGTGTACTCTAAGAAAGTGGATCCTTTGGTGGTTCACTGCAGTTGGAAGTCTTCTGTTCTTTTGTATGTATGGATTTTTTTTTTGGGTTCTGAAATTTTGCTTTTGTTTTGTGGTTTCAGTTTAGAATTTCATATTTTGGACTTGTTTGCCGTGGATTACCTTGGTAGGCAAGTCCTTTTGCCTTATTTTGCCTTCTTTTCCAGTTTTTGTCCTTCTTTTGTTTATATAGGAAAATTCTTGTTTTAATAAGATTCTTTGTGAAATTTTTTCTCAACCCAAAGGTTTTGTTTTTACAGTTTTCCTTTCCATTGACTGTTATGTTTAAGCCACCTGGCTTATCCATCCATCCATCCATCCATCCATTCTCTTCCGCTTATCCGAGGTCGGGTCGCGGGGGCAGCAGCTTGAGCAGAGATGCCCAGACTTCCCTCTCCCCGGCCACTTCTTCTAGCTCTTCCGGGAGAATCCCGAGGCGTTCCCAGGCCAGCCGAGAGACATAGTCCCTCCAGCATGTCCTGGGTCTTCCCTGGGGTCTCCTCCTGGTTGGACGTGCCCGGAACACCTCACCAGGGAGACGTCCAGGAGGCATCCTGATCAGATGCCCGAGCCACCTCATCTGACTCCTCTCGATGCAGAGGAGCAGCGACTCTACTCTGAGCCCCTCCCGGATGACTGAGCTTCTCACCCTATCTTTAAGGGAGAGCCCAGACACCCTGCGGAGGAAACTCATTTCAGCCGCTTGTATTCGCAATCTTGTTCTATCGGTCACTACCCATAGCTCATGACCATAGGTGAGGGTAGGAACATAGATCGACTGGTAAATTGAGAGCTTTGCGGCTCAACTCCATTTTCACCACACGATGCAGAGCCCGCATTACTGCGGATGCCACACCGATCCACCTGTTGATCTCACGCTCCATTCTTCCCTCACTCGTGAACAAGATCCCGAGATACTTGAACTCCTCCATTTGGGGCAGGATCTCGCTCCCAACCCTGAGAGGGCACTCCACCCTTTTCCGGCTGAGGACCATGGTCTCGGATTTGGAGGTGCTGATTCCCATCCCAGCCGCTTCTCACTCAGCTGCGAACTGATCCAGAGATAACTGAAGATCACAGCCTGATGAAGCAAACAGGACAACATCATCTGCAAAAAGCAGTGACCCAATCCTGAGCCCACCAAACTGGACCTCCTCAACACCCTGGCTGTGCCTAAAAATTCTGTCCATAAAAGTTATGAACAGAATCGGTGACAAAGGGCAGCCCTGGCGGAGTCCAACTCTCACTGGAAACGGTTTCGACTTACTGCTGGTAATGCGGACCAAGCTCTGACACCGATCATACAGGGACCGAACAGCCCTTATCAGGGAGTCCGGTACCCCATACTCTCGGAGTACCCCCACAGGATTCCCCGAGGGACACGGTCGAATGCCTTTTCCAAGTCCACAAAACACATGTAGACTGGTTGGGCAAACTCCCATGCACCCTCCAGGACCCTGCTAAGGGTGTAGAGCTGGTCCACTGTTCCGCGACCAGGACGAAAACCACACTGTTCCTCCTGAATCCGAGGCTCGACTATCTGAAGGACCCTCCTCTCCAGGACCCCCGAATAGAGTTTTCCAGGCTGGCTAATGTTTAATGTTTTTATGTTTTTTCACCTGGCTTATGTTTAAATTTATTTCTTATGTTTTTTTCATTCATTTTTCGTTCTTTAGTTATTACCATACAGTATATACTCGTGTTTAAGTTCTCCCGCGGATAAGTTGGGGCTTGATTTTACAGTATAATTTCTGGTATTTTATAATGTCGGCCGTATAAGTCGAATGTGGAAAACTCACGTTATTGGTCCAAGAGATTATGACTGCCTTTTTTTTCTATGTATTGTGCCTACGTAACCACACGGTAATACCCAAACTATTCCAAAGCGACGTTTGCACTGTTTTGTGTTTTTTGTATCTCACACCCTCATACACCTTTATCGTAAGGGCATCCCTTATCTACAATGGAGAGTTTGATCAGAAGAAAATATGAAGCTGGTTTTAAATTAAAAGTCGTTGAAGTGGCAAAAGAAATTGGTAACAGTGTGGCAGCAACAAAATTGTTGATTGAGACTGGAGGAGGCAAGAAGATGTAAAAAAAAAAAAAACAAAAAAAAGTGTCGTATTTTTGAACGGGAGTATAAGTCAGGGTCTGATTTTATGATCAATTTTTCGGTTTTCAAGACCTGACTTATACACAAGTATATACGGTATCTTGTATGTAATTATTGTTGATTAAGTTTATTCTTTATATAATGATGTGTCTTCTTGTCAGTTTAGTTATCACTTAGTTTCAATATATGACAATTTGTTCTACCAAGTTTGAGTATTTGTAGGGGGTTCCCCAGGAGGTGGGGCCACCTGTCCATCTCCCTCTTTGGACTGCCCCCAGCCCTATAAAGGTGGTGTAGACAGGCAGATTAATGTGGTGCATTGTATGCACAGAATGTTGCAGAGTTCTATTGTGTTTTTGATTATTGTTATTATTGCATTACTGGATTTTTGACCTTCTTGTTTTTTCACGTCTGTTTTCAGATTGAGTATTGGGGATCTGCTTGTTACCGGATTGCCCATTTTTAAACAACTCCTTTTGTCCCTTTCTGCTCTTTGAGCTTTCTTTTGTTACACAGATCATTTTTAAAAATAAATATTTTATTTCTGCCTGTTTTGTCTTGGTAGAGTAATGTTTTACCCTTCTTTCCCCTTTTGTATTATTAATATGTAACATTTGTAAGAATGCCTCAAATCTCATAGACTTACCACTGTTTGTAAGGTATTGTACAACATAACTTCTCCCCACCTTCCCTTCTACATTTATAATCTCAGGCAATTAGGTGTAGTAAAAGACAAGCTGGAGTTAAGTTACAATTTAAATAATGTATTATTGATAATATTCATAAATAATAACAATATGCAAAGTACTTTTGAATATTGGCAACCATACAACCTGATAAATGTTGATGTGTAGTTTCAGGCAGCACACAGACTTGTTAGTTAGTAAAAATGTCTCTAGTTAAGTTCTCATTTGTGGTCAGCTTTCTTCAGAACAGGCCGCATGCCTGTCTCAATATGGCTGCCGAGCTGTGCTCTTCATTGTGTTGTCCTTTTCAGTTCATGGTGTGTGAGATGGTCTTTCATCAGTTGGTCAGAGAGTGAGGGGTAAAGCAAGCAAATTTATAGATTTTCTGTCCAACCCCTAGAGCCAATAGGGCGTCATGGTACTTAAAGGCTTCTAATACAAGCCAGTTCCAAACAGCCATACTTCAGACTAATGGGGGGACAGAATACCCTCACACCTGCCCCCATGAAGCTTGCCAGTTAGGCAGTCTGGCTTTCCTGTGGGGGTTGACAGAGAGACTTTAGCAGAGAATCACTGGTCAAACTGGTTTGAGGCACTTTCCTCAACCCTATCATAAAATTACAAAGAGACTCATCCCTAAAATGGGGAGGGGGTTCTTAAACCATCAAACCATTGCTGATATTATCAATAATATAACACTAATATTACATTGCTTTGTCTAAGTTACAAATAAAGACATACAAAACATTTATCAACTTGTATGCAAAATTTCACACCACAACATCCGCCCTTTTCATCTTCTAGGGATTATGGACTTCCCTTCCCTAGTCAGGCATTTTTGATATAATTGGGACATTTAAGAATATATTTTTCAGCTTTGACTTAGAAGCACATTTTACTTCCAGTCAGTCTTGGTGGATCTCAGGCTGCCTTTGTGCCCCCCTCTGGGCAGACCAATAAAGAGTCTTCTTCCCTGTCCATTTTGGAGGCCTCACATCATTTGGGCCGTTCTTATATATTTTTGGACATTTGAAGTTATTTGAACTTCTAAAGCCTGTTCCCCTGGTTAGGCCCAAAGCCTGCCTGTGGGGTCAGGAGGTGAGGCCTTTTTTGAGCAGGTTAGGGAGAGCTATGGTCTGTTTTATGAATCATAATAATAAGGTTTAGTGCGTTTCTGTGTATTTGTTGAAATATTTGTTTAGAAAGTGCTTTAGTGAATTTCTGCTTTAAAATTGTGGTGTATTTTTTTGTATTTTACTGCTGTGTTCTTTGCTTTCCTGGTTTTGCTCCTATTCTTGTTCCTGTAGTGCTATTTCTTAAGATTAATGCCTTGGTTGCTACTCATATCTTTTACTTGGCTCCTGTTTCTCACTATCAAAATAATTGCTTTCAATAAAGCAAACAATCAATTATGTTACTTAATTTTGCATTTAAATTAGATTAAGCTTTTTTATTTTAATTATGCAGCTAGAGTGTCTGTTGGGAGTTTGGTTTTAATTATCCAAACCCTCGCTGCGTGACACTCAGTGGTGTGGACTGAATCTACAATTACGTGGTTTGCTCGCTAGCCCATCCATCCTGCAGTGTGACAGATCTGTCTCTTTAACCAGCAGTGCAAGACAGAAAGCCTCCACCTTTTTCGTCTGCTGAAACTGCCTAACCTTCTGAGCCAGAAAGAGTTCAGGCAGCCTGAAGAGAAAGCACTTTAGCCGAGCTCACAAGAACCCATCGTGCCATATTGAAAAGTGAGCAAAACAGCGAAAACCTGAGAGAGAGAGATCAGGTGCACTGGTAACTTCAGGGAAATTCAATTAAGACAATTGCAGAAAATAAACAGCGTTGATGACTGTGGGGACCTCATTAGAGGTGCACACTTACACCGCACTTAGCATGTGGAGTTAATAGCTACATGGGCTTAAAATGTGTTTTTCATTTCTCTAATTTCAAATACACCAGTGGTAGGCATGACCAGTCTTGGAGTTCTGCAGAGGATTTTGTTGTAATCAGACGCTAATTTATACATTTCACTAACACCTCTGCCTAATTTGAAAAAAAAAATGTGTCATTTGCCATGTCAAAGAAATATAATTAATGTGAATTATGTTGGAATATTTTAGAAATGGAAACTACTAGACAAACAGCCTCATAATGCTAGTATCCAGATTTATGTTTTTCTTGAGTTTGTAGCCCTTTTATGAGACGTTCATCTATTATTTCAACATTTATTATTAGGAATACTTTGGTTTAAAATGGAGTGTTGACATTACCTGTGGGTTTTTGCTAATACGTGAGGACGGATCACCTCTTATTGCAACACTGAACTTCTTGGATTAAATGTGGAGACTGATTTCATAATTTCCCAATTTTTTTAGGTGTGTAATCATTTTTGTCAAGCAGATTTCTCAACAAGTAATAATGAGATCAGGTTTAACCAGTGACCTAAGCCAACATACTCCTATAAAGCTGTCTAAAATAGAGATAACGCCATTTGTAACCATGTAATGAAGCACACTAAAAATGTAAACACAGAGTGACAGCAACATTTTAGTTAACTTGCCCATCCTGCAAGGTATGACAATTTAAAATTCAAAATCAATGTATATGGCTTCCATCCATCCAATCTCCTCACACACTTACCCAGGACAGAGTCGTCATGAGGCCCAAGGCAGGAACCACACCAGGAGAGGATAGCAGGCAGGTTTAACAACACCTAGCCTGCCAGTCTTTGGACTGTGGGAGGAAACCAGAGCATCCAGTGGAAGCCCACCTGGGCCAGGGGAGAACACTCCATGTACTTGGGACCTGATCCTCAGTCTCCTTGTTGCAAGTTGGCAGCACTAGCACTGCACCACCATGACACCCTAAATGGCCTCCAAAAACACCACAGATATAAAAATGAGTGAAAAGAGATGTCATCCATGAACATTCTTTAAGATATTAAATACGTTGTCTTCGCTTACAGTATATCCAGAATGCCCATCAGCTAGAATAACAGGTGAAGCAGCAGTATTAGGAGAAAACTGTCTTCAACAAGGGGGAAAAGAAAATATGCAGATACACACAAAAGACAGAAATATTTTTTTAAATGGAGATTGGGAGATGAACTGTAAGGCACAAAGTGAGCCATGAAATTTACTGTCAAATGAAAAAAGAAACTGTGAAACCGGGAAGACTATAACTTTACAGACACTGTCAAAGTTTTTAGGTTGCTAACTGTACTGATTTAAAGCAGACAGTGAGAAAGGAGAGACAGTAACAAGACAGGGAAATGAATCAAAGTCGTAGACAGAACGAAAGGCAAGAACGACCAAGTGACTTCAACCAAAACACAAAACAGACTTGTAATCAGAAGGGATTCGCCATACCAGAGAAACAAGAAACAAAGCAAAGCTTTAGGGTTTTGTTTTTGAAGAATTCAATCCAATCACAGATACAGGGAGCTGTGTTGTGCTGGTATTTATGTTACGCACCCCATAACTGGGAGAGACATCAGCAACAGTGACATAAAATTGCAACGCAGTGAATAAGCGTTATGATAATAGTAATAATGACAAACACTTTCTGAAAGACAAATGAGATTACAGAACCCAACAAGAAAAATACTTAATATGAAAAAACATACTTCCTCACAAACAAAATATATATTAACCCTAAGAGAGATGGAAATAAATGTATAATCTGATAAATCATCACACTACCCAGTCTTGGATAATCAGAAAGTCATGATACCTGAGCTTTATACCCTCCATCACGAGCTGTACCATGACCAATGTGGCTAGCAGCCATACAAAAGCTACGTCCAAAATGACAGTGCCCACCAGAAACAAATTGATGTCTTGATAAGATGTTAAGTATTTTTAACAATTTTAACAATTAATTTTAGCCCAAAATAAGCATTGAATGTCAAGTCAAGTTCAAGCTGCGGAGCATGCACTGGTACAGTACTTTGCCGCACCCACCACATGACGAAATAGTACAGGATCCCAGTTGGCAACCTTCCAGGCAGACACGCGGTCCAATCCCACCCTTCGGAAATGACCATCTATCTGCCGCAGCCAGGTGTTACGTGGGCGTCCCCTTTGCCTTGTCCAGTAATTCGGATCTTCTACAATGAGGATCCCGCAAGCCGGATCACCCTCTGGGAATTGCGCCACATGGCCATAGTGTCGTAACTGACGCTCCCTCACAATGCAGGTAATGGGCTTCATTTGGGACTCCATGAGCAACCGCTCATCTGACACAAAGTCACCCTTAAATATGAATTTTCCATATTCTAAACCCCCCACTCAGTATCATCAGAGTTTGATGACCAGAAGGGGTCTGGAGTACACACGGCTTCAGAAACACAAATGGTGACCCTTTGTGTACATACCATGGACATCATTATCGTACTTCTAGGATCCTAGCCCTCGATGTACAGAGCACACACCCCTTTAACAGACTGCACGTACTCTCAGAATTTTGCATATTTGAAAGTGCAAATCAATATAAATTGCCCCTCCTATTCAGTTTTTCGTTAAAAGACATTGGCACTCCTTAACTTTCAAAAATTCTGCAAGACAATTCAGGACAAATTGCTAAGCAAACACCAAAATAAGACTGATGGCATGCAAAAGCACAAAATAAAACAAAAATACACACGTCAAAGGGTGCAATTACCACAGAATCACACTGGGCCCCTGTCCCTGACTTTCGTTTTGTTTTATTTTGATTGTCTTTCATTTGTCATTGTTGTTGTTGACCTGATCAGTTTTTTGAATTTATTGTTTTTTAGAATTCAATTACTTTTTAATAATTGTCTGTTTTTTAGTTCTTTATTTAATAATAATTTTCTCCATGTTTTGTAATTGGTTAATTTTGATTAGTTTTCTTCTATTTGGATCTTTAGATGTGAAGCTCAGAAGGGTCAGGGCATTCTAATCCTGCAGGTGTGCTGTCTCCTTGTTTAAGGACCCTTTAAACCTGCTGAAGCTCCTGTGACGGGATACGTCATAAGTGTGAGAGGCTGAGGAAAGAGACAGTGGTGCAAGTGCCTGGCGTTGTACTTTGAGTGCACAGGTGTGCGAGGTGTGCGAGGTGTGCGTGGTTTCTGGGAGGCTTACTATGCCATGCATGCCTAGATGTAAAACACGAGACCACCATCAGGCCGTGGAGAAGATATGGATGGTTAAAGCTGTGAGTACAATACAATACAATACAATTTATTTTTGTATAGCCCAAAATCACACAAGAAGTGCCGCAATGGGCTTTAACAGGCCCTGCCTCTTGACAGCCCCCAGCCTTGACTCTCTAAGATGACAAGAAAAAAACTCCCAAATAAAACCCTTGTAGGGAAAAAATGGAAGAAACCCTGGGAAAGGCAGTTCAAAGAGAGACCGCTTTCCAGGTAGGTTGGGCATGCAGTGGGTGTGAAAAAGAAGGGGGTCAATACAATACACAGAACAAATCCTCAATACAGTATAAAAATAAAAATTTTACAAGTACGGACCAGAATTTAACAGTAAATGATATTACATAATATGATTTGGATTTGCTTAGAG
Source organism: Erpetoichthys calabaricus (assembly GCF_900747795.2). NCBI lineage: Eukaryota > Metazoa > Chordata > Cladistia > Polypteriformes > Polypteridae > Erpetoichthys > Erpetoichthys calabaricus. Next base: position 301,131,249 of record NC_041395.2, on the reverse strand, counting down.
TCCTGGAGACCTCAACCATCAAGCTGCCTCCCCCTATTGGCCTTTCCACAGCTGAAACAGCACTGGGCCAGCCAATCCGATGAAAGGACCCCTCTACCCCACAATTCCTGTGATCCTTCATCAGGGATGACTTTACCTTAGGCAGGCAAAACAACTTGGCAGGTGGGCCGTGGCACCAAGTGCCACATTTGAGTACCAAGAAGAGAAGAGAGAAGGCCCGGCTATAAGAGAGTAGTATACTTACTGGGGGGAGGAAAAAAGAGGGGTGGGGAAGACGCATATCTGGAAGAGTCCATCTTTGTGCGGAGTTCCAGTCGGGAGAGACGGGGTGCATAGCCAGCGTTGTCGTGTCGTGCTCCCCAGATGATGAATGGGATGAACATGGCGGGGGGTTGACCATGACAAGTATAAAAGGATGTTGCAAACACCAGGATCATCTTTAACTTGATTAGAGAGAAGGGAGCGCAGTTTGGGAGAACAGAAGTCCTAGAACTTTTAGTAGGGCTATTTTTCAGGGAAGTACTTTGCTCAGTTTGTTACGTAAGTATTTTTGAAGCTTATTTTACTTTTTTTATTTTTATTTGAAAAATGAAGAAGAAAGTATTTGTTTTTTTGTAAATATTTTTTCACAGTGTGTCTGTTTAGGATATCATGGGTACTGGGTGCTATTTTTAGCGATGACACAACGCTCATTTTTTATTTTTATTATTATTTTTGCAAGTAAAGGCTCATAGTTTTTCATTTTGATTTAGTCTGTGTCCCCTTCTCTGTCTTACTAGTCCTCGGTCATTAACTACTAGATGACCAGTGTTCAAGTTCGTGCCCAGGCTTATACTGGTACAGTTCATCACAGCTCCCTTCACCACTCCTAGGTTCAAGCACCCTTGTAAGAACATTGGAGGGCTGTTTTTGTGTTTGTTCAGAATAAAAGTAGGCTTGATTCTTAAATTGGCAATTGTAACATAACATTCCCAAATCCATTTAATCCAATTCAGAGTCACAGGGATCTGAAGCCTGTCCCACAAACATTCTAGTGAGTGGTATACTATGTGCACTTCAGAGTTTTTAGTTTGGGAAAGCAAAACTTCTCAGCACTATGAAACTGCTGTATTGAAATATTGAAAATCGAGTCCAAACTTATTTGTAGTAAGGACAACAAAATGACGACTTTTTAGGCGTACTGGTAACATAACCCTTGGAGAGAACGGCACTGTTGCAATGTGTGCCTGTTCTCGCGCTTAGCTGTGTCCCGATTAACAACCTCTGATTCCTGTTGCTAAGCAATGGCATTCGGAGCACCCGCATCATCTGACAGCTTCCAGCTAATCAGAGACGATGTCAAAACTTGCGAGTTGTGCTTAGGGCAGTATGGAGACAGGGCAGTTAGTGTGGCTGCTTCACAGGTACTTGGGTGGGCTCGGGCTCCCTGTCAGAGAACACTTGGCTTCAGAAAATGGCAGATGGATAGTTGTCTTTGTTCATTTGCTCAGATAGCCACCCATTATTCTTTGCTCTTTCTATGATTTTGAGCTTTTTCCAGTATCTTAATACAATGATTGGTTGTGAGAAGCCAAAATCTATCACTGCATTGTTGGGTGGCAAGCTAGAAGCAGCCATGGATGGGGTGTCGGTCCATACCAGGAAACGTTTATCCACACCAGGATAATTCAGAATTGCCAATCAACATAATGTGTCCTTATTTAAAATTCTGGAGGAAAAACAAAGTACCTGAAATAAGGCATAAAGGAAATGTTAAAACAGGACACAATGAGACTGGGCCAAATATCAATCTCCACTTCTTAGAGGTAGGAGCTGTGCTGCCCTGCTTTTATTATTCCTCCTGGAATTTCCACTTTCACAGCTTATGTTTATTACTCAATACTTGTTTCAAAACCTGAGTAAATCTCTTTCTGATTTGGTTCATTTGCTTGTCTCCAGGCAAGTCCTAATCTTAAACATTTTTCAAGAATTCCAAATGGCAGCTTTGAACCAGCGACCCATCCAAAAGAATCTTGTGGCCTTGCTTATCCCAGTAAGTTCACGGACATCAGTGCAGTATGGCATTAGCTGAGGAGGCTTATTGTGGTTGACACTGGCTGGACTTTTATAGCTTCAGCCTTATCAATAACCCCTCCTGAAGGTTCTTCTCCCTTTGAAAAATAACATTCTTGTATTTGAAAGCAGGTCATGTAAATATTGCACCACATAAAGTCTCACTGAAAATCTTTAGCTTAAAGTAATCCATCAGTGACCAAGGACCTCATGTGTAACGCCTTGTGTAGAATTCATACAGTACTAAAACATGGCGTATGGACAAAACTAGAAATGTGCGTATGCACAAAAAAAAAATTGGATGCATAAAACTGTGTGTAAGCAAAGTCCCCAATCAACATGAATTTTAACATACATGCACACGCTTACAACCCCGACCTGACTACTCCCAGAATTTTGCATATTTGATTATGCAAATCAACATAAATAGCTTCTTCCATTTAGTGTTTTGTTAAAATAAATGGCACATAGAAAACTGAAGAATTTCAGTGAACGCAAAATGGAGGTCCTGCTCAGTGAAGTGCAGGCAAGAAAAGAGGTACTGTTTGGGGGCTTAAGCAGTGGTTTAAACAACAAAAGGAAATTGATGGAGTGGCACAGTGTGGTGGAGGCACTCAAAAGTTCAGAGATAAGCCCAAAATAAAAAAGAAGTGGTCAGATGTGAAACTTGCCGTAAAAAGGTGAGTCTCAGCCCACCATCTGAAAAAAAAGTCAGTCTAATCTATTAAAAGAGTGGTTCCCAAACTCGGTCCTGGGGACCCCCTGTGGCTGCAGGTTTTTGTTCCAACCAGATTCGTAATCAGTGATAATAATTGGTAACAACTGATCTCATTTAATTAGTTTGTCTTTTTTATTCTTCTCTTGGGACAATGTGCGTCTGTGGGAGACACAAGTGCAAGAAAAATCTGAAGCGTGAAACAGCTACTTTAATTAAAGAAGCGCTGAATTCATCCTCCTGTTAGTACTCAGAAACTGACGTGTGCTGTCTGCCTGTAAATGATGGCCAAAGAATGTATGTGCATTCTACTGATGAATAATTCACCAATCAAAGCACAGTACTCGCTAGAGCCCACCCTCTAAACTTTGATGGATGGACATGACAGTTTTCATTTTAAGGGGCATTTCATGTTACGTGAGGTGCCACTGAAATAAATCGGTGAAGGGATAAATGCACAAAGAAATAAGCAACAAAAGCATAACTTCACAAAATATTTAATCATTAACTTATATATTATGTTTTTTTTTTCATTTATTGTCACATTTCACAATACATTTATATATTTGTGTATTTATTTTTTTCCAATTTATTTATTTATTTTGTCAGAGATATTCTTGCTGATAGACAGATGTTGCATTAATAATGTCACTGTGAAGTTTTATATCTATTGCATGTGGTGTTCAGCAATAACTTTATAACTGTAAAAAAATAAATACACAACAGAGAAACACACATGAAGAATACTAAAAAGAAAGAAAACTTGTGTCTTGGCAGTCCCAGTCCCAGTGAGGCAGTATGCAGGCGTACTGCTGTTTGTATAAAGGAGCCCCCATTGCGCTTCCTGACACACTTCTGCTGAATGATTTGTTGGCTGAAAGGCCTCAGTGTTAGTGTGTCACAGAGAGGATGTGTAGCATTGTTCATAATGGCACTCAGTTTTGTTTTAATTCTTTCCTTTTCTACGACTTCCAGGGGGTCCAGAGTGTGTCCCATCACTAAGCCTGCCCTTTTAATTAGCTTGTTGATTTGGTGGGCCTTACTTGAAGTGATGTTACCGGCCCCAGCACACAACGCTGTATAAAGTCATGCTGGACATCAGAGAGTTATAGAAGATGTGAAGCAATTAAAAGAGCACAATCGCCTAAGGGAGAAGAGTCTACTCTCCCTTTCATTTGTATTCCAGCTTGTCATTGATGTGGACCCCCAAATACTTGTAGGAATGTACCACCTCTACACCCTGAATAGTGACCGGACATGGAGGCTTTTTGGTTTGGTGAAAGTCAATAACTAGTTCTTTGGTTTTGCTGATGTTAAAATGCAGACAGTTCTTTCTTTCTGCACCAATAAACAAACTTCTCCAGCTGACTCCTCTACTCTGTCTCAGCCCCCCCTTATCAATACACCCCATAAGTGCAGAATCAACTGCGAATTCCTGCAAGTGACACGACCAAGTGTTGTATTTACAGAGTGAAGAGAAGAGGAAACAGGCCTGTTCCTGGTGGTGCTCCAGTGTTGCTCACATCCGTATCCGAGAGTCAGGCCTGCCATGTTCAGCAGTTGTGCCCAATATGTTTCTGCAAACCCGATGATTTTGTGTTCTAATTGTAATTTGCACAGCTGTATAACCTGCTACTCATGAAATATAAACACTTTTTTTGGCAAGTGGGCATCAAGTAATAAATGTTAATTAATGAGTGAAATGTGTTTCTCAGGGGCCTTGCAGTATAAACACTTTTTTGGCAAAGAGGCAACAAATAAAAATGTGTGGGCCAGCTGTAAGGTCCGTGTAGCGGTAATGTTAATGCCTGTTGTTTATGAAACACATCCCGGTAGGCAGAGGAGCATCCTGGATGCGTTTCAAACACAGAGTGACTTGCGCCAATTATGTGGGATTTTTTCAAGCAGTTTTATCATGGCTGACTTAACCAAAATGTAGTTTCCACATTGCTTTGCTTATTGCTGAATTGTGCATTCTTACAAAGGGAAATCCACAAATGACTGTTTATTGGAAAACTTCATGTAGGGGAAAACAGCATAATCTCATCACGCACAATTTCCACTAATAGACTCAAAGGATTAGTTATCCGATCAGTTTTTACAGAACTATCATGTCTCCAAAAAGTGCTGGCACATTTAAAAAATGTTTGAAAAGCGTCAAATCAGGAATATTTTTTGTAACGGACCAGAGGCTGCATATTTTCCCTCAAAAGTCAGAGCTACAGAGCTGACAGCAGTTGCTCTTTTTGTGGGTGAATGGACTTATGATGGACTGGACCCCTTTGTAGGGTGGACTTGTGCCCAGTGCATCCAGTATAGACTCTGGCTTCTTGTGTCCCTAGATTGGAATAAGCAGGCTTGAGAATGTTACGTAATGTTACACTGCAGACATGAACAAACGGCAAAACAGGGACAAAAGCGTCAACGAAGACACCTTACTACTATTATTATTATTATTATTACACAGTTTGGAGCCTCAAATGTTAGACCTGTTTTTGACCTGCTGATTCCAAAAAAGGCCCCAGTTTTCCTCTATCAGCTCTAGTTTTTGAGATACAGAATACCATATGCCATATACCACTCTTCACTCGCCCATAAAAAAATCAGGATATTTTAACATAGTCAGTCATTATACAACCTGCTATATCCTAACACGGGTCTGCTGGAGCCAATCCCGGTCAGCACAGGGCGCAAGGCAGGAACAAACCCCGGGCAGGGTGCCAGCCCACCGCAGGGCACACACACACACACACACAGGACAATTTAGAATCGCCAATGCACCTAACCTGCATGTTTTTGGACTGTGGGAGGAAACCCACGCAGACACGGGGATTACATGCAAACTCCATGCAGGGAGAACATGAGAAGCGAACCCGGGTCTCCTAACTGCGAGGCAGCAGCGCTACTACTGCACCACCGTGCCGCCCATTTTAACATAGTGTTTAAATTAATATCTTTTAAGCATGAAGGAAACATATTCAATATTAAAGGAAAAGTGTACTACATGAAAGTCTCCCAAAAGTAGAGATTTATGATACAAACTTTCCAGTCATTCGACACACAAGAAGCTCCTTTTGTAAGACTTCTGAGAGTGGAATACGCCAGGACAATCCGATTCCAACAGCAGTCTTCCATCATGTGTGTATCCTATCTTTCTTGGTATCCTCCTTCCATTGTTTTTATGTCTTGGTGAAGTCTTTCACCTTACTCTTCACTTAAGTCATCAAGGTTCTCTGGAGAGCGATCAAAGTGACTGTGCCGATAATGGACACTCATGTTACAGCCAAGCCTGTTGAAATGAAAGAGCATATCCTCTACTAATTGTGTGTAGTTGTCTGCTTCCTTCTTGCCAAGACAGTTTTTCACAACAAGAACAAATGAAGACCAGGCATATGGTTCGATTTCATTCATTGATGCTATGAAATGTGGGCCATTTATGAGTTGTCTGATCTGTGCACCGTCGCAGATTCCTGCCTTCAGTTCTTCCATGGTAAGTGCAGGTAACTCATGTGCTGTGTATTCATTGCACAAGCCGTCTTTATTCAAAGCCTTTTCAAATTGTTTCATCAGGCCTAGCTTTATGAGTCGTGCTACCAAAGGTTCGTTGATTACATTTTGTCCTCCAACCACCTCATATTCCCTCAGAGGCCAATCTTTTCCTGCCCAATGTTCATGTTTGTCTCCACTATCCTAAAGGCATAAAAGGCGAGGATACTTTGTGTAGCCAATTTGTTGACCAAGAAGAAAATGAACCATCTTCAAGTCTACACAGATCACCCATTGATGTTCTTGGTCATTTATCTTTTCCAAGACTAAAGAGATGGCCTTGTACTCTTCTTTCATCCTGGTGGAGTGACTAATTCAATCATATCTAAGAAACTAGAGCTGATGCGGTCTATCCAATGCAGTTTTCTGCATCAGCGCCCCACTAACCCCAGGAACAGGCCTAAAAACCAAGACACCAAGAAAGAATGTTGTTGTTGGGCTGTGTTATTATTATTATTATTCCTTTGCTATTAGTCTTGTGGTATGGTAGCACTGTGGTTAGCAGTCTTTGTTTGTGCCCTGTCTCTCTGAGGTTCTCTCAGGGCCCTTTTAGGATTTATTCTGGGGACTCTGGTGTTCTTCCCACATTCCCAAACACTTGCAGGTTAAATTAAATGGTGATCAATAATCAGTTTCCAGACACTGGAGCCCATTCTTGGTGCATTTGTGATAATGTTGTGTGTGAATTTCCAGTAGGGTTGCTGTTCCTGATCCGCTCTCCCCAACATGTCTGGTGTCTTATTTTCCCACCTCATTCCTTAGTCCTTCCTGTGCTCCCTCTGAGTTACGCATACTTGGCCGTTTGGTATGTACAGTGTCTTTTATAAAACGTATTCACCGCTTGGAAGTTTTCACATTTCATTGTGCAACACTGAATCACAGTTGATTTCATTTGACTTTTTTGACACTGATCAACAGAAAAAGACTCCGCAATGTCGAAGTGAAAACAGATCTCGGCAAAGTGAGTTAGTTACAAATATAAAACAGAAAGCAATTGATCACATACGTCTTCACCCCTTTATTATGACACTCCTCAGTCATCACTGGTGCGGCTCATTGGTTTTACAAGTTCCAGAATTAGATTAATGGAGGTCTCTTGTGTGGGCTTTCTGTTGATTGTAGTCTGAATGCACCCTATGTGTGAAGGGTCAACTTCTAGTGAGTCAGTGTGGTGGTTTAACCTACAAAATGAAGAAAAAAGAACACTCTAAGCATCTCCATGGAAATATGATTGAAGTCCATGGACGGAGACAAGAAAATACATAAGTCACTGAATATCCCTTGGAGTTTAGTTAAATCAGCAATGAAGAAAAAGAAAGAGTATGGCACAGCTGGTTCCAGTCTGAGTCACTATAGCTTCAAACTCCTTCAGCGTTTTTACAGGTCTCTTGGTGGACTCCCTCACTCGTCTTCTTCTTGCACAATCCCTCATTTTTTGTGGACCACCTCCTATAGGTAGATTTACAGCTGTTGACCTTTTCTTTCCATACTGACTCACCTAAGACTTCCAGATATACAGTAGGTGTATTTATAATATGTCAGGCATCTGCATTGGAGGATCACCATTCAGGTTAACATGAGGTAAGCGATACCTCCCTGGGGTGCTGCTGCTAACACTGTCATCTCTTTTTTCACTCATAGCGACGAGAAGTTGAGGGTAAATGAAGCCACCCCTTCTGGCCAGAGTCTTATAAAAGATTGGATGTCCCAGAGAAAGGCGTCTCAGTCCAGACCAGAACTACCGCCTGAACAGACCCCCTAAGAAAGAACCAGTCTATCGAGCTGCTACCGCTGTAGAAAGTCTCAAAGACAATGTTCTTGTTTAGTTTAATTGCACAATCAAGTGCCGGCTTTCTTTGATATTTTTGCATTAGGATTAAAAGGGGTGACCCTGCTGGCACCCCAGTGCTCACTTCCTTGGTGTCCACGAGGTCCTTCCATCTGTCCACAAGTGCAATCAATTGAAACCCTTGACTCCAATCATGTTATTGCCATTTAATTAATTCTGTGACTTCCAACAGGTATTACCTGCCCAGAGGTGATTTAGGTGTGTCATATTTAAAGGGGGGTACTTATGCGTTGTTGAAGATCAGCCTTGCTACAGACAGATACGCAGAATCAGAGGTCCCAAAACACATAAAACACACACAAAACAACATACTCTAATCAGCCACACTTACTCAGTCCTTTTTACTTTTACTGTGCTTTTCCTCTGCTGCCTCTACTCCTCTCCTTGCATGCTCCGTCCTTCCTCTGCCTCCTGACTCCAGCTCCCTGAATGAGTGAGGGATCAGGAGGGCTAAGTTGGTCTTCTCTGACTCTGTCACTGGTCAACCCATTGTCTCCTGTCCACTCCAACATCTGGACTAATGCTACGTTTGTCAAAGGTGTTCCCTCCGTCTCCCATCCGCTCTAATATCTCATTAAAAGGTCAGAAGGAGTAATTTGGGCAAAGTAACAGTGGCCATACAGCGGCCCTCTTGCCAGCTCCTAATTGTCAGGTGTGCATCTTTCTTGTATTTATTGATTTTTGTGCTGTGACCCCAGCTGTTTGCCACAGTGGCCCACACCTCTGCTAACTTCTGTGCACTCTTAAGTGTCCACATTTCCATTTTGTCTACAGCTGCACCGTACTCAGTTTGACTGGTGGTTAGTGGCTCCTGCCTTCCTCACATTACTGCTAGGATGAGCATTGGCTCTTTGTGACCCTGAGCTGGATAGGCAGGTTAGAAAAAGGATGGATGTAATAGGGTTAAGATCACAATTATCTCTCAGGTGCAATATACGATAAAGATTTATTTTATTATATTGGCAAACTGTAATCACATATGATGAGAACCTTCATGTTGTCTTCCTGCATCCTTCGGGGGGGCAGAGCAGCCGCTGAGGCCATTGAGGTTACTTTGCTTTGAGGCTGGCTTAGTTTAGGATCCAGGCGTACCTTCACTGACATAATCATGACAGCTTAAATAGCTGGCCACAGGATTTTCTATGCTATTCTGACTTTACTCTGTTCGTGTGGCAATCATAAGTCTGTATGAAAGCAGTGCTCTCTCTTCACCAGGCAGTCTTGCTGTATCACCTCTCAAACACAAGATGGCAGCATCCACACAAGCAGATCACTTGGGGCTTTGTGTTCAAACTTTGTTGTTTTTCACTTATCGAAGGGCGAGGCTGTGTGACCCCCTGAGTAAGAAGTCAGAATAGTGGGCCTGCAGTGGCAAACACAAAAACGCAAGGAAACCACACAAGTAGATAGATAGATAGATAGATAGATAGATAGATAGATAGATAGATAGATAGATAGATAGATAGATAGATAGATAGATAGATAGATAGATAGATAGATAGATACTTTATTAATCCCAGGGGGAAATTCACAAGTAAATCACAAGTGAAGAACACAGCAAATGTTAAAGTAAATCGGCTGTAAAGGACGAGGTTTTCCACTCCATTTTCCACTATTGATTGAATCTGAGCAAGTCATCTTAAACAGGCAGGCCTATGTGGAGAAACATGAAATGATCCGTGCCTGCAGTGCGTCTTAAGATGACATTCAGATTGAAAAGGCACTATATCAAATGACGTCTCCATCCTTCAATTTGCAAAATGCTTAATCTAATTCAGGGTCACTGGGTGAAACTAAACCTATCCCGGCAACAATAAAAAAGAAACTAACAGATCAGCGTTTCGTTACAGGCCACACTAATGCTTGGCGTAAATGAGGAGTGGACAGTGGATCTAAAACACGCATCTGAAAGACATGGTGGTAAACTCCAGGTGAACACAGGAAGACCATGCAAACTGCATGAAGAAAGACAGGGACCCTATGAAGACTTGAACCCACGTTCTTTCTAACTATGTTTTATGAGTAAGTGGATATTATAGCTGATTATTATTTACGTGTACATTTACTTGCTTTTCTCCAAGCGACTAACAGAAGAGGTCAACATAATGAAGTGACCATCAGTCTGGGGTACTGTTTAGGAACACGTTTTACAGGACAAGGGCACACAATTGACCACCACATGGGAAGACCTCTGAAAATACAAGCTAGTTACATTTACTGATTTGGCTGACGTCTTTATCCAAAGTGACTTACGACATCTGAGACACCATTGGTTCCATTTCTTTTGGTTTTCCAATTGGAGCCCAGGCAGGTAAAGTGACTTGCTCAGGGTCACACAGTGGCAGGATATGAACCCACAACCTCAGGGTTTGAAGTCCACAGCCTTAACCAGTGTGCCACACTGCCTGTCATTCCTTGCTTACAAGAGCCTTCAAATGCTTCTTAAACACCTCAAATGGAGGTGGGCATCTCATTCCACCAGCCAGGAGGTACACGTGAAGAGAATCTGGTTTGAGATCTGAGGCCACACAGAAGTGCCATCAACAAAATCTGTAGACCTGTGTGGTTGAGAAGGTGGGGGACCTCAGAAGCGTCCCCACAGATATACAGTCATGGCCGAAATTATTGGCACCCCAGGAATTTTCCTGGAAAATGCACCATTTCTCCCAGAAAATTGTTGCAATTACAAATGTTTTGGTATACACATGTTTATTTCCTTTATGTGCATTGGAACAGCACAAAAAAAACAGAGAAAAAAAGCCAAATCTGACATCATTTCACACAGAACTCAAAAACCGGGCTGGACAAAATTATTGGCACCCTCAACTTAATATTTGGTTGCACGCCCTTTGGAAAAAATAACTGAAATCAAGCGCTTCCTATAACCATCAACAAGCTTGTTACACCTCTCAACTGGAATTTCCGACCACTCTTCTTTTGCAACTCCTCAAGGTTTCTCAGATTTGATTGGCGCCTTCTCCCAACAGCAATTTTGAGATCTCTCCATAAGTGTTCAATCAGATTTAGATCCGGACTCATTGCTGGCCACTTCAGAACTCTCTCGCACTTTGTCTTCAACCATTTCTGAGTGTTTTTAGAGGTATGTTTGGGGTCATTGTCCTGCTGGAACACCCGTGACCTCTGACGCAGACCCAGCTTTCTGACACTGGGCCCTACATTGCGCCCCAATATCTTTTGGTAGTCTTCAGATTTCATGATGCGTTGCACACAGTCAAGGCATCCAGTGCCAGAGGCAGCTAAACATCCCCAAAACATCTTAGAACCTCCACCATGTTTGACTGTAGGTACTGTGTTCTTTTCTTCATAGGCCTCATTCCGTTTCCTGTAAACAGTAGAATGATGAGCTTTACCAAAAAGCTCTACCTTGGTCTCATCTGTCCACAAGACGTTCGCCCAGAAGGATTTTGGCTTCAAGTACATTTTGGCAAACTCCAGTCTAGCTTTTTTATGTTTCTGTGTCAGCAGTTGGGTCCTCCTGGCTCTCCTGCCATAGCGTTTCATTTCGTTCAGATGTCGATGGATAGTTTGAGCTGACACTGTTGCACCCTGAGTCTGCAGAACAGCTTGAATATGTTTTAAAGTTGATTGGGGCTGTTTATCCACCATTCGGACTATCCTTCATTGAATTTTTCTCTTCCGTCCACGTCCAGGGAGATTAGCTACAGTGCCATGTGTTGTGAACTTCTTGATTATGTTGCGCACAGTGGACAAAGGAACATGAAGATCTCTGGAGATGGACTTGTAGCCTTGAGATTGTTGATATTTTTCCACAATTTTTGTTCTCAAGTCCTCAGACAATTCTCTGCTCTTCCTTCTGTTCTCCATGCTTAGTGTTGCACACTCAGACACACAACAGAAAGGTTGAGTCAACTTTTCTCCATTTTAACTGGCTTCAGGTGTGATTGCTATATTGCCAGCACCTGTTTCTTGCCACAGGTGAGTTCAAACGAGCATCATATGCTTGAAATAAAAAGATTTACCCACAATTTTGAAAGGGTGCCAATAATTTTGTCCTGCCCATTTTTGGAGTTCTGTGTGACATGATGTCAGATTTGGCTTTTGTTCTCTGTTTTACTGTGTTGTTCCAAAGCACATAAAGGAAATAAACATGTATACCAAAACATTTGTAATTGCAATAATTTTCTGGGAGAAATAGTGCATGTTCTGGGAAACTTCCAGGGGTGCCGATAATTTCGACCATGACTGTAGGTGCTGACCACTCTTTAGGCAAACATTAAGGATCTGAACTTAAAATGTGCTGCTACAGGGAGCCAATGCAGTGATCCAAAGAGAGGAGTGACATGTGCCCACCTCGGCCACTTTTGGAATCATCTGCACCTGCTTTGTGACACATGTCGACAGTCCGGCCAGCAGAGTTGCAGGCGTCCAGACGTGACAGGACCAAAACCTACAAATTGAGTTGTGCTGCACACATTGTCAGATATAGTCTAATCTTGCAGATATTGTATAGAGTGAATATGCAACATGGTCCCTAAAGGACAGTTGCTTATCGATCACCACCTCAAAGTTGTATACAAACTTGCCATGTGTTAGCGATAATGAAGCAGGCTGAACAGAGATGGGGTGCTGAGTAGACGGACCAGCTGGGATAACAAGAAGGTCTGTCTTTGCCAGGTTGGGCTGGAGCTGGTGTTCATTCATTTAGGTTGCAATGTCAGTGAGATTCTAGATGATACCCTGTGGTCCTCTGGAGGTAATGACAAGCACACCTGCATACCATCAGCATGGCACTAATAAGGGAAATCACAGGGCAGAATGATGGGGCCTAGTGAGGATGTGTATAGAGAGAAGAAGAAGAGAGCGCCCAGCACTGATCTTTGGGGGACCCCTGTGTTTGCCTGGTGCACCCTTGCTGTCTCTCCAAGACAGTGCCAGGACACACAGTGTGATCTGCCCAACAGGTAGGACTCAAACCACATGAGGGCAGTCCCAGTGATGCCAAGGTCATTGAGGGTGGCAATATCAACAGCCCATAACCCTAAGTCATTAACATTCAAGCCCACTTAGTCTAATTCATGGTCGTGAGGGAGCCAAAGTCCATCCTGGAAGCACTGGGCACAAGGCAGGAAACAACCCTGGTCTGGGTGCCAGTGCATTGTAGGGCATTCACACAATCACATTCCCCCCAAGGCCAATTCACCTGCACATCTCTCACGTCACTGTGGGAGGAAACACAAGTGGAATATGCGGACATCACTCAGAAAACGGACGGGTGTGGGATGTGAGCCCAGGATGTTGGTTCCATGAGGTGGCAGCGCTAATTTTAAACTTTAAAAAGTTTTCCCATGTACTGCTGAATGAGTCACCATTGTGTGCTGTAGACAGATGTGAATTTCTCCATGTCTAGTTATGGTCAACAAAGACGTTTGAAAGCAGCAGTTCATCTTAAAAAGATCGTATCTGCTGTGCCTGTGCTCTTAGCTTCACTCGTGGACTATGGGAATGACAAGAATTAGAAGTATTTTTGTTGTTGGTTTTCCAGACCTAACGTCAAACTGATTATTATGTTTTCCTTTTACAGTCGGGTGGAAATAATTTCTTATTTATAGTTTTTTGTACCATCATGTGCCATTTACTTGATATTCATTTTTTGAGCTTTTTAGAAATTTTTCTTATTCAACTTCTGTTTTATGCATTCCAAGTGTTTAATTTGAAATCTTAAGCCTAACGATTTTATGTCACGTTTTTTGTCACACTTTAAATCAGACTTATTTTTAAATCTACATATATATGTTTGGTATCATTCTTTTCAGAATTTATCGAACTTTAATGTGATGTTGATAGATTTTCAGATTCTTATTACATTTTTAAATTATAAATTAAAAAATATCAAAAACTCACATCCTGCGAGACAAGACTTTGTGCCAAGAGATTTAACCACGCCTGGGGCCGGAAATAAAAGACAAAGAGTAGATGACAAAGACCGCAGCTGTGCAGGCTTTTAAATGTTCGAAGCGCCCTGCGAGATGCAGATCACAGGGCAGCAGCAGCAAACCAGCAGCTGATTGAGCAAAGAGGAGGTAAAAGAAAAACTGTATTTGTTTCCCATTGTATCACCGTTTAAGAGGGGGTTTCAGAGGAGCAACTGCGTCTCCTTGGGGTGCATTAAGCCCCCGTCTTCACAACGCGAGTGGCAGACTGGCTGCAACTGGGGGTTGAGTGCCAAGGGCACCAGGGGGGCTTGCCCCCCAAATATCTATATATAGTGGACCACCAGGGTCTCCAACACAGGCAGGCAGGACACTAAATGTCACACAGCACACCTTTATTTATAAGTGGGGAAGCGCTTTCTTCACTTCCCACAAGAGCACAATGTCCACAAGACAAAGCACAATCTTTTTCTTCTCTCTTTCTTTCTTCTCTCCACCTCCACTCCTCTCAGGCAAGCTTCGTCCACCTCCTCCCGACACTGGCTCCCCGAATGGAGTGAGGCGGCTTCTTTTATTCAGGTCCTGGGAGTGCTCCAGTTGGCTCATCAGTATTACCTTGAATCACTCCCAGGTGTGATGGAAGTCCATTGTAGGGCTCTGCAGCTCCCCCTGGTGACCCCCATGCAACCTAACAGGGCTGTGCCAAACTCCAAGTCCTAGCATGCCCTGGAGGAATCCATGGTGCCACAGCTGCCCAGGAATGCTGCCCTCTAGTGTCCCAGGGGAGGTACTGCCTCACCGATGCTGTCTCCCCCGGTCCTTCCATCCAACTGGCATCCCACCAAGATAACGGCTTATGCCACCCGTCACACACACACACGTATATATATATATATACTAGCAAAATACCCGCGCTTCGCAGCGGAGAAGTAGTGTGTTAAAGAGGTTATGAAAAAGTAAAGGAAACATTTTAAAAATAACGTAACATGATTGTCAATGTAATTGTGTTGTCATTGTTATGAGTGTTGCTGTCATATATATATACATATACACATATACACACACATATACACACATATACAGATATATTATATATACATATACACATATATTTTTAATATATATATTTTTTATATATATATATATACACATACATACATACATATACAGACATAGATGCACTTACAATAACATAGAAATCAATATAAACAACATTAACATCATTATCATATGAGAATATGAAGTAATATATAAGAAGCACATTTCATATAAATATAAATTATTAAACAGTAAAATCTTCTTCAATAATTTGCTACCGTGGCTTTTCGTTGGTCTGTCCAGGATTTTAAATCACATGTAGCTTGCAAACCGTTTCACGTATTGACTTGAAATGTGGTACACATATAATACGTCACGTCTGCTATCCGCTTTATGGGTGATGAATGTATTACTGTTTTTATGTTTATTTTATTTTAGAATCAACTCCTATCTGCGCACACCAGGGCGGCCGTGGGCAGATGCGTATGGTGTATTCACTCCATGTTATCGTGCATTGCGCTGTCACTGGTATTTTCATAAAAGAATTTGAACAATATATAAGAAGCGTATAAATTATTAAACAGTAAAACATTAACATTTAAGAAGTAAAGTTACATTGAGTACTACTGCAGTGCCTTCGGGTATACCTCATTTTTTGTTTGCCCATTACATGCTTAAATGTATACATTTTTTGGTGTACCTACCCGAGAACACGCGACATATCACCGACCGTGGGAGAAGCATGGATTTTAAACACGCGTTGAGTTCATCTGCTGGTCTCCCTCGTGGAATAACTGGTAATGTTTGACTAAAATCTACAGCGAGTAAAACGACATTACCTCCTATTTTTTTTTTTTTACGATCTCTGAGATCTTGCTTTTTTCGGTTCAAGGCTTCATAAGCTCTTTTATGTTCAATGTTGTACTTAATAAGTACTAATTATCCCAAACCATCATCTTTGAATGTTGCAAGACTTTCGCCTTGTATGTAGATCGGGGTAATTACATTCATTGCATTCCTAGTCTGAATCACAATCTGATTGTATGGGTGGTTACCTGGCACTGTAGGGTTGCCACCCGTCGTTTAAAATACGGAATCGTGCCGCGTTTGAGAATGAAATTGCGCGTCCCGTTTTGAATCAATACTGGACGGGATTTATCCCGTATTTTTTTTATCATTTTTTTTTTAAAGCAGCGTCTCATGCAAATCATCCCACACGCATTTTATGAAGATGCCTCCTTTCCTACTTTTGATTGGGTAATACTTGATGTCATCGTTAGTTTGATTGGTGTTTTTAACTGTCCAGTGAGGAGGGCGTGTCTTTTAAGTACAGTCTGCAAAGTGTTGGCACTGAGATATGGCGTCAGCGCCATAGTTGAAGCCCCTAACGTTGCGGTCAGCAAGTCGGCTAACATCCGCCATGTGCCGTCTTTCAGTTGCGAGAAGCAGATCATAGAATGGTTGAAACTGTTGCCCCTAACGTTGCGCCACGGCGTGTGCTTCGTTTATACCTCGTGTCTTCTCATTAAACTTTTATCTCGCGAATATGTTATTGCAATCCGCAGCGGGAGCGTTTCTATAAACTTAATTAAAACTTACGTTTTACACCGTGCTTTGTTTCCCTTATGAACATGCTTGTAGGAGGATTGTGGGTTCGCTTCCCGGTTCCTCCCTGTGTGGATAGCGCTTTGAGTACTGAGAAAAGCGCTATATAAATGTAATGAATTATTATTTATTATTATTGTATGCTTAACTCGCTCCGTTCTCAATTGTTTAATAAATTTTTTGCTCTTCGCTGTTTGCGGCTGTTCCTCCATTTCCCCCTACTTCGTTGTTTTATCTCGCGAATATGTTATTGCAGTCCTTAACGGGAGCGTTTCAATAAACTGATTGAAAATAGTTTTGCATTTACCTTTTTAGTAAAAGGCGAGCTTTTAAGCCTGAGAAATCACCGCGTAAATGCACACGTTTAATTGGACATGTGTTAATATGTATGGTTACACAGTATTAAAAGACAGTGAACAACGTCAGTTACCTTTGTTCCCGCGTTTCATAAAAGGTGAGCTTTTAAGCCTGAGAAATCACCCCGTAAATGCACACGTTTAATTGCACATGTGTTAATATGTATGCTTACACAGTATTAAAAGACAGTCAAAAATTAACGTCATTTACCTTCGTTCCCGCGTGTGACTTGTGCTGTAAATCTCTTCCTTGTTTTCAGTTCACGTGATTACGTAGGAGGCGTGATGACGCGATACGTGACTCCGCCTCCTCCATTACAGTGTATGGACAAAAAATATGTTCCAGTTATGACCATTACGCTTTGAATTTCGAAATGAAACCTGCCTAACTTTTGTAAGTAAGCTGTAAGGAATGAGCCTGCCAAATTTCAGCCTTCCACCTACACGGGAAGTTGGAGAATTAGTGATGAGTCAGTCAGTGAGTGAGTGAGTCAGTCAGTCAGTGAGGACTTTGCCTTTTATTATTATAGATATATATATATATATATATATATATATATATATATATATATATATATATATATATATATATGTATATATATATATATATATATATATATATATTATAAAAAAAAAATCTCAGAAGGAGACGAGACGTGATTTTCTTGGAGAGACACACGTCCCGTGAGACGGGACTTTGTGCCAAGAGATAAAACCATGCCCGGGGCTGGAAATAAAAGACAAAGAGTAGATGACAAAGCAGAATGTCGTAAAGAATTCAAAAACGTTGGTTCGATAGACATGCAGAGCAGGTTAGAGATAGTGAAAGTACTAAAATTCTAAAGTCTCAAAAAAAGGATAGTAAAGATCGCATTGGCGCAAACAAATGGAAATTATTACTCAGTGAAATAACGGAACAGCGAAAAGAGATCGAGTATATTGTTCAGATTTCAACTTTAAATCAGAGACTTGTAGATTGTCTAATTCATGTTGCCATCAGAGAAACAAAAAGTAGTGTTTCTTCCCAATAAAGAGGCGTATCCACGAGAATTAAAAGATTTGTTGTTTGGTGAAAGTGAAATCCTGCGAGAGAAAATTTCAAGCCCCGCAAGACAAGAGCGTACGCAAAGAGATTTGTAAAAGTCCTGCCCACATAACCACGCACATGGTTCAATCTTTTCTCATTTGTGTGAATGCTATTATCAGACACATTTCATGTAGAGAGAAAGAAACGATATTCACTCTTGGGCAGTTATACGTTGTGTTGTTACGATGTAATTCCAAACACAGAATCAAAATTCATTGCGATATTGACGAAAAGGTAAAAGTGAAAAGAGATCAAATATATGGACATGGGTGATATGACAGGAGTATATAGATATTGTTTGGCTTTAAACTTTAAGTCAGAGACTTGTAGATGGTCTAACTTCTGTTGCCATCAGGGAAAAGTAGTGTTTCTTCGCAATGAAGAGGCGTATCTGTGAGAATTAAAAGATTTGGTGTTTGCTGAAAGTGAAATCCACATACATGAATGGCAGAGATGTGAATTTGCTGGCACATAGCGCAGGTCGGGGTGGGGGGCGAGCAAAGCCCCGTACAATCAGATTGTGATTCAGACTACAAATGTTATGAATGTTATATATATATATATATATATATATATATATACTGTATATGTTGTATTTGTTGGATCCTGTATTTGTTCCCAATACAGTGGATTCAGAAAGTTTTCAGACCCCTTCATTTTTTTCACATTTTACTGTTTTTAAGCTTTATGCTAAAAACATTTAAATTCATTTTTTCCTCCCATCAAACAACAGTCAGTACCTCAGAATGACAAAGCAGAAACAGGAAATTAGAATTTTTTGCAAATTAATTAAAATCACAAATGGAAATATCCCATTGACACGAGTATTCAGACCCTTGGCTCTTGTTCATCCCATTCTATTGATCGTCATTGAGATGTTTCTACACTGTGTTTGGAGTGCCACCTGCGGTTAGTTCAGTTGATTGAACCTGATTAGGAAAGACACACACATTTCTGGAGAAAGTCCCATAGTTGAGCAGAAGCCAAGCCAGGAGGTCAAAGGATTTGCCTGCAGAGCTCAGAGACCAGGTTGTGTGCTGGCACAGATCTGAGGAAGGCAACAAAAAGATTCTTCAGCACTGAACGTTCCCAAGAGCACAGTGGCCTCCATAACTCTCAAATGGAAGGAGTTTGAACAACTACAACTTTTTCTAAAGCTGACCAACTGGCCAAATTGAGCAAGAGGGGGAGAAACTCATATTAAAATAGGGGACCAAGAACCCAATAGAAAGGCCAAATTAAGACCCCCCACATGCCCGTGGGTGATTTAGCTCTTTAACAGAGAGTTGATCATCCATCCATCCGTTATCCAACCCGCTATATCCTAAATACAGGGTCACGGGGGTCTGCTGGAGCCAATCCCAGCCAACACAGGGTGTAAGGCAGGAAACAAACCCCGGGCAGGGCACCACCCCACCGCAGAGAGAGTTGATCATCCATTTAGAAATACATGTGTGGACACCAGACCGTTTAATGCAGCTCAGTAAATGATGGATGGAGGCCCACCTACAATTTTCAAAATGGCATCTAAAGGGCTCTAAGACTGGGAGAAGCAAGATTCTATGGTTTGATGAAACCAAGATGAGTGTCATGTCTGGGGGAATCCCAGGGTCTGAATACTTGTGTCGGTGACATATTTCACTTTGGGTGTTGTTTTATATTAATACATTTGCCTAACTTTCTAAAATCTTGATTTCACTTAGTCATTCTGAGGTATTGAGTATTGCTTAGTGAGCGAAAAAATTAAATTAATCTAACATACATCTGTAACATAACAAAATGTGTAAAAAGTGAAGTGGCCAGAATGGTTTCTGAACACACTCCACATGCAAAGTCACAGAGGTTGGCACACGGTACATTTTCTGCATGGTGGCGCAGTGTTTGGTGGTGCCTCGGGACTCTGTGCCTTTGTTCAATTTCTGTATTGGTGAGGAGTTTGCATGTTCCCTCCATGTGCATGTGGAGTACCCCAGGACCAGAAGCAGGACCCCAAGCAGCCCCTCACGGCAGGTTTGGGAATGTTAACATGCAGCACATTCAGTGCCTGCCGAGTGTGATCGAGCAAGTCTTCCCCCTTCCATCCTCACCGTGTTCTACAGAGGCACCATTGAGAGTGTTCTGACCAGCTGCATCACTGTCTGGTATGGCAACTGCAACATATCCGACCGCAAGTGCCTGAAAAGGATAGTGAAGACAGCAGAGAACATTATTGGGGTGCCTCTCCCTTCACTACAGGACATATTTTACAAACGCAGTGTCCGCAAGGCCTGCAGCATTGTGCAGGAGCCCTTACACCCCTCACATGGACTTTTCATACTTCTGCCATCCAAGAGAAGATACTGCAGCATCAAAGCCGGATCTACCAGGCTGCAGGAGAGTTTTTACCCCCAAGCTGTTAGACTCCTTAATACCAGGCTGCCACCTGGGATCTTCCACACGGCCTCAACCACCGCTAAAAACAGAACTTTTATACATGTGAGCCACTGTCCTGCAAAGACGAGTGTGCATGTAGAGAAGAACTGAAAATCTCCTACTGACCTTTAAGTATTTTGACACTCTTGTTATCCTTCTGCTGTGAAACATTCTGACCTGTCATTGTTTACACATGTCTTAAACATCTAATATCCATCCATCCATCCATTTTCTAAACCGCTGAATCTGAACACAGGGTCACGGGGGTCTGCTGGAGCCAATCCCAGCCAACACAGGGCACAAGGCAGGAACCAATCCCGGGCAGGGTGCCAACCCACCGCAGACAACTAATATCATACACTGATATTTTCTGTATTATCTATATCAATTATTTATTATTTATTTATTATATTACATATCTTACACATCAATATTGCTGCTACTTCTTTGTCTTGTCTTTGCGCAATGTCTTGTCTTGTTTGTGTTTTAATTTTAATTTAAATTTTAATTCTATTTTTAAATTATTATTTGCACATCATGTTGTTACACTGTGGACCCTGAGCTTCGCAATTTCGTCTATCTGTATACTTGTATATGGTTGAGATGACAATAAAGTTCACTTTGACTTTGACTAAACTGCATGGCCCCTGCCCAGACTTGCCTGAGGGGGTTCTTATTGCAGTTTCATTGTTGCATTGTGTGTTTGCTTTGCTAATCTGTTCAATCTAAAGTTTACATCAATGATTGCCAAATTGATAAACATGTTGTTTTTGAACGTTTTTAACTATGAAATTCAAATTGGCCCCAAAGGATGAGTGTGTGAGTGGACCTGGCACAGTCGCCAAGACCGAGTGCTGCCAGGAGGGGCACAGGGGCCAGTGTTTCAGAGAGTTACGCTGTGCTCTCTCCTCTCCTCTCATTTCCTTTCCTCCTGGCGGCCTTCCACGCACACATTGTGATGTTTTCATTCAGATTGCTTGCCAACCTGATTGTTTGCAGCGACCGCTTTGAAGGTTACTGAGGGTCTCTCGGGGACGGCGAGGAATAAAAGCGATCGAGGATGTCCTGGTGATGCGACGGTGTGGCTGACTGATCCACGGTCCGCGGGGCCAGCTGCGCGCTTCCCCGGGTGAAGCAATAGCTGAGCCGGGCTCGCCCTCCGAGGAAATGGACGCGGTTCAGCTGGAGACGAGCCGAACTCCGCCCCCGCCTCCGCCGGCACCTCCCGCGGTCTCGGTGACCTCTGCTCTCGATCAAACAGACAAGCCCGGCTTCATTGAGCTCGCATGTGAAGTCTGACCTTCCACAAAGAAGACACGGCAGAAAGAAAGAAAGAAAGAAAGAAAGAAAGAAAGAAAGAAAGAAAGAAAGAAAGAAAGAAAGAAAGAAGACAGCTGCCGGGGGTGGGTGGGGGGCTTGTTTACTGGAACAGAGAGTGAGAGAAAACATCGGTTTGCCGTCCTGTTCTTACGAAATGTTTTCTAGTTTTAATGAAAACAGATTGTTATTACTCGGCGACTCGCTGGGCGTGGCCGCTTCGCAGCTTTGTAGCAATACTGTCTGTAGGTGGTCGACCCCGATGCGTACCCTACACTGGCACCCTTTACGCCCGATTGGAGTGAGTGGGTTCAAAACTTGAATGGCTGGGTGACTGGATGACTGTTAAAGTTCAGGCTTTCTGCTTGGTTCGAAGCTTGTCCCGGCAACATCAGGCAAGAGGGAGGAAGCAACTGTGAGCAGGACATCGCAGGTCCCCAACCCCTTCTCTCCCATAGGGACTTATTAGAAATTCAGGAATTTTTGTAGCATTCCCAAACTAGGAAGTCAGGTTCCTGGTTGGTAGTTCCTGTACTTTTTTTGGCTTCTACTCCCAGAGAAAATTTGGGGGTTGGTGGCAGGATTGGCACTCCAGCCACTGTTAAAAACCTCACACACTTCCATTGCATTCGAACTAGTGTGGTGCTGAGGTGTCACCCATTCCACCACTTCACTCAGGTCCTAATTTGGGATCCTGAGGTGCATGTGGCAAAGCGCCACACCCAGTCACTCCTCATAGCTGCCAGCCTGGTGTGCCATGCCCTCCATCAAAGCAATATACAAAGGGTAGGGTAGGGGAGTCCCCATGAACTCCCAATCGCA
Organism: Erpetoichthys calabaricus; assembly: GCF_900747795.2. Taxonomy (NCBI): domain Eukaryota; kingdom Metazoa; phylum Chordata; class Cladistia; order Polypteriformes; family Polypteridae; genus Erpetoichthys; species Erpetoichthys calabaricus. The sequence continues at coordinate 301,108,538 of NC_041395.2, read as the reverse complement.
CCTCGTCACTCAACATGGCCACATTGAAGCAATGTGAAGCAATAAACTCATCTTGCTTTGTACCACATCAAATTAACTTTCCACGCCAAATAGTCTGCATAACGGTTATAGTTCTTGTTGTGCAGTGGGAACGCAACACAAAAATGTGACCAGGGATCACAAGAGGCCCAAGGTCTATACATCATACAGGAACTCATTGGTTCCTGAAAACAAAGTTCTTGCGGTGGGAAAATGCCTATAGTTACTAAAACAAGTATTTTCTTAAGAGTATTTTCTTTTTCTTACATTTATTTTGGTCACAACTAATGTAAATATGTTAATAATTAATGAATCCCCAGGACAGTGATTCAGTGGTGGCACTGCAGTCTTGCAGTCCGTGGTCAGCGTCCCAGCTGTCGCCAGTGTGGAGTTTGTCTGTGGATCTGCGTGAATTTGCAGCACACGGTCCAAGAGATGGTCCTTGCAGCAGCCTGTGGAATGGGGTTGGGTTAAATGTGTCCTGGTGGGGCGGGGCCAAATGCCTGACACATGTGGGTTTATGGGTGGAGTTAAACATTTAGTTAGCCGAGTTTAGCCACACCCCATTCTGCTGGCTGCAAAGAGGGGTATTGGGCAGTCTGAAGGCATGCAGTTTAGGTGAACTGGTGATTCGAAATTACCCTGTCTGTCTGTGTTCACCCTGGGATGGACTGGCATCCAGTTCAGGAGTTGCTCCTGCCTGAACCCATTTTTTGCTGGGATAGGCTCCAGCTGCCTACTGCCATGGTAAGCAAGTTTACAGGATGGATGGAACAAATACTATAATCCTTCCTGCGCTAAGTACCTCTCTGTTGCCTGTTGTGTATTCTTAACATTCTTCACAGTTTCAGTTACATATTAGTTTGCTATTTCAGATTAGCTTGAGAGAGTCAGCTTCATTTTATTTTATTTTATTTATATACAGTATTTTTTTCTTTTACACACATCCAATAGCCACACCTGTTCCTTGGTAGTCTGCATGAGTGACTGATGTGGTAGTGTGCGTATCCAGCACTTATATCTGCCTGCGCAAACAGCAGTGTGGTGGTCCAAGTACAGAATAAATCTGCAACCCGGAGCTTCCACACTGGTGATCCATGTGAGCAGATCTGACAAGACACTTTACAGTGCAATCAGTCAAAATCCCACCGTGTCCCAGAAAATGTGACCCAGTATTGATGAGATCATTTCAAAATAGCAAATTGCCACCCAAACACATGCACCTTCCTACCCCAAAGCTGCAAACATTCATGAATTTCACTCCATGATTGGCCCTTTAAATTGCGTGAGTAGTTTGGGGCCGATGTTACACTTTTCAGAGGATTTTTTTACAGTTCACAGAGTGACAACTTTGAATGGATTTCTTTAAATTAATATGATGAGCAGTACAAGAAGAAAAATTATGACGAGAGCCCATTTGTGTATTGTGTTCTTTCAGGTGAAATCACATAATAGACAATGAAGGGCTGTGTCAGCGGACATCTGCAATGGAAAAAACATAAATGAAGTAAAGAGAAGGAAAAAGCTTACAGCGTTTCAAGTGTATGGCCTTCATCAGGTGTGTCATGTGGAAAGGCAGTGTCTCGAAGTTCTATCTATTTATTATATAGTGCCTTATCTATCTATCTAATATGGTCTATAATGTCTCTATCTAAGGGCGGCATGGTGGCGCAGTGGTAGTGCTGCTGCCTAAGTAAGGAGACCTGGGTTTGCTTCTCAGGTCCTCCCTGTGTGGAATTTGCTTCTTCTCCCTGTGTCAGCGTGGGTTTCCTCCGGGTACTCCGGTTTCCTCCCACAGTCCAAAGTCATGCAGGTTAGGTGCATTGGTGATTCTAAATTGGCCTTAGTGTGTGCTTGGTGTGTGGGGGTTTGTGTGTGTGTGTGTCCTGCGGTGGGTTGCTGCCCTGCCCGGGATTGGTTCCTGCCTTGCGCCCCGTGTTGGCTGGGATTGGCGCCAGCAGACCCCCGTGACCCTGTGTTCGTATTCAGCGGGTTGGAAACTGGATGTCTGTCTGTCTATCTATCTGTCTATCTAATATGGTATATTTTCTATCTTTTTAATATGGTATATTATCTATCTATCTATCTATCTATCTATCTATCTATCTATCTATCTATCTATCTTACCTTCTGTCTCCTTTAGTGTGGAAATAACCCTCGAACTTTTCCCCTTACCTGAAGTATATGACACTGCTCCATCCATCCATCCATTTTCCAACCCGCTGAATCCGAACACAGGGTCACGGGGGTCTGCTGGAGCCAATCCCAGCCAACACAGGGCACAAGGCAGGAAACAATCCTGGGCAGGGTGCCAACCCACCGCAAGACACACACAAACACACCCACACACTTGGGCCAATTTAGAATCGCCAATCCACCTAACCTGCACACTGCTCAACTCATGAAATACGATTACAAACATCGTGGCGAAACAGAACACATTACGTTCACACATGACCTCATCCTTTTAAAAAGATATTCTACCAAATGCATAAATATATTAAACAGTTTAATAGTTTATTTTAAATGCCACTCACTTAAAAAAAACGATTCTTTGTATATACTTAAATTCATTATGGCAGCTTATTACAAGTATAGACGAAGCCTGACATTGAGGCTGGCCAGGCTGATGAACCATAAAAAAAAAACTGCATTGTTTTTCAGCTTCAGCCAACAGTACTGCTTTGAATTATATCATATACTACGTCACATATCATAAATTGTTTGTAATATAAAGTAAAATATAACCTAAAACTAAAACTCGTTTAAAACTTTGAAGTAATGAAAAAGGGCAGAGGTTCCATTAAAGATACTGAAATGACAAGAACACTTGCGCCCGATGCATGCTGGGTAGCGTGGTTTATACTTACCGCGCGAGGCAGGCGCGCAGACTGCACAGCAAAGGGCGCGCGCGGAAAGACCAAAACCCGGGTGTACTTGTTGGTATTCTACTAGGCAGTAAGCGACACTGTTTGGTTATTGTCGCATAGCTAATAATGTCACGAGTACCTGGACCTTGCACTGTCAGGCCCCCTGCTGCAGCCGGATGCCTCTCAATGATGTCGCAGCAGAAGATGTGAGACATTATTGACGAAAGAAGAGTTGTGCCTACCATTACTGACTTTAAGAAGAGGAGAAGGTGGAGTGTGTAACCAATTGACCAAGGAAGCGCGATTGTAACATTCTCATGAGTGGGGGTCTACATGATGAGCAGATACATTTCAAATGTTTTAGCATGTCTTCCTTGCGTTTTTATGACTTGTTTAGTCATATTCAGCCCTTCGTTCATCACTTTGTCACCCACGTAACCAGCCTCTCCGTGTTTGTTACAATGCCGCCGCGCCTAGTAGTAAGGAAAATTTCCGCGCGGGGCGACGCGTCAAGTAGAAACAAGCCTTGAGACTCCAGCTTCCCTGTGTTTTTACTTTGGATACATGGGTTTAGAAAATGGGTTGCTGAACAAAAAGGTAAAGCACTTTTCATTTTTGATTTACTTCATCAAAGAGACATGTTTGTCACGGTGGTGTGTGAAGTTTGATAGAGGTTTGCTCAGACCGCCTCACTGCTTGCTGGACGACAGGCGTGTTCACGACTCGGGCGCGCGCTTCTTTCCGGCCTTTTAAATAGCTACTTGAGCTTGAGGGGCGGCAATCTGACGTGTAACTCAGGAAAATACCGAATACAAAATGTACAAGCTGAAGTGACCTCTCTCAAGACGAGATTGAAAGAGTAAAGTCATCCTTGATTTATTGCGTACAGAATTATTCCCGATTTTAAGGGTAGATGATGTCAAAATGACCGTTATTTGTTGAGTATTGATGTACAGTATATATACATTTGCTGTGGCCTTAACAAGAATTAGGAAAAAATAAGGAAAAAGCCACCTTATTAGAGGTTTGTTTTAGTAACGTAATGCATTCGTTTTTTGGGAGGTGAAGCTGCAGCGGGCAGCTCTCTCCCCCACTCAAACCCCGCCTTTGATTATAAGCAATATTATTGAGCAAATTCAACTACTTGTATGCTTATAATGGATGTGTAAAATGTACTGATTTGAAATAAGTTAAAAATAATAAGGTACCAACAGATCAAGAAAACATGAACTTAGCCTGTGTTACTGTATGCAGCAAAATAGCATTTAAAGTCAGGATCCTGTTGGCATTTCACAATTCTGTTATCATTTATTCGTGGCTATTTTTGGAATCTAAATAAAAGGTTCATTCTGAAGCTTCATGCGGACAGCTCTTTTCAGAAGCAAAACTGTTTCCCACGCCGCCTAGGTCCAAATTCAGCTCCCGTGACCCAGAATGTGTTTAGAAAATAACTTCTATCGTCGTTGGTGTTGTGATTATTGGAAGGAGAGGTGGCGCAGTGGTTAGTGCTGTTACTTCACATATGACGGTAATTCTGTAAGATATCACTGTGCCCAACGATGGACTGGGCTCCTCCATTGTGAACGCTGCTCTTTGCCACAGTTGGATCAAAGCCTGCGTTTTCCTGCATTCGATGTGCCAGTTCCAAATTCTAGTAGTTTATATGTATTCTTTGCTCTATCGGTAAAGGCATACGTGTAACGTGTACTTGTAGCGTGCCCCTGCATTTCATATCCCTTTTGTCAGTAACGAATGAGGAGCTGTCAGGGTATCCCTTCAGACAGTTGCGCTGTGCCTTATCGTTCAGTACCGAACTAAGAAGTGGACAGTTATGCGGTAAAACGAACTGAGCTAAATCTACTAGACCGTATGGCATGAAATATTTATGGGATTAAAAGCAAAGATCAGACCGTTTTCTAAACCGCTTAACCTAGACCAGCGTTTGATGTGCTTGAGGCCAGAACGCCCAGCTGACATGGGGTGCAAAGCAGGGGGCCAGGCCATCGCAGGACGAAAACACACACGGGCCAATTTAGCAGAGCCAGTTCATCTAACATGCATGTCTTTAAAAGGTGCGAGCAAACCTAAGCAGACACAGGGAAAACATGCGAATTCAATGCAGGGAGGACTCGGGATGTGAATCTTGGTCTCCTTACTGTGCGACGACAGCGTCTCCACCGTGCCACCCCTTAATCAAAGCTGACATTTCGTCATTGGCGGTGTGCAAGGTGAAAGGCGATATACGAAGTACATATTGATTGGTTCACTGTAAATTTGCTTTTGGTGGGATCAGCAAGTGGCTGAAGGATGTCCTTTTTTTCCTCAAGACATGGCAAATCGCAACGCACTCCGCATTGCGAACCACCACAGCACTGGGGGGCGTTTACCAGAATATTAATGAACTGGTGTGTTTTAAACTTGGAAGCAAGATTTTGCTTCGCTTTTAAATTTCACGAAGGTTTTTTTTCCCTAAATGAGGGTTTTGATCTGCCCATTTTGTGACAACCCACTCCGCACACTCACTGAAAGCGCAGTGGGGTCTCTCGTAGGGCATATAGGACTGAGCCCGCGGTGATAAGACAATGTAAGACCTCTTATTCAGAATACTCCCTGAATTCTGCCTGCGTGCAGAAACGCCGTGAGTTTATGATTCTTAATAATGGAACTAAGGGCTGCGGTGTAAAAGTAACTGTCCAGTTACAAATATAATCTCCTTGGTATTTGGCCAGCCTTTCGGCTGTACAGTATTTTGCTTGTCGTCATTAACACCGCCTCTAAATGAAAGAACAAGCCCTAATATAAGAAGGACACGCCCACGCCCAGAACACCCTCGTTACAAATACGACTACGGCCTTACGATTGATAAGTGTTGCCTCAGGTTTGTCTGTCAGTACGTCAGTAGGCCGTCATTCATGTACCTTGCTCAGTTCGTATTAGGGTTAAAAACAGAACTCGGGGATGCAGTTTAAAAGTAACCTCTGGGAGTAGGCGTGTCCTAGTAATATTAGGGCGTTTTCTTCCATTTCGAGGCGGTGTTAATGACAACACGCAGAGTACAGTACTGACGAAAGGCAGGCCTAATGCCAAGAAGGTTATACTTGTAACTGGATTCTGTGTTATCTTATTACACTGCGCAGTGAAAAAATAGAAGAAAATATGTGCAGCACAGTGCAAGGTAACAGTCGATAGACAGAAATGTTTTTTACTCTCTTTTTGCCATTCATCTCTTTCTTAGACTCACAGCTGCACAACCGAAGGAGTTGCGGGGCTCATCTCGGCAGGAACGAATCCAGCGCTACATTAGGCCTCGCACTACTAGTCTTTCAGTAGAAATATATCCATCCATCCATTTTCCAACCCGCTGAATCCGAACACAGGGTCACGGGGGTCTGCTGGAGCCAATCCCATCCAGCACAGGGCGCAAGGCAAGAACAAATCCTGGGCAGGGCATCAGCCCACCGCAGGGCACACACACGAAGCACACATTAGGGCCAATTTAGGATCGCCAATGCACCTAACCTGCATGTCTTTGGACTGTGGGAGGAAACTGGAGTACCCGGAGGAAACCCACATAGACACGGGGAGAACATGCAAACTCCACGCAGGGAGGTCCTGGGAAGCAAACCCGGGTTACCTTACTGCGAGACAGCAGCGCTACCACTGCGCCACCGTGCCGCCCTCTCTCTCTCTATACATATATATATATATAGTGATGGATGGCCGCAGCACTTTCCCGACTGGGAGGCCAATGTACTGGGAGGACCAGGGGAGCAGATATGTGCAGGACACTGTCTCCCACAGGGCACTAGATGTCAGCCCCCCAGGGTTGTAGCAGCACTTTGGATTCTGGGAAAAGGAATTCATTTGCCCTTAAATGTACCTTCTTTTGGGCACCATTCACAATTATAAGCTGGTGTTGAATAGTGGCATGGCTTTGCCCAGTCCTACTAGCTGTCATGTCACCTGTGTTAAACTGCAATGTGTGCTTTTCTTTAGATAAACCCACTGCCACACGCAACATACTCAGTTTGCAGGTTCAACAAAATTGTGTAGGTCTGCTTTATATTTACACAGTCTGTGTTAGGATGAATGCAAAATCTCAAACAACTTTAGGGAATTTTATAAATACAAGGGCTCAAAACCAGGACATTTCACCCTAATTGCATTATGAATACATCCCTCCATCCATTATCCAACCCGCTATATCCTAACTACAGGGTCATGGGGGTCTGCTGGAGCCAAGCCCAGCCAACACAGGGCGCAAGGCAGGAAACAAACCCCGGGCAGGGCGCCAGCCCACCGCAGGGCATTATGAATACATAATGTATTTATCAATCTATTTATTTTTCTATTTATTAGTTTGTTTTGAAAATAAGAATAGGTCTACTCTGATTGTTTAATTAAAAATGTCAAATAGATTTACTCTCAATAAACCCCCCCCATTTAAACGATGTTACATTACGTGACTTTTCCTGAGATATTCAGTTGCAGACTTCATTCACGTAATCTTAGCATGCTTCTGTGCCCAGCAGTGGTGTAGTCTGACATACCCAGCGATTCAGTGACTTGCCCCACAGAAAATGAGAATCAACGGGTGCTGTGCTGCTGTGAAGAATAAGGAGGGCAGATGCTTTGGATCTTGCAAATAGAAGACAAGCTTGTCAGTCTGATGTCTCATGTTTTACGTAAAAAACAAAACAATGGAAAATAGAAGAGAAAAGGGCCGAGACTATTAGTGGTCTCCCTGTGCGTGAAGAACATTTATACAGCACAGGCACTATCAGGCAGCACGTTAATGGTAGTCAGAAAAAGGGCTGCACGTGAGATAGTTTAGAAATAAGAAACTGTGCTGAAAAGTCATCCAAGAGTTGAACAATTTGTTGTTCCCTGCAGTGTCTAGTGGTGTATTCCAGCATCCTCAGGCAATGAAATCAGTAACCCAAGTCATCAAGTTTGACGCCCCTTTGACTAGAAGTCGTGTAATGTGACAGTGGTTCAAGTGCATTTTAGAGAATGGAAATGCAGTCGGGAGCAGGAGAAAGCGGCTCAAAATGGGATGTAATTTTGTCAGGAATGGGATTGAGAAATCGGTACTGTACAGACCTCAACTTCAGGGCAAACTATCGAGCCAATATAATATCACCAGTCAAGTTACCATGTCCACCATCGTGATGTGAGGTGAAATACACAATGACTGGGTCCATCATGTGATGTTTAAGTTGAATTTTATTTTAAGGATTTTATGTTTCTTGCATTCTTATATTTGCAGTCCTGGTGTGTTTAAGAGCCTCCTTCACAGCGCCTCCTCACTGGGCTCCTCGGACATGACTTGAGCCTCCCTGCGTAGAGTACAAAAAGAAATAGTGATGGCCATTGCTTGTTTCAATTCAGTGATGTGGTGTGGTTTACAGTAACAGTACAGAGCTTCTCTGCTTTTTTTTATAATAGCACAGCAGAGCTGCAACACTTTGCATGTTTATGCAAGTAAGAATTTCACTGTACTCTGAACACATGACAGTATTACTACAGCCACTATTACAGCGTTCTTAAAACTACAGTAAGGTGTCAGAACACAGCTAAACGTGACCAGTCTAATCAAGTGTACTCCATTATGTTGACATCTTTTGTAAGTTGCTTTTATAAGAGAAGGCGTTATATAGTGCCCAACCTGACACAGATTAGGCACGGGAGGCACATGTAAAATAAACTTTTATTTTTCTTTGTCTGTGGGCTACACCTTCCCCGTACCCACAGACACAACACAGTCCCAAACACTTAGCACACAAGTAAAGCAAAGCACGCTTCTTCTCTCTCTGGCACCACCACTCCTCCCAGGCAACCTTGTCCTCCTCTGGCCGCTGCCTTCTTTTTATTGGGTACCCGGAAGTGCTCCAGGTGCTTGATTGGCGACATCCGGCTTCACGTCTGGGTAAGGCGAAACCAGTGCCCAAAAGGGGCCAGCAGCTCCTGCTGCAGCACCCGCTGGTGGTGCCTGCGGAACCCCACATAGTTGCACAGAACTCCAACCACCATGAAGCCCTGGGGGAGTCCAAGGCGCTGCTGCAACCCAGGGAGGCTGCCATCTAGTGTCCAGGGGGAGATACTGGGCTTCCCACCCTTGTCCCCCTGGCAGATGTGGTGAAGGGGCGTCCCGGCCAGGCATGGACCACGGCCACCCGTCACACTTTGAAAAAACAAACAAAAAAAATCTACTAAGCAAATAAATGTAAAGAGTCTAGGCACAGTCATATTTCAAAGGTAAATATAATGCCTGCAGACCTGACCTTAAAGAGACATGCTACTCAAGCACCCATGAACTGCCATAAAACGAGCCCATGCAGAGCATGAAAAGGGACTTGGACAGAGAGAGCACTTACTTACCTGTGGGACAAAAAGCACAGGCTGGGCACTAAGTCTTGGCACAAGTTTATCAGGGAGTCTCAGTCCAGGCACATATGTGAGCTGAGGGAGACTCCACGCTGGCAGGGCGAGTGGACCCAATGGAGGTGAGCCTGGCCAGGTTCAGATGCTCATTTCTGAACTATCCTTTGAAGGGTCACCCACATTAATCCATTCCACTGTGTCTCAGCCCCCACCCCAAACATATCACATGTGTGACCCCTGTGACAGGTAGCGGGTAGTGCCTAAATACCCCGACAACACCTCCACAGACACAACCACACACACACACACCACACACACACACACACACACACACTCTTTTCCTTTACTGTTACATCATCACCTAAAACGAACACGTCATACAAACCTTAGTGAATAATGCAGGAGGAGGTATGATGAAGGCACAGTGTCTTTATTTCTTGATTATATAATGCAAACGTACACACACATCTCTATACTTTAGGTATTTACTTTTTATTGCGAGAAAGCCTAGTGTGGACTTTGGAGTGGATGGAAGAATGCCATTTGCCCTGGGCTATTGAATTTCCCAGAGTGGTGATGGCTATAAATAGGAGTGCCCAAGACCAGCGTTGATCATCCCAAGAAGGAGCACGAGGCCCACTATCACTGACAGTATCACTCATATCTCTGATTATGATTAAGGACTGAGGGCATTCCTAAACCCAAAGTGAATGTTGAAAATGATCTGGACCATCAAAACTGTGACTGTGTCTGCAAAATATTGCTTGATTCTAGATGTGTGAAGTCAAATGAAGCATTCCTCCTTAATTTAGCCAAGTGGTGTATGTGTAGTGTTATGAAAGAAGTGGCATCTAATGACCTAAATGTGACTGTGGTTAAATATATATATTTATGTGGGTATAGTGGTTAACACGCCCACTCAGTGTTGTGTGGATGGTGTGCCTCCAGACTGTAAAACTTAAGTGACGGTTTCCGTTTCTAAAAAGTGGAAGGAGAGAGCATGTTGAAGATCATTCCTCCCCCAAACTATGCGACTCTTCAATTCCACCAGAGGGGGTAAACGTTGAACATTATTCAAGTTATTGTCTGTTTTTTTACCTGCATTTTTTATTACTCTTTAATTTAATATTTTTTGCTGCTGGAGTATGTGAATTTCCCCCTGGGATTAATAAAGTATCTATCTATCTATCTATCTATCTATCTATCTATCTATCTATCTATCTATCTATCTATCTATCTATCTATCTATCTATCTATCTATCTATCTATCTATCTATCTATCTATCTATGTTGCAAACACTGAGCCATGGCACATGTTTACCTTCCTAACAAAGACTCCATCCCATCATTGAACCTCAGATTTAGTAGCTGCAATGTGTGGTCTTTGCTGGCTATGGAACAGTGAGACAAATGTTTTTTATTGCACAAATAGCCAAGGAGACATTTGGATTTTGCAGTCTTATCTACATGGGCTTTTTTGGAGGACTGTGTACCTCATGGTGTGTTTTTTTTTAGAACATTCAGCCTAACAGGCTCTTTCATTCTATTCACCTTGATTGTCTAAAATAACATCAAGTCAAGATATGAAGGTCCCTAAAGTCCTTCTCTCCACCACACTACTTCATAATGTATTCCATGTGTCAATGGTTTCTTGGTCAATGGTCAGTTGTCAGTGGTTTCTTATGTGATGAAAAACTTTCTAATATTTGCGCAAAATATGCTCTTAACAAGTTTCCAACCATGTCTCCAAGTTCTTGTTGCAGAATTTATGTTAAAGTAACAGTCTTGATCCACTGTACTAATTCCCTTCATAATTTTAAACACTTCAATCATGTCACCTTTTAATCTTCATTTGCTTAAACTGTAAAGGCTCAGCTCTTTTAATCTTTCTTCATAATTCATCCCCTGTAGCATTGGTCTCTGCCTAGTCGCTCTTCTCTGGACCTTTTCTAGTGCTGCTATGTCATTTTTGTAGCCTGGAGACCAAAACTGCACACAGCACTCCAGATGAGGCCTCACCAGTCTGTTATAAAGCTTGAGCAGAATCTCCCTTGGACTTGTACTCCACACATCAGGGCGCTATTTACTGTAACCTAACATAACATTCTGTTAGCCTTCTTAATGGCTTCTGGACACTGTCTGGCAGTTGATAGTGTTGAGTCCACTACCCCTCCTAAATCCTTCTCATAAGGCATACTTTCAATTTTTCACTTTCCACTTTTTCACTACTATCAATTTTTTTACTTTAAATTTTTAGACGTCCCATTGTGTATTCAAACCTAACATTTTTACTTCCTCCATGTAATACTTTACTTTTTATGATATTACATTTCATATGCCACAAATCTGCCCAAGCGTGCATGCTGTCCAAGTCCCTCTGTAATGATTTAAGGGATTCCGATCATCTGCCAATCCACCTAGCTCATTATTATCTGCAAACCTAACCAGCTTATTGATTATATTTTTGTCCGGATCATTTAGTTATGTTAAAAAGAGCAATGGCACCAGCACTGAACCCTGATGGGCACCACTCCTAGCAAGATCCCTTCATCATTACAACTTTGCTTCCTGTGCTTGCGCCAATTTTGCACCCACAAACATAAAATGCCCTGAATTCCCTCTTCTTTTACTTTCATCACTAACTCTAATGTGGTCCTTTTCCAAAACCTTCTGAAAACCAAGATAAATAAAATGATATACACCTGTGATAAGAGGTCCATTGTGAAGTGAGATTTTACTAAATGATCGTGAGTCCCAGGGCGTACAGGTTCTGAGTGGGTGCAGGTGCTCCTATGAGGGGGCACACATGGCTCCGAGGTTGATTGGGGTGCTTGCTGTTCGTGTAATCATGGGTGAATGGAGCAGGTCAGTTAATTACTTCATTCACACCTCGGAGCAGGTGGGGGACAGCACCTGCACCCAATTGTTTCTATGAAGGGAGCCTGTATGGCAGATTTGGGAGGGATGAGAATGAGGGAAGACAAAAAGGGAAGAAGGAACGGAAATTACGGGAAGTGAAAGAGAACAAGTCAGGATCGAGGAGAAGCCAGTGTGAGTGGAATGAAAGCGGGTGGTCGGGAGGATGGCCCCAATAGCAGTGCATGACTGGCACTTGAGCGGTGGTGTCGCTCCTGCTGAGCGATCTGGGAATAGGGACAACCCAAAACTCGTGTGGGCTCTCGCCTTAACCAGGACATTTGAGAGATGAAGCGAGGCTTGGTGTGGCATTCCAACGGAATTCAGAGGACTGGCAATGGGGACCCGAACTGTGTTATGGTTGATGGTGATAGTTGGTGGATGTCTCCTCTGGGTGTGAGATCCCATCTGGGGTAAGTAGAGGAGGCATCCATTTTTAGGAAGGAGGCACTGTGACCCAGAATTGGATTTTAAAGGATAGATGTTGCCTGGGATTTTAACCTCGTTTTTATGAGATATATTTATTGGACATTTTTAACCTTCACTTTGAACCTTGTTTTTATGGATTGTTTATTTATTGAATGTCTGGACTCCTGTACTTTTGTACAATTTGTTTGTTTGTTGTTGGAAATAAAATCACCCAGCACTTTGCATCAATCTGTTGCTGACTGTGTGTATCCTCACTTGCTTGGCTCATCCTCGGATACATTATTAATGGTTTCGGGTTCAAGAGTCTCCTGTAATAAATTAGCCTGGAGCTGACCATCACAACACCTCTCTGATCACATGCATTTGCTGCTTCCTCATAGAATTCCAGCATATTACTAAAACATGTCTTTCCCATCTGAATCCATGTAGTGTATTTGCAAACACTTCTGTTTTAGACATGTGCGTCTCGATCTTCCTCTTACTTATTCCTTCCATTAATCTTTCTGTGATACATGTTAAGCTTACTGGCCTGTAGTTATTTGGTTCAGCCTGATCACTCTTTTTATATAACAGGATAATATTTGCTGGCCTTCCAGTGTTTAGGAATTTCTCCAGTGTGCAGATATTTTTGAATAATAAAAGTATAATATGAATAATATAACTATAATAGTTAATATAATAGTTTATATACAGTATGTACTCACTAAACTCCTTAAGCTCTCAATGTTAAACATTATCTGGTCCTAGTAATTTGTTAGATTTCAGCCTATCTAATCTAAGCAGTATGGCTTTCTTTACAATTTCCAGACTCCTTAGTAGTCCCTGTTACTTTTGGGAGGTCATCGACTTATTCACAGATATAAAAGTCAATAAAGTACAGGTTCAAAGCATTTACTATTTCAGTGTCTGTATATTCTATCTCACCTTTACCATTCCTAATACTCTTCACCTCCTTCTTGATTGTTCTTTTACTACTAAAATACTGAAGGAAACTCTTTGGGTAATCTTTGGTTTTGAAGAAGGTGGTACAAGAAGAAGAGGTACCAAGTCATTTCATTCACTTTGGGCCTTAGACTCTACCAAGGGTGCACCGTGACTCCTCACCTCATCTGGTTGTGATTTTCATGGACAAAATACGAAGATACAGCCAAGATTTAGGAAGTACCCAGTGTGGAAATCAAAGGGGTGCATTTGTGCTGATGCTGGATGATGGCCCCAGCTTCCTCTGCCAGGTCTCATTGAAGTTAGAGTAGGAAGTTAAAGAAAGAGTTTCCTGATGACAGGAAAGCAGCCAGCAGAGATGAAAGAGAAGAGAGGCAGACAGTGTGGGTGTGGGAATGCAGGGAAGCCATCGCCAGCAACAGAGAGTATTCCTGACACATGTGAAGGGAGGCCTGAGAGCGGCAGAGAGCTGCAGTCCTCTCCTTTCTCCTGTGTGTCCCTTTTTGTTGTGTATACAGTAGAGAGTGCCATCGCTGTGCTGTATATAACATGTTCGTCTCTTGGCTCTATAACTGTTTCTGTTAATGTGCACATAATGCCAGCTGAGCTTGCTGGCCTATAATTAACTGGTCCATTACAGCTTTGGCCAGCCTCCGGAGTTCTTAGGGATTTGTGGTGACCTTTAAAAATAGATGTTAAGGATTGTTACATATGCTAAGTAGAATCTATCAGGAATATAAAATAATTGGCTTCCTAAGTTTAGTATTTTTTATTATTATCATCCAAGGTGACTTCCAAAGCCAACCATATACTATGGGTGCTTAAAAAGTTCAAAGTTCAGAAGCGATAGAGAACAAAATTCAGAGCTGAGCAGTACTATCATTTGTCCAACTGATTTGTCCCATTTAGATACATCTCCTGAGCTCATTGGGAGGGTCATCGGGTGTTTCTGGTCTTGGAAACCCAGATAACAGTGCCCAGGAGACCCAGTCATGGCACTTGCTTCTCCCCATGGGCTTCCTCTCCTGATCCTAAGGCATCTCAAAGCCTTTTCTGCTGCTTCCATGATGTTTTTGATGGCTCTTCTCCTCTCGCCGGTGTTGGAAAGTGTACTGAAGGCTCTATAGAGTGATTATCCTGCAAAGCCCTACAACCAGCCTCAAAGGGCATTCACCTTGCCTTCTAGTCCTGTTTATTGCTGTCCAGAAACAATGTAACAAGCTGAGATCTAATGACTTCCTAAAGTTCTACTCCCCACCACACAACTTGGTAATTTATTCCATTTGTTTATGTTTACAGAAAACCTAATCCTAGCCTATTTTTATTTCCCCATCTTGGGCTTAGATTGTCCATAGGCTTCCAGCCAATTCAAAAGTTCCCCTTTTACCCAAAAGCTGACAAGAGAATGGAAGAAATAAAATCACTGGGGCTGTGTGGGGGCACCCTGATCACCAAACAGAGTCCCCTCTTTCAGTTCTCCCTTCTATCCTGGAATCTTGGGTCACACTGCACAGAAACGGTAGTCCTATCTGCTCCTTCTTTGACCTTTCTAGGCATGGCCTTCTGCTATAGACTTGTGGTTCCATCCTGAGTGAATGAGAGAACACATGTTGAGGTACAGTATGTGGAGCCTTTCTACTTGTGCTTCTTATGAATTCTGGAGTGTACTTTGACATCACATCCCTGGAGTATGCAGGCCACTCTTATACATTTTCTACCAGTCTGTAGGTGCCAAGGTATTTTTCTATGGTGTAGTGTGCCACTGAAATTGCATTAGTGCAGGTGGCAACAACAAACTAAACAAAAAGCTGGGTCAATATTGGGGAGTTGGGCTGGACTCAATGGAGGAAGTGGTAGAAGAGATGGTCACTGAGGAAACTGCTTATTATCACTGATAATGACTCATGCCCTCTGCATGAGCTTTTGCCTAAACAGAGGAAGACATTCTCTAACAGACTGAGACAACTGCGTTGCTCCAAAAGAGTGCCAAGTGAGGTCAATTCTACCCTCAGGAATCAGGCTCAATAATGAGCTCCCCCTTGGCTGAGGTGGTGTTGTTTCTCTGTGCATTGTGTGGTACTAAGCTGATCCAGCAGATATCTTAACAGACAATTACACCATGTGCAACATACTGTGCCAATGACTGACATTCTGTGCTGTGAAACTGTAAATGACAAGTATGTGCAATTCTAATCATTTTTCACTCAGTAAATACCAGCACTTTGTTAATCTGCTAAGAAATAATTCTTGTTATGTGCGTATTTGTTTCTACTTTGCATATGTAAGATTATGGTAACTCTTGTTATATGCATATTTGTGCCTTTTTTGTCTGCTGCTCTAACCCTTTCCTTTGGGATTTTAAAATATCTATCTATCTATCTATCTATCTATCTATCTATCTATCTATCTATCTATCTATCTATCTATCTATCTATCTATCTATCTATCTATCTATCTATCTATCTATCTATCTATCTATCTATCTATCTATCTATCTATCTATCTATCTATCTATCTATCTATCTATCTATCTATCTATCTAGGGCTATGTTGGCAGTAATGGTGTGTTATTCATGTCAATGTATTTTTTTCCTTACCTTATAGTACAATGAAAAGCATTTGTTGCTCACCAAAACTATGAAGAAACAAAGAGATAACACATGACAGGGTGACTCAGCAGACACGCATTACGAAAGAGAGCAATGACAATTAAAATACACAAATGAAGACAGTGTGCATTGTAGGTAAACCAATTTAAAGTTACAGGAAATGTACAAAGAAGTGTTTGAAGTAAACATGCAACATGTATTGGACAGTACAAGCAAACGTTAAAACAGTAAAAGTTAATTGTTAATAAAACTGCCTGTGAACCTTTCGGATAGTTCATTCATTTAATAATTTATCATGCAGTTGTTCATTTTTGTACAATTCAGCACAGGGCTGCATGGTGCTTGAGAAGCAGAGCAAGGCAGGAGCCAAGAGCTTGTCACAGGACACCCTCATACATAAGCACACACACACATGCACACGTACGCACACACACACACACATGCTCACTGGGGGGCAGTTTAGCACTGCCGGTTGAACCAGCCAGCCTGCCATTAGGATTTGGCTAAAAAAGCCTGCTGATATCTTGGCTTCAAGGTATACATAAAACTATCGCAGGAAGAAGAGCCTTTAGCTACAGGGCCCCAAAACTGTGGACCATCAGCTTTCCTTGCTGTTGCTGTCATTGTTATTCAGTCCACTGATGCATTTGCCTAAGACAACGTGCAAAATCGTATGATACATCAAAGCGTTTGAGAAGACAAGTGAAGTTAAAAGTCAATCGAGAGTAATGAACTTCAGTAAAGTACAGGACGTTTGCTGCAGTTAGCATCAGGATAAGATGGCAAAGGAGCAGACTACTGTGTAAACAAGAGCGTAGCAAACAGAGGCCAGATGAGGCTGGGAAGAGAAATCCAAAGTAGAGTGAACAGGCTGAAAGCGAAAGGGTCCAGAGATGAGATCTGTGGAAGTGAACATCAATGAACTGGGGGCATGGAGTGAGAGTGAGCAATTATTTTTAGTGTATCTGGAGAGAGAAGACACAAAACACCGGGAAGCCAAGGAAGAATGGAGGCTGCACAGAAGAACCTATAAGGAGAAAGCAGCAGACGGTAGAAAAGAGCAGGACCTGCTGGTCAGGGTTAAAGTTTGAACTTAATAAAAACAGCTAACGGACAGAATGAAGTCAAAAAGTAATGAGAGCAGAAGGAATCAGAGAATTCACCAGGACAGAAGCAACATTGTAAATGAATCAGGGTAAAACATCCAGCTGAGATCAAGGACAGAACTAGAGAATGTTCTGGAGAAAAACTGACAAGGAGAAAGGCAGTCTGGACACTGAGGAGATGATTTTAGAGCAGGAGATGTAGAAGGAGTCCTATCACGGTTCCTGAGAGGAGCTGAAGGCAGAATGTGTGTGGGGGAAATCTAAAGGTAAAAACAAGATGGTCTCAAGCTGAGGAGACTCTGGGGACCTAAGCCTGGTCTTCGAAATCCTCAAAAGCATTGATAAAGTAGATCCAGCAGAATTCTTTCTCTCAAGGTCATCAGTGAACATAATAGGGAAGTTCATTTATGGCTGAAGCCAGGAAGCTCCTCTTTAGGTAAAGGGTTGTGGGAATCCGGAAGAAGCTTCTGAGACATGTAGCTGAAGCAGAAACCTTGACAACCTTTATGAAGTATCTGGATGAGATATTGGGACAACTTAGCAACAAGCTTGATGGACTGAACGGTCACTCTTGTCCGTCAGTTCTCTTCTTATGATATGTTCTTATGATCTTCTTATATAATACACTACCTTTACTGTCCGTTTGTCTGTCCAGGATTTTAAATCACCTGTAGCTCTCAAACCGTTTCACCTATTGACCTGAAATTTGGCACACATATACTACGTGACGTCTACTATCCGTTTTCAGGGTGATGATTGACCTCCAAGGTTATTCCCCTTTTTATTTTTATTTTATTTTATTGTAGAATCAACTCTCGGTAGCAGGGCAGCCTTGTGGTGTATGTGTATGGGTGCCGTTCTCATTCCCTACCACCTTCCCCGTCACTTCCCCTACCTCTTCATATCTTAATCATTCTTGAGGCAGATTGAAGACTTAAGTGCCAGCTTAAGTGAAAAATTGAAGAAAATGTACTAAGTACTTACAACACAAACACTGACTTAATCAGTTTTAACGCGAAAAGATGCCGACAAAAGAAGAGAAGAAACGGGCTGCTACGGTGGAGAAAAGAAGAGCTGCTCGGGAAGCAGCAAGCGCATCAACCTCTGAGCAAACGAATGCTAAACGTACAGAGAAAGAGGATGAAAACTAGGAATGCTCACGTCAAGTGTGTTCACGGCACATTATCGGGCAGTCCGCCGTTACTGGTATTTAAATAAGAGCTGACATTTAATGCACCACCGCTGCAATCCCATTGAAAGTGTCATGCATGTACACACATGTGCACAGACCACCAGAATCCCTGTTTACCACAAGGGTCTCCCTGGGGTAACCACTGCAAAACAACACACTTTCCCCATACTGATAGACTGTGTGGTGGACGGCCGGGACACCTCTTCGCTATATGTTAGGGGGAGCAGCCATGGACTGTACAATACCTCCCCCTGGATGCTAGATGGTCGCCCCCCTGGGTTGGATCGGTGCCTCGGTTTCCCGCAGGGCTTCATGGAAATTGGAGTTGGGTGCAGCCCTGTTAGGTCCCGCAGGCGCCGCTAGGGGGAGCTGCAGCTGGGACTCCTGAGCACATATGGTCAGCGTATTCGCCACACCCGGAACTTGGCAGTCAACCACCTGGAGCACTTCTGGGTGGACTATAAAAGGGGCCAGCAGTTGGGAGGAGGAGAAGGACAAAGCTTGGAGGAGGAGTGGTGGTGCCAAAAAAGAGTGTTTTGTGCTTGTGTTTACTTGTGGGACTGTGTTGTGCCTGTGGGGATCACGGGAAAGATGTGCCCCACAGGTGAAGAAAAATACAAAGTTCTTTGGTTTCATATGTGCCTCCGGTGTGAGTCTGTGTCGAGTCAGGTGCCTATATAGCACCTTGTTCTTTCAACTGAGAGGGTTACTATAGCTCCTAGGAGTCCTCCTCAGATATTGCCTCCATTGTTCCCTGTCCCAGTCCCCTCTCAGTGTTCTTTTTCATTTATTGTGATTTCTCTCTTGGGCTATTAAATGGCAATGGCACTGCAGTAAACCTTGTGCCTCATTCTTCTTGCCTATTCTGGTTGCTTTACTCCATGGCCTTCAGTTCCTCTATCTTTCCCCTTTAAGACAAAACAAATACATGTGCTTGTGCTCTTTCAGGATAATAAACATCCAAGGGCTGCCAAATCATACAATAAGCCTCAATAAATCAGTAGGGCGTTGTAGTCCTGTAGTGTTATGGCAGGGGATCTGTTTCAGAGTGCTTTATAAAATAATTTGGAGTATTTTTTTTAACAGGAGTAGAACAATACTTTATTAAATGTTCAAAAAGCTGATATGGGCGTCTCAGATAAAGCCAAGCTGACTGGGCCGGGCAGGACTGGACACGTGACAACCAGAATCATGGACTGAGTGTTAAAGAAAGCCCAACTTTTTGACAGCTGACAAGATTACACAAGTCCGTGTGCAGTATGTGCTTGCAGAGGAGTGCAGGCCTAGTCGGGGTGGGGGGTTCATTTGGGGTAAGGTCTCCAAGGTGTTATATTTCAGACATGCGAGCAGTATGGGCCTCTAAGACAGAAGGGAGAGACACGGTCATGGCATTTATATATAGTGCCTTTTCAATTAGTTTGCTCAGACGGCGATATGGGTTGGTAAAATAATGCAATTATAATCGTTTTGTCATTTTCTGAATCTAAATATTCCAATAGAGTGTCACACAGGGGCCTAAAAGAAGTCAGGAGCCAACCCCTCGCTGGATGAATGTCTTCTGCGGCGCACATGCACACTCACACTCAACCTAACCAGCATGTCCATGGGACGTGGGTGGAAACCGGAGCACTTGGAGAAAACTCAAATGGGCGTAGGAAGGGAGTGCAAACTTCACCCATATGATAAACTCAGAAGGATTTAACAGCAGTGCTAATGTAACAGGGGTCTAAAATATGAATTTTAGTTATCTGGAGCTTCACCAAATCCTTATAATATTCATTATGCTATATGTTTTCCTGTTGTAATTTTCTAATCTGTTTACTGTGTTATGTTTCATCGTCAGTGTGAGCCTCTCCCAGTGTTCATTGTGTTAACTGTGAGAAGAGCCTGTTAACAATAAACATTAACAGATAAAGGAGCTCAGTGTGGTTGTATGGCTCCTTCATGGCGGTTTGTATGACACATTGCGAGTCAAAATGCAGAAGCTTCGTAGGTTAACCAGAATCAAAGCCAGCATAGCCATACAGAGTGTGAGGTGAACACCATTTACACTTCCCACTCTGCCCCCTTCTGATGTAGTCTCAGAAATTAAAAATGTCCGCTCTACTCCACATTCTGTGACAATTCTACTACAACTACTGTTCACTTCATTCAAATCTGTTGTTATAAACTGCATTTTAAATACACAATGGAAGGTCTGAAAATGGAAAAAACACTTTCAGGAAGGATTTAGGAGTCGTAGTGGACTTGACACTATCAACTGCCAGACGGTGTTCAGAAGCTATTAAGAAGGCTAACAGAATGTTAGGTTATATAGCACCCTGATGTGTGGAGTACAAGTCACAGGAGGTTCTCCTCAACCTTTATAATGCACTGGTGAGGCCTCATCTGGAGTCCTGTGTGCAGTTTTGGTCTCCAGGCTACAAAAAGGACACAGCAGCACTAGAAAAGGTCCAGAGAACAGCGACTAGGCTGAGTCCAGGGCTACAGGGGATGAATTATGAGGAAAGATTAAAAGATCTGAGCTTTTATAGTTTAAGCAAACAGAGATTTAGAGGAGACATGACTGAAGTGTTTAAAATTATGAAGGGAATTAGTCCAGTGGATCGAGACTGTGACTTTAAAATGAGTTCATCAAGAACACGGGGACATAGTTGGAAACTTGTTAAAAGTAAATTTCACCCAAACATTAGGAAGTTTTTCTTTATACAGAGAACCACAAACACACAGAGTAAGCTACCAAGTAGTGTGGTACACAGTAAGACTTTAGGGACTTTCAATACTCGACTTGATGTTATTTTAGAAGAATTGAGTGGATAGGACTGGTGAGCTTTGTTTGGCTGAATGGCCTGCTGTTCATCTGGATTCTGCTAAAGCTCTAATTTGCAGGCTGTAGTTTTATACGCTATCACAAATAAACACAGTTAAAATAAAAAGGCTAGTTAACTGGAATAATTAGCCAGAAAAGCATAATGCTGAACACTAACCATTCTCTACATGCACACATGTAACCAGATTAACATAAATAGCCCAATTAAGACAGAAATCTGTTTTTTAAAAATCTGCGTTTACATGATCAAGTAATCTTCTGGGGCCTCATGTATAAACGGTGCGTACGCACAGAAATGTTGAGTACTCCCGTTTCCACGCTCAAATCGCGATGTATAAAACCTAAACTTGGCGTAAAGCCACGCACATTTCCACGGTAACTCATACCTTGGCGTACGCAATTTCTCCACTCGGTTTTGCAGACTGGCGGCACCCAGTGTCAAAGCAGTGCTACTGTTCCTGCGTGGTCACCCTTTCTTTCTTAGCTCCACATTCCTGACGTTTTAATAAACAATATGCAGTTAGTTTCAGTGTATTTATAGTGTAATGCATCTGATTGTAATTAACCTGCAGCAATATAATGGTCCAGGGAATAGCCATAGTATTCCAAATACCATAACTGCTTTAGCGTTGTAACTCTCACTGCATCTTCTTCTTCTTTCAGCTGCTCCCATTAAGGGTTGCCACAGCAGATCATCTTTTTCCATATTACTCTCACTGCACCACTCAGAGTATTTATATCACTGTATCTGAGTGGGGAATCACAGCAGCAGCAGATCGGAAAAGAGAAATATCGGTGTACAGCATGAAGCAGACGCTGCCTGAGCCACGGCAAAATGCTTTAGAGACTTCCCAGTACGGACTTCGCGGTTTAGAAAAGGTTTCATCCCAAGAACTCTAAACGCACTCAATCAGTCCATCAAGTGCTCCTTGTAGAACTGTTTACTTATAAGTACAATTACCTCACTGTAAACTTGCACTACAGTTATAATATTGCACAACCTGCACCACTATATAAAATGCGTATTTACATATGATGACGGTATTCATTTTTAAGATGAAATGCAGCAAAATATGTTGATTATTATACAGATAAAACTTTAAGTTCATTTAAATAATCTGTATTGTTAATAATTAAACATGTGAGGACACGGTGCCGCAGCGCTAGCTAGTTCAGGGATTGTTCCTGCATTGCGTTGTATTCTTGCTGGTGCTGACGCGACATTGGAAGGATAGACGGATATAATAATTAAACATGTACTACGAAGATATTTCAATGTTCCTTAAAAGTTTTGAAGAATCGGCGTTTTAAGCTTACAAATGGCTTCACGTCTATTACATAGCTGATTGTGTGGCGATTGTGTTTTTGGAGAAAGAAAAGTAAGGACAGGAATTGGAGGTTAGTACGTTTGAAAGAGACAGTACTTCTGTAATAAATTATTTCATCGTAGGTAGCGCATGGCGCAGCAAGCCTCTTGCATGAGACATGAACAATCACTGCGCCACCGTGTTCCCATGTTTAATAACATGCTTTCATTCCTATCATCATGAAAAAGATATCACGTATACATCTCAGTATTTTAATTATTCAGAGAGCTGTAATATCACGAATGTAATGGATTATGTGTCCTGTCGGAGAAAGAGAAAACCCGTTTAAGAAGCAGGTAATGATTCACAAATGTAGAGCACATAGATGATCAAATACAGAACAAAGCATTTAATGTGCCACTTTAGTTACAATGAGATTTGAGAAACTAGTAAATTAAACGATTTTAAGATGAAGTTTATGATGTTGTACTTTAATGGCAAAATAAACTACGTGATTAAAGTGGAAATTTCGAGATTAAAGTTGACATTTTGTGCTTTTTTCCCCACTGTGTGCCTATTTTTTTTGTCTGTACCCTAATAAGCTTTCATATGACACTCAGACGGTGGGCTACAACTCGCCTTTTCACAGCGACTTTGATATGTGACAACTTCTTTTTTATTTCGGGCACTGTGCGACTTTGTGAACTTGAGCCTTCGAGTTTCTCCAACACTCTGTCATTCGATCAACTTTCTTTTGTTGATTATACCACTGTTTAAACCAACAAATAGTTCGTTTTTCCTTTGCCTCCACTTGGTATTCGCTGAAATTCTTATATTTTCCCCCGTGCTTTTCCCATTGTCTTTTCACAGAAGGCTATTTATATTGATTTGCATATTCAAAGAGGTGTAATTCTGGGAGGAGTTGGGGCGGGACAGAAGGCGCGTGCACGTGCGTTACTTTTCACACTGATAGGGATTTATGTAGTGGAAGAACGTGAAAGTTTGCGTACGCACAGATTCCTGCATTTTGTGCTTACGCCATGTTATAGTGCGAGTTCTACGCACGGCGTTATACATGAGGCCCCTGGAGTTCTTCTTTGTCAGAACACTCTAATGTCAATAAACTGCTCAAAAAACAGAACATCATCATTGGCCACTGTGAATCTGAAAATAAGCAGTATGCCTGTGATAACTTTCGTGTGTTTTATAAGTATGTTTAGTCAAACTGATGCTTTATTTATAGGTTTCTGTGCCGGATTGCATGGAGCTCATTCGTTTCTGCTTGCTGTTGCAAAGGACTGACCTGGTGTGTGTGCTTCATGCCTTATACCCCTAGTGGTCTTGGAAATATAATAATGTTTCATTTTTACTTCAGTAGGATAAGATACTGTATACAGTGCATCCGGAAAGTATTCACAGCGCATCACTTTTTCCACATTTTGTTATGTGGAACAAAATTTTTATTTTTAATAAATTTGCAAAAATCTCAAGTAAACTTTTTTCACGTTGTCATTATGGGGTGTTGTGTGTAGAATTCTGAGGAAAAAAATGAATTTAATCCATTTTGGAATAAGGCTGTAACATAACAAAATGTGGCAAAAGTGATGCGGTGTGAATACTTTCCGGATGCACCGTATGTTACATTACTTGTTATTTTAAAAACTAATCAAATTATGTTATACGCGTTACTTTTAACGTGTTGCCCTACCACTCTCAAGATTGTGTTGCTGTTTTTAGCACTGTGCATTCAATTTCAATTTAGCAATTTCTGAAATACTGAGACAGATTATTTCAGCCAGGAGAAGGAATAACGTGATCACCCGAACATTTGCCTTTAGAAATGTATTTTGTGGGCACTTCTACTTGTGGCTTCGGAAAGTGCGTGCAAAGAGAATACATGCTCAGTCTGACAGAGTGTAACGAACAAGCACAGTCTACAAAACCCTCAATAGTAACCCGGTGAAAGGGCTTACATGGCAACATAATCTGGTTATTCACAGAGAAACCCACCTCTTTTAATGTGGCTTCTCAAAGGCCAATATAGCCCAATTTCTCCAACCAGAATAAAGGTCAGTCAGTCAGTCATTATCCAACCTGCCATATCCCAGCCAACACAGGGCACAAGGCAGGAACAAACCCCGGGCAGGGCGCTAGCCCACACACCAAGCACACACTAGGGACAATTTAGGATCGCCAATCCACCTAACCTGCATGTCTTTGGACTGTGGGAGGAAACCCACGCAGACACGGGGAGAACGTGCAAACTCCACGCAGGGAGGATCCGGGAAGCAAACCCAGGTCTCCTTACTGCGAGGCAGCAGCGCTACCCTCTGTGCCACTGTGCCGCCCCAGAATAAAGGTTTACATGGCATTTCAAAATTCAGGTGTCTGTGAATAATCAGGTTATTGAAGCACATCTAAACACATTCATGATGTTACAAATTTGACAGTTCCAAACCACAAAAGTCCCAATAATTTCTAGAGGGGGGAGTAACCACCAAACCCTGTCATGAAAAGGGCCACATAGAATCTTGTTAGATTTTATGATGTTATATTTTACATAATCTATGAAGTGGAGTATACATCACCGAACAGTAGCTGCGGAGTGCTTGTTGGTCAAATATGCATTTAATTATGCTGTGTACACATGACAATAAATCTAAAGTGAACTGATTCTGCTCTGTTTTTTATCAAAGCAAAGCTATTTATTTTTGAAAAAGCTAACACTACTGTCGATTGTTATGAAGTACACAGCATTACTTGCTTTTTGCTGCATGCCTCGTGTATGTACGATAAGAATAGAATTAAAAAACACAAATTATGCGATAGAGTGAAACCATGATGAAATGGAACAAAGCCTGAATTTTTTTGTAAAGCATGCTGCGATACTCGTGTTTAGAAAATGATAAAAGAGAACAATAGGGGATTGTGTTTGTGAGTAAATGTAATTAGTTTAATTTTATGAGCATACTGTTCTAATTTCTAATTTTAGGCTTTGATGGCAATACACAGTCATGATTTACAATAGTTATAAATCTGTATAGCATTATTGAATCTCTGTGAGGTAGATTCCTCTGGTGCAGACCCCGACGTTCCCCCTGCTCCTCTATCTGGAGCTGCTTTCTGTGGTCCATTCGTCAGGCTCACCAGAAAAGTCACTGATGTCTAGTACGTGGATAAGAAAGACTGATAAAAGACAGATGGACACCATTATGAAAGACCATGAAACTGAAAAGCCATTGTCAAAGAGTCCTCTGGAGTCAGAGCCAGCTACACAGGTCATACAGGAGCAGAAGCAAATAGCATCGCTGTCTTCATTATTATGAAGGTCCTAAGAGTAATAACATATGTGTGACCACGAGCAAGTCACTTCACTTCAGCTTGGCTGGGCTCCAATTGTATCTCTCAAATATCCTAAGTCACCTTGGATAAAGGCACTATCCAAATAATAAGTACTATTCAGAAGAAGAGGACTTCTGCCGCTCTGACATTGTTTCATATTTAGGATTATTACTCATGGTGGGTGTGCCGTTGTCGTGATACTGCATCAACAAAATAGATTTGCATAATTTGCCTTGTTATTATTATTGCTAGGGCAGTACAGCGTTGCAGTACATGGCAGAGAAAGGCTCAGGAGCAGAGAGCGCCACACTGCCAGCAGGAGAGTTTCTGCCTTGGTGTGGTAAGATGGATGGCAATTGGCAAAGGAACCAGTAGGTCAGAGAGTACCATGACCAGCATGCAACACAGAATGTCTGACATTTAGTTAAGTTCAAGTCCCTTCTGGCCAAAAGGGGAAAGTGGGACTACATTTACTAATTAAATGTGGAGACAAGCAGGAGGCAATTCTTAAATCATTAGTTTGGTAGGTGGCATGCACGTTGTAGGGTTTAGGGAGACCTGACCGTTATGCCCTTTTTAAGCAGGCACCTGACTGACTGATGGTAAGTCTTGGACCTTTAATGGCAGCTGAGAACTCAGGTTCAGGGAACATGAAGAGACACTACATGGAGTTGTAGTGTTGTGTCATTGGAGCATCTCTGACCGCCAATGTGTGACTTAAAGTGACCTTGGGGTGGGACTTAAAGACTCCTCTGTTAGAGTCTGGAGTTAGAAGGAGAGTTTGATGTGAAGACTAAACTGGTAAGAGGAAGAACAGCCATTGTATGGGCAGAAAGAGAGAGGAGACACTGGAGGTGACAAGGATGGGGCACGTTGATGCTGGAGCAGAAGCTGTTCTATTTCAGCCAGGGTTCCTCACCATTTTCATCTTTTTTTCTTCATTATTTCCTTTGTTTGTGTTGATATTGTTGATTATTCAGTTTATTTATGTCTAACCATCTGTTACTACGTGTGATGTGTTTCGGGAATGGTCCTCTAAGAAACAAGTCGACATTACTGTCAAGAGACTGTGAGCTAAGGAAGGCCCACAGTCCCTTGCGGTTCATTAAATGTGCTCGTGGTGTGGTGAGTTTCTCTAGTGATTATTTTGATTATTGTGATTTATTGGATTTTGTCACCTTTCATTCTGCCTTTTGACCATTCTTTGATTTTTGTTTTGGGACTTTGCTTTTCGGATTGCCTTCTGTGACTTTTGTGCTCACTGGAGCTTAATTTTGATCAAAAAATTTTTTGTTAAAATAAATCTTTTTATTCATAAAGATTCACATTTACCCTTTTTTGTTACTAACTGGGGTATGACGATCTTTCCCCCTCTAATGGGTATTTTGAGTATTTTTTGTGATTTAGCATGTTTGGGAACTCTCAAAGTCATAGCTGTAAGTACATAAGCCACCCTGCCTAACAGACAGGGTTTAACACACATGCAGCTAGTGTTACCAACTTGCCTTAGAGATGACAAGGTGTCTACTTTGTGGAAATTTTAGTTATTATAGTTGTGCAGATAATAAATTTCAGCAGTATAGTGGTGATGCCTCCTTAATGGAATTTTCATTCCTCATGATTGTGGCTGTATTGTTTACTGTCAGCATGTCCATTTTCAGCCACAGGTCATCTTAGCTGACTTGTAAGAGATGGCAGAATTTATTTCCAGACAGTGTGGTGCAGTGGTTAAGGCTTTGGACTTCAAACCCTACGGTTGTGGATTCAAGTCCTACTACTGTCACTGTGTGACCCTGAGCAAGTCACTTGACCTGCCTGTGCTCCAAATGGAAAACAGAAACAAATGGAAACCAATTGTATCATAAATGTTGTAAGTCACTTTGGATAAAGGCATCAGCCAAATAAGTAAATGAAAATCTTGGCTTTAGGTCAAAAAACGGTAAGAAACAAAATTGTGTAAGTGGTAGTTAGGAGTAAGAAGCCCAATATAGTAAACGGCCAACACGCTCTCCCAAACTGGCAGCTACACCACCAAGACTCGTGGCCTGGCAAGATTAGGACGTTAGACCCGACAAGCCGTACTTCTTCCAAATAAACTTCCTCCAATCAACGATCAAAAATAAGCCAGAAAACAAACAGTATGTAAAATAATAAAGTGAGTACATACAGATAAATAAAGAAATGAAAAAACTCCAAACAAACAATATATATATATCCCTAACCAACCCCGACATAACATACAACCCTTAAAGTGTCCAGCGGAAAGTAATAATAAAAAGAAAAAGTGCAGCATAAAGTCAATATACAATACAAACCCTCCTTTGACCCCACACTGAACACAAACTCAGTAAGACACACAGAAAGTACGAAACACACATAAAAGTCCAGAAGATTTAACAGACAATGGGTAATGTTTGTGAACCTGATTCAGCTGGAAAAATAGTCCTACGGAAAGTACACGGATGATAATGATGGCTTGCTCCTCTCCCCAAAGAACAAGAAACAGTCTCACCGCGCTTGTCCTCGGTATGTGGCGTGATCCAGAACCCCGGGGTTTTACGGTGCAAAGCTGTCGTTGTCAGGCGTTGAAAGTGGCAGGTAGACAAAGGTGTGAGTGATTTGAAGCGGTGTTTTCTCCTGTCTCTGTAGCACAATGGCAGTCTAGTAGAATGAGATTTTTTTTTTCTCTTTTCTGTCCTTCCGTTTAAATAATGACTGATTGGATGCAGGTGATGGAATTGACAGGACCAATTATTGTGAGGGGCCACGGTTCTACAGAGTTATCCTTCCCCCCATTGTTTCCAGGGGAGCATATTTAGATAGACACACACAGACACCATGTAAACAGGACAACGCTACGAAAGACAGGAATCAGCATAAAATACATTTACGACGACATTAATCATGTAGCACCGCTACAAGTTAAGTAAAAATTTATGTATAGAGCGCCTATAGCAGACAGAAGTCACAAAGCACTGAACAATAAAACACATTTTAAAAACAAATATCAAAACATAAAATATAGAATAAAACATCTATGCGTGGAAGTGTGTGTGTCTGTCTGTCCGGCGCCAAATTGCAAGGCTACAACATGAAGCTCAAAGAGCCGGCAAGGCGAACCCAAGTTAACGAGTCGGAAGAAGAAAGAAGTACAAGGCTACAGAAAGTGACTCCGTCGCCAAAGTGAAACCGCCGAGGAAAGAGAAACTCGCTTAGCCGCTGATGGACAAGAGGGACAAGCACGTCCGCCAAACAAAACCGCCGACTCTGCATTTCAATTTTTTTTTCTGACGATTTCAATAGTTTCTAGGAGTCCGGGCTTTTTACAACACAGGCTTACACAGCTAGCATAGAAAAAAATTAAACATCAGAAAACAAAATACAAAACAAGGCTGCCCAAATGCTGACACTTTAACAGATCAATTGATTCTGCTAATCTCAATGGCAGTAGATGTTTGTTCCATAACCTTGGAGCACTGAAATGCGCGATCCCCACGTGTCTTTAATGTGGTCTGAGGAAACGAAAGGAGACCTAAGTGAGCAGATCTGAGCACAGCCTGAGGTCTACAGCTGGAGGAGGTTCATAATATATTGGGGGAGGTTGACCATGCAGAGCTCTGTAAGTAAGAACCAGAATTTTGAACTGGATCCTAAATTCCACTGGGATCCAATTCAGAGAGTACAAAATTAAGGAAATGTGAGCCCATTTGTGTGAGTGGCAGCTATATTTTGGACAGTCTGAAGACGATACAAACCAGCTTTACTTAGACAGGTAAAAAAGGTCTTGCAATAATCCAGACATGATGAGATGAAAGCACAAAAAAGCATTTCCATTTCTTCCCTGGCAACAACGGATCTCAGCTTGGATACATTTCTTACATGGAAAAAACGACGACGACTGAGACACCTGACATGTCCATCAAAACTCAGAGATTGATTAAATATGACACCTAGATTACATAGGGATGCATAAGAAGAGGTGGAGATGATGGAGGGGCAATGATTAAAACCTCAGTTTTCAGAGTATTTAACTTTAAGTAATTGATGAGTAGCCAGTTACTGACTTCCTTCAGACAGTTGACAAAAGAAGACCAACTTGTGTATTTGTTTCAACTTCAAAGAACAATAAAACTGAATATTGACAGCATAAAAATGGTAGGAGATACCTTTAAAATAATTGATTACTTGAGCTAGAGGAAGCATATACAGTGGAACTTCGGGTCACGACCGTAATTCGTTCCAAATCTCTGGTCGTAACCCGATATGGTCGTGACCCAAAGTAATTTCCCCCATAGGACTGTATGTAAATACAATTAATCCGTTCCAGACCGTACGAACTGTATGCAAATATATTTTTTTAAAGATTTTTAAGCACAACAATAGTTAATTACACCATAGAATGCACAGCGTAATAGTAAACTAAATGTAAAAACATTGAATAACAGTGAGAAAACCTTGAACAACAGAGAAAACTAACATTGCAAGAATTCTCGCTATAGCACTACGAACCGCTCGCTGTAAACACTTTTTTTTAATGAGTTTTAAGCACAGGGAAAAACATGAACATTTGAAAAATCCGTAATTTAATAAACAACCAAGAAAAGTAACATTACAACAATGCATGCTATTAACTGATCGCTGTAAACAGAAGTGAAGTGGAGGTTAAAATCCAATAGAAAAAAAGACTTCATTAAATACAACGATGTTAAAACAATGCTCGAATCCGTCTCTTTAAAAACAAGCCTGGTGCATTCTTTAACTGCCTTCTCAGCCTTACACTACCAGCCCTCTCTCTCTCTCTCTCGCTCGCTCGCTGCATAGGGAATGCACAGGGAGAGACTGAACACATGCAGAAATCATCGGCGCATACGAACTGGAAGGGAAACTGGCTTGTTTGTATACAGAGTGTGTGGTCGTGAACAGATGCAAAAGTTTGGTGAACTTTTTGGTCGTAACCTGATTTGTACGTGGTCCGAGACGTTTGTGACCCGAGGTTTGAGGACTGAAGCTTGGGGCACCCCATAAGACAAACAAGTCACCCACAGAGATGGAGAAACTCCTATCAGATCAATATGAGGCAAACCAAGCCAAGGCTGAACCAATGATACCCACAGAGTGAATTAGCCTTGCTAAGAGGGCCTTACCACATCAAAGGCCGAGATAATATCATGCAGTACTAACACAGAACACTTGTCTGAGTCTGCAGCCATTATTAAGGAGACACTTCAAGGAGAGCTGTTCCTGTGGAGCGATGCTTTTGAAAACCTGACTGGAGGGGATCGAAAAGCTTACGTTTCTCAGGAAAAACAACCAGCTGTTGCTCAACAACCTTTTCCAAGTTTTTTTGAGAGAAATGAGAGTTTAGAAACTGGTCTGTAATTTTTAGGAATGGAAGGATCAAGACTAGGTTTTTTCAGCAAAGATGACCAACGGCATGTTTAAAATAGCTAGGGATACAGCCAGACTGCAAAGAGCAATTAATTACTGATACCAGGCTGGGGTCAACAGAGTCAAGAACTTTTAAAAACAAAGACATCCGGTAAAACAGACTAGAAAAACAGTAAAAAAAACTAGTAAAACAGGTACTAGAAGATGGTTTAATTTTCCTAACCAGTGACACTAAGTGATCAAGAAAGACTGGATTGAAATAGTTAAAAAATAAGGAGTATGGAGGAGCAGCTCCTAAAGAAGCAAATACTAAATGGACTACCACCTGTGAATTTACTAGCAAAATATTTAGGAAAGTCATTCCAATCACTGTTTGAAGAAACCAATATATTAGATGGGGCTGGAGAAACAATACTGGATATTATATCAAACAGAACCTTGGGGTTGTGTTTCTTATGTGATATTAGATTCGCAAAACAGGAAGATCTGGCTGCTCCCAGCACATTGTTGTAATCAGAAATCAGATCTTTAAGATGGAGGCAATATATCTCCAAAATTGTTCAACCTGCAGGCAGCTACATCTACAACTACGGATATTATCATCCATTCAAGGTGTAGTATTAACAGCAGTCCTGCATCTCAGTTTTAGAGATGCAACCTTATTCGGTATATCAGTACAATGAACATTAAAAGACTGAACCAGGATCTCAAAGTTATCGCTTGCAACAGCAGTATTGCAAAACATATCAGAGAATTGTGCAACCACTGTTTCATTAATGAGACATACTTTTCTTGCTAGTTTAATCTGAACAAGGCCGGAATTAAATGACAAATTAAACAAAAGATAGCATCAAGGTTCTTTGTCTATGACGAATTTGGTTTTCTGATTTTTGGTTTGATGATCTCTTTCATTTAGTCTTTCCCTTTAGGCCTGTTTTGATGACTTCTGCCTGACCGTTGACCACAAATATTGCTTGGTCCTTTGCTATTTCAATGCCTGGTCTTTTTTCTCTTTTCCTTTGCCTCTGGACGGGTTGCTGCTTGGTCTATTTAAATTGTACGTTGTGCTCTCCCTGTGTTCATCCCCCGATTCCAGACAGAAAAAGGTTGCATCTGCTTCACTCCAGTGCAGATCAGCTCTCTCCAATATTTCAGTCTTTACCTGAGATGTCTCTGGATTTTCAGCAGGTGCCCAACTGTTATTCCATTAGCAAAATATGCACACAATAAAAGCAATATGTGATTTCAGACCAATGGCCTTAACCTCTCATATCCTGAAATAATTTGAGAAGTTAATTAAGAGACAACTTATGAAT
This sequence comes from Erpetoichthys calabaricus, assembly GCF_900747795.2. Taxonomy (NCBI): domain Eukaryota; kingdom Metazoa; phylum Chordata; class Cladistia; order Polypteriformes; family Polypteridae; genus Erpetoichthys; species Erpetoichthys calabaricus. The sequence goes on along the minus strand of NC_041395.2, from coordinate 301,075,889 downwards.
ATGCATACAGAGCAAAGACGAGGGTGGAGGAGGCCACAGCAACACTTCTGAATTTACTGTATGAGCACTTGGAAGGGCCATAAAACCACACAAGATTGCTGTTTACAGGATTCTTGTCAGCTTTTTAATAAAATACAGGCCCACAATCTAGATGACAAACTGATTGACCAATTCTGTTTAGAGCCTAACTTGTGGTGTGCATTGTGGACAGAACACAAAGAGTGAGAGCTAATGGCTACTTTTCTGACAGTCTTAACTCATCCACTGGATCACCTACAGGTTGCTGTCTGTTTCCTCTTCTGTTTCTCTTACACACCAGGAGTTCACAAGGACAGACATATCCTAAAATTTGCAGATGACTCGTCATTGTGAGTCTTCTACAAGATAAGGAGGATAGCCATGGAGCCATTGTTGATGAGTTTATTCAGTGTTTTACAGCTAAATATCTTTAAATCAAAGGATACAGATGTAGATTTTAGGCACTCCATTCCTTTTACTGTTTCAGCTTTAATTAAAGGGCAGCCTATGGACAAGGTGGAGCAATGCAAACATCTACAGACAATCACCGAGTTCATTTACAAGCACATTAATAACCAGACTATTCACAGCAAACCTACTTTCTAAAATGCCATGTAAACTTTTATTCTGGGGATATTGGTCTCTGAAAAAGCAGGTTAACACATGTAGATTTCTCCAAGTGTACTCCGATTATGTGGCGATGTAAACCCTTAACCAGAATGTGCTCTGCACTCGTCTGCTGCCTTAGTTTCACACAAGCATCCAGCAACCATGGGTAGAAAACAGTGGAAGCGTCCGCAAAGATAAATTCCCTAATGCTTGAGTGATCACATTATTCCTTCTCCTGGTTGACATAACCTATCTCAATATTTCAACACTCACTAAATTTATGTCAATAAGATGAAGGTACAGTGTTAAGCTCAGCAGCACAATCTCAGGAGACACCGGCTCCATGCTTGCTGATTATGTTTGTTTAGAGCACTTTTATAACATTGGAATGTTTTGCCAAAGAAAAACTCCATAAGAGGACTCCCGCATGTAAATGGGTGTTTTTAAGAAACCAGGTTTATGCCTAAACTGGCTTACTCACTTTATCCCATTCTTGTGTGTGCATGTAAGTGCACCGATTAATAATAGGCTAAACTTTGGTCTTAACAAAGAAAACATTTGTAAGAAGGGGCAGATGCAACATCTCTTTCTTAGGAAACGCAACTGTTTTAAAGTTGACAAATCCATAATGACACTTTTTCGGCGAGTTCCTTACTGAATCTGTTGTTACATTTGTTTTATATGTTGATTTGGCAAGTTCAGTCTTAAGAATATAAACCATCTTAACAACATGAAATTATTGGTTTGCAGAAGAATCTGTCACTAACAGGTTAGAAAGATGGCCGACTCAATTCTGTCAGACAGCAGCCATCCTCCTGAAACCACCATTACAGTTGTTGCCATTAGGCCACAGATTTAGGTTCCCAACGGTAAAGAGTATAGCCCACACAAGGCCTAAGTGGCAACACTGGGCACTGCGGCCACTGGGGGCGCCCATCTGCTCAGCCTAGTTGACAAATGACGATTAGGCTGTGGAGTAGGTGAGCGTGGTCTTTAATCGCATTTAACACTCTAAAGAGGACTCCCCACCCCACATGCCCTTTTTCTAGTGTATCTTTTAAACAAGAAGCATTTAGCTCAGGCTCTCACCAAGTATACAACTGGCACTAGTAAAGAGCAACTGTTATAATTCAGCTGGGGTTCAAATTCTTGTTTTATGCCTTTTTTGTTTGTTTCTGTCCCATTTATTTGTGTTCATTTTCTTTATTCCTTATGCCTTTGTTAAGTGCCCTGTGGTTTGTGGGCGGGGCCGCCAGACCATCACCGCAAAGCACTGCCCTCAGCCCTATAAAGGGAGGGGCAACCTACAGTCCCCTGTGGTTCATTCGAATGCGTTTGGGAATTGGTAAGTATTGTGATTATTTCTGTGCTTTCTGCTTTTGTGATTTATTGGATTGTTGACCCATTCTGCTCTGTTTTTCACCACTCTTTGGATTTTGTATTGGGACTTTGTTCACCTTGAATTGCCTTTGCTGGCAACTCCTTTTTGCTAATTTGTGTTCCAAGGAGCTTCATGTTATTAGGCAATTTTTGTTAAGAATAAATGTTTTATTTTATAAAGATCTTGACTTTACCCTTGTTACTGGTCAAGTTTGACAGTTTCTCTTCTAGTTGGCATTTTTGGACGTTTTAGGGAATTTGTGCTCAGGAACTCTCAAGTATCATAACAGCAACAGATTGTAGAACTCTTAATCGTATAGTTATAAACATTTTGTGTTGATGATGCTGTATTCCAAGTGATTATTTTGTGTATTGTTTGAAGTACTATAATTATTCTTCTTACAATCTTGAGTGTGTGTACTTATAATAACTCTGGTTTTCAGTTGTTTTGTTTTTGCTTATTTTCTTGAATCTGGACAAAAGTGTCTTATATTTTGTACTTCCCTGCTACAGACAAATTCCCATCTGCGATAAAAAAAAGTCTGCCTACTGTCACAGACTGGGTTGGCTCCACTCTCCCGAAACAATATTGGGAGCCTCTTGAACCCACACTGTCAATAATGTAACCAAGGGTAGGCCTCAGCAAGTGAGGACACACATAGCCAGCAATGGATAGGTGTACAAGTGCAGGTGCTTTTATTAAAACAAATTCAAAGTTAAACAAACCATGCCAATAGAGCAGTGCTCTTCCCCATAATAAATAATCCAAAAATATAATTATCCAGGGTGAATAATAAAAACAATGCTATTAATAATTATTAAACCACACGTAAAACAAAGTCAGGATTCCAGGTCTCACTGTCAGCGGAGACATCAGCAACTGCAGTCCCTTCCACCTACGGCTTTATGCTCCGTCTGCACATCTTCTGTGTCTCCCCAAGTCACCTTCTCCCGTCTTCCTCACGCCCAAACCCTGCCACCTTTTGGATCCCACTCCACCCCCGCTACCCAGCAGCTATTTAGCATGGAACCGATCCACACCTTAAATGTACATTCTTCCACAGGGCCCTGACCATTTGCCTCCACTCCAGCGTACTGGCTATCCAAATTGCCTTCACCTTTTTAATATTTCAGCCTCTTTCTTTGATTCAGCTTCTTCTTTTTTGCCCCCCTCTTTTGTCCAACTCCCCCTTATATGTCTCCATGGGTGCAGCGTCACAATTGCGAACCGCAGCAAGCTAATGAAGCAAATCAAGACAGGTTACATTCTCATGTGCAGGTGCACCCCGTTTTAATCACTCCACCAACCTCCCTCAGTCACGCGAGCACACACTCCCACAGAGATCGAGTCAGCTATTTACAGTAGTTACTAGCAGGGATGCCAAGCTGTTGCTCAGGTTGGAAAAAAGTGAAACAGTTTCTATTTATTATTTGGCAATTAATTTATTATTCAAAAATTGTTCAAAATTCAAATTTCCATTATTAATGAATAACAGATTATAGTTGAGTGGCTTTTGATACACAACGTTATTCATTTCGACATTAGAAACAAGAACGTATAAATTCTTTCCTGATCCTACTCTGGAACAGGTGATGTATAGCCGGCCGCATGAAAAGCACGGAGGTAAACTCCAGTAACTTTAAGTGATTGTCCTTGTGCTTTATTTATATACATCACAAATGGAAACTGAAGTTGTCTGAATTTGAAAGGGAGTTCACTGGAAATCATAGCTATACTGTACGTGGAATGAAAATGTCCTCTCCGTTTCCGATTTCAGTTAGAATAGTAGCCTCAGTTACATGTGGATGATGTGACAGTGTTGCCACATTTCTCACAACCTTGATATATAATTTTTTTCTGAATTAAAATTTAATTTACTGTTTTAGGGTTTTCGTTATTTTTTCGAATCATGTTCACACAATAAATTGTTTTTATTAATCACCACAACTGTAGCATTTGTATACTTTCTCTTTCTTCTCTCTTGATGATTGCATTGTGACAAACATCAGGACAGAAAAACTCTCTTGCTTATTTATTAAATTAATTTATTTATAAACCAACCATGTTGCTTAGCTGCGGACCCACAATTCTACACACGTGCATGTGCCTGGAAGACAGCTTAAGGGTTCGGATGATGGGAATTTTCCTGCCAAACTAGGGGTTGGTGCTGTTGTCTGAGACCTTCTCTCTTCCTCCCTCTGCAGAATGGATGATTGACAGCCTTTCCACTGCTGATGTCACTTCTGTTGCCTGACCACCTGGACCCTCCCCTTCCTGCCAGAATCCCACATGATCTCAAACCCTGCCATTGCATTCACTTCTTTGTTTGGACTCACGTCTAAAAAGACATTGCTTTGTCTTTGTGAAAAGACTGTGTATTTTCTGGTTTTGTTTCACATTATAGGGGGTCACTGACAGGTCCCAAACCTTTTTTAGTGTTGGTTCTCTTCTTTTACGCTACCTATCTATCAACCTGCAATATGTTATTAATAATGCCATTTTTTGTTTACTGTTGGCCTTTTTAGACTTATTCTGGTTGCGGCGGATTAAAGTACAGTTCTCTGTGTGTATCCCCCATATTGATTGCAGCAGACTAAACCATATTGCTCTTTTTTCAAAGGGATATGGATATAAGTACCCCATTGACTGAGGTACATCACTATATGGCCAAAAAAGTGTTCTTGCATACTCACTTGAAAACAGCTTTTTGCGTCCCTGTACCCTGACCAATTGATTTTCACAATTAGAAAAAGTAGCAAAGCATGTCACTCTAGTGTAAACAAAGAGTTAAAAAGGTTTACTTTTTATCCATGTTTTTTCCTTCAAAAAACACTCCAAATGCAATAGACTATGATTCAAAACGAATGTTTGGACCTAGGATTATTTTTTAGCCCAATTATACTTTCACCTTGTGTAATGTCATTCTGGCCCAATGTTTCTCAGTGCCAAAAAAGCAAATCTTGTTGGCCGTGTGCCGCCATTCGTTGCTCTCAATCTGGACAGAGCTGCACTAGGGAGGTTAAAGCTGCTTCTCATTCCCAAACTGAGGCGGTACCTTTTCCTGTTCTGGGCCACTAAATTGGTGTCCTAAAAACAGAAAGGTCAGCGTCACTGAGCGTTACCTCTGTGATTAAAACTGACAAATGGTGTAGTGACTGGAAGCTGTGCAAAAGTTAATTACAGCCTTTGCATTCCAGCTCTATTTTAGGCTGTTCTGCCAGCCACTGACTCCTTGTTCTTCTATGGCAAAACAAGGGCCTCTGGCCGCCTCTCGACTTTTTTCTTATACCTCATGATTAGTAGAGCAGAATGAAAACACCAATGAAGCAAGACACTTGTTTATGTAAAGTAGAGAGAATGATGATACATTCATCTGTACACCCCCCCCAGGGACAATTAAAGTGCTATCTATCTATCTATCTATCTATCTATCTATCTATCTATCTATCTATCTATCTATCTATCTATCTATCTATCTATCTATCTATCTATCTATCTATCTATCTATCTATCCCTAACCCTACCCTAACCCCTAACCTACCCCTAACCCTAGCTAGCTATCCATTTTCCCGTAGTCTAATATAAGCTTCAATGTGGTAGCATGGCAGAATTAACCCTGGATGGGGCACTAATCCATCACAGGACCTATTTACCCATGGACCCACATCCACTCTAATGGTGCTAATTTAAAGTGACTAAATTAACATATCTTCAATGTCTTTGGAACTTGGAAGAAAACCCATGTGGACACAGGCATGATGCGCATACTCTGCACAAACTGTGAGCAAGATGGTATATATTTTGCTGCTGGGACAAGCTTCAGCTCTCTTCAGCTGTACAACTTGATCTATTGGGTTCACTAAATACACCACTGCCTCACAAGTCATGGTTCTGGGTTCAAATTCCACACCTTAATGTTATCAATGTTACCTGTGTATAATTTGCACATTTTCCCTGTGTCTGTATGGGTTTTCCTCACACAACCCCAAAGATGTGCAGCATTGTTTGATTGGCAATTTCAAATTGGCCGTGTATAAGTGGCTGCTGCGATAAACTTCCACTGGCCTGTCTAGAATTGTTTCCTGTTCTTTGCCTATGAGATCTCATACTTCTGCAGGTTTGGGGACTATTGGTATTACTTATTATTTAGCTGACACCTTTATGCGAGGCGGCTTGCAACATCTGAGAACTGGTTAGTTCCCCACATCCTTAGGGAATGAAGTCCAAATTCTTAACCATTATACCACACTGTCTACTACTACTAATTTAAATAGAATATAATGTTATGTTAGGTCCACTAAATCAATAGAATGAATTTTAACTCTTCTGGGAAATATTGAGAATCATACGTAGCTATCAATAATTTAAGAGAACAAGCAGTTTTAGACAAGTTACAAAATGTACACATGGAATAACTTCCACGTGCGTTCAAGGGCTTTACAGGCATTGTAGCATTCAGTGGACTGACTTCAGTAGATAGTTTTAGAATCTTCTCAATCCACCTTGGGCTTGAAGACAGGCTTGAACAGGCTAGTCCATCACAGAGACCACTCTGTCTCACATATTCACACACAGTAACAATTTTTAATTTTAATGACAGCAACTTTCAACCCCCACACATGCAGTTTGCTGGTGTTTCATTAACTTTTAATGGGGATCTGTTTGTCCTCAGTAGTGGCTATCGAAGGTGAAAAAGAGGAAAATATACAAAACATACATGTTGGTGTAACTGAAGCCAAGGTAGAACTGAAACAGTAATTCATAGCTGAAGCTGCTCAGAATGTTTCACTGTTTTAAGCTCGACGAGTTCAAAGATTTGCTACACGATCTGTTTGAGATTTTGAGATTTCTTCAACAAATATGAATTTCAGCAAAAATCAGTCCATGGGGGGCCAAGGTGAATCATTCAGACAAACAGATATGGCTATTGCAATAGGTGCTTTTTGCATTATACTGTATATGAATGCAATTAAAAATGGGCAGGCGTGACTGTGGTTCAGTGCTTCAGAAGAGTGTCGTCTGATGTTTTTTCCAAATTTCAAAGCTTATGCAGGTTAGGTCAATTGATGTTTCTAAACAATTGAGCATGGACTGGTGCTCTGGTCCCTGTCTTGGGTTTAATTCTGCAATGATTGGCTCCACTCCCTGTGACCCTACTCTAAAATAAATTAAGCAAGTTTAACAATAGACGAGTGAATAAATTATGTCTCCTCACTCGTATACGTGACTGTTTTGTGATTGAGGGTCTGTGCCTTATTATGTTCAGTATGAACAACTGCCCTAATACGGCCTTTCCCAAGGTTTAAAATTCCCCTGAGTGGTCGTATAATTACCTCATGCTACAGGCTAAGAGGAACTGAGCTCAGGAGGGTGTTTGGCATATAATCTTTGTGTAATGTTACCAAAGCTACAGAGAAGCATCCGGCCAGATACTGTTGTCTCTAGAGTAAATGTAAATAAAAGGAGCAATAGTTCTAATCTGCGTTAGCCACTCACTGGCCAGTGACAGGTCAAGCAAGTCAGCAGGGGTATCCACATGATCAACCTGCTTTCGAAATTTGCCTAGTAAGAATGGATATACTGTGTATGTATGTGAATATACCCACCCTGTGATAAAGTGGCACTGTGTCTGGGCTTTGTTCCCACCTTGTGTCTAGTGTAGCTGGAATAAGCACCAATACTGCTTAACGGACAACTGCATAAGAAGATGGATGGATGGATGGATTAAACCTTATGGGCAGCAACCTTTCCTTGTCAGAACAGGACTAAAGCTGCAAGGCCATTCAATGTCTTTGTGGGTGAACCTAGCATTTAATTTGTGATGGAGGTAACATATTAACCAGCTGGTGAACTTGCAATGAGTTCCTTCATGCATCATGCATAACAGATTGCCTTCTGGCTCCTGGGTTCATCTAAACAGTAAAAGTTTCCAGAAGTTGATTTTTTTCTGTGTAATTCATTACACATATTGGCATTTATATCTGTTTGTTTAACTCTTGTTTTATTTGTTAATTTGTTAAGGCTCATTCCATACTTTTTCAATGTGCTTGCTAACTCATTAACTAACCCAGTCAGTTCTAGCATTTGGACTCTTATGTTTTACAGTCTAACTCCTTAGCTCACTTAAGTTAAACTACCTGAGCTGGAGTAGCTCACAGTACAACAACTCAGATACAATGAAACAAACAATTACCATTGACAGGAGGTATAACTGCCTGGTTTGGAAACAGCATACAATAGGACCACTAGGCTCTGCAGAGAGTGGTGCGGTCAGCTGAACACATCACAGAGTGTGAACTCACTAACCTCCAGGACATTTACACCAAGAAATGTTGAACTAGGGTATGGAAAATTGTCCATGACACCAGCCATTCCAACAATGACCTCTTCTCGGTGCTGTCCAAAGTCCTGGTCAGTGGGACTGAGGAGGAGCTTCTGTCCACAGTCCATACACTAGTTAAATAAGGAAAGTGTCTACAACAACACAGGACCCTATTGTTAACTCTATCATATTAACTTATTTAAGTTACCTATTTATAATTATTATTACTATCATTATTTATTACATTTTTATAATTCTATTAATCATTTTTGAATTTATAAAGTTATGCATTGTTATTGTCTGTTTATAATCATCTCAAGGCACAGTCACAGGAGTTGAGTAACCAAGCATTTCACTGCATATTGTACTGTATGTATAATTTGTATGTGACAACTTTTGATTTGATTTGGCGGAGCTGACAGAAAGAGTGTCATCTCTCGCTGTTAGCGACGTACATTACTTTAACTCAAGACGTAACTGCTTATTCAGTTCAAGGTTACAGGAGGCTAATACTTACCCTAGCGGCAGTGTGTGCAAGACAAGATTCAAACCTGAACAGGTCACCAGTCCATCACAGGGCACATTGTGACTCACACTTACACTGAGTCAGTTAATCTTACAAGCATGGGGAGAACTGCCCAGGCCATGATCTGAGACACAGCTCTCACCATTTTGCCACAGTGTCACTTCTTTCGTACAGTGATTCTCATTATCACATGCTAGATTATTCTTGTAACAGCACTGTCTATTTGCCATTGCTTTCCTCTCCCATGAAGGTCACTGAAGCCTTGCCCTTTGACCCCTGGTTGTTTTGCAGGGCTATATGGTCCTTCACGGGTCAGGACTGCTCTGTCACACACTGCCAGGGACTTGGGTACATTTGCTGCTCCATTCATTCTCTTTACAAATTTCTCCACATTTTTCTAACTGTTTCCGCTATTGGTACATGTGGTAAAGGACGGCTATCACAACTGGGGGATGTTTCTGCCATATGCCTAAAGCTTCTGGAATAGACTCTGTCCCCATGACCCAGAATTGGATTTATAAATGGATGCATGGATGGGACTCAATAGAGGCTCTGATTGGGGCTCTTGAGAAATTGAACAAGGAATCTGAGTGTCTGGGCTTGCGAGTGTCCTGATAAAAACTAAAATCCAGGCCTTTAATGAGCTCTTGGGCACAGCCATCAGCAGTGTGTCTGTTTGTGGAGGGAGTGTCAACCTTGTCAAGAGGTTTACTTACCTTGGCAGTGACATTCATGTCTCCGCTGACTCTTCCTATGAATTCAGTAGACGGATTGGGAGAACATGGGGGGTCATGAGGTCACTAGAAAGGGATGTGTGGCGCACAAGATATCTATGCAAACGGACAACGGTCCAAGTCTTTAGAGTCCTGGTACTTCCTGTCTTGCTATATGGTTGCAAGACATGGACGCTATCCAGTGACCTGAGACAAAGACTGGACTCCTTTGGTACTGCATCTCTCCGGAAAATCCTTGGGTTTGTGTCGAATGAGCGGTTGCTCATGGAGTCCTAAATGAGGCACGTTTACCTGCATTGTGAAGGAGCGTCAGTTACGGCACTAAGGCCATGTGGCGCGATTCCCAGAGGGTGATCCAGCTCACAGAATCCTCATTGTTGGGGACCCAAGTGGCTGGACAAGGCCAAGGGGTCATCCACATAACACCTGGCTATGGCAGATAGAAGGTCATTTCTGGAGGGTGGGACCGGATCACGTGTCTGCCTGGGGGGTTGCCAACTGGGATCCTGAGTTGTTTCGTCGTGTGGTGGGTGCAGCAACGCATTGTACTAGTACATGCTCCCCAACTTGACTTGACTTGACTTGCATGCATAGTCACTCTAAATTGGCCCCACTGTGGATACTCCCTGCGATGGACTGCTATCTCAATGAGGCCTGTTGGAATGAGTGAATTCAAAGTAAAAAAAAAAAAATGGGTAAATAGCTGAAAACAATACAGAATACCACACATAGTGAGAGGTAAAAAGCACACCGCACAAAGCAAATATTGCATTGTGGGAATTTGATCAGAGCTGAAAGCAGCTGCTTCTAATTTGCCTTAAAGACCAGCTTATCCATTACACTAAAAAGATGCAACCACAAAAATGAGAAAAAGGGGAAGTGCAGTTTCAACAAAGTGCCGAAAGAAGATAAGACTACACAACTTTAAAAGTAATGAAAAAAGAATGTGAAAATCTCTTTATTAAGAAAAATACAAACTGTAGGATAATATCTTATAAAGAGCACTCAACCATCACAATGTATCTTCAGGCAATAAAAGAAAATAGTTTTTTAGTCCCACCGCCCATTCAGGCACCATTTCAGACTGAACTAACAGTGTAATGTGTACAGTCCGTCCCTCGTTGGCATTGCATACAAGTACCAAACCTAGATGTGGTGTCAGTCAGTAACAGGGCCTACTCATACAGATAGGGTTACTAATTAACAAAAGACATTGGCCTTTGTAGCATGGGGTGAACCAGAGTACCCAGGAAAAAAACATGTAGGTACTCGGAGAATATGGAAACTCCACACGGTAGTGTTTGGGCTGGGATATTAAGCAGGGCTTTGGTGCTGTGAGCTAGCAGTGCTAACCACTGCACCACCATACCACCCCCGACCATAAAAGTCATTCCCACACTCCACTTGATTTTATCTAATGTTTTTAGGCCTGGGTGGTGCAGTGGGTCGTGCTGCTGCCTCGTAGTTAGGAGACCTGGGTTCGCTTCCCGGGTCCTCCCTGCATGGAGTTTGCATGTTCTCCCTGTGTGCGCGTGGGTTTCCTCCGGGTACTCTGGTTTCCTCCCACAGTCCAAAGACATGCAGGTTAGATGCATTGGCGATTCTAAATTGTCCCTAGTGTGTGCTGGGTGTGTGTGTATGTGCGCCCTGCGGTGGGCTGGTGCCCTGCTCGGGGTTTGTTTTCTGCCTTGCGGCCTGTATTGGCTGGGATTGGCTCCAGCAGACCCCCGTGACACTGTAGTTAGGATATTGCGGGTTGGATAATGGATGGATGGTTTTTAGGCCTCAAATGTCAAAAATAGAAAAGCTGGCCTTGGTAATAATTTGTGGTTAGACCCCAGAAGGTATAGTTTGTCTCAGTCCAAAGATCCAAATGCAGTGCTATGGCTTCTGCCACTTCCTTATAGAAAAGCTAGCTCTGTCTATGTCATGGCCTTCTCTGCACACGCTCCTTTTCCTGCTATAAATGTTATGGCCTCTTTTTGTGGTTTGCCTCATTTGTTGTGCTGAGACCACACCCCGTACAATATCTTGATCTCTTTTTAAAGACTAAAGGTCACTTCTAATACAGACTAGGTGCTATTTGTTCTGCATTTACACTACACATGTTTAACTATACTGTACATGACAATCCTCTGACTTTACCTTTCAACTGTGTTTTTGTTTTCTGTTTTTCTCCATTGGTACAATGTATAATTTGCACAAATGGCCTTGTAGCTTTTTATGTGCCTATAAAAATATGATCCTAAAGAAAGACGGATAACTTCTATGCTCACAACCAGGGGGGCTAGTTAAAAGATAAGTCTGGTATTTTTCAAATTTCATAAACATGGATATAAATATGGACAGATTTGTTGTCACCCCTCAATAATAAAAGAAGAAGCCACAATTGTCTCTTAAATTAACTTGAAACTCACAAAAGTAATTGAAACCCAGACTGTTTTTTCATACTTAACAAACATCACACATTGTTTTAAAGGTTTGATTCAAAAGAATATTTCAATAATATCACACATCAAAATGGCATGGACAAACACGATGGACCACTTAACCTAATATTTTAGTTGCACAACCACTGCAAAGAAGCGATTCCTGGAGCTCTCGGTGAGACTTCTGCACCTGTGAGCAGGTCGCTTGGCCCAATCTTCCTGAACAAACTGCCGCAGCTCTGTCAGATTTGAAGGGGTCTACATGTGCATGGTTCAGTTCCTTCCATTGATGTATTCAAAAGGATTCAAATCAGGACCCATAGAAGGCCACTTCTGAATAGTCCAATGTTTTGTTCTTAGCCATTCTTGGGTGTTTTTAGCTGTGTGTTTTGGGTCATTATCCTGTTGGAGGATCCATGACCTACAACTGAGGTTGAGCTTTCAGACACTGGGCAGAAGGTTTCACTCCAGAATATCTTGATAGTTTTGAGATTTCATTGTTCCCTGCACAGACTCAGGGCACCCCAAGCAGCCCCAAAACATAACTGGGCCTCCTCCACATTTCACAGAAAGTATGATGTTTTTTTATGAGGTTATAAAAAGTTATGAGTTATGAGGAAAGATTGAAAAAGCTGAGCCTTTTCAGTTTAAGCAAATGGAGATAGAAAGCACTTCAAGATGGAGAAGCTTTTATATGTGGCACCTTTACATAATAACCACCTTTTTCTGTCCTCTTGACACAGTTTTTTTTTCATTTAGGGATTTGTGTATAGATAATGTCTTTGCATCCTACAAACAGTTACACTCCAAATTTAGCTTCCCATCAACAAAATTTTCCATTATCTCCAAATTATAAACTGTACTAAATGAAATCTGCCAAATTTTCCTCAACTCCCACCTATTTGTATTCCAGAAGAAATATCGATCAGTCTTGAAGACTCAGACAGTATTTCTATAATATATAAAAACATTTTAAAGTCCCTTCCTTTCAAAGATCACAGAGTACAGTGGGAAAAGGATCTCTAACTGAAATTTTCAGAAAAGGAGTGGAAGGCAACCATGCACAGAATTCACTTGAGCTCCATATACACAAAGCATACAATTATTCCACTTAAAATCTTTTATCGAGCACATCTGTCTCATTTAAAATTGTCCAAAATGTTTTCAGGGCAAGATCCAACCTGTGAACTTTGCAATCGAACTCCAGCCTCATTGGGCCATATGTTTTCGGCATGCACCAGATTAGCATCATTCTGGACCAAACTCTTTAAATGCCTATCAGACAGCCTTGGTGTCACGATCCCTCCTAATCCACTAACAGCTGTGTTTGGTGGACTCCCAGATGGGCTTAAAGTGGAGAGGACAAACAAACTGTGATGGCCTTCACTACACTATTGGTACATAGACTTATCTTGTTCAACTGGAAGAATCCCAACCCACCTCTTTTAAGTCAGTGGGCAACTGATGTTATATACTACTTGAAACTGGAAAAAATCAAATTCTCACTTAAAGGATCTGTTCAAAACTTTTTAAAAATCTGGCAGGATCTAATCAATAACATTTTAGAATACTCATTTATATTAAGGAAAAAGGATTCTCTTCTCTCTTTTCTGCTCTTAAAGTTTTACTCTGGTTGTTGGCCTTCCTCTCTTTCTCTTGGGTGGGGGTTGAATTGAATTTAGTCTTGTTAAGTTTGACTTGATTGCATGGACTGTTATTTGTTTTTAATAAAATCAATAAAAGAAGGAGATTAAGAGGTGACATGACTGAAGTGTTCAAAATTACCAAGGGAATTAGTACAGTGGATCGAGGCTGTTACTTTAAAAGGAGTTTGCCAAGAACACGGGGACACAGTTGGAAACTTATTTAGGGTAAATTTTGCACACATGTTAATAAGTTTTTCTTCACACTGTGAACCATAGACATATGGAATAAGTTGCCAAGTAGTGTGGTTAACAGTAGGACTTTAGGACTTGATGTTGTTTTGGAGGAATCAGGTGGATAGGACTGAAAAACTTTGTTGGGCTGTTCTTGTCGAATGTTTGTCTAATGTTGTAACATTCTATCCAGTGTTGATTCATGCCTTATACAAGATGGCACAGCTGGGATAGATTCTGATCCCTGTCACCTGGAAGTAGACAAAGGGTACAAAACATTGGAGGATGGATGGTTTAATTATAGTGAATTAGAACATTTGAACATTAGAACAGTCTAGACAAAGGCAGGCCATTCATCCCAATACTAAATACTAAATACTTAATTCCACCAAAATAACATCATGTCTAGTTTTCAAAGTCCCTAAAGTCTTACTGCCTACAGTTTCAGATTTTCACCTTCTTCACATTAATATTCACATCTTTCACTGTGTAATTCAAATTATAATAGCCAGCAAAAATAAATTTTACGTAAGCAACCTTTATACTAAATAGTCAGGTTAACCACTAGATCAAGGCACTTTATGAAACAAGGTATGGTGGGGGGATGTAGTGGGTTGGCTGGACCCAGGATTGACTCCTGGCTTTTGTGGACTTTGAATGTCCTCTTTTTGTTCCAGGACATTGGTTTTGCCCCTCACATTCAAATAAACCCTGTGTATGTGAGTTTCTGTGTATGTGCTCTATTACAGACTGGCATATCAATAATGGCTGGTCCCTGTGTTTTGGGTAAGCTTCAATGCCTTACAATACCTTTACTTATTTAAATGCTACAAGTGCCATCCCACGATTCATGCCATGGGCCTTACCACAGCTAGAAAAAAATGAGCCTGTGCTTGCTGCTCACTGTCTGCAAAGATTTCTAGCTGACTGCCCTGAGCACTTCACAGAAACATCGTACTAGCGTGGCGCCAGCATGTAAGACAGAAAACATTTCTTTCCTATCAAGTCGATTTGTGTAGATGCTGCCGAGATAGACCAGGCTCCACTAGAGTATCATTGCAGGCATGCCGAAGCTCGACAGAAATCAGGCAGAAGCAGACCAGTGAAAAATCTGCTTCATTGTAACCAGGCTGAAGATGGAAATTTCTGCTATGTCAGGACAGCACCCCCACACACTGAATAGATATGACCCTAGACCCCAAATACACGAGTGCCTTTTATTAAACATGCAAGAGGTGGTCCGCAAAGAGAAAAACACAACACCATTGGCTACTGATTCCTTCTGCACCTTACTAAACAGGATTTAAATGGGGCCAGCTAGCCCCTATTTAACACAGTGATGGATTCCATTTTGCACAATCATCATTGCTTGTTCTGGTTTTATGTCATGGTTTACTTTCAGTATAAAACAACTAAAATAGGTTGTTCGACAATCCCTGGTGTACCCTGTCATGAATACCTAGCCTTGCATATGGATGTGGAGAAAGCAGGCTTCTAGGTACCTTGAGCTGACAGGGAGACACTCATTCTGACCCAGTCTGACTCTGCATCATCAAATTTAGGGCTGGTTAAGAACATCAGGACAGTGAAATTACAGGCCACAATCAGAATCAACGATGGAAACAGCTAGATGCAGGAAGTAAGATTGACCCTGAGGACTTAAACCTGGAGCAAGGTGAGGAACAATCTGCTGCTGGACAAGGCTGCACTGACTCCCCTCCTGTGTCGGCACATGTGGCATTGATTTTGAATGCCTTTCCTCTGGGGTCAGCTGGGATACAAGCCAGCAAGGACTCATGAGCTCTGGCACGGCAATGTGGCCGACTTTTTATAGCTGACTGGCTTAGAACTGAACTGATCAGACGTCTCTTTCATATTGCCAAGAGCTACAATATGATCAGTAATGACAAAGAAGGCTTGCTTATTATTTTACATTGTCTTATGTTGTATTGTTTGGTCCTTTGTCATTATTTCTTAAGTGTTTGTAATGTTGTAATGTTCATTTTTCATCCAATAACTTATTATCATCCATTCACTCATTTCATCCATTCACTCATTATTTAACTGGCATTATACAGTTAGGTTCAGGGAGCCAAAAACTGTCCCAGCAGTATCAGGCACAAGGCAGGGGCCATACCTCCATGGTGCACCAGTCCATTGCTGTTCACACCCACACACTCACTCACCAATTTAAAGTTGTCAGTTGATGGAATACACACATCTCTGGAATGCAGGAGTAAAACTGGAGTACTGGGGCGAACATGCAAACCTCACACAGACACTTGTGCCACCCAGGACTCTGAAGCTATGTGTTCAGTAAGCCACACTCAGGGGGCATTTGAGAATTCTAGTGACTTACTTTCATGGAAATGTTTCTCTTGTTTTATAGTCCAAGGTGGGTATTTGTTGTGAATTTCTTTTAAATACACAGTATGTTCTGAAGTCACCCAACAAAGGGTTCAGTGTATGTGTGTATATATACAGTATATATATGTATATATATTGTCACAGGTGACTGGGGGTGGTACCCAGCCAGGACGCCCTAGAGGACCGGGGGAGGGCTCATGCCTCCAGCCAGACCACGTGGGGGTGACCACCCTGGTGGCTTTGGGGACCATGGGTACAGAGCTTTGAAGCACAGCCCTGGGGGGGCCCGTGGTCACCAATGCCTACGGAGCCCTGGACCTCAGCACTTCAAGTGCTAGGGGGAAGAGGACCGGGGACACCCAGAGTGCTTCCAGATGCGCAGCCGGCACTACCGCCACACTGGGGAGTGCTGGCGGAAGATTGTCGGGAGGCACCTGGAGCACATCCGGGTGGTCATAAAAGGGGCCGCCTACCTCCGTTCGGGGGCTGGAGTCGGGAGGTCGAGAGACGAGGTCTTGGAGGAGGAAAGGAGGCGGCCTGAAGAGTGAAAGAGGCATTGTGTTGTTGGCCAGGACTTTTGGGGGAGTTTGGGTTTGTGTGTGCACCTGTAAATAATAGTTGTGTAAATAAATGTGTGTTGGGTTGTACAGAACGATGTCTGCCTGTCTGTGTCCGGGCCGAGCTCCACAATATATAATACGCTACTCTGGCTGTTCTTTTGTCTGTCCAGGATTTTAAATCACCTGTAGCTCCCAAACCGTTTGACCTATTGACCTGAAATTTGCTACACATATACTATGTGACATCTACTATCCACTTTCAAGATGATGATTGACCTCCAAGGTTATTCCTCTTTTTATTTTTATTTTATTTTATTGTAGAATCAATTCTCGACAGTGGCTAGCAGGGTGGCCATGCGGCACATGTGTATGGGTGCCGTCCTCATCCCTACCACCTTCGCCGTCACTTCCCCTACCTCTTCATATCTTAAATCATTGTTGAGGAAGATTGAAGATTTTAGTGCCAACGTAAGTGAAAAATTAAAGAAAACATACTAAGTAATTGCAACACAAATACTGTACTGTGGAGAAAAGAAGAGCTGCTCAGGAAGCAGCAAGTGCATCAACCTCTGAGCAAATGAATGCTAAACGTACAGAGAAAGAGGATGAAAACTATGAATGCTCAAGTCAAGTGTATTCACGGCACGTTATTGTGCAGTGCGCCGTTACTGGTATATACATATCTATATATATAAAATCCAACGTGTGTCTGTCTATCTGTATGTCTGTCCGCTTTTCACGAGTGAACTACTTAACGGATTTAGATTTTAGATTGTTTTTTTTTTATAATTTGCTTGAATATTCCAGTTGATATTGCAATTTCTCTCATCGCGCTAAGTATCATAGTTTGCTTATGGCAGCGTTTTATTCACGTTAATTCAAGACAGAGGCTGTGGGCCAAGGGGAGGGGGAATCGTGGCAGGGCCATCCTCACTCACGTGCCAGCCTCCGTTCAAGTCAGTGTACCTTTCGCCACGTGTTGGAGCGTACCTGTTTGTTTGTTGATTTTTAAAGTTTCTCCTGTTTCACTACTACGTGGGCGGAGCCGCGGGGGACAGCTAGTGCATATATATATATATATATATATATATATATATATATATATATATATATATATTTACTCAATAGATATATTTCCTTGCAGGTTAGGAAAATGGATAGGTGGATGGATAGATCTGTTGGAGAACAGTGAGTGAACTCTTTTTTTCTACTTGAGCCTCTCTAACCCCAGTTTTTAAGGACTGACAGCTAGAAAGCAGTTAATCATTCAGAAAAGAGCTAGAAACTTAAAGAACACTACTTATTAAATATATTATAATAGCAATACAGTATATATATATATGAGTATATACAGTTTACAGTATATAAAAAATCTGGTTATTTACTGTAATTGTATAAAAATATACAAAGATGCATAAAAATAATCTCCTTCTTAGTATTCCCAAAGAGGAAGTGACCATCCTCCATTCAAATCCACATTCTTGACCCAATAGTATCCAAAGCTGTTAGGTGATACAGTGAATACAACCATGAATCTCTGGTTCCTGTCTACACTTAAAGTGTCAGAGTCCATCATAAAATGATAATTCAGGCTACAGTTATTCATAAAGAGCCTAATGCTTCCCACAGATATCCAAATCAGATATTAGGGATTAAAGGTACCACTGCTTTCTGGCCTAGAACAAGCCACAAGTATAGAGTGTGCTTAGTGTCAGAAGTCCTATCCTCAGGCCAGGAGCAGGGACACGACTCATTTACTGCTGTTACCCATGACTTGTCTTAGCTTAGATTGACAAGGACAGGCGTAATTTATTTGTGTAATGCTAACATTTGTAATTATCATCTGTCTCAAAACAGAGTGTAACATCCTCATTTCTGACTGGGGTCTTTATTCTGTAGAGTTCTCCCCATCACCATTGGCTGTCTTCCTACAATCCAAAGATGTGATTTTATGTAAATTGTAATCTCTGAATTGTTAATGTGTGAGTGAGTCTGTGAGTGAATTAGCGTGTTGACATGTGCTTCAATCACTGGATTATTCACAGAAACCTGATTTCTAAAATACCATATAAACCCTTATTCTGGTTAGAGAAACCGGGTTATTGGCCTCTGAGAAACCCAATTAACAGAGGTAGATTTCTTCACAAATAATCCGATTATGTGACCATGTAAACCCTTAACTGGGTTACTGTTAAGGATTTTGTTGCCTGCGCTTGTCCGTTGCACTCTGTCAGCCTGCATACGTATTTGCTTTGCAAATGCTTTCAGGAACTACAGGGAGAAACGTCCCCAAAATACATTTCCTGAGGCAAATGTTGAGGTGATCACATTGTTTCTTAGATAAAATAATCCATCTCAGTATTTCAGGAATCGCTAAATTTGTGTTGATGAGCTTAATGTACAGTGCTAGACTCAGGAACACAATCTCAAGAGCAGTAGGATAACAAGTTAAAAGTAACATGTGTTACGTAGTCCGATTCTTTTTTAAAGTAACAAGTTACCTAACACTTATCTTATTGAAATAAAAATACCTGCATTATTATTATTTTAGGATCGCTGCATCACTGGGTGTAAGGCATGAAGCACACACATAGGGTCCTTTACAACCCTCAATCACACAACCAAGCAGAAACGAGTTTGCTGCATGTAATCTGGAAACAGAAACCTACAAATAAAGCATCAATTTGACTAAATATATTTATAGAACACAAGAAAATTATCACAGGCATCATTCATATTTTCTGATTCAATGGGGGCTGATCATGACATTTAACTCTAGTTTTGTGCAGTTTAATGAAGTTGGAGTATTTTGACAAAGGAGAAGATTATTTGTGCATGTAAATGTGAATTTTCAAGACACCAGGTTTCTGCCATAACCAGATTATTCACCTTAACCTGACTATGTGTGTGTATGTAAACGCAGTGAATGTTTGAATGAGTGAGTGGATAAGTACGTGTGTGTGGTTGTAGTGGCCCCTCAGTGCTGTGCGCAGTGTTGTGATTGACTGAGAGCTCAGCTGACATCACTAGAACCAGACCTTTTGAGGCTCTTCTTGCATGCGGAAGCTTGAGAAATTCTCTTTTGCTCAAAGCTTTAAGGAGATCCCTCTGAAAGCTTCTATAAACTAGACATTGCAGGTTTGTGGCTGGTCACTTGACCATTTACCACAGTAATGTTGGATTGGTATTAAAAATTTGATTTTGTTATCAATGCCAGCTTTTTGACTTTAAGTATTCGTGCCAAAATGGTTCAAATGGAAATAAAGGATTACCCTAAAACCCTCCATCTTACTCCAGCCTTCCTGGTGAACTGCACAATTGCTCACCTCCCTGGTATGCTGTACCATCTTGCTGTACTATGCACTATGTACTTGTTTAGGCTGTCTTCAGCTATCAACTACATTATAAGAGAAGAAAACAGAATTAAGTAGGCGATATGGTGATATGATTACCATATATAGTGTCTTAAAGTAACTTTTGAACCTGAATTGGAGGAACAGCCCACAAACGTGGGATTACTTTTAAAATTTATGTGACCCTGAATGTTTCCATTTGTCATGCCACCACAAGTAGATTTTGAATCTTCATATCCACTTTCATGCCTACCTCTTTTACTCTGGTTAGGCTTTGCATATGTGCATATATCTGCTACTGGAATAGGGCAAATAACAAGTTATTTTTTCTTATTTTGTTATTCAAAGAGCTAAATACAACAACAAAAAACAAAGCAAATACAACATATGCTGGAGAAAATCAAACTCAACACTCATCCCTCTCCCAACTGCAAGTAACATGGCTTAATGGTGAATTTAAAAGATGAGTAACTGAAAGTCAGTGACATAGCTGACAAGATTAGGTCAGTAAACCTGTTGGTCGAGAATAAGAACAAAAGGATCAAACAGGGATGTAGTCATATAATGGCAGTGAGTAAAAGCAGAGGCAAGAGGGCTAGGCAAAATAATAGAAATAACAATGGAGAAGAATGGAGAAAACTAGGGAAGGCTCTTTGATTCAGTTGTCAGGTGCCAGTTGATGTGAGGAGAGTGCTCAAAAATGCCACTGAGTAGAATGAGAACGGGTTACAAGCGATGACAGAGTAAGTGGGAGGCGTGACTAAAGGCGCAGTCATACGTGACGTGTGACACTTTGTCCTCTACTTTGCCCACCCCTGCTTTTTTCTCAAGGATGGCTGGTTTTGTAGAATGCAGCTGGCAGCTATGAATTCTCGAACTCATGACTTTCACGCAGCCTACTTCAGGTCTACCTAACTGCTGCCCCCTCCCCATCACGAAGAGCATTTTGGGTGCTTGAGCTGAGATATGTGCTGACCTCTGTGGCTAATCAAAACTGCTGCGTCGGGCTTTATAAAACCTTACATCAGCACGTACGCAGATTCCACAAATGCGCCAGTCTGGAACACAACTTCATTTTGAGGGGCTGCCGCTTTGTACATTTAACTCGAGCAGACTGCTTGTTCTCCCTGCCGTTCCCTTATCACTTTCTCTCATAAACTGTAGCGGCTGGCGTTTCCTTGACAGCAGACCTGTGTTTTGATTGCTTACAGGAGGCGTTTCCTGCAGCTCTTTTTGTTATAGTTGTCTTGTGCCTGCAGCTGACTTTTCCATCACATCTTGCCACCTTCCAGCTTTGGGGCTGTGCCCACTGTCATTGGTCAGTGCCTGGCAGCCTTCAGAAATCTCAAAATAGCCAGCTCTAGGCAGCAACTTCAAAAGGTCAACAGGTTTATTTTCAGCAAAGCAGAGTATGGCTCACTGCACAGACACGTGTGTGTACACAAGCTGGGGGGAGAGGAAGGTTAGTAAACACAAACAAGAGCAAGCCAAAGCAGAAGAGAAGAAAATCCTCCCCAGGCTAGTTAGACAGCTCCTCGGTGTGTGCAGTCTAATGACGCATCCCACCACTTTAGTCAGGTACCACCTTTCAGGTCTCTCACACCTGGGAGTGCCGTCACTCAACCAGTGAGCTCACATTTCAGCTCACCTCCGGGTTCATGTAGAAAGTGGAATCATCACTTCTCTTGATTCAGATGTTAAACTACAAGGCCTGAGGGGTCTTAGTCTCTGTGACTCCACTTGAATAAGCCTGCATTGTATGTTGTTACAGTTGACAAATCAATTCAGAGCACTGTAACAAGTTCTCAGGTAAAATGCAAATACAAAATTTACAAATAACTAAATATGCCTACACATAAAGACACAGATTTGTCTAAGCACACAAGAAGACAAAGGCTACATCCACACCACTACGGTATCATTTAAAAACAACATTTTTAAACCAAAACAATCGTCATCCATACTTTACATCATTTATGAAAGTATCACTGTCAACAGCACAAGTGCCATTGGAAGGGAGTCTTCTATGACCGCCATGTTAGAATATGGTTTTCTTCCGTGAAAGATGATCAATCAAGTAAATGAGATGTTGTAATTCACAGTATCTAATCAGAGGAGAGCTACCAAATAAGCACAAATCAGAAACAAATCAGAATACAATTAGAGTCTACATTTTCACCTGTCCACACTACAAAGCCGAAGCTGCATTTTCAGATGTATAGGACTCTTAAGAGCATTTTCACAAGTCTCTGTTTTCAGGAGTTGAAAACGGCAGGGTAATGTGAGCGAAAGGCAAAAAACAGAGATTAATGTCTGTGCTTTTAAAACTTTGATAATGTGGACAGGCCTAAGCAGTTCCAAACTGATCAAACTACATGGAATCTAACAATGTATCTTCATTATTGTTGAACAATGGCCAGTTGACAACTGAGAAAAGGAAAACAAAACAAAACTCCAGCCAGCTTCATCCCTGGAGAAAGTAAACCTCATATGGTCCATGGTCAGTTCTAACCATGCATGGTCACCTGGCTGCCCACTAACTCCTGGACATTCTACTATATAAGAATATGTTGGGCTGTCTAATATGGTGACAGAATCTTTCCAGCCTTTAATTTTGAAGGCACCCAGTATCTCAACAAAACATCTTGGCAGTACAACCATTAGAGAATCAAAATAGAGGAGGGTTAGTAACAGATCATAAATATTGTATAACTTATATTTTTATACAAATAATTAATAAACAGAGATGCAACATACACAGCTAATCAGCAGCTGTAATTAGAGCAGGGGTCTCCAACCCTTTTTCCCCTGAGAACTACTTTTACAAAATGAAAATGGCTGCGAGCTACTCATGTTGTCTAACGTTTATTCTCATAGCTCATTTCAACCCAAATAAACTGAATAAGCTTGCTTTACCTAAACGTTTGCAAAATGTTGGTGTCCACAACTCTCATTTTGCATTAAAACATTACAAAAAATATTTAGTTCACCTGCAAGTGCATTTTGTATGTCTGTATGCATTTTCTAGTATATCTCACACTATTGAATTAAAACATGAATGCTGTCAAAACAAAACAATGCAATTCCAAATACACAGATATTCCTTATTAATTTGTCATTTTGTTCCATGTCACTGTTTCACTTCACAAGAGTATTCACATGTCCAGTTGCATGTGTGACGTGTTTTTTTAGTTAGTCAGATTACTGACACTGCATGGAGTCAACAACAGAGGTGAATGGTGGAGTGTAGCCACTTAGGTTCACTCTTCTGGAGTCATTTAAATGTTCATCTGTCAGTCTTGTTCTGAACTTTGATTTCATGACATTCATGTCAGAAAAGGCCAACTCACAGAGGTATGGAGACCCAAACAAAGCAGACATTTTCAGAGCTGCTTGGTGAAGATTCTTATAGTTATCTGATTCTACTAAGCTCCAGAAATGCTGAGAATGCTGTTGAAACTTTAACTGCACATTATTTTGAAGGTTTACTAATATCCTCTTTAATAAAACCCCTGTGTGCATCCATGTGTCCGTGTGTGTGTGTCTTCTGGTGAAATGCGCATGCGCGGGGCACTCTTTAATAAAGGACATCATTGCTGTGGAGAGTGCAGGGAAGGGCGGAATGAGTGGCAGAGTCACCGGCCTCTAGCAGATGTTTCAAAGTCCGCCTAACGGGTTACACAAGACAGAGAGGGTGGGACCTATAAAATATCACACGGCCGATCCAATCGGAATTCGGTAAATGAGGTAAGACCTAAAACATAAGGCACGAAAAATCCAATCGGGTACTGAGACGCGGAGACCAGCTTCCCCAAAGAGGTGGAATTAGTGTTTGTTGTTGTGCAAGCGTTCACTCTGTCAGATTTGCGATTAAGAAGCTTGGCCCAGTAAAGTGTAAAGTGTCAGTCGTTGAAGGGGTTTTCCTAAATATACGAATTTTCATGATATTACAATAGCATGACTTTAAAAGTAGATTTATTTTCGCGCACATAAAATCCGTTGCTGGGGAGATGCCACACATACAATAATCAGCTCCACGCCAGCACAGATTAAAATACTTGCTGGGGAACTGCACAGTACTTGCTAGAGAGACGCCACAGGCACGTTGCCATTTAATATGGACTGTTCCTACTAATGTTTATGCACTACTGTTCTAGCGCCCTTATTGTAACGGGCTTAATGTCTATAAAATATATAAAATCCAATGTATGTCTGTCTGTATGTCTGTCCACTTTTCACGAGAGAACTACTTAACAGATTTAGATTTGGTTTTTTTCTATAATTTACTCAAAAATTCTGGTTTGATTTTGACTATGTATCATAGTTTGCTTGAGGTACCGATTTATTTGAGCGAATCCGAGAAACATGCAGTGGGCCATGGGAAGGGGCCTTCCTCACTCACTCACCAGCTTCGGGGCGTGTTCCTTAACTCCGCTTAGCTAGCGAACGAGAGAACAATTGAATTCAACTTTGTTTGATATTTAAAATAAAGTGTTACTTAGGTCTTGATGAGTTTGAGTCTGGATATTCTCTTAAGTGTATGCCACATTGAAAAGATAGATTGCAATTGAGATTGTGGATCGTGATTTTGTGTTAAAAGGATCGTGATATGATTTTTTGGAAAGGACGCCCACCCCTAATTTGACTAATCAAGTTTTCAAATTTATGTAGGATTCATGAACCCTTTGGTGAGCTACTTGGAAAGGGTTTTCTCGTGAGCAATGTGTTGGAGACCCCTGCATTAGAGTATGTTATACATTTGGTAATTACAGTTTCTGATATGCAGAAATACTAATTTTCTAAATGTAGAAATGCTGGAAAAAATGAAGTGAAATTGTAAATGATTGATGGGAGACTTTTGTGACCTTTGAGGTGAATTTCTTGCAGAAATCTACATTTTCATCCATCCATCCATCCATCCATTATCCAACCCGCTGAATCCTAAGACAGGGTCACGGGGGTCTGCTGGAGCCAATCCCAGCCAACACAGGGCGCAAGGCAGGGAACCAATCCCGGGCAGGGCGCCAACCCACCGCAGTACATTTTCATGTTTGTATTTTACCTGTCCTCTCTACTACAAAGCCGATGTTGAAATGGAGGCTCTGTCTAACAGCTGAACCTCTGGTCTAGTGGCAGCAACATGGATTCCTTCCTTACTGTAACACAGTGGACCAACTCTGCCCTGTCTAAGACGGTCATGGGAGTTTGCTGGTGCTGTCTACATATGTTTTGTGGACTTGGAAAAAAATGAACGATTAGACACCTTATGATAACTTGAGAAAAAAACTACAAAATTATGGACGCTTTACGGCTACTACCTCACTCCATTTGCTCATTGCTCTTGTGAATTGAGAGTTGAATTGACATACTTTGATGTCAGGACAGCTTAATGTGGAAGGTGTATTCTGCCTCTTGTCCTGTTTAAGCTTTGGATGAAAAGATGGACATGGAGTTTGGAGTGTATCGAGTTTGATAAACCAAGGGTTGCATTTGTGTTTGTTTGCAGATAGTGTTGTTTCCTTTGTCTCCTAGGACTGTGGTCTGCATTGCTCACTGAAGTGGTCTGCAGTTAAGAGTGTTGAGAATGAGATAAGAATTAGCACCTCCAATTTTTAGTTTTAATTCAAAAATTCAATTCAGTTCAGTTTATTTTTATAGCACTCCTCACTGAGTGCAGGTGCAGAGTGCTGTGACAAGTTCTCAGATGAACTGCAAATACAAACTTTACAAGTAGCTAATTACATAATGAGTACGCATAAAGACACAGATTTATTAGCTTGAAACTGATTAACATAAATGAATTCCAACAATATCTGCCCATTAATTAATTGTTAAATTATGACCTGTTGAAATATGGCAAGAAGGAAGTAGTTTGTTCCCATCAGGCAAGTTATTCACAGCTGCCCCTAGTTGAGGAGTTCAGAGTACATTGGGGTCTTCTTCACAAGTGGGGAAGAAGTGGTCATGAAAATGACCAATGGGTCAGTTGTTTAGAAGGAATAGTTTTAGAAACACTGAACCAGTGGTAAGGTGGAGTCAAGTCCTCAAATAAAGCTTTTGATTTGTCAGTCAGTTGGCATGCCCCCTTTTTTATTGAGTTTTGATTAGTGACTGAAAGAATGAGATCTTAAGTTCAATTGGGCAAAATGAAGCTCCATTAGTTTTAGAACATACTCTGGACACCCTGGGGGTAGTAGCAAAGGAGAGAATGGAAACAGAACTGAGTGCCATTATGAACAATACTGCACATCCTCTCTCTGACACATTAACACTGAGGACTTTCAGCTAAAGAATTATTCAGCAGATGTGTGTCAAGTAATGCTAGGGGGGCTCCTTTACACCAACAGCAATACATCTGCATAATGTTGCCTATGACTGTGACTGTCAAATCAGAAATTTTTCTTTCTTTTTAATGTTTTTCCTTTTTAGTCATTCTGTGTGTGTTCAGACCAGAGGTGACTGCTCTAAGATTTCAAGGGAAGCTCAAATATGAGCTGTTGTATTTACAATTCATTGCTATTACAATGAGTGTGCTAGAAGGTGTTCAACTTCATGGCTAGTTTATTCAGACTCAGCAATAATTTCTTGCAGGTCATCTATCATGATTTTTATTCTAATACATTCCCATGGCACAATCCATTAAAACCCACTGAAGTGCAGCTTCACTGGACTTCAGTGGCTGTTCAGAATATACTTTGTTTTCAGTGCATGAAAGCTAGACTTTTATTGGACAAATGATTCAAAGCATTACTTCCAGTGAAGTTCAGCATCTCCGGGAGTAAATGGGGCAGTTGTCTGCATGATGATTGACAGGGTTTTGGCATTGGAGCATTTCAAGTTCAGTCCATTTGTGGATTTTTGGCAAGTGAAGTTGTGAAACAAGCTGCTGCTTGTTATTTGCTAGCAATATAGCTCACTATTTTCATTTGTACATATCCTCATTTAAATAAGAACATAAATCTATCATTCTTGCATTTGCTCTTTGTTTCAGTTTAGTATAGTTCATTTGTTTATTTGAAACTAGGTCATGCTTGGGGGACTATCCAGCCAGCTAGCTAGCTGTGCATAATGGCAGACAGTGCTAATATTATTGACCAGACTTTGGCAAAGTCATCTGATAGCTTTCCTTATCATGAGACATTCAGAATTAAACAGCAGGGCAGATCAACATCCAAGATTGATTTGGTTCAAAAGTTGGTGAAAAATAACTCCTGGTATGAGAAGATAAGCTAGCTGGCTGACTGGAAGTGCTTTGACAAAGAGAATGTACTGTTGGCCTTGTCTCTTAATGAAGCCATCTCAGGTTGTTCAGTAAAAACTAGGTTTTGAGTATCTGACTAACTTTGACAGGGCATACAGAAGACATGAGAAAAATGATGAACATGTGAGTTCATGTGCACAGTTAAGTTGTCTTGGCAGGGTAGAACATGCAATTAATGAATATGTTCACATTCAGGTGGCAAAACACAATGAAACAGTGAAAAAACAGGGCCTTTCATAACTGCTTAATTGACGTCACTTTACTGCTTGGCCATCAAGAGCTGGCATTCAGAGAGCACGAGGAGGGTCATGAATCTGCTAACAAGGGGAATTACAGAGAATTCAGTGAAACATTATCCAAATATGATTCTGTCTTGGCCACACACTTCTTCTGTGTTTTCTGGCAGGTCCCATTCCATTTAAAATGATTTGATTTCTGCTAATGCAGCCACTGTTGTTGGTGAAATCAAAGGTCAAGTTCAAACTGCTTGCTTTTTTGCATGGCAAGTAGATGAGACAAGTGACATTTAATGTCATGATACAACTGTCTGTCATAGTTTGAGATGTCAATACTGCAGGTCAACTTCAGGATTTTTTGGATTTTTTGATGATTCAGTCTGTCTGTGATGTTTTAAATGAAAACATGCAGGGCCACAATTACAAAGAAAAACTTGGGAGTTAAACCTATGATGGGGCTGCTGCCATGACTTCCTCTCTGAGTGGACTTCAGGCTAAAGTTAAAGCAATAGCCCCCAATTCAATTTCTGTACACTGCTATGCACACAGACTGAACCTGAGGTTGTCTCAGGGGGAAAAATGCTTGTCTGAATCCAGAATGTTTTTTGCATCCATCTCTGGGTTTGCCATATCTTTTTCTAAATCTATCAAGAGGATGCCTTCCCTCCAGTCTGCATGGTTTTCAAGGTTGCCCAGAGATGCTCCTGCTTGGTGAAACTTTACATTACGAATAGTGAGCACTGTGGCGAACAACTATGATGGGCTCCTGCAGACTTTTGAAAAGATTATTGAGGAAGAGACCATAGTAGATGTGGACAAATTCAGTGTTGCCAAAGGCTTCTTAAGGACCCTGGAGAATTCTGAGTTTGTTTTCATGTTGAACACATATGAACAAATCTTCTCAGAAACTGATGTGGTCTTTGGCATTGTGCAGCTATGGATGTTCTTTACTGCAAAACAAAGAACTTACAGCTTCCTTGCTTTTGCAAAGGAGAAGAGGTCAGAGGAGGCTTTCAAAGCTGTTTATAGAAAAACAGCAAGTCTCACATCAGACCCTAAAAATGAGGCTTGGTATAAGTGTTGGTGTCTATCACGATTGCAGGATTCCCAGGAGCATTACAGAAATCTGTACATAGCCATCCTAGACAATGTTATGGAGCAGATTTTTCAAATTTGGGAATTATGTGCTTCCTAGAACTAATCAATCCAGGGAAATTTGACGAAATGAGACAAGTGTTTCTATCTATCTATCTATCTATCTATCTATCTATCTATCTATCTATCTATCTATCTATCTATCTATCTATCTATCTATCTATCTATCTATCTATCTATCTATCTATCTATCATCACTCGTCACACGCGTGCGATATGGGAGGCAACTGAAGGGCTCAAAAAGGGATAATTCCATGCCAGACCAGGGGTTGGCAGAGTGAACGGATCCTTCCTCTTTTTCATCAGCAGACCAACCACGGGAAATTTTGCCTGGACTCGATGACGTCACTTCTGGTTCGGGTCCTGATGACGTCACTTCCCCTGGCCGACTTTAAAACCACCATGTTTGCCGGTCTGTTGGTTCTATTGTTGGACTGAAGTCTGTTGAGACCTGTTTTCATTTAAACCAAAGTTTCATCTTTGGCAACCTATTTCAGGTATACGGGCGGCTGCCCACAAACCTTTTTCTGTGTTTGTCAAATCATTTCACACTACCTATCTATCATATAGTACCTTTATCTATCTATCTATCTATCTATCTATCTATCTATCTATCTATCTATCTATCTATCTATCTATCTATCTATCTATCTATCTATCTATCTATTGTTACTTGGCTCACCCCTCCCAGCAATAAGGGAGCAATACAGGGCAATACAGGATGGAGTAGAAATGCTTCTTCTCCAGATCAAGAGCATCTAGTTGGAGTGGCATGGGAATATAGTGTGGCATACATTCTAAAAAGCCTCTGCTCCCCACAGATGCCCCTTTCAGGGTTGAATATAGAGAAGACCAAGGACACAATGAAGGGATTATATATCTCAACTGCTTTGGGTGCGTCTGGGAGTTCCTCAAGAGAAGCTGGAAAAAAGTTTCTAAGGATAGGGTGGCCTGGTCTGTCTGACAGGCAATGCTCAGCAGGATAAACAGAGTGAAATGAAAGTGAAGTGATTACTTTGTGGGGTTGCCACAGTCATGCAGTGGTTAGTACTTTTGCCTCACAGCTGTAGATTCCTGTGTTCAAATTCAAGCTCTCTCACAGTCCGTGTAGTTTTTTTCTCCAGGCCCTGTGGTTTTCCTCCCACATTCAGAGTCAGTATAATTGGCAACTCTAAATATGTCATGTATGAGTGAGTGAGTGTTGGTGTTTCTGTGATAGACTGGAACCCACCTTGGGTTGATTCCTGTCCACACACTTTCTCAGTTGTTTTGCAATTCCCTGGTTGGCACAATTAACATTAGCGTACACTATAGCAGGTTCCAGAACCTAAACTCATACTACAGAATTCATTCACTCATGTGTCAAGAGGTGACCTAATCAGAGGGAACATCAAAGAGACCACCTTTGGTTGCCCTATAAAAGAAATTTCTGAAGTAGACAAAAGGGATTTGTCCCCAGGGAAAGAGAACCCTTCTAAATGCTTATGTAGTCCACATGTTCATTGATGGGCTATGCCTAGTTTTCTTTATCAGTTGCAGGCCGGCCCAACCTTTGAGATGTTTTTAGGACACAGTGCTCTAAGTTTGTAGAGCCAGGGCCACACAAGGGTCAATAATATAAACCAGGAAGAAGTAAATATGAAATTCCTGATCCTGTAAATGAGGAGTGACACTGAGGGCACCTGCATCTGTTCTGGCAGTGGAGACTTTGCTGAGATAGAACCTGTACTGTGCACCTGGAAATGAAACCTGGCAGAGTTTAAATTGCTGCTTGCTAAACTGAGAGTCAGGAGGCATGTGGTTTAAGAGCACATGGGCAGGGAGGTAAGGAGGCCAGATGAGGAAATTTGGTTATTTATTGATACTGGCCTGTGTTGCAGTTGATAAGCAGGCCACAGTACTTGACAGGGCCCTTGTTTGTGTAGTTTGGTCTTAATGGAGGCAGTCTTGTATTGTAAGCTTAGCTATTCCATCTGTTTTTTGCTTTGTGTAGGTGGTTTGTTACTAGAAAATAAGAGAAAGAGAATGAAAACTTAAGTATTTCAGGGGAAGAAGGGGCAGTGTCTCCCAAATTTAAATCTTAATCTTTTACATCTTAAATCTTAATCTGATTACATCTTGCCTGAAGAAGGAGCCAGAGTTGCCTCGAAAGCTTGTATATTGTAATCTTTTTAGATAGGCAATAAAATGTGTCATTTTGCTTGACTTCTCACTAAATCTTAATCTTTGTAACATAGCCAAAGCACTTATCTTCTGTTTGTGGCTGGCACAGTGGCACAGCACCAACAAAGACATTCTTTTAGGTTAGTGGGTGACCCTAAACTGACCCAGACATTCTAAAAAGCTCCAGCTGTGACCAATGATAGTAAAATATTTACCGAATCTTATTTAATTGCAGGTAGCAGGTATAGCTTCCTGGGTTTGAATCCCATGCTTGGGCATTACGTATGTGGAGCTTGTATGTTTTCCCTGTGCCTACTTGGGTTTTCCATTGGGTATTCCAGTTTTCCTCCCACATCTTCAAGGACATGCAGAACAACTCTAGATCTGCCCTGTGTGGGTGTGTGCATGAGTGGGCCTTACAATGGATTAGTGTCCTGTCTGGAGCTATTTCTGCCATGTACCTAATGCTGCAAGAGTAGGCTCTTGCTGTTCAGGACCGAAAATTATTGTGAAGTGAATTGGAAAATGCCTTTTTTTTCCTCCTTACTACAGCTCTGCAGTGTTATGATGTAATCTAGGAAAAATGTTTTCACACTAAGGATTGAGGGAGTCTGGAATGAACTGCCATTTTATGTCATGGAAGCAAATAATCAGCATCTTTTCAGAATTGGCTAGAAAAAAAAATAACAGTTCCTAGTTAACCAAATAAGGATTATGAACAGGAAAGTCCCCTGTTGCTTGCACACATCTTCTTGTAATAGGCATGTTGTCAGCCATTTCTTGTAAAGTAAAGCTTCTCTGCAAGTATCTCCAATTTCTTTCTTAGAGGACAGAAGGCACTTGGAAAAGCAACCAATACAATACACCTCATGGGAGGACTGACTGGACAGGCACAAAAGTGTGCTTTAACGTGGGAAAAGAGAGTTTGAGCTGCTTATCTGACAGGCTAGAATAACTCCAGACATGACAGACCTTATCTGTCTCCTCCTGAGCCTGTGTAGCTCCAAATAGCCTCGGTGTGAAGTGGAGCTGTCACTGTTTGTGAACGGGCTACAGCAAATACTTTCAGAGTTCACTGCGCTTTACCTCTCATCTTCTGGCAGATAACATCTAGAGATTGTCTTTTGAGACATTCAGTTTGAGTTCAAGTATTCGTTCAGTTTCTATATCTGTTTTCTCCTAATCAGCATCACAGAGAGCCATAATGTTTCCAGCAGCCATAGATTATAAACTGGAAGCAACCCTGAGTCAATCAGAGAGTGGAATCCAGTGTAGCATACATAAAGAGAATAAACACACGCACACAGCATCACCCCCTAAAAAACAACTCTACTTGTGTCTCTGTCTCTTTGACCTTAACTGTGACATAAGACAAATAGGAAAGGTGCTATATCACCATAGATAGATAGATAGATAGATAGATAGATAGATAGATAGATAGATAGATAGATAGATAGATAGATAGAGAGATAATAATACATTTTATTTATATAGCACCTTTCCCATGCTCAAGGCACTTACAGAATATAATAAAGAACGGCAGGGTATACAGTATATAGCATTGTACAAACCAGATAAATAAATAAAGAAGATTAAGACAGTGAATTCAGAAAAAAAATAGATAGATTATATGACCAGAATTACAAGGGCACCCCTCCAAATGATTGAGTTCAGGTCTTTTAGCCACACTCATTGTTAATAGGTGGATAAACTCAGGCACATTTCACAATTGTGACACTGTCGTAGGATGCCATCTTTGCCATAAGTCTGTATGTGAAATTTCTCCTCTTCTAGATCTGTCCCAGACAGATTATTGTGAAGTGGAAGTATCAAAGAGCAACAACAGCTCAGTGGACCATGCAAACTCAGAGAGTGGGGCCGCTAAGGGCATAGCACATACAAAATCACCTATCCTCTGTTGCCTCACTCACAACAGAGATTCAAACTGCCTCTGGAAGTGAAATCAGCGCAAGAATTATGTGTTGGGAGCTTCATGAAATGAGGTTCTATGGCCGAGCAGCTGCACACAAGCCTAGGATCACTATGTGCAATGCCTAGCATCGACTGGAGTGGTGTAAAGCACACCACCACTGGACTCTGGAGCAGTGGAGACATTCTGGAGTAATGGATCACACTTCTCCATCTGCCAATCTGATGGATGAATCTGCGTTTGGCAGATGCCAGGAACATGACTTATCCAGACTGCATCGTGCCCACTATAAAGTTTTGTGTAGGAGGGATAATGGTCTAGGGCTATTTTCCAGCGTTTGGGTTGGGCCACTTGGTTCAAGTGATGAGTAGAGTTAA
This sequence comes from Erpetoichthys calabaricus, assembly GCF_900747795.2. Taxonomy (NCBI): domain Eukaryota; kingdom Metazoa; phylum Chordata; class Cladistia; order Polypteriformes; family Polypteridae; genus Erpetoichthys; species Erpetoichthys calabaricus. The sequence goes on along the minus strand of NC_041395.2, from coordinate 301,042,591 downwards.
TGCTAAAGCATATAAGTACATTTTAGACAATTGTGTGTTTCCAGCTTTGTGGCAACAGTTTGATGAAGACCTTTTTCTGTTCCACCATGACTATGCCCCTGTGCACAAAGTCAAGTCCATAAAGACATGGAGGAAATCAAGTGGCCTGCAGAGAACCCAGACCTCAATCCTATTGAAACCCTTTCAAGATGAATTGAAAAGCCAGTTGTGAGCAAGGTCTTCTCATCCAAGATCAGTACCAGACCTCACAAATGATCTTTTGGCAGAATGGGCACAAATACAAACAGACACAATCCAAAGTCTCGTGGTGATCCTTCCCAGAAAAGTGTAGACTGTTATAGTCACCAAGAGGGAGGTTAACTCCGTAACAATGCCTGTGGCTTTGGAAAGATATGTCCAACAAGCTCATATAGGTGGGAAGGTCAGATGTCCACAAAGTTTTAGAACACTCATAAGAACATAAGAAATTTGACAAACAACAGGAGACCATTCATTCCTTCAGACCCATGTGTTTAGCCAATGGTTAAGCTGCCATAATATCTCATCCAGATACATCTTAAGGGTTGTCAAGGTTTCTGCTTCAACTACATGGCTTGGTAGTTTGTTCTAGAGTTCCACAACTCTTTGGGTAAAGAAGTGCTTCCTAGCCCTAACTGCACTTCCACTTAATTTCAACTGATGTCCTCAAGTATGTGATTAACCATTAAGTTGAAAGAATTCTACTGGATCTAATTATCAGTTCTAGTTTTGAAATTGATCTTTGGTGTGGGACCGTATCAAAGGCTTTTTGAACGTTTAAGTAAATTATGTTGTATGCTTTTTTTGTCAACTATTGCAGTTGGCTTTTCAGAAAAATCTAATCTTCTTCTCATAAACCCATGTTGACTGTTATTTAATAAGTTATTTTCATTTAGGTAGTTTTCTAGTTTATTTCTTATTATAGTTTCCATAATGTTGCATGGCACAGAAGTAAGACTTAATGGTCTGTAACTATAAGGATCCATTTAGTCTCTCTTCTTGAAGACTAGAATCATATTTGCAACTTTCCAGTCCTCAGGTCCTTCTTCTTTCTAAAGTGACTGCTCAAATATGCCAGTAAAGGTTTATTGATGACATCTTTCATTTCTTTCAATGCAATCTGTAAAATTCCATCAGGGCTGGGAGTTTTATTATTTAAACTAGTTACATTTTTTTTTACTTCTGCATGGGGCATTCCATTTATTTCTTCCTTTACAAAAAAATGATTGAAGTATTTGTTCAGTTCATTTGCCATTTTCTTCTCATTTTCAATTATTTCTCCATTTGTGCCTCTGAGGTTTCTTAATATTTTATCATTTTTTAACTAAAGTAGTACTAAAAAGTTCCTGTTTGTTTTGGGTTCTCTCACATTTTTTTGTTTCTGCTTTGATCTTTCAAATGCTTTTTTATATCTTGTTGTACTGTATTTGCTGTTATTCCCTTGAGTCAGAACTATTTGGCTGTTTCTTAGATTTCTTGCACAGAGATCTTTTCAGTTTTGCCCTTATTTATCCATTTCAACCATTTTTGTCCTTTTGCTTTACTAGTTTTCAAAATATACTTATTTTGTTCCAGGATCAGAAGTTTTCTGAAGTGACACCATATAAAATTTACAGCTGCTCAGTTTTTACTTTCCCATTCTGTGTTTTTAGATTCTTCCTCATCCCCATAAAGTCTGTTTTCCACAAATTGTAAGTCCTTATTTTGGTAAACATTCGTGTGTTTTCAAAGATGGATCTCAAATTTTACTATGTTGTGATTACTGCTGCTTAAAGTATCACTAACTTCAGTTTTTATTACTCTGTCTTTATTGTTCAAATAGATGAGCTCTAGTAAGGTATCACTGCATGTTGGGCTTGAAACAAACTGGGTGAGAAAACAAAAGTCATTTGGCATCAACACCATTTCAGTTTCCTCTTTTGTATTTCCGAAAGGGGCTTCCCAATCAGTGTCTGGAAAGTTAAATTCACCCATGATCACTATGTTCTGTATTGCAAATATCACTTATTTGATTAAAGAATATGGTATTGTCCGAAATATCTGAATCTGGTGGCATGTAGCAAACTCCAATAACCAAATTTCTGTCTTTCTTTCTTACCAGCTCAACCTACAGTCATTCCAAAGTTTTCACTCCTTCTATCTTGAATTCATAGGCCTGAACATGCCTTTCACATATAGCGCCACACCTCCTACTTTCCTTCCTCGTCTGTCTCTCAAGTATAGCCACTAACATTATATTCCTTTCCAGCACTCTCATATCCACGTCTCTATAATTTCTATACTAACATAGTCCCAAGTCAATACTGTTGCCTCTAATTCATGCATTCTCTTTCTAATGCTCCTAGCATTAAGGAGTAAACATTTTAAACAAGGAGAGGCATTTATTGCCTTTTTGGTCAACTTTTCTTTAGGTTGGGTTGGCTGTTTTTTTGTCTTCATCAGTTCCCCCCCCACACAATCTAGTTAAATGTTTGAACTAAGATGTTTGTCCCTTTCTCTTGTAGACATAGTCCATCTTGTCGGTAAAAGAAATATTTATAGTAAGAGGCATTCCAGTGGCAGAGAAAAACAAAACCTTCTTGTTTACACCATGCCTTCATCCATGCATTGTGATCAAATGTTAAATTCTGTTCATGTTTTTTTCCTGATGCTGGAGGGTTTCTGTGAAAATAAATGATTTTGTTTTGGCCTTTAGCTTATTTCCAAATTCCATTACATTTTTTCTTTTGATAGATTGATTTGAAAGGCACTATTTGAATATAACCGATAGATGAATGTGGAAGACACTATATTAATATGATAGATATGAACAGAAGGATAGATAGATAGATAGATAGATAGATAGATAGATAGATAGATAGATAGATAGATAGATAGATAGATAGATAATGAAATACACACAATAAGCTAAACAGATAGATAGATAAATAGATAGATTGGTAAGGCACTACATATATAGAAAACAGAAAAGGGGAAATGGGCATAGAAATAGCAGGAAGAGGCATTATGGAGATCTGTACAAACAGACATCATGGCTCCCAGGCCTAAAAAGAACAGCTCAGTGTTTATAATGATGTTTGCTGTGTGCACACAATACTCCTCCCTCTTGCGTGCTTGTGATTGTGTGCCTGAGCTATAGCAGCTGGAAATACCATGTCCATGTCAGAGATATGGGATGTGTAGGTGTTGCCCTGTAGCAAAATACAGTACTTATTGTTACAATCAATTAATGACTCCCCTTCACCCCCACCAGCATGAGCCCTTAAATTGATAACAATGATTTACAGCATGATAAATGATTAACCACAGGCACCCTCTGTATAATATAAAGTATTCAGCTTCCAAAGTGCATATTCAGAGCAATAAAATCGCCCTCTAGGCACTGCAGAAAAACAATCCTCCTAACCATGTTGTACAGACAGCACTTTACATCTGGTTGGGCAAAGTCATGCAGTGTCTGCCACATTTCCTCCTAGTGTAATTGCTTTATAACTGAGTTGTGGAAGGGTGAGGCTACACGTTGACCACCTTCTACTAGTCTCCTGCAGTTTAACATAACAGAACTTCAGAGCAGAGTATTACAGGGGATTTCTCTGTGCCAGGTACTGTATCCTGGTGCCATTGCAGAAACTCTTTACAGAATGCAGCAGTGGACTGTTTCAGCTTAAATGTCATAGTGATGAAATCAAAAAGAAATCTGATCGGGATGTCCAAGGAGCTAAACCTTCAGGCTCACTGCACCACAAACACACTCGATCTAAGGAAAGGAGTTATGATGTTTACTTATGAAATACACTTTACGCAGATTACTCAAGGGCTGCAGGAAGTTTGGCCACATTGTTAACATGAAGAAATGGAAAACACGTGACTCTGAACAAGCCATGTTACCTGCTAGGGACTGAACTGTATAAATTTGAATGTTTGTTAAAATGTGCCATAGAGAGTTAATGTGAAATAGTTAAGAATGTTTACCTGTCTCACAGCTCCAAGCTCCTCACTGTCATTGCTTGTATAGAGTTTATGTGTTATCACAATATTCATCTGGATTTTCTCCATGTACTGCAGTTTTCTCCAGCCTCCCAAAATGTGTCTGCTAACTGGCCAAGTTAATTTAGCCCCGAAGTGTACTAAATCGGCAACTCTTCCAGAATTGTTCCTGCATTGCGTCTGATTCTGGCAAGACAAGCTACAGCTCTTTATTGTCCCTTTGATTGTATGGCTCTAAAATGGATAACAGATTCCATTCTGCTTGCTGTTTTTTATCATAGCCAAAATATATCAGGTCTTTTTTAAGTGATCTGACTGAACTACTAACTCAGTGAAGCTCTGTTTCCCAGACAGTTCTTCGTTGCAAATTTTTGGACATTGACATTCCTACATAAAAGCTTACATGTGAATTCCTATCCTTGCTGAACTGTTTTGACATGGTGTGGCATACTAATTTCCCTACCCACTCACATGGTCGCATACTAGAGCTGGTCTGCACATCTGGCTTATCTGTAGTCAGCCCTCACAGTGTTGATTTGGGTCTCTCAGACCATAAGGTAGTTCTTTTTAGTTCTTCCATCTTTCAGTGTAAACATCCTTTAGAAACCTTCACAATATCTGTCCCTCTAGCCTTGTTCCTTTCATTTCTGATATTTCTCTTACTATCCACGTTATATTATCTTGCTGATGACTCACTCTTCTCTTCACTCAGATTTTGATATAATAGCTCCATTAAAACACAGGGACATATCCTTTAAGCATATCAGCTCTGTGGTGTAATTCTGCACTACAATTCATGGAAGCAGCTGGCAAGTGCCTTGAGGGACTGTGGAGTAAAACTGGCCTCACTGTGCATGCCCAGACTTTCTATGAGTATCAGAGGGCTTACAGAGATGCACTGACCACAGCAAAGAACATATATTATGGCAGATACATAAAGAGTAGCTATAATAGTACAAGGATTTTGTTCTGCTACCTGAACCATGCCCTATTAACAATTGTACCAGTGCAAACTGTGAAAACTTACTTTCTTTTTCTGTAGTAAAATTAAAAGTCTAAATAATTTCACTAACACTACTTCATCATCCACTTAAATTCCTCTCTGTATGGATCATTTAATACATTTTCTCTTCCTCTATCTTCCTGGGATAAATATAAAATCCTGTTGCTAACTGATAATCGCCATTCATTGATGACCTGTTCTATAAATTGAGGCCCCATTTCCACCACACTCATCAAGTCCTGCCTTTATGTAATAATCCCAGCTGTCAGGACATTAATAAACACATCTCCCAATACAATTTTGTTTTTTTAACTGGCAATATTAGAAAGTCTAGTCTTGACATTAACATTTCTGAACAATATTTACTCAATCTCTCACTTACTTTTTATGTAAAGTTACTGAGTGTGTGTTTGCATCCCACCTTACAATTCACTTAAATTCGCTTACAGTCTGGCACCACATGCTGTGAAACTGCTCTGTTCAAGTCAATAACAGTTTACTTAAGGCAGCAGACTCTGGGCTAGTGATGTAAGGAGGAAGGGGCTTCAGAGACTTAAGCCCCCGATATATTGTGCCAGATGGGGAACCACCCTTATACATACACATAATAACACACTGGAAAATTGAAGGGGGACATATGCTTGGCTAAGAAGTTGTGTGAAGTACGTGCTGCAAGGAGGAACAAGACACTGACAAAATCCAGAGCACTGCCAGTAAATTGGTTCCACTTCAAGCACTAATTAAGATATGTTTTGAGGTTAAATGAGAGTGCGAGAACTCGGAGAAGAATATCGCCAGACACCCTTAAAGAGGGTGACCCTGATACCATCAAATCCTAGATGTGCCCCTGTGCTGTACATGTCAGCAGATTAATTCTATGAAACCTCTGCTACTGTCAATTACAAAATTCTACTCCTAGAATGGAGGGCATCCTGGGTATACCTGGCAGTGCTCTCCAGTCCAATAGGAGTTTGTCAGTTTTGGCAGCAGCAGGTCCATCTAGTGTCTCTGACACAGGCAGTTCTGTCCTTGGCCTTCTGCTTTTCTATATCTCAATGCTTCTGTTTGGCCATATTATGTGTAGTTTGGACCTGAGTTGTTTTTTTTCTGAAGATAACACTAAAATCTATCTCAGGATTAAAACTGGAATTGCTTTAGATATCTCACAACTCATAACTTCCCTTGAAGGGATTAAATATTGGATTGAGTGCAACTCTTAAAATTAAACTGTAACAAAACAGAACTCATGCTAACCGGCACCTCAGAACAGCTTCACTCATGGCAATGATTCTATTATACCTTCATGTTCTATACGGAACCCTGGTGTTGGGAATGACAAAGAGCGTGATGTATGAATGAGATATAGAATAGTGTGACGGTGTAGATGATGCAAATAGAAATCAAACAATAAAGTGTGTGACACAGTGTAAAGGTTTATTTGAAAATGTCTTTGTACACGCCGTTTAAGTGTAAAAGGTAATTCCAGCTCAGAACTTGTAAGGTCATTTAAGATGGTTATTGTTGTGATCAGAGTCAAGTTTGTCAGAGCTTAGAAAGAGTTGTGTCTCTCCAGGAAGTAATGGAATGACTTGGGTATTTATGTTTTCCACATTAATATTTTTTGGACATAATATAGTGCGTTGTGTTAAAAGGGGCATTTGGTCTAATGAGATTGCTGTCCAAATGTCTCTGTAACTAAGTCGTCGCAGATAAAGGCTTGAGGAATTGTAATAATATGTGGCTGAAGTCCATCTGTATTGGTGAGTGTACCATCTCTCAGTTGTAATAAGCAATTGTTATGATTTGGTTCTGGACATCGTATCTTTTTTTACTAACTGTATCTTTTGAAAGTAATGCCAATTGTCTGCGTATTTTTAAGGTGCACTGAACAATAGCTGAGTGCATGGCATCTGGAAGAATAGCTAATCACTGTCTAAAATCTCCTCCTCATAAAAGTACCTTTCCTCCAAATCGAATATTATTTATTCATAAACGTTTGTAGAAGTTTATGAATGGTGTTGAGTAAGTGACTCATGTCATTGAACATTCATCAATAAACAACAACGGATGTCAAGTGCAGTGCCACCGTTAATGTTCATAGTGGATACCGATTTGTAGGATCTAATGCAGTTGATAAAGATTTAACTTTCAGGTACATCGTCAGTTATAAGCTTCTGTAGATATTCAGTATATGAATGTAAAGAAGGCAGTCTAATTTGACTCTTTTGACAACAACGTGTAAATGTATAACTTGTATTGCCAGTTGTTTCTTCAGGGAAGTGAACTGAATGACAATGATTGCAAATGACATTCATTAATCCGAATGAATTTTCCTGGTGTATGTTTTCCTTGTGCCGTTTGAGAGGCGCGGTTTGTTGCTTGTGTAGTATTTGGGACGTGTTGTTTTGGAGCTGTAATCGATTTGCCTGTGCTGTGTGAGAAGCCCGTTGTAGCCTTCGCTGCCATTAACCGTATGTCCTGAGACGGGAGGTGTTTGTTTTGAATCCGTGCCTGTTGCGATGCAGCACTTTGATTGATAGATTGCGTATGTGGATCTAGGATGTAGATTTGTGCAATATTTGCGTTGTTGATTTGTTTCAGGGTGCACTGTTCCAATGCGATGCAGTATTTGTGCACATATGCGAAAGCAGTATGGTCCATTGCCTTTTGGTGGCCTGATATTTACTCTGGTATATGCAAAAGCAAATGAACTATTGTAGGATCTAATGCAGTTCATAAAGTTTTTTACTTTTAGGTACATCGTTAGTTAGAAGCTTTAGTTGAGCTTTGCGTTTTTGGAGTCGAGACATTTTTTTCTTTTAGAAATATGGATAAGTAATAAGGAGTATTGCACTCACTGTTAATATGGAGCCTTTTCTGTGGTTGAATGGTTAATAGTGCCTTATTGTAATGAGATCCACCTATGCTGCATAGCTGTCTATTTTGTTGTTTCTTTCGTGTTCGTGTGTTTGTTCCTGTTATCATTTCCTTTTCGTTTTGTACCCGTGACCGTGTATTCATGACTTGTTTCTTTCTCAGCATGCGAAATATGGATAAGTAATAAGGAGGATCGCAGTCACTGTTAATATGTTTCCTTTTCTGCAGTTGAACGGTTAATAGTGCTTTATTGTAAGGAGATCCACCTATGCTGACACCTATGCTGTCTAGTGTGAAGGTGATGACGTTCACTGAGAATAGAATATGTGGCTTTGGGTTGTCACTTCTTATGATGTGTGTGGTGGTGTGTGTGTGTGTGTGTGTGTGTGTGGGGGGGGGGGGTGGGTGAGGATTGTTGTTGCAGCGAGCGTCTTCTTTCTTTTTGTGTTCCTGTGTCTTGTTTGAATCCCCCTCTTTGTGTGTGTCCCGTCCGTTGCTTGTAGGGTCTGTGGGGTGGTTTTGTGTTCTTGTTTTGTGTTCCATGGGCTTGTTGAATCCCCCTCTTGGTGTGTGTCCCGTCACGGTGCCTGTAGGGGGGGGTGGGGGCGGGGGTGCCTTGCTGTTGTGCGCGAGCCTCTTTTTTTTTTTTTTTTTTTTTTTGGGTCTAGTTTCGTGTGCAATGTGTTTCGTGCTTTGCTTGCGTTTGAATACTTTTTTATGTGCCTTTTCCTTTTTTCGTTGCTCTTTGCGCCTCATTTCTCCATTTTTCCTGTGCTCACTCCTTTTTTCTGTGGTCTTGTCCGCCTCTCGCGGCCCCTCATCAGCCTCTCTCGCCCTCTTTTTGTCCGCCTTTCTCGGCTCCTCAGCCGACTCTCGCGGACTCTTTTTGCGCCTGCGCAGTACGTCTTTTTGCAGCTACGGCCCATTGCCGGATGTGCCTGCGTCCATCATCCGGTTTAGCATTCTCGGTTAGTAATATGGATAGTTCTGGAATGTATAGCAGCAGGGGTCTCAGCCTGATGTAGCACACACAGAAGTGCGCTGCATGCAGCTTAGACATCCTCCCATCTACATCTACATTTACAGGTGAGTTTTGCTTTGGTAGTATGTGATGCAAAAGTTATCTATGTAATTTGAAGATAACCAGTTTGAAAATGGCAAGCAGCACTTAGCTGGCAACCCCACAGAGCGAGTTCTCAGACTGTAACAAATTCAAATCACAAAAATCTCATTAAGAAAGCTTCTTACTTCATCTGGCTCTGCAAAATATCCCATGACTGCTCATTCCTCTCATTTTCCAACCCTGAGAAGCATCTCCATGCTTTCATCACATCCCACATTGACTTCTATATCTATCTGTTTCCAGGCGTGCCCTTCTCATTTATTATCTCAGCTTCAGCTGGTTTAAAACTCTGCTCACTCGGACCTGCAGCAGTGAGCACATCATGCCAGTTCTGTTCAGTCTTCACTGGTTCCCTGTGCCTTCTAGGCCTGAATACACAATCCCATTGCTAATGGCCTTGTACAGGACTACAGCACACCAGTAACCTCCTGCATGGCTACACTCTAGTCTGTAAACTTATGTCCAGTGAGGCTAGCAATCAAGTTGTGCCTTAGACTAACCTGTACTCTATAGGGCGACAGAGTCTTCAGCTGTATTGCACCCAGATTTTGGGGTGGCCTCACTCAAGAAATTAGATCTGCTGAAACAAATAATTTTATTAAATCACATTTATTCAGAAAGGCATTTAACTAACCCTGACATTCTTTTTCTCAGTGAACCCTTTTATTACAAATGCTTAAGTAATTACGTTGCAAATGATGTTGTATGCTTATTGTCTTCTACCATTTTGTGTATTATTCCTTGCCTTCCCAGTCATGCAGATCAAAATCCAATATCTGAATCTAATCCTTTGGGACTTTGTAGAATGGAAGACTCGTAGCATGAATTTACAGCTGACAAATCTGCAGAAACTGTGCAATACAATCATGTCAATACGGAGCAGAATCTCAAAGGAATGTTTTTAACATGTTGTGGAATCCATGCAACAAAGAATTGAGGCTGTTTTGAGAGCAAAACGGAGGCCCTACCCTCTGTAATTATAGTTTTCCTAATAATTTGCTCAGTGAGTGTATGACAGTATGGGGAAGGCACATACAACAAAATGTATCATTATTACTGGCCCTGTAATTAAAAAAAAAGTTTCAGAGTATGAGCGGACAGGCATATTTCATACAATACATTTTTGGAAGGTGTATGCTATCAATAGCAAGGCCTTTACCGAGGCAACACACATAACAACTGTACTGAAAGGAGGGTACTGACAGGTGGGTGTTGTGTGCCACAGGGCTGTAAGGGGCACAGGCACCACAATTAGAGATGGAGATGTATATCCTGAGCAAAAAGCATACCATATCATTAGGAAGGTCAGGCTACAATAGCAGTTCCCATTCCTCTGCCAGGAGAAAGAAAAAGTAAAGCAAGAATGGCAACATTGTATGCTTTATGGCCAATAAAGGGTAATACATGGCTCTGATTAAGGAATGGGACCATTATGACCTTTAAAGGTGATGTCTGAAAGGACTGAAAGGATACCAATGTTTCCCTTCAGCCTAGCAGGTAGCAGCTCACAGTTTCATTAGCAAAAGAGGACTGTGTTGAACTTTTAAGGAAAACAGCTGGTTTGAGACTTGATCCTTCAATTCATATTGAAAGCTCAGAGTTATGTTGGTCTTGGAGGCTTACAGTGGGCACTGTGGCCTGGTGGTGCCAGGGCACTTTATAGAGCTGGGATTAGGAGTGAAGACCAAAAGTGACTCCAAGATGAGGAGTTAAATTACCTTGAGCTCAGTGACTAGTTCAGCTGAAGCCAGGAGTAAGATTATGATAAAATGTTTGAGAGGCCAGAGGTAAAAATTGAGAGAGAGAGAATAGAAGGTATGTCTTGGGACTATTTGATGTTCTTTGGTGAGCAACTGAAAATGTCACCCCACCATATAGACTAGGAGCCAGACCGAGTTCAGGAAGTCACAGAGATGTTATAGACTTTTGTCGTTTTCTGTTTACCTTGTACTTCTGAGTTCTCCCCTTACTCTTCCCAGTAACTGTTTTTCATAATAAAGACTGTTGTTTTTATATTTTGGCTTTCTTGGCATTATTCTGGCTTCATATATCCTAAAAGAGTATCTCCCCAAGTTTACAACACTTTAGGGTTATGTTTGCTTTGGGAGGCGCTTCAGTACATGTCCTTCTTATTCATGTGTTTACCAAGAAAGATATTAAATGAATAATGAACGCTTTGCTGTTTTGCTTGTAGTGATGTCAGCCAAGGAAGATACAATAAAAAGGATTATCCACTTTATTGTGTATGACTTTCACTATAGGAGGAACTATTTTAAAGAGGTGTGTGTTTTATATAAATTGCAGTAATATTATTTTAATTATTTAATGTGCAACATAAGAGATTACCTGCTTTACTCATATAAAGAACTTTATGTGATAGTTATTAGGAAAGTTACTATATAGGCATTGTCTTATATCTGTCCATATGAAGAGACCATGAAACATGCTTAAGCGTTCTTGCTTCATTTTGTAAAGTAAAGGTGTATGTTTGCTGTTCTAAAGCAGCATGTGTGATATGTGTCCTGGACAGAAGGTAGCTGTGCTCAGTAATATCCTTTGTCAACTTCACCACCATGCTGTGCTTTGTGGTCCATAGCTGAGCAGGTGTCACAAAAGGATGTATGCAGCAAGTGAGTATGGAATTTACAGTGTGCCTAGTCAGTTTGATGAACACAGATGGAGATATCTGGGCCTTCCTCAGACGCTTGAAGAACTAAAGGCTTTGATGAGCTTTCTTGATAATTGCAAAGAACTGTCGTGTCCACCTTAGGTCATCACTGATAGTGACTGCAAGAAAAATTTTTGACCTTCTCCACACAAAGCATCCCTTCTCAAGCAGATGGGAGTGTGATCTGTGTCCTGATTTCTCAGGCCTTTGTCAAAATGAAAACCTCTTCTTTGATTAATGAGGGTGATCAGACCTGCCATGATTCTGTTATCAGCAAATGTATCAATGAAAGATGGAGCTGTGTTGGGCAACCCAGTCATTATTAAAAAAGGAGTACACCAGGTGGCTTGTCACATTTCTCTGTGGATACCTGACTACCCTTTGGAGTGCCAAAAAAATATTAAGATGTTTCGTCATCTCCCTGTCTTAAATCTGCCTTTTCTCACCTTTATGTTACACTGTTCTGGTGTTGTTATGGTTCAATAGGGCTCCATCCTTAGTTTTAGTTTTTGGACTGTTTCTTTTTTTTTAACATTTTATCAATGTTATTAAAGTCAAATAGCATTCATACAAACAAGTCAAGTTTAACAAAACTAGGTTCGAAAACAAATCAACCCCCACTGTTTCTATGTAATTCTTTGTGTTTTATGCTATTGAATACAAATTATTTTTCAGTGTTTTGTTTTGTATATAATTATTTAACATACAGTTAGGTCCATAAATAGTTGGACAGAGACAACTTTTTTTCTAATTTTGGTTCTGTACATTACCACAATGGATTTTAAATGAAAAAATTCAGATGCAATTGAAGTGCAGACTTTCAGCTTTAATTCAGTGGGGTGAACCAAAACGATTGCATAAAAATGTGAGGCAACTAAAGCATTTTTTTAACACAATCCCTTCATTTCAGGGGCTCAAAAGTAATTGGACAATTGACTCAAAGGCTATTTCATGGGCAGGTGTGGGCAAAGTCCATCGTTATGTCATTATTGATTAAGCAGATAAAAGGCCTGGAGTTGATTTGAGGTGTGGTGCTTTGCATGTGGAGGATTTTGCTGTGAACAGACAACATGGGGTCAAAGGTGCTCTCCATCCAGGTGAAAGAAGCCATCCTTAAGCTGCGAAAACAGAAAAAAACCCATCCAAGAAATTGCTACTATATTATGAGTGGCAAAATTTACAGTTTGGTACATTCCTGAGAAAGAAAGCAAGTACTAGTGAACTCAGCAACAGAAAAAGACATGGACGTCCACGAAAGACAACAGTGGTGGATGATCGCAGAATCATTTCCATGGTGAAGAGAAACCCCTTCACAACAGCCAACCAAGGTGAACAACACTCTCCAGGGGGTAGGCATATAGATATCCAAGGTCTACCATAAAGAGAAGGACTGCAAGAAAGTAAATTACAGAGGGTGCACTGCAAGGTGCAAGCCACTCATAAGCCTCAAGAATAGAAAGGCTAGATTGGACTTTGCTAAAGAACATCTAAAAAGCCAGCACAGTTCTGGAAAAAACATTCTTTGGACAGATGAAGCCAAGATCAACCTCTACCAGAATGATGGCAAGAAAAACGTATGGAGAAGGCGTGGAACAGCTCATTATCCAAAGCATATCACATCATCTGTAAAACACAGTGGAGGCAGTGTGATGGCTTGGGCGTGCATGGCTGCCAGTGGCTCTGGGACACTAGTGTTATTGATGATGTGACATAGAAGCAGCCGAATGAATTCTGAGGTGTTCAGAGACATACTTTCTACTCAAATCCAGCTAAATGCAGTCAAATTGATTGGGCGGCGTTTTCATGATACAGATGGACAATGACCCAAACATACAGCCAAAGCAACCCAGGAGTTTATTAAAGCAAAGAAGTGGAAAATATTTGAATGGCCAAGTCAGTCACCTGATCTTAACCCAATTGAGCATGCATTTCACTTGTTGAAGACTAAACTTCAGACAGAAAGGCCCACAAGCAAACAGCAACTGAAAGCCGCTGTAGTAAAGGCCTGGCAGAGCATTAAAAAGGAGGAAACCCAGCATCTGGTGATGTCCATGAGTTCAAGACTTCAGGCTGTCATTGCCAGCAAAGGGTTTTCAACCAAGTATTAGAAATGAACATTTTATTTCCAGTTATTTAATTTGTCCAATTACTTTGAGCCCCTGAAATGAAGGCATTGTGTTAAAAAAATGCTTTAGTTGCCTCACATTTTTATGCAATCGTTTTGTTCACCCCACTGAATTAAAGCTGAAAGTCTGCACTTCAACTGCATCTGAGTTGTTTCATTTAAAATTCATTGTGGTAATGTACAGAACCAAAATTAGAAAAAAGTTGTCTCTGTCCAAATATTCATGGACCTAACTGTAGATTGTATCTGATTGTTATATTTTATGTTAATTCAGTTATTGTGTTTGTGATGTCATTGCTTTTATGTGTTGACCGCCCTAGGCCTGAAGAGGCCTCGGTTCAGTTCTGAAGCATTTGGTTACCTGCTGTTTATTCAGTTCTTCTTAGATTCCCTCAGTGTTTTGAAAGTTCTGGTATCAGAATTTCTACTTTCATTAAGGTTTTTGCTTTTTGATGTCATCTTTTTTATTTGCTTATTTTTTGAGTTGCACCCATAGAGGCAACTTTTTGTGTTTTAACTATTTTCTATTTTTTGTGAATGAAATGTATTATTATTATCAGGACAGTTTTGCTTTTGCTATTTGCATCAAGGTTTTATTACACTTCCTTATAGATTTAGACCCTTTCTGATGTGTAGGTCATAAGCTTCCTTCTTGAGTTGGGGGCTAGGCTTACTTTGTGTTTTGGAAGCTTGCATTTTGCTTCTATGCCTCACTGGAGTTTTGAACCAAAGGTTTTGGGGTGAAGTGCTTTTTGATTTTCATGAAGGCAGCAATTCCTAACAGGTATGGTTCCCAGATTCAAAAAGAACTTTGAAGATTTGCTCTTGTTCATATCCTTAATGGTTATTTAAAACTTTCAGTCAACTACTCTTTTTTCCTTTTATTAAAGGTTGGTACAGTCAGTTGTGTCATTCTTTTACTTAAAATTTTCTTCAACTACCAGGTAACTGAGAGGGTCTCTCACTAGAATCACTACTTGCCATTCTATGTACAAAAACAACAACATTAATTTAAATAGCACATACAGTATTCATACAAAAGGGTAGTTTAAGTTGTGTTAGAAATACTAAAAGAAAAGTTATAATTAAAAAAAATAGAAGATAAAAATGGAAACATTTATAAAAAGTCAAGTAGTTGATAACACTCTAATAAATATAAGGTTATTGTCTGGTAATTGTTTGATAACATAGGCTACAGATGGGCCAGAGAGGAAAAAGAAACAGAACTCCAGCCAATATGGGAACTAGAGAAAATAAACCTCTGGGGGTTCCAAGGCTAAAAGAGTGCTCTGCCCACCTGGGCATTCTGCATTTCTCAAATGTGACAGGTTTTTTCAGTGTTATTTGTATATGATGAAAACTCCAGAACTATGATGCTGTCCATAACATCATTGTAGTAGTGCCTTTCATGCTGTCCAACATCAAAAGCAGTAGTTGGATATTTTGGGCAGTGGGAGGTAGTGACAGTAAGGTACTGGAATGAAATTAAATGACTGCAAAATCAGGTCAGTGCTAACAGAAAAAAACTCTAAATGAATAACAACTGATTCAAACCTGTAAAATACTCACTTAGTGCAGTAATAACTTTAATCTTTCATGATAGATGTACTACAAAGAAATTATGAAAGGTCACATTAAATAATGTGTTTTTGTAGGTTTTTTTTCCAAATATTTAGTGGTATTGGCCTGATGTTCAGTCATGTGAAAAAGTAACTACACCCTGTAAAATGTTTTTTTTTCTTTTTTAACATATGTGGACATATCAAGGTTTGATCTTCATTTAAACAGCATCTTTAGATAAAGGTGGTGTAATTGAAAAAAACAAGGGGAAATTGACTTTGCAATAATTTATTCAACGAAAAATGGACAAATATGTAATTTCCATCTGTGGGAAAAGTAAGTCCACCATTGGCTGTAATAGATGGTAGTGCCCTCCCCCCTCAAGTAGGAGTTTTCTTTAACTGTCTAGCAGACTCAGACATCAACAGTGAAAAAGTTTTTCCTACTCCTCCATGCAGAATTCTTTTCAACTATGTGATTTTTGAGGGGTGTCTTGTGTGCACAGCCTGTTTCAAAACCCCCACGGCATCTCTTGATAAGATTCAGATGCAAATTCTGACTTGGACATTCCATGGAACCTCCATGTCTTTTTTTTCAGTCATTCATTGATGGATTTACTGGTATGTTCAGGGTCATTGTCACGTTGCAAGCTCCACTTCAATCTCCTGACAAACACTTTCACGTTATCCTCAAACAACCTTTGGTTAAAATGAAGAATTCCTAGTGGATTCTGTGATGGTGAGTTGCTCAGGCCAATATGCAACAAAGCATCCACAAACCAGAACAATTCCACCACCATGCTTTACAGTTGGTATCTGGTTAATTTGTCTTCTGGTACATTGGCCAAATAACTGTCTTTGCCCCTCACCTATTCCAGAAGTGCTGTCCTGGTCTTTTGCCTAGGTGTTCATGGGCCACACTTTACTATTGTCCTGTCATTCTTTCTCTTTCCTTTAATGCAGATCTAATATGTGTATCCACTTTCTAATGGTAGACTCCAGCACTTTGATATCAACAGTGGCTACAGCTAACTGTAGGTCCAATAATGAAATTCTGGGGTTCTTAGAGACTTCTTTCAGGATCTTGGATTCTGCTCTAAGGCTTGAACTTGCTATGGTGGCCTCATATGGGCAAAGTTGGCATTTGTTTGAAATCTTCTCCATTTGCAGATGATCTTTTGAACAGAACAATGGTTGGATTTCCAAATAGTTTGGAAATGTTTTTAATTTCTTTTCCAGATTCCCTAGGCACCTATAACCATTTTTCTTGAGGCCTTGGAAAAGCTCTTCCGATCTTGGCATAGTATGATGCCTGGATCATCCGTAGCTGGCATACTTCTCCTTGAACGTGGGACATTGACATTCATAGACTGAGGTGGGCTAGGGCAAAGGTGACACACTGCAAGACGAGGTTGCTGCAAACAGTGCATTGTGCACAGTTATTTAACAACAATAAAGGGTCCAAAGTGCAGTGCATTTCTTTAAATAAATAAACTAATAAATAATCCATAATAAAAACAGTGTTCATCATCAGTGATAAAACACAACCAATAAATAATCCCCAAGGATAAAAACAAATTAAAATAAAGTCAGTAAAAACACAAACAAAGCTTGGAGATATTCCCATTTTTGGCCTCGGACTCGCACCTCCCTGTCTGTGGTCCAATGTCCACCACATTTGTCCTCTGACAATGCTCTAGTGATTTAAAGCCTTTCCAGCTCCTAACCACCAGTGGCTTGCCTCTTTTGGCGTCCAGTGCACTTTCACTATCTCAGCTACTTGCACCTATTTGTTAACTGTACCGCTCCAGCAGTCTCTCAACGGTTGCAGTCACCTATGGGACCAACCTTCCGGAGTTCATTTGTCAGCTCCTGATCTATCCTTGTTTTTCTTCCTCCTCTATGACTTTCTTGGGCTCCCTGACACCTGTCTTAATTACAACTTCTGGAATGCCAGCCAGGAAACTGGACGACCCGGACAAGCCCTCATGTGTAAGCATGGCCAGTCAGTTTCCTCATTACTGATTCCAGGGCTGCGCTGCACACACCACACACAATTGAGCCGGAACTGCACTGTTTCTATTTTAAAACTTGTACACTGCTACTGACCCCTTACTCACTACACCACACGTGCAGATGACACTTCAACAACAAACAGCAAAACAAACTACACGTCTAAGGTTTAAACAAAGACAGGATCAGACAAGATCATCTCTAACGAAGTTCTAATTATTTGTTTGTATTCTACCGTGAGGTATTCGAGGTTGTGATAAATGTAGAGGTACACTTTCTTTTTCCAATATGCAAAAGTTTTATTTTGGTTTATTTAAATGATACGGTGGACCTACAAAATGTAAATGTGGCATAATGTTTTTTTATATTACATCACCTTTATCTGAAGATACTATTTAAATGATGATCAAATCTTGATATGTCCACATGTTAAAAAAAGAAAATCATTTCATGGGGTGTACTTTTTCATTTGACTGAATCTCAGTCAGTAAAATATTACAAATTTTAAGTGCATACAAGCAAAAAGCAATCTCAGCAGTTCTTTTATGGTTGACACTTAGAACATCGAGTATCGAGATGAAAGTCCTGCATTTGTAAATATTTCTCCCCACCCAAGGCCCGAGTTTCTCCTACACTAGGAGTGTCCCACGTCCATTCCTGGAAGGCTACAGTGGCTGCAGGTTTCCCTTCCTGCCACTTTCATAACATTGGACCAATTTGTGCTCTCTCTTTTATTTTAATTACCTTGTTTTTTTATCACTGAGTTCTCTAGTGGTTCTTTTTCCTTAATTAGGAAACTAAACAATAATGAGATATGCTGTAAACGAGCCAACAAATGACCAAACTAATCTGTGTCCATCAATTCATTAGCAAAATAAAAGACTGTAAAGGTCTCAATAATGTTGATCTGCTCAGGTCCACAAAAATAAAAATCAATAGTTCTGGAAATGTCTAGTGTGGCAGAACAGGAACACCAACAAGCCACGGAATTAAATAATTGGGGTTTATTAACATTAAGAATCACTTTTAAAGAAGAAACTAGTTTGGATGGAATTGGAGGCCTCAACTTTCATAATCTATCGGCTCACTTCACATCACATTTTTGTTTGGCTGCCATTTAAGGATGAAAGAGGACTGTGTCTTAAAAACACGGCCCATTAAATTGAAAGAAGTCAATTAATAGCAGAAAATTGATCACTGATTAAGAAATGTCAGGAAGGATAACCTGCAAGCCACGGTAGTCCTCCAGGGTCAGACTTGGAAACCCCTGTCTTGGGCCCTGCATGGCCTTTTCTGCCTTGTGGGTTACGCACATCGCAGCCGGGACAATGCTTTCCTGTTGTCTTCTGGCCTGTGTCCTATAATTCAAAAGAATCTCAGGCCACTCTTGCTTCTTTTTTTATTAATTCGTTTACATTTTGAAAACAATACATTGCAACAAAACACAACATAGTCCAACAAATGCTTCACAAACACTCCAAAAAAGAGCTCAGTGTTCAAACTAGGGGGAGCAGAGCACAGAAAGTGCGCATTGCTCACAAAGACTGTGCAGGATGTCTGAAGAGCTCATCTGTGGCAACCATTTATGATGCATCACATTTCTTGTCAAGTGCCTGATGTCAACTATTGTGGCCTTATTGGAAGACACATAGTGCGGGATGCACATGGCTCCTAAATGTTAGATGTCCAGGTAAAAGATGCATCTTTATACCAAAAGACAAAGGGCCTGAGCCATTTTCAGCACGACCAAGATCTGAAAGTTAAAATTGAATTCACTGGCTTTCTCTCTTGATTTCACAAGTTCCTGCTAAACTGATATGACAATTTCCAGTTTTCTCTTAACTTTGGTGCAGAATTAAATTCTGTTGGGGGCTAACTCAAGTAAAGTAACCCCTTTCAGTTTGATAAGGGTCAGGTGCTGGATATGGTTAGATGAGCATGGCTTGTTAGATTAAAACATACTAAACATGAACAAATGCAGTTTCATGCTTTTCCAAAAGAAATAATATTAGTAATTTACAAGAGCTGTAGAATTAAAACTCTAATAGTATGAAAACATGTGGAACGTTTTTTGAAAAATCAATTCAAATATTTTTACGAGTAAAGTTGAAAAAATGTTTAATGGGGGTTTAAACATATGATGTTATAAGTTACCTCACAACACTAGTCCCTTGCTGCTTAAAAACAGAAGAGATATTAAAATTTCTCCCCGATAGCCACAACGCGCTTCAGGCTTCTTCATTTTTTCTCGTCCTCCAGCTGGGGGGCGGGGTCGCCAAATAGTGATCCTGCTGGGCTGCGGACGCGGTTTTGGCGCGAGAGGGCGGATAGGCGGCACTTCCTGCCACATTGTGATCTGCGGGCTCGTGAGGGAGCGGGTAGCAACAGGAGCCGCTGCAGCAGATCTGCTCGGGGAGTGTGGAGAGTGAAGGACAGCCGAAGAGAAATTCACGCGAACTCTTGGAGAGGTATGAGGTTCTGCACGTGTTAACTGTCTTTTTTTTGTGCGTATGCCGATGTCTCAGCTCGTAGTACGTTCTGTTCTCAACGATAGTGAGAAAGCCGTGGACGTGTTCCGATGTTGAGCGCCAGCGTATCGCTTGGTCAGTGACTGCAGCAAGCCGGCGTGCCCCAGCGAAAGCCCCGTGAAGATTGCAGAGCGCCAATGACGGATGCTCTTTTTCAGACAACCCAATAGTTTCTGCAGCTTTTAACCTCAAGTGGAAGTAAAAAAAAAAAAAAATCGAATTTCCCCAGTGGGATGCTGGAAATCCCTCAGGGAGGAGAGGAATATTGATTATTCATAGCAGGCGGCAATCAGATAATCATTAGCTTCAGAAAAAATCCAGGCGCTGGATTGAAAGGAAACATCACTTCTCTGCAACTGCTAGTTGCCGAAGAAAGCTCGAGGACAGGAGGTGCTTTTTCGTTACAGAGAAGGAATGTGCCTTGTTCCAGGTGTCCACAGGAATGCATACAAGGAGAAGCATCCCACGTTGGAACAAAACAGGCGCTTGTTTCCAGACCCTTTGGGACTAACTGTCCGTCTAACATTTTAAATCACCAACTAGGTATTTAAAAGAGCTGCGGAATTATCTGCTAAGCCTTAGAAGATTATAGTTTAGTAAACATGTACCTAACTTAGAAATGAGTATTAAGAACTGCATTGCAGGCATCTGGTTGGATAAATGTGTTTGCAGATTGTTCTGATCAGCATTTGCGACGTTTAGCAGTTCAAGTAGATATGCGCTTGTTCGTGAAAGGCTAAAAGCGGTACACGCCTTTCTAAATGTTTTGTTGTGTTTTAATGGTTACGGATTATCTGACCACAGTAGGAAGTCCTGGAAATTCAACAACAGCAGTGTACTGCCATTGAAATGCTGTTGATACTGTGTAAAGTGCGTCTGTCAAGGACACACCTTAGAGCAGTGGTTTTTTTTTTTGTTTTTAAAAGATTTTTGAGTGTAGGAGGGTGGGATTATTCTCAAGATGACTACATACATTTTGAATGTGCATTTAGTTACTGTATGATTGTTTGAATTTTGATCTGTAGGCTAACCATTTTTTAAGCCACTTTTTTCCTTTGCATACTTGTTGAGAGTTTCTGCATATTCTTGTGGCCTCTGGTTCATAGCTAAACCAAACCAGACCACCTGGCCAACTCACAGACACTCAGTAACGTGCATTGGACCAGTTCAGTTACTAATTAACTTTACATACATGTTCTTTGGTTATTGGAAGCAATTGAGGCTATTTTTTTAAATCTACTTCTTCTTTTTTGCATGCTTGGTGAGAGTTCCTGCATATTCCAATGGCCTGTGGTGTTAGGGTAAAACCAAATCACAAGGATAACTCACAGATTCTTTCTCTACCTTGCATTGGACCGATCCAGAGTTTTTAGTTAAATGTGCATGTACAGTCTTTGAATGGTGACAGAAATTGATGAAAACCTACACATAGAAGATAAAGAACACGTTTACACAGTGACTAGACTGGAAAATTGAAGCCAGGTTATGTTTACATAATAGTGACCCGTGAAAGCTGTCCAATTGCATATGATTCTATGCATTAGGAGGCAGTTAATTACATGCAGTAATGTTTTTACTCAAAGCAGCTTACAACTCACACATCCATAGTTCAGCCCATTATGCTTATTTCTGTAAAAGGGAGCATTGCAAAAGTAAGGCATTTGATTTAGATCAAATATTTGACCAGAGAGGGGGGAGACTGACAATCTTTACAATTCAAAACCTTTGCCACTAGACCCCACTGACTACTCAAAATATCCATATAAAAAGTGAAAGTACTATCAGATGTAAAGCAGATTTCCCAAAATCGTTAATATTTTTATTAGGATCTTTTTGCCGATGATTTGCCTGTAGCTTTTGTCTTTTTGGTTATCAGCTTCAGTTCTCAAGATAAAGTTCAATCAAAAGCCCAATTGTAAACCCTTCTTGTACACCCACCTCAGTGGAGGTCTTTCTCGTACTGCTCTTAAGATTGTTCCCAATCTCTTATATGGCTAAACTCTATGGATGTGAGTCATTCCTCACACAGTTGGACAAGAGAAAGGGGAGGGCTTTTTCTTAGTCTTGTTAAGGGGGAACACAACAGGTATGTGGTGATTCACACAAGACTGTGATAAAGCAGTAATCCAAACCCACAAACATTAACACTATCCTAATGTGCTATGTTGGCTCTTATTCTTTTGAACTACTTAAAAGACAATGCACATTTCCTTTTCTCCCAGTTAATATATTTACTTGCGCAATTGCATTTTTAAGTTATGGGGCAAATAGTGAATAATTAAATGGAAGATTATTTGTTTTTTTCTGTGCTAATTCTGATAATATCGGTACATACAATAATAACATGGAGCCCTACAAGTAATGTGTGTATCAAAAATAATTCTCTTTTGAGAAGGTAAACCTTTTTATGTACCTTTCTTTACAGAAATAGGTTATCTTCTTAAATTCTGATTCAAGAAGGTTAAAAGGTAAACCAGGTTCTTTACATTCTTATTTTAAAAATATTTATGCTAACTTTGCAGTAAAAAGGCCATATTTCAAAGAAGTGCTTCAGGTTAACAGGGAGCTCTAAATGAGTTAGTGTGCCTGTGCTGCCAGAATAGGCTTTAGTAACCTTCACCGTGATAGGTTTTGATGCTATCATTTTCTTTCTTACTGCTTAATCACTTCTGGCATGGTCACTGTTGCTGTTTTAGAATAGTTAGTTCCGTGCTCTTAATATTAAAAAAAAAAAAAAATCTTGTTTCGATCAATTAAGGTCCGTCATATCTTTTATAGTTCTATTCAATGAGGATAAGTTTATGGCACCTGCACAGGTTCACTGGCAAAATACAGTGGAAAAGTACATATCCTTACAGTACTTTACACACTTACCAAGATTAATTAGCAATAGTATAGAGATCTATATGCTTTAGATAAAATATTGTTGAAACCTTGCAAACATATTTCATAACAAAATACAGTATAGACATTTTACAACTGAAAAGAGGAGAGAAAACTATAGTTTTTAGAAGATCTGCATTGGGCTAGGAGGCGAACGTTCTAGAATGTACATGTTAAGGAGGCAAAAGCTATTTAAAGCTCTATATGGATAAGGAAAAATGAAGATCGAAATCAACACTCAACTAAGTTGGAAGCCAGTATACAGACTTAATAGTAAGAGTCATATGGTCATACTTTTTAGAACCATTTGAAAACCAGTCATTCAGACCCAACAACACTCATCAATTCTGTTCACATGAAATTGATCAAATGCTTGTATAAAAATGTCCACATAATTCTAGTATTGAAACTTGAAGGAGCATTTTGAACTACATGCAGGCTAGAATTAACAAATAATATGAAACACAAGCCTTTGAATGGAGTATTGCAGTACTGAGGACTTCTTGGAAATGTTTCCTTAGCTTAAATTCACAGTGCATGCTTAATTTTGCATAAATTAACTTACTTGTCAAATAACTATAGTAAATATAATTCATCTACCACCAATATGCAGCATCCATCTATATGATGCAGTGGCAGCCAGTATTGTGCAACTCGCACTTGCCTACACTATCTATGAGGTGGTGAAGTGTTGAGATAGTGAGCTGTTTAGAGACGGGATGATTAAGGGGGCATAATGGAAAAGGCTGTGACGGACAATTAGGCCAGAACATCGAGCTGCACTCTATTCTTTTGGGAAACGTGCTCAGGGATCTTTAATGACCGCATAGAGTCAGGATCTTGGTGTTGCATCTCATCTGAAGGATGGCATCATTTGCTCAGTGCGTATCCCTGTCACTGTACTAGAGCATTAGGGGTCCACACACAGACCCCAATTACAAGTGCCCCCTGATGGTTTCACACCACATTTCTTTCAGCAGCAACTCAAGCTTTCCTGATTGGTCTAATATCCAGTACTAGCCATGCCCTGATATGCTTAGCTTCACATGGATTTACCTCTTCTGAAGTGCAGGTGTACGCTACATGATGAGAAAATGCTCAATCTTACTCAGTTTCTTAACTGAAAGAAGCAACTTAAGAACAGTGCAGTCTGTATAGTAATTTCGTAGATAACACTAAGATTTGTATGGATTTTCTTAAAACTAATATTTAGGGCTTCCGAGTTAAAAACTGACAATTACCTTCTTATTGTCTGTGGCATTTTAACTAGCTAACATTTTTTTTTGTTTTTTCCTGTTTGGAAAGACAAGTAGCTTATTCAATATTTAATAACTGAAGCAATTAAAGAAGCATAATTCATTTTGATTAAGATGTGAAATGCGTGGTTAGTAATGTCGAGAGTAGTAAGTGTTGCACTTATTTTCTTAAAACATAACAACATGTATTTGGCAGCATCAATTAAGTCTGTTCTTGGAGCAATGAGTAGTCCAAAAGTCAGAACGAAATCTATTACTTAAGGAGTTGTTGAGGCCAGAATGAAGCTGTGTAGCTTCTGGTTATATTTTTTTTCCAACGAAGTAATTTCACATCTAGTCTGATTTCTTTTCTAAAAATCTAGAAGTTGCCATTTTTAGATGGACAGGTGGTTGGTATCATTATTCCACACAAGGTGTCATAATCTGACTGTACAATATAGGTTAAGAGCTGTTTTTCCAGTTTGTAGTTATATACAGTATTTAGTTGTATCCTTAAAATCATAAAACCATGCTGTCAATACTCAGTGTTATTGTGAGGACTACCCAGATATTTTGCAGGCATTTTATAATTTAGTGAACTTTAACAGGAACTGTCTTAATCTTATTCAATGGTTGATTTAAAATGTCCCATTGGCAACTCTTGTGTCACAGAACAATCTACATTTTAGCACATGCACAGTTGGTTCTTAAAATAGTTTTGTAAACTGCAGATTGTAATTGAGTCTTTTGTGGTGGAGAAGGAATTAGTAATGAATATGCACAAGCTTTATGGGTTCCAAGAGAAGACAAGAGGAGCTCAGACGTGCCTCACTCTGGCAGGTCAACAATAGAACCAACTCTGGCGTTGCTTCAGCATGCTGAAGAACTCATCCAAGAAGCCTGATGGATTATGATCTGGAAGCATGCAGCTGTGCCCTCTGTATGGAATGGATGTGTTAACAACATTGTTGATGTATTAAGATATTTTAGTGTGTGCATGTTGGCTTCAGATAACCATCACCATTGATGATAAAACTGTGAAAAGATGTATTAAGATTTGCTTTCCTTTTATAATGCTAAGCATGATGTATTTTTTTTTACAAATCATCCTTGGCATAATATATGGATCCAGTCCTTTTTTAGGAAGGAACACCATTATCAGTGTTTTTGGGGAAGTGGAAAGGATTAATTTGATAGACATTATGTCATATGATTTAAGTTTTTAATTCTGATCTGTACAGATGCTTAGTTTCTTTAATACAGCTATGCATGACTGCAATGGAAAACATGGAGGAAAAAAATCAAAATTTGGATAGACTGTTTCCCCCCCATCCGTCATGGAGCCATAGCCTGAGCCTGGATGTTGCTCCAGTAGATTTTCGTTTACATGGAGCTTTCAAAAATGACCATCCTTGAGAAAAGTTTTGACCATATTGATGAGGTTATTGAAGAAGTGGTTAAAAGTGTTTAATCAGATTTACAGAAGAAGGGGTACATGTTTTTTTTTTTTTTTTGGCATGGTTCAAAGGCTGAGGATGGAGGTGATGTAGGAGAATTGGTATATCAAGTACAGTGATCCCTCGCTATATCGCGCTTCGCCTTTCGCGGCTTCACTCCATTGCGGATTTTATATGTAAGCATATTTAAATATATATCGCGGATTTTTTGCTGGTTCGTGGATTTCTGCGGACAATGGGTCTTTTAATTTCTGGTACATGCTTCCTCAGTTGGTTTGCCCAGTTGATTTCATACAAGGGACGCTATTGGCAGATGGCTGAGAAGCTACCCAGCTTACTTTTCTCTCTCTCTTGCGCTGGCTATCTGTGATCCTGACGTAGGGGGTGTGAGCAGGGGGGCTGTTCGCACACCTAGACGATACGGACGCTCGTCTAAAAATGCTGAAAGATTATCTTCACGTTGCTATCTTTTGTGCAGCTGCTTACTGAAAAGACATGCTGCAAGGTGCTTCGCATACTTAAAAGCTCGAAGGGCACGAATTGATTTTTGATTGAAAAACAAACTCTGTCTCTCTCTCTCTCTTTGTCTGCTCCTGACGAGGGGGTGTGAGCTGCCGCCTTCAACAGCTTTGTGCCGCGGTGCTTCGCATACTTAAAAGCAAACAGCCCTATTGATTTGATTCTATCTATGTGACATTCTGTGCTCCTGACAAGCACTCCTTTGAAGAGGAAGATATGTTTGCATTCTTTTAATTGTGAGATGGAACTGTCATCTCTGTCTTGTCATGGAGCACAGTTTAAACTTTTGAAAAAGAGACAAATGTTTGTTTGCAGTGTTTGAATAACGTTCCTGTCTCTCTACAACCTCCTGTGTTTCTGCGCAAATCTGTGACCCAAGCATGACAATATAAAAATAACCATATAAACATATGGTTTCTACTTCGCGGATTTTCTTATTTCGCGGGTGGCTCTGGAACGCAACCCCCGCGATGGAGGAGGGATTACTGTATTGTACATCTACTACTTTGAGTTTATTAAAATATTTATGTAATGCTTTGTTAGTATTTAAAAAAATAATGTTACAGAATTTTCTGGGCAAATCTTGTACATGCTGCATGAAGTGCTGAATGGAAAAAACAAATGCAGCCCCAGTGGGTGTGTAGCCCCACTTTACACAGGCTGTTTGTTAAGGATGCCTTTAACTTAAATGCTGCATATGCTTCAGTATGTGTCATGTCTGCTGAGCCTTAGCTAAAAACCAGACATTTCTGGGTAAGATGTGGGACGTTTTTCCTAAATCGTTCTACATAAATATGCTAAATTGAAAATTGGATAGTATATCCTATTTTATGCTTATTCATGAAATGTGTAGACTAAATCATTCCTAGAACAGCACTTTGGTGCATTGGTTATCACTGTGTCTTGCAGGTTCTGCATCCTATATTAATCCTGTGCCCCATTGTTGACCATCTGTAGTTTGCGTCTTATCCACTTGTATGCATGGCTTTTCCGTAAGTGCTCTACTTTTCCTTCATATCCCAAAGACATGTTATGTTGTTAAGATGCCCAGTCTGTCAGTGTGTGTGTGTGAATGCACCCTACAAAAAACTGTTGCCTGATGTTGCTGCCATTGGCACAGACTCCTAGTAATCCCAAATTGGATTGAGCGGATATGTAGTTCAACCATCAAACTTAAAATTACTTTTTATTAAGATTTACTTTAGAAGTTTCTCTTCATAACCTGAAAAGTAATCCTTCAGTGTTTAATTTTGGTGATTTGGTGAGTTTGATGCTACATGAATGAAACAAAAAGCATACTTCATGCATACTCAAATGTAAGCAGGTCTAAATAAAGTGTACACTGTTAATCAGTGATGTTACATTGAACTGCTGAGATGTTTATGGAAAACATAAGGAGTAAAAAAAACGTCGGGAATAGTGGCACAAGCAAGACTGAATTTGGCACCATGACGACACACCTGCACACACCTTGTTAAGTCAAAGTTTTTTTTGGATTAAAAACAATGTGGTTATTGTTTTGCAAAACCACATTTGCCAGATTTCATTCCCTGTGAAATTTTGCTCCCAAAATTAAAATTGAGGCCAAGGGGAAGATGATTTTCTATCATGTTAAAAATACAGGAAAACACTCATTTTTCTTTCAAAAAATTAAAGGGAAATTTTTAGCAACCTCCCAGTAAATCTGAGGAATTTGTGAATTGTGTCTGTAATTGTACAAGAATCAGTGAAATTTACCAGTTATCTAAAATCATAGTGGTGTTGTTTCAGTGTGATTAGTAGCATTACTGTTTCACAAATACCCCATTCTGGGTTTGAATTGTGCAACTAGTCATTCTGTGTTGATTTGCATATTCTACAAAATAGTTTTCATTCATGTACTCCCCTTTTCCTTCTCTCATCTTCCGACAAGTGCATGTTATGTTGATTGATAATTCTAAATGGGCTCCTTGATGAGTTGTTACAATGGGCTGGTACCTTGTCCATGGCTGTTTTCTGTCTTACACCTGTGCTTTTGAGATAGGCTTAAGGATCTCATCCCCTTGAACTAGATTAGATATATTTGAGAATGTTGCATTTTATCTGAGTACAGTAATCCCTCCTCCATCGCGGGGGTTGCGTTCCAGAGCCACCCGCGAAATAAGAAAATCCGCGAAGTAGAAACCATATGTTTATATGGTTATTTTTAGAATGTCATGCTTGGGTCACAGATTTGCGCAGAAACACAGGAGGTTGTAGAGAGACAGGAACGTTATTCAAACACTGCAAACAAACATTTGTCTCTTTTTCAAAAGTTTAAACTGTGCTCCATGAAAAGACAGAGATGACAGTTCTGTCTCACAATTAAAAGAATGCAAACATATCTTCCTCTTCAAAGGAGTCAGGAGCAGAGACTGTCATAAAGGCAGAGGAAAATCAATAGGGGCTGTTTGGATTTTAAGTATGCGATGCACCGCGGCACAAAGCTGTTGAAGGCGGCAGCTCACACCCCCCTCCTTCAAGAGCACAGAAAAAGAGAGATAGACAGAGAAAAACAAGCAAGCAAAAATCAATATGTGCCCTTCGAGCTTTTAAGTATGCGAAGCACTGTGCAGCATGTCGTTTCAGGAAGCAGCTGCACAAAAGATAGTAATGTGAAGATAATCTTTCAGCATTTTTTAGACGAGCGTCCCTATCGTCTAGGTGTGCGAACAGCCCCCCTGCTCAATCCTCCTACGTCAGGATCAGAGAAAGCGCAAGAGAGAGAAAGAGAAAAGTAAGTTGGGGTAGCTTCTCAGCCATCTGCCAGTAGCGTCCCTTGTATGAAATCAACTGGGCAAACCAACTGAGGAAGCATGTACCAGAAATTAAAAGACCCATTGTCCGCAGAAACCCGCGAAGCAGCGAAAAATCCGCGATATATATTTAAATATGCTTACATATAAAATCCGCGATGGAGTGAAGCCGCGAAAGGCGAAGCGCAATATAGCGAGGGATTACTGTAGATAGTCAAGAAAAACTAGTTTTTGATCATTTTAAAGTTGCTGATGGATTTCTTGCTGACATATTCTGTTGCAGATTATAAATTAGCAGTTTTGTTCATATTATAGTGTTGAAGAGAAAATACTCTTTATATGCTGCATTTGTGCACATTAAATGCATTTAGCAATTTAGTTATGTACGTTCCAAACAACAAATAATTCACAAAAGTAAAAACACAGATGGTTCGCTTGGCAGGGAGACGAGATGTGATCTTCTCAGAAGACAATTTGACGTCCTGCGAGAGACGCTTTAACGTCCCGCGTGACAAGGCAGTGAAACAGAAGGACAGCTGCTGTACTAGCTTTTAAATGATCGACGCGCAGAGTGACAAGTAGAACACACACCTCGGCAGCAGG
This sequence comes from Erpetoichthys calabaricus, assembly GCF_900747795.2. Classification (NCBI taxonomy): domain Eukaryota; kingdom Metazoa; phylum Chordata; class Cladistia; order Polypteriformes; family Polypteridae; genus Erpetoichthys; species Erpetoichthys calabaricus. Next base: position 301,013,219 of record NC_041395.2, on the reverse strand, counting down.
AGAATAAAGCCAGCAGCTGATCCGTCCGCATCTCCTTAGCATGTGTTCAGCTCCCCCCCCTTCACAACGTGAGTGGGAGAGACGCAAATTGGCAGGAGCGTAGCGCGCCTCCGGGGGGGAGGGTTAAGGGGGATTTGAGCGAAGCGAACGAGACCTGATGACTACTCATGAGGCTAGACATTACAACCTTAGGAAGCAAAACCCGGGCGACGGTGACTTTTGCATGTCACGCCCTACTTACAATTTAAAACAAGTTTATGGACATCTAACCTAGCAGTCGTTGGAATGCTTTTGGCAGACACACTTCATGTGCTTCTAGCTCTTAAAACAACGACAAGCAGAACACGCAGCTCGCCAGAAGATAATCCGAGGGCATCTCCTTAGGGTGCGTTTAGCCACCCCCAACCCCCGCTCCTTTCACAAAACGAGCAGCATTATACATCCCACAAGAAATAAATATAACCACACCTGGGGCCGGAAATAAAGGACAAATATTGTTTTTACAAAAGTAAAAGTGAAAATAATGCAAATGTAACAATTCCCATGAAAATAACAATCTCTTTAAATTGTTTATCCGGTAAACCAAACCCGGGGATGGGCAAGCGAAGCGAGCAGGGGGCAGAGCCCCCTAGTATAATGAAATAAAATTCACCTGCAGGATGGCATCAAATGGGGTACCAATTTCTGAGAGGTTATATACTTTCTCATCATTGTGTTTCCCACATTTCTGGTTGAATGAGGGCAGATTTAAATTTTTTCATCATGCTGTTAAAGTAAGAAAATATTAAACATTTAACTGCTGCTGTTATAAGTGAAGTATGAAAGCAGATACTATATTGTAGTTTTGTGTGGTCTCTCTCCTCATCATTATCAATGGGTTGGTGATGTCCTAAGAGAACTGCACAACAAAAGTCTGAGATATTGCAATGTCTGCATTTATATTCAAAAAGCATACGATGGGCAACATAATTAAGTATGTGCCTTGAAAACCTTTATCCTGCTGTATGAATTTTGAAACTGAAATTAAGTTTTGCACAAGAAAGGTCTGGATTACTGAGTTCATGTACAGTTATTGTAGTTTTATTTATAAATGTTTCAATGTTTAGTTTAAACTTGATGTCTATAAATGGATTGAACTTAAATTCTCATGTTAGTCATTTGTCAGTAAGATGTGATAATATCATACCATTGTGCCTCTGGCAGTTTCCATCTATAATTGTCCCTCATTATAATCTGTAAGTTTTGTCCGTATCCCACAAAGGTAGGCTGTTTTTGTCTCCACTCAATGAATGTCAAGAATGCATTTCTTTCCGATAAAATGGGTGAATTTCCTAGTATGTTTTTTGAAAGGAAAAGTGGGGGGAAAACATTAAATGTTGAAGTAGGTCTGTTTGGTCAGCACAGGGAGGCATATGTAGCAAGGAATCTTGTAGGTGAAAGCAATTTTGTAGCAGTCACCTTGTTGCTAGGAAACTGATACTGAATACTCTGGTACAAATTAAAGAAGAGGTGTGTGCTACTGTATATATAACTATAAGAACATGTTAATAAACACTTGAGAGTTGTAAGGATTTGGAGTGGACAATTAGAGTACACTCTTTACTTTGGGCAGAAGTAGAACATTTAAAAGTAACTGATTAGTCTTTTAGTTTATGTAATTTAACCAAACTATATTGATTTCTATTAGATAATGGCACTTCCTTGCCCTGTGTTATATTTTCCATCCTAAAAATATACAATGGCTCCTGGAGTACTATTACTAAATACTCTTATTCAGTATACTGCATAGAGAAGAATAATTTTGTTGCATTCTGTGGGGGAAAAAGCGGGACAATTAAACATTTAGTTCATGAATCTTTTAGATACTAAAATCTGGAGCTCTTAATTTCAAAGCTGTGTATACTGCCGGTATTTGTACAAGAGCTAATTGTTAAAACAAACATTAAGCATATATACACAGTGCAAACAAGACTGTAGGGACGTTATTCATAATATTTGTAGTAATGTTAAGAATTTTTCATTTAAATGTCAGTGGATTGTTACGAAATGTACTTTTTAGATGTTATGTAGGCCAGATATAAATGATAATAAAAATATTGAATAAATCCTACAGAAATTATGTGCAGTACCTTTAAAACTATTGAATGATTTCTTGTACTCAGTTCTGTAATTGAACTCCTCAATAAATGTACCAGGAAGACACATATACACTGTGCTTGATTACTTTGTATCCATTTTTGCAGTATGTACATTTTAGATATTTCAGATGGTAAGGGCCTGAGATGACAACTGAGATGACTTTTATGTCACTATATTCTAGGTTTGAAACTTCTTTTCAAACTTGCCTTCAAATGATAAAATAAATAGTAATTGGTGCAAGATATATTCTGTTTTGTTAGGAAGTATATCGTGACTGCTTGACATTCAGTGGGATTTAAAGGAATAATAACACAAAGTTTACAGATTAAGTTGTTTTTGCAATTTTAGAGACTTCTGTTGTTTAAATGAAATTTACATTTTTCTCTTAATTTATTTAGTGTTTTTTTTAAATATCTGATAAGACTAGCATGTTGCCACTGCAAGCCTCATTGTTAGAGTAGCGGAAATAAAGTGATAACATTTGAGTTTACTTTTGCTGAATGACTTGGCTTCAAAGGTACTGTGATCTTTCCATTGTAGTTACTGTAATAAACTGTGGACCATTGAGTTGTACTTTCATTTTTTTCAGATTCTTATGCAAAACAATAAAGAATTCCTCCCCCCCCCCCCCCCCCCGCAACACATTGGCATTGGTTACAGAAAAAAATGACCTTGACATTTTGAACTATTGGTGAGGTATTCTTTTAAAATATTGTGCGTTAAACACTATTGCGTGGGAAGTGGAATAAAATTCTTCCAGTGTAATGTGAGATTGATGTAACTTTCTGCTTGAGCATTCCTGCTAAAGTTGTTTCTACAAGGTACTGAATCATCAGATGTACTTCATTTTTTTCACAAATGGAGTCTCTGTGTTGGCTTATTTTTTTCTTGAATAAATAATGTCATTCCCCCTGCCCCAAATTCTTGTATTTTACTCAGTTTAAAGAAGACGAGACACAATCTAAGGATTTTTTTTGTCACAATGGAAATATCACAGCTAGATACTCTTAGTGCAGAGGGACTAGACAAAACTGACATTCTCAGAACTACTAGAGGCTATAAACTCATTCCAAAATGGGAAAGCAGCAGGCTGTGATGGTTACCCAGTGGAATTTTATTTAAAAAAAAATCAACTCATTCGCAACATGTATTGAAGCTGGAGACAACAAAATTTTACCTCAAACTTTTTTCCAAGCATTAATTAACACCTTTCAAAATAAAAATAAGGACTTATTACAATGTGCATCATACATACCAATTTTACTTCTGAATAATAAGATACAGTAATCCCTCCTCCATCGTGGGGGTTGCGTTCCAGAGCCACCCGCGAAATAGGAAAATCCGCGAAGTAGAAACCATATGTTTATATGGTTATTTTTAGAATGTCATGCTTGGGTCACAGATTTGCGCAGAAACACAGGAGGTTGTAGAGAGACAGGAACGTTATTCAAACACTGCAAACAAACATTTGTCTCTTTTTCAAAAGTTTAAACTGTGCTCCATGACAAGACAGAGATGACAGTTCTGTCTCACAATTAAAAGAATGCAAACATATCTTCCTTTTCAAAGGAGTGCGCGTCAGGAGAGAGAGAACAAAGCAAGAAGTCAAAAAAAAAATCAATAGGGCTTTTTGGCTTTTAAGTATGCGAAGCACCGCCGGTACAAAGCTGTTGAAGGCGGCAGCTCACACCCCCTCTGTCAGGAGCAGGAAGAGAGAGAGAGAGAGCCACAGAAAAACAAAGTCAAAAATCAATACGTGCCCTTTGAGCTTTTAAGTATGCGAAGCACTGTGCAGCATGTCCTTCAGGAAGCAGCTGCACACAGCCCCCCTGCTCACACCCCCCTACATCAGCGCAAGAGAGAGAGAGAGAGAGAGAGAGAGAGAGAGAGAGAGAGAGAGAGAAAGTAAGCCGGGTAGCTTCTCAGCCATCTGCCAATAGCGTCCCTTGTATGAAATCAACTGGGCAAACCAACTGAGGAAGCATGTACCAGAAATTAAAAGACCCATTGTCCGCAGAAACCCGCGAAGCAGCGAAAAATCCGCGATATATATTTAAATATGCTTACATATAAAATCCGCGATGGAGTGAAGCCGCGAAAGGCGAAGCGCGATATAGCGAGGGATCACTGTACTTTCCAAAGGTTTAGATAGAAGGATTGGGAAAGTGCTTTCCTCTGTAATATCACAAAACCAAATCGGATTTATTAAAGGGAGACACTTGGCTTCAAATGTTTCCACTTCGTGGCTGTTAAATGTGATGAATTCGCCTATACAATCTAGTATATGTTTAGACACAGAGAAAGCCTTTGACAGAGTCAACTTATTCACCACATTTCACATGTGCATGGGTAAAATTACTTTATACCAGTCCAGAAACCTTTTTCGTAGTAACACACATGTTCTGAAACTTCAAAAAAGGATAACCTCTATCACCTTTGCTTCTTGAATTTGCCAGTGGCCATTCACATTAAGCTCAATTGATTGACTGGTTACTGTTTTTTTTTTTTTTTTTCTGGCATGTTCATATTTACGTCATGTTTAAATTTTTACAAGGTGCTTTCCTTTATTGGTGTCCCCTCATGTCCCAAAGACATGAATGAAAGTTTAATTATTATCTAATTCAATTCATTAAAAATGCAGACATGGGCATAAGTGTTCTCCATAATGGATTAGTGTTTGTTTCTGGTGTTTTGTTTCTGTTCTACACCCAATGTTGTTCAACAGGGCCAAGATTTCTGTAGTACTGGATTGAAAAAACAGGTTAAAAAATTCCTTGACTTATCGGAAAATCAATAAAAGGCTGTAATATCGTAACACACAGTTTATTGAACACCCATTGGCCGGAACAGAAGAAAAACATAGTTGTAACATGGTTATTTTAAGGGAAGTGTCTACTAATTGTGTAACCCAGTTCTTTTTGTTAAGTGAATGGGATATAATAAATGCACATTTTTAACATTTGTTACATGATAAATTTATAATGTAACCAAAGTTGCTTAATTAAACAGAATAGAGGTTAATTCAAGGCTAAGGTGTATGTCTTAATAGTATTTATGGTAATTAAAATGTGTCGCCTGTGAGCTGAATAATTTGTAAGGCCTGTTAAATCCTTGGCAATTTTAATGTAATTCTATTATATTTTTTGCTATTTTAATTGACCATAGTCAAATGTGGTAGAAGCAGTAAAAAAATCAAAATAAGTCCGATCATGTTACAAATGAGTAGAAACTGGTTAGACCACTGAATTACTTTTCTGAATAGGTATAGACATTTCACATGGCCTTTTTTTTGTATGTATATGGTGTTTAGAAGCAAGTTACATTTTTCTGTTATTGCCAAGTTGTAATTTGGAAGAGTGATAGAAAAATATTGTTATCTCTTCTACGGTTAAGTAGATATTTCTGTTTAAGTATGGCCAAGTCCAATTTTTGTTCCATAGTCTAGAGAGTTAACAGCTTTACAATTATTAGAAAGTACAGTAAAATGAAATAGAAGAAAAAAACCAGTATGAGGTCGACCCAGCACTATTCTTATCAAGATTGTATACATACACAGAAGGAGTAGAACATTGTTCAGCAAAGTGCATGGACTTCTCCTTGGAAGTTTTATATTAATAGTAAAAGGAGTGTTGGTTTTTAATGGAAGATATGATTTGAGGAGAGATTCTTAGATATGCTTTCTTAATGACATGAACAGGGCAATGTAAAATGAAGAATTAGTCACTTCTTGGCACCGTTTGCTTTAATTCACAGCATCATATGTGGTTCTTTAATGTAAACAAAGAGTCGGCTAGTTGCTTGGAGAAGCGTATTGTTTGTACTGGTGGTGGGAGTATGGAGGTGCTAAGGTACCAGAATAGCTTTTTAAACAGTGTAATTAGCCTTGTGTTGTGATAGTTTTGACTGACATATTGTCCGCATTTGGATTTGTGACTTATTTCATTATTAGAAATATGTTAATCTCTTATATATATTTCTCTTCTGGTTCGTCCTGCTTCCACTACAAAAACAGTCCCACCCACACACAGCCTACATGGCATTTCTCTATTCCTATTCGTCGTCTTCCATGTCATGCACTATACTGGCCTGCTGAGCGTAATACAGCCAACAAGTACTCGAGGTGCTGCCACAACGTTAAAGTAGCTTTACCACCTTTGCGGGAGCCACCTGTGTCTTTAGATAGATAGATAGATAGATAGTGTGGGGAACAGCCCGGACACAGACAGGTAGACATGTCGATTTCACCACACACGTTTATTGTACATAATATTTACAGTAGAAGTGCACAATCCCAGTGCCTCGGCACCAATCACCCCTTAAGTCCTTGGCCACACTCACAATGCCTTTACAGTCTCTGGTCCGCCTCCACTCCTCTTCACCAAGCTTCGTCCTCTTCCACCCGACTCTTGCCCCTGACTGGAGGGAGGCGGCCCCTTTTATACACCCCGGAAGGACTCCAGGTGCATCCTGAAGGCTTCTGTAGCCACACCCCTGTGTGGCGGAAGCTCTAGCGGTGTAACCGGAAGTCCACCGGGTGTCCCCAATCCTCTTCCCCCCCCAGCACTTCCGGGTGTAGAGGAAGTACTGAGGTCCAGGGCTCCCAAGGCATCGGGGTGCCCCCTGGCGGTGACCACGGGCCCTTACAGGGTTGAGCTTCCAAGCTCTGTACCCGTGGTCCCCAAAGCAACCAGGGGGGGATGCCTCCTCGTGTCCTGGAGGAGGCACAAGCCCTCCTCCGCTCCTCCTGGGCATCCCGGCCGGGCATGAACCCCTGCCGGGTACAACAATAGATAGATAGATAGATAGATAGATACTTTATTAATCCCAAGGGGAAATTCACATACTCCAGCAGCAGCATACTGATACAAAAAACAATATTAAATTAAAGATTGATAACAATGCAGGTAAAAACAGACAATAACTTTGTATAATTTTAACGTTTACCCCCCCGGGTGGAATTGAAGAGTCGCATAGTTTGGGGGAGGAATGATCTTCTTAGTCTGTCAGTGGAGCAGGACAGTGACAGCAGTCTGTCGCTGAAGCTGCTCTTCTGTCTGGAGGTGACACTGTTTAGTGGATGCAGTGGATTCTCCATAATTGATAGGAGCCTGCTGAGCGCCCGTCACTCTGCCACAATTGTCAAGCTGTCCAACTCCATGCCAACAATAGAGCCTGCCTTCCTCACCAGTTTGTCCAGGCGTGAGGCATCCTTCTTCTTAATGCTGCCTCCCCAGCACTCCACTGCATAGAAGAGGGTGCTCGCAACAACCGTCTGATAGAACATCTGCAGCATCATATTGCAGATGTTGAAGGATGCCAGCCTTCTAAGGAAGTTTAACAGGCTCTGTCCTTTCTTACACAGAGAATCAGTATTGGCAGTCCAGTCTAATTTATCATCCAGCTGCACTCCCAGGTATTTATAGGTCTGCACCATCTGCACACAGTCACCTCTGATGATCACGTGGTCCATGAGGGGTCTGGGCCTCCTAAAATCCACCACCAGCTCCTTGGTTTTGCTGGTGTTCAGGTGTAGGTGGTTTGAGTCGCACCATTTAACAAAGTCCTTGTTTAGGTCCCTGTACTCCTCCTCCTGCCCACTCCTGATGCAGCCCACGATAGCAGTGTCATCAGCAAACTTTTGCACGTGGCAGGACTCCGAGTTGTATTGGAAGTCCAATGTATATAGGCTGAACAGGACCCCTATGCTAACAACAAGCCATGGATTACAAGTGACATCAAGGGCCTTTTGAATCAGAAGAAAAGGGCTTTTAAAGATGGTGATCAGCATGAGCTCAAGCGCGTGCAGAAGGAACTCCGAGTCCAACTCAGGGCGGCGAAGGAGCAGTACAGGAGAAAGCTGGAGCAGAATTAAAATGTGAATTTCCCATCGGGATTAATAAAGTATCTGTCTATATATCTGTCTGTCTGTCTGTCTGTCTGTCTGTCTGTCTGTCTGTCTGTCTGTCTGCTACTGTGTTGCTGACCACAATGTCAGATGTGCAGTTCCCGAGACGCACATACTGAGGTCTGTCTTTAAGATAGTCCACGATCCATACCACCAGGTATGAATCTACTCCCATCTCTGTCAGCTTGTCCCTAAGGAGCAGAGGTTGGATTGTGTTGAAGGCGCTAGAGAAGTCTAGAAACATAATTCTTACAGCACCACTGCTTCTTTCCAAGTGGGAGAGGGATCGGTGTAGCATATAGATGATGGCATCCTCCGCTCCCACCTTCTCCTGATATGCAAACTGCAGAGGGTCATGTTAACGTCAAAGTCTCCACTTGCTTCAGGGACATCGAACTGTTGGCCGTAAGTTTGCGTCCCTATTACTTGCCCAGAGAGTTTGGACACGTCATTGTTGTTATTGTTTACATCCCTCCTCAGGCGGATGTGGAGACAGCGAGTGACATCATCCATTCTGCTGTTGCTAAGTTACAAACACAGCACCCTGAGGCGCTTGTGCTAATCGCTGGAGACTTTAACCATGTGGTGCTGGACAAAACATTACCTTCCTTCTCCCAGTATGTGGACTGTAACACCCGGGGAAATAAGACTATTGATTTACTGTATGCAAACATTAAAGAGGCATACAGCACCACCCTGCTGCCTACGCTTGGGAAAGCAGATCATAACCTGGTTCTGCTTCAGCCTCACTACAAACCAAGAATGAGGGTCCTACCTACAACCTTCATTCAGGAAGTGGTCCCCTGAGGCAGAGAAGGCTCTGAGAGAATGCTTTGGAACTACAGACTGGGATATCCTGCAGGGATCACATAGTGAGAACATTGAGGAGGTTGTTGACTGCACTACTGACTACATCAACTTTTGTATGGACATTGTAGTTCCAGTAAGAACTGTACGCTGCTATGCTAACAACAAGCCATGGATTACAAGTGACATCAAGGGCCTTTTGAACCAGAAGAAAAGGGCTTTTAAAGGCGGTGATCAGCATGAGCTCAAGCGCGTCCAGAAGGAACTCCGAGTCCAGCTCAGGGCGGCGAAGGAGCAGTACAGGAGAAAGCTGGAGCAGAAGTTGCAGAATAACAGCATGAAGGAAGTGTGGGATGGAATGAAGATCATCACTGGCTGCAGCTCGACGCGGGGTGCCACAATCGAGAGAGACGTGAAGAGAGCAAACCAAATGAACAACTTCTTTAACAGGTTTGACCACCCTAACCCACTCTCACTCTCACCTCGGAGTACTGCACACTCCACACATCCTTCTGCTGATACCAGCATAGGAGAAACATCCCCACCCACAATTACAACAGCGCAGGTCAATGTCAATTGTCAGTGTCAATTTATTTATATAGCACATTTAAAACAACATAGTAATGCTGTGGCCAAAGTGCTTTACAATAAGGGAATAAAAGAAAAACAAAACAAATTAACATAAAACATAAATAGAAATAAAATATATGAACATAAAATAAATACATAATAAATATAAGTAATGTTATATACATAAAAAATAGAAGTTATGTAATCACAAAGAGGAAACCATCAGTATTACTGAAGGCCATGGAATGCAAGTGAATAGAAATGAGTCTTTAGTCTTGTTTTGAACAGTTCAATTGTAGACGACTCCTTTATATGACGAGGTAAAGAGTTCCACAGGCGAGGCACAGCAGCTGCAAAATCCCTGTCCTGCTTAGTTTTACACTTGGTACGAGGGACAGCCAGAGACAGCTGACCAGAAGATCTGAGCACTCTAGATGGCTGATGTAAAACACACAGTTCAGATAAATAGGGAGGAGCAAGCCCATGTAAAGATTTAAAAACTAGCAGCAAGATTTTAAAATCAATTCGAAAACTGACAGGCAGCCAGTGTAAAGAAGCTAATATTGGAGAAACAGAGTCATACTTTCTTTCCCCAATCAGAAAGCGAGTGGCAGCATTTTGGAACCTGTAACCTGTGTATTAGGGATTTATTAATCCTAGAATACAGCCAGTTGCAGTAATCGAGGCGAGAAAAAATAAACGCATGAGTAGCTATCTCAAGATCCCTAGAAGATAAAAAAGGCTTTATCTTACCTAATAGACGAAGTTGGAAAAAGCAACTCTTGACTACAGAATTTACTTGTTTCTCAAAAGAGAGGTTACTATCAAAGGTAACACCAAGATTGCGGACTTGAGGTTTAGAAAAGACAGAGAGAGAGCCGAGAAGTCCAAGACCAATTTGGGCTTTAGCCGATGGACCCACTATAAGCACCTCCGTTTTATTTTGATTTAGATCAAGAAAATTATTAGCAATCCAGGATCTTAGTTCAGACAGACAGTTGTGGAGTTGATTTGTTGTAGAGTTGCAGACAGAAATATAAACCCGAGTATCATCAGCATAGCAGTAAAAAGAAATGTTAAATTTCGTAAAAATAGCTCCAATAGGGTGAAGGTATATGGAGAATAAAATAGGACCCAAAATGGATCCCTGAGGAACACCATATTTAAGAGGAGCAGTAGAAGAAGAAGATTAATTAAAAGTCACTGAAAAGTGTCTACCAGTTAAATATGACCTGAACCAGTTAAGAGCAGCCCCTTTAAGCCCAACAAGATGTTCAAGCTGCAACAGCAATATCTAATGGTCAATAGTGTCAAAGGCAGCGGACAGGTCAAGGAGGAGAAGGACTGCCGCATCACCTGAGTCAGTAATAAGAGAGATGTCATTGAACACTTTCAGGAGTGCCGTTTCAACACTATAACCCCTAAAGCCAGATTGGTAGATTTCAAATAAATTATTGGAGTTAAGGTGATCAACCAATTGATTATAAATAATTCTTTCTAAAATTTTAGCCAGAAATGGCAGTTGGGAAATTGGACGAAAATTGGCTAAAACTCCAGGATCTAATTCTGCCTTTTTTAGACGGGGACGGACTGCAGCATGTTTAAAAAATGAGGGCACAACTCCCGAACTAATAGAATCATTGATGATGTCTAATAAGGGTGGGCCCAACACATCAAAGGCTTCCACTAAGAGACATGGTGGTACAATATCCAGAGGACTGGGGGCTGGTTTAAGGGTGTGAGACTAGATCAAAGGATTCTAAGACAATGTCATGATTAACAGTAGAACGTTCATAGCCCATTTGAACAATGCCATGGCGGATAGTATCAATTTTGCTGACAAAGAATGATAGAAACTGGTCACATGAATGAACAATGCTATTTGATCCCATCGCAGAGTGGGGGTGAATGGCCGCATTAATTGAATTAAATAAGACCCTAGGATTCTTTGAGTGATGGGATACTAAATCGGCAAAGAAGTTTTGTTTCGTTATCTTAACTTCGGCCTGGAAATTGAAAAGAGAAGTCCTAAAAATCTGTTTAGAGACAATCAATCCATCTTTTTTTCAACACCGTTCAGCAGTTCGACAGGCGCGGTGCAGTGATTGTGTATTTTCATTTAGCCAGGGAGCAGGTCTACCCTTATTACTGCGTATCTTGGGCGGAGCAATTGAGTCTAAAATCGATTTACAGGAAGAATTAAAATTTTCAACAGAATCATCGATACCATTATTTTGGTCATGCACATAAAGACTAGAGAAAATGGTTTTAAAATCAGATATAATAGAAGAATTTAAAAAGCGCGAGCAGCGTGGGGGACAGCTATTAGTCGGGACATCAACAGTAATATTCAGGTCCATCATTATAGAAAAATGATCAGTAAAAGAAACCTCACATAAGTCAATATTATTCACTGAAATATCACGAGTAAGAACGAGATCAAGGGTGTGACCGAGAGAGTGGGTTGGCGTATTAATATGCTGTATAAAATCAAATGAGTTCAAAAGTGATAAAAAGTCATTGACCAAAGGTTTCGATTGACAACAAACGTGAATGTTGAAATCACCAACAATAAAAACTTTATCATGCGAGAGGGTGATATCAGCCAAGAGATCAGAGAATTCAGAGATGAAAGTATCATTAATTACAGGAGGTCTATAAACCACAGCAAACAGCAGAGAAGGGGAGCTGCACACTTCGAAAAGTTGAAGTTCAAAGCTGCTAAACGGACCTCTTGTAAGGCTCTGACACAAGAACATACTTTTAAAAATCGTGGCAATGCCCCCCCACCATGACGAGTCAGGCGAGGAGAGTTTAAAAATTAATAACCTGGTGGAGTCATGTCAGTAAAACAAGAAGAGTCACCATTTAAAATCCAAGTCTCAGTGATGAAGAAGAAATCCAGATTATTTGAGGTAATAAAGTCTTGCAGAATAAAAGTTTTATTAGACACCGATCTCACGTTCAAGAGAGCAGCCTTGATAGAGGTAGAAGAGCTCGTTGCAGGATGAGCACGGGTGAGTGTGCGAAGATTAGCAGTGTTTACTACTCGATTGCAAGCCGAGGAAAATTGATGCTGTCTTGAAATGGAGAAATTAAATCTGGTGTCCAGCGCCCATGAACCAGTGATGGAGTCCTGAGCAGGAGAAGATGGGTAATAGACGACTCGCAGGGATCGGGAATTAAAGCTCTGGGACTTGAGTCTGCGTTGTTTAACAGCAATTCCGGCTCTTTTCCCACGACGGCGGTGGGTGCGTTTGCGTCTCCGAGGTGCATTCAATTCACTGATACAGGTGAACACTGGCGTCCAGGAGATGAATAAAACAAAGGTGGAGGTTCACAAAAAATCCAATCAGGAGATGAAAATTGAGAGGAAAGCAAGCCAGAAAATATGTTTAGTAAAGACTAAGACAGGACAGTGGCCGTTGGGATAAACTAAAATATAAAAACAAAGTTAAAACATAGACTAGAGAGACGAGCAGACGGCCAGCCACACCAGTTGGCGCCATCTTCAAAAAGGTGAGCAGAGAGCTGAGGAGACTTCGTGCCAGCAAAGCAGCGGGTCCAGATGGAGTATCGCCATGACTGCTGAAGGTCTGTACATTGGAGCTGGGGGGTCCTCTACAGCGCATCTTCAACCTGAGCCTGGAACAGGGGAGAGTCCTGAGGCTTTGGAAAACATCTTGCATCACCCCAGTCCCAAAGGTATCACGTCCTAGTGAGCTGAATGACTTCTGGCCTGTTGCTCTGACATCACATGTGATGAAGACCATGGAGAGGCTGCTGCTTCACCACCTGAGGCCACAGGTTCAACACGCCCTCGACCCTCTGCAGTTTGCATATCAGGAGAAGGTGGGAGCGGAGGATGCCATCATCTATATGCTACACCGATCCCTCTCCCACTTGGACAGAGGCAGTGGTGCTGTAAGAATTATGTTTCTAGACTTCTCTAGCGCCTTCAACACAATCCAACCTCAGCTTCTTACACAGCAAACATTAGAAGCTAAAAATTATTGTGAACACATTTGAGAATACAACTCTTCTGTAGCGTTTGCTTCCATGGGTGCACAGATAACTCAACCTCCTGGCCATGGACCGTACTGTTTTAAAATATACGGGCACTTACTCAATGCCAATTTTACGCGTGCAGATTAGCAATGAGGAATACATTCAGTATTTTGCACTCGAGCGGCAAACTATTCCAACAGTACGTCATAGATGCGTATGTTAGAACAGAGTGCGCGTGTCTCAACTATCTCAGATTACATCAACAAGATCTGTGTGTGGAACTATCAGACGCACTGCAAGCAAATGCTGAAAATAACAACGTACGTGTAGGCAAAATGATCATATTACCGTCCACATTTTCAGGAAGTCCAAGATACATGCAACAAAACCATCAGGATGCCATGGCCATAGTACATACATTTGGAACGCCTGATTTATTTATCACTTTCACATGTAATCCTGCTCGGCCGGAAATTCTACATGCACACTGCGTCTTTCAAGAAGTATTTATTTCTTCTTGATTTCTGAATTCCTTTCTCATCGTTTTCCGTTCCTATTCTTACACCGCTGTATGCTATGGCGGGTGTCGGCTAGTATATTATAATACTCCAGCATGTAATTGTCACCTGGTGGAAAGAACTTAAATTTTATATATGTGCCTCCTTGTTTTTTGATATTTCTGAGCATCTGGTGTCTGTTTACTCTAAGATATGAAATTCTTGGCTTTTTTTTAAAACCTTCAAAATTTGTTTTTAAAATATTTAATATTTTATGTATTTAAATATTTGCAGGCAAAACTACAGTAGATACTTTACTCTATCTAGCCTAAAATTGATCTTTATGATTAATTTTTTTTGTGACACAGAGCATGCATTTCTGTAATGGTGACATACTTATGAAATGGCTCTTCTTTCAAGTAAATGTATGAAGAAAGGAGCTGCTTGTAAGCATAGTTTATCATATTTTATAAAGAAAATGGGTATTTAGAATACTATATTAGTTGGAACAGTTAATTGAAGACTTCAAAGAAAAAATGTTTTGTAACAAATTTAAAGGTAAATAACTGCATCCTGTAAATCATTCAGGTACTGATTATAATAAAATAGACTGATCCTTGCATGAAGTCCTCTAAATATGAGTATTTCTAGGGTTGCTTCAGGCCAATTCTTTACCAGCCATTTTAATTATTTTTGGAATGGAACACGACTTTGAAAACTTTTGCTTGCAGTCTAATTCTTTTGGTTGCTACCTGGGGCTTGTAGCCACGAATGAGGAGAGAATGTAGACTGACCAATAAATGAAAAGCTACAAGAGATGCCCCACCCAACGTCTTTTGTTAAATAAAATGAAAACATTCACATTGAGTATTACTTTATAAAGGAAAATTTAAGTGTTTAAACAACCTCAAAAGTACTCCTGGGCTTTGGTCAGAGAATAATGACCCTGTTGCAGCTCCACTAGGAGCAGGGAGAGAAATAAAAAACATAAGAGAAGGGTTTTAAAGGAGTTTTATTTTAAAAGGAGTGAAAGGAACAACTGTGCACTACCTAGTCTACCTATGAGCAGAAAAAGTAGTCCAGCTGCAAGCCAAGCCATAAATAGCAATAATTGTTAAAGCATCAAGAACACATTGACATCAACAGTGTCTTCTTTTTGATGATGAACATTGTTTATTGTACTCACAATTTTGTTCTCTGACACTAAGAAAGTTCTGACCCAATTTTTTGGTTGCCTGAGAATGTAGTATTATAAGCACTAAATCTCAACTTTCTCTGTTCTTAATTTGCTCGCTATCTGACTATAAACTCGCTGTTGATTCCAAGCCTGCATTATAAAACATGCCACTGCAGGAAAACTTACTGTATCTCATTGTGTATGTCATCAGAGTGTACCCAATGAGGAGGACTGATGAAAATGTTTTTGGCAACCCCTTTTGCCTGTTTTGTCAGAGGTTGCTTTGCTATTTGTTATATTGGTCTTTATTTAGGTTGTATCTTCATTTCATAAGGAAGATGCACTATATTGTAATAGGGGTGGGCGGTATGACCAAAATTGTATATCACAGTATTTTTTAGAATTATCCCGGTTTCACGGTATTCAATGGTATTTTTTTTTCCCATGCATGAGTGGATGTTAACCACATTTTCCACTGCAATTACTGCAGTAGACTGGCTAAGAATAACCTATTCCACTGTTATGAGAATTGTACATTGTACAAAAAAACATTTTAATGTGCACACAAGTATTAATATAGGTTTGCATGGCCCCCTAAAGTGATAGTTTTCAAGGGGGTGGCACTAATGAAGAGAAGGAATCTAATTGCATGACAGATGCAGTCAAAATATAGAACCTTTTTATTGAACAAATTTTGCAAAAATTTAAACTATAATTTTGACAACATATTTTCAACCATCCAAAGAGGCATTTAGACATAGTAAAATATCCAGAGGTGCTTATCAAAAGTTGTATTGCACTGAACATGTCTTTGAAAAGGAATAAATAGTAAATATTTTTTGTAAACCAACTACACTTTCTGTTAATGTTAAGCATCTCTGTCCACTGACACGTTAAAGTGACTTTTTAAACAACTTTACCATCATTAAGCTGCATAATATTTAAACTAATAAATAATAATAACAATAAAATAAATAATAGTGCAACTATCAGTAATAATACTATTACTTCAAGACTTCAAGCCCAGGTGCATTACACAGTATTCACCAAATTAAAATAAAATAAAACAAGTGCAACTTGGTGATGACATCTTTACCAACTGAACCATCATTTAGGCAAACTGCATTAATATGGACCTTGCTTCAAGCTAAGCTATATACATAAATAATAAAACTGCTACTTGCATTTATAATGCTATTTGTGGTATAGCCCTACCGAATTGTATTAGGGCCATGGTGAAGAAAAAAAAATATGGACACGGAAGAAAAAAACAAACTATATGTCGAGAATAAAGTCGACATTTCCACTTTATTCTCCTAGTTTATTTTATAATTAAAGTAGAATGTCGTAAACTAAACTTCATCCTAAAATCAATGTTTAATTTACTAGATTTTCTCAAACTCCGTCATAGTTTAATACAGCACATTAAATGCTTTGTGTTAAGTGTTCCCCGACCCAGTTGTTAATCACTACGCTTCTTAAACTGACTTCCTCCGCACTGAGGAGGCGCCGGCAGCAATCACCGCACAGAATTCATTCACTTCATGATATTCCAGCTGTCTGAAAATTTAGAATGCTAAGATAAATACTTGATATAATTTTCATGATGAAATGCATTAAAGCAGATATTAAACATTGCATGGTGGTGTGGTGGTAGTGCTGCTCCCTTGCAGTAAGGGTCCCCAGGTGTATGTTCAGTGTAGAGAACTTTTATGTCAGGTGTGACGAGGCTCCAAAAAACTGGATGTATGAATGGGCATCACAAAGGTTTAACTTAAATATTGTGTAAATGTTGGGTTTGTGATCTGGTGGTCGGTGACACAAACACAGAATTCAATGGATGTTCTTCTGACGTACCAAAACCCCAGTTCCTATCCTTCCTTTTCCTTTCTCCACATAACCAATCACCACACGATAAACGTCTTTGTGAAATTAAAACTAGTTATAAACTTAGCCCACGGAGTGTTCAGAACTTTAAAAACATCTTTGTTATACATGTTTAATTATGCCATCCATTCAGGGTTGCGCCCATCCCAGCAAGCATTGTGTGCGAGGCAGGAGGAAATCCTGAATGAGTTGCCAGCACATCGCAGGGTGAATACGAGCAAAACATACACTAGCAGGGTCAATATAGCATAACAAAACCCCACATCCTACATGACTTTGAAAGGAAACTGAAGCACGCCGAGTAAACCCACCAGAAAAACATGCAAATTCAAGGCAGGATATACCCGAGACTCTGTTGCTGCGAAGCAGCAGTGCAACCTCCACGCCGCTGTGCCCCCACATGATTAATACATGCTTTAATGCATTTCATCATGAACATTATATCAAGTATTTATCTTAGCATTCTAAATGTTTTGAGAGCAGGAATATCATGAAGTGAATGTATTCTGTGTGGCGATCGCTGCGGCGCCTCCTCAGTACAAGAGGAAGTCAGTTTAAGAAGCAAGTACCGATTTAACATGGCCCGGGGAACATTTAACACAAAGCATTTAATGTGCTATATAACTTATGACGGGGTTTGAGAAA
Organism: Erpetoichthys calabaricus; assembly: GCF_900747795.2. Lineage (NCBI taxonomy): Eukaryota > Metazoa > Chordata > Cladistia > Polypteriformes > Polypteridae > Erpetoichthys > Erpetoichthys calabaricus. Next base: position 300,995,584 of record NC_041395.2, on the reverse strand, counting down.
ATCTAGTAAATTAAATATTCATTTTACGATGAAGTTCAGTTCACGATGTTCTTCTTTAATGTCAAATTATGAGAATAAAGTCGACATGTCGACTTTAATCTTGACATAAACGGTGAGAATAAAGTAGAAATGTCGAAAATAAAGTCAGCATGTCGACTTTATTCTCGTCATAAGCGTCGAGATTAAAGTGGAAATGTTGAATAAAGTCAGCATGTCGTCACACTATTACACAGTACCCAGGTACATTACACTGTATTGAAAACAAATAAAACAAGTACAACTTGGCTTGCAGTGTTATCCAGTAGTATATAAACAGTATTTACACATTTGAACATAATGGTCCACATCCGACCTTTTAAAACCAAAGTATCTCCAGGCAACAGATGTGACTCCTTTTTTTCGGCAAAAGGTTCTTCTGTGTCATCGTGTTCAACTTTATTGTCAGCTACAGCTGCAGTTTCAGAAGGTTCTCTGTGCATTTTCACCACGCAATACCTACACTACCACTTCCTATTTAGTGGTGTAGCAGTGAAAAAGAACCCCGCGCAACACCTCTGTGATTAGCAGTGTAGCAGTGAAAAAGGTCCCCACTTGAACAGTTTCCTGCTGCGCCACGTTCTGAACGTCGTTTAGGCAATTTAAACTGGTGTTGCGGTATAAGAAAAATCCATATCGTAACACAAATAAAAAACGGTTTTCGGTATGAACCGATATACCGCCCAGCACTATATTGTAATGTTGTGTTTTCTGTAGAAGCTGGGGCTGAGGTCCTAATAGTTTTATAATTTCCTAAATGGCTTTTAATTTTAAATCAATTAAATGTTTATACATTTTTTTTCACGTATCTACTATCAGTAGTTATATGTTTCATATCCATGGAGGAGATGAATCGCACAAAGCCATGCTTCAAGCATTCTGTGGGGCAAAGGTCAGCAAAGCTTGTGCATTATTGGCACCTACAGCATTACTCTATACTGTAGCTTTTAACATCATTTGCAACAGCACTCAAACCATAAACATTTCCTGTCATTATTTATTAAAGTTCAATCTTCTTTGAGGCCCAGGGGATTAATTTCATGCTTCTCTTGTTTGTTCTGTATATTGGCAAATTGCCTTTTGCAGTAACTTGGTTCTACTATTGTATAGTAATATTCTAGAATATACACCTATGGATTCTTTTCACTACACTACAAAATTAAATATAATATTGTGAACAATCCTTCAGATAAATGCTTCATATTCAAAGTTCGTCAAAAATATCAAAAACAAGTGTGTTAATGTATCATTTCTTCTTTAATGAGTTACATCATCTGATATTTTAACAAAACTATTGTTTGACATGCTTACTGCCACATGATGCTTTTGATTGAGGATGAGGTAATAGGGAGTGTGGGAATCTGCCCACCTTATGGTAAAATGTTTACCTTTAACATTTGCTCCATTGTAAAAAAGAGAGTGATAATTCAAATACAGAAAGAACACAATGGTAATTTGTTCTTAGGTGTTAGTATGTAAAATTTAGTGTGTCACTTTTGTGTGTTAGTTATACATGTTTTGACTTTTGTTAAATACTTGAATTTCCAAATTAATTGGAAAAGGATCTTATTTTTGCTGTAGCCTAAAATACTGTCCTTGCGGTGTTTGTGTTTGCACTGTAAAAAATACTCTTGACTTATGTTTGGTCATATTTGTTAGTTGTAAAAAAGTACATTTGCAGCAAAGGTGCCACATGAGTTTGGAATCGTACAATAATTGAAGATATACCATAATGTAAAGTTGCATTTGATAATAGGAAGGGTGGTACCACAGTTATTTTTGTACACATTTTAAAAATGTGGAGACTGGTTAATCACATCAAGACTGACATACAGTAATTTGTGTCATAAAAATGTTCAAATGATGTTGTATAAAAGGAAGCGGCCTTGCTCCCTTGTGTTTTTCATTAGCTTTCTTTAACATTAGGTAGTACTTGCTCAAGGTGTATTTATCCACATGGTTGTTGTTATAAATACTAGCTGTGATACCTGTCTAAGATGGGTTGAAATCTGAATAATCAATGTCGATCTCAGGGGTAACATTTGCAGTGCACCATCTGTTGGAAAGTATTTTGTAATGCATGAAGTAATAAAATGCCATGCATTTGTCATTCCAACAGATGGCACATCACAACCATTCGTATAAATCATTTTAGTACTACAAATGTACAACAAATATTACTAAAGATGCTTGTGGATGTGCCATCTGTTGGAGTGATAGAGAAAAAGCAACCAGATACATAAACACAGACATTTATCCATTTGTTAAGGTGGATGATTGTTGGGCATTTTAAGTGTTGCATTTGTTTAAGAAACAAGTAGGTAATGTGTGTTTCCAAAACTATTAAATCAGTCTGTGCAGTGTTGAAGAGTCTGAATAGATGTTAAGATGTATCATGTACCATGAATTAATCTCTTCAAAACGTTTAAACACGTGGTTTTTGCTACAGCATAATAACTGAAAACATTTAGCTAAGAATGCAATTACATAAAAATTGAAGACTGTTTTCCTTTAAATTCCTAATACATTTTTGTGTTCTGAATATTCATTTAGGTTGAATTGTTTAAATTTAAGGATTAATTTCCAGAGTGTGCTGGAATAATACTCTTGGAAACAGCTAAAGCATTTTGAAAACAAAAATTGCAGTTGTGTTAAATATTTTGCTTGATGCTTCTCTCATCTACAATGATACTAGCAGTCTGATTAGATATGGAAGCAGTGTAGGGCACAATTTAAGCTGGAGATTTTATTCTCTGCTGCTTCAGTATGCAATAATCATGCGTTTCATTCTACTTTTACTTATACATTGTTTACAATTTGAAAATTGTTTCCTACCTGGATATTAGAGGCTTGTATATTGAAAATGTGTTTTGCATCCTTTGATCAACTATAAGTCAAGTATAGACTTAGAGCTGCACAATATTTTATGTGCAAGTTTTAAACTTTGTCAAAAAGAATTTGCCCAACTTTCCAAGCCTTTGTTAAATATTTATGCTTGAGAATGTTTTACTTAGTAATGATGTTGATAGTATTTCTGAGCTTTATCAACTAATTTTATAGTGCCTTCCCCTAGGGAAAAATTAACCAGTGATGGGATAGTTACCTTTCAGTTAATATCTTAGGCAAGGAGTGGAATTTAAAGGAATTCATTTGGAAAGTTCCACAGTTAGACTGTTCACTTATTTGTCAGAGAGTATTGTACTTTCAGTTAATTTTAATTTGTAATTGCATTATTGGGAGTATTCTTACTTATTTGGCTGACAACTTTATCCAAGGTGACTTTTGTTACATTACTTTAGTTTTCCAGCTGTATCACAGGCAGGTGAAGTAACTTGCTAATGCTCAAACAGTGTCAGGGTTTGAAGTCCAAAATCCAAAACTTTAACCTGTATGCCACACTGACTGAGTAACACCAGATTGTATAAGATTATGCATTGATAAATAATTCTGTGCTGCTGTTGGTAGTCGTATTTTGCAAAATTGGAAGAGAGTCCTAACCCATCCACTATAACCTAATGGAAAACAATATGTTTGAAACTAGATTACATTTTTCGTGAGAGGAATGGTGCAAAGCTTTTGTCAGAATTTTGCAAGAATTTGTCGGTGCTTTTTTTTTTTTTTTATTCTTTTGTTTAATTTGCATATGGAACTATCTCCTAATAGGCTTTGCCTTCTAAACTAGATTGTTTTTACAATACAGGCAGTCCCTGGGTTATGTACAAGATAGGGACTGTAGGTTTGTACTTAAGTTGAATTTATATGTAAGTCGGAACAGGTACATTATTTTAATAAATGCTATTGTTGACCCACTGTAACCAAGTGCTCTGCCAATGAATGATGGAGCGTCACCTCTCTGACCTATTTATTATTTCTACTTTTATTTTCAATGGTGATGGTTTTTCTCTTCTTTACTGTATCACCAGCACTTGCATCAGATTTGTGTTTCAGAGACATTCTTGAAGGGTGAAGACAAAAGGTTAAGATGAGCTCTTCTGCACAGCACTGTACAGCTGTACAGCTATCACAGCAGGCAGGCATCCCTCGTCAGCACGTCTGGTGTACTGACAAGAGACAACTTCCTGCTATGTACGTAACAGTACAAGCAGGCTTGCTATTGAGAATGAATGGGAGTAGCGAGGGGTGGTTCACCACCCACCCACCACACAGTCACCTCCACTACAGTATGCAGCCTGCAGCATGCGTCCTCCCTCCAAGAACGAACACGGTGCGGCCAAAGGCGTGTAGTGAATTGCTCACCACCGCCCCCATTCAACAGGCAGCCACCCGAAGCACACTACAATGCTACCCCCCGCCGCCCCGTTCACCCTCAATGGTCTCTGTTCAGCCACAACCGGGTCACCGCTTGCAGCATTACCAGCCGCCCACCGAAAATGGTTCGGGGGGAGCCGTGTGTAGTGGGCGGGCAGTGAAATACCCTACACCGTTCCATCCAGCCTGCGTCCAGTCAGGAGCAGTAGCTGCGGTGGCGTAGTGGGTGGACAGCGAACTGCCCCATTAAGCCTCCGTCCTGCACACGAGCGATAGCTGTGGCCCCAGTGACTATGGACCACGGGTCACCGCTCGCTTGCCACCCGAGGGACACAGGGACACTGTGCGAGCAGTGAAATCGTACCCCTCCAGCCACTACTTGCAGTGTCCTCTGGCCAAAGATGACGGAGCGGCAGTTAATGAGGTGCATGCGTCACAGCTGCGGCCTCGTTTGTAAGTCGTAGGTCGGACGTCCGTAACCTGGGGACTACCTGTATATTTTTTCTGGAATGTTGTAGATTTTTACTTATTGTGATTTTATCTTAAGCCGAGTAAAATATAATACACTCATCATCTTTTAAACTTTTACCTGTACAGTTTGCTCTCCTGAGCAATTATGTGTCATACTTACTCTACCATTCTGTCTTTTGTTACGTCGATACATAAGAGGGGACACAGAAACGTACATCTACCCATCTGTAGCCAATACTTCATTATGACTAAAACATTGTGTTTTTCTTTCAAATTGTTTTTCCATATGCAAAAATTCTTTGCCACTGCTTTACTATAAATGTAATTAAAACCATTCTGCCCTTGAGATGCATAGCTATTTAAATGACAATTTCTTTACTTAATGTAAAACACAGCCATGTCAACAAAATTTTATATCATGCAGATTTGAAGATTTTAATTTTAAAAACAGAACTTCTTTTCTTTTCCTCAGTTTTTGTAGAGGTTTATCTGATGTATTAAGCGGCTTACACATGTACGACTTAAGTATCAAAATGCAGTATAAATAGCAGATTTTAACCAGGAACAGCCAGGATCCTGTACTTGTACCTTTCCAAAATTTCACTCTACCCACCAACCACATAGACAGTGTCGCAGATTGAGGTCGCTGTCGTCCTCTTGAACCCTCTGACTCGACTCCAGACACCAGGTAAAAGTCCAAATATTACTTTTATTTAGACAATACAGTGCACAAAGCACCCTCCACTCCACAATACTCATAAACTAATCAATAAACACACTATAATCAATAATCAATCGTCCACACTCCGACACTTCGCCACCCTTCCTCCCAGCTCAGCTCAGTGTACTGGTTTCCCAGAGTCCTTTATATAGTCCCTGACCCGGAAGTGTTTCTCCCTTCTGTCCATGTGATCATGAACACTTCCGGGTTGGATAAAAAGCTCCTTTCTTCAACCCGGAAGCACGTCGTTTCCTCTTGTCATGTGATCATGACGCACCTCCGGGTTATAGGGCAAGTAAGAGTCCAGCAGCCTCCCCACAGCGACTCCTGGTGGTCCCCATGGTATCCAGCAGGGCTCTGCATATAAACTACAAAGTCCATGAGGCCCTGCTGGAATTCGGGGAACGTCCACACTGTTGGGAGAGCTCCACCTGGCGGCCTGGGGGTGATGGCAGGAATATTTAGCCGGCCACACACCACAACAGTTAGATGAATCCCTTTGTTGTCCCTGTTATAGTAATGAGAGTTTTGGCCTATTGCTAATTCTGAAAATTCAGCAACCTATTCCCAAAACTAAAGATTGCTTAAATGTTGTTTTTTTATTTTATCAAAATCCATATGTAGGTGTAAATTTTGTGTTAAAAAAATGTGGTCTCTTTCTATTGAGCAACTTTGTTTTCCTAAAGTGTAGTGACTGTGCATGCTCATGTTGTTACCTTGTGGTGAAATTTTATACATGTAAGTTCTATTGGACAGATATAAAAACTGAAAAGCATTGCTTGAAGTACAATTCTTCTGGACCAAGATTTTATGAATAATCATACTATTTATTGTAAATGGTTTAATTACCGTATGTTACAATCTCCAGAGATGAAATGCAAGAATATAAACATCAGCCTGCACTTCCCAGTTTTATTAAATGTGTAAAATTTTTTGAGCAAATTGATTATTGTTAAATTTAAGGGTCAGAAGTGGCTCTATGGAAGTCAACACTGATCTCAGTGGAATGTACAGAATTCTTTTCAGCCTATTTAGGATTTAATATTGCATCCATTCATTATATTGTGAGAAGTTCTTTCAGCTGAGTTCCTTTTATTGAAGATCTTTTAACTGAAAGAAATACGCGCATAAATGCAAGTTTGAATGATAGTGTAACTTTTATTTTGCTTTAGTCACGGTCTAGTTTACTTGATTCAAAGAAGCCAAATGCATAACTTTCAGTAAAGCTCAGTAAGCCTTTAGAATATGTGTATTTATCTTTACAATCCTGCTTTTCTAAAATTGGACGTGGTTGATTGAAGAAGTTTTTTTTTAGGATCAGTCTGCTTACAGCTTAACTTAATTAACATGCTATTTTCTCATAACTTAGTTAGATTGACTACAAATTCTACTAATTTCAATTAGGAAGGCAATGAATTTGAGGTTTTCTTTTTTAAATTACTCAAAATATAGAAACTCTTAAGCTGTTAAGGCGCAGAGTGTACTTATTCATACACCCATACTCTCTTATACAGGGCACGTTTTAGAGGCACAAGTCAGCTTAACACATGTTTTGACATGGGGGGGAAAGTGGAGCGCTCAAAGAAAAAGCCCCTCTAGACACACAGAGGATTTGCAGAATCCACACGGACTGTAAACAGACCTGGTAATTGCCAGTAACACTGTGACACTCTGATATTTGGGAGACAATGGATTATATTGCAATTTAAAAAATAATTATCTTGTAATATGTTTTGCCTTTAGATTTTTTCAATATATTGCAACATATTTTTAGTTTCTTTATTTTTTGACTGAAGTTAAAGTTGAGATCACATTTCTGTGGGCAAAAATGTGTCAGATAAGATAAACCCTTAAGTTCATTCTCACGGACACCTTTACATTTCTGCTTTATAGTTTCTCAACAGTCTTCACAGTAATGCTTGTTTAGGATCCTCAGTACACATATCGAAATATCATCAGCACTCTGGGTGATTTCTTATGAGATGAGCCCTTATATTTGTAGTACTGTATATCTGTTTCAACCCATAATTAAGGTTAACTTAGTTTACTTGTATACTGAGAATATTTATTTACCCCCAAAATCTTTGTAAATATAAGGGCATGAGGACTTTTGTGCATTATTTTGCCATATGTTAAACATGATACTAGGAGATTATTGGACGGCTGTTTTAACACAGTATTAAATTTTCATGGCATTTTCCGGTCCTGACATGCTGTTAAAGAACCTGAATATTTTAAGTGTTGTACATTTTTAAAATACTAATAAAAATCTTATAAGTGCAGCATAATCTTGTCCTGCTCTGTTTTATTCAATATGCACATATTTCAATAATTATTAAATTTCACAAATAAATAACAAAAGCATGAATGAAAACTTAAGGTTTTATTTAAACATGGAAAGTAATATATTCTCAAATCAACCTTCATTAAGTGTTCATTAAGCTAAATTCATGTTCATTCTCTGCGCTGGATGCACTGTTAATTTATTCCATTTTTTAAGACCGCTGAAATCAACAAAATTAATTAGCTATAAAGATTGCCAAAATCAAAGTGTGAAGTGTACCCCACCTCAATTAAAATATTGTATATTTTAACTATTTAAATGTTGGAAGCCTTTACTTGTTTAAAGTCAGTTTTTGCTAATTAACCTTAAGGTACATAGCCATCCAGAGGACTTTTACTTGTTGCACTACAATAGAGAAATAGGGCTGGACATTGAATGGTTATTCAGATGCCCCTGAAACATTCCTCTAAAGATCATTAAGGTGTAGAAGCTCCTCTGTCGTGCATTGTTCATTTTTTTTTCTGCACCTCATTGAAGGTAATATGAGGGACATGCGGTCTGCATAATGGAGTCATCTGGAGAATTCTGTGACCTAAATCTACTTACTACCTGCTGTAGTGGAAACATTACAACAGGTTGTTAGATGCTAGGAAGTAAAATTTTTATCACATTTTGTAATCAAAATTTGTATTGTTTTTTTGATCAATTTATAAATAATTGTTACGGAGACACTCTGCTTAATAATAGAAAAAGTAATGCAAGGACAGATTACTTTTAAAAATGTATTATTTGATAGGGGACCAAAGAATTTCTAGAATTCCTGAAAAAGCAAAAGAAAAAAAACTTTAATTTAGCAGATAACTTTATCCAGGGCAACTTACAAAGCAAGTTATAATACATACAAGAATGAAGATTCAAGTATCAAAGCTACATACAGTATAATACAATAAAAAGTGAGCACAAGGGAGTATAACTACTGCATAATTATGCCTATAGCTAGACTAAGACAAAAAAACAAAAATCAATATCCTAAACTCTTTTCCAGTACAACAGCAGCTATCTTGTAGGAGAAAAGCTTAGCAGACATTTTTTTTCAAACGACACCTAAACACAAGTAAATTGGGCCCAGTTTGAATAGAGAAAGGAAGATCATTTCACAGGTTTGGACTGAGAATTGGGAAACACTGTCTAGTCATGGAACGTATAGCAAGAGGAAGGATGGTCAGCCGACATACAGAGGCAGAAAGGAGACTTCTTGAAGGGACATATGGAGAGACCAAGGATGAGAGATATTGATCAGCATAACTGATAAAGAACTGTAGTTTAAAGCAAAAGTGTTAAGAACTGGATATTTGCAAGAACTGGAAGCCAGTGGAGAGACAGAAACAGAGGATTAGTAGTAGTAGGAGTGAAATGAGGAACTACGAACACTAGTTGAACAGCTTCATTCTGGTGGAACTGGATGGGTTTGATAGCAGGTGAAGGAAGTCTAACCAGCAGAGAGTTGCAATAGTCCAACCGAGTGAAAACCAGTTCCTGAAGGAGTTGCATGGCATAATTAGTGAGAAAAAGTTGAATCTTCTGGATATTACAAAACACGATAGGACTGGGTCATGGACAATGCATGTTTGAATGAAAGCAATGAGTCCCTAGTCACCCCAAGATTCCTGACTGTGACTGATGGTGAAAGAATGACGTCTTTAAAGGCAAGCTTAGATAGATATCTGAGAAAAAAGTATTAAGGTTAAGGTGATGATTGTTCATCCATGATCATATGGCACATAGACAGCTGGAGATCTGGGCAGAAAACTGTGGATTTTATAAGAAAATGAGAGGAAGATCTGATCTGAGTGTAATTTGCACAGAGGTGGTGGGAGATCCAATGAGAAGAAATAACATTGTGTAAAAAATGAATATAGAGAGAAAAGTGAAGTGGACCCAACTCTGACCCTTGAGGTACACCTGTAAAATGTTTCTGTGGAGAAGCCAGGGTGTGAGACCAGGCGATGCAAAAGGATTGGTCTGAGAGATAGGACTTAAACCAGTCTAATGTAGAACCGCAAATTATAAGTTTCTAAAGAGAAGATACAAGCAGGAAGTGGTTAATGGTATTGAAAGCTGATGAAAGGTCAAGGAGGATAAGAACAAAAGAGAGAGTAGCAGCTTGACCAGATCTAAAAGCATTTGTGACAGAAAGCAGTATAGCCTGAGAGGAGTGACCCCCCCTTTTTTTTTCTTTTTTTTTCGAAACTTAAAGTAATTCTCTTTTAGTCACCTTCAAAACACCCATTCATTGAAGCTCTAAGGCAACTACGGGAAAGAATCAGGAAAAAAACATCTTGTGAAGTGGCACACCCACTTTTTAAAAATTTTTTTTTTTTATTTAATATAACAATATGACATGTCAATTTTGGGAATTTTCGGATTACCCCTTTGTATGCATTTCATTTATACATATAAGCATGTGTTCACGAGTCAGACGCATGCAAAGCTTGTTACAATTGATAACAGGGCTTTCACGTATTTCAGTGGGCACAAAGTCCACCCACTTCTCTAGGTGCACTTGGTGAATAGTTATCTTTTTATACTTACATCATTGTTGCCCAGTTTGCACGTGTACATTTCTTCTCCTTGAAAGCATCCATATTTGTTGATTGTACATGTGCCAGAAGGAGAGCACATACAATACGTAAAACTGTGTGGACGCCTTCCCAAGTGAATACAGTGTTTTTATATTGACATGACATAAAGGTGACATCACTTAGTCCACATGCATAAGTGCAAAATGTGTATGTAGACAGATTGACCGTTCCCTGTCAGTAGAGTGGGGCTCCTGTGATAGTAACAGTGTTTAGGCCGAGCTCAGGCAGCCTTTTCCTATGGTTAACATACATGTTAAACCTGTCATTGACTGAGACTTCCAGTATATGAGCAAAACATGCTACTACTGCTCAGTTAACAAGGTTGGGTAAATCAGCAGCCACAATGTTTTATGGGCACATTCAGCCACTCCAAGTTCTAATATGTACAGTTAGTTTTTTCACCAGGCTATCAACTGTATGTCTGTAGGACCACTAATTTAATCTGACAATCTTATTGTGACACAACTTTTTGTCTAAAAATTCAGTCATTTGAACTTATTGGTTGTGGATAGTTTGTTTTCCAGCTCTTTCTTTTTCTCTGATCGCCAGTGCTGTTGACACAGTAGGTTGCTGCATTATAACCTTGGAAACTGCATGCTTGATTAGTTATATGGTAATGCGTTGAAGTTGGGATGAGTTCACATTTCTGAGAAGTATTACACAGTTTAAAGTACACTTTGTCACCCTTTTGCCTGTAATACTAACAAACTAAGCTTTGTTTTCCATGCATTGTTTTCACAGAAGGCATTTATTCTTTCTAAATATATTAAAAAAAATCTGGCAGTAAAGTAGCTTACTGCCATCCTTTTTGTATTTAAACATGTATTTGAATAGGTCTCAGAATTTTTCAGGATTATGTGTTGGAGGACTGCTCGGCAATTGCATTTCCCAACGCAAATGTAATCATATAATCGATTTAATTTTTTGTTTTAATGTTTAATTTACATTAATCAAGCAGTGGGTCATAATTAATGTCCCTAGTAGGTACCAGTGACAAAGGAAATACAGCAAGGTTAGAAAAAGTAGTCTTGTGAAACGCGAATTTTATTCAAATGTAGTTAGTCTCTGTTTAAAGGTTAGGTGGAACAAGCATCAGTAACTACCACTGTTTCTTGGACTTTAGTAGTGATAGTATTTATTTATTTATTCTTTTTAAAGAACTTTGTAATAGTCTAGTAGTTCCCTTTCAGACATACATTTTCTTTTGTGTTCCAGCTGGTGAACTTTGGTTGTAGGGAGTGGTATTTCCTGCAGTATCAAGGGTGTAACAGATTAAGTCATAACGGTTAGGAAATGGATTATAAACAATATACCCACAATAACCATGAAATCCTTTTTATAAGTTGTTAAATACATTTTAGTTTATTTCTACCTAGAATATATTTATTTGTTATTATTTAATATACTGTTATGTTTTACATATGTATTTGTTAATGTATAGCTTGGTCAATTCTTAATAGTCCTCTTTTAGGGGATCTGTTTTTAGTTATAAGCTAATACTGTTTTGTCAATAGGCCAGATTTTGAAGTCATTATGGGAACGACCTCTTATTTGCTGTGTTTAAAATCATAATTCTTAGGATATTCTTATTCTGTTTTGCACAATACAATTATTTAAAACATATGTTGTACACTGTGTATGGAATGAACTGTTATAGTGGTGGGTGAGGCCTAACTGCAAAAATGCACTGGGAAACTTTCTGTTGCATAACTTGTAATCAATATTTGCTTTGCAATCTAAAAGGCAGTTACCTAATAAAAATTGAATGTAACCATAGAATTCCAAAGCTTAAGAAAAGATTGAGGAATATTTGTTATACAAAGAAAAGGTGAAAACTCTGCTTGATTTCTAAAGCATTAATATTTAACATTAAGCAAAACAAGATTTACCTTGAATTTGTGTATGTTGTATGTTATATAGTATGTGTTTAAAAATACACATATAATACTACATATTTATTTACCACATATGTTCATAAAATGAATGATTGGAATTCATAAATGCATATCCAGGGATTCCTCAACTGAAATAAAAGTAACATTTGGTTCAAGTATTGTGACCAAGATTTGCAGTTATTGCTCCAGTTTTGTTTTATTGCTTTGCTAAATTAGCATGAGTAGATGTAATCAGTTCAGAAGCGTCTTGTCTAGGTGTGTCTGTTTTTTACTACCTTTTTAACTTTAGAATCTAAGCATGCCACTCCTTGTGGTTTCATAGGCTTTTGCACAAAACTTGAAATGAACTTCCCTTTAGGTGATTTGATCATTTAACCATGCCCTACAGAAATAGGAAAATGTGCACTTCAAAATATTTTCAGTGTAATATGGTGAAATTACTTTAGCTAAGCATTTTATCTGTTGACTTGTCAATTTAAGATGGGAAACTATTGCTACATAATGCAGACACAGTTTTTTAGTTAAGTCATTTAGTGGTCCCCCAACTCCTTTTTAATTTTAAAAAACATAATAACAGGAATACTATCTAATCTTTAATTCCTGCCTTTCACCAAAAATGTATTAAGTTGAAAATACATCTTTGGTTTAAGAAAAGATTAATAATGTATTTGACTTTGTGTTATAAAGTGACTTTTTAAAATTAATTAGCACTCATTTCCCTTTGACAGCAGGCATGGATACTTGCAGGCTGTGACAGTATATCTTATATCATGTTCAAAAACAAAACTAACATGGCTTGCAAACAATTAAATACATACCTGAATTAAAATCATTTTACCTTAGGTTTTCTTTTAATATGACTGCAGTACTGTCACAGTGATGTAGTTGATTCAGTTCTTTCCTCAGTTGAACCCATTATAAAATGAGTTTTGTGTTCCTTTTTACATCCATCATTTTCTAAGTCAATAGTCCGTTTCAGAGTTGCAGAGAGCTGGTGTATATACCAGTAGCATTGGCTGCAAGGCAGGAAGCACTCCTGAATGGAACACCTGCCAACACAGTTACACACTTGCACACATAAAGCCAATAAAAAGTTACCGGTTATGCTAACATTTACATCTTTTGGATTTTTTTTTTTTTTATACCATATTTCAATGCAGATACAGGGAGACCATCAGACTCTACTTAGGCACACACGATGTGACACATTTTGTCTTATTTTGCATGCTATTTTTTAGCATTTCACTGACATTGTTATTGTGGATAACATGATATCTGAGCTGGAACTCAATTTGTGCACTAGGCAGCTGAAATGGTGGCTTGTGCCACAGGGAAAAACCTGCTAATTTTTCCCTGCAAACATTATGTATTTGAAATATTTTGAAAAGTATCAATATTCAATACCATTTTTGATTTCACATATTTAAGAGTAAGGGATGCCTACAATTCAATAAAATCCTCCAAGAAAAGAACATTATTGCAGTCTTTTGTAAACATTAACAGTAAAATTAAAAAAAATTACATTAATGAAAACAGCATTGTTCTTGAGGTAGTGAAATTGTTCAAAAGCCTCTGACACATTCACATGTCAGTAAAATGCAAGTAGTTGAATCTTTTGTAAGCGTAGTTTGGAAAGCACTGCTTTAGAGTACAATCTCCCAAAGTGACTCGTCTAAAGACTTTCACAATACTGCTTGATGCCTCAGCACTACAAGTAGGGAAATCTAATCTAAGTTAGTAAATCTCTAGGAGTAAGGGAGTACTTCTTATGGTTTTTGTTTAAAATGTATTTGTTCAGATTTCTTTTGGTGTTAAATAGATTATTATTATTTCTATTTTATTATGCTTACATCATATTTTGTGTATTTCTTTGCTTGACGAGATCTTATTAGTGAATGTAATATATTGCCAATGAAACACATTATGCGCCCAAAACTGGTGAGAGATTAAACAAAACACTTTCTCAAAGTGGTATTTGTTGACTTCCTTTCATCAAAGTGTACTGTGTGCTTTTGCACGTAGCACATAATACAACTATAAATTCTGATTGTAAACTCCTGGATCAAACAAGTTAAGTGACCAAGTTAACTGATATGAAAGTTGGAGCATTTCACATTTAATTTACTTCATTCCAGAGTCTATCATTACATTATTGTTTATTGAATAGTTTTGTAACAATGAATCATATTCCAAAGTAACAGAATATGTAAAAACGTACAAGTTCAAGCAACCACTCTCAAAGTACATTTGGAACTGTAAACTAATTCTGAGTTGAAGTCACACAGGACTCTCCATTTCTCCATTTAAAGATCTTCAGGTTAGCAAATTCACCAACGCTTTTCAATTGCAAATTTTAAAACTTTGTGCAATGTGATCTGTTCCAGATATCTGGACAAAAATTGAACTTTCTACACAAATTTCTTTGAAGAATAATTGTGCCACATCCCAACAAAATTGGTCCATGGGGGGCAGAGTTGTTTCAGGCGTACAGACAGATAAGGGCTTTTGCAATAGGTGCGTCATGCATTATATGAGAATGTACCTGAAAACGGAGGAAGCAGCTGTAATGGGCTTGGCGGTGTTTTGTACTGAGCATGCGTTAAATCAAAAGGAGATACAATAAACAAAAGTACATCTGCTCAAAGAGACGAAAAACAATAACATCTTAATGCATCTTCACTAAATCAAAAGGGTACTGACTTCTGTGAGTCAACAATATCTTCATAACACCCCATTCTGCTTAGATTTTTTTGTGCTTTTTTTTCTTATGATAATTCACACTTTATGAACTGTTGTGCGTTCTACTCATTTTAAAGATGTGCTTATCATGTTTGCACTGATGCCCTGCAGATTCTATTTTAAACTATAAGGACAGACATGGTTTATTTTAAAATTTGATAGCATGTTGCCGCACCCACCACATGACACACCACCTGGATTGGGATCAGACTGCAGTGGGTGACAATTCAGCCCCAAACTCAAACAGTGTGAGTTTTTTTTTATGGTGGCTGGAGTGCCAGTCTTGCCACCAACCCTTACTGAATGCTGTTGGTCTATATTTGTGCAGGTTTCAGTGCAGTGTGCTGTGTGAAGAGAATAACATAGAAAGTGGATGAGAACAATTATAGACCTCAGTCAAGATTAGGAGGCAGCTTGGCAAGTCCATGTTTGCTGGAACAAAAATACTGTATTTCTCTGTTATTCACTTCAGAGAATGCAAGTCCATGACACTTTTTAGGTTATTTTGCAATGTGGATATCAAATTACATAAAGGAAATACCTAGTACAGTATAATAATGATACATAATACTGTAGTCATTTTACTGATACCATACTAGATGTTGTCAAGTAAATGTAACCACCCGATATGTTAATTTTTCATGCAGTTTGAAATTATGTACATATTTTACCAAAGTCTGGTAGAATTTTCCTAGTATGCACTATGTCCATTACTTTCTTGACTTTTCTGTTTTAATCTGCTAAAGGTAAATCAGAAAAGAATACAGTGGAGTGCTTGGCTTCAATAGTTGTGACTTTTGTAAAGAAAATGATCATGGCCATTCTTTAACTGATGAAATTAATAACTTATAAAAATTATGACCAAGTTATACCAAACACTACATTTCTCTATTATATAAAAAAATCTTGGGTCGAGACATGATTTTCTTGGAGAAACTTAAACTTCCCGTGAGACAAGGAGGACAGCTGCTGTACAGGCTTTTAAATGTTCAAAGCGCTGCGCAACATGCAGATCACGCAGCACAGCACAAGCAGCAGCAGTAAGCCAGAGGTTTAAAAAAAAAAAAGTATTTGTTTCCCATTGTATCTCCGTTTATGAGGGGGTTTCGGAGGAGCGACAACATCTCCTTAGCGTGCGTTCAGCCCCCCTCTTCACAGCGCGAGAGGAAGGGACGCAAAGTGGCTGGCTTGTAGTCTGCCCGTGTGTTGGAGTGGGGTTAAGGGGGTGGGCGAGCAAAGCAAACATTGGGAAAACCCCCCTAGTTAACTATTAATAGTAAAATATCATTTTTGTAACCATTTGTTTACCTAGCATATATGTAATCATCTACAGCTTATTAACAAAAATTGAATACTACTGTACAAAATTCATTGTGGAATGCAGACAGGGCTGAGTTCAATTGTATTAAATTGACCATTCTTTACCTCAGGTACACTAAATATGCTTCTACCTGGGATGACTGCAATAGAACTTGCTCTTTATGTAAAATATTTCTTATATGAAGAAAAAGTCAGTGTGTCAACAAATAAAACTGACATGTCGCTTTTTCCCCATTGAAAAAGACAATGTTTACCTTAGTAATACCTTGGGAAAAATCAGTTTATTTACATGTAATGGCTAGGTATTTATTGAATGTTTGAATTTTTTAATGTTTACCTAATGCTTTTTAATATTGCATTACTTTGAACTCCAAATAAAGTGAAAGTATCCTTATGTATTTATGCACTCAAAGGTTAAAGTCTGCAGTATTACTTTGCTTGCCTTAATGTTTGGGTGTATCTCTGTAAATTAGAGAAGACCATATCATGTTTGCTATACTAAGTGAAAAAGGAGCTCTCAATAAGTTTGGTAACAAACAGTCACACATGTTTGCATTTAATCACATTTACTTCAGTGGGGCTGCTATTGGTATTCGTGTTTCAAATATCATGGTGAAAAGGAGTGTTGTCAATCTTATGTGTACTCCCTTTTACCATGTTCTTCTGCTGATTTTGGAACTTGCTCCATTTGCAAAATGTTTGTTTTCTAGTGTCCTTTTATTTATATGTATGAGTGTTATAAATAATTTTGATTAGCGTATTGTGCCCACAATTTTGATTACTTTTGGCATGAGGACTATGCTACAAACAACATTTATAGTCATCATTTTTTAATACAAGTGGGGAAAAGATTTTTCAAATGAATATTGAAAATTATTATATAAATAGTTCAAATCATTGCTCCACTGTATATCATTGTTGTTTAATGCCTCTTTAGCTTGATTTTATTAGCTTCTTTTTCAGTTAAAAAATCTTTCTATCCCATTAAATAAATATCTCAGGACTGTATTTAACTAGATATACTGCCTTGTGTTGCATGACATGGTCCCCGAATTTAAAGCAAACACAAACTGAGAATACAGGGTTGCCATCTGTTGTGTTTCTGTGTACCATTCTGATGACTTGTAATAGGAAAAAAAGTGATGGATTAATAGTGCATTGTTGGATTTACAAATGGGCCTTTTCAGCTGATTTTTATATTCATTTATATGTTGGTATTTCAAGGTTAAACAAATACATTCTTAAACAAAACAGTATTGTAGGCTATTTAAAATTTGTGACCAGTGGTAAGGGAATGATGCACTTTATGAAAGGTTTTTTTTCCCCCTCAGAAATCTGCATGTGATAAATTTAATGTTGAACTGCATATTAATGCATTGCCATTTTCCGTAGTGTGTGTGTGTTTTGTTTTTTGTGTTGACATGTTTTTGCTTTGCGGTAACACACAAAAAGATTCTGCATTTTTGTGGGCTAATTATGCATGTATCTGCTTGTCATTAAATAAAGTTCTCTAGTGAAAGTAATCAACATTTTGTTGGCCCATATGTTGTGCATTTTTAGCATGATTCCAGTTTTACAAATTGGCATGGCTGCCATTGTGATTGCAGTCGTAAAGATTTGATCACAGACAGAGACATATTGGGAACATTGTTCTGTGGTGCTTAGTGTCCATGTTATTACTTTCACCTACTGTATATTAAACAGGAACAGGCGATTGCTAGGAAATGGCATGGGGCAGGCTACCTATTTTGAGTGTTTTCATGTAAAATAATCACACTAATGTGAACAATGTGGTTTTTTCATGCAAACTTCTACGAAGAATATACAGAATATCACTTTTATTAAAAACACCATGCTCCTCAAAGTGATGTAAATGGGTGTTATTTAATAATAATTAATTTTATTGGTGTGCTACCTGCTTTACATGGCTATGGGAGAAAACGCTGGAAAACAGATTTGTGAACATTCTCGAAGCATTCTTTACCATCACAGTGTGGGTTGAAAAATCCTTGGGCTACATGTGTTCCAATACCAAATACATGCAACTAGCAAGGAGACAATGTATTCTTTTCACAATAAAGTAGTAACTTGCATACATTTCTTCACCAGTATTCTACAGCCCATATTTTCATGTTATACAGGCACACATGCTGTTTTACCACAAAGAAAAATTCATGAGGAATATTACCTATTCATCCTAAGTCAAGATTAATAGTGATTAAGTGGAAAATATGAAAATAAGTGCACGCTTCATACTTTCTGAGCAGTTACAAAGGTGACTTACTCCTGCTTTTTGTCTGAAAAGAATGTCCATGGCCTTTCCTAGTAGAAACTGAGTCATTTAATCTAAGGTTCATTTGTGTTTATACTTAATTTTTTGCAGCATTTTATATAAATAAATTATTTAGGTTTTTTTAAAGTATATGACCCCAATATATGTTTTTGTTTGTAAAAATTAAACATGTCTTGTGACAGAAGGACTTTTTGTGTGTGTTAATGCAGTCCCTCAATACAATACTGTTTCAGTTTTCAAATCTATGCACAGTTTTTCTTTTACCTCTTTAGTATATGCAGTGTATACCACAGAAAAAGCTCAGAGTCTTACTCGGCAGTGCTTGGCATGTGTTTTAGCGTTTATGACAGCAAATTAAGCAGTCCACTTGTGTTTTTACATAAAACGGAAAGGTAGTGGAAATTATTGCACAAACAGGATAGGATAATCGGCGGCAGGAATTGTGCAGAAGTGTGCTTGATTTCCTTGCATGAAAGAAAATTTGATCCAGATGGTCTTGAAGGAAGCTGAGCAGCCCTTTATAGATAATATACTGAGAGGTTCAGTTTAAGTGACAGATTATAACTCTTCATCACTAACAGAAATTAGTTTGTTACATATTGAATTAGTTTTACTAGTTGCCTTAAATATTTTAACTTTGTAAAATAAAATATTAACATAAGAAAACCTTTTGACACATTTTCCCCCATATCTGATCACTTTGGTTTAATAGGTTGTTTTTTTAGCATTTCAGAAATATTTCTATTTACTAATTACCAATTTACTGTACTGGTCAAAAGCAAAAGAAATGGCAACATTCAAATATTGTTGAATTTTTTTTTTCTTTCTTGATGGTGAAATAAAAAAGGGGAGCACTGAATTAGTCATAAAATAATTCAGTAATTTTTGGTTAAGAGCATGGTATTCTGCTGTGAAGCTGATGCATGAATAATACAAATAGCTTTACCTTTAATTGAAGTCTATTTCATGGCCAAAAATAGGATAAATTTAATATTTATTCATAAAAGTTATACTTTGGTGACAATGAAAACATATAATACAGGTAATAAAATGGCAGATTTTGCATGCTAAGCATGTTTGGTTGATACAAGGCAGAAGGTTTATGGGAGAATGAAACTGAATTGGAAAACCTTTAATTTGGTGGAACTAGTGCTGAGCGGTATACTGGTTCATACCGAAAACCGTTTTTTATTTTTGTTATGATATGGATTTTTCTTATACCACAACACTGATCTAAATTGCCTAAACAACGTTCGGCACGTGGCGCAACTAGAAATTGTTTAAGGGGGACCTTTTTCACTGCTACACCGCTGAACACGTGCAACGGAGTACATGTGGACCATTATGTTCAAATGTGTGAATACTGTTTCTATACTACTGGATAATACTGCAAGCCAAGTTGTACTTGTTTTATTTTTTTCAATACTGTGTAATGTACCTGGGTACTGTGTAATAGTGTGACAACATGTTGACTTTATTCTCGACATTTCCACTTTCCACTTTCTCAACGTTTCTACTTTATTCTCGCCGTTTGTTGAGATTAAAGTCGACATGTCGACTTTATTCTCGTAATTTTGTTATTGAAGTAGAACATCGAAAACTAATCTTTATCTTAAAATGAATATTTAATTTACTAGATTTTCTCAAACCCCGTCATAAGTTATGTAGCACATTAAATGCTTTGTGTTGAGTGTTCCCGGAGCCATGTTAATTGCTAAGTGCTTCTTAAACTGACTTCCTCTTGCAGCATACAGAATACATTAATTTCATGATTTTCCTGCTCCCTGAACATTTAGAATGCTAAGATAAATACTTGATATAATTTTCATGATGAAATGCATTAAAACATGTATTAATCATGTGGGGGCACGGTGGCGTGGAGGTTGCACTGCTGCCTCGCAGCAATGGGGTCCCGGGTGTTCCTTGCTTTGAATTTGCATGTTTTTCTGGTGGGTTTACTCGGCATGCTTCAGTTTCCTTTCAAAGTCATGTAGGATGTGGGATTTTGTTATGCTATGTTAACCCTGCTAGTTCATATGTATTGCTCGTATTCACCCTGCGATGTGCTG
Organism: Erpetoichthys calabaricus; assembly: GCF_900747795.2. NCBI lineage: Eukaryota > Metazoa > Chordata > Cladistia > Polypteriformes > Polypteridae > Erpetoichthys > Erpetoichthys calabaricus. The sequence goes on along the minus strand of NC_041395.2, from coordinate 300,974,845 downwards.
GCGCCTCGCTCAGGATTTGCTCCTGCCTCACACACAATGCTTGCTGGGATTGGCGCAACCCTGAATGGACGGCATAATTAAACATGTATAACGAAGATTTTTAAGTGTATAACTAGTTTTAATTTCACAAAGACGTTTATCGTGTGGTGATTTGGTTATGTGGAGAAAGAAAAAGGAAGTATAGGAACTGGGGTTTGGTCTGTCAGACGGACAGCACACATGCAATAAGGAAGCCCGCTCAGAAGAACATCCATTGAATTCTGTGTTCGTGTCTCCGAACACCAGATCACAAACCCAACATTTACACAATATTTCAGTTAAACCTGTGCGATAACCATTCATACATCCAGTTTTTTGGAGCCTCGTCACACCTGCCATAAAGTTCTCTACACTGAACGTACACCTGGGGAACCCTTACTGCGAGGGAGCAGCAGTACCGCCACACTACCGTGCATGTTTAATACCTGCTTTAATGCATTCCATACACCAGATTATTTTGCATATTATTGTGGAGAGATGCATCTCCCTGAAGGAGAGAGCACACGTTTAAAATGTCTTAATATTTTTTCTTAGTAAAAATTGTATTGCAGGTATTTTATATGATAATTCCAACATTCAAATCTACTATTGATATATTTTCATATTTTTGTCAGTGATCCATAATAAGTCCTTGATCTTGAATATAGTGTAATGGTATGCAGACTGATGGCAGTAATGCAACAAAAGTGGCTTGTGGCATTATCTTCTTGGTGTTAAAGGTTTGCTTGCCTTTGCCAGGAATAGAATAACATCAAAGTGGATTTTGGAGTCCCATGCATAGTCTGTTGGAATTGAAAAAGGTGGCTTTTTTGGAAGTTTCCCCTTTGACACTAACAGTTGAGATGTTCATTACGAGGCACTGCTTGGGAAACTATAATGTTATAAATAACGGCATTTGTCCAAATGTTCTCACGTTTTCTCATGACTTTGCTTATTTCAGTATTTTTAAATTACACGGAATTTTAAAGATTAATATTATTACAAACAGTAATAGGCAACTGAGAAAGCATAATAAATCCAAATAAAAACTACAGTAAATAAGTGGATTGGATTGAATAAAAATGCTTCTGTGGCGATATATGATGTGGTTTTAGGTTGTAGGTCACATTTCTAAGTTAACTTTTACTATGAGAAAGCTGCAGTTAAATTTAAATATAAAGATGTTGTAGTGGCTGATATACAATAAACTGATATAATTTAAACTGGACTTTGTATCTGCAGCTGTAGTGACATTTAGTTACAGTCTTTGCAGAAGAACTGTGCTAGCCCTGGAATGATTTCTTCTGGGAGTTGTAGTACTAGTGTTGTACCGTGTTCGCCATTATAGATGCAGTGAGAAGTCAAGCAAAATGACACCTTTTATTGACTAACTAAAAATATTACAATATGCAAGTTTTCAAGGCAACTCTGGCCCCTTATTCAGGCAGTTGGCAATTCTACTGTAATGTCTAGACATTCAGATCCATTGGCCTCTGATCTAAACATGCCTGATGTTAGCTAAAAAACGTTTGATTGATAAATTGATTAATCACAGAACTTTTTTTTACCATCTTCTTTTCAAAGCTTTACAGTAATACTCTTTTACGCTAGGTATTATTATAGTTGAACTTGAGCATTTTTTTTTTTTTTGCTGCAATCTAAACTGAGAGCAGCAATGCAGACTTTGTGAGAGAGAGAGATAATTGGATCATTAGCATTTACATTGAAGAAAATGAAGTAATACACTCAGAAAAAGGATTTGTAGGAATCATCCTGTGCAGTTAGACATACGGCATGAAAAGCAACTTTCATGAATGCAAACCTTTTTATTTTGTTTTTCAATTAAAATGGACACTGCTTGTCTGAGTTTGGACTATGAGTGAATTTGTGTTGAACACTGCAGCTCACATTTTCAATTAGAGAAAGAAGAGATTAAGAAATTGCTTCTTAGTAAACAATATTCTTGTAAACTTGCCTTGTATGTTCTCGATCAATATCAAGAATATTAATTGAATCAGTGGGTAAGAATGTCTTAGACAAACGGTGGAACACTTTTTTTTTTAGATTAGGCTTTGTTTCAGATAAGTATATTAGAGAAGAAATTAAACAGTATGACAGCTTGTATTTATGAGAATCATATGTATTATGGATAAATATTTCCTGTGCATATTAAGGCTCCCACATGTCTGTTTATGCTGAAACTTTTTTATTAAAGGGAGAAAGACAAAACACATCTGAATCAGTATCAGAATCAGCCAGTTTACTAACATGAAATCTGTTGTCAGTATAGGACCTAAAAAAGAAAAAAAAAAAAACCCTGATCGGAGCATCTCTAGTCTCAGAAAGTGGATCAGGGAATTTGTTGTACTGTAGTGGTCAGTGCGGTAGAAAGAGAGGTTGTTAGAAAGAGCAGTGCCATTCAAAACAGTGTAATGCATCCACCTAGAATCAAATATGGGAGACGGAGGAGAGAAGTGGCAGCTCTGTCACCCTCCTAGTTTGTTTTAGTTATGGTTCCAATACTTTTTAATTAGATCATTGTAATTAGTGTGTGCCTGAGCATTAAACGTATTATTGTTTTCATTCTTTCTCAATCCATGCCTCTATGCGCACACTTGACAGCAGCGGATAATGTTTGGACAAAATCTTGCAAGAGAAGGATCCACACAAGCAGGGGTTGTTACTTCCACTTGTTGAAAAGAGTAACCAGTTTCCTGGCTGGTATTTAATGGCTTTTAAGCCCATCATCTCGGACACCAAACTAAAGGCAAATTGGTCTTAACAGTGTATACCTATCACTCCATTGTATGATTTTATTAAAACTTACAAAAGTGGTAATGATTTAAAAGGAAATAAATGACACATGAGATGCCAGGAGTCATCCTTATTCACTTCAGCACAGTTTTTTTGAACCACAGTGTATATAAACTATATATTTTATTTAGTTGCACGCCTGTGTTTACAAAGACACTTTTAGTTACTTTATGCCTTGAATGTTAGCATATGACTTGCTAGTGAAATTTGCTAACTTAGTATAACAGCATGCATATTTAAAGTTACATGTATGTTATAATAAAAAATGTTTGCAGATTCCCTAAGCCTAACACATGTATTGATTTGTTGTTTCTATTGGAGATTAGCTCTGAAAAATCTTGGTTTTTAACCAAAACATGAAAATAGTTATATTTTTTTATATTTTTCTGTAGTATTGCAATTTTGTTCTTTTGTTTTTAATGAAGGTCTTTATATAATAAAGTTAACTTTTTAACAAAGAACATTTGAAAGACCCAGAACTGGGTTACATGGTTGCTTGTTACTGGAATTTCTTGGATGCATTCCATGCATTTCTGCACAGGCGTACTCTGTTTTAATCTATTAAAATGAAGATGATTTTGCACTCTTTTATTGCAGATTAATTTTACCTTAACTCTTGAAAATGGGTGTACTGACATCATTATTAAGTGAACAGTTGTAACACTTTTTATGATTGATGATGGAATTTGTATCATTCAAGATTTTAGTTTAAGTGCACTAATCTCAAAAAACATCTTTCAGTGGTAGTCCAAGTCAAGGTTTACAGTGGATTCAGAAAGTATTCAGACCTCTTCACTTTCTGTACACTTTGTGTTGTAGATTTAATTTTAAATGGGAAAATGTACCATTTTTGCCAGTCAATCTACACTCAGTAATTCATAATAACAAAGTGAAGCCTTTTTTTCCAGAAAGGTTTGCAAATTTATTAAAAATCAAAAACTTTGGGACTGCAAATTGTGGTGAAGTGCATCAGATTTGCTTGAATTTTCCTTGAGATCTATTCAGAACTTGTTTGGGTTTCACTTGAGGCAAACTAAATGTTGTTTAGAAAGGCACACACCTGTTTAAATAAGGTCCAAAATTCACGCTGCATGTCAGGACAAAAACTAAGTAATAAAGTCCAAGGAACTCTCTGTAGACCTCCATGATCAAATTGTGGCGAGGCATAGATCAGCACAAGGGTAAAAAAAAAAAAAAAAAAAAAGAATTCTAACGACTTGAGTGTTCCCAGGAACACAGTGGCATCAATAATTGTAAATTGAAGAAGTTTGGAGCCACCATAGTTCCTTGTTAAGTCACCTCATAAATCTTGCGTAGAGTAATATGTAAACAGATTCATAGCTGAAGTTGCACAAAATGTTTCTGTTTTGAGACAGATGAATTTGAAGATTTGCCAGTGCTTTTCAGCAGGAGATTTTGAAATCTCAAAACTTTGTATAGTGCAATGTGTCCCTGATATCTCAAAGAAAATAGGCTAGTCTCCTCAAATTTGTTTGAAGTATAAGTGTGCCACATTTCAACCAAATCAGTCAATGTGTTGCAGAGGATTGTTTAGGCAGGCAGGCAGGCAGACAGACAGACATACATGGCTATCGCAGGAGCTGCTTCTTGCATCTAAAAAGGCCAATTTGTTTCTGGATTATAAAATGCTTTTTGCAGGCAAGTGATTCAACTGAGGATTCAATTCAGCATTACCATATTTTATTTCTGTCTTTGTTTTCTTGGTATGTAAAATTCTAAAAATGTTTCCCCACTTGTATAGTTACTAAGTAATATTTATGGATATTGGATCATCCAGTTGAATAGCAAAATTATTTATTGTACATGGTATGCCTTATTTAAAGAATGGACTAGCATTTTATTGCAGCTCAGTGCCTTTAAGTAAATAATAGCTTTTAATATTTTTATTCTGGATTTGTTTTTTTCTTGGGTTTGTACTTATTAAACGTTTATTCAGCCAGTCTGAAAAACATCATATGATATGGGAATCGTTGCTTGTTTTTAATACTTTACTGGTCTTCTGAGGCATGGTCTAATTCAACAGCTGTTCATACTGAGAGCATAATTGTATGTTTAGAAGCTTTCTGCTTAAAGATTTATTTTTTGTTTACATGTACTAGGTTGTGTAAGAGCTCCAGTAACCAGTTTTTAGATAATCCATTTATTTGAAAGAAATATTCATCTTCACAGCATTACTAAAAATAAATAGATGGAGATTAATTACTAATGTAGGCATGAGGAACCAGTTGTACACCAACTGGGAGAATTTGTCTCCAGAATTAAAGAATGAAAAGATTCTCCTACAGAGAAAGGAAACGGATCTTTGTTTCTAAAAATAAACCAGGAAATCTCAACTGATAGCTTAAGGAAGATCAAGCTTCAAACAATACAGATTGTTATTTCTATTTTTATTGTTGTTTTAACCACTTAAGCCCTAAGGGTTTTTTGGTTTCATTGAGCATAAATTACATACCCAAATATAAATGGCTATTATTCTGCTTATGTAATAAAGGAGCTGCAAATGGCTGAAGAGTAGTGAGTACAGAGCTGCAATTTTTTTTTATAGAAAAAATTTACTAAAAACATTTGTTTACACCAATATCGACTAAATAAAACACAAAAATTGGTGCTTTAGGGATTTCTGTAAAAAAAAAAAACAAAAAAAAAAACCAAACTGTATTTTACAGTATATAACCAAGAATTATGATGGACAACCCTTGAATCTAGTTTCTTTTGTGCCCCAATCTGTTGGCTATCACTGTTCTAAGTTTAGATGTCATAATCCATAGCATTGCAAAGTTATACTCTCTTTGTATAAGATGTCCCCCTGTTTGTTTATTTGCAATAGATTAAATATTTTCAATCTCTGAAATTAAGTATTGCTGTTGCAGTTGTTTTTGAGGAAGAAAAAAATGTATAAACACAAACACACACACACACACACATAATTGTGTACTCATCCAATCCTTAATTTTCAAAATTATTTTCTTGCCTGTCATGGAAACAATTTCTGTTTACCACTAGATACAAAGGAAGCTTACATTTTGTACAATAGATTTGGGTTTTGTGTTGCAATTCATACATTGTCTCCTGCCTTTAGTTGCAATTGCCCATAAAGGTTTCGTGTGTTTATTTTTTTTGTGTTGCTGCTTTTTTCTTGCATGTCCCATCTGGCATAAACTACCAGCTTCTTTTAGTGCTGGGTTACAGTGCAGGAGACAGCCCTGGACGGCCCCCCCAGAATTAGTGACACACAACACACATACACCTAAACCAGTTTTTCTCAGCCACAGGTGGCTGTCGTTGGTTCGCTGTCATGTGAGATGTGTTCACAATATAATCTGTCCTGCCTCCACAAAGGGATAGACAACACCATGAAATATTTTTTTTATACTATTTCAAATCACACTTGCTTCACCAGGCACTCACTTCAACTTCCCCAAAGGCTGCTTTTTGATTTTATTTCCTCTTTGTAATTGTGATTGCTTCTGCAGGTGGGAGTGAAGCGATTAGACATTGGGTAAAAAATATTGCACAGTGCTGTTGAACCTGGTGGTATGGGGGATGTAAGGTTGTAGAATGGAGATTATATTGTGAATAAGTCAAAAGCTGAAAGGGCTTCATTATGCTAAGAAACGTTGCAGGCACTCTTAGTTGAAATAAAAAAGAGCAATGCTCAAAAAACTAACAAAGTGAGAAGCAGAATCCAAGTATGGTAATTGAACCTATGATACTTGGAACTGTAAAACTGCATGCTGTGACGCTTCAAGGTCATACTATAAGCAGTACTTACAAATCAAGCCCAATCAATGTTAGTCCTTCAGCGATTGTGCCATTCCTAATAGTGTCAAAACTGTGATCAGAATCTGACTCCAGCTTTGTGTGTAACAGTGCTTAAAGATAGCTGTCACACAAGCAATTTATTTCCTGCTTTTCACACATAACTGTGACATGTATAGTTGTCTATGATTGGTCATTTACATTACATCACTGAAATACTTTAAACCTCTGCTATCCTTTGGTAGTGAGCTTCTCACTTTTCACTGTGGCTCGACGTAGGTTGAATCTTTGATAAAAGCAGACTAACTCAGTTTTGTTACACTGTTTGGCTCTTCATACACGCATGCAAATCGCATATTTCAATAACGAAAGAGAGCAGACAAAATGGGTTTAAGAGAACTTTTTTCCCCAGCGCCCCATAATGCTTTTCAAAGCCAGCGTGACTTCCTCTGGAGCTGTAACAGCCAACATTAGATGGTACCACCCCCCTGGGTATATAATGCTGATCATTTGCATTAAAGACTCTGTGGGACTTAGTTAGTGGTAGAATAGATAAGTAAATGATGCAGGGTCTCTAAATTTTATTTTTATGAAACATATACAGCATAAATAATGTTATCTCTGCTTGTCACCAAATGAGCTGGTCGATCTTTGAATCTCATGTCAGTATAAGAGAAGGAAGCACGTTCCCTATGAATACATAATCAGCCACGTGGAGATAAAAAAACAATCCTTGGAAGGAGCCTGACACTCCCATAACCCCCCCCCCCCCCCCCACACACACACACACACCACAACAGGAGACTCTATCAAATAATAATAACAAAAGATTTATTACTATTTACAAGACGTTTCTATCTTTTTGATAGAAGAAAAAGTGCAAAGCACCAGCACAGTCAGTTTAGAGAGCCTCCAGTGTGACTTCAAAAAATAGAACAAGTAGGCTTCAATCGGGATAAGCCACTTTAAATTTTCTGCCTTTAAAAGACCTACGTATTTTTTCTGACTTTTGAGTATGATTTTGACATTTTCACTTTGTCTTGACGAAATATGATTGTGGTCTCTGACTGCTTTCTTTCTCCTTTGACCTCATGGAGGTACGGTGATGCAGTAGTTGGCACTACTGCAGCACAGCTCAAGTCACCTTTTTGGCCACAATAATTGGTCCGGTATAGTTGGCAGACGTTTCCCTAGCCCTCAGGGATGATTTAAAGATGATTGTACCATAATAATCCAGTTTAAACTTGTTCAGTTAGTCCTTCCCCATTAACTTCAATGCATTTTGCAGAGTTCGCCGATTATTCACAAACACTTACGTGATTTCTCTGAAATCAAGGTGAAGTGAACACCATAGAGTTCACGCATCACTAGTGGTTTAAGTTTTCAGAATTGACATGTTTATGTAGAGTGCTATAAAAGAATTAAATTAATCTTAATTTTGAGAATGTGAAGCTCTTATTTTCTCTCATTGTAATACAGTAATCCCTCCTCCATCGCGGGGGTTGCGTTCCAGAACCCCCTGCAAAAGGTGAAAATCCGCGAAGTAGAAACCATATGTTCATATGGTTATTTTTATATATTTTAAGCCCTTATAAACTCTCCCACACTATTATAAACATTTCCCGCACAATTATACAGCATAAACCCTTTGTATTCTCTTAGATATTAGGTAAGATTTGTTGAAATTATGTATGTAAACACAGTTTATATACCGTAAAACCTAAATATTATTTTAAAGATCTCGAGCGTCTCCGATATCACATATGTTACAGCCATTACGACAGACAGGCCACCAGCAATAAATACGTACAATGCAAGAAAAATTGTATACAGTAAAATGTGTGTACAGTGACACTAAACTATGTACATGTAATAAGTACTGTATGTAGATAATTAATTATGGTTACTCACCAACAATGACACGACGACTTGTCCGATAACGATGAGTTTAATTTTACTGCACAACAAAGGATAGCGTTACAGCTCTTCTAAAGGAGCCTCTTCAGGCTACTGTGTAGCACCGCCGTTGTTCTTCTTCCAGCACTCTTCAATCCAAATCCCTAAAGCAGATTCTATCCAGACTACTGCCTTATCACGTCCACTTGCAACTCGTTTTGCGCCCTGGTTAAAGGACACTGCGGCCGTAGATCTTATATGCTTTTCCTCCTTTTTAAATAAAAAGAATCGTGGACTCATTGATGCTGTAATGGTGTCCTGCAGCGGTGTAGCTGTTCCCTTCCTTCAACATATCCAAAACTTTTACCTTTTCTGCAGTCATTTGCATCATCTGTTGGCGCTTGGACACGGCCCCTGAAGCAGTAGCAGGAGCACGTTAATGCTGAATGAGTGAGATGAGATTTCCTGGTTAATGCAGCACTCCGTCGCTGAGCCAATCAGCAGCACACAGGAACTTAACTGCGTGCTCTGATTGGGTAGCTTCTCAGCCATCCGCCAATAGCATCTCTTGTATGAAATCAACTGGGCAAACCAACTGAGGAAGCAAGTACCAGAAGTAAAAAGACCCATTGTCCGCAGAAACCTGTGAAGCAGCGAAAAATCCGCGTTATATATTTAGATATACTTGCATATAAAATCTGCGATAGAGTGAAGCCGCGAAAGTCGAAGCGTGATATAGCGAGGGATTACTGTATCTCTTGAATTTATTAAAGTCTTCCTTTAAATGCATGATGAATAATTTAATTTTTGAATCTGTTTTTTCACATTTGTGGCTTGTAGTCATTTTCCCAAGATAGTTGGTTTGTTCAGTGAAGTTGTATTTAGCAATGATATGAAAACACTTCTTATGATTGGTTTACAGCTGTATCCCAACAGGTACAAGTCCAAACTTGAGACTTTTGTTTTACCATACTACATGCATACAGATGGAATATTCCTGTGTATTTATTGATACATTATGATAGCTCACATGTTAAATGTATTTTCCAAAGTGTGATCACATTGATAAGTTCCATTTTTTTAAGACTGTACCATTTTGATATGTTTCAGATGTTCTTATCATAGTATTACTACACAAAATGATTACTACACAGAATTTATAAACATGCACTGTTAGTAGTATATACACTATTGATACTTTATTCTTGTCCAATATTTTTTTCTTTTCCTAAGTTGTAGACTAATGTCACTTAACATGCTGAATTACACTAGTGAAGAATAAGTGTAACACACTTTGGGGGGGGGGGCAACTAGAACTGCACATGTAACAAATGTCCAATAAACCTTGCAAGGACTTACCAGCAGACCTACTTGCTTACTGCCCCCAGTAGTTAACCTGCATAGTGTTAAGTCACTGTTGAAAATATTTGCATAAACAATTCATACTGTATGTAATTGCATAGACCCTAATCCATTTACTTCTGAAGACCATTTTTTTACAGTGATCTCCAAAAATTAAGAAGCGACCAAAGCTGGAATGACCAGTTTAACAAGTTTTGTTAGAATTAGATTATTAATTTTATTAGGTTACGGTGTGATTTTTACCTGTGTAGTTACTTGTTACAGTGTGGCGATGTAGTTGCATGTTGTCAGTGGCTTATGAAAAATTTCACTGTTTAGGTATACACTGTATTGTTAATTGGAGTATTTGTATTCAGTCTTAGCCATACTAACCATAGTTTCAAGATTATTGCAAGTGATGATGGGAAGTGTTGAAATAGCTTTTTTTTTCGTTATTGTTTCCACATTTTGGGAATATGACTATACATGCTGTTTATCTACTGGTCATTTTTCTAAAACAGGATTAGTTGATAGTTTTCTTTCTGAAATATTCCTGACTTCTGCAGATACAACTTCCTTCTATCAGATATAACTCAATTCTTTCTAACCCTTATTGTAATTAATGATAACATTCACCTTTATTGTACAAGTCTTTTAGACTGAGCAAATCAAATTGTTCCCTTTGGAAAGAAAATGGCAATATATTCAATTTCAGCTTTGTTGGCAAGTGTATAGGAAAATCCTTTTCAGTTTAAAAAAAAAAAAAAAAAAACATTGTTTGATTCTAAGCAATGGCTTTATTCTGTAATGTAACATTTTGCTAGTGTCTTCAAAAGGTATAATAAATTGCAATTGAAAATATTACTCCACTAAGAAGTTTATATATATAATATTTAGTGATGGCTAAAAAAAAAGAATTACATTCATGGATAATGGAGATAACTATGTTTTTTGATAGAATGACTCTCTCTGGTGACCATCGATAGGCAACAGCATGCAATGTAAAAAATGTCCTTGGGGTGAAAAGAAAAAAAAAATCTCGTGTTGCATAATCCACATCTCACTTATTAATTTGTATGTGCACAATATGGAAAATACATGCATTTTTGCTAAAATATTGTCAAGTAAACACTTTTTGGGGAAAAAAAAACCGCACAGTGCATTAGCAGGAAATGTGTTCACACGGGACCACACTTTTGAACTGATGTACTGTTGAGAAGGGTCAGTAACTATTTGTTGTTCATATTTATTTAATAAGAAATTTTTATAAGAACTACCTGATGGAAGGTAAAACCTATGTTGAAGACTCAAACCTTAATTGTTAACTGAAATGGACCATGATGAAAGCAGTTTTTTATAGGTAAATTAAACTGTCGGAGAAGTAGCAAATCTTTCACAGCAACCTTAAATACTGAGCATGTTTGTTTATTGTATTGTGTCACAAAGCCACATTTAGAGAGCCTGTGTTTTCTTTCATTCATGTTTTGAAAAATTTAAGTTGCTTGCATTTTTTTCTTTTACATTTTTAAAGATCATGTAATTTACCTCGTACATTTTCAAGCAGCAGGACAAGTAAGCTGGTGGGACACTTTCATGCAAGGGGCTGCCAATGGGGAAAGAGTGTTAGGCATGAGCCTCTGCTGTTTTTTCTCACATTTGTACAGGGGATTTGTTTTGCCTTGAGGAGTGCTTATTGAATGGGTAAAAAGAGAAAAATATACAAGCTGAAGTAAGCTTTCTCAAAGTAAATTTAAAAGGGTATACTAATTTGAATTTAAATTATTCTCTTATCTGTTTCTCTATTTCAAGACGGAGAAGTTGTATAATTTGTCAATAGTTTTTAAAGGGAGGTTTTGAAATTTAAAAAAAATTGTAAAGCACTCTCTGTTCAAGGTATCTCAATGAAAAAACAACTTTTCCAATACATCTTCATGAAGAATAAGTGGGTTAACTCAACAGAATTAGTCTACTCAGAGCCAGGTTATTTATGGCAGGTGGATAAACAAACATGATGACAACCTAAGAATCAGTATGGTCAGCCCTGCTAAAAGCTCTAGAATATACTGCGCTTGTATAATGGGTTTAAGTCTCAAATACATACTGAGAGTGGTGGAACTACTGCTAGCATTGGCAGGGTGATCATTGCAGAATTTGGTTGTTATTATAGCTGAAGAGTTTGCTACTTTTTGTATATAACTTAAATATCATGAAAATTTCAAGGTGACTTTAGGCATGAAAAATTTCTGTAACATAATCAAGGATGTGACTTTATTTGCCTAAAGCCTTACGTTAAGCAATTATCAGTATAAAAGAATAGTTTTATATGCTTATTTCATATTCCTATGAATAGTCCTTGCTGCAGATTTTGACTGTAGAGTAGTAATGCATAAAATGACTTGATAGCAAAGAAATACAATAATGAATAATGCATATGAGTGAACCAGTCCTTGACGGTTAAAGTGTAACATGACAAGTAAAGGTTAAATCTATATCAAAGATTATGAATTTTAATATTTTTCAAAGCCATATTTGTATTCATATATAAAATATTTTGAGGCTTTGAATTGTTGAACATGTTGTGTGAATCAAGTAAAAAGTAATATTCCATTACATTAAATTTCAGATGCGGACATAAACTTGAGACATCAAGGGAGTGAATAATTAAATCTTGTAATCTAAGGTCATTACAAATATTGACTCTCATGGTTCCTGGTTTAATTGAAACTTTTCCATCTATAATTTTCTCTCTGTGACTCATACAGTAATTTTGTAGCTTAAAATCTTGAATCGAAATTGTTTACAGCAATGTGATTTGCTAAATAGAGGTGTAAAACCTATTTTCCTTGTAAAAGGCTTCAAAGGTAAACATGGGTATCATTGAATAGAAGAAAGACAAATTACTGCTATCCAAGAAGAACATAAATGGCTTATAAGTCATTTGCCAGAAAGCAATTAGTATAAACGGTGCGTACTCCCGTTTCCACGCTCAAATTGCGACGTATAAAACCTAAACTTGGCGTAAAGCCACGCACATTTCCACGGTAACTCATACCTTGGCGTACGCAATTTCTCTGCTCGGTTTTGCAGACTGGCGGCACCCAGCGTCAAAGCAGTGCTACTGTTCCTGCGTGGTCACCCTTTCTTTCTTGGATCCACATTCCTGACGTGGCTCTATAAATACACTGAAATTAACTGCATATTGTTTATTAGTGTAATGCATCTGATTGTAATTAACCTGCAGCAATATAATGGTCCAGGGAATAGCCATAGTATTCCAAATACCATAACTGCTTTAGCATTGTAACTCTCACTGCATCTTCTTCTTCTTTCAGCTGCTCCCGTTAAAGGTTGCCACAGCAGATCATCTTTTTCCATATTACTCTCACTGCACCACTCGGAGTATTTATATCACTGTATCTGAGTGGGGAATCACAGCAGCAGCTGATCGGAAAGAGAAATATCGGTATACAGCATGAAGCAGACGCTGCCTAAGCCACAGCAAAACGCTTTAGAGACTTCCCAGTACGGACTTCGCGGTTTAGAAAAGGTTTCGTCCCAAGAACTCTAAACACACTCAATCAGTCCATCAAGTGCTCCTTGTAGAACTGTTTGTACTTATGAGTACAATTACCTCACTGTAAACTTGCACTACAGTTATAATATTGCACAACCTGCGCCACGTTATAAAGCGCGTATTTACATATAATGACGATATAATTTTTAAGATGAAATGCAGCAAAATATGTTGATTATATTATACAGATAAAACTTTAACTTCATTTAAATAATCTGTATTGTTAATAATTAAACATGTGAGGACACGGTGCTGCAGCGCTAGCTAGTTCAGGGATTGTTCCTGCATTGCGTTGTATTCTTGCGCTGACGCGACACTGGAAAGATAGACGGATAGAATAATTAAACATGTACTACGAAGATATTTCAATTTTCCTTTAAAGTTTTGAAGAATCTGCGTTCTAAGCTTACAAATGGCTTCACGTCTATTACATAGCTGATTGTGTGGCAATTGGGTATTTGGAGAAAGAAAAGTAAGGATAGGAATTGGAGGTTAGTACGTTTGAAAGAGACAGTACTGCTGTGATAAATTATTTCATTGAAGGTCGCGCATGGCGCAGCAAGCCTCTTGCATGAGATATGAACAAGCACTGCGCCACTGTGTTCTCATGTTTAATAACATGCTTTCATTCCTGTCATCATGAAAAAGATATCAAGTATACATCTCAGTATTTTAATTATTCAGAGAGCTGTAATATCACGAATGTAATGGATTATGTGTCCTGTTGGAGAAAGAGAAAGCCCGTTTAAGAAGCAGGTAGTGATTCACACACAGAGCACAAAGAAGCTCAAATACAGAACAAAGCATTTAATGTCCTACTTTAGTTACAATGGGATTGAGAAACTAGTAAATTGATTTTAAGATGAAGTTTATGATGTTCTACTTTAATGGCAAAATAAACTACGTGATTAAAGTGGAAATTTCGAGATTAAAGTTGACATTTCGTGCTTTTTTCCCCACTGTGTGCCTATTTTTTTTGTCTGTACCCTAATAAGCTTTCATATGACACTCAGATGGTGGGCTACAACTTGCCTTTTCACGGCGACTTTGATATGTGATTTCTTTTTTATTTCGGGCACTGTGCGACTTTGTGAACTTGAGCTTTTGAGTTTCTCCGACACTCTGTTACTTGATCAACTTCCTTTTGTTGATTATACCACTGTTTAAACCAACAAATAGTACGTTTTTCCTTTGCCTACACTTGGTATTCGCTGAAATTCTTATTTTCCCCCGTGCTTTTCCCATTGTCTTTTCTCAGAAGGCTATTTATATTGATTTGCATATTCAAAGAGGCGTAATTCTGGGAGGAGTTGGGGCAGGACAGAAGGCGCGTGCACGTGCGTTACTTTTCATGCTGATCGGGATTTATGTAGTGGAAGAACTTGAAAGTTTGCGTACGTACAGATTCCTGCATCTGGATTTTTCTGTGCATACGCACATTCCCGCTTTTGTGCTTACGCCATGTTATAGTGCGAGTTCTACACACGCCGTTATACATGAGGCCCCAGGCCTTTTGGGTGAATGTTATGTTAAAAAAATGAGAACATTTTTATGGGACATAGGTCTCATTAGGTCTAGCATAAAATAGACAGAACACGCCTACAGTCAAATACGGTAAAATTCCTACACAATAGTGTGGTAGACAGATATTGAATTATTTATAAAGTTTTGTGTAGTGATATTGTAATTTTAATAAGGAGTATCAAGTTTAACAAATAAGAACGTATATTTTGCTCCATAAAGCTTGTTCATTTAATTATTGTTGTGTAAGTTTGACAACATTATTTTAGATACGTGTGCCACTATTTTTGAGAACTAAGAGCAGAAATGTTTCTTTCTGGTATTTTCTTTCTTTTTTTCTCATTTTTAGGGTGGATGGATAATTTATGTTGAAACAGTCAATGTTTATTGGCACCGGTAATTATTTTGCTTCTCATTATTTGCGGAAATAGTTTTTAGACTCATGAGAATGTATAAACACTTTTTCTTTTCATCATGTTCAGTTTTTTCCATATCTTCTTCTCCTGCAAATCTGTATCAAGTGTTACTGAATTAACTTTGACATATGTAGTAAATCTTAGGTGGACAGTCCAATGGATCATACTTTCCTTTATATATTGGAATGAGCACACATTTCCAATCTTCAGGAATCCTCCTTTCACAAGCAGTTGTGCTACACGGTTATGTCAACAAGCCTCCCTGCCCTCAGTATTTCTGATACAACTCCAGTTGGAGCCTGATGTTTTACCTTTCATCTTTTTCAGTGGTTTTGTGTACACCTGCTTTGAAAGCTTACAGCTTGGTCATTTTATTTTCTTACATCACTATCTCATTCAGTACCATCTCCATATTCTTCTTCCAGGAATTCCTAATCCCATTATTGTCAATTACAATGTTCTCACCAGTAATTTTAAAGAAATTCACACCTTTTACATCTTGTTTTTCGTTTGCCATCTGGTTCGTGATCCTGAATTCTTTTCTCATTCTTTCCTTATACTTATACTGCAGCTCACATACAAACTCTAATCTCTTGCACTTTCACAAGCGCCTTTTTAACATTTTGCTTTGCTGCCTTACAGATTGCTCTGTCACCTTCTTCCTTTGTGTTATGCCACTTCCAGAATCACTCAACCTTAACATTCCTTGTACCATGGTTTCCTTCATAAGCATTTACCACTGGCTTCAGTGTGCTTATTCAAGTCACCACCCATTAGAGTAGTCTGAGGTACTCCATTCTTTCTGACTCTTTCTAATTTTCTGGTCACCAAATTGATCTCCCTACAGTGCATTGGGTCTAGGACTATTATAAATTGAATTATCTCTAATTTGTGATTTGCCCAGATTTCCCAACTTTCTCTTTTGATATAGGCAAATGGGGGTTCTTCCTTTTAACAGTCATCTTGGCACCTCATTACTAAAAGGGCTTGGGAACAGCTTTTTGTTTTTTTAGTCTCAATGCCCTTTCTATTAACTTCTTTTCGTTGCTTTTTATGACATGCAAGGCATCCATTGACCTTATTCTAATCACAGAGGATTCACTGTAGATGTCTCATCTTAAAATAATAATTCAATGATTGTAATTCCTCATTTCATGTAAAATACCTGATGGAAGATACAGTAAGTACTTAGTGATGGTGTTAAAGCAGACAGTATGGCTCAGATCTTTAATTTAATGGATTGCAGACAAAAAGAGTGTTGGGTTCAGTACCCACCACTGACTCATTTCTTAATCTTCAGAAGTAGTTTAATATATCATTTTTAGAAAAGAAGAAACAGATGCTTCATCAACTTAAGATTCAAATAATTAATTTTTATTTTGTTTAGAACCTTCCTTACCCAGTGCCATCCCAGATGTTTTTCCTAAAAAAATAAAAAATGCAGAGACAAAGGAAATGTTGTTATAATAAGAATTAAAAAAGTTATGTTACTAAATAAAATCATATATTCATTGTAGAGCTTTTAGAAGTTAACATATTACAGTGTAGACTAGAAATCACTGTTAAATTGTAAAAAGAAAAAAAAAGATGAAAAATCAAGAGACAATGGGCCAGCCTTTTATTCTTTATTTGCACAAGATGGCATGTCACTAACAGTCCTAGAAAGGTAATTTCATATAGGCAAAGCCATAAAGTTAAATACAAAGAACAGCATAACAGATACCTGAAACATTTTTAAAATGTCACAGTGTACTTGTATTATTCATTGTAATTAGCAGTTACAACGTGTAGCCTTAAAGTTGTTTGATATTTGCTATTTATAGGTTATAGTTTTCAGTGAAATATTTGTTTAAAAAAAGCTTGAACCGTTTTGTTTAAATGGTGCCTTAGAGTTTTTCATTCTGTGAATGAACAATATAGGCTGTTGTTAGTAGTGAAGCAAATTGTACAGTACTTTATAAGTAGAAGAAATTGAACTCTTTGTAAATTAAAGTGCATTTTAACCATGAGTTTAAAATTTAAAAATGGACAGTAGCTGTACTGTAAGGCCTCCTACCAACCAGATGATATAATGTTTACTGTCAGTGTTTTATTTAGTAATATGAAGGCCCAGTAAAAAAACCTATACTTTATATATAAGATCTTGCCAGTGACTTCAAATTCCTCTGTGACTCTCCCCTTAGGATCAGCATTTAGTAAATGTTTGTTTCAGTAAGTGCTTGACTTATTAGTGGCCAAGGGAGTCAGATGTGGAGAATTTGGATAATCAAACTGTAAATGCAGCCCACCGTGCTAAAACATTGTTTTTAATGTTTTTAATGGTCTTAATAGTTCCTTTAGGTTCAACTGAATCAATGTAAACCATTTCCTGGCAGGGTTTTCCTAAGTGTGTGTATTTTATATTCTTTCTTCTGCCACAAGGAAAAGACTTAGCTGCTTTAAAGAGGTGTGTAATCATGTGATTACAATATGTATCTAGGTTATTTGTAAAAATGCATTACTGTAAAATAAATATCACTTTAATATAAATAAAAAAATGTTAATTGGCTAATAAAAAACAGTAACATTATTAGTTTATCATGAAGAGGTTACATTTTAATTGCTATAGCCCCCCCCCCAGAAAACTTAATAATTGATATGGCATTTTGATAATGACTTTGGGTGGAGCAAGGCAAGGTAGAACCACAGTGAACTTGAATGGGGGACATCATTTATGGCCCAGTTGGACTAAGATTGCTCTTCAAATTAGTCATTCTGTGTGCAGTAATCTAGCATCCTTAATGCCGCCTATTCAGGTTTATTTTTATTTACAAATAATATATATATATATATATATTGGGAGGACATGGGGCTAAGGGCTGGGTGTGGGTAACTCATTAATTGTCTGCAGACGTATTGGGAAAACCACCTTCATATTCTCCTTCTCCTGCTTTAGACTGGTGCCTGTGGTAAACAACATACATAACTATTTGAACCACTGACATTTGCCTTTAATACTTGCCTGAAAGTTAGGCCCATCAAAAATGATAATGTTTGTTATGTAAGCTATAACGGTGATTAAATAACATGTTATATAATTAAAGGTAGGATTTTTTTTTTGTTTTGCTGCCATGTCTGGGCTCCCTCCCTCCCCCCCAAGCCCCCATCTCAAATTTATACCTCCCTGCAAATGCTTTTGTGCATTAATGTTGAAATAATAAAAGATTTGTATGCACGTTTAGCAGAAACTTTCTGCAGGTTGAAATGGTGCAATGTAAACAAATTTTTTTTCTGACCCTCCACATCATTTTCAAGTATCCCTATCAAACTATACTGAAAGAAACTACATGTGTACTGTTTCTGACAACCTTGAAATAAACGGCTGTAAATGATAATTGGTTCTGTTGAGCTGAAGGTGCCAATTATGTAGCCCTTATTTTAAGGCTCATCAAATATTTTTAAGCAGGCACCGAAAGATTCTTCAGTAATACAACAGTCTTAATGCATTAATTAATACTGCTACTCGTTAAGTGGCTTTTCTTGTAACATTGCTAAATATATGTGATAAATGAGAAATAGATCAATTATTATGACTTGAGCATACTTTAGGAAGTCTTTCGTTCACAATTACCAAGCAAGTAGTAACTAAATTTGTACCAGTCTTTGTTATTATTATTATTAGTAGTTTTATTAATATTTGTCACATTAATTAATTCCTTTATTTTCTTTTGTGGTAAAACTTTTCTTCCTCACCCTGTATACACTGTTGTATTTGTATCTTTGAGAGTGTCTGAGTGCAATCAGTCCCATTCAAATCTAATACCATGTTATTTCAGAGCAGTGTAAACAGATTACAAGTATACTAACATAATAACTTCTTTCTGATTTTTGAAACTTTGATATGTGAGGAATTGTTTTTGACAGATATTGATAGGACAAAACTTCCAGTATCTAAATATGATTTTTAAGAAAGTAAATGGAATTTTTAATATTGGCAGAAGATAGCATTTTTTTCAGGCTCATCAAAGGTTTTCCCGTCTCTGCTTGCTCCACTGCTGCTGTTTTGGTTTATACTAGTGATTGGCTTTTTGTATTTATCCTTCAAGAGTAGCCTACAACACTATTCAGTTTTCAAAAATCAACACTGTGTGATTGAATTGCAGTTTCCATTGCATGCTTAAACACTGTTTATAAGCTTGCATTCAATGTTTCCAGGCTGTCTAAAATGTTAAACTTTTTTTCCCAAAAATTGTTTCATGGAAAGTAACTTAGCACTTTGTAACGAGGCAGGGAATTTATATATGGAAAGAATTTTGACAAATCTCTCAAGTTAATAGCATCATCATGTCTTTGTAAGGGTTTTTGGCTTTGCAACTGTTATGTTTCACTCACTAATTAATAAAATTTTGAAGTCCTTATTGTTTCCCTTTTTAATGGTTAAAAGTGAATCATTTGGCTCAGACCTAACCTGCTTACTCAAATCAGATTTGTTAAAGATGTTGGTTTAAACAGAATTCTTTATCAGTATCCTCACAAAGAATTCTGTTTAATTGGAACTAGATTAAGTCAAAATACATGAACAGAATCTTAAAACTCACCTTTATCATTCAAGGCAGTTTTTATACTGTAATATAAGGTGCAGCCTATTTTGAGTAGTCACAAATAATGTTACAGGTAAATGCATTAACTAATAGTGGTACTAATCATTTACTCTGGTGCAAAGGTTAAATTATTCAATGTTGTTTAAACTTCATGGTTATAAGATTTGTATAGTACCTTTTGAAATTTGTTTTAGTTGTGTTATTTCATGTTATGTAATATAAAGACATAATTGTACACAGTAATGCAAATGTAGCTTCACTTGCTTTGTTTGTTTATGCCCACCAATTGGAACTTCACTATTCCCTGTACACATGAATAAACTTTAACTTGAACAAATATATTGTACTGTACATATTAGGCATAAGCTTTTTGACACATACAACATAACTAAAACCTTATATTATCCTTCTGAAGAACTTCAATTTTATTCTCCTTTGTTATGGATTGTAATAAATCTTTAAAGACTCCAGTGTCATTGTACTAAGTTGTAATTTCTAGCACCTTACCAGTCTTTGTAATAATATTTAACATTTTAACTTTATTTATGGAAGACTTCACATTTCTTATACTTCTTACTTTAACATGTACAACATCAGTATATATAACACTGCTGGTAATCTGCTCATTAACATCTGCATTGTGGCCAGCAGGGGGTGCACAGCTCCCCAAACCCAACACATAGACAGAGGACACCGCACACAGTTCTCAGCACACAGTTTTTTATTTTTTCTTATGGGAAACGCTTTCCCTCATTTCCCACCTGCTCAGCACTGTTCTAAGCACAATAAAACAGCACTCATCACACATTTTCTTGTTTCTTTTCTGTTTCTTTCCTTCCGTCTCCAATTGTCCTGGCAAGCTTCGTCGTCTTCCTCCCAACTCTGACTTTTGGAGCAGTGGCAGCGGGCTCCTTTTATCCTGCACCCGCGAGTACTTCCAGTGGTCCATTAGCATGACCCAGAAATACTACTGGGTGAGGCAGAAGCCCAATAAAGAAGGGCTTTGCAATCCCTGCAGCCCACAGAACCCAACCAGGGCTGTGCTGAACTCCCAACTCCCTTCTTGCCCTGTGGTACTGAGGAACCGCTACAACTCATCTAGCACTCCAGGGCAGAATATACCCTGTGCAAGTTCTATATAGGCATACTGGCCAGGTAAGGACCCTGGCAGTCTGACATACCATATTAATAAATAGAAGTAACAAAGCAACAAACATTTATTTTTTATTTCTGGCAGCTCAAACACTAACCTCTTTAATATCCAATTTTGACTTTGCCTAATTTAGAAAACGTTTCCCACACTAAAACCAATTTTCAGTACTTAAGCTACTTCTGTACCTATTCCCAGAATTCCTTGTTTAAGTAGTCTTCAATCAGATACCAAAAAAGACCTTTTGAATGTCAGTTATTGTGTGATCTACTGTATCACGTACAGTACTTTTGTTGCTTTTTTTTATAGGACCCTTGCATATTAGGGATGCTCCACTTCCCCAGGTTAATACATGCTGACTGTCCACAGAAATGTGCTGCAGTGAATAGGTGTTTATTGGTTTGTTCTTTGTAATTGCTGAACTTAAACAACCTAGCCAAAAATTAATATGGTATGCACAATTTAGTATATTTTAACAGTTAGTACAGTGTGGAACTGTTTAGTCCTTCTAGATTCTCTTCTACCAGTTATTTGTAGGTATTGTGATCTAATTAACCATCAAATTATTTGTCTCCATTTTAAACATTTCCGTCAGCTTCCTATTTTTATTATATTAAATTATACATTATATATGTTTAATTTGTGTTTGTAAGCTGCTTTTGGTAATGGCGCCTGACAAATAAAGAGTAGCCATAATAATGAAGTACCATTGAGCAGGATTGGGTAAATGTATGGCTCCAGTGATCTGTATATATCTCCTGAAATTCACTATCTACTGGTATGTTGCTGAGCTCCTAACCTTATACTTGCTATACTTGACACACCTCTGGTTAGCGTTGATCTTTGTAATGATTACAACATTAAAAGAATTAGATGTGTCTTTAATTGTATTTCTCCTTCAATCCATTTTACATGTATTCCTTATTTTGAAGGAAGAGAACAGACACGATACTTGAGGTTCTGTAGTAATTTGAATGTTTTCACATAAAATTCAGTATGTTTTGAGTAATACGATTATTCAGAGCAAGAATTATTACTAGATGCACTATAACTTTAAAGCTAGATCTGATATTTTACTGTATGTACTAGTATATACTTCTGGCCTTGGGATAATAAGACTGATGATTTTTAAATAGCTCCGGCTAAAACTTTAAATTGGCTTCTTCTTGCAGAGAGAGAGAGAGAGAGAGGTCCTGAATATGAGATAAACTTATTAACTTCGTAAAGTCAAATTTTATAATAAAATTTTTAAAAAATGGTCAGATATTTATTACTAGCAGGTTATTTTTTTTTTTAGTGCTTTCATGTGCC
This sequence comes from Erpetoichthys calabaricus, assembly GCF_900747795.2. Classification (NCBI taxonomy): domain Eukaryota; kingdom Metazoa; phylum Chordata; class Cladistia; order Polypteriformes; family Polypteridae; genus Erpetoichthys; species Erpetoichthys calabaricus. Next base: position 300,952,444 of record NC_041395.2, on the reverse strand, counting down.
AAGTGGAACTAGTAAATTACATTGCAGGACAGGAATTTCAAATCAGTCTTAAAGATCATACTGGCTGCAGATTTTTATTCATAGATTACAAACTTGCATTCTCTGAGACCACCCATGACACAGGTTTGAGTGCTGCTGAAACACTAGATGAATATGGTGGGGTAGTTTTTTCACTTAATGTCAGTTGCCTTTCTAAAATGACTTTCTTGCTTAATTAGACAGCTTGCACCAGCAGTCTGAAACCTATGTAATTATTAACAGAATGACTTTTACTTAGCTTTGCAATTTAGAAAGATGCTATTGTTTTCACTTTGGTTAGTGCAGAAAAGGTTATTCATCATCCTTATAGATTTAAATAATTGTGATTCACTGTATTCTTAAAATTCCACATTTTTGATTGCTGCTTTGATAATTGCTGCTGATTATGGACAGTGAAATCAGTAATAAAATTTGGAGAACTCATCTTGGAAGAAGTGGACAATTTTAAATATTTGGGAATTATGCAGTCAAGGAACAGAAGAAGTGAAAAAAATAACAATATGTAACATAGCAATGAGGGAAACATCCTTCAATTCTAAAAGAAAACTGCTAACAAGTAAAATGGATAGAATAATAGAAGCAGTAATCTGGAATGTTGTATTATATGGAGAACAGACATGGACAGTGAGGAAAGGGGGATATAAATAGATTGGAGGCATTTGAACATTGTTTATGGAGAAGAATGGAAAATATCAGTTGGATGGATACATTCACTATCAAATGAAAAGTTGCTGGAATGGATTGATGAAGAAAGGAGCTTGCTTGAAACTGTGAGAAAGCAGCAAAACTGGAAATGGATTGTTGAAAATAGTGCTGGTGGGAAACCAATCAAGATGAAGGAAGGCCAAGGCAAGATGTATGTTATATTGCCTGAAAGTTGATAAATCATACCAAAAATGAAAATAAGAGCAGAAAACAGAGTACAATGGAGGAACTGGTGATCGAAAGACCATTATGGTACATAACGAATGAAGAAGAAAAGGAAAAAATGAAATGTAATTATGAAAAGACAGCCAACATCAAGTTGGATAATTTTGTACCCTGTATCTTAAAAGGAGAATTTATTTTGAAATTAGAAAGAGAATGTTGTAATTCAGTTCATTTGATTAATAATATCTTCACTGCCACTTGTCCAAACTGCAAGAGTCCATACTCACTCTTACAACAGTGAGTACATACACCCATTCTTTTCTGCCTTCATTGGCCCCCTCTGTCTTATATGATTAAATGTAAAATTCTGACATTGCAGTTGCTAACCTGTAAAGGTATAACTAGCCCTCGCTGGTACTACATTAGTAACCTCCTGCAGCAATACAGTCATTTTAGTCCAGTCTGGTCTACTGACACTGGAAGTTTTGTTGTGCCCCAAACTAACCTGTGCTTGGTGGGTGGGAGAGCCTTCAGCTCTGCTGCACCTAGACTATGGCGTAGCCTCCCTACAGTAGAACCAGTAGATTGACTGCCTCAGTCCTTTCTTTTAAAACCTGTTTGTTCAGAAAGGCATTTATCTTACAGACTTTATTTTTTTTATCTCAGTTCACCTTCTGAGAGTTATGGTTATGATCAAAAGAAATGTCATAAATTGTTATCTGCGGTTATCTTCTAACATTTTTTTATGTTTGTATTCCAGTTTGTTTTCTATTCTAATACTGAGCTTTGTGAGTTTTTTTTTTTTGTATTAATCTCTTCTTTAGCATTTAATGTTTGACATTATTTTTATCCATTTTTGTTTATATGATCTCTTTCTGCTCTTTTATTCCTGTACCTTTTTGAAAATGTGTGAAGTGCATTGAGCACAAGAGAACTGTTACATAAGTAAAAATGTTATTACAGTGGAACCTCGGTTTGCGAGCATAATTCGTTCCGGAAACGTGCTCGCAGTCCAAAGCACTCGTATATCAAAGTGAATTTCCCCATAAGAAAATAATGGAAACTCGGATGATTCATTCCACAACCCAAAACTATTCTTATAAAAATGATTAATACAAAATATAAAGTAAAAATACATAAAACAAATTAACCTGCACTTTACCTTTGAATAAAATCATGGCTGGTGTGAGTGAGTTTCTAAACTCTTGTGGGATTCCACCCAATCGGACGACATGCGGAAGAACGTCCCGAAGCAACCGCAGTCTCCCAGTGCTGTAGCTGTTCGCCGTAAAAGCGAATCCGAAAAGATCGCGGACATGCTAGAAGCGTCTGCCGTCGATGGGTGATACAAGGAACATTATAAATGTGCAGGGCACAGTACTACTTGGCCACGACCCTGCCTGACTGCTGTGTCTGTGTATAGAAGTGTGGCAGATCCCGCTACAATAAATAACCGCGCTGTAGCAACACCAGCTTTATTCAGCTTGAAACAGGAAAAGTACTGAGACTCAGCTTCGTGTTTTGGGGTGCAAGACGGGGGACTCGACCGTCCCAGCACACACGCGCGCACAAACACACACAGATTCACAGTGCTGTAGTAAACAGTATACACTTGTACGGATGTTGACTATATGAGTGAGGCACGCCGACTCAGACGGAGAATATGAGACGATTGCCCACAATCCTGCAGCGAGAGAGAGAGAAGAACTATCAGCTGAGTTATCACATGACGCTCAGCAGACCAAGCGTATACATACTACTCGTATTGCAAGACCTCGCTCGTTTATCAAGTCAAAACTTATTAAAAATTTTAGCTCGTCTTGCAAAACACTCGTAAACCAAGTTACTTGCAAATCGAGGTTCCACTGTATTAAAATCTTTTATCATTTTCTCACAGTACACACAGTTTGGAATTTTTGTTGTAGCAGGGTGAAAGCAGTACCTGACTGTGTAAATTACACTGACAAGAACAGATGTCAAAACAAAAAATTAGTTAAAATGAAAACTTGCAAGCATTTACATTTTTTAAGAGTATGTCTAAGTCTGAGCTAGGAAATGCACCTGAGCAGCTGTAACAACAGTTACCAATAAAATTTAGATTTAAAAAAAGAAAAGTAAATAGTGGTGTTAATAATGACACCATCTTATGTACACTATCACAGTAAAAACAGGGACTGCTGAAACTTGTAAAAGAGGGAATGTGATTAAATATTTAAATATGTTTAGTTTCAGTGATTATGCTGACAGTAGACAATTCTGATCAGTAGATAACCATGTCAAGCAGAGGTGCAGTTTATTCTTTGTTATCTAATGCTACAGTTGGCTTGATTTTCATGGCCATTTAATGACAAAAGACTAGAATGAAAGCTAGTCTGGAATAGATGTTCTGTTCTTTTCTCTTTTTCATTTATTGTCACCACAGCAAAGCAGACCATTGCTGTGTTTTACCCTGACGACTCATTTGATTGCACAGGTAAAATGCAAAACAAAGAAGGTGGACATTTAATTATAACAAACTAACAAGCTGATTTTTTTTCCCCCTCGTTTTTGTTAAAGATGCTGTTTGCAAGTTAAAACCAAGACATAGTCATAGACCCCCTTTAAGAAAATGAGTCAAGCCTTTGGTTAAACTGGGATGATTTCGTGTTTCTTACAGCCTGCGAGTCCTGCTTCTTGTGCCAGGAGTCCTCCAACTTGTGCCCGGAATTGAAAATAGCCAAAAGAGTTTAGTATGTTAAACAGAGAAAAATCATGTTAATAGATAGTTAAAATTGCGCATGCTGTTTATGTACAGTATAATGAATACTTGCATTAGATAGGATGTTCAGGGCATTTTTTGATTTCCAAATATTGGTATATATTCTTATATGCCGGTTTCACTTCAGACAGTACCTGTAACTGTATTCCTTGTGTAGATATAAAATTTGAATGCTTAAAATATAGTACAGAGTGTGCCCTAAAAACTTGGTTCCTGCCTTGAAACCTTTGGTGATAAGACAGGCACCAGTTCCTAGAGACAATGGACCAGATAAGCAATTCAGAAAATGTTTGGCAGGAGAACCAGCTTGTAGCTGTGCCCATTTATACTTTGGGGCTGTCTATGGCTTATTTTGCTATCATTTCCAATTCACTCACTCATATAAAAGATGCTACAAGTAAAAGAGTTGCAACCCCCATTATCACAGTCTGCATGCATTCATAAATATGTACTCTTACATGTAAACTCACAACATAATAAGACAAAACTGGCAATAATAAAAGTCTTTTATTGTCCTGCTTTTAATAAATTAAACAGTATAGGTTTTTTTAAATGCATGTTTTCCACAATTCTGCACTGAAACTCAAGGCCTGAGTGAGTGCTGCATTGTTAAAGCAAATAGTGTCATTAGTAGATTAAATAACATTTTGACAGGAAAATTAAGTCTAAGTAGCTACTTAAGTATTAGAATACAAATAATGCAGATATTTAAATTGGACTCAGTGGAAGGGAAGTCTTTGGTGGAAAGGTGAATTACAAGGCATTACTTCAGGTGGTTATATATACTGTATTACATTTCACATAGCTGTTATTTAAGAAATGAATGATAGAGTTAGGCAAGGGTTTATTATGGATGATTTTTAATTTAACAATGTTTAAACATTGTGTATCGCCACTGAGTTAGGTCATTCTGTGAAAATATGGTATCCATGGACATTGAATAGTTTTACCTTAACAGGCATTCAGTTTATATTGTAAATTACTAATCACAACATACCATACCCTGACAACAGCAAGTGCACAATTTTGGACCTAGATAAAATTATCCTGTGGATAGCACATACTTCAAGCTTATGGGTCATTCTGCCTGTCAGCAATAGTGGGGCTGGCAAAATCTTTCATGACTGGTCATCTTCATTACAGACACCTAGAATGATGCTGCTGCCAAGTATTGTACCAGACCCTTCTAACTTAACTCAGGTTTGCGGGCGTTGAGACTTTTTTTCTTGTAACACTGGGCACAAAGCAGGCTTTAATCATGATGTGGGGTGCCAATGTCAATGTATTTTACTTAAATATACACTATGGCACTGTGAATTTGTGCATGTTTCAGAGTTGAACTATTGAATGAACTGTTTTGTAATTATCAATGTGCTGTTTAAAAATATTTAATTAAATTTTGAAAAGCCTCTTGTCACTTGCCTTTTGCATAGTGCACATCCTTCTTTCAATCAAAACTGTTAAAAGTATAACCACAACAGCACTATGCTTTCCCCTGCAGAAAGTGTGAATCCTGTCTTGAGTGTAAGGAAGTGTTGCATAAATAGGAAATAATTGCACAAAGAAACTTTTTTTTTTTTTTTTTTTTTATAATAAAAAAAGAGATGGGATGCAGTGGGTTTATGTGATTCTTGACCTCTGCCAGCTGTCATCTATTTGAAAATTAATTAATTGACTCTGAAAATAGCACAATAACATCCTCATAACTAGTGTTCTGTACTTCATCTTGGAATGTACTTGCAGCATCCAGAATTTTTAATTGATGTTTGAGCACCTACATACATACATACATACATACATACATACATACATACAATAAGACATTGATATCTCAATTACTGATTCAAATGACATCTGTATTAGTTAAAATATATTTTGAATAATTGAACTTCTTAGAGTTTAAAGTACATAACTTTGTTGAGAATTTATTTTACTTAAGTATTGTCTTTTCATTATTTCTAGTTTAAAATGTTCATAGCTTGTTACAGTATTGTACAGTATTATTACAGACTGACCATTAAAATGAAACCTTTGTCCAAATATTTAGCTTATTATATCAGGTACAATGACATCAGAACTGACACTTTTTTTTTTTTTAAATAACTCTTCCTACTGGTGAACAAAACTTTGAGGCTCTTGAACCTTACCAAGTATAGGAAGCGAGGCAGAAACAATCACAGGATGGGTGTCAGTTGAATGCAGGTAAAAACACGCGCACACACACCGCACAGAGCCAAAGTAGCATCACCAATCCACCTAACCTGAATGTCTTTGGACAGCGGCAAGAAAACCATACAGAGATGGAGGGAGGAACTGGGATGTGAACCTTGGCCTCCTTGTAGCAAAGGCTGCAGCACCACTTACTGCAGTTCCTCTCTGCAGCCCATTCAGAGATCCACTAAAAGGAAAACCCTGTATAAGGGCCCTGCAAATGGGAAGATTACAAATAGAAAAATGTTGTTTCCAAATAAAAGCATTGCTACTTATTTGTAATTTTGTCACACAGAGCTCCATGAAAAAGTATATCATCTTACCTGTAAAACTTAAAGGTAATTACAGTCATATGAAAAAGTTTGGAAACCCCTCTTAATTCTTTGGATTTTTGTTTATCATTATGGAAACAGTAGTATTTCAGCAGTGACATTAGGTTTATTGGATTAACAGAAAATATGCAATATGCATCATAACAAAATTAGACAGGTGCATGAATTTGGGTACTCCAACAGAGATATTACATCAATACTTAGTTGAGCCTCCTTTTACAAATATAACAGCCTCTAGACGCCTCCTATAGCCTTTGATGAGTGTCTGGATTCTGGATGGAGGTATTTTTGACCATTCTATCATACAAAATCTCTCCAGTTCAGTTACATTTGATGGCTGCCGAGCATGGACAGCCTGTTTCAAATCATCCCATAGATTTTCGATGATATTCAAGTCAGGGGACTGTGATGGCCATTCTAGAACATTGTACTTCTCCATCTGCATGAATGCTTTTGTAGATTTTGAACTGTGTTTTGGGTCCTTGACTTGTTGGAATATCCAACCCCTGCGTACCTTCAACTTTGTGACTGATGCTTGAACATTATCCTGAAGTATTTGTTGATATTGGGTTGAATTCATTCAACCCTCGACTTTAACAAGGGCCCCAGTCCCTGAACTAGCCACACAGCATGATGGAACCACCACTAAATTTGACAGTAGGTAGCAGGTGCTTTTCTTGGACTGCAGTATTCTTCTTCCGCCATGCAAAGCTCTTTTTGTTATGACCAAATAACTCAATTTTGGTCTCATCAGTCCAAAGCACTTTGTTCCAAAATGAATCTGGCTTGTCTAAATGAGCATTTGCATACAACAAGCAACTCTGATTGTGGCATGAGTGCAGAAAGGGCTTCTTTCTCATCACCCAGCCATACAGATGTTCTTTGCGCAAATTGTGCTGAATTGTAGAACGATGTACAGATACACCATCTGCAGCAAGATGTTCTTGCAGGTCTTTGGAGGTTATCGGTGGGTTGTCTGTAACCATTCTCACAATCCTGCGCATATGCCGCTCCTGTATTTTTCTTGGCCTGCCAGACCTGGGTTTAACAGCAACTGTGCCTGTGGCCTTCCATTTCCTGATTACATTCCTTACAGTTGAAACTGACAGTTAAAACCTCTGAGATAGTTTTTTGTAGCCTTCCTCTAAACCATGATACTGAACAATCTTTGTTTTCAGATCTTTTGAGAGTTGCTTTGAGGATCCCATGCTGTCACTCTTCAGAGGAGAGTCAAAGGGAAGCACAACTTGCAATTGACCACCTTAAATACCTTTTTTCATGATTGGACACACCTGTCTATGAAGTTCAAGGCTTACCGAGCTAATCCAACCAATTTGGTGTTGCAAGTAATCAGTATTGAGCAGTTACATGCATTCAAATCCGCAAAATTACAAAGGTACCCAAATTTTTGCACAGCCAGTTTTTCACATTTTATTTAATGTCATAGAACTAAATACTGCTTCACTAAAAATCTTTGTTCAGAAACAACCTCGGATGTTCCTAGGAAATGAAAGACATACCACTGTTATCTTTTTTGTTGAAAGTAGAGGAAATTATTATGCAGGCTGAGAAGGGTTCCCAAACTTTTTCATATGACTGTATATAATGGTTTGGGGATACTTTTTTAGCTTTAAAAACTGAATGCCTTTCAGACACTGAAGAAGTAATAAATTCTCAGTCATACAAACAAAAACTAGACAGGAAAGTCATATTTTTATAGGAGTGGAACTTATAAAGGTCACACACCATGGTAATAATCCTAAACACACAGATCAGTCTACAAACGAAGTTTATGATAAACTAAGCTTATGATTGTTTGCATTTTTGTAATAGCTTAATTCCAAAGTCTTGACGTTAACCAACCTAAATTTTGTCAACCTTGGCTTGTACAAATAATGATTGTGCAATGGCATTTTACTGGATTGTGTGGTTCCTTGTATAAGTATTGCTTGATAAAGGACCATTTCATTCTGGGAGGGGTTCTGTTCATATGAAATTGGTTTTGTGGGCTTTGAAAATGTCCCTAATATGTGGACAGAACGAAAATATTTAATTTATAGTAGGCTGCATAGCAGGATACTATCAGATCAAGAAAACCTGAGCTTAACCTGTGTTATTGTTTGCAGAAAGAGTCCTCTTCAAATCGCAGACACTTTGGTACTTCTCAGATCTTTTGGCATCTGTTTCATGGCTATTTAATGAGTCTATTATGAGTCCAAATCCAAATAAATAAGATTATTTCTGAATCATTCATGCAGATAGTTCTTTTGGAAGTTCCCCTATGGTTGTCCCTTGGAAAAAAAAACACACTTTGTCTTCTTTGTTTTTAAGGCTTTGTATGACAAAAAAAAAGTCATTAGTTGGTGCATTTCCGAAAAGAATAGTACACCAAATTATAAAGATTCACAATTTTTTCATCATAGATGGTGATTTGACAATGTAAAGAATGAATACATGAAAAGTACATTGTGAATTGTTCATCCATAACATTCACTATAGTAGTAGAACTTTGGTGATCAAATGACTTTTAGGTCAGTTTTATGGAGAATACATTTATTGTTAATGCAGCACAAAATATTAATGTTAATTTCTGGATATTTAGGCAGGAGACAATTTTGCTGCTATTACAGTCCAGCATTGTAGTGTTTGATGTAATATACCCCTTGATTGACTGGCTTTTTCATCACAGTTGAAAGAACACTGGGATTTATATATATATATATATTAAACCCTATCACTGGCGCTTTGGCTTTTTGCCAGACCTTTAATTAGAAAGGCAGTGGGACTGAGACAAGTTGTGTGGGTGTATTAATCACAAGGAGATATGAGATGGATGCTGTTGGGAACAAACATCAGTATAATAGTTTGAGGTTTGTCTGTTGCTTTTTCATAAATTTATAAATGTAAATATGGAGTGAGTGACGATGCAGTGTTTTCATTATCAGCAAACAGCAGTTATAACAAATATAAGCAATTCAACCTGCTGAATCCGAACACAGGGTCACGGGGGTCTGCTGGAGCCAATCCCAGCCAACACAGGGCACAAGGCAGGAACCAATCCGGGGCAGGGTGCCAACTCACCGCAGATTTCACTTTCACCAAACAACAAATCTTTTAATTCTCACAGACTAGGGGGGCTCCGCCCCCTGCTCACTTCGCTCGCCAACCCCTGGTCTTGGGTAACCCGAAATAGATTTGAAAGAGATTATTGTCTGTCCTGGTAATTGTCACATGTGTATCATGTTCACCGTTACGACATCTGTAGGTTAGTTGAGCTAATATTATACCTCCGGTGCCGTGTGTGTCTTTCATGTGGTAGTCGTTGTAGGCGCATGCGCCCTCCGTACTATCTCTGGTTTGACTATGCTGTGTTTTGTGGACGTTTGGGGACGCCGAACTCTCTGCGGTTTGATTGTGGGGCGGGACGCCGAAGCCTGTTGTGTTTGTTTTGTCTGTGAGTACTCATATTATTGTATTACTGTAATGTGATTCACATATGCTGTGGAGTCTGTATCTCTGGGGCTTCTGTACCATCTCGGGGGGTCTGCCTGCGGTGTGTTAGACGCAAGTTGTAGGCGCCCGCACCTTCTGTACTATGTCGGGTTTAACTATGCTGTGTAGTGTGGACGGTTAGGGTTCCGTATTGTCTGTGCTCGTTGCTTTATTTCGTATTTCCGTTAGTTGAACTCTTTCGGTTTTGATGGTGTATCAGAATTCGCTTGCGGTGGTGAGCTATGGTTCAGAAACGCATTGTAGGTGCCTGCGCTTTCCGTACTATCTCGGGTTTGATTATGCTGTGTGTTGTGGACCTTTGTGGACTCCGTAGTATTTCCCGTTTCACTCTGGGGCAGTGGGCTGAATCCTCTTTATTGTGTGGCTGTGTGGTTACCTATGGGCGCGTTGCCTCATTTCTTATTTACGTTAGTTGAGCTCCTTCATTATTGAGCTGTGACTCCTTCGTTCTCAGTGGATCAGACTTCGCTCGCTGTCGGCGCCTGCGCACTATGTCTCCTGCGTCCATGGGCATGCCATGTACCTGCGTCCATATCCGGTTTATTCTCGGTTAGTAATATGGATACGCCTCTTCATTGGGAAGAAACAGTACTTTTCCCTGATGGCAACACGAATTAGACAATCTACAAGTCTCCGACTTAAAGTTTAAAGCCAAACAATATCTACATACTTCTGTCATATCACCTATGTCCACATATTCGATCTCTTTTTGCTGTTCCATTATTTCATTGAGTAATAATTTCTGTTTAACTCTAATGCAGTCTTTACTGTCAGTTTTTTGAGACTTTAGAAGTTTAGTACTTTCATTATCTCTAACCTGCTCTGCATGTGTATTGCACCAATGTTTTTGAATCTCTTTACGACATTCTACTTTGTCTTCTACTCTTTTTTATTTTCTTCTAGTCTTTTATTTCTGACCCTGCTTGGAGCTGAGAGTGCAGGAACTGTGTCTGACAATAGCTTTCACATGAATAAGAAGTGATTGGACCGTGGGTGTGGTTGTAAATGTTTCAGAGGAGGACGGGAGTTGTCAAAATCTCTTGGCAAAAAGTCTTGTCTCGTGGGACCTGAAGTTGTCTCTCGCAGAAGTTGAAATTATCTCCGAGAAAGTCTTGTCCCAGGATTTCCTTCTCTAATAGAGGGATGTAAAATCCAACGTCCGTCTGTCTGTCTGCTTTTCATGAGAGAACTACTTAACGGATATAGATCAGGTTTTTTTTCCATAAAATGTGCTTGAACATTCCAGTTGATTTTGCGACTTTTCTCATCGTACCAAGTATAATAGTTTGCTTGCGGCAGTGATTTCTTCTTGCAAATCCGAGACAGAGGCTGCGGGCCGAGGGGAGCGGGGAGCCAGGCAGGGCCCTCCTCACTCGCACACCAGTCACCGTTCGAGTCGGTCTACCTCCTGCCATGGTTTGGAGCATACCTTGCCTCCGCTTAGCTAGCAATACCCGTTTGTTTATTGATTTCTGAAATTTGTTCTGTTTCACTACTATGCGGGTGGAGCCACAGGGGACAGCAAGTGTGTATATATTGTGGAGAATCAGCCTCGTCATTTGCAGACACAGACTCACAATGTCCAAAAGCACACACAATTTTTCTTTTCTTTATACAGCACACAGAGTGCACAACCCTCCAGCACTATTGCTCACAGTCTGTCCTTTCTTTTTCTTTTTCCGCCTCCACTCCTGCAAGTTCTATCCTCTGCCTCCCGACTCCCCGAATGGAGTGAGGCAGCCCCTTTTATATTCCTCCGGATGTGCTCCATATGCACTCTGATGATTTTCCTGCAGCGCTTCATGGTGTGGTGGAAGTGCTGCAGTCCATGGCTCTGGAACCGTAGAGATATATAGATAGATGCCACATTCACTGTGTTGCCCAGTCAACACGATACGTCAGCGTGTTCGCCATATTGCGAGTGGCAAAAGTGCCATTTAAACTAATACAGGTAAACGTGGAAACCGGGTTTTCTGATGAAAAAAAAAAATAACGTTTAAAACAGTATAGTTTACATACAACAGATTTTGGCGAATCGTTTAAATGCAATTATTTATATCCATTTACATACTAATAATTATTAAATTATTATTATTATTAAATAATTCCTCCCATATAAGTAACATTTCTCTGACTGCCTTCTTCCATCGCCGAAACATTTCTAGACTTTGTCCTGTTCTTATGCAACACAGTACTGAAGTATTGGTTAATGCCCTAGTCACCTCACGTATAGATTACTGTAATGCTATTCTATCTGGCATCACACAAAAACTAATCCATCGCTTACAACTTCTTCAGACTTCTGCTGCCAGGATAATAACCTGCTGTTCTAAATCCATCCATCCATCCATTTTCCAACCCGCTGAATCCAAACACAGGGTCACGGGGGTCTGCTGGAGCCAATCCCAGCCAACACAGGGCACAAGGCAGGAACCAATCCTAAATCCACTGAACATATTACACATATTCTCTCTCAAGTTCACTGGCTACCTGTTAACTACAGAATACAATACAAAATACTGCTCTTAGCATTTAAAGCTCTCCAACAACCTAAACTGATCTCCAACAGACTTGCACTTCCTCTCGCTCACTCAGATCCTCATCTGCAGCTCTAATTTCTGTACTGCACATCAAACTCTATTCTATGGGAGCTCGGGCATCTCTCATAGTGCTCCTCAACTCTGGAATTCTCTTCCCTCTCATATACGTCTGCTCGATTCAATAACACATTTTAAAACTACCCTCAAAACTTATCTTTTCAAACTGTTAAACCAATTGTGAATTTTGCACTGTTACTGCCAGTTATCTTTGTTTGTCTTTCTTTTAACAGTTAAATGATACACTCAATGACAAAAATAAACAATTTTATTGTATACAAATTGGCTTAATAATTTCTGAAAACATTTCACTCATTCCTCTCTCAATCTCTCTCTCTCTCACATACACACACAATGTGGTTACTTAAGTATATACAGGATAGGATCTAAAATCCTTGAGACAGAACTGTCTTACATAGCTTTTTCCGTGTGTTGCCACTCTGTAATTTGAGAGTATTCAGTCTGACAATATGGTGCAGCTTTAGTTTGTGGAAGACAGACACAACTAAAGACATGAGCATAAAATGATGGTTGTCAATTTCAAACTGTGTTTCCTCAATGTGCTCCTTGAGAAAAAACACATCATCTGAACCAATCTCAGCCTGAACAAACTGATTGATCAAAGATACACTGACAGCTTGCCCTAATGTCGACTGTCGGATAAAACGCTCAGCTACTTTGACCACCTTGACTATACCCTCAGAAGGAATCATCAAAACTTCTTTGTTATTTTAATGTGAGTAAGTGGTAGCTTTGATCATATGATGCCGGTACAGCATCTGTTACCAAACTAGCACGGCACACATCACAGGACAACTTTCTCAAAATCCTGTCTAAGGGCTACCTCCCACTGCTTCCTGAGGTGGATTTCTTTGGGAAACTTTCAAAGTTTGAGAAATGTTAACAGTTAACAACAATCTACATAGTGACTAAATACGTTTAGCCAAAACGTTGTTTGGAGGCTCACTTGAGCACATAAATGCATAGCTTTGCTAGCTTAGCCTGGTGTAGCTAACGTTAAGATTATAAAACGGGATTTTCTAATGGCAAAATATAACCAAAACAATTGTTCAGCTTTACCTATGAAATGTAATCCCTGTGATCTAGTTTGGAGCGTACAGTGGTTTGTACAATCCCAAGCAGCACATGCATGAGGCATCTTTATCCATTACTTCACTCCACAGCAGTGCCACTCTCAATATGTACGATGCTGCTGGTCATGAGGCGTCTAGTAATTCTATGTCTATGTATGGAACTGTCCAGGCGACCCCTGGCAGTGGCCACAGGCCCCCACAGGGTTGAGCTTCCAAGCTCATGACCCCGATGTAATCCAGGGGGGCTGCCCTCTTGCATCACGGGGGAGATATTGCCTCTCTCTCTCTGTCCTTCCGTTCTCCAGGCGTCCCAGCTGGGCAAGGGTCCCTGCTGTCTGCCACTGTATATATATATATATATATATATATATATATATATATATATATATATATATATATATATATAGTTTATATAATTATCTACCATGCATATAGTGTATGTGTACATACATTAATAGACGAGTTATAGGTTTCAGTGCCTTTTTAATTTACAAAACATAATCATATACGTGTGTGAGAGCCTTTGATAGGCTTCTAGGTAAAAGCCACTTAAACTGAATGGGTAAGATTTACAAATCCGTCACTGTCTGCAGTTGCCATATGCTGCTGGGTTAGACCTCAGCTCCCTGCCTCATTTAAATAAAACTGTTTTCGATTATGGATTTTGTTACCATAATGCAATTTAGTTATGTAACAGTAAAAACAAATCAGAACTCTGGGCGCGCATATTCCTTCTCGGTTTCGCTTGTCTTCACGCCATTCAATCCAGCGTGGTTGCGCTCCTCCCCGCCATGGGCCCCGACCCCCGCCCCCGGCACATAGCTCTGCCTGCCTTTCTGATAACTTCAGCAATATCATTTTCTTTCTTTGAATTCTTGCGCCGTGAGATAGCGCATCAGATGTGTGTAGTAACTGGGAGGGCAAGCGATGTAACGTTTCTGAACAAGCCGTGCAGCCCTTCGATAGAATGTAAAAAAGGTGGGAGTGCGGCGGCGGCGGTGCTGGTAGCAGCAGAAATCAACTGACGCACTGGACTGAGAAGGCTGGGTGCGTAGACGAACTTCAAGCGTTGAAGAAGTCTGCGTTTGACTGTGAACAGAGGAGAAGCAGGTCAGTTTTTACGTCAATTCAGTTAAATGAGCTGCCGAAAATAGCGCTAATGAGTAGCGTGGGCACGTGCACGCACTCAACGTAGGCAAGCACGCGCGGGCTCTCGCAGGTTATTTGAATTATGTCTTTTTTACATACCCACCCTCCACCACGTGAGAATTCATTAATGTGTCGCATATAAAAACTGAAGCGACGGGGGTGCTGTCTGTTAACACTGCAACCCTCCACTAGGTCTGAGTTACGCTGTATCGCAATCCCTGCACGATTCCTACAACGGCTTTCCGCACGTATCTTTCTAATTGTTATTCATGAAATGACTCCACGGTGCACCACTGGCTGCGCAACTTACATTTGAAAACTGGCAACGTGCGCGCATATGAGGTCCAAGACGTCGTTTTCTAATTCACATTTAGCTTAATAGCATATATCTATATACGTGTCCGAGTAAACCGCCTTGGTACAAGGAAGAGTCATTCTAAAAATCGTACTTGTTCACGTGATGTTTTTATCCCAAAGTATTTTTCGTTTCACTTCCTTGCACGTCGTGATTGGTCAACGTCGACCTGTATTCTACTCATAGTCTTAACTTTTTACTTTATTTATTTGTGCACGTCGATTTTTCTTTACAATGTAATGATATCTTTATTAATACATTTAACGACATTAGCTGGTACTGGTTCAGGTTAACTCCTGTCTTGCTTCGGATTCTTCCTGGAATAACCTCTGACTCCCTCCCGGTCAGTAATGGGAAAAGTAGGTTCAGATCATGTATTTGTTCGCGGTTTTGCAGTGCAGTATTTGCAAATGGTGAAAAGAAGCTAACGTTACAAAATACTGCTCTAGGCGTAGTTTTTGCTTTAAATTCCATCTCCATATTTAAAACTTCTATGTTAATCTTTAAATAAATTCTCTGTGCTTCCAGGAAGCATGTGGGTTGAATAAAATGTAAGATTTGCAAAGTAGTATTTAAAATATACGTAAAATGGTCGTCTGTTCGGGTATTCAAGTAGTGATTTAAGTCACGTTTTCTTAAATATTACTGACATGGTTTGAATTTGCATTTCATTAGTTTTCTGCTTTTTTTTTTAAACAAACAAGTTAGTGAACTCATAGCAAATCATCTAAAACTTTTAGCGATGAAATAAATACTGCTAAAAAATATATTCATCTCATATTGCTGTTTTGGTCTGACTTTCTAAAACTCCGTTTACAATGTATGCATTTTTCTGTGCAAGATGAGTAACTGGCAGTGTCATCTTTAAATTCTATGAACTCCAATGCTTTAAAGGTTTTTTTAGCAAAACACGAATTTATAGAGAAAAAACATGTTAAATGTACCTTTAGCTACAATAATGCCTTGTTTTCTACCCTTCTCTATTCCCATGAGTTACATTAATCACCCTTTTAAAGCAGTTTTTATATAATAAACTTGATAGTTTACTTTAAAGTGTATGCCTCATTTCATATTTGGTGGGCTGAAACGTTGGCCAATAAAGGTGTGAAGAGTTTCCTGTAAACAAAGCATCTGAACAGCCTATTCTGGTAATTTTAATGCTTATTGCCAAATGGGAATTGTAACAGAACAAGGGGCTTAAGAAGATTTGAATGTATTTTTAAAGAGCAGCTGAATACAATGGATACTGAGCAGGCCTGGGGAGGGGTCCAAGTCTTTTCCATTGGGTATTGAATTAGTTTATGTCATGTACCACTGATAATGTGTTTTCATTTTAATCATGCTGGCAGGATAACTTTCAATGAAGTCACTGTCCAATGCAAGTTCCAGCTGTTGAGATCACTTGCAGCTGCATTCACTTAATTTCCTTTCGAAAGCCACTCTTATTTTCTGTCTTGAATTTAGTTTGCTTGAAATGCTCATAATAAAATGTTTGTATAGGGAAAGATGGCAGATGCAGTGTGTAGTGTAACAATCATAGTCTTAAAAGCCCATAAACGTTTTGCATGGATAACCCTGACGTGGTGGGTTTAAATCCCACCACTGACACTGTGTGACTATGAGAAGGTCACTTCATTTGCCTGTGCTTCAATTGGAAAAGCAAAAGAAATGCAACCAATTGTATCTCAGCGTTGCAAGTCACCTTGGATATTAGCAAGATAGTACAGTATGTAGTAGTAATAATAATGGATCAATGTTTGTCATCAGGGTCTACTTGAGCATGTGTGAATTATGTCTTATCACAAAAATGCCTTGATTTCCTCTTGCACCTAACCCTTTTCACTTAATTTTAGTGGATACATAGACCTTAGTTATTGGTAGATGTTTGCTTTTATTATGGAAGGCATTTTTGTTAGACAAAACCAAAATTTGTCATTTTAACCCTAACATGTTTGTAGGAAGGTGTTTTTAACAAAAATAGTATTTCCATTGTTCAGTTAAGTTGTGCTTGGATGAGGCTCTAGTTTTGTGAAAAAATGTTTTTAAATTTCAGGTTTATTGAACCTAAATTGTTGATGTAAAGATTCTGTGATTAGCCTCCTGTCAATCAGTCAGTAAAGTCTTCCTGTTTTTAGAATTTGCATTCTTGGCATCAGATACAGTAAAAGTACAACAACTTGTGCACACCCAGCACACATATAACGTACTTTCTCAAATTGCAGCGCTTGTGTAATACTGCATGTGCTGTATGCCAGCTTTCAGAGTTTTCAGCTGCTATGAGCTGCTGCATTTACACTTGCATAAATGAGGACAGTACACTGAAATTGACAGCGTGCCTTTTGTCTGTGAAATGAAATCACAGTTCCTAAAGTGAAACCATGGGAACATAGAATGACTAGACATATAGAAGGAAGGACTTGGGGATGGAATAAACAAGTGTCAAGGTATTTTAAGGTGGCATCTGCTGCTGTTATACCAATCGAGAATACTCCGCTTGGCTGAAATGTAGGTCATATTCACGTTGCTTGCTTTTTTAACTGCATCCAATCTGTTTTTATCTGCTGACAGTGGATTGTGAGCACATTTAAAGATGTCTTAAACAGAATAGATGTTTATTTTAAGAGCAAAAACAGTTTTATAGAATGCTGAAGTATTTCTTCATAAACAAATCCAGAGGGCTAAACTGTAGTGTAGTCAAAGCTAGAATTCTCAGGAGTCATTACCAAAAATACAAGAATATGATGGAACCGGAACGCTTAGCCAAACCAAGACGTGGAATTTAAAATGGCAGTGTGACATGCTGCCCCTTGAGCTTAAGAAAGGTGCCACATAAAAAATGTATCTTCTCTATTATATAAAAAAAATCCTTCAACGCGACAAGACTTTTTGGAAGAGAGATTTTTTTCAAGTCACACCCTCTTCTCAAACATTTTCAAACAAGACCATGGTCCTCTCAACTCTCATTCATGTAAATGCTTTTGTCAGACACACTTCCTGTGCTCTCAGCTTTTATACATTAACAACATTTTCCTCATTTTAAGTTCCCAATTAAAGAAGATATATTCATCACTAAGGGTTATCAACATAAAAAAATGAGTACACGCACAATCCTAGCACAGAGAAACGAGGAAGTCAAATGAGTTAACGCCAAAAATGTTGAACGGTTACACTGCAAATTGGTTAAACATATATCAATAGACTATGCAGAAACAGTTGGTGGTGATCATGCGGAAGATGAAAATAACAACTTACAATATCCTGAAGAATATCTACAACCGTTAACAACATCTGGTCTTACAACACACAAATTACTGTAGAAAGAAGGATGTATCCAAGAAAGGTAATGTAGTACATCTTAAGGGGATAATATTAGACACCAAAGGAGATCATGATATGGCATGTGTATTAAAACATGAATAACTTTTGCAAAGACAATTAAAAAATCTCGGAGCCAAACATTCAAAAAAGTTGTATTATGTAATAGAGAGAAAGAAATTAAAATCAATCACGGGCAGATACACATTGTGTTGATGCATATTTAACAATTCCCATGAAAATAAAAATCTGTTTAAATTGTACATCCACATCCACATCCCCATATGTGAGCGGCAGAATCGCAAAGAGGCTAGCGCATAGCAGAGGCCTGAGGGTTGGTGAGCGAAGTGAGCAGGGGTCAAAGCCCCCTAGTTGTTGTTGTTATTAAAATTGTTAAAATTAAAAACCAAAAGTACTCCTATCTATCTTATACCAAATAATTAATTCAAAACACTCATATGGTTGTGTTCTTTGACAATAAAACATAAAGAATATTCACAACAGATAAACACAAAATATTTTTCCAAGACAAAATAATACAGTTGAATGTCTAAAGTTTAATGATTCTTGACAGCAGAATCTCTATAACAAAAAGTTTGATTTCAGTGAAAGTTTTATTTTACTTGTATAACACTCATTTAAAAATCTTTAAAAATTGTATAACACATTTAAAAATCTTTTTTTGTGCTGCACACTTTTACAAATGTGAAGTAAAACTGTTAAAGTGCAATAAAATATATGCACAATACTGAACATAAAAATTATTCTGCGAATTTTAAAGTACATATTGTAGAAATATGGTGTGGAAGTCTGGAACCACACACATTTTTAAGATGCTTAATGATGAATTGATCTAATCAATACCATCTTGTATAAGGGGTGTTCAGAAAGTACTGAGCCTACAGCAGTCTTTGAGCTTTTCTGGTATTCAAAGCAATTTTTATTGCAGAGCACCATTATTTTGGATAAAAAAAAAACCAAAAAAAAAAAAAAACGTACATACAAGAAGTCATGGAACTAAATTTTTCCAAGTTTTTGCCTGCTGGATGCCGCATCTGCAGACAGAAGAACTGAGGTAGCATGAAGTCAGTTTTTGTCTAGTCTTTCTTACAAGCTTTAATGAAAGTCATTGTCTGAAATTAGATTTTTTTGGTGACTGAAGATGAGCCCTTGTTTCACTCTTTCAAGTCTGAAAATAAAAATCGGTCAAAAGTGTGGCTCCCCAAGTGCTCCAAGGCCCCAGTCAAGACCAGGCATTGCAAGTCAGTTAGGAAGGCTATGGTTAATATTTTTTCTCTCTCAGAAACCTCTTGTTGCTTCAGTGTAATTGTAGGAAGGGGCCACAGTAACAGCCAAGTGGTACTAAGATATCTGCTTGTCTGAAGTTCTTCATGCATTGAAGAGAGGTTGCCCCAGATTCCCCCTTCCCATGTCTTTCACCATGACAGTGCCCTAGCTCTCACTGCCAAGCTGACCGTCACCACCATTCTGCTGTCTGATTTTGAGTTGATTGGGCCCCCACCCTATTCCCCTAGTTGTTTTCAAAAATCAAAGAACTTTTGTGTGGCAAAGTTTTTGAAATTCATGATGAGCCCATTGAACATGAGAATGTGGAAATTGACTAAGGATGGTTTTGTGTTATGCTTTGTGTTAAGCTGAAAAAAATGCATCGATCTTGATCGTGACAATGTTGAAGTGTCGTGAACAACAACAACATTTATTTATATAGCACATTTTCATACAAATGATGCAGATCAAAGTGCGTGAATAAACATGCTTTCTGGTGGTTAAAAAAAAATTCTGTTCAAGTTATTTTTTTTAAATCAAATAATCGTGACTTTCCGAATACCCCTTGTATTAGACCATTGGCTGTATCCATGACCTATATATGAACCTCCCGCACTGTCGTGAAGGTGGCCAACTTGAATTTAACTCGGTAATTTCAAATAGAAGTGATGGAAATTCAGTGGTGAGTCAGTTTTTTGAGATCTTTCTTGGTTATCAAGTTTGACCTGTGACAGATCAAATATTAAGCAACCATCCTGAGAGTGATATAGGCATAAACAGAATTTATTTGATACTCTGTCCATTTTGAGATGGATGTGTGTGGTGGTATTAAGCTAAGAGTAGGTGGCAGTCTACACAATCTACATTTAAGCCCCTCTGATGCGGAAATGGTTTTAAAAGTACATTTTAAATATTTTAAATAAAATGTTTACTATGATGAAGGCACAGACCTCATTTCCAGTGTTTCCAGAGTTTAGAATTGCAGTATTTTGCTTAATTTTGAAAAATATTTGTTTTTGCTTAGTAAATATATTTAGATATTGCAAACAACATTTAATGGGTTAAGTATGGACTTGGATTTTTTCAATCAGGGTTTTAGTTTAGTTAGTTTACCTACACGTTCTTGCCATATTTTTTGAATACACACATTGAAGTTGCAGACCAAAGCTGCAAAACTTTCATGTTTTTATGAAACTTGCATAACTTGAAATGGAATGTTAGAGTAAGGTTACTTGGTATTTTAAAACAAGAGGCACAGTGTCCATATTCTTTTTATGAGAATTGGTTAAACTCTATGTAACCCAGCTTTTTTTATTTAGATTGCTTTTTTGCTCTTATTTCAAAATTCTGTTGATTAAATATGCAGATTGGAGTTTTATAATAATCAAGTGAATTGCAGTAAAGCAACAGTTTCATCCCTTTGTGAATATGGAAATGGGTTAAGTCTGTTAAAATGACAATATCTGGGTGTGCAGGCGAAAATCAGTTTTGTCGCTACAGAGACATCTGGAATGCATTAAATTAGTTTGTTATGAAAAAGCACTTGCGTAAGAAGTAAAGCTGACTGTACAGTAAGTTTTTTGGCTCTTTTTAACATACTGCATCATGCAGTATAAATCCAGATGGTGCAGATTTTTTGCAAATGGTAACCATCTGAAAGTGTAAGCAAGTATCATTCCATTTTACTCATTTTTAGTTGTTTTACTTAAATCTGTACTATTGTTCTTTACAAGAATAATCATACTTGAAAGAACATACGTTATAATTGATGACAATATTAACAAAGTCCAAGCGTCTTACTAGTGCTAGTGATATGGTAAAGAATTTTTTAGATTTTTTGTCATTATTATTCTTCTGAAAGTTTAGCTTCAATAGGCTTTCTAGCTTATTTGGATATCTTAAATTGCAAGATGCCACATACCAAACATCATGACAATCTTGTAAATGTTCACATCCTGTCTCCATGCTTTTTATTGTATTTATGTTGGGTAGTAGCAAAACAAAGTGAATGGAAAATAGGAAAAGGGATACAGGAAGAAGGATGTTACTTCAATGACACACAGTTTTGCCAATTCTTTGCAAACAATAGATATCCAAAAAGTGTATGCATTACTATATGTGAATTTGCCAAATAGCTTGACATATAAACTGTCATTAGCAAAAATGAATAATTTGAGTGTTTTTGAAGATTTTATTTTTTTCAAAATTTTAAATGCTATAAATGTGAGGTTAAAGGCACAATGATGTATAGTGAATGTAAAATATTACAGTATTTGCAAAGGAGTAGTTGAGACAGAATTGTACTAATCTTTCCCGTCAAAGCTTTGACAAGAAAACTTCCAACCAAGGTTATTATAGTTTTGCCTTTTTATATTAGTTTTTATTTCTATATTTTTTCTGACCTTACTTGGAAATTCAGTTTAGTTTTAGTTTTCCTTCATTGCGTATTTTTAGTTTTAGTTTAGTTTTTATTTCACAAAGACATTTCTATTTTATTTTTATATATATTAGTTTCAGTTTTAGTTTTAGCAATTATGGCATGGAACGTCTACGGAGTTAGTTTTGTGTCACAATCAGACAGAACTGTACACTTAACAGATTTGGATATGAGTTTAATGTTAGTGGAAGCATACTACACTGCCTGGTTTACTATCTGGTTTTGTTTTTCTCTGATAAAAACAAGCATAATCAAACTAGACACTGAATATGAACAATTTTACACAATTTTATCATTTTAAAAATATTTTCTCATGAAAATCACAGGGGCTAAGGAAGAACAGGACTCTTAGACTTGAATGAGTGTGCAGACCCCACCTAGCTGTATTAAGGGAAACAAAGAACAACAAGCATGTAGTGTCAAGGTTAGGGGCAGTGAGTCTTGAATAGACCACCATAAAGGACAGTAAGCCCATAATGAGAAGAGCAAGAGCAGGTAATAGGAGTACGGACAGGCATAAAACAACAGAGATCGCAGAGAGTCTGAGATTAAGAACAACATATACATTATCTAAACCTGTTTATCCAGAGTAGAATTGCAGGAAATCTGGAGTCTACCTCAGCAGGTTTGGATGCAAGGCAGGAAAAATCCCTGGTATGCAATATGTTTGATAAGGCTGATGTTAAGAACAAAAAGAATATGATATTTCAACTGTCTATTTTGATAGAGAGAGAAAAACATTGAAAAAAGGGAGACAAATATTTTAAAATATAATTCTGCTAATGGATTACTTTCACAATATCAGGTATTTTGAGTTGTGAATATGAACTGAAAAAGATAAAAATTAATAAATATGGAATAAATACAAAAACCCATTAGGTATGTTTAGTTTTTCATCACTTGTCAGACTGTCTACCTTTGTTTGTATCGCTTCGTTGTTAAACGGTGTTTTTAAAGCAAAAGTGACTGGTCAGCAACAACATGCTGATCTTGTATGATGACCTAGTCAGTCTCTCAATCAGTGCCATTTTATTTTCAAAAACCGGGAGTGCTCTCCCCTCGATTTTCTTGTATACTCACATATGGGGATGGACATTTGAGGAGTAAACCGCAAGACAATGATTATATTTTTATATTCTGTACATTAAGGAACCATCAACAAGAAATCAATTTAATAATATATTGAACAATTATTATAAAAGTGAATTTGAATAAATCGGACTCTGCAGCTGTATAAATAAAAAAAAAATCGAGTATGTGTTCAGGTAAAGTACCACTTCTGGGTGATGGATTTGGCCCAAAAGTTAATACAGAAGTATAATTGTGGCGTAACATCCACATGCTGAATTTCATCCATCTATCTAGTTGCGTTTTTGAGTTATCGTGTTTTTACACACACACACGCACACACACACGCACACACACACACACACACACACACACACACACACACACACACACACACGCACAGTTCCAAAGAGCAATATTGTTGGACACTGGTTAGTCTATAACGTCAAGATTCATCAAAATATCTTGGTCGAATTTTTTCATGATTACTATACTTTCTCTATACTTCGTATATGAGAAAGTAAAAACGATTTCTCCTGTGTGAAGTGGCAGGTGAATTGCTGTCAACAAAAAGCAGACACCTGAGAAATAAACTGAAACGTTACTCACTCGTGATTTTTCTGTCCATATGGTAAATGTTTTGTTGACCAGCACATTCTGATTTCAGCCGTTTGAATTACATCTTGATATAGAACAAGCGCAAAGAAAAGCGGCATGCAAATCGCTTTCTATTTCACACACTTTACGCACCCGCACTCAGCTTGCTCTGTCACCGCAAATGCTGTGTGAACAGCCGCCCTCAGTCACCAGCCGCCGTTCACTGGATGAATATATGCGGGCGGCTCGTGGTGGATGACTTTCTGTTTAAGAGTTAAAACTTACAAGGGTTAAAGACTAACGGCAAGAATATTCATTCAAAAACGAAAACTAAAAATGTTTTAGTAAATTATTATCTTATTTCAGTTAGTCTTTCCAGCTACTTTAATAGTTTCATTTAGTTTTAGTTTTTCATTTCGGTTTTGTTAATTATTTTATTTCAGTTTACGAAAATGTTTTTTTAATAATAGTTTCAGTTTTGATTTTAGTTTTCGTTAACTATAATAACCTTGCTTCCAACACTATGGAAAATTTTTATCAGTCCTGGGCATGTAGACATATATTTTTCAAATTTTTAGTGATTATTTAAATTACATTCTTTATCTGAAATAGCTGGGGGGGGGGGGGGGGGGGGGGGGGGGTAGAGACACTGGTATAAAACATACATTGTATCAATAATATTTTCAATAGGAGAGTTACCAGCCATTACAAATTACAGATTTCTTAAGTTAACATTAAAGTTTCTTACCTTACTTACAAACATTGCAGATACAAAAATGTAGAGCAAATAAAATATACAAATTAATGCTGTAAAATCTGAGCAACAGTCTAAGTACTTGAGACAAACTAACAAGAAATCAACAAGATCCATTAAAATGAAGTATATTGTGAGGTTATAAATGAAGTACAACATATAAGATGCAAATTAGAAACTCCAGTGTTATTTTATAATTGGATCCCTTGTGTTATTTTTGGTATTATTGTAAAGCATCATCCACTAGCTGTGTGAGAAATGTGAAGACCTGATTAATGACTGTGTAACTTATTTAAGCAATTACTTGTGGTTTTATATGGATTTTATTTAGTGTTTTTCAGGAAGGCAGTCCAAACTGTACTCCATTTCGCTTTCTTATTGATCATGTCACTTTGTATACACCTAGTCCTGTTTCCATGCATGGTTTTATTTTGAAGTGTCACATTTGAAGACTGCAACTGAGTTTTCACCTGCTACTTTTGTGCAACTATGCATGAGTTGTATTGACTTCAAGCTTTGCACAAATAGTATAAATGAATATATAGTAGTGCTGAGCGGTATACCGGTTCATACCGAAAACCGTTTTTTATTTTTTTTGTGATATGGATTTTTCTTAAACACCGGTTTAAATTGCCTAAACGACGTTCGGAACTTGGCGCAGCGGGAAACTGTTCAAGTGGGGACCTTTTTCACTGCTACACCGCTAAACACAGATTTGTTGCACTAGGGCTCTTTTTCACTGCTACACCACCAAATAGTGGGCGGTAGCATAGGAATGCTGCGTGGTGAAAATGGACAGAGAGCCTGGAGATACTTTAGTTTTAAAAGGTCAGATGTGTAAATACTGTTTCTATACTACTGGATAATACTGCAAGCCAAGTTGTACTTGTTTTATTTGTTTTCAATACAGTGTAATGTACCTGGGTACTGTGTAATAGTGTGACGACATGTTTTCAAACCCCATCATAAATTATATAGCACATTAAATGCTTTGTGTTAAGTGATTCTTAAACTGACTTCTTCTTGCACTAAGAGGAGGTGCCGGCAGCGATCGCCGCACAGAATACATTCACTTCATGATCTTCCTTCTCTCTGAACATTTAGAATGCTAAAATAAATACTTAATATAATTTTCATGGTGAAATGCATTAAAGCATGCATTAATCATATGGGGGCACGGTGGCGTGCCTGCCTTGTATTTGCATGTTTTTCTGGTGGGTTTACTCGGCGCTTCAGTTTCCTTTCAAAGTCATGTAGGATGTGGGGTTTTGTTGTGCTATATTGACCCTGCTAGTGTATGTTTTGCTTGTATTCATCCTTCGATGTGCTGGCGACTCATTCAGAGATAGGCACAACTCTGAATGGATGGCATAATTAAACATGTATAACGAAGATATTTTTAAAGTTCTGAACACTCCGTGGGCTAAGTTTATAACTAGTTTTAATTTCACAAAGACGTTTATCGTGTGGTGATTGGTTATGTGGAGAAAGAAAATGGACGGATAGGAACTGGGGTTTTAGTACGTCAGATAGAGACAGCACGTGTGCAATAAAGAAAGCCCGCTCAGAAGAACATGCATTGAATTCTGTGTTCGTGTCTCCGACCAGCAGATCACAAACCCAACATTTATACAATATTTAAGTTAAACCTGTGCGATACCCATTCATACATCCAGTTTTTTGGAGCCTCGTCACACCTGTGATAAAGTTCTCTACACTGAACCTACACCTGGGGACCCCTTACTGCGAGGGAGCAGCACTACCGCCTCACTACCGTGCATGTGTAATACCTGCGTTAATGCATTTCATCATGAAAATGATATCAAGTATTTATCTTAGCATTCTAAATTTTCAGAAAGCAGGAATATCATGAAGTGAATGGATTCTGTATGGTGATCGCTGTCTCCTCTTAGTGCGGAGGAAGTCAGTTTAAGAAGCGTACTGATTAACAACTGGGTCGGGGAACGCAATACAAAGCATTTTATGTGCTGCATTAATTTATGACGGGGTTTGACAAAATCTAGTAAATTAAACATTGATTTTAGGAAGAAGTTTAGTTTACGACATTCTACTTTAATTATGAAGTAAACTATGAGAATAAAGTGGAAATGTCGACTTCAATCTCAACATAAATGGCGAGAATACAGTGGAAATGTTGACTTTATTCTCGACATATAGTTTGTTTTTTTCTTCCCTGTGTCCGTATTATTTTTTTCTTCACCGTGGCCCTAATACGATTCCGTAGGGTTACCACAAATAGCATTATAAATGCAAGTTGCAGGTATATTATTTATGCATATAGCTTAGCTTGAAGCAAGGTCCATATTAATGCAGTTTGCCTAAATGATGGTTCAGTTGGTAAAGATGTCATCACCAAGTTGCACTTGTTTTGTTTTATTTTATTTTAATTTGGTGAATACTGTGTAATGCACCTGGGCTTGAAGTCTTGAAGTAATAGTGCAACTATCAGTAATAATACTATTTTTACTCTGTAGCACTTTGGGATTGCTAAAATATAAAGTGCAATATAAAGAAAATTTATTATTTTTATTATTATTATTTATTTTATTGTTATTATTTATTAGTTTAAATATTATGCAGTTTAATGATGATAAAGTTGTTTAAAAAGTCACTTTAACGTGTCAGTGGACAGAGATTGTTAACATTAACAGAAAGTGTAGTTGGTTTACAAAAAATATTTACTATTTATTCCTTTTCTAAGACATATTCAGTGCAATACAACTTTTGACAAGCACTTCTGGATATTTTACTAAGTCTAAATGCCTCTTTGTATGGTTGAAAATATGTTGTCAAAATTATAGTTTAAGTTTTTGCAAAATTTGTTCAATAAAATGGTTCTATATTTTGACTGCATCTGTCATGCAATGTGATACCTTCTCCATTAGTGCCACCCCCTTGAAAACTATCACTTTATGGGGCAATGCAAACCTGTATTAATACTTGTGTGCACATTAAAATGTTTTTTTTGTACAATGTACAATACTCTTGACAGTGGAATAGGTCAGGGGTAGGCAACGTCGGTCCTGGTGAGCCGCAGTGGCTACAGGTTTTCATTCCAACCCAATTGCTTAATTAGAAACCAATCATTGCCAATCTCAGACCTTATTTCATTTTATGGCTTGTTAGTCTGTGCAATGTAAGACTCTAATATCGTAGATTTTTTTCCTTTCCAAGGATATCATCCAAATGATATGAAGCCTAAAACAGATCATTTTCAGTCTGTCACATTTTTCTATTAAGTGTTTTATTAAATCAAACAGTGCATGATGAACACACACAGATGTAATTTGGAAAAAAGCTAGCTGGAGAACTGCTGGCTGCTTTGTCTTTTACATCTTATTGCTAATAAGGAGCAAATAAAACACTGAATGCAGCAGTTTAAGATTGAAATAAGCAATTAAGGTTGGAGAACCTTAACAAGCGAGACCACTAAAATGAAGCATCAAAATGTCACTTAAGCAATATATGCTTCATCAGCAATAATTGAGTTCTCGTTAAGGAACTGGGTTGGAACAAAAACCTGCACATACTAAGGCTCACCAGGACCAACGTTGCCTACCCCTGGAATAGGTTATTCTTAGTCAGTAATTCCAGTGAAAAATGTGGTTAACATCCACTCATGCATGGGGAAAAAAATACCGTCGAATACCGTGAAACCGGGATAATTTAGAAAAATTCCGTGATATAGAATTTTGGTCATACCGCCCACCCCTAAAATATAGCACCCAGATTGTTTAACCTACATTTGAATATATTCAGATATATTCTTATTTTTAATAAGTATTTTGGGCTAATTTGACAATCGTCTAGCAAATATTGCTTATAACAAATAGGCATATAACAAAATGAAAAAAATCATAGTAATTATTCTGCATAAAGAATACCCAAGTGTTATGCATCAATCTAAAAGTCCTGAACAATAGGTTTCAACCAATGCAATGAACCCTCCTACTGACTGAGCAAATACGAGCTATAGACTGAAAACCGGAAACAATGTTACACTGCTCTTCTGATTTTTAATGTGCTCTCGCATATTAGTTCACAAAACAACGGTAAATATTTTCAAGTGCCACATCAGTACTTACAGTAGTTCCTCTTGATCAAACCAAGTCTATTATATGATGCATCAATCATGAGATATTCTCTAAGTAAGAGGAGCAGAAATAATGCTATAGTACGGCATGTGGACTCGTGTGCACGAGTGGCCTTTCCATCTTCTGTAGTATTGTTTTTAGACCTTTATATCTCCTTTAAAAAATTTTGAGACTGTATATGTAAATGTTAGCACTCTTGGAAATTGGGTCCTTCTGACTTGTAAATAAACCAAATCCCATAAGTTTTGCTGAAGTCTACCTTGCACGTGCATTCATGTCATTTGAAAAGCTGGACAAATAAATGTTACACATTTCATTTACTTTTCAGATAGCTGAAAGAATACTCCACCCAATAATATTTTTGGATAGTGGCGATCGTTAAAAAGAATTTTTAATCGTACTTTTCATGCAGAATGTAGCTAACAAAGTTTATGCTTTGAAGACATGACTCTTGACCAGTGTATTAGTGGGAGAGGCAGTCTGCAATTCAGAAATGCAACCCTTTGTGAAAGGGGTACGAAACACTTAAGCAATATTTTAGCAAAAAACATGTATTTTTACATGTTTTTTTTGTATACAACTGGATGAACTGACATGGATTATGCAATGCGAGTAACATGACTTTTTCTTTTTCATGAACAATGTGACACTGTTTGCTGTTGTCCAGCATTGGCCACCACCCACTTCCATTAAAGCATAAACATTGCTAGCTCTGTTCTATATGAAACATAAGATATACATTTTTTTTGTGACAATGCTATACAGGTAAAGTATTCCTTAAAAGACTGAAGCAAGCACCACTCTACAGACCATATCTTTCCTTAAAATATTCCCATCTACATTTCTCTCTTTCGGTCTAAAACCAAGCCTTTTTTACACAAAAAAGTTGTATTTTAAGATTAATTACCACAAGCCAGATGTCAGACACTTTATTCATTGAAAATTGTGTAGTAAGCTTGTTTCTAGTCTTCATTGAAATTCATGTCTATATTTTTAAATTAATGTCTCATTTTATCTTGCTTAAATGAACAGACTTTACGTATAGGTTTGAATTATGCGTGAAAGCTCAGTTTTTTTTTCCTCTCCCTATAGGGTTCTAGCTGAAAACACTTACCTAATCAAGAGTTTAAAAGTGTGAAGGTCACCCTGTAATGTAAGTAATGTTTTGCTGATGTTTATTTTTCCACTAAATAATTGTATATGACTTTGAGTACCTGCATTTACATAGCACCAAGTAGTTTGTGATGCAGCAGTGATTTTGCAGGAATGTACTTTTAATAGTGCCTTTTTTGTATGCAGCATTATCTCATTTTTAAATGTTTTCTTGCATGAACATTTAGTATATTTGAAATATGTTTGCATTACATTAAGTTACTGTGTTATGCATATAAAACAAATATAATCTATATATTTCATGATTTGAATGTTAATATCAGTAGAATTAAAGTAAATATTAAACACCTTTGGCAGCCACAAAAAGCAACAGAAAAGTCCCTTTCCTTTCTGTGGCTGCAGTTTTTAAGAGGTTGTTTTTTTGTTATGGTACAGCAGCTAATAATGTGCTTAAAAATTGTGCTTAGACTGACTTCATTTAACCTGCCAGAGGCTGTTCACTTTATAGAACTAATGTTGATAAAACATGCACAGTTGTAAACATTAACAGTAACCAGTATTTAAATGTGAAACAATGGTGCAGTTATTTTAACCAGTTAAATCTTAAATGTCTCTACTGTATAATTTTTGTTTTGATATATAAAACTTGTATTTTGTACTGATGACACAATACATTTTAAGTGTGATGTGATCTGAATGGTCAACTTGTATCTTTTAATCTTTTAAGGCAGATGGGAGTTTTTTGCTTCTCTACCTATGTGCTTCAGTTGATGTGCAATGGGAGTGTATGATGCGTATAGATAATGATAATAAATTTTATTGTTGATTTATTAAAGTGTGAGCTGAAATTGAGTATGTCACTCGCTTTGCAAAAAAACCTGCCTTGAGAGTCCACTCATTCGCTGTCTGATGTAGCCTAACAGTATAGTCTACTGTGCATGCGCAAAATCGAGCAAGTAGGCATGCATGGTCAGCACATAGCTGCCTAGAAATGAGTGAGCAAACAGAGCTGGGGATAAAACAGCCGTGCAATGTACATCATTAGATTTAATTGCAAGATGCAGATCATAGTCACTCGCATGGAGGTGGTTTGTCTTTGAAAAGACTGATGTTGTTTAAAAGACGGCAATCTCCAAACTATATTGGATATCGTTTGCCATTAAAAACAACTCAACAACTAACAGAATATGAAGAATATGAAAAGCTTCAGGAATCAGCTTTCCAAGACAGGTCTAACTCGCCCAAGGTACAAGCACAAAAACGCGCTCTACAAACTTTAGTGGAATCATTCTGCAAAAAAGTGCCATACGACAAGAAAAGCAACAGATGGCATGACGTGGCTGCAAGAAGATCATATGGTTTGCATGACAACAGACAGCAGGGATAACGTCCGTGCAGTACAGGTTAATAACTAGAAGAGGCTTTCTTGTTTTGGACATAGGATTTCTATTGCCATTGATGAGTAATTTGGGTTCCTGTATAAAATGCAATTTAAGTGGAATTAATCTAGCATGGAGCCCCACAGGTGTTTGTCCAAACAAATTTTTTTTTGCCTAATTATTAGTCCATTCGCACAAATGAAATAATTTGTTCAAATGGATTGTTTTAATTTTCGTAAGAGGCATATGCCTTTTGGGTGCATTTTATTTCGCAAGTCCTTTTATGGAGGGGCTTTCCCCACCCCACTCCATCCCACCCTGGTGGCCACAGAAGTTGGAGCAGGTGATGACACAACAAGGGATGGAGCGAAAAAGAATAAAAAACAGCTATTTCAGAAAAACACAAGAATTCAGAGAAGGCAAGTCTCTGCACACTACCATTGGGTGGGAGTGGGGTTGGTAAAGATCAAGAGCTACTCGATGCTACCTGAGGTGGCCAGTGATGTAAATCCACGTGAGTGACGGAAAATATAAGTACCTTTCTCTAAATTAGGGAAACTTGTAATAAAGTATCTTTGCATCCCTGCCTCAGGCAGCTCTTCTGAGGGGGCTTTCAGCACCGAAGGAAATTTTGTAACGTGTAACCATGTTGCTCTGGAGCCAATGCTTTGGACACACTGGTGTTTCAGTCACACAACTTGAAGTTTCCTTAGTAGAATTTGACAATTGTTTTATTTTTCTGATATCTTCGTGCAATATTGGACAGAACTTGAAGTTAGTACTTTATTTAAAAATGTTACAGGTTTGGGTTTTTTTTTAATCTTTGTGGTATATATGACATAACTTGTTTACATATGCTATAGTTTTTTTTTCCTGTGCAGTATTTGACAGAACTTTGCATTTTTTCACTATAGTACAGTATGTTAGATTTTTGTTCTTGATTGTATGCTGTACAATTCACCTTACTTCAGAGCAGTTTATTTTTTATTTAGACTGTAATGTTCATGCTGTGTAGTTCAGTTATGATTAGTATTTTATTCCCTTTGGATTCCTATCTTGTATACATTAAGGGTAAGCTCTCATTGTAATAGTTTTGCTGGTCTTTGCAATTTTTTTGTGTAAATCCTATAGGCCGCTTTGGTTTACTTATACTTGCACTGTTTGATCTCAGTAATAATTTCACTGGGGATTTTAATGTTTTTGTGTTATTTTACCTCAGGTTTAAGTAAATTAATACTTGTTTTCCTTAACTGTTGTTTCCATTAATCTCATTAGTAAGC
Source organism: Erpetoichthys calabaricus (assembly GCF_900747795.2). Classification (NCBI taxonomy): domain Eukaryota; kingdom Metazoa; phylum Chordata; class Cladistia; order Polypteriformes; family Polypteridae; genus Erpetoichthys; species Erpetoichthys calabaricus. The sequence continues at coordinate 300,920,181 of NC_041395.2, read as the reverse complement.
TACAATTATTATCCTACTAACAAGACCAAACTAGATGAATAAGACTTATACAAACTCATTTTTAGAGGATGCAAAATATAGTCTATTGTTACTGTCAGTCCCAGAAAATATCAAAATATAATTTTTTGCCAACATCACACACCCCTAATGTACTGGCTGTTTGAAGTTTTTGTGAAGACATGAAGCACACTGGTGTGCTTATCTCAAAAGAACACATTTTCATCCTGAAGACTGTTCTAGCATATTAGCACATTAGACTGAATATTTTAAAGATGAATTAAAGCTGCATTTTTATTATTGTATTTAGTTTTCTTACTACAAAATATTGACCTAATTGTCTCAGGATGAATGCGACATTCTGCTTTAGAAATCTGTAAACTTTTCTGTGTTTATCGCAGGGCCTTTGCCTGAAATTGATTAATAGCTCAGAAAGACGTAATTGAATGTGCGTAGATCAATAGATTTAAACATGATGTACCTGTGTACAGTATTGTTACTTTTACATGCTCTGTAACATGGGAGGATGCACAGCATTACTGAGATAAAATTATAGCATAACAGGGGAACATCTTTCATTGTTAGTAAGTTTCACTTTTTGCTTGTTGATCTGGTGCACCATAGCAAACCTCTCCATTTTCCATATACCACTACATCTGAGCACTTTAGAAGAGGTTAAAACGCATTGCAATTGCAAAGATGAAAACAAATAAAATTAAATGGTAGGAAAGGAATGTACTTAACTGCTTCTTCCACCACTGCACCCGTTGGTAGGTGTGAAGAACAGACAATGCAGAGCATATATGCCTCAGTGAGTTAAAGAGAGCAAGGGTGTGTGTTGGAGCACCTGTTCTCATTGGTCTGGCTGCCAGCATTTTATTTCTTGTGTCATATTAGAAATGGTGCACTGATTTTATTTTTTGCATCTATGTTTATGTTTAATACACATAGAAGGATGTTATAGTGCACTTCATTTTTTTTCCCACATAAAATGCTTATTCCTTTTATTACCACAGGTGGTGTGCAGGGTTCACTTTTTCAACTATGCTATACAGTAGCTCTTTTATAAATTAAACCCGTGAATATGTTACTGTAGCTTTACTTTTAGTAGTATACTAGCTTAGTACTAATCTACATTCTTTAATTTTTATTATACTATGTTTGTTATTCAGCTTATTTTTATGTGTGATTTTTAGTATTGTGTTTTACTAATTTGTTTTTATCTTTAAAATAAGTTGTCTTAAGGAAATTTGAATTTAATTTTAGTAAATTGCATTTAGCTGCATTCAGTGTAAGAAATCTTCTTTTAAATTATTAGTACAGTGGAACCTCGGTTCACGAACGTCTCAGTACATGTACAAATTGGTTTACAACCAAAAAGTTTGCCAAACTTTTGCCTCAGTTCACGACCACACACTTGGTATACAAACAAGCCAGTTTCCCTTTCGGTTTGTACATGTTCAGTCTCTCCCTGTGCATTTCCTGTGCAGCGAGCAAGAGAGAGCGAGAGCGAGAGCGAACACGCGCAGCACACACACATGCAGCGAGAGAGAGTGGGAGAGAGAGCTGCACACATACACAGGCAGAGAGAGAGAGAGAGCCGCGCACACACACAGGCAGCTGGAGAGAGAGAGAGACAGACGCGCACACACACACAGGAGCGCGAGAGAGAGGCACGAATACAAGAGCCCACTAGAGAGAGACACACACAGGCGCTCCAGGCTCGCAAAAGAGAGAGAGGGAGGGAGGGAGGGACGCATAAGGTAGAGAAGGCTTGTTTTTGTTTTCACTTCTGTTTACAGTGATCGGTTCGTAGCCTGCATTGTTGCAATGTTACTTTTCGTGGTGGTTTATTAAATTACAGATTTTTCAAATGTTCATTTTTCCCCCTGTGCTTAAAACTCATTAAAAAAAAAAAAAAAGTGTTTTTAGCAAGCGGTTCCTAGCACTATAGCGTGAACTATTGCAGTGTTAGTTTTCTCTGTTGTTCAAGGTTTTCTCAGTGTTATTCAATGTTTTTACATTTAGTTTACTATTACGCTGTGCATTCTATGGTATAACTAGCAAAATACCCGTGCTTCGCAGCGGAGAAGTAGTGTGTTAAACAGGTAATGTAAACATATATATACATATTCATATATACATATATATACATATCTACATATACACATATCTACATATATATATATATATATATATATATAATATACATATCTACATATGTTATGGCCAAAACCCGAAGTTCAGCCAGTTCCCGAATTGACCGGCCATTTCGCATTTTGGCCGCGAGGTGTGGCCAAAGTCCGAAGTACTAGAAATGACCGGCATATATGCTACTTTGGCCAGCCATTTCACGAAGTGGCGAGAACTCCCTGGTCAAAATCCGATGTGCTAATGTAAGACTGTCCGCTCAAGGTGCGAAGATGCTTAAACATTTTCAGATGCAGATTCAGAAGTGAGTTTTCCATTCTGCACGAGAAACTGCTCAAGGCGGGTCTTGTTCAGCAAAGCGGACGCCAGTTGAGACGGCCTTCCCCTCGCCCAAACACTAACCTTAAGGTCAATAAAATAGGTCCCTGATGTTAAGTCACTATTTTATTGCTAAAATGATAACAGAAATGTGAAATCTAAGTATATACCTGATCTTAATTATTGTGAAACAACCAAGTGGCGTCCGCTTTCTGAACATGAGTTGCCAAGGCTACACTCAACGCAATTGCACTACTAAGTGCGCAACAAATCGCTGCTCATGCCTTTTTCCTTCTGACTTTGGCCGATTGCCCCATGCCATTTCGCAAACTGGCTGGCCAAATCCCGAAATCGAGGAAAAGATCGGACATTGGCCGGTCAATTTACAGCGACATTGGCCATTTCACGATTTGGCCGGACATTTCCCGCTTTGGCCAATTTCGGGTTTTGGCCGTAACACACACACATATATATATATATATATATATATATATATATATATATATATATATATATATATATATATATATATATATATATATATATATATATATACACACAGACACATATATATATATATATATATATACACATACACTGTGTATATATACATATCTACATATATACATACATAAATACATATCTACATGTATATAGCCAAATCCCAGCGCTTTGCAGCGGCAAAGTACTGCTTTTAAATTTTTATTAAGAAGAAAAGAAAACCTTTTTAAATTGAGGGAAAATATACCAATAACAATTTGTTAAGGATCTGTTTTTTTGTGAAGCTGCCTTTACACAGCCTCTCCGCTGTTTTATAAACGAACGCCATATAAGGCCGTCCTTTCTCCTTGCTTAGCGGTTCTGTATTGTTTTATTGTTGGTTTATTACGATTGTTATAGTTATTGTGTAGCTATTTGAGACTCACTTTTCTGCTCAGGTACCCATTTCCTTTATGTAATCTGCGGATTCTCCGCTATTTTTTGTTCGTTTATTACGATTATAGTTATTTATTGATTCCCTTCTTTAGCTGACTGCCTGCTCATATAAGGCGCTCTGCTGTTTTTTTGTGAAGCAGCCTTTACACAGCCTCTCCGCTGTTTTATAAACGAACGCCATATAAGGCCATCCTTTTTCCTTGCTTCGCCAAGGAAGCAACCTTTTTATTTAATCCACGGGTTCTCCGCTGTTTTATTGTTCGTTTATTACGATTGTTATAGTTCTCTTTGTACACCACGTTGTCAGTTCAGCACTCCGGTTGTAATATGACCAAGCCATGCAAGCTTACTGTTGAGAATGCAACGTATAGTTGTACAGGAGAAAAGCAATCTTGCCTCAAATCAATGGCAACCTTTTGTAGGTCTATGAACTTAATTTAAACTTTTAGGTTTACACGGTGCTTTGTTTCCGAAGTACCTACACTCATGAATATGTCTGTATGCGTCAGTCGCTTCATATTCTTTTCCTACCTTATCAATTATGTAATGTGTTTTTTGAACAGGTTTGATTCATTGAAGTGATCGCTCGTGCTGCGTTCAGTCAGTTCACGTGAGCCACTCTCTTGTGTGATGTTGCGATGTCCACGGCTTTATTTAATGTTAGCTAAGACCCAGCACTTAAAAGTTTCTCGCTACAGCAATTCTAACTCCGTTACAAAGTGATCCAAAGTCTCGTTTATACCTCGTGTCTTCTCATTAAACTTGTATGTCGCGAATATGGTATTGTAAACGGCAGCGGGAGCATTTCTATAAACTTAATTTAAACTTACGGTTTAAACCGTGCTTTGTTTCCGCAGTAGCTGCACTTATGAATATGCTTGTATGCGTCACTCGCTCGCTTCTTATTGATTCGCTGCCTTCTCAATTGTGTAATGAATGTTTTCTTCAGCGCACTTTGGGGCTCTTCCTTGTTTTCTACGTACTGCGTTCACAGTCAGTTCACATGATTACGCGGGAGGCGTGATGACGCGATACGCAACTCCGCCTCCCACGGCCATCGAGCTGCAGTCTATTACAGTATATGGACAAAAAAGAGGTTCCAGTTATGACCATCACGCGTAGAATTTCGAAATGAAACCTGTAAGCTGTAAGGAATGAGCCTGCCAAATTTCAGCCTTCCATCTACACGGGAAGTTGGAGAATTAGTGATGAGTGAGTCAGTGAGGTCTTTGCCTTTTATTAGTATAGATTAACTATATTTGTGCTTAAAAATTAAAAAAATATATATTTACATACAGTTCGTACAGTCTGGAATGGATTAATTGTATTTACATACAATCCTATGGGGGAAATTGCTTCGGTTCACGACAAAATCGGTTTACGACCAGAAATTTGAAACGAATTATTGTCGTGAACCGAGGTTCCACTGTATTTGTTATAACTGGGGCAACACAGTGACATAGCTCTTAGAATAATATTTTTTATTTTTATTTTTTGGTATTTTTTTCATTTTAAAAGTTTTGTTATTTGTTTGTTTTGTGTTGTATGTTGCTTTGTTTTCTGTTTTTATTCAGTTTTCTACTGTGATCTTGGGTTGTTTGAAAGCTGCTTTAAAATAAAATGTAAAATAATAAATACAGTGTGAAAAAACACAATGATTACTAAATATTTTATATAACCAGAAACAATTGAATTTTATTGTACAAGGACAGATTACACTGCTTTTTGAAACAACCTTGTCAACCCTGTAATGAGACTTTTCATAGATCAGTTTAGACTGAATAGGCATAGACTTTTCTGTTTTGCTTTGTTCTAACATTTTGATCAACTATAAACCTATACCTGACAGACTAGTGGGTAGGAGAACTGAAAAAGTATATTGAAATTCATAACATTTTCTTTAAATGAGAATATTGATGTGCACAGCTTTAGTAAAAGTGATGTGAACATATAGTCTGAAAATATTACACCAGTAAACCTAAATTGGGAAGTCATAAACGTATTGGTTCCCTACCTAGGAGATGTAAATGTCTCTGTCTGCCCTGTTCTAATCGGCCACTGTTAGGTAACATGCACAGAAGCAGGTACTATCTTTATATATAATCTTCATTTGGATCTTGATCTTTGTCCGCACATTCACTGCCTTGTGTGGTGTTCCTGCTGTGTTCAGTAGAGGGCAGTAGTAATGGAGGAGGAGAGGAAGTGAGGCGGAGGATCGTTGGATGAGGTTGGAGTGTGGTGATTAAAGAGGATTGAACTAAAGGAGACTATGTGCTGTTTGTACTGGCTGAATACACAACACCTTGGTTGTTACTTTTGTTTACAAACACTGTCGATAGCACTCTTCGTGTTTAGATCTGGCGTCGACACCTGCTTCGTTGTCGAGACTGTGGTTTTTTGTGTTTCTATCGACCGTCATTGGCAGCACTTCGTCCAAATCGAATGTTCACCCACTTCTTGGAGTCGGCAGTCAGAGTATATAAGTCGGGCACACTTCTGTGATTTTCCATCAGTCGGCGTTTGGAGTTCAAGAATGAAGCATTGCTTCTTCCTTACTCTTTGGATTGCCACAGAGCAACCTGCGAGATTGGAGAAAGGTTGAGAAGAGATCGTGAGAGGAAACGACAGCGTCATGAAAACGAGACGGACTGTGAACGGAGAGAAGCAGAAATGCTCCTCCACCACCACATAATTACTATTCGGACAGTGATTCTGAGTAGGCCGTTCCTATCGAATCAATGTCAAAGGGTTTTGTTTTCAAATTTTGTTTCCCTTATAAAAAATCATAATGCTGTGCGTCGAAGGGCCCAGTTCACGACTGGCAGCCGCGTTTAAACAGGGAGCCCTTCACAGACAACTTTAACACGCGCAACATAGTTGGCCGCACATGGCTAGTCAATTATATTTGTTAACATTTGGAAAAAAAAATAGTAAATTAAAATTCTTACTAGATAATCTACTAAAGTAAATGTTTTTATAAGCTTAGTTAAAATTATTTAAAAATATATTCCTATCTGAATACTTTACTCTATTTGACTAATTAGAGTACTTATTTGTTCCATTGTCACTGACACACAAATCTTGTGTAAAACAAAAAAATTATATTCTCCGAAGTTATGACTCCTCACCAGTCTCTGTCCTGTAATTCCCTGCATGTTTTACACACACTATGATTAAACTCTCTGAGAAATATAACTGTTTTAGCGATAAAAAAAAAAAGCAATCCAACAGGTACAGTTGAAAGATGGAAAGTTGACTTTGAGTCCATTGAGGAATTAGTTGCCAATGAAGTTAACAAATGATGTATTTTTTCAAAAATCAGTATGTGCTACCCTAATCTTTACCTTCAATGCATTATTACTGTCATAAATATGTTTATATTAAATTATCAAAAATCAATGTATAATTGGGCATGGACAATCCATGGAATATTTTTGAAGAATATCAGAACACTGGGCTTAGTTTTCATTTTGTCTGTAAATTATCCTTATAAAACTACCTTTGTACTTGCATAGATTTACTAGTATTATAGCACTGAAGTGCATAACTGTACAACTATTAAAGCAGAGATCCATCTGTTATTGAAACGTAACATTCTCAAACCTGCTTAATCCAATTCAGTTTCTAGTTGCTGAAGCCTGTCCCAGCAAAACTGGGCAGTAACTTGATCTGGTCAAGACTATCAGTCAGTTGTAGAGCTCACTGTACCACTTTATAATTAACATCTTCACATATAGGATGTAGGAGTGCACTGAGGTACTGGGGGGAAAAACCCTTGCAGAACCTGTTAAATTCTCACAGACAGCAGCTGGCCTTGGAGGTTCAAACTCATATTGTTTCTGTCTACGAGGCAGTAGCACTAATCACTTCCATCACTATCACCATCTCTTGCTAATATTAATTCATTTTAACACTGAAACTACAATTTGAGATATCTTGAAATACATTCCAAGATATCTGAAATGAAGCACACACTTATTTTAAGATGTAATTTAAATGAATTTATATATCTAAAATGTATTTTAGATATCTCAAACGGTGAATTTCAAGATATATTAAATGATTTTTAAGATCTTAATATTTTTAGATTTCTTAAAATAACTTCCTGTTCATTTTAAGATATCTCATATTCATTTATAGATATCTGAAATGCATTTTAAGATATCTCAAAGTAGCTTCCTGTGCATTTCAAGATATCTCAGATACCTTTTCAGATCTCTTAAGATAGACATTAGGTCCCATTGAAAGAATAAGAAATTTTATAGGAAGTGATTTTGAGATATCTTGAAAGGTATTTGAGCTCTAGAGACTTGAAATGCACACAGTTATTCTGAGATAGCTGAAAAAATATTTGAGATATCTTGAATTGTGCAGAAAATTATTTTAAGGTACTGTATCTGAATATGTATTTCAGATATCTTAAAATGCCTGCTGATCACAAAATGCATTTTAGATATCTTGAAATATATGCATTTTCAGATATTTTGAGATATCTCCAAATGTCAATTTGGCTTTCCTTTCAGCACCTTCTTCACCCCTATGGATTAAATATAGACTGCATACCTGTACTTGCCTTCACAAGCATTCTGTCAATCTCACCATTGCTCTCCTCCTCCCTTGTGAACAAGACCTTCAGGTGGTACTCCACTTGAAGAGGATAGTCCACCTTTTTCCTACTGAGGACCATGGTCTCAGGTTTGGAGGTGCTGTTCCTCATCTCTGCTGCTTCATACTTGAATCAAACTGCTCCAGAGCTGCTGGAGTTCACAGCACGATTAAGCTAACAGGACCACATGGTCTAGAAAAGACAGTGATGCGGTTCTAAGCCCTCTGAACTGGACACCCTCCCATCTCCGGCTGTGCGTTGATATCCTGTTAATGAAAATCACAAACTGTGTTAGGAGACAGAGCACACAGCCCTGGCACAGTCTCACACCCACTGGAAACAATGCTGTTGTTTTTCAGAGTATGCAGACACAGTGATAATGCACTGTGATAAAGACACACTGTGATAATACAGGGACTGAATAGCCTTATTAAGAGACCTTGTATCCATGTACTGTCCCAGCACCCCCCTCTCCACCAACCCACAGAATCTCTTGATCACGGTCATATTTCTTTTCTAAGTACATTTAGATTCACTTGGTGTCTATGGCGTAGATGAAATTCAAATTGCTCCTCCTGAATCTGAGGATCCATGACGGGTAAAGACTCCTTTCCAGTATCTTGGCCTAAGCTTTTCCTTGGGGGGGGGGGGAGGCTATGTGATAACTAATATTTGGGGACCACCATCCCTGTCTGCTACTCCAGGGGAATGGCTCCAAATAATCATGGAACATTGATAAGGTTTGTCAGCCATGACAACCTAAGAGTGTGCAGAGACTTCAGCATTTCTGGGCTGATCTCATCCACCCCTGGAGCCTTGACACTTGTGGAGTTGCTGGACTAGAACAGTAAACTCCCTCAGGGAAATGGACTTTGATCAGTTATTATTTATAAATATAGATGTATTTATTTGAACTTAATGTCTAGGGCAACTTTATAGATTTAGTCATTCATTACTTTTGCAGTGGCTCTTATGACATGGAATGAAGGAGAGGTTCATTTAACCACTGATTTTAATTTTTTAACTTAACACACTATAAAAATAGAGAGGTATCCTTTTTTCTCAAGTCATTTTCTTAGATATTTTGTTAGAAAACTTTGTGATGATGTGAACCTTGACAAACTGCTACATAAATACAGTATCACTTTATCAATATATAAGGTATAAAACATAAATTAATTGTGAAAAAATGACAGATGTAAACTAAAATTGTAAAACATATATCTTGGCATTTTTACCAAAAAAAAAAATATGATGCATTGTTACTCCATATATTACTTAAAACTTTGCCATTATGTATTCAAATTATATAGCATTGCAGACATGCCTAAATAATTGCAGGGCTGAAACTATGTGAATTTAAAGGTTATATGTATACCCTAATTATGGCTCTGTACAAGATGTAAAGCTGGGAAAATGTGCATGTAACTCCAGTTCTCTCTGCCTTGCATTGCATGATACCAGAAAATAGTCAAGAGAACTGTGGGGGGGAAAAATTTTTGGTATAAAATAATTTGAGAATATGAAATGGCATAAACTGGAACCTTTTCCTAAATGAATATCTCTGCTGATATCATTATTTCTCCCGCATCAAGACATAGTGGACCCGTTACCATCTTATTCATTTGTGATTGAGCTCCACTTTCACTGAATGCATGTAATACAACAGCATTTAGCTAGTTTATTTTATTTTTTCTGCTGGAGAAGCACATTCTTAAATATATATCAAGAAAAATTTAAGTTGACAAAATGTATAGATTTATACGATTGCTGTTATGTGATGGTATAGTTCGTCTCCACACTCCCTATTACATGTGAGAGCCTCTTGAACCCACTGCCGTCAGTATTGTAACCAGTACAAGTCAGGCAGATGAGGACTAGTACACACCCATAGCAAGGGGTTGATGAAAGAAAGGTCCAAGTGCTTTTATTAAAATAAAGTCAAAAAACAACAGTGCCCAAAAATGCAATGCATCAAAATCAATAAATAATACATTAAAACAGTGGTTATCCGTGAAATAAAATCAGAGTTAAAACAAGAGTAAAACACACAGTCATCGTATCCTTAATTTTCCTTCTACTCTCAGATGAACCCAACCCAATTCCTTTTTAGTCTCCCTGCTCACTCGTGACTCATTCAGCCAGTGGAGACTCAACAGCAACAGCCTCACTACTCAAACTACTACTTCGTCTTGGTTGCCTTACACAGATCCCGCCAGACCACTCGGGGTTGGTTGTCTCCCATATTCCTTCATGTAGGGCTGTATGATTTCTGCGAATTTTCACGTAATTAACGCATAAAATTGGATTTTAGATTTAAAAACAGAAATGTGCAGAATTTAGATACTGAATCAGTGACTGTTACAAAACTTCCCAATAAATTAAATGATTGAATAATCTGTAGTTCTATCATTCAGGTAGTACTTTCTAGTTTGTTGTTTTTCAAGCAAACGCAATTCTTTGTAGAAATTCAGTTGTGCCTCTATCTGTTTGTGCGTGTGTTTCCTGTATGTTTTCTCATTAAAGGCACACAAATTAACCAGAAATGTCGAAGCGAGCAGTATCAGATACCCTAACTACGTAGAAACACAAGCTTAACTGCAAAATTGAGGGAACAACAATATCCTGCCGACTTTTACAAATCTGAACAGCAACTTTTCTGCAAGTTTTGCCAGAATACCATAGACTGGACACAAAAAGATACTTGCAATGACCATGTCAAATCTAAAACCCATCTAAAGAACAAGGAGAAGTTAAGATCAAAAAGTGTTCCCCTTCAGGTAACAATAGAAAAAATAACAAAATTGTCAGATGCAAGACACCAGTTTGTGGAAGTCTTTGTGGTCATGCAAGTTAGACATACTGCTTGAAAAAATGACGAAGATGCGTCCTTTCTTTATTATGCATTGTAAACAAGGAGGCGTGCTGCCAGAAAATCAGAGCAGTCTTCGTCAAACTCATTTTCCCCGTGTTTTTGAACAACATATGGACGCTGTTCTTTGAAAGATTTGTGGCAATAAAATTTATATTGTAGTTGATGAAACCACTGATAGCCAAGACCACATACCGGTAGTTCTCAACATAGTAATAGGTGAGTAAACATTTGGCTGTATGGTAATTCTTTTATGTAGGCATTTCTAATTGAAATTATATTTAATCAGTATTAAAAAGTCTTTCCCATAGTAAATGTTATTAGTGAACGGCACTGGTTGTTAATAGGCTACCTTTTAAAAATTAACAATGATGTTTCTGGATTTAATAAATGTTTTGCCTTGCGGTGACAAGAGTGCAAGGTCCACATTTGACTCTTCCATTATAAACTCAGAACCTACAAAAATGGGCTGAAGTGCAGGCTTCTCCTCAGATGTAACGAGCCCTTAAAAGCAGGTCTCTTTATTTTTGTCTGTTAAATTCCCAGATTTAGCATCTTGCAGATTAGTTTACTTTTGCTTTGTAATTAATTATTTTAAGATATGCAGTAGATGAAGATGCAGATGTAATGATGCACTATTTCAATCTGTAAACATTTAAGGTTTAAGAATCATTAGAAATAATTTACATAATTACAATTACAGGTACTGAAGACCAGTACTTTTTAGCAGATGTTATCTTTATGGAGAGCTGCAACTTTTCCACCTTTTCACAGGCAGCACTTCAGTCCCTTCACACCAACCAGCTGAATCTTAATGACATTTTAGCAGTGGTTATAGACAATGCATCATACTTTCTGAAAGCATACCAGGATGTTTTAAAAGGGGTTATGCCTAACAGTGTACATTCAACCTGCTTGTGTCATGTCAACAGTTTGGTGGGAGAGACCTGGCAGCACTATAAATACTTTAGTGAGGCTGCATCACTAGTGATGTGGGTAAAGTTTGCCTTCTTCAAGAAGCCTGCCAGGAACCACCGAAGCAGGAAACACCAGGTGGAGTAGCTGGTTTGAATCAGTAGGGTACCTCACTGAACATATTCATCCTTAACAAAAAGTTCTTTTTGGCCGAGAACACATCAGCTCAGGCTGTAGCAAATATCCTAGACCCTAAAAGCGAAGTTAACCTTTATCTCAGATGCATCAAACTAGCAACAGCTTTTACAATTCTGGAGGGTACTCACTGTCCTACTGCAGTCTCGGCCTACAGCATCATGGAGGATCTGGAGGATCAAAATAAGGTTAGTTGTGTTAATGTGCTGTTTCATTAAAAGGAATGTAAAGTGCCATTTCATTATGGTTTGTTTTGTTGTAGCTGTTGCTACTTACAGTAAAAAAAAAAAAAAAACAAACCATAAAAATCCTAATCAAGGAAAAATAAAATGGTGAAAACTGAAAATCCAAAAAAATAAAATGGAATCTGTGAAAAAATAAAACTGATTCCATAGGGCCCTATTCATGCACCTGCAGTTGTACCTCAGATTCCTGGGGAGGACTCCACCATGCTCGCACCAACTCAACACAAATAATCAGTGGGGTGAACCAACCCTTAGATCACCAATCCATTACACCTTCGCAGAGCCCATGACTGCACTGCCTTTCCTCCTTAGATGGCTGGCTCGTCCACATTACGTTAATGATGGTTGTGGGTTCAAGAGGCTCCCGCATTTAGTAGGGAGTGTGGAGCTAACCCACACTGTCGCATGTTGTCACATGAGTACAGTAAAATTCTTGCATATACAAATTAACATGCAACACTTTGCCACTCTTCACTTCCTTGATTGTGAAAAACACCGGTCTTTTAAATTTTTATTTAATCTACAGGTATGTAGACTGAATGGGTTATAATTACTGGGTATGACAGTAATCAGTATGAGAGAAATTTTCAGTCATCACTGGGCTTTTTGCAGATTCTTGTTTTTAATTAATTCAGAGGGGTCCTGCAGTGTGAATAAGACTATAACTGTTCTGCTCTTTGCCATCTGATTTGTCTTGTTACATGGGAGCTAACTGTGCTCAAAAGCTGTTTGTAACTGACTATATCACTCTTAATTTTTAAAATTGTCTTTATCGGATGCAATATTTTATATATGTCAATCCTGAATTTGTTTACTGTGTCTTTAACGTTTTTTTGAGTGAATAAACACATCAGGTCATGCTTTATTCTTAAAAGTAGCCTCAGAGGTAGGTTACATTATACTTTTTAGTATTACACTTTTTGCAGTGGTCGTTGTCATCATGCATAAAACTAGCAAATTTGTACATTTGCCATAAATACTGATTACGGTACCCACAAATCCTCCTTGAAGTGTTACTGTAAATGATATTGATCATTTTAGATTTTCCGTGCTTTTGGTGGATAACTACAGTGTCATCAGGCTTAGTGAGTAATGTGGCATTACATGTTTTTAGCTTCCACATCTTTATTATTATTTGCTATTCCTTGAACAAGTGCAGGTTTTAAAATATAATGTGTAAGACTTGCAGGGCAACATAACAGTTTCCTGTCTGCACAGAACAAGTTATTTAATTTGAATAAATCCATGCTTTGTTTTGATAACATGCATTTTAGAACTGGACTGAAAATGTATTCTGGATTTCATTTCTTTACAGGAAGGTGAAGCCTCCTGAGAAATCTGTTGTTTTTTGTCTGGACTCTTATAATTAATTGCAGCAAGATTTCTCGTATTCTGAAACTGAGAAGTGGTCCAAAGATGTGGAAGTAATTAAAATTCTTTTAGCATTGTAGAGGCAGAGCCATTAAGAGTCTGTGGTACTTCAAACTCTGCCGTCTTTACTTTAGATTAAATTAATGTAAACTTTGATTACCATGTAATATATTTTTCATTGTAACTGATGGCACGTCCATTGGGCTCAGGGCTTTACTTGCTCATTTATGTTGGGTGGGTCATGAGGACCTCCGTCAACATAGATAAAGGCTTAACACTAGAGCCTATGAAAAAACTCGGAGATCCGTCCCACCTTAAATCGCTTCGCACCTCTCCATTAGTGTCTTTTGTCCTGTAAATGTGTCGATAAGCAGCAAGCAGCCTGCTATCACATCCCACACCGCCACACAGTTTTCTCAGCTTAACACTAGAATTACCAGAGCCTACGAAAAAACTTGTATATCCGGCCCACTTTAAATCGCTTCTTAAATCCGTTCACACCTCTCCGCCAGCATCCTTTGTCCTCTAAATGTGCTGATAAAAGACAAGCTGCCAGCAGCCGGCTATTCCATCCCCCCACCGACTTAGAACGTGAGCGAAGTTTTCCCAGCTCACGCCTTGATTGATTATGTGGGAGTGAAGTGGAGTTTTACAGTGGAAATAAGAGATCATTATTCTAAAGTAATCTGTGTAAATACATTGTTAAAACAGAAACTTTGTCATGTTTTAGTAATAAATGTTACAAAATGTAGTAGGCATAAACTATAGAATGTGTAAAGCCCGAGTTCCAAAGATCAAATAAACACTTTCACAAAAGCTTCAAGGACAATACAACAGCCTCCGTGGCGTAGCGCGTTAAGATTTGCCTGACTCTCTAAGTAAGATCGGATGGAGGGGTGATGTTAGAGCGGGTGAGCTCATTCAGTGCTACAGGAACAACGCACGTTGATCTTTTTTCTTCTTTCAGTACATGTGCCTTCCCTGTTTATTTATATATCTCTGCCTGTCTGTCTCCCTATTACGCAGTGCTCGTCTGTCTGTGTGTTATGGATCTTAAAAATAACAGTTATAAGGACAGTTGTTCCTGTTAATTGCAGTCTCAATTGTTAAAAAAATATTTTAAAAGGAGCATCCCACATGAAAATATAACGATCTCATTAACTGACAGTGCATACCAATTTATAAATTTTATGTCTGTTTGAGGTTAAAAAGAAAAAAAAAAAAAGCAACATTTTATCCGTAGCGGGGAATCGAACTCAGGTCTGAGAGGCGGCAGAGCTGTTGTGCTCTAAGAGGGAAATCTTAACGCGCTACGCCACGGAGGCTGTTGTATTATCCTTGAAGCTTTTGTGAAAGTGTTTATTTGATCTTTGGAACTCGGGCTTTACACATTCAATAGTTTATGCCTACTACATTTTGTAACATTTATTACTAAAATATGACAAAGTTTCTGTTTTAACAATGTGTTTACACAGATTACTTTAGAATAATGATCTCTTATTTCCACTGTAAAACTCCACTTCACTCCCACATAATCAATCAAGGCGTGAGCTGGGAAAACTTCGCTCACGTTCTAAGCTGGTGGGGGGATGGAATAGCTGGCTGCTGGCAGCTTGTCTTTTATCAGCACATTTAGAGGACAAAGGATGCTGGCGGAGAGGTGTGAACGGATTTAAGAAGCGATTTAAGGTGGGCCGGATATACGAGTTTTTTCGTAGGCTCTGGTAATTCTAGTGTTAAGTCTGTTTACCTGCGTGTCAGTTGCTTGGAGTTGTATAGAGTGAGAAGTCAAGCAAAATGACACCTTTTATAAATACTATATCGTTATTTGGAAGACATGCATTTCATGTGTGTTCCGTGTCTACAACAATCTATGTACAGTAAACACATAGTTAAAACAAATGTTTTTCATGTTTTAGTAATAATTGACAAAATGTAGACATGAAGTATATAATGTGTTAAGCCTGAATTCCAAATATCAAATAAACACTTTCACAAAAGGTACAAATATAACAGAACAAGTTCGCTTCTATTCAAGAATATAACTGCAGTAAAAGAACCCACGTTAGGGTGCGACATTGACACGCATATGCTATGACTGCTTTGGTGGCACAACGGTATCAACTGTTGACTGGTAATCAAAACTTCACGGGTTTGATCCCGGACGAGTCCGTTTTGAGAAGTGAGCTGCTCTTATTATTACTATTTTAGAATAAAAACATACATTTGATTACTGTCCTCTGCATCTTCTGCTTGTGCCCAAAACATTAACATTTATATGTTACTTACATAAAAGCCAGATCGATTGTTATTTATTTGGATTTAGTTACTTACTTCCTACAGCGTAAAGTCACAAGTAGACTGCAGAGCTTCCCGTGTACATAGACAAAGTACAGCAATGGCAAAAGTGTGACGTGCATTATTACTCCAATGTAGAACCGTTGTCATGATCTGAGTTCACCTCTGTTATAGCACGTCTTTATGTGAAAACAGCAGTGTCAGATGGGAGGTGGAGGTGGGGGTGGGGGTGGGTGTGGGATCCTGAACGTGACTGAGAGAATAAAACTGAATTAAAAAAAAAACAACAACAAAAAAAAAACAAAATAACAAAGCTAACCTTTACAAGTATCATACATTTACACCAGCTGTTACAGACTGAAATCAAATGTATGTTTCTATTCTAAAATAGTAAGAATAAGAGCAGCTCACTTCTCAAAACGGACTCGTCCAGGATTGAACCCGTGAAGTTTTGATTACCAGTCAACAGTTGATACCGTTGCGCCACCAAAGCAGTCGTAGCATATGCGTGTCAATGTCGCACCCTAACGTGGGTTCTTTTACTGCAGTTATATTCTTGAATAGAAGCACACTTGTTCTGTTATATTTGTACCTTTTGTGAAAGTGTTTATTTGATATTTGGAATTCAGGCTTAACACATTATACACTTCATGTCTACATTTTGTCAATTATTACTAAAACATGAAAAAGTCTCTGTTTTAACTATATGTTTACTGTACATAGATTGTTGTAGACACGGAACACACATGAAATGCATGTGTTCCAAATAACGATATAATATTTATAAAAGGTGTCATTTTGCTTGACTTCTCACTCTATACAACTCCAAGCAACTGACACGCAGGTAAACAGACTTGATCCTCAATCTCTCTCTCATGCTCATTTCATCTTCCTGCTTAGCCTTTGACACATTATATACCTGCCAAATGAACCCATTTCGCTAGCTGTCCTTCTGACTTTAAGCTTATTCACTAAACAGCTCTAAATTTCACCCAGGATTTATTTTAAGGTTGAGGAATACATTTTGAAAATCTAGGGCTGCCCAGAAGAGCTATTTCTTTATGCTACATTTATATGTTCATCCCTGAACTCCTTTTTTCTAACTATTTGTAGCTCCCATATAGCTTATCCATTCTAGCAGAGTCCTACCTATTCTAGGCAGAACCTCTCTTGCAGCTATGCATCAGTCTGAGGGAATTCTGTTGACCTTCTTGGCTTAATTTCACTTCAGACAATCTAGGTAAATTGAATGAGCTTGTTATATAGCATTTCTCATAAAAATTGTTCTAAAGTTTTGCTAGCCTTTCTCACTTAAAATGAACTAAATATTTCAAGGTCACCATTTAAATCATGAAATCTTACGTTAATAATGTTTACAAATCCATTATTTTTTAAATCTATTTGGAGGTTTTTATTTGTTGTAGACACTGAAAGCTTCATTTTTGGCTAACATGACCCTTTCAATTGTTTTGTTGATGTTGTATGTGAAACATTTTTAATCATATTATTGCATTTACCATAGTCTTAGAAATATTCTGAGGAATTTGTTAGTTTTCGCATACCCCTTGGGGTCAGAGCGCAGGGTCAGCCATTGTACAGTGCCTCTGGAGCAATTACAGGTTAAGGGTCTTGCTCAAGGGCCCAGCAGAGTAGGATCTCTTTTGGCAGTGACGGGGATTCGGACCGGCAACCTTCTGGATACCAGCACAGATCCTTAGCCTCAGAGCCACCACTCCGTTTTAGTTTATGCCAGTATACCAAAATACTCATTTCAATATCTTTCATTTTGTTTTCCTAACCGCCTTCAACTTCACTTAGCTACCAGTCCACCTATAATTGGCTATCTGTGATCTCCTTTAGAGCCTTGAAATGATGCGCAGCAGTGTTAGATAAAGAAATAATTGGACAGAAATTTTGGTCGGAAATTTCAGGAATGATTCTACACGTTATAGGGCAAGATAAGTGTTTTCAAGTCAAAGGTATTTCTTTACAGTCATAGTATATATTAAATTGCCATTATACATAAAACCACCAAAACTGGGTTTTATAAATTAAAAAAATCCTGTTCTTGCAGCTTACAATTGGGCGAATGGGTACAGGATTCCATGAGAGAATGAAAAAGCCCTAAAACTTAATGAATCTATTTGTCAAGCCACAAATGTTAGAGTGTTGATCTGCGTCTTAAGATTTGCAACGTGTACTGTATATAGACAGTGTATTAACTTAAGTTAATTTTAAGATGGAAAAAATTATTATTTACAATTGCTTATATTCTTTCACTATATGGAAACATATTTCATTATTTCAGCGTCCACTTTCACTCCTTTCACCAGGGGTGAGAGGCAACCCATACCTCACTCTTTTCCTCAACTCCTCACCCATGGCTGGTCATCAGGAGCACAGTCTGTCGTTTTTTTTTTCCTGCTAAACATGCAGACTGTACTAGTAATCTGTCATGCCAGGAATGACTAATTGAGCCTCTAAATAAGGTAATAGTTTACAGGCTAAGCAAGTGATGTGGCTGCAATGTGGCCCCCAGCCCCTGTGGTTGCTGTTATCACTCATGGAGCTCCTTTCATGCCAGCTTCTTGAGGCAGCACAGAGCTGTCATTGCTGCCTTCAGAGCGCTATGGTTTTCATGAGTTTTACACGTTCTCCCTTGTAATTATGGATTAATTGGTATCCGTGTATATCCATGAGTTTACTCAGTCAAACACATTGTCCTAAGTTCTTTTATTGCCATATCCTCGCAAGAGTGAATAATCCTGCATTAAAAATGTCAAGAATTGGTTTGCGTTGTTTTAGTCTGCTCTATTGCACACTCTGCTCTTTTCATTGTTTTTATTATGTATGGCCAAGGGTTGTGGTTATACTGGTATTGGAAAGGTACAGAAAACCCCAAATTTTAAAATGGTATGGTACCAGCCTTTTAGGATTTTGGGTACTGGAAGTAAATATCAGCTTTCCCCTGAATCCCTCAACCAGAACCATACTTTGAGTCAGAATTTTATTTTATTATTATTTTTTTTGGTAATCAAATTTTTATTAACAAAGTATAAATCGTAAACAATTGCAACAGCTCACAGAAAGGTACATTATACCAATAAAATGCCCACATCTGGCCATATATGAATAAGATAGCTCTGGAGTGTAAGGCAGTTTTTTGGAGAATAACTAAATAAATAACCTAAGTAAATTTTGGTATGCAGTTTCCCTCTATATGATTTGGGACAAGTTGCGAGACTGACTGCCAGTTTAAAATACAGGTGGTAGACAAATCATTAATCCGTGCTGCAAATAATAAAGCAAAATAAGATTAGAAATGGAGGTTTTCCATAAATCAAAAGATAATAAACTAGGAGATTTCCAATAAGAGGTTAAGGCTAATTTTGCAACAGTTGTGCCTCGAGAGAATAACCTTTGCTGGAAAGAAGAAAGAGAGACAGAAAGAATCCAGAAAAAGAAATAATTGAGGCAATAAAGTAATTTTATATGAAAGAACAGATGAGAGAAATTTTGACACATTACTCCATAGAACCCTAACTGTGGGACACTCCCAGACAATGTGTAGGACTTACAAGCACAAAGGGAGCACAGAGGTTGGAGACTATATTGAGAAATGACATCAGTTTTGTTAAGGTTCATTCCTTTTTCTGATAAATCCTATTTTCTAACTTTAGCTTTACTTCCCTTTGTATATTTTTTTGTTTTTTTTGTTTTGTTCTTTATTTCGTCTTATACGATTTCTCGTATTAGAAATTTGTTAGTTTTCGCATACCCCTTGGGTTAAGAGCGCAGGGTCAGCCATTGTACAATGCCCCTGGAGCAATTACAGGTTAAGGGTCTTGCTCAAGGGCCCAGCAGAGTAGGATCTCTTTTGGCAGTGACGGGGATTCGAACCGGCAACCTTCAGGATACCAGCGCAGATCCTTAGCCTCAGAGCCACCACTCATATATATCATACTTCAAACTTTTAGTGCTACTTACAAACAAAATTGATGCCTATGCTTTTACTTGCAGGGCTAAAGTGTGTATGGGTCTCTATTTTTGATTTTCAGCAAGGTGTTTCTTGCACCAGTTACATATAACCTACCTGTCCTTGTCAAGAAAATATCTTGTTATTCAGCTTAAATAACCTTTTTTCTTATTCAAAAACTTTATCATGCAGTGACATATTGCATTTAATATGTATGTTGTATTAGAAAACTGAATGACCTTTGCTTTTAGGAAAACTCAAGTTTCTTAAAGTTGGAGTTGTGCATGTGTCTTGTGGAAGATGCCGATAGTCTCGAGCTTTCCCAAACCATTGTAGTTGAATTGAGATCAAAGTAACACAAAAAGATGTGTATTTATCACAAACGTAAAGAATGCACAGAGAGGATTTACCGCAGAAAAAAAAACAGTTCACATAAAGTAAGGAACCTATTGTGCTAATTTGAATTTCTAGATCGCGGGTTTGGTGTTTTGTGTACTTACACACCAAAGTAATTCAATGACCACTCCTTTCACCTCCCATACCTTTGAACAACATTTCTCTTCCTCTTATAAGTCAAGTTCTTCTCAATAGCATATCCTCTAGGATCAGTGTCCCATCTTATGTATGTCCTAGAGATCACTTGTGGAAGAAGAAATTCCTTTAGAAACTCCTGTAGCATTCCCCCTAGTGCCTCTCCTAGACGCCCTATGTGTTCTTACAATCCTGAGCCCCTTTCTTTAATAAGCATCTAGGCAAAAACAAGTTTGTCTGGTCACTCCAATGAGAGAGTATGGGCCACCCTGCTTTTACAGGAGCGATTGACCAAGACCTTCTACCCTAGTGCCTTTGTCCCCCAGCATCTTTCTAGAAATATACTCCTGGTCATAAACAATCAACTGTTCTGTGTTGACTGACCTCTAGCACCCAGAGTAAGTATATCACTCTGTAGGTGGTGTCCTATATAACTGTGGGGCACATGCCCCCCCTCATGTTGGTCACCCAGTTTTGGCCAAAGTCCTCCTCTGAGCAGTGTTAAAGGTCTTGCTATTTCCTTATAAAGCAAAAAGATTGAGTATATTTACGTTTTAACATAGTTTGTTTTAGTTAATTCTTATACTTATTTATCTTCATGTTATGACCCTAAACTAGGTAAAAAAAAGGATAGAGTTGAATTTTTATGTTTACTGTTTTGCTAATTTTTTGTATGTGAAGAACTTGTGCACAGTAGTTTGTTGAACTGTCTGTTTTGACTTTTAGAAGGGGAAAAAGGCACCTGTTTAGGATGGAATTGTTAGAGTACTGAACCTGAGGACATTAAGGTAATAGGCTTATAATATGATATCTGCAGATATTATAAAATGTCTTGTTTTGCAGAGCTGGTCAATGTGACAGATTACACAGAAATAAAACTTTATTATTCATTCATACATTTTCATCTTGTTAATGTTTATTGTGTATGGAATACAATATTTAATTATAATTGAAAATTTCAGTTTAAAGGTATTCAGATATCTTTCAAACAACTGTAATCAGTCTGTTTATACTTTCTTTGGGTTCACATAACAAATCAATGATAAAATAAAACAGGGAACATTTCTTATGTTCTACGATTTTAGTTTTAATTCATAACGCATGCTTTTTATTCTCCCTAATGCATTAGTGTAATCTGTCCCTAGATTTACCTGTTATATGTTAATGGTTTATCATCTTCATTTTTTAGAACAGACTTTATTATTGCACAAACTTTTGTCTTTATGTGGCTATTAATGGATATGCTATCTTGGAATTATGGGGTGCTAAAAACAAATTAAAATAGTTTAATTATGTTTTTATTAATCATTAAATAATTAGAAGGTTTCATATATAAATGGCTGTTTAGTTAGTAAACAACAAAAATGTTCATAACTAGATATTTTTTATTTTCTTACAAATAGTACTTATGTAATTTGATTGTGTCATTACAAACGGATTATTAATTAGTTATAGTTGTGTCTACAGCAAGGCTAATAAAATTTGTTTTCTTTCTTTACATTCATAAAATTGTAGAAAAACATTTTTTAAAGTGATCCAAGTAAAATTGCAAGCAATGGTCCAAGTAAAATAAATTGTTCTACATGGAAAAATTTATGTAAACTGCTGGCTAATAATAGAGGGGCAGGTTTTTTTTTTTTGCATGCTTTTTACAGCACTGTCCTTGCCAAAACCTATGAATAATTCAGTGTTTATACTTTTGACATGGAAGTCCTTATTACAGAAACACCACAAAAGTTGTGAAATGTTTAATAAATGTGTTTACTTCATTGGTTTAATAAATTTCTCACCAAAAAAATGTGTGTCTTTTTTAGTGTTGTTGCCAGATTTCCGGAGTAGAAACACATTTTTATGGTTTTTGCATAGTACTTGGTCATTTAGGTACATGATAATTAAACCACCCTCTCTCTTCCTTGCTTGAGCTATCATTTAATCTGTGTTCATTTATAAGGATGGCTATAAGTACACCAACAGTATTAATGAAGATATGGCTCTTCAGATTTAAAAATAAATTGTTGAAGAGTTTAATCGGAACACATTTCATTGTTATATGCCAGTCTTTCATGACACAAGGAATCTATTAATTCAAAGAGAATCATCCTTACTGATTTTTTTTAACCTTTCACTGTTATTTATGCTTTTTTTTTTCTTTTTTTTTTTAAAACTAACTATTTTTCTTAGGGAGTAATATTTCCTGTTTTATTAGAAGGAAGAGGCAACCAATTTTTTTAATGAATTTAAAAAATTCTTTCTTTAATTGAGAATGTTTTCATTTTTATTTTCAGAATGACTTATGTAAGCTAAAGCTCTATGTCCCATAGAATATTCTTGCATATCTCGTAAATCTACCATCTGCTTCCTGTGATTTGTCATTTTAAATCAAATATTGCAAAAAGAAAAGACCCACATAGGGTTGTCCAATGAATGACTGTTATCCTAAAGTGGATACTGATGTTAGAATATGTGTGGATGTACCTTTTTTCCAAAATAATCATCCATCTCCCCATTTTTACATTTAGGGGAGAAATCTGGAAATAAGTTTGTTGTTATATTTTTTTTGTTTAAAGTACACATTTTGTATAAGGTTTTTGTATATTTAATTTGATATTCCTTTACAAGAAATGTAAATGGATGACACTTTTTAGAACTTTTTACTGTGGGAAATTTTGAAATGTAACATTATGTAGAGCAACTAGAAATTAATACACATTTCAAGCAACAGACATCTTGAAGGTTTGCTGTATTAAGGTTTTGCTGTATTTTTTTTTTTTGGTCACACACTACTCCTTCCTCCATTGAACAGCCTCCCGATAAAACAATGCTTTCCACTTCTTCCATTTGTTTGGGTAAGCCTCCAGCAGCATAGTTATCAGACCTCAATGTTGAATAATGTGCATTTGTGAAGTGTTTTTTGGGTTGCATGTTAAAATTACCAGCCACTACCATCCTGAGACATTTGTTAGTCCTTCAGGTTAATATTGTATTGTATTGTATGCTGTGCCTGCCACATTTTATGAATAGAAAATCTAGTAGCATATAAAACTGGCAGGAACTAGAACACTGACACTTCTTTATTATAAATTGCTGGACATGACATCATGCCTGAAGAAGGGGCCTGAGTTGCCTCGAAAGCTTGCATATTGTAATCTTTTTAGTTAGCCAATAAAAGGTATCATTTTGCTTGACTTTTCACTACATTCATAATAGCTAACACGGTACAACACCCTAGTACTACAAATAAAAGAGAAAATCTTTTTAAAACCTAAGTGAATCTGTAGGAAAATCTAATAAATATTTTGTTATAAATAAAATTATCTGTTATCCTACTTTGATAATGTGATTAATAGATCTTTATAGCTTTTGATTTATTTGGCCTTCTGTTATTACCTGAAAGATGAGCAGCTGTCCTAATAGATTGCTCCTTTCAGCAACCCTGGTTTTGACTTTTTTTTTTTTTTTTAAAAAAGGTGTTTTTTTCTAGTCATTTTGAAATCATAGGTCTTGGTTGATTATATGTAGTTTCTCCATTTATATGACATGTTCTTGGATAAAGCTTGAAAACTTTATCTTTTAACTTTGTCTTTTACCATTGCTGAAAATTTTCTTTGTATTCTGTTTTTTCTAAATAGTGCAAAATTTACATTTTGTTTTTTAAATACAGCATATTATACATTTGCCTTTTCTCTAATGTGGAGTACAATAATAGTTCACTACAGGTCATAGGTTTAGCTGTTTAATCCACATTTAACGCCCCTGTGAATATGGAAATTGACAGATCTGACTAAAGCAGGAGACTCTGATTGGTGGCTGAGGAAACAGCCTGAGGGATGAACTCTAACCCCCTCCCATCCTGATGACTGATGTAAGCAGAATTTCAGAGCCAGGAATTTACAGTAACAAGGATAGGATGTTTGCATTTCATTGACTTGGGCCCCTGAAAGGAGGAGAAAAGAGTGTTTTTTTTTTTTTTTCTTGTAGCAGAACTTCAGATGTGTGCCAGTGAAGGCTTCTTTCAAATTGATTAAGAGCTCATTTACTGTAGTTTACGAGCAGAATGATATTTCTGTCAGTTTTCAAAGGGTGACACTATATTAAAAGGTAAGATAACAATTATCATTACTAGCTGGTTGTGTAAACTACGGCTTGAATCTGTATGTAAGTCTTCAAATATTTTAGCTGCTGCATCATTTTTACTATTAGTTGGCACTCTTTACTAAAGGAAATATGGTGCACTTTATTTAAAAATGTGTTTCAGAAGCATTGTACCTTCAGTTCATACCTGGAAAATGTCTCTTTATCTAGTGAAATTAGGAAACTTTTGAAATCTTTAAGCTATTGTGATTATAAATAAATTGGCAAAGTAACAGAAAGTAATAAACTAAACTTTTATCCAACTGAATTTATTGGTAATCTACTTAAGCTTATATCTTTTGGTCTGAATACCCATAACTTAGTTTCTCCAACTATTATTTTCAGTTTAGCATTTTAAATTCAGAATGCCTATGTCAGGTTTGGCACAACTTGCATCTCTTTATTATTTGCCAGCTAGTTATTGGTGTGGGGGGTTTGAGAAGAGTTTGGAGTCTTAAAAGCAAGTTTGTTAAAATGAAGGCAATCGTATGTTCCTTTAGCAACAATAAGTAGCTAATTATGAAAAGGACTGGAAAAAGCCTGCAGTCACTGTGTCCATCCAGGATCTGAGTTTATTGATGTTTCCTCCAGGATTTGCCTATTCTTGGCACCATTCATCATTCCCACAACCTTCACTAGTCTTCCTGTTGGACAACTCCAAAGAATGACCGGAATATAGTGCTGCTGACAATTTGCTTTACTATAGGGGTGGTGTTAGCTGTATAATGTGTTGTTTGGCATGTACTGCAGAAATCTCTTTTCATTTTGGTAATTCATACAGTGTCTCAGCATCATCTTCCTTGTTTTCACTCTATAAACTGATCATGTATATGCAGTTAATCTCAAGTTATTGAACTGTTCATTTCTCCACTCAGTCTTACATCTGATTACATCTTGCCTGAAGAAGGGGCCTGAGTTGCCTCGAAAGCTTGCATATTGTAATCTTTTTAGTTAGCCAATAAAAGGTGTCATTTTGCTTGGCTTTTCTCTACATTCATAATGGCTAACACGGTACAACACCCTAGTTCCACTCAGTCTGAAACACAAGGAGTTCTTTTAGAGTAATTAAAGCAATAAGGTTATAAATTAAAAATATGCTGGTTTACTTATTATTTTAGTTTTGATCTAAACCAGTTAAGATAAGTTGTTAGTTAATACTTTTATTTGGTTTGTTGAGCAGTAATAGTTTGTTGAGAGGCTGAGAGTGATTATATTAATTTTCGGTAATAACCATAATTTCCTTGAAGTTTACAATGTAGGCACATGTTGTATTTGCTAGAGTTGTACCTCATTATGGAAGCCTGCGTTGTTATAGCCTTCCTGTCACTTAACCTGTCTGCTTCTTCTTTGGAAGAATAAAATTACTTCTAACATCCACGAGAATGTTAAAATTGCTTCTAACACCCAGAATGCTTTTGTTTAAAAATTGGTGTACCTATAAAGTATCCATTCTATTAACCCTGAGATTTTTACCTCTGGACCTCACTAGCTGCTAAGGAGCCTTATTACTGTAATTTTTTTTTTTTTTTTATATATATATAAGTTTAGTAAAGAACATATCGTGATCATGAGTGGAAATTAAATGATGACTTTTTTTTTTTTTTTTTTTTTTTTTTTTAAGGTGCATAAACTTTGAATAGAGATGCTTGCATTCTGTTTCCTGAACTACAGACTTGGTAAAACTTGAAAGGGTGCATGTACTTATACATGAATCTGTATGACGTGTCAGTATAGGAATGTAGGAATATAACTGTTACGACCTTCACCATGCAGCAATCTGTACATTCTTTTTTGTAATAACCATAATTTTATACATAAGGCTGTTTAGAAACAATATTCTAACTTTTAACCTAATAATTTAAAATCTGCATTTTTTCCCACTCACATTGGTACGTTTATGTAGAGTATTAACACCATGCAGCTCATTCATACTGTAATCTTTAGGAAGACTGTGTCTAACTTTTAACAATGTTGTGTTTTTTTTTTTTTGGGATCAATACTGCCACACCCTCCTTTTCCTCCCCATGTACAGTGCAAAGTCCTGGCTAGTTGCCAGAGATTCACAGTGGGAATTCACTTCCTGATAGGAAATGATGCTTTTCAGTGTATTGTTTTCCAAAGGCAGTGAATGGTGAACAATGTCTGTTCAACTGATAGAGTATTCAGCACCAAGATTTAGCCACTGTTTATTTTGTTTTTTGAGGAGTCAGAACCAATATTGTTGGCTATATTTCTGAATCTGGAAGTAGTTGGTTTTGGTGCCAGAGTTAACGTGAGAAAAGGGGTCTATTGTGTATAATAGGAATAACTGATCATTGGCACCACCAGCAGATTATCGGTCATAATATTTACCCATTTCAGTAACATCAATAAGTTTTGGTAATCTTAATAAAGGAACAAATATACAGAAAATTGTTTAGTTATTAGCTCATCTGTAGGTAAGCTAAGCAGCAGAACTTCTAGTCTTAAAGAGTAACTGTGGAAGCAAGGTATACAGAAAATGGTTGATGTCGGGGTGGGGGGGTGTTGGGGGTGAGGATTATATATTACGTTACAGATTGCATGGTTGAAAGGGAGGTACCAAGGGCTGAAAGAGCAGGAGGCGAGAGAACATTAAGAGATAGACCTAGCATGTCCACTGATGCATAAGTGAAATGTGGTCATTATGAAGTTGGTGTTCAAATAACTACAAGGTTAGGATGGTGAGAGAATAGTTTGAAGAGTTCCCCTAAAAACATTTGAGTAAAAAGAGATGTCCCTGCATGGTAGAATTAAAACAAAACTGAGTGCCATTATGAACAGTGCTTCACATTCTCTCTTTGACACAATAACTCTGAGGAATTTCAGCCAGCAAATTTATTTTTTAATTATTTATTTAAAGAGCTTCTGTAAAAAGCCATATTTCAACCTGGGGACAAAGCAAGTTCTGTCTATACATCAGTAAATAAGTAGGGCTTTGCTATGTGTTTTAGAAATTGCATATTATTTGTGCTACCAAGAATTTGTAGTCATTTAGGACTATGAGTGTGGACTCAGGAGTGTAGGTAGACCTGTTCTGACAGTAGGATTGTAAGAGGAGGGTTACGACTTTCTGGGAGTGTTTCATTAATTTTTTCCCTAAAAGTAATTCCCGGGTGGTGTTTATAGGCTGCTATTGTCAGTGGCTCACTATGTTTGGAGTTGGGACGTGAGTTGTGGTAAACGCTCAATTGGCAGGAATACTGTGTGGCCAAAGATTTCAGAGGTAATTATAACAGTAATGTTGTACTTCTCCACTATTCACAAAAGTGTATCACATGTGGGACAGCCATCCACTAGGATAGGATGGTATACAGAAGTTCCCTGCAACACTTTCATAGCTTTTAGTTATCAATAATTTTTGATGTAATTTGAATGTATTTTAACAGTTAATCGTTTTTCATGTAATTATTTACTGAATACTTACATGTCTTGAATATATGTCAGTTTTTATATATCCCACAGATTTTTTTTAATTGTAAACTGTTCTGATTACAAAGTTCCCACATGGTGATGGAGTGGTATTTTGTAGGCCTTCATAGCTAAAATATGACCAAAACTATGCTATATGCATATCTGCACCTGCCATTTTCTTTTTTAGAGCTATGAATCGGAACAGTGCTTTTGTAATGGCCACTGCAGTTTTCATGTATTAATTGTATTAAAACACATTAATGAAGCCTGCATTTCAACACAAAAATGCATTAACCACTTTATTTTTTTAAATGTAATATTTTTGAACGTTTCAGTGGT